>NC_087454.1:1239000-2455500 GCF_036321535.1 Camelus dromedarius | reverse complement strand
TAAGGTGGGTAAACAGGGACCCTACTGGAGAGTCCGGGAACGCTGCTCAAGGCCCTGTAATAACCTGTGATGGAAAAGAATCTGAAAACGAGCATCTACGATGTATAACTGAGTCACTATGCTGTGCACCCGAGACTAACACGACGTTGCATATGGACGCCACTTCAGTGGAACGGGGGAGAGTCTGGCCCAGGAGTGGAGGTGACGAACCCAGAAAGTGACAGTAGGGAGCCCCCTGGGTGGCAGCCGGGAAGCGAGGCCCACAAATGCTGCCAGGGCCTTATTCCTGGGCCATCACGCGTCAGTGGGGTTCCCAGAGGTGACAGAGAAGCGTGGGGCTCCGTGGGGCCTGAGGAAGGATGGAGGAAGGGCCCGGAGGGGGCTCCTGTGCCGACAGGGGTTGGCCGTTTTCATGAATCCGAAATGCTTTGTTTGCTAGCGCTCCCTCTGAAAGAGTGGGTCACACAACCCGTTGGCCGGGCCAGCCTCAGGGCCCCCAGGCTGGGGGTGAGGAGGGCAGCCGGACTGGCGACTGGCGGGGAGGGAGGTGTGCCTGGAACTGCGCGTCACTCAGTGTTTGTAACCTGAGCCTGCCTCCCCCGTTGACTTAGGTGAGAGTCCTATCGCGGCGGTCACTTAGTGCCTGACGGCCCCGCTCACTTTGAAGGGGGCTGTCAGAGCAGCCCCTGCCTCTCACACCCCACTGGTAACCACAGGATGCGTGCGTGCGCACACACACACACACACACAGCCCCGAGCCCAGGGGGCTGGCGGCTTTTCAAGGAGGCCCGGGGCCGATCCTTCCAGGCCGTGAGCCATTATTTCCCAGGACTGCTGTTGTGAAAGTTCCGTCTTTCCTCTCTGGTCATGCCTGAAATATGGTTAAGCTCAGAAATAAAATAATAAGAATCTCAGGAAGGCATTTCACACCTTCATCTAAAACGCCCGAGCTCAGACCTCCACAAATACTTACTTGGCGCCTGGTAGCACCTCACAATGTGGAGAAACACTGTTTATTTTCACTCTGCCTGTCTCTAAAAAGTATCTGTGGTAACTTTACAAAGAAGGGGAAGCAGGAGACGAGGTGTCCTGGTGGGAAAAGGTGCCCAGCACGACCTGTGGGACATCAGAGACCCTCCAGCCAAAGATCGAATGAAAAATCTGCCATCAGCTCAGCCAGGGAGCCAGGGCACAAGCATGGCAACGCAGTTACACATAGTGCGGCCACGGGGATCTGATGGCCCCTAAGACAGCGGCAGCATCAGAGGGGTGGGAGCAGAGGCCGTGGGGTCAGCCTTGAGGGGGGCCTGTGAGCCCAGCACTCACACAGCATCTGCTGCTCCAGCGCACCCGAGACCGCTGCTACAGAAGAAGAAACAGAGGGTCAAAGAGGTTTGTGTCTTGTAAGGTCTACACAGCCGGTCACAGAGGGATGGCCAAGTCAGGAGGAGGAAGACTCTGGAATTTAAGTTCAGGTTTGTAGGTGTGAGTCCCTACTGTTTCACCTCTGTTTGCCAAGTGCCATCAAAGGTTTGCAGATTGGAAAGACCACGACGGGACTGGAGTCTGGGAAGCCGGGATAGGAGGAGTCGGGAGACTGTGCCAGCAGGAGGCGACGGCTGGCTAGCAGAGCAGGACAGGCTTGTCCTGGGAATGAACCAGATCGTTACAGCCTCGGGGCTCATGTCCCAGGCCGGGGCTGTTCCCAGGACACGATGCTTTTGTGGTCTGGCCCGACCGTGGAGGCCCTTAAATGCCCTGCCAAGGGCTGAAACTTTATCCTGGAGTGGCAAGAACCCATTTAGATTCAAGTCTGATCAACAGCAGAATCATCTTAAGGGGAGGCTGCACTATTAAATACAGAACAAATCAGAAGGGTGTGGAAAAGCCGGGTTTCCTTCACCGAGGGTGAGATCTGAAACCCAGGTGTTCTTCCGCACCCCCACCCCCACCCCAGCCCCATGGGTAAAGGAGGAGGCCGCCACCTTTCCCGCCCTTTGCACACGTCCCTGTCCCTCGTGAGACAGGTGACCCTCGTGACTGCGGCTCAGGATGCACCTCAGACCCCTCGTCTGCTCCACTCTCCCAGCGGCAGCGTCTTTCCGGCCACCTCTCACTGGTCCAGGGTGATTCAGCGTGTGCAGAGTGACATGAAATTCAAAGCAGAGCCGCCCGACCTCCCTCCCACAGGCCTATCCCGGGCTTTGGGCTCTGCCCCAGGACCACCAGGCAGGTGCCAGAGGCTGGCCATCTCCCTGCACCAGGGCCGGGAGCCCACCTGGAGGAAGCCCTGGCTGGACGTCCGTAAAAAGACTGGCAGCATCTCGGAGACGTTGGTTCGGCCACAGGGATGCGAAACAGACTTCGAGAGGGGCTCGGATGAGCCAGTGCTCAGCCAAGGCCAGAGGGAGGCTGGGCATAGTGTTGGGAGCAGAGCTCAAAGAGCAAACGCTTCCCAGGGGGTGAAAAGGTGGATGCGGATGTGCCGACTTTTCACACGAAAGCCTCATTACTTCGTCTATGAAATTTTTTTTTGTTATTGAAGTGTAGTCGATTTACAATGTTGTGTCAACTTCTGGTGTCCAGCATAATATTTCAGTCATACACATACAGACATGTATTGTTTCTCACATTCTTTTCCACTGTAAGTTACCACAAGACATCGAATATAGTTCCCTGTGCTCTGCAGAAAAAGTTCGCTGTTGGTCATCTATGAAATCCTGCTCTCTGATCGGGGCGTCTGAGCCAGGACGAAGGACCCGCTGACCCGCTGCCTCCGTCCATCCCCACACCCTCCCGGTCCCGAAACCAGCTCTTCAGCTCCGGGCTCACGCCCTCTCAGGGCCTCCCCCGCCTTCTCCCCCTCGCGCCTGGTCATCGGAGGAGCCCCCTCAAGCCCAGCACTAACGAGTGTGCAGTTGACTGCGATGTCGGCCACCGGCTCCAGCGTTTCCACCTCCTGCCATTGCAGGCCGGGTGGGGGTCTCCCCTGGGAACGCATGGACAGCTCAGGGGACCCAAGCTGGGCTCAAGGCCAAAACTGGGGGACTGGCTCCCCCATGCGGTTACACTCTGGTAAAGGGCCCCCCAAAGTGTCACAAAGTGTCACGGAAAGTTTTGTTCATATGCTCTGAACCCAGGACCCAGACAGGAATTCCAGGGAGCTTGGCTGGGATGGAGTCAAATAAAGGACGCCATGCTGCACTCAGCACCCCTGCGTCTCTCTGGCAAGGCTGTTCTGGGCCAAGATGCTCTCGGTATTTCTTACTTCCCTGCAGAGCTCTTCCCAGAGAATTTCCTCCTCCTCCCTGAGTCAGCTGAGGTCCCCAAGACCAGAGAAAGCATGAGAGAGATTTGCTGGAGGAAACACTTGTGAAGAAGGGGAGGGAGCAGGAACAGGAGGGGAGGGCCTTCATCCTGTGACACAGGTGTGACACCTGGGGAGGCAGGCGGCGAGGGGGTGCAGGCAGGGAGAACCTCACGACTCAGGCCCAAGAGTCCCAGCCTAGCCGGTAGGAAGTTGCTAAGTCAGAGCTGCCCTGATGGGGCCTCCCTTGAGGGCAGGGCGGCCTGGCTCTGGGACCCTCTGGGCACCCACCCTGGACCAGGTCAGCCACGCTCTCTGCAGAAGGTTCTCCGGGAGGGAGGTTTGAGCAGGGCCCCTCCCTGGCTGGCGTCCCGCCCCGGGCAGATAGAATGGTATCGGTTTGCTTCCTGTGCTGGGGCAGATTCCCAGCAGTGAGCCCGACTTGACTTCCACCCTGGGAGGACGCGGGCCCCCACCCTGGCGGCCCCTGCCGGCCTCGGGTCCCGGCTTGGCAGGCAGGCTCTGGCCTGCCTGGACCCTCACAGCGAAAAGCAGTGAGGGGCCTTTCGAACTGCAAACACCGGTAGCAGGTATGGGGGTCATAGTGACAGGTGTGTGAGAGCAAATCAGTGATTTGTGTAGGTAGGTAAGCGGCTTCTCTGTCAGTTCGAGGTTTTTCTGCCAACTTGGGTTTAGCTTGGTTAATTCAGGGTGTTCCTGCCCCTGCCTCTCCCCAGGGTCCCACACGCATTCCACATCTCCCCTGTCATCGTGGCCCTGGGGGAGGATGGCCTGCCTGGTCCAGCGCCCTCCCTGGTTTCGCTGGGGAACGGTCTCAGACCAGGGGCCTGGGGTGGTCAGCCTTGGTCTTGCTGCTCTCCTGGTGCTCGTGGTCCCGCCCAGGGCCTGGGGCTCACACCACCCCGCTCACATGCTAGCACTGCGGTCTGAACCCACAGCCATTTCTGATCCGTCCCCTTTTCTCCACCTCTTGCAAGTTAGCTTCTGCATCATGTTGAGTATGCTGTTGGTGGCCTCAGGAAGCGCCGTGCCCTTGGGCCAAGCAGCTCTCTTTAGCTGCGGCCTTTCCAGAAGAGCTGGCAGCTGGAAGACATCGGCTGATGACAGCTGTGGGGAATAGATCCTTCGTTCCTCAAAGAGGATCGGGGCGGGACCGCTCCGGAGTGAGAATCCTCAGGTGCATGAACTGTAGGCATGTGGACCATGGCACTCTCCCGCACGTCCTGGTGGGTGTGAAAGTAACGCAGCGTGGGATTCATGTCAGCGTGATTTTAACCCGCAGCTCCACTCCTCCCCCTCCAGGGAGGTCGTGTTAACGTGACCTTTACCCACTGGAGCACCATTCTCTCCCAGGGAGATGTCCCCTCCCCGCCTCCCCCTCCCTTCCTGTCCCACGGACACCTGCTCGTCTCACCTGGACCACAGGCTGTCAGGGGAGCAAAGCAGTGAAGGGCAAAGGCCCCCGGCCACCTCTGGCCGAGGCTCACCTGCCGGGACGCGGCGGCTGGGCGCTGGCTGGATTGGCCCAGGAGGCTCTCCAGTGTTCTCGCTCCCGTTTCCTTGGCTAAAACCTCGAGTCGCCTCCCGCGTAGTTCCAGCACCTGCTGGGGGTGTTCCCCCAGCACGGCTGCTGCAGAAGCAGGAAGGGGCTCTGGGCCAGCTGCCACTCCGCCCGCGCACACCCCCGAAGGAGAATCCACAGTCAGACAAGGTGAACCCCAACCGGCAGCCCACACCGAGACTCCGCCCTGGTTCTCAGTGGAATCCAGGGAGCAGGGCCGGCCAGGTCTCGGGGACGGTACCAAACGGATGAGTCAGAGCCGGGATCACCTGCTAGGACCCCCGAGAGCTGGGAAGTGGGCCCAGGGAGGCCTCGGCATCTCCTGACAGAACGCTCCTCCTGTGCCTGAGCCACCAGGGGCCGTGCCTCTGTGACACTGCAGTGCTGGAGAGGCTCCCTCGCAGACACAGGGACGCCCGCAGCCCCCACCTCCGGGGACATTCCTTTTGGTTCCAAGAGTCCTTCTCTCAGGTCTTCGTGGTGTAACATGGAGATCCCTTGGGAGGGCGTTGCTTGAAGACGTAAGAGCCGGGGGGGGGATCCTGAAGGTGACCCAGTCTGTGTGCTCATCACACTGTGCCCCACAGCCACGGGGGACGTCCTGGGACCAGCGCTGTGGGACAGGGACCTTCCTGGACTCTGCACAAGACAGTGACCCTCAAACGGGAGTGTCATTTAAAACATCACTTTTATATGAAAACAAACCAGAATACAGTATGGTGGGGTTTTACGCAGACCTCGTTACATAAGAACGACTGATTAGTGATTGAACTCAACCTCCAGCCCTCTCTCAGCCCCAGAGGTGAGGGGAGCAGGACTAAAAGTGCCAACTCCAGGTCCGCCAGCCCCCATCCTGCTGGTTCCTCATCTGAGGGGCTTTCTGAAAGTCACTTCATTAACGTAACAAAAGACACCCTTGCCACTCTGAGCACTTTGGAAATTTCAAGAATGTCAGGAATTCTGTGCCAAGACCTGGGACGGAGACCAAATACATATTTCTTATTATAAATCACAGTATCACAGTACATACCCCCAAGAACTGAAAGCAGGGGCTCAAATAGCCATGATACACCCACACTCACTGCAGCGTTGTTCCCAACAGCCAAGGTGGAAGCCACCCAAGCGTCCGCGGATGGGTGAGTCGATAAAATGCGGTCTACACAATGGAGTACTACTCAGCCTTAAAAAGGAAGGGAATTCTAAAAAAAAAAAAAAAGAAGAAGGAAAGAAAGGGTATTTAATGCTTTCTTTCCCAGCGAGGTAGGCAGTGGGTACACAGATGTTTCTTGTATTATTCTCTGTACCTTGATACATTTTATACGTCTTAAATATTTTATAAGAAATGTTTTAAAATTCATGACATTATTCTTATTTCTCTTATTAGTGCACGTGAATAAACACATTACCCTGCAGTTAAAAAAAAAAAAGAATTCTGACGCCAGCCATAACACGGATCAGCCTAGAAGATATTATTCTAAGCATGGTGACAGACACAAAAGGACAGATACTGTATGATTCTATTTATACGAGGTCCCTAGAGTAGCCAGATTCCCAGAGACAGAAAGGAGGATGGTGGTTTCCAGGCACTGGGGAGGGGGGCGGGAGTCCGTGTTTAAAGGGGATAGAGTTTCAGTTTTGCAAGAGGAAAAGCCCTCTGGAGATGCTGCTGCTGGCGGCAGCGCACAGTGTGGACGCACATCACAGTTCTGAACCGTATGTTCAGGAAGGTTAAGATGGTGAATTTTGTGTTATGTGTATTTTTACCCCAAATTTTAAAAGGTTGGGGAGCACGTGAGACGAGAGGGGGATGTCAAGGTCCGGTCGTCCCATGTGTCTGTTCACGGGTGGCGGAAGCTGAGGTCGGTCCTTCCCCAGGTGCCTGGTTGGTTAGCTCATAGCTGAACTCCTCGTCAGGGCTCTTTCCTCTGAACCCCTCTGTTTATCGTTGTCCTCCTGGCTAACAGGACAGACACAGGTGACAAGGGCCGTCAGTTCAGGTGAATGTCACAGTGTCACCTGTACCCCTGTCCAGGTCGTTACCACCTGAATCCCTGGTCCCCCGACTCCTGCAGGTGGAACATGTCCAGCAGGTGCTGCTACCCCGTGGCCCTACCCACACCCCCGCCCCCAAATTGCCCCTGGGTTCCCATTTTCAAGAGCAGAAGGGACAAGAAAGGGTTCAGCTTCAGTGCAACTCGGTCAACCAGGAACAGACACGCGCTGGTTCACGTCCTCCCGGAAGCCGACACCAAGATGGGATCAGGGGTCTGGGAGGTTTGGGGGAGAACTACTGGAAGGTGGGGGGGAGCAGAAGTAGGTGGGGAGGCCTCTGATCACAGTGCCCGTCCGACACCTGGAAGGGGGAGGGAGAGAGGCGTGGGAGGAAGAGCCTCAGACCTCCCAGCCCTGAGGGTCCCAGCCAGACTGACCAGGAGTCTGAGGGCCAGCGCTGCCCAGAAGAGAAGCCCCCGAGGGCAAGGGAAGCCCGTTCCAGTCGCCCTGCCACGCGGAGTCACTGGCCAGGAGCAGCTGGAAGGGGTGCAGCGGGTGTGAGCGCCTGGAAGCACCTGAAGGTGCAGCCGCGGGGGTGTCAGTCAGCTGCGCTCCCCGCAGAACCCTCTCCTGAAGGCAGAGCTGAGTGGGCACCTCTGTGGCTGCCACAAAACACCCACATCTTTGTGTTTGTTGGCTGAGACGCATATGGATTCTGAGGCGACACTCAGGCCAGGAAGAGGCACCACAATCGATCACTGGTGTTGCCCTTGAGGGGGGGGGGAGGGGACGGGTGGGCAGTGGGCAAGCGGTGGCCCAAGAGCGCCCCTTCTCCTAGCTGACACTTAGAGACAGTTCCTCCATCTGCCAGTCAGGATCAACCTGGTTCCTGTGCCCACAGAGACGCTATGTACCCCTCAAGGCAAAAGCCAGCTCCTCCTTGGGTGTGGAGGACAGGGAACCTTCCTACACTGTTGGTGGGGATGTAGTTTGGTGCAGCCACTATGGAAAACAGTATGGAGTTTCCTTAAAAAACTAAAAATAGACTCTCCCTATGATCCAGCAATCCCACTCCTGGGCATGGATCCAGAGGAAACTTAATTCAAAAAGACACCTGCACCCCAATGTTCATAGCAGCACTATTTACAACAGCCAAGACATGGAAACAGCCTAAATGTCCATCAACAGGTGACTGGATAAAGAAGAGGTGGTCTATATATGCAACAGAATGTTACTCCGCCATAAAAAGGAATGAAATAATGTCATCTGCAGCAACATGGATGGACCTAGAGATGATCATACTAAGTGAAGTAAGTCAGAGAAAGACAAATGCCATATGATGCCACGTACACGTGGAATCTAAAAAAGACACCAATGAACTTATTCAAAAAATAGAAAGAGACTCACAGACACAGAAAACAAACGCATGGTTACCAAAGGGGGGAGTGGGGGACAGATAAATTATGAATTTGAGATTAATGGATGTACACTAATATATAAAATAAACAAGGTCCTACTGTACAGCCCATTATCTTGTAATGACCTATAACAGAAAAGAATCTGAAAAAGAAGAGATGTATATATGTATATATACATGTATAGCTGAGCCACTGTACTGGACACCAGAAACGAACACAGCATTGTAAATCGACACTTCACTTAAAAAAATAAAGTAAAAACTCCTAGCAACACGTAAACAGTAGATATGTAACATCCTTTCAGGAATAAATAAAGCGAGGAAGGCCACACTCGTGGAAGGGGAGGGGCAGTGAGACTCTGAAGAGGGAATTAGCCGCTCGGTGGTTTCGCCCTGGGCCGGCGCCGGCCCCGAGATGAACCCCAGGTCACTGAGGCTGGAGGTCGTGGCCGTTCAGCTCCATCCTCTCTTGCTGTTCCCCTGGGGCTCCTCACGGCCCTCCGCCTCCCTCCGCCCCAGGTCAGCCCTCCGAAGGGAAACGCAGTGGACCTTCCTAAATGCGCAGAACTGGGCGCAGTGGGCTGGCGACTTGTCCTCCCTTTCAAAGAAGGAAAGGACAGGCCGAGAGGAGCCAAAGAGGCAGAGCCGCTCAGGGAGACGCGCGCTGTCTGCGCGGAGGCCCGAGACGGATTCCAGAAATAACCTCCGGAGAGGAACTGGGACGCCTGCCTTAGTCACAATATTTGCTGTGCCTGAAAACACGCCGTCAGGTGAGGCGAAAGCAGACGGTTGTTCTCTGAGGGAAAAGCAGAGCTTCGTGAACAGGAAAAAGATTTTTTTCTGGAATTTTCTCTTTTTTTTTAATTGAAGTATAGTCAGTTTACAGTGTGTCCATTTCTGGTGCACAGCCTAATGTCTCAGGCATACATATACATACATATATATTCATTTTCATATTTTTCTTTTCTTTTTTGTTTTTTTAATGGAGGGACTGGGGATTGAACCCAGGACCTCGTGTGTGCTAAGCGCGTGCTCTGCCCCTGAGCTACACCCTCCCCCGTATTCTTTTTCATTATAGGTTGCTGCAAGGCACTGAATGTCATCTTCTTTGCAAGACAGAAGAAACTTGTTGTTTATCTATTTTATATATAGTAGTGAATATTTACAAAACTCCAAGTCAGTTTATCCCCAATTTGGGGATAAATTGGGGAAAAGATTTTTAAATGATTTATTTTTAAGAAAAATTAGGCTCTCCTGATTTGTCATTGATCTTACTGGCCTCATTTGCTCCAGTGAGACATGTGGGGTGCTCATGGGGATTCCCCTTCCCTGCCCCCAGGCCAGAATCACCTGGCCAACCCAGCCTGCATCTCTGACCTGGTGACTGTTATTTGAGAAGGAGGACAGAGGAGGGAGGCTGAGGCCCAATCCCAGGAGCCCTGCCTCCTGGGCTGGGGAGGGGGGGGGGTCCTCTCCCTCCGTCTCCCGGGGCCTCTCCTGCAAAGGCTTCTGTAACCTGTGGCTGGGACCCTCATAATAAGCAGGTGAAAGAAACACGGATTTGTTGGGACAGTTGACAAGTGGCCCCTGCGGAAGCGATTCTTAGGTGAGCTGGCTTTCAGGGGGTGGCTTTTCTGTGAAGAGCCCGGAGCGGGACACCTAGTGGCTTAGACTTTGGGATCATAGAACCAGGGCTCCAGAAAGCCTTGCGGCCCAGCTGCGTTAAGGTGGGGCTGATAGCAAGGTTTGCGGTGAGTACCGAGTCACACATTTGGGAGGCAGATCACCTCTCTCTCTCTGTCTCTTCCCTCCCTCCCTCCCTCCTCCCTTCCCTCCCTCCCTCCCTCCTTCCCTCCCTCCCTTCCTCCTCCCTTCCCTCCCTCCCTCCTCCCTTCCCTCCTGTCTGCCCTCCCTCCCTCCCTCCCTCCTTCCCTCCCTCCCTCCCTCCCTCCTCCCTTCCCTCCCTCCCTCCCTCTGTCCTCCCTTCCCTCCCTCCTTCCCTCCCTCCCTCCCTCCTCCCTTCCCTCCTTCCCTCCTCCCTCCCTCCCTCCCTCCCTCCTCCCTGCCCTCCCTCCTCGTCTCAGGTGCAAGCTTTACACCCAGCCATTGTCCTCATTTCATAGCTCGCTGTCTTCAGCCCCTGAGTTTCCATTTTACTGTTTTTATAGTATCTTTATATATCATTCTCATGTCCTCCCCTCCCCCAGAAAGGACCTCTTCTAAAGGGCTTAATCTATGTCCTCCAGGAAGTCACGATCCCTGGAAATATATTATGGGATTATTCTAGATACATGCATATTTCTAGGTAAATTCGTTTTCTTTCATTAAATACACAGCTCTTATCTCTACTGTTTGACGCATTCTTGACAAACGTGTGCATCAGTATAACCGTCCCAGTCACGACACAGGACGTCTTCACCTCCCCACAAAGTTCCTTCTGGCCCCTCTCCAGTCAGTCCCCGCCATCTACAGGCACCAGTGCTGAGATTTCTACGCCCCACACCTGTTTCCTGTTCTGGAAGTGCGGTCATTCAGTGGACGTTCTGTCACAGCATCACGTTTTTAGAGTCACCCCTGCAGGTCAACCCCTCGCGTGGCTGAGCTGTGACCAGGGCACCAGTGCGTGGACTCCATCCATCAGCTGGCGAACGTTTGGGTTCACTCCACATTTGACTGTTACGAATGAAGGTGCTGTGAACATTTGTGCAAAGGTCTTCACGTGGACGTAGGTTCTCCTTTCTTTTGGATAAATCCCCAGGGGTGGAATCGCTGGGTGACTGGGGTATGTATGTTCAGCTTCATAAGAAACTGGGACGCTGCTTCCAGATTGTGTGCCTGTTGGCCACCTGTACATCATCTTTGGGAAAATGTCTTTTAAAGTCTTCTGCTCATTTTTCAGTTGGGTTGTTTGTTTTTTCATATTGAGTTGCATGAGCTGTTTATATATTTTGTATATTAACTCCTGTCAGTCATATCGTTCGCTAATATTTTCTCCCATTCAGTAGGTTGTCTTTTCATTTTGTTGATGGTTTCCTTTGTGGGCAAAAGCTTTTAAGTTTGATTAGGTCCCATTTGCTTGTTTTTGCTTTTGTTTCCTTTGCCTGAGGAGACAGATCCAAAAAAAAAAACATTGCTCTGATTTACGTCAAGGGGTGCTCTGCCTGTGTTTTCTTCTAGGATAATCTTTTACTTTTAAATAGATTATTTATAGTTGTTCCATAATTTGTTTCAGATAATCCCAGTGTTTGAAGTCTTTGGGGTATAAATCTCTTTGGGGTTGTCCCCTCTGACTCTCATTTAGGGAAGCCTGCTTCCTCGTGGTTTTGATATATTTATATATTTTTAAATTGTGAGAGCTTATTTGGCTGAATTTAATCTTTAGAAGATCTGAGGGCCTGAATCTGGGATGATTTCCACTAAAAAAATTTGTATTTGATTTCACTGGGTACCCGAGGTTGCTACACTTGGAACTATTTTAATTTAATTCTAAAGTAATGTTTCTCGGGCCATCAGGGAGTATAAATTCAACAACTGAGCCAAGCGAAGCAAGGCCAGTGTTGGGGAAGTCTCAGGGCATCACTGCTGGAGTATTTCCCTCCTGACATCATGCTGGAGACAAACGTGTTTCCTGAGTGATTCCCTCATCTTGGGCAAGTGGATTTTTTAAGCTAACCCTTTCACTAAATATGTGGCACTCTGAGACCCCTAGCTTCACAGGGAGAGGTCCAGTGGTCCTCCTACCTCGCCCGTGCCCTGGGTCTCCCCCACTTCCCCCAGGACAAGCTATGAGTACTCAGAGTTCTAAGTTCTTGGGATCACCGTTTGCCCTAGAACATTCCCTCGTTCACTCACTCACTTGTTCGACATACATTTACTCAGCACTCATTTTGTCCCAGGCTTTGTCTCAAGGCTTGTGCTCCATCAGATGACTGGATAAAGAAGATACAGTACATTTATATACTGGAGTACTACTCAGCCATGAAAAAAGAATAAAATAATGCCATGGTCCTGGAGATCATGATTCTAAGTGAAGTAAGCCAGAAAGAGAAAGAAAAATACCATATGATACCACTCCTATGTGGAATCTATTAAAAAAATAAAGAAAAGAAAAAAGAGGACACTAATGAACTCATCTACAAAACAGAAACAGACTCACAGACATAGTAAACAATTTTATGGTTACCGGGGGAAATGGGGTGGGAAGGGATAAATTTGGGGGTTTGAGATTTGCAAATGTTAGCCACTATATATAAAAATAGATTTTAAAAAACCAGATTTCTTCTGTATAGCACAGGGAACTATATTCAACATCTGATAACATGAAAAACAATATGAAAGTTAATATATGTATATATATGCATGACTGAGACATTATGCTGTACACCAGAAATTGTAACTGACTATACTTCAATAAAAATTAAAAAAAAAAAAAAAAAAGAAAGAAAGAAATCAGACAGTCAGAAGTCCCTGCCTCACAGAGCTACATCCTAACGGGGGCAGCCTTATTTCCACCTTCACTGATGACACTTGATTCAACTCTGCATTTGCTGCGGGAGGGGGAGTGTAAGCTAGACTTCCGAGCTCAGGGATTCCACATGGTATTTTAAAACGTTTAAAAATGTACCCAGCATCAAGATGTTTTTCCATGGGATGTTTTCCAGAATATCTAGTCTGCAATATTTCTGGAAGCAGTCAAATATTTTATTTTAAAACCTCAGTAACTGCAGTTGGTTTTCATTATTCCACCTTCATGGTTTGAATATCCTTTCCCAGCTGCTTGAAGGTATGTATAAGCTTATTTAAATGTTTTGCTCTGGTTTACTGTGTGACTTTATGGTATTTGCATTCTTTAATTATCTCATCATTTGTTCCTCTGAACTTGTATTTCCTTGGTTCTGTCAAAGCTTGTCGTTGACCTTCTACCATAAACAATCAGAAAACTGGAAAACGAATATATTAAACAAGTGTTTTCAAACACTGGGCAACAGGCGGCGCAAGACTGAGCCCTAGAGAGAAGGAAGCGGTGATGTGAATCCTGCCGCGGTACCAGCTCTCGGCCTGCAGGCCGTTTGCAGGCGAGAGTGCGGGGAGGGCACCCGGGAAGCCCAGCAGTGTCGCTGCGCGGAGACGAGACCGGAGTCCGCGGGGAGGAGGCGGCGAGAACCGGCTGCACCGACGGCTGCACAGGAGGCGGCCGCCTGGGGCGGGAGCGCTGGAGAGCAGAGGCGTCCCCGTCCCTCGAGTCCTGGATGGCACAGGGACCTGCGCGTGTGTGGGAGAGCAGCGGGCCCAGCGACTCCTGGAGTCCCTGCGGGGCTGGGAATCAGGAGAGGCCGAATACAGAGCGCGCGTAAGACGGGGCGCTGGACAGAGCTGTTAGAAGGGCCCCCGGTGCGCAGCCGGGCCGCTCCGGGCCCCGCGGAGAAGCAGAGAAGCAGACCTGCGAGGGAGCCCGCAGTCCCCCTGCAGGGGCTCCGCTGCAAGCCGAACCCAGAGCGACGCCCCGTAAAGGAGCACAGCAAAACCCAGCACTCGCCACGCTGCAGTTCTTGCTGGTCAACATTTCAAATCTGTTTACAGTTTGTATCAGTCAACCTTGCTTGAAATCGTACATCTTGAGTTAAAAGTCAGTAAGACCAATTTTCTCTGCTAGAATCTGATCGATACAGAAGAAATGTAGAGATTAGGTGCCAAAATACTCAGCGCGATACTTGGATGTTCTAGTGTCACACATCCCAGGAGCTAGGAACAATATTCCAAGCCCGGGCTTCTCAATTACTTTCTTCATTATTGTCCCCCTAAGGAGCCCTTTTAAAAACGTTTTAAAATAATTGTTTCATGCCCATGAAATTGTAATACCACTGTCACACTGACACCTTTTTATATACCAGTGTGTAAATGTGTATATATAAAACACTAAAGTAGTAAAGTTTTTCTCCCTCCTTGGGGTCAGTCTCACCCCCGTCGAGAAGGCATCTTCAGACCTTATGTGGTGTGTTCCTTCAGTCATTTCAGGCATTGAAAGCAGCACCTTCATGGTTATTTGCCTGCATTGCTATCTTGTAGCAACTATAAATTAGAAATTAAAAAAAAAAAAGTCAAAGCAGTTATAGTAACATCTAAAATCATGAAATATTTAGGGATAAATCTGACAAAAGTTGTTGAAAATTTGGAACACTGGAAACTATAAAACATTGCAGAGAGGAATTTAAGATATAATTTCAATGGAGAGGTACACCATGATCACCCATAAGGAGATTCCAATGTTATTATGACATTAACTCTCCCCAAATCAATATATGAATTCAATATAACTCTAATCAAAAGTCCAGCAAAAATTTTTAGTAGAAATTAGCAATCTATTTCTAAAATATATATGAAAAATAAAAAATCTAGACTAGACAAAACGATTTTGAGAAAGAACAAAGTTGGGAAACTTACACTGCCTAATTTTAAGACTTAGTACAAAGCTACAATAATCAAGACATTGTGGTAATTGTGTGAGGGTAGACATATGGATCAGTGGAACAGAATAAAGGGTCTAAAAATAGACCACACACATATGGTCAACTGCTTTTTGGCAAAGCTGCCAAGGTATTTCAAGGGTGAGGATAGTCTTTCCAACAAATGGTGCTGGAACAACTGGATATCCATATGGAAAAACACAAACCTTGACACCTTATACCATGTAAAAAAAAAAAAAAAAAAATCAACCCCAAATGGGACATACACCTAACTGTGAAAACTGAAACTATAAAATTTCCAGAAGAAAATCTTTGCAATCTTGAGTTAGGTAGAAAATTCTTAGACATGACCCCAAAAAGACACAAACATAAAAGAAAAAATGATAAATTGGACTTAAAATAAAAAAACTTTGAATCCTTGAAAGACACTGTAAAGAAAATAAAAAGACTGAGAGAACATATATGTAATAAAGTACTAGTATTCAGCATATATAAAGAATTCTTGCAACTCAATAATAACACAAACAATACAGTTAAAAAATGGGGAAAATATTTGAAGAGTGCCTTCCCCAAACAAAATATACAATGACAAAAACACGAAAAAGATTCATAACGTTAGATCACTAGGCACAAGAGAAATGCAAATTAATGCCACAGAGATACTAACACATGCTATTAGAATATCTAACGTTTAAAACACAAACCCTGACCACACCAAGTGTTGACTAGAATGTGGAGAACTGGAACTTGCAGACGTGGCTGCTGACACTGCACAATGGTACAGTCACCGTAGGAAGCCCTTTGGCAGTTTTTTTAAATGAAGTTAAACCTATATTTTTCATATGACCCAGATTTCTGGCTCCTAGGTATTTACCCCCAAAACGGAAAACGTTGTACCTAAGTGCTTATAACAGCTTTGTAAGAGTCAAGATTTGTAAACAACTCCAAAGCCCATCAACTGAATGGCTGGTCAAATTCTGGTCCGTCCATACAGTGCAAGATCCCTCAGCAGTAAAAAGAACAAACTACCGCCATCCTCGAGGACCCGGAGGAGCCGCAAAAGCATGATGTCAGCGAAAGAAGCCAGACCTGAAGGAAGCCATACCTCCTGAGTCTATTTATGTACGTTGTAGAATTACAGGAAAGGCAAGACTACAGAGAGCAGATCTAACTTCCGGGGCTGGGTGCGAGGGGGACCGGAGGCGGGGGAGGATTCGGTACAGGGTCAGTGACGAATGTTTCGAACAGATGAATGTATTCCAGATCTTGATTGTACTGGCATTTACACGAATGTCCCCATTTGTCAAAGCGTCAGTAAATTTTATTTGATGTAAATTGTACGTTAATAAAGCTGATTTAAAAAAAAAAAAAAAAGGCCAAGGCCCTAGCTTTTGTGCCTCTTCCTAAATTTAGGAATGAGTGGGTGGAGGTAGGGGAAGGATCTGTTTTTACAATATGGGTTCAACAACCCCTCCCCAGCTGGGAGGGCACTTCTGTCTCCCAAGAGCTGCCCGCGGACAGGGCGGCAGCCAGTGAGGAGGACAAAGCAACGCTCCGGAGGCTCCTGACCTCCAGCTGCCGTCACTCCTACACTGCTCGACCCACAGGCTCTGCAGCTTCCTGCTCTCATCTCCCACCTCTGTCCGGCTCTGAGCTGCGGCTCATCCCCCATAAAAGTGTGGGTGGTGCTGGAGAAGAGAAGGGGCGGGGCGTGACTGGTGGGTGGTGCTGGAGACGAAAAGGGGCGGGGAGTACCTGGAAAACGTGCCCACGGCCCGCCCCCCGCATCCCTGCTCTCCCGCTCTGGGGCCCCACGGCCCTGCCCGCTCTGGTCCTGTCTCCCCGGGAGTGGCTCACAGTCTTTGCTCTCAATTCCCGGAACCATCAACTCTCTTCCGGCCTTGGAGAGAGTCCCGGGGAGACAGCCGGCAGCCCGTGCTCCTCCGTGATCATTGCAGTCAGCAAATTTCAGACTGATTTTTGGCCTTGAATCTTTTTGTCGGCGTAAAACCTGGATTTGGGTTATAAATACATGAAACAGTCCCTGGCAGCTCTGCTGGAAGTCGAGGTGGGGCTGGGTCTCGGTGCGCTGCCGCAGGGGCAGAGTCCAGCAAGGTCCAGAAAGGAAGAGGAGACACCCTGGCTCTGAGAGGGGTGGCACAGAGGTGCAGGGACAGAGAGGGGTGCGACGTGCCCAGCTGGCAGAGCAAGGAACGGGGATAAAGTTGGGAAGCCGGGAGGGGGTCAGTTCAGGGGACTTTAATGACAAGGTACGAATGCCGGCAGCTCAGAGCACTCGCAGGAGCCACAGGCTGTGGACCCCCCAACCCCTCTTCCTCCAGGCAGGGGCTGGCCCCAGGTCACAGTGAGTCAGCCGCGGGCCTGAGACCAGAATTCTGCTCTCCCGACACTCAGACCAGTCTCCCACGATGACAGCAAGGCCTTCTCATGGTTGTGCAGACTGGAAGTAGCCAATCCTTCTGACGAGGTCTGTAAGTGGAGGAAAGGCTATGAAACCATCAGATCGTGGGGAAAGAACACCCCAGTTGGGTCTCTGCAACACCCAGTGTAAAAGAGGCTTCTCCGATCAAGTGGAATCACCCATTGCCTCTCCAACAAATTCTTGCACAGGCTTCAAGAGAGGACAGTCAACTTGGTCACTTCTCCCAGCAGGCAGCTTCTTGCCTCAAAAGCAGGTGAGCATCCAGCCAGGTAAGCACTTCGGCCCTGAAATACACAAACACTGGCTCGACCTCTGGTCCCTGTTTCTGTTTGTCAGGTTTAGTTGATGGTGCAAAGAACACACTTTCCACCAATCTGGCAAAAGATAAACTGCTCCAGGGGAAGACTTTCGAGGAGTCTTTGTGGTCTGTGTCTCTACTCTCTGACCATTAACTTTTTTAGGTCACAAAGAGGGAGAGGGAGACAGAGAAAGAGATTAAGAAATTGTTTTTCATTCTCAAACTGGGAGCCAAGAAACTTCTCCTACTAATTGTTCTGAAACATTTCATGCTGCCCTTTCTTTTCCAACACAACCACCATTAGTCACAAATCATTCATTGTGACCTGCAGAAATTACGCACCAAGGCCATTAGTGTCAAATAAGAGACTGTTAATAGACTTCTATTAATTGAATGTTTAGAGAAGAGGCCAAGAATCCTGGCTGGGTCTCTGCAGGTCTGCTGTGGAAATGAGCCTGGAGATGGAGCAGTCTACGTCTTCATTCTCAGCCAGACACCTGATAAATGACCGCAGCAGACAGTTAGCTTTTCATCTCCGTTAACAAATGCATCTCCATTATCTGCTCATCGATCTGATATCAACGTTAAAATAAAAAAAAAAAAACTCTCCTAACTCAAAGTTTTACCATTGACTTTTTCAAATCTTTGGACTGATTGGAGAAATCAAAATAAAATTTATTTTGAAAGCAGTTGGTATGAATGGTGTGGGGAGGGTACATGTGCACTAGACTTATCAGGTTAAAAAAAAAAAATGAGCCCAAGTGCACTTTGTTAAGATTTGCTAATCCCTGCCCCGCCACCCACAACACACTTTTCCCCAACGTGAAACCTGAAAATATACAGTGTAAATCACCCCAGAAGTGGCTGGCGGAAAGAAAATGTACACTCGGGTGAAGAAAATCAACACACGCTGATTACTGTTTTCTACATGCTTGTCAGTGCTTTGCCTTACTTCCATCTAATTCAGTACCTGAGTTAATGACACGCCCAAGTTCCCTCTGCTACTGAAGCACCTCAATGCCTGAACATTTTTGCTTCCTTCAAGATGGGCGTGTCTGCTGCAACAATTACCAATAAATCTCTCCACATGAGAAATATCAGGGCTGATCAGCTCTGAGACAAATAAAGAGGGTGGCTGGCTCCTCTCCATTCATCTCGATAATCTGCATTGCTATGTCAACAGTGAGGTGTGATTCACATTGAGGTCACTTCTGAGCTCAACACTGATTCCAGAGAAATTCTCCCTAATAAACTGTTTAATTAGGGCTGAAAGGCACCAGCAAGAACAGTCTCCTAAGTGAGTGTGTGTGTGAGTCAGAGAACGATGGATCTCTGTGTGATAAGACCCTCGGACCAGTGGATCTAGTAAACAAATGCCCTTCTGAGAATGGTTAATCACTTTTAATTCTGCTTATCAGAATCCAGGTTAACCTGAGTTAGCAGACACCAGATATAAAAAGTAAATTCCAGATCTGGCTTTCCCATGTTAACATCCTAAAACTTACAAAAATTAAATCAACGGGATCCCTGGAGGGCTACTGAAAGGCAGGGGTTAGGTCTAAAAATATCTACAGATGGGGTCATGTTCCCAAACAAGTCCAGACGTCTCTCATCTCTGCCCAGTTGGAAGAAAATCCTCAGTGCAAGGAAACAGTTCTCAGGCTGGCACCTGGAGGAATCTGAGATTGCCGAGATGTTTCCAGCGAACCGCTCTGCCTCCCAGGAGAGATGCGGTGTCCAAATGCTAGAGATCCTGCCGACCCGATGAGATACGCCAGTCTGTTTCAAGCCCAGAGGAAACCAGACACTCCCTGAGGTTTCTTCCCTCCGGGGCTTCATCGGTTCTCACTGTATGGGGTTATTTTTAAACATCGGTGTAAAACGAACTATCCCCCAGCCGCTCAGCATCGCAACCAACGTAAGGTCCATTTTACATAGTTGCTCCTCCTTGAAGAGCTAAGTTAAGTGACGCAAAAGGCCAACCTCCCCCGCTAGTAAAGGTACTTGCTCTTGGAAAGCTGCCGCTTTTTGTGTGAAACCTGTTTCCCTGTTTTCCTAACGCGCACTCGGAGCTTTGGCGACACTGGTGGCTTTAGGTTTTATACTCTCGGAGCTTGGATTATGAAGTATGGACACAGCTCGATTATCCGCAGAAGTCGAATCCACCGAGAATCCCCAAATTGCCCAGAGCCTGGACTGACTCAAGCACACACCTTTTCAACGTGCTGTGACATCGTTAAAACGGTCAGAATTAGCATCTCACCTGTGAACTGGTCAAAAGACGGGCTGTTGCAAAATAAGACGCTGAGAAGGGAGGGACCCTGCATAGACCAGGGAGCCAGCCTCCCACAGGTTCAAAGCCAAGTCCTGCCGTGGACTGGCTTCGCCGAGTGTGCACCTCAGCCCCGTCCACTTGCCGGGGCAGGACCCTGACCGGATGTTGTGAGAACTGGATGAATCGCAGCACAGGGCGCTGTAGGAGGCGCTGCCTGGCACCTGCCTTGGGCATCACTGCAAAGTGGCAGGTGCTCGTTTTTGTGTGTTGATTGTCACCAAATTCCTGTGGAGGAAGACTCATTTTATAGAAGAAACTGAGGCTTAGAAGAGTTAAGTCATGTACTCAAGGCGACACCATTAGGGGGTAAGAGCTGGGCATGTGGCTGTGAAGTCCCGGGCCACAGAGCTGTTCCACCCCTCTGCTCTCCCGGGCTGACCAAGAGGAATCTTCCTGCTGCTTTGAATTATCCCTTGTTCTCTCCTTCCTTTCATCCCTTTCTCCTTTCTTCCCAAAAGTATATTTTTAGCATCTTCCACAGACAGAAATCCCTCCTGATCCTCAGGAGACAGTTATGCATCATTAAAACACCAAAGGAAGCTCCCTTATGCCTGTGTCGCCCAAGGGAGACAAGGCCCTTCCGGGGTGGCCACAGGAGCCCCCCACTTCCTCGATGTGGCAGAAAGCTTTCAACTCACTTTTCCTTGGGGCTCATTCAGTGGTCCCCCCACCCCAAGGTGCCCTCCCTGGACCGTCAGAAACAGTGAAGTCACACATTCATTCGCCTGCCCACAAACGGCTCAGAAATGAAGTTTTCCCAACTCCCTCTTCTAAAAATGGGCCCCCTGTCTTCCTGAAGACACCCTCCCCGAGTTGGGTTCACCCCCTAACGAGTGTATCATTTCAACGAGACACAAAACCCTGCAGCACTGGCAGTGGCTCAGAGGCACCGAACATTCTGGAATTCTCCCAGACAGTACTGATGTCTGTGTCATTTTGTAACCAAGCAGGACCCTCTGGGGCCTTCCTGGGACAGAGCCCTCCCCATGTCCTCTGCTGCAGCTCCTCTCTGAAGCACCCAGGTAATAGTATCTCATGCAGAGTTTTTCAGATGCTACAAAGGGAAGAAATGAACTACTTGATAATCATGAACACGTGGCCCCCAGACCCACTGGCACCCAGGGGTTGATAGTGTTGACCCCCTGTTACCCCAACATCAACCAATCAGGGGATAGTGCATGAGCTGGTCACGTGCCCTACGACCCCCCCCCCCCCCCCCCGCCTTTAAGTATTCTTTGATGAAACCCTCTGGGGAGTTCTGGGTTCTGGGGGCATGAGCCCCTGTCCTCCTTGCCCGGCCCTGCAAGTAAGGATTTCTCTGCTCCAAACTCCAATGTTTCAGTTTCTTGGGCCTCATGGTGTGTCAGACACACGAACTTGTGTTTGGTAACAATTTTATTCTTTTTGAGAAAGACAATGCATTAAATGTGAGCCCAAATGTGATTTTTAACGATGTGTAACTGCTACCTTTTCTACAGAAAAAAAGAAGAATGTGAAAAGCAACCCCTCCCTAGAATGTGATCGGGGCGGAACCATATCCCTGTACGACCAGCAGGGCGGCTCCAGGACCAACCTGGCCCTGGAGCCTAACCCCACAGGCCCGCGACGTCCGCGTGGCCAACGTGGCTCAGCTCGCTTGTTTTATTACTGCATGTGCGCATGCGTGTGCGCGCGCGCGCGCGCGTGTGTGTGCGTGTGCATGTGTGCGTGTGAGTGTGTGTGTGCTTGCGCGCTAAGTTTCCTCCCGGGGCAGGGAGCTGCAGAGACCTGTCTTAGAACAGAAAACACCTGGGTTCTCCCAGGTTGCAGGGCTGGACGGGCCGTGCTGGGACGCGAAGACGGCTCCACGCGCGGATGGGGTTAATGAGCTCCCTTAGGTGACGTTTCCCGCCCGCCCGTGTTCTCCAGTAACAGCAGATGCTGGCTGACTCAGAGGCCTGTCACCTCCCCGGGGCCTCCAGCAGGGCTGGCGGGGCTGAAACCCGGAGGAAACTGTAACAGGGAAGAACAAATCTGACTTCGTATTTGATCTGTCCCTTTGGCGCTAACCCTGGGCTCTGTTTCCTGTGCTGAGTCACTCTGGTTCTGCACCTTTTGTAAAAGAAAGTTGCCTCTAGCCTGAAACACACAGGACAGCCCGTTCTCCAGGCTCTGACCTGTAAGGGTATAGCACCTTCCCCTTCATATAGAGATGAAAAGTCGCATGATGTTCTGAAGCTTATTTTTAAAAGCCCCTGCTATTGACCTGGGAATTTTATGCGTAACTCTGACAACTGTCAGCAAACTGTAGCCCTTGCAAGGAAATGAAGACAGAGTAAAATAACTGTCTTTGATGGTTTCTGGGTGGACACTCCACACCAGGGCTCATTCCTTCAGCTAAAATGAAGCGTTGAGTGGTTGTGAAGGGGCTAAATGTGAAATCAGCCCTGAGCTCTACCTGTAGTGCCTTAAAGTCTTTACAGTGATGAAATAAGTATTACTAACTCTACATACTCATATTATTACATTATAGCTATGATTATTATTAAATTTAATAGACAGCTATCAAATAAATTGCTTTATAAAGGCTTCATAATTATGGCTGTCATAACCATTAATGTAATTTATGAAATGGCAGAATCTACTGCAGTTTGCTTGATTCCTTAAAAGCGCAGGAAATCGGTAGCGAAGGCCCAAACCCTGTAATGGTGTTTATTTCAACCCAAGGAAACAGTGGGAGTATTGTCGCCTGACATTTAAATGAGGCAAATAAAGTCAGTAAAGAATTCCTCTTCATTTACAAAATCATATTTCTTCTGATTGTAAAAATAACACAGGGTCCTTGTCAAAATATAAAGATGTGAAAAAATAAAAGAAAATGAAAGCCAACCATAATCCTAAGAGCCAAAGATAATTATTACAAACATTTTGATATATTTTTCATCTTTTCCTATAACTAAATATATGGGTTTTTAAAACCAGATTTGGGATCACATTGCACGTAACACTTTGTGTCACCAGTTCTTTTTGCTTACATTGTAATTAAGGTCTCCCAGTATCATTAAATATTCTTCAAAAACATGGTAGTGCTCGTTTCTCTTTAAATCCTTCTTCAGTAGAAATATTGTGGTGAGTATAAAATATATTGCGTATGTGCTCAAGATACCTTTAATTGTACATTTAAATGCAATCATGGAAGCTGAACATTCTTATCTCCTTCTTGTCTCTTTTATGTAGATCTTTCAATAGACGCTGTCTTAAACGACCTTCAGTTACCTAACTTGTCGGATTACCCAACCCTCCGTTTACTCTTGCCATGGACAAGCTGACTCTTTGCAGCTAGTATCCAGCGGTGACACATGGATTAATAGGTCCCTGTGACACACAGGTTAGTAGGTCACCATGACCCATGGACACACCTCTGCCCTCACCAGTTGACATGTACGCTTACCAAGAATTTGTTCAGCTTATTCCCAAACCTGTTCATGTCAATTGTACATATAATATATAAAGAGTTCTCAAAATTCAAGCATAAAAGAGAAACAACCCAATAAACTAAAATAGGTGAAAGACATAGACAGACACTTCACCAGAGAAGCTATAAGGGTGATAAATGATCAGGTGAAAAGATGGGCAGCACCAGGAACCACTGGGGAAACCCAAATGTAGGCCACGAGGAGACCGCACCACACTCCTACTAGAACAACTAAAATTAAGAAGACTGACAATGCCCAGTGCTGGTGAGCATGGGCACAGCGGAACTCTGATGTGTCACTGAGGGAAACAGACTCAGGAAGCTGCTTTGCGAGTTTCTTACAAAGTTAAGCATGTATGTAATGTGTGGCCCAGCAGCCCCGCTCCAGTGTATCTCCCCAGAGAGACGAAAGCTGATGTTCACACAGAAACCTACACACAAACGCTTACAGCAGCCCTGTTCATAGCAGCCCAGGCTGGAAACGACCCAAACGCCCTTCAGCGAGTGACGGCATAAACAAGCTGCGGCACAGCCACGCTACGGAGCATTGCCCGGCACTACGAAGGAGTGCCCTGCTTATGACACGGGCAACAGCATGCCTGAATCCGCTGAGGGAAAGAAGCCAGGCTGCAACGTTGACACAGTCTGCGATTCTGTTACGAAACGTTCTTGAAGACAAACCATAGTGCCGCTGATCAGATCAGTTGTCAGGGGCCACGGGGCAGGGGATGGAGTCACACCCTGAAGGGTCCGCAGGCTGGGACGTGTTGGAAGGTAGAACTGCTGTGTACGCTGATTACGGTGAATCTATACATGTGTTACAATTTACAGAACTGTATACACACACACACAAAAGGCTAATTAGAGGAACTCTAATCTGACAAATCTAGACGCCTTCTGCACGCAGGTGGTTTTGAAACTGCTTTAAGTTCTAGCTCCACTTAAAGGTTGCTAAAAATGCATTATGGGCAGGGTTTATTCAAGAAAGGTAATGAGGAACTCCAATCAGCAGACCATGCAGAGAGAAACGATCTTGGCCTTACATCAAAAGATTACTGAATGAATGTTTACGTATGTTTAAATTAGATTAGAGTGTCGTCGCTCTCGTGAGTCCCTGCAGATTTTCCTTGACCGCCCGACGCAGGTCCTGGTCTCACTGGATAAGAATTCTGTAAGAGACATTTTATAGCATTTATTTACTTTTTAAAGTATCTAACTCTGAGTCTATTCAAGTGAAATACTTTATTTTGGAATAAATTTGCTTAATTGTATTTTGTTACATCTTACCCTGCATCTTAAGACAAGGAAATGTGGATTTTAGGTGAGTACCACATGCCCTTGCTGCAAATGGATCGTGGGTAAGACTCAATACTATTCAGGGCTGTAAAGCATGGGCTGTGGGAGATGGTCATGGGCCAGTGCAGGCTCGCAGATTATAACAAACGAACCAGATGTTGGCCACGGAGGAGACTATGTACGTGAGGGGCCAGGGGAAATGAGAACTCCCTCTACGCTCCATGTGATTTTGTAGTGAACCTTAGATTGCTCTAAAAAGTGAAGTCCATTACCAAAAAGCCTACCAATATATGGACATACATACATAAAATATGTCAGTTCACGATAAGTGTTATAGAAAAAAATTAAGCAGGAGAGAGAAGAGGACAGTCAGGGAGGCTTGTTTGGATAGCTCGGGCAGAGACGGCCTCTTTGACAAAGCACATTTGAGCAGAGGCCTAAAGGGGGTGGTGAGGGAGTGAACTGCAAGAATGACAGAAGAAGAGCATTCCAGGCAGAGAGAAGCACAAGTGCAAAGGCCCTGAGGCAGGAAACCAGCTTTGAGTGTTCCAGGGGCAGAGAGCATGGCTGGGCGGAGTGCGGAGAGAAGTCACAGAAAATGAGTCTGCAGAAGCGAGCAGGGGCTCATCGCGAGGGAGCCAGCTCCCAGGCCGCGGCGAACTTGGGATGAACTTGGGATTTCATTCTTGTCTTGATTATTGTAAGACATTCTTTCCTTAGTTAACACCCAAGCTCAGGCTTCCCTTCCAAAGTGCTCCGCAGTTCAGCTCTGACTCGTTATACCTATAAAAGGAGGGCTAGTCTTATCTTACTCTCAGAGATCAACTCCCCACCATCCACCAATTATAGGCTGTGGGAAAGAGTAAATAAGAGAAATCTGTGCAAATATAGATTATGGTCATTGTTGGAATTACGCGCGTCAATTTGAAGAAGCCAGTAGGGTTTTTATTTTAATTAGCAGAGATAAGTCATCATTAGCCGGCTGCGAGTTCAATAACCCTTTTCAGTCAGACTGTTGCAACAGTTTGGAATTAATTCTCTGAAAGCTGAGATTTTTAAAAGAAAAAGGATTTCCTTGGCTCCAGGCCGCTATTTCCTGGGTAATTTAGTGCAGTCTTCTACTGGTTCAAAATGTTTTCAATTAAAAAAGACAAAAGCTCCCTATCCCAGATTAATCAAAAATCACTTTAAGTGGCTTAATTTAGCAACAGGAAAGGAAGCTTCATCAACTTGAAAATTAAACTAAGCAACATTCGGTTTATTATTTAGAAGTACCAGTCAAAGGAAAATGTAATAGAAATGTCTTAATGAGACAGCATGTGCCTTAACTTTCCTGTGGCAAAGTTCAACAACACGCGTCGGATTAGACTGTGTGCCAGGCGGCACGGTTCGGAAGACCCCTCTGAGAACGTCCCTGGGTTCCCGAGGGAGGCAGACGGGTCCTGATGGTGCCCTCCTCCTTTGTCTGAGGAGGGATACAGTTCGCTATCTCCCTGTGCAAGCTATTTTAGCTCATTGCCATGGGTTCCTCCCCACCATGTGGCTTTGCGCATGCTGCTCCCTCCACCCAGGACACCCTTCCAGCCTCTCTTTATTTGGTTCCCTCCTCCTTGTCTTCACATCTCAGAGCTTGTCACATCCTCAGGAAGGCTCCCCCACTTCCCAGACCACAGCGCATGGTCCCTCCGTCCGCTGCACTGGCCGACGTGGCATTTGCGGGCAGGACCCCCTGCCTCCCCAGCACCAGGCACCCTGAATGCGTGAATGACAGGAGGAGTCTGCACAGTCACTGGAAGGGCAACTGCTTTGGGAGCACTTGAACTAGAAGATGCAGGTGCTTATCTGGGAATTCCGCTTCATTGTGATTAAAGCTGAATCCGCAACTTTTCCCCACTGCCCAGATGATTTTGGTTTTCCTCAACTCTAGATCCAAGGTTTGATGCTGTCAGAGCATGGGAGAAACTGCTGAGGGCACCTCCTGTTCTGGTAAAACTCCTGACAGTATTTAATGATGCTGTAATTTACTGGTAAAAATTCCCGACAAGGTAACGGGGGCTCCACAGTGACCTCGGACACGTCCATCAGCCCGGCCAAGTTTCAGATCAGCAATTGGGGGGCCCTAAACCCACAGTTCCTATTTGCTTCTACATTTGGCAGCAGCTGTGATCCAGGGAGCCCCCCCAAAAGCACTGGTTCACCTGAGGGAGACAAGAGAGGAGGGAGGAAGGATGGGGAAGAAAGGAAAGATGCAGGTAGGAGGGTTACGACTACCTGCAGCTCCTCCCAGAACGTCTTGCGGAGAAAAATGGATACACAGCCACCTCCTCATCTGTTTCCTTTGTACACTTAGCCCTTGGCCCAAAGAAGCTCTCCTTATAACTGTTACTCTCTTAAATGTTTCCAAAGGTAATTGTGAAGAAAAGAGTGTGAACTCCCTGATAATTAAAAAGATGTTATGTCTATAAAAATAAATGGACCGCTAAAGCCAACCAGAGAGAACGAATTTAGTATCAGAGCTGGAGCCCATCAGAGACGCCTGAGGCCAGAAGGCTTCTATCTGGTCCAGCATTTTCCCACCTGGAGTCCCACCTGGAGTCCCACCTGGAGTCCACAGACCATCGGCATCCACAGCCATGGGGAGATATTAGAACCAGAATTTCGGAGAGTTGCCCCAGTGGTCCTTGCCTTCCACAGGCTGCCCGGATGATTCTTGCGAACTGTTCCGTGCAGGGGCAGAACCACCGGCCCCTTGCTTTGTAGGTGAGGGCGACGAGGCACGTCCCGGGGTCGCGCGGCTGCTGGGCAGTAGGAGGGAGGCAGAATCCGGGATCAGCATCAGACACAGAGCTTTCAGCCAGGCCGTCTGGGCTAAAAATACAGGTGTACTGACTGCAGACCTGCGGGGTGGCTGCTTCCTGTTCTGCCCAGTTTGGGGTCCCTGGGATGGTTAACGTCTTGACCAGCAGAACTCTCGGCACTGAAGGCGCAGCTCCAAGCCGCTCTGCAGGGAGAGGTGACTGGGGGCGTTGACAGCATGCTCCCCTAGTGCTCCTTCATGACCCAGGACACACGAGTGGGGCGGGGGTGACGCATGGGGGCGGGGGTGACGCATGGCAGCGGGGACCCAATTCAAGAGAGCTTAAAACACCAAGGATGCGGGCAGCCCCGGGACAAACAGGCCTTTAGCAGCGATTTCCCTATCAAAACAGCTTCCACCTCGTCCCTCAGCCAAGAATGTTTTCTCAAATTTACTGCGAATTTTCACAGCCCGCCTGGAATGTCACTAGCGTTCCAGAGGCTCAGGTCCTGTGATGTGTTTGCGGTGGGCCATCCTCACAGGGGTCATCCTGTTGCCCTTTAGAAAGCAGCTGGTCTTCTCCAGACCAAGAGCCACGTGCACTGAGCATGAAGTCCTGGGCAAGAGGATCACTGCTCCATCGTGGGGCTCAGGGAGGAGGAGGCAGTCATTACTCAGAGCAACCTTCCAGGCTCGGCCAAGACTTACTGTAAAGGATGAACTTGAGAAGTGTCCCCTCCGGGAGCGGAACCATTCCTGACTCCAGAAAGGGGGCGGGCACCGCACACGCCACCGCTGTCCCCGCCTGCCCTGTGACCAGTGCGGACGGCCCAGTCACCCAGGGCCCGTGGTGGCGGGCCGCGAGGCCGCCCACTTGTTTGGCTGAGATGAGAGGACGCGGGGCGGGTAAGTCCCCCTGGAAACTGGTGAGCAGCTCACGCAGGGTGGGCGGGGCGACCCTCCTCAGGGCAAAGGCTGCCCAGCCCAGGGCGGCCCCCAGGCCGAGCATCACTCACCTCCTGCCTGGGAATGAATGTGCCTGGGGGTAACAGAGCTGACCTTACCCCAGGCTGGGCGACTGGACCTGGAAGCCAGTCGCAGGCAGGGTCAGACGTGAGGTTCTGCGCACATCACCCCAAGGACCCAACCTCCCCTGTCCTTTCCCAGTACTTTCGTTTTTTGTGAAATCAGGTTAAGAGGGACGCCCAGAGTTCAGAGAGAAAAGTTACTGCTTCTTGCAACTTTAGCTGGTATTGAATGACCTTGGATGCAAGGTCCTAATCCTAATGAGAAAGTGTTTTCATGTTCTTTCTGGTACGTGATACAGTCACATACGTGTAAAAGTGGGTTTGCATGTTTAAGTACAGCTTCACTGATACACTGTGACTCTGCCAACAGTCACACCGGACGAGGCAGAACCAGAACTCAAACCTGGGTCTTCCCAGTGCAAGCCTGTTGCTGAGAGAAAGGGTGAGACCCTGAGATACAAAAAAGCTGAACATCACCGCAACTCCACACCCTGAGAGGACGAGAAGAGGACAAGCCCCCGAGGGGACCCGTGGGCCCTGCCTGGGAGGCCCAGGGGCCTGGGGAGAATGTTTCTGTTTATCCCTGTGAAGGTCATTGTGGTTTTGGCTCCAGGACCTGGGGGTTTCCAGGACAATGCAGTTTGGAATGTCGGGGAAGACTGCTTCATTGTCAAGCGCTCGGGTCTGAAATACACTCAGACAGTTGTGGGAGGGAACCATCCGCACAGAGGACTCGCTGATCTGATGAACATCCTTATCTTCACACAGAAGCTGAAAGCAGACTGCCTACGTCCGGAACAAGCCTCATTTCAGGGAATTCCCTACCTGTTTATGATAAATCCTATGGCAAGCAAAACGCAGCTTCAGTGAAGCGCAGTTTCCCTGGGGCCACTCAGTCCAAGTGTCTCATGCAGCCGGCTTTCGCGGTGGAAGGCTGGCCCTTCGGTAATGCATTGTTTAAGCTAAATGGATTCTGAAGGCCTTGTTAACCTCTTGACAACTTCCTTTCACCGAGGGTGGTGATGGTTACATGGAGATTTGAAGTGATCTCAAAATTACGATGCAGATAAAATATGACAGAACACATGGAGACGCCCTCTTGTCTCTGGAACTGTTATCTGAGCACAAACAGGGCCATTAACAGGAGACTAATTATTTTTCTCCATGGAAAAAGAAATGACAGCTATAATCCAAATGGTGGCACCTGGATCAAGACGTTCAATTTTTTGTTTAATTTTAGCATCCCACAGTCAAAATCAAAAACTATTATCTGAGGGGGAGGGTTAGCTCAGTGGTAGAGCGTATGCTTAGCACGGCCACATTCCTGCGTTCAGTGCTCAGTACCCCCAAGAGAGAAAGAGAGAGAGAGAGGAAGGAAGGAAGAAAAGAGAGAGAGAGAGGAAAGAAAGAAAAAGAGAGGGAGGGAGGGAGAGAGGGAGGAAGGAAGGAAGGAAGGAAGGAAGAAAACTATTATCTGAGAAGAGATTAAAAGGCACAAAGTGGCGACAAGAGAGGAAGGTCCCAAATACCCTGTTCTCAGCATTTTTAATGTAAATGTCTCCATTTTCTTTCATGGTTTTCCACCTTGTTATATAAGGCCATAGGCGTAAGATACAGAAAACAAACTTACGGTTACCAAAGGGGAAGGTGGGGGGGGGGATAAGTTAAGAGTTTGGGATTAGCAGATACAAACTACTATAAAATAGATAAACAACAAGGTCCTACTGCACAGCACAGGGAACTCTATTCAATACCTTGTAATGACCTATAATGAAAAAGAATATATACGTATATGCATAACTGAATCACTGTGCTGCACACCTGAAACTAACACAATATTGTGAATCAACTATACTTCAGTTAAGGAAAAAAAAAGACCATAGGTGTAATTTAGCTCTTTGTTGATGACTCAGAATTCTTACCCAGATTAAGTATTCTGAATTGAGATACAGAGATGACTTTGGGAGCAAATGAGGCGATGAAGGTGGTCCTGCCCCAGGGGCTTCCAGTGGGTGGTGCTCTGAGAACTGCTGGTGCCTCAGACAGGTTCCAAGTCTGAGCTAATCGTCTGTCTGCACAGCACCCTCCCTTTCCACCCAGCGGTACCTTTGCTTCTCAGGGCAGACAGATTCTGTATCCTGATTTATCAGATGGAGCTGGGCCCAGGCAGCTGAGTTTCTGGAGAAAAACCACAGGCTTCCCCAAGGACATTATCTCGTCTTGCCTCATTGAGAAAAGGTTAGAGAATGTGGCCGGGAGCCTCTGGACCACAGAGAAGCCATCTGTAAATACAGGGGACCAGGAAGGGAGGCCTCAGGGCACCCACAAACCCTTTCTCTCTGGTCCGAGGCTCCCAGACCATGACCCCGACAGCCACACCTCTCGGTCCCTGCAGCATCCGCTGGCCCCGTGGGAGGGACCGAGGTGAGAACAGCTGAAGGCAGCGACTCCTCCGAGAAGAAATGATGGGTCCCGCAGCGCCCTGCACCCCGCACCCCTCACCCTCTCGGCCCCACGGCCTGAAGCGGCAGGCTGCTCCCCTCACCTGGAGCCAGGTTGCCGGGCTACCGGGGCACCCCTAGGGTTAGGTGATGGAGGGACACCTGTGCACCGCTGCCCGCACGGCAGGGACAGGAGTGGAGGACAAGCTCCCCCCACGATAGGGAGCAGGGGTAGGGGTGTCTCTTGTGTCCTGGGATCCACAGCAGGGGTGGACAGTAGTGGGGAGGGAGGGTCCCTGAGAAACTGACCAAAGCAACCCCGCTCCAAAAAGAACGGCTCTGAGCATCTTCTCAGGAGGACTTGGGGGCAGGGCGAGCCGCGATTGGTGGAAGTCTTGGTCCCTCCTCCCGGAGGCGGAGCCTCGACGCTCCCTCCCCGGCACAAGGTGAGGAAGGGAGACACTCCCAGGCCCCCTCCACTGCGCGGGCTGGGGAGGGGCAAACACCTCCGAGAGCAGCCTGGAGTTTTACACATCAGACAGCGTCTTGATTATGGAATGAGACTGTTCTCCAGGCACCAGAAAAGGACTGGGACCTGGTGCGACTTTATCCAGATCCCTGGAAAGAACCAGCCCAGAGAGGGGCTTCAGGGACCCTGTGGGAAGAGACCAGTCCTTGGAGACAGTGGCCTGTGGGGTCCAGCTTCTTCCTATACCAGATGCGTTTATCCATTTCTAACATCCCCCCAACCACCACCCTAGAAGTAGGCTTTCTTCTCTTGATAATCAAAGCTCACATTCTTGTGCATTTTACTATATCCCAGGAACTGTGCTGGTCCTTGAAATGTACATTTTTAAATTTAATCCTCAAGCAACCCCATGAGGTGCCATCATCTATTTTACCAGCAAGGAACCTGACACTGTTATTCAGTTACTTAACAGGACAGACGGCACAGCTGGATTAGAACCCGGGCAATGAGTCTCGAGAGCCTGGGTCTTGAGTCCTCTGCGACCGTGGTCCTCAGCCGGGGCAGGTTTCGCCTCCCCCAGGGTCAGTTGGCAGCACCTGGAGAGGCCCTCGGTTCCCATCTGCGTCTGTGGCGGTGGGCTCCCAGCACCTGATGGGCCAAGGCCAGGCCGCGTCTGAACATCCCACAGCACACAGGGCAATGCGGAACTCTCCAGCCCCAAAAACTAGTGGTGCGGGAGTTAACATTGCCTTCGTCTGTTATTTGACTGCCCAATGGAAATCATTTTATTTTTCTGATTATGTATCATTACTAAAAACTCAGTCAATTCAGAGAACCTGACATTAGAACATGCAAATGGGGCCTTTAGGTTACTCCTTTTCCACACGTGGAATCTTACTACAGACACTGATCTGTGCGGGTCCCCTTAGCCGGCACTGTGCTGAAATACACATGGTAGGCTTTTTTCCATGTCAGTAAACACAGGTCAGTGGTGACAGGTTCTCAAAGAGGTCACTCTGCCCCATAGCCAGAGTGTGATGGAAATCGGTGGGGGCCTTTTACGGGGGGCACCTGGCATTTATGGGTGCGGAGTATCCTACACTGTCAATCCCCCACGGGGAAAAGCACCCCTCAGAATTTTGAAACATCACCCCGGACATTCATGTAGTTGAAAAACTTGTTTGGAATCATCTACGATCCACACTTCACTTTAAATTAGACACAAATAATTCCCACGTGGTGTTAACGTGTACTTCAGACGCCAGGAGCATGAAGGGATGTTGAGGGTAGATGGCACCCCCGTGTTCATCTGCAGAAAGCCCACCACCAACAGTAAGGAAGCCAGTGAGACAGGACCTCCCGGCGTGCATGGCTGGCGGGTCCGCCTCCCAGCCCGGGTGACCCATGGGGATTTGCACAGGGACCAGCCCGGTCACGGGTTTCTGAGATGTTCGGGAATCTGCAGCCACTGCAACGGGCACCCTGCTGTGACACCCCAGCCCCTCAGCCGCCAGAGCTGCAGGCAGAGCCTCATCGTGCTCGCAACCCGGGGCCCCGACTCCCCAAAGAAGCAACGGTGGGAAGGGGTGAACCCCCCTCACTCGTGTGCGGCTGTACTAGTCCCGGTGCCACCCCGGGAGGAGGCCTGGGCCCCGAACGCTGCCTGCGCCTGCATTTCTTACCCTGATGTTTCGGGGTGTCGGGTCAGGCGAGATGAAACAGAGAGAGTGATCGGTGGGGTGCTGCTGAGTGACTTTTCTCTTAAATGTCTCCTCTTGTTCATCTTGCTAACATCCTGACCTGAAAGGAAACTTCTATTTCTCTCTCCTCCTAATGAAAAGTGGCTGCTTGGGTTTGAGGGCAGTGACGTTCCTCCCGCCACCACTGTGAACAAGAACAGAGGCAGCTCTCGGCGGTCGCGGCAACGCTGACACAGGTGATCAAAACCCACCGAAAATCTCGGAGCTTCGATTTACCATCGCTCTTGAGTTCTCTTCCCAGGCTTACCAGCACTGCTAGGGACTCGGCAAATGTTTGGGAACCTGGTGACTTGCAGCGGTCCTGCCACTGCGCGGAGACCTAGTCGTAGGCCGAGAGGAGGTTTTGCATTTCTTTCTAGAGATCCTCTGCCTCCTGAAACCTGGCCTCTGACCTCTGCTTCCTCCCCTTCTTTTCACTCCCGATCGCTCTCATTAGCAACTGCCTGCTCCTCCTCTGCTCTGTCTCTTAAATTTCTGCCTTTCTCTCCCACCTTGGTTTGCACGTTAACCTAGAATTTCACGCCCGGATCACTGCAACTTCCTTTCTGCCCCCAAGCCCCTCACATAAACCTCAGCCATGAATCTGCGCTCAGACACCAGCGAACTCTTTATCCTGATGTGGAAGCCCTCCCTCCCCTGGCCCTGGGGGCCTTGTCTTGTATCCCTCTCTCCCTCCACCATCCACCGTCCGTCCACAACCCGTCGTCTCATCGACTTACCTCGTATCTATCCATCTGTCCAACACCCGTCTGTCCATCCATCAGCTGTCTGTTACCACCCTCTACTCTCACACGTAGGCCTTTACCTGAACCAGCACCAGGCCCCCTCTGCCCCCAGAAACTTCTGTTCATTCCTGAAGACACGCCTCTTTTGTCCAAGTCCTGCAAGATGCGTCTCGAATAAACTGGACTCCACATCCACACGTTTGGGGACCGCCCACCTCGGCCCCTCTCCGGGCTCACAATGCACTTTGACACTTTAAGGCCCTTAGAAGCCTCATAGCTAAATATGTCCTATTCTCTCTGCCTGGAATATCCCCCAGCCCCTCCCCCACCGGCTAGTTAAATCTTTGCTTACCCTTCAGACCCTGCTTAAATGTCACGTTCTCAGGGAAGAAGGGAAGCCTTCCTTTACCCCTCTTCCCAACCTAGACGAGGCCCTGTGACAGCTTCCAGCGTCTTCCGTCCCCCTGGGCCTCAGTCATCACCTTATGACCAGCACGCTGTCTGCACCTCCCGCTGGGATGCAGGTTCCCCGGAAGCGGGGCCCCCACTCTTGCTCGGCGTCTGACCCCCACGCCCAGCACAGTGCTGGCGCCGGTGGGCTCCTCCCTGCTCACTGACCCACCAAAGGAAAAGTGCAACTTTGGGAAACGTTACACCAAACGCCATTCTGGATGCGGGGCCTTCTCTCCCTTGTTATCAGACAGGCTTTGCCCCACAAGGGAGACACCCGTCCCTTTGCCTGAAGTGCTTCACCTCTTTGACAGGTGACAAACCCTGCCCACTGAGATCGGTCAGGACTCCTTCTGTTGCAAGTCCCAGAAAATCCAGTTAAAACTCATCTGAATGACAAAGAGCACTGAAGACTCAGAGGCTGGGACTAGGTCCCGGCAAGGCTCCTGCAGCACAGCAAACGTCGTCATCCGGGGTCGCGGGTCCCCCCGGCTCCCTTCTGTCCCCCAAGTCTGCGTCCCGGGGGAGGCTTCCACCCGGCGCCCACACCCCTCCGCAGCCCCGGGCTCCCGCTCTTCAGTAGAAGTCTCATTCCACTCTGAGTGTCTGCAGGCGTCCTCCAAGCAAAACACAGGAAGCTTTCCTTTCCACGAAGTCCTGGGCGCGTGTGCCTCCTTGGCTCTGAACCAACCACGGTTTCATCCAATCACAGCCCAACTGGCCTGAAGCATCAACACCAGGCAGACGAGGACGGGGGAGGAGAGGTTTGTCAAAGGAGCTTTGTTCTGTTTGGAAGAAGAAGTGACTTCGGGGAGGTCACGATCTTTCAAGGCTGATTCAAGCCTGAACTCTAAGAAGTTTTCCCTGAAAACTCCAGACAGCGGTCCAGTCTCCTTTGCTGTGACCTGCCAAACGGCGCTTATGGTCTGCAGCCCAAACTTCGGGCCTTTCATACGTGGTGTTAGCTCGTCCTCTAAGGGGCTCAGCTACATACGCCTGGCCTCCGGCTGCAGGAGTTACTTACTTCTGCATGACACTGACCCCAAAACTTGGTGGGCTAAGACCATCAACTCATTCCAGCCCTGGATTCTCTGGGCCAAAAATTCAGGGTGGGCACAGTGGGGAGGTCGGAAGCCCCAGGCAAGAGGGCCAGAAGGCAGGGAGGGACTGAGCGGCTGGGGGCAGGCGGGAGTCACCCAGAGGTGTCGTCATGCACACTCACAATTTCTAGTCCTAATGCGGGTCTAGTGAGATGTCACCTTCTCCAGGAGACCTGCCCGGACACACGGCTCTTTTCTACCATCACGAAATATTTGAAGTGCTGCCTGGTTGCTTGCTTGCTCCTCCGCTGAGCGGCAAGCTCTGTGAAAGCAGAGACAAAACCCGTCTCAGTGACCATTGTGTGACCGTGCCTGCAGCGCAGGAAGCCCTCAAAGAACAGGGGGCAGCTGCCGGCATTGCCCCGCCCCCCAGAGCGCTTGTCCTTACCACTTCAGTCCAGGCGGGTCCCACTTCCAGCCACCAGCACCTGTGTCCCTTCGCCTGAGCACTGTCCCTGGTCCCCGAAGCCTGCTCTGCCTACCCCAGCAGCAGGGCAGCAGTCCCAGGGAATTCCTGCTCTGGGAGCAGTTCTCAATCAGTGATCGATGGGGTTGGTTACAAGTACCTCAGCCCCCTGCCCTCTCGGGTGGGACAACTCTGATTCACCTGTACTGAATCCCAAAGTTTCCCAGCGTGACTAAGCCCCCCAGTGGCAGCTGACCTGACAATGTACTCTTTACTGGCAGCCGTCTTTCTCTGTCTGACTTCTTCACTTCAGCTCCCCAAGAAAGATCTTGCTCTCAGTTCCTTGACTGGGATCTGCTTCCCTGAGAAGCCACACCAGGACGGAATGTTTGTTGAATGAATAAGCGAGCCTCTGTCCCAGTCCCCGCCCACCCACCCACCCAGCACACCACGGCTGGTGCACGAAAGCTGACTGCCAGCAGCCTCGCGTGCTCTGAGCCAGGGAGAGCGAACACCCAGCAGGGAATTTCAGACCTTCACTCCCCTCTCTGCTGGCATTTGTAACCGGGACACAGCCACGGGAACATGATTTTACCTCCAAGTGCGAAGTTGAGACGCAGAAGCGGAAGAGATGGTTAAGTCATAGACCACACGGCCCCCGAGGGTGAAATGGGCTGAGGCGGCAGAGGCCAGGGCTGGCGAGGTCACTCGCCAGGGATATTATACCACTTGCTTTCCATCTGCTCGGCACTCAGCCGGCACCACAGCGTCCTCCTTGCCTCCTGTGGCAGGAACAGAGACCAGCGCCACTCGGGGTGTGTCACCCAGCAGTGCAGGGGAAACGGGGACAGGCGCGCAGTTCGCGGCTTCCCTCCCTTCTCTCCTCCACAAGCCGGGCTTGTAACTTGGAAAGGGATTTGCAGCGGACCACACATGGCTCTGGGGTCAGCCAGCGTACCTCGTCTTTCTTTTATCCCCCCCAACCCTTCACCTACAATTCTCTTATTTCCCCCCTCATGGCACTTTAGTTGGCCATGCATAGGGAGACTGTGGCGTGGTTCTGTGGGGACTGAGCCCTAGACAGGCTGGGAGAGCATGAGGCTGAGTCCTGCAGGGCCTCTGAGGTCAGAAAAATCAATGGTCCAGGACATGCTGTCCTCCCCAGGCCACACCCCGCCCACCTCTGAGGGGGAGGGGAGACAGAAGGGAGAAGCGGTCCCTGGGAAAACAGACTTGTGCTTCCCTCTACAACTCAGAAGTAATCTTTAAATGAAATTTAACTAAATGTAGACAGGTAAAGTAATCTTAAGAAATGTAAGGACTCCAAGTATTGAAGAAGAGGGAGCCATACTGCCATATTTTAAGTGTGTGTGTGTGTGTGTGTGTGTGTGCGCGCACACGCCTGTCTGCAAGTGTGTGCATGGGGGGAGCGTGTGTCAGGAAGACATTTCCCTCTCCCCATCAAAGTTCTCCTGGCTGGTCCAAGAATTAAACTGACATGAGAGATTAACAAATCAAAAGAGAAAAATCAAACAACAGTTTAATAACCACGTGTACATGGGAGAGACCCAGGAAAACTGAGTAACTCACCTAAATGGCCAGAACTCTCACCTTAAATACCATCTTCAGCCAAAGACAAAAGAGGATGTTGTAGGTAGTGGTTTGAGAACTCAAAGGGGAGGGAGGCAACTGACATGGAGATGGAAAAGCAAACACCTGGTAAACAAATGCTTGCGGGCCAGGCAGAGACAGCAGGACACAGAGAGGAAATTTAACGTACAGACTCTACTGGGCTCCTCCCTGTGGACACATCTAGTTTGTACTCTAAGTATCCATGGTGATGCTCCCTTCCTGGAGCAGGGCCTCCATCTACATTCTTTAAGCAGTTAGGGGAAGGTCAGAGGTTCTTCTGGAGTCTTTTAAGCCTCAAAAATAATCAGTGCAAATTAATCCTCATGCCAAAGAGACACATTTTGGGGTATCAAGTTTTGCTCCCCTACATGTATTCCTGTTGTTACTGGGACCTATCCCCTCCTCTCTAATGCTGACTGGCATGTCTCCCTGCTTCCGATACCTTCCTCTCACATCCAATCACCTACCAATCTTATTACTCCAAATCCTGCATTCAACTCCCCTACCTTAAAACCAGTGGCTCCAGTTGCCTCTAGGGGGCATGCTGAAGTGCTGCAGAGCCCTGTAAGGTTCCTGGGAGTCATGAGGGAATGGTGGGGACTGAGGCCAACAGAGAGCCCATGCCTGGTTTAAAGGTAGCAGAGTAGTCCCACAACTGCTCACTACAGAATCATGAGTGCAGTGATGTCACGTCTTCCCAGTCTACCAAGAGATACTAGGAAGATACCGACTTTTAAAACTTCTTATAAATTTAACAAAGCAAGTTTCTAGGATTAAAAAAAATTCATCTCATGGCATCAGCTTGCAAATTCCAGCCCAGAGGATCAAGTTTAAGCCCATTAGCATGGCATCCAACGCCCTTTACAGGCCTGTCTATTCTTGGTTCTGTCCCAGTCAATCCCTTTTCCCCAAAGTCCCACAACCCCCAGAAGCTGCTCAAGTTAACATACAAGAGCAGAAGGAGAGAGCGCGGCGTCCACGCGGCGAGCTCGCTGTCCCTGCTTGGAATGCTGTTTAAGGTGGCTCTGAAGGAGGTGAGGGGGCACCCAGCCCCTGGGGCTCCTTCTTGACTCACGTCCCCTCTGCTCCCACCCTGCCAGCTTGAAGACCCTGTTTCCTCACACAGGACGTGGGGCTACGTTCTCATCCGCACAGTAAACCCAGGTCAGTCTTGAACTTGGCTCAGACCTCCCTGAAGACTTGCCAGAAGGAATCCTTCCCTTCACTTCTCTACCTTGAACGCCTCTCACTATCACACGTGTCACAATGTCATGTATTTGTGCTTCTGGCGCCTGACCCCCCCCATCCCCCCCCCACAGTGAGCTCTCGGAGTGGGGGGGGGGCAGTCCTGTGTGGCACCTATGTGCTCAGGGCCTGGTTCACACAGCCCTCCTTCTCCCTCTGTCTCCTGCCGTCTGGAATCATCCATCACACTTCCACAAACACACCAGACATCCAACCAATAACTCCTGATTGAAACGGAGCCAAAAGGAGATCTGAGAATTCACATGGCTGGGTTCCTGGCTCACAACTTCTCGGAGCCCTGCCCTCGCTGCCACCCGCCTAACCCACTTAACTAACGCAGATTCCTGCTCCTCCGCCCGCGGGGGTCTGCGACGGGCCCACCTGCTGCTCCGGGGTCTAGGCCGTGCGGGGGCCCAGGTGGCCGGCGGAGCGCAGTGACGAGTCTGGCCAGACTGGAAAGGGGACAGCTCTGTCAGGATGCCTGGACACACCGTGTGCCCAAACAGAAGCGACGGGAAGGAGGACACGGCCGCTCCCGCTGGCCTAGGAAGCGGCCCTGGAAGCGGGAGGGGCATGGGATGGAGGGCTCGGGGGGTCGGCTCCCAAAGAGCGGCAGGGATTTCTAGGGAGGAGGAGTCGGGGGAAAGGCCTTGCTCGGGGGTGGATGAAAGCAGCTTCTATTTTTGGCCAAAGCCAAAGGGAGTGACTGTACTGAGATGTCGGGCCCTGTGGGCAGGAGGAGGGTAGGCGGGGACAGCCTCTGCCCCTCCAGCTCCCTCTGAGGCAGAAAGCAGGGAGGAGGCATCGCACCCCAGGGTCCGGCACCAGCTGCCCAAACCCTCATCCCCAAGTGGGCGCAGGGGAGGCGGCAAGGCATTCTGGCTCGGGGTTTGGACTGCGTCCCATGCTTGCTGGAACCACGTAAGTCCATGGGGGGCAGGGGTGGGGTGGGGGTTAGTCCAGGAGGCCTCCCTGGATTCACAGGCCTGGGGGAATGCCGCTGGGGTTGCAAAGGGTGTTTGGAAAATGTGCCTTTAACCCGAAAGGGGATCCTGTCACTTTGTTAGTTTAACACTCCGGGGGAACGTCTGCTTTGTACCAGAGACTGGGGAGGGGCGTTATTTTATGTTTATTTTGCATGATTCTAATGTGTTTTTATTTGCATTACTTGGTTAATCCTCCTAACGCCCCTCGGGGTAGGCACTGTTTTCAGCCATCAGGAACTCCTGCTCCAGGGGCCCAGCTGCTGCTGCTGAGATGGTCCCCCCACCACACACACACACACTCCTTTGCTTCAGGGGGGCTGGCGTTCATCCAGCTTCTGTCTGGCGACCTGGGGCTGAGGCCGAGGTGATCAAAGCGAAGTGAAATAGTGGAGGGGGCAGCCTTTCCCCTCCGAGCACTTCAGTCCGCCTGGAGTCAGGTTAGGGATAAAAGGACCCAAGGATTGTTCAGGAATGATTCAGGGAGACTCCGGGGCTGGGCAGAGCTGCTACAGTTAAGGGGGAGAAGACGTTCTCTCCACCTGTATAGAAACAGCACTGCTCTGCTGCCCCACAGGGCGGGGAGATTTCAATGAATCCTCCAAAACCGGAAGAGTCAGGGACCTGCCCTGATTTTCAGCCCAGGCCAGGGAAAGAGTGGGACACCGCCAAAACAACTTAGGGGCAGTTACAGAGAAGAATAAAGCTGGCTTCCTGCATCCACCCGGCGCGCCCTATTTATTCACCATCGTCCTCCTACGTTGGTGGCAGCTTAGCCCACCTCCGGCCAAGTTGAGAGATGGCATTCACTGAGCAGCTATTTTCATTCCAAATTCCCTTCTGCCACCGTTGGGCAATCCCATCTTCTTTGAGTGTGACAAACGCTAATGACAACGGACAAACTGTTCAAGAGCTTCTGCCTTCCGAGCGCTGACAACTCAGATGCCGATGTCCTACAAAGCCAGGGACAGAAGGCCGCCCTCCAGCCCCCATGACCCGGGGAAGGAGACCAACTCCAAACCAGGAGTTGCGGCAGGCTTCAGATTCCCATAATACTCCAGAGAGAACTGAGTTCAGATCCTGACTTGGCCGCCTGACAGCTGTGCGGCCCCGGGCTAGTCACTTAACTTCTCTGTGCCTCAGTTTCCTCGTCTCTAAAATGAAGGTGATAAAAGTGAAAAATAAAATAAAATGAAATAAAAATAAGTGAATCCCCAAAAGCACCCTTTCATGGCTTTGGCAATCCGATGACAGGCGCCTCCTGGAGGTCTAGCAGAAATGGGGCGGGGTGGTGGGGGATGTAGTAACTTTACTAAAACGGAGTCATTAGGGTCTAAAAAGGAAATACACAGCTTGCCTGTTAAAAGAAGAGAATGCATTTACAAGGGCAAAGCGGTCCATTTTTACAGGTAGCTGGTAGTAATAGGAATTACTGCAGAAAAGCCTAATCATTGTTGGCTATGTGAGTTGAGTAACTATTGAGGTCTGTGGTTTGTTTTGCTTTTTAAGAGTAACACTGGCAGACTAAGCAATGTTAAGATGGCAACACTCCCCAGCCTGGTCTACAGATTCCACACAATCTTTTTGAAAGCCCCAGCTGACTTGCTGGCATAAACTGACAAGTAGAGCCTAAATCCATACAGAAATGCAAGGGACCCAAGGCCGCCAACACAATCTTGAAAAAGATTAAAGTGGGAAGACAGACTTCCCAACTTCAAAACTCACGACCAAAAAAAAAAAAAAGGAAAAAACTAATCAAGATAGTGTGCACTGGCGTAAGGATAGACATATATTGGGAGTCCAGAAATAAAATCACTTTTTATAGCTAATTGATTTTTAACAAGGGCTCCAAGACATCCAATGGGGGAAAATAGTCTTTCCAGCAAATGGTGCTGGGACACCTGTAATTCCACGTGCAAAAGAATGAAAGTGGACCTGTACCTCTCACCACATATGAGGCTGACTTGAACTGAATCAGAGACTTAAGCGTAAGTGCTGAAACTGTGACGCTGTCAGAAGAAAACAGGAGTGAATCTTTGTGACCCTGGATTAGACATGACACCAAAAGCACAAACAACACAAGAAAAAATAGATGAATCCAACATCATGAAAATTAAACGCTTTTGTGTTTCAAAGGACACCATCAAGAAAGTGAGAAGACAGCCCACAGAATGGGAAAAATATTTGCAGATCTTTTACGTTAAGAGTCTAGTATCCAGAATATGTAAAGAACTCTTACCAATCAGTAATAAAAGACAAGTAACCATTTTAATAGGCAAAGGATCTGAACGTACATTTCTCTAAAGAAGACAGACAGAAGGCCAGTGGGCACATGTAGAGCTGCTCAGCTTCCCTAACCACTAGGGAAATGCAAGTCAGAGTCACAGTGAGATGCCACTTCACGCCTACCGGGATGGCTATAGCCAAAGAGACGGACTAATAACAAGTGTCAGTGGGGATGTGGAGACGTTGGAACCCTTATCCATTGCCGGTGGGAATGGAAACCATGTTTCCCCTTTGGGAACTTGTACGGCAATTCTTCAACAAGTTAGACATGGAGGTAAACAGCAGTTCTCAGCCTAAGTATACACCCATGAGGACTGAAAACATACCCACACAATAACTTGTACCCAAATATTCACAGCAGCATTATTCATAAAGGCCAGAAAGTGGAAATAACCCACATGTCCGTCAACTGATGAATGGATAAACAAATGTGGTTTGGCTTTACAATGGACTATTATTTAGCCATTAAAAAGGAAGTTCTGATCCCTGCTGCAACATGGATGAACCTGAAAATGTTATGCTGAGTAAAAGAAGCCAGGCACAAAAGGACACGTATCTATATTCCACTTACATGAAGTCTGGAATAAGCAAAATGCTTGTCGTCTGGGGGAGGGGACCGTGGGAGAGTGACTGCTGATGGGTGTGGGTTTCTTTTGGAGGTGATGAAAATGTTCCAGAATTAGGCAGCAGTGACGGCTGCACAACTTGGTGATTATGTTAAAACTGTTGAATTGTACACTTTAAAAGAGGGAATTTTATGGTATGTTAAGTACAGCTCAATTTTTTTAAATGCTCGGGTGCGGGTAAAAACTAAATAAAAAAGAAAGCCACACTCAAGAAGTGCGGCCTGACAGTGCAGCCATCAGCTCATGCGACGTGAGGCCAGACCCTCCCAAGAAAAGGCGCTGGCCTGACCCTCGGAGAGACTCAGGGCTCCTCACGCTCTCCCTCAGGCAGCGAGCGCCTCTCCGTGAAGCCGGTGCAGAAGGGATTTCCCCCCAGTCTCCTTCAAGAATCTCCACTACCCCCCGCCCACTGACCTCCCAGCCTCCTCTGCTGCATTACTGGGGAGAAGGAGGGGCCGGGGGGTCACGGCAGGGCTCGCGGTGGGGACCTGTGGTTCCAGGACTCCTTCTGCTGGGGGAGCCTGGCCCGGTGTCGACAGGCACAGGAAAACCGTGCATCTCGGCAAGTGCCGTGAGCTCTGCGACGAGGCTGATTAATAGAGCTGACGGTTCGGGCTCTCAGGTTTCCTGCAGTGACTTCCTATTCATGATTGCCTTTGACTCTGTAACACCTGAGACCAGGACCACTGCGACCCCCAGGTACCGACAAAGAAAACAAATCTGTGTTAGGAAAGGAAACACTAGCTGTAGGAACAGACCGGCTCTGACTCAGCAGTGGCTCGGCATGATACCAGTTTATTCCCTGTTCACGTAACAGTCACGTCCACAGACCACATCTGGCGTGGCGGCCCTTCTCCCCGTGGTCTGCCCTCTTCTAAGCGCGCAGAGCTGTCTTCCCGCCGGCAGGCAGGGAAGGAGGGGGGAGCCCGTGGCCAGCCTAGACATGGCGCACACTCCTTCTGTGTACATCCCACGGGCAAGAGCGCACCCCAGGGGCGCTGCTAGCTTCTGTGGTGTGCCTGGGGGAGAGGGGGTGATCTGAGGAAGATCACGCGATCTCTGCCAGGGTTTGGAGAGTGCACAGGCATTGCTGGAGGTCACACAGCCAACAAGAGGCAGAACCAAGATTCTAAACCTGGGCAGAGTCTTGGTCTGTCCACCTTGTGCTTCTGCCCCCTTCCAGGTCCTCAAAGTCCTCATGCCTCTGGCATGTTCTCTGGTCTCTTAGTACTAGCATTCTTCCAGGACACTGCTGCAAGATGACCATCAGGAAGGGTGAGAAAGTCTGATGAAACCGTCTGTGTGAAATACAGTTTTGAGCCTTTCCGGATCCACGGATAATTCTTACCCAGTGTTTTTTTTTCCCCCAGGTCTGTTTTGCCTTGATGAATTTCTCTAAGTCCCCAATCAACATTAAAAGGGAGGCAGACCCCAGCTTCAAGGCAGCTCACGACTGTGCTTATGATACACGCGGTCATTTATAGGTCTGTGTTTGCAAGAGCAGGACTTCAAAGGCTCTTCGCTGCCTCTCAGGGCCCTTCCCAGCCGGCGGGACCTGCTGCTCCCGGGGGGAAGGTGGCCCTGGGCTCCGCCTCACGTGCTGGTGGCTGCTTTCCCCAGGAATGTCTCGACGGAAAAAGGCCGAGCAGAAACAGGAACATGGTTGATCGCTCTCCATCATTAAACAGAGGGTCTACAATTCAAACGTGATTTGAAGAAATGCAGATACCTGGATATATTTAATCCATTCACAAACGTTTGTTAAAAGAAATGAGAAGGGAACTCATTAATATCCTCTTGGCACTCCAAACACATTTTCTTACCCGTCCCACACGTGGACTCTGCTGGGCTGGGCTCTCCCCTTCCGCGCTGGGTGCCACACTGGAACCACGGCACATGGGTTAGTGAGTGATGGGCCACGGTTCATCTCCTCCGCAGCCTCTGGCTTTTAACCTCCCTGAACCTACTTCTTTGTCTGTAAAATTAAGAAGGCGTAAAAATTCACAAATGCTAATAATGATGGTGATGACGACGGTGTAACGCCTGCTTTTCAGAGCCGGGGTCGTCAGTGCGCAGCCTCCGGGACGTGATGACGACGGCCGTTTTGTTTACAGATAAGGAAATGGAGGCGCAGACAGTGTTTTCTCAAAGCCGCGCAGCCGGGAGCAGCAAGGGGGCTGAGCCCAGCCTCCCCAGGCCGGGAGCCTGGGCTCTTCGCTGCCCTCCTGCGGCCGTCACAGTCTCGGAGGTGAGCGGAATCGGGCACAGCCCCCGCGGCCGGACCAGCCCACAGTTCACAGGCAAGAGTCCTGTCCGTTTAATTCACGAAACGCCTCAGTCACTGTCTGCTCAAACTCCGCCACTGTTAAACTAGCCCTTTACCCCAGCTTCTCGGACGGAAAGCTGAGTTCGTTGGTCTTCACTTCTTCTCGCCCAGGATGAATACTCACCTGGAACTTCTGGCGTTTCGGGGGCCGCCTCCTTAAAGTGCAGTGCGGATTCATCACTGTCCTCACAACGAGGACTAGAGGACAGCAGGGCAAGGGGGGGGGCTGTGCCAGCTGGAGTCACGAGACTCGAGGACCAGTCCCACACGCACTGGCTGTCGTGTTCAAGACACACTTCTCCTCAGCCCTGGCTCCTCCATCATGACCTGGCGACACCTCTCACCTCACAGTCACCTCACAAGCCCACAGGACACGAGGCGGTAAAGCCCACTGCAAGTCGTGAAGTTCTGTGTGATTGTTTTCACGCCTCAAACCACAGTCCATCGCCAGGCAGCTCTTCAAATAGGAGACGGATTTCTTCTCTTGGCAACAGTCATGACTAATATATTCCAGGATGCTTTGCATTTTCCCGGCCCTAAAATAAAACTGAACCCAAACAAGAAGACAGGCTCCAGCCCTTCGGCCCACAGGTCTGCCCGCGGGTCCCCTGTGTGCAGGGCTCTGAGCCGGTGCTCTGTGGAGGCGGGACGGATGAGCCCGGGCCCCACCCTCAGCTGGTTCTTGGTCTAGTGCAGGAGGCCAGACATTGTGTACAGTGCTTCATACTTTACGAGAGGAACCAAACACAGTGTCAGAAAAGCTGAAAGCAGCAGGGGTTACTTTCAGTTTAGTGAAATCAGGAAAAGCTCTTTGGAGGAGCGAGTATTCAAGTTGGGTTTGTGTTGACTTTTATTTTTGTTTTTCCCTCAGCAGAAGCACCGGGGTTGGCCCAGGACCTCGCGGGCGCCAAGCACGTGCTCTGCCACGAGGCGTGATCTTTTATTTTCCATCCTGTGGAGTCGATGCCTCACTTGCAGGTAGTAAATTCTCAACCTCTAACAACCTCTTTTTTTCTCCCACGGTGGTTACGGGCCAATTTCCCTCCTCTTCTTCCAAATAGCTGAACTCTGGATGTCCAAATGGGTTTTTATTAAGTTTTTTATTAAGTTTCTCCAAAAGGCCAGCTTCATAGATACCATTTAGAACCAAACCACGGTGTCCCCGAAGCTGATGTACACTGGATGATCGAGGCCCGTGCACTGATGTATGACATAACCAATTTAATAGACCACTAGGCAGTCTTCACAAAAAGACAGGTGAATTTTTCAGTCCAAAGGGTGAGTCAACCCATCTGGTCTGACAAATGCTGTTTCTGGCTTGGTTCCTGGTTTGAGATCATTTGCCAAAACCTTTTTCATGAATCAATAGTTAAGATAATGTAAGCTGTTCCCAGTAGATTCAATAGTGCATTGGTTCCAGGCCTAAGACATCAATTTGACTTGGTTATAAAATTTAATATTCTTATAATTCACCAAGAATCTAATTCATGGACCATCTGGTTTTGGAAGAAAGACCTCTGGAAAAATTCAGGGGCTTTCAGGATGAATATTCCTCATCTTCTTCCTGATCTCACTCAAGACCTTTCCATTCAGACTAAATGGTAATCATCTTTCAAGAGTATTACCCCTCATTTCAAAACTGATAAGTTCGCTCCACCCGGTTTACTTTGTAATGTGCCCATGAATCCTCTCATTCTCTTGCCCTGACTAATAGTCTCAAACCACACCAGGTGCTCCCTGCTCCATCGCTGAGGGCTGTGAGTGAATGTACCCTGCACGTTATAATCCGCTTAAGCTCCCTAAACCTCCATTTCATCTTTCCTTACCTGGAAGGTTTACAAAACACCTTCTCTTAATGTTATCTCACTTTGTTCTCACGCTGACCCTGAGGACATCCTCACTTACAGGTGATGCCCTTAAAGCCCAGAAAGGTGATCTGTCCAAGGCTCGGGATCCCTGGTCTATGGTGTGCTTCCTGCTCGGACGTCTGACAGCCCGGCACCCACCACGGAAGACAGCAACGTTCCCTGGACCTCCACCCAGCCTCCCTGCCGAGCTGTCCGCCCTCTTCTCCTGTCTCAGCCATCGGCTCCGAAGGAGCTGGTGTTCCCAGTGTTCTCTGAGCCTGTCACGGCCCAGAGGGCCTCACCTGGCCTCCTTGGACCCACCCTGGAGTCATGGGTGGACTTCCGGGAGACCCGGTGCCCCACAAGGATGCTTCTGGAACTTGTATTGTGTGCTTATGTGAGTCTGTCTGGGGTAAGAATCCAAAGTTTTCATCAGCTCCTCAAAGAAGTCAGTGGTGTCCCCGACCCCCCCAAAAGCTTCCAAGTTAATTTCATAGCCTTCTCCCTCCCCCAAACGTCCCCTCCACTCCTCCTGACCTGCGTAATGCTGTGCTTCATAACTCCTCTCCAGGGCTTAACACAAAGCCAACCACTGACACTGGGACTTCACAGCGCTCCCTTCCCACGACAGTATAACTGTCCTCCTCTTTCCAAGTATTCATTCAAGCAGGGAGAAGCCAGAGGATTCCCAGGGCGGCCTTCACAGATGCAGCTGGTATGTGATAAGCTGGTCCCGCTGGCAGCACAGTCGTCTGCAAACCTAGTCATCCCCGCAGGGCTGACTTAACCCCCCCCCCCCCCCGGCCCCGGCACGCTCTCCCTAGGAGAGAAAGAGGAGGAAGAGACAGATCTGACTACATCAATGCAGAGATGGTATCAACTATGGAAAGAAACCAGGCTGCTGTCTCTAGGGATTGCATAATGGTTATTTCCTGATGAAAAAAATAGAATCAGTGAAGTCTCAACCACTCCCCAGACACCAGACCGGGACCAGCCGCTGCTCACGGGGACTTGTGGGCGTTGTGAAGCTCTGAGAGAGCAGGCTTGGTCTGGGGGCTCCAGGTGAGGGGCCGGGAGCGGTGAGGGAGGGGGAGGGGGAGGGGCCCTGACAGACGATGGTGGGGGTTCTGGCTGTTGGTTCACAGCTTCAGCCTTGACGCCTGTCCAGCCTCCCAGCCTCCCAGCCTCCACACACACTCGCTGACGTTTCCTCACTCTGCTGAAAGCTCTTCTGCTCCCCTGCACTAGTCCATCTTCCAAACACGGATGCGGAGAAGAGGGGACCTTGTGCACTGCTGGTGGGGATGTGAATTAGTACAGACACTAAGGAAAACGGTAGGGAGGGTCTTCAAGAAATTAAAAATAGAACTGCCATAGGATCCAGCAATTCCCCTCCTGGGTATTTAACTGAAGGAAATGAAATTAGTATCTTGAAGAGATAACTGCATCCCATGTTCACTGCAGCATCATCCACAGTAGCCAAGATAATGGAAACAACCCAACTGTCCATCAATGGATGAACAGATAGAGAAAATATGATATACACATATACACACGATGTATACACACACTCACACACACACACGACGGAATATTATTCAGCTAAAAAAAGAGAAAATCCTGCCATTTGTGACAACATGGATAAACCTGGAGGACATGTTGCAAAGTGAAATAAGCCAGACACAGAAGGACAAGCACTGTATGACCTCACTTACATGTGGGATCAAATTTAAAAAAAAAAACGATTCATAAAAACAGAGTAGAATGGTGGCTATTGGGAGCTGGGGGTGGGGGAAATGGGGTGCTGCTGGTCTAAGGGGACAAACTTCCAGTTACAAGATGAATTAAGTTCTCAGCGTCTAATGCAGTGTGGCGACTACAGATAACAACACTGTGCTGTGTACTGGAAACTCACTAAGAGAGTAAGATCGAGAGTTTTCTCACCAATAAAAAATAAAAACCTATGGTTGCCAGGGGCAAGGGGATGGGAAGGGATAAATTTGGGAATTGAGATTTGCAAATCTTAGCCACTATATATAAAAATATATTAAAAAAAACAAATTTCTTCTGTACAGCACAGGGAACTATATGCAGTATCTTGTAATAACCTTTAATGAAAAAGAATACATATGTGTGTGTATAAATTAATTACCCTGCTGTACATAATATTATAAATCGACTATAATTCAATAAAAAATAAAAAGCATCAACTTAAAAAAAATTAGTATGCTGCAATCAGTCAACCAACAGCTATGTCCGGAGATCTACTTTGTGCCAGGCAGCCTGCTAGGACCCAAGGGCCGCACGGAAGCCAGAGGCATCACCCCTTCCAGGAAGCTGAACGCCCATCTGAAAACCAGGCTGACTCACGAGACAGAATGCGCTCATTTTCGAGAGCACGTTAGACAGTAGGCGTTGCTGGAGTTGAGAGGAGAACGGTGCGTACCCACAGGGTGACCAGGGTCAGTTTCCCAGAGAGGATGGCATTTAAATCTGAGGATGGGGAACACCTGGGAGGCAGGGACGGGGGAGGGAGGACTTTCAGGAGGGGAGCCACCCGAGCCCAGGCACAGAGCTGGGGAAGTGACGGCTCCCCGGGGCAGCGGGAGAAGGAAATGGGCCGGAAGGAAGGAGAGGCCTGAATTTGAGGAACCGGAGGTTGCTCTTCTCTGTACCCGAAGTGATGCTCCAGCGGGTGCTGACCTGAACCGACTGCTAGCACACTTTCGCCCTGGAAGGTTCTCTGGGGGACTTTCGGAGCCTCCTCCCCTTTCCGTCGCCGCGCAGTAGTTTTAGTTTGGTGTTGTTCCACGTGCTTAGCTTTGCTTTTATTGCCTGTTCTTTCGGTGTCCTGTCCAGAAACTCGTTGCCAAGACCAACGTCAAGGAGATTTTCCCCAATGCTTTTCTTTCCTTCTAGAAGTTGTATAGTTTCAGGATTTACATGTAAGTTTTAATCCATTTCAAGTGAATTTTTAGGAGTGGTGCGAAATAGGGGTCCAGTTTCATTCTCCTGCACGTGGGCGTCCAGCCTCCCAGCACCACGTGTTGAAGACACTCTCTTCGACCTGCTGCGTGCTCTTAGTGCCTTTGTCAAAGATTTTAATCATACTGAGTGGAGTTTTTTCTGGGCTCTCTAGTCTGTTCCATTGGTCTGTGTACCCCTTTTGACGCTAGCACCAGAGAGGTCTGCCGTATACTTTGAAATCAGGAAGTGCGACGCCTCTAGTTTTGCTCTTCTTTCTCAAAATTGTTTTGGCCACGCAAGGCCTTTTGTCGTTCCACAAGCACTTCAGGATGGTTTTTTCTATTTTGTGAAAAAATGCTTTTGGAATTTTGATAGAGACTGTGCTGAATTTGTAGATTGCTTTGAGAAGAATGGATATTTTAAGAATCTTTATCTTCTAAACCAAGAACACAGACTAGCTTTTCATCTAATTGTGTGTTTTCCTCAGTTTCCTCCATCAATGTCTTACCGTTTCCAGTGTACCGGTCTTTCACCTTCTTGGTTAAATTTATCCCTAAGTATTTTATTGCTTTGCTGCTATTGTAAATGAGATTGATTTTTTAATTTCTCTTTCAGAGTTTAGTTTGTTGTTAGTGTATAGAAATGAAAGTTATTTTTACTACTCAGCCATGAAAAACGACAACATAATGCCATTTGCAGCAACATGGATGCTCCTGGAGAAAGTCATTCTAAGGGAAGTAAGCCAGAAAGAGAAAGAAAAATGCCATATGAGATCGCTCATATGTGGACTCTAAAAAAAAAAACAAAAACAAACAAACAAAGCATAAATACAAAACAGAAACAGACTCACAGACATAGAATACAAAGTTGTGGTTGCCAAGGGGGGCGGAGGGTGGGAAGGGATAGATGGAATTTCAAAACTGTAGAATAGATAAACACGATTATACTGTATAGCACAGGGAAATATACACAAGATCTTATGGTAGCTCACAGAGAAAAAAATGTGACAATGAATATATGTATGTTCATGTATAACTGAAAAATTGTGCTCCACACTGGAATTTGACACAACATTGTAAAATGATTATAAATCAATAAAAAATGTTAAAAAAAAAAAAAAAGAAATGAAAGTTATTTTTGTATGCTGATTTTGCATTCTGTAACTTTAGTGGATTTGTGTATTAGTTCTAACAGCTTTCTGGTGAAGCTTTTAGAATTTTGCATATATACGATCATGTCATCTGCAAACAGACAATTTTATTCCTTCCTTTCTGATCTGGACGCCTTTTCTTTCTTTTTCCCGCCTAATTGCTCTGGCTAGGACTCTTAGTACTATATTAAATACAAGGGGCAAAAGTGGGCCTCCGTGTCTTATTCCTGACCTTAGAGGAACAGTTTTCAGCTTTACATCGTTGAGTACACCGTTGTGGGCTTTTCATATACGAACTTTTTAATGTACATTTCTTCTCTACCTAATTTTTGAGAGGTTTTTTTTTTTTTTGAGTTTGTCAGATGCTTTAGATGCTTTTTATGCATCTATTGAGATGATCACAAGATTTTTGTTCTTTATTCTGTTAATGTGGCGTATCACCCTTATCAACTTGTATATATTGAACCATCCTTGCATCTCAGGGATAAATCCCAGTTAATCATGGTGTATGTTTAATGTGCTGTTGAATTTGACTTGCTAGTATTTTGTTGAGGATTTTTGCACCTATGTGTGTAAGGAATATTGGCTTGTAATTTTCTTTTCCTGTAGTGGCCTTGACTGACTTTAATATCCAGTAATGCTGGCCTCAAAAAGTGAGTTTGGAAGTATTTCCTTCCCTTCAACTTTTTGGAAGAGTTTGAGAAGGATTTGTGTTGATTCTTCTTTTAATGTAAAATGTAAATAATTAAATCATTTCCCACATTCCCTCTTTGTTCTCTTGGGTCCCCTGCTTTTATACGTTGCCATCCTTTCCCCAGGCCGTTCCTATCCAGTCAAATCTTTGCAGTCCTATACAACTTCTTGACTCTCTCCACATGCTAGGTGTGGCTCAGCCCCTAACATCTGTCACCTGGACTCCTGCAGCAGCCTTTTGGTAGTTTCTTTATCCCAGGGGTCATCCTTTTCTCCAATTTCCCTGACATATGACTATTGGACTAATATTCTTGATATCTAGATTGGGTTGCCTCGATCTCTTACTCCAGAACATTCAAATGTCTCCCTTTTTCTTACAGAATAAAACCAATACTCTGCAACCCAGTGCTCTCTCTTCTATAAAAGGATCTTAGACTCTTTCCACACAACAAAACTAGTGAGTTTTGACTGTATGCCACACCCTCTTCCATGTGTTTGGGGTCCATCATGAAACAAAACAGGTACACACACACCAAACCCCCACTCTGTGGGGCTTAAGGTCTCCTTCACTCCAGGCAAAATGTTCACGCAGGGCCTATCGTTTGCTCACATTTTTAATTCTTTCTGGAATATTCTTTTGGTTATTCCTTTATGACAGTGGTTCTCAACCAGGATGGTTTTTCCCTCTATAGGAGACATTGGGCCTTGTCTAGAGACATTTGTGGTTGTCCCAGCGGATGGGGTCCTGCTGGCTCCTCGGGGGTAGAAGCCTGGGAGGCTGTTAAACATCCTACAATGTGCAGGGCGGTCCCCACAAGAGAGAACTGTCTGGTCCAAGACGTCAGCACAGCCAAGTATGATAAACTCTGGTCTAGAGTCAAGTTACTCCCAGCCTTCACGCCAGCTCAAATTTCACCTCCGCAGAACACCCACAGTTCCTTCTCTCGCTCCCGTTTGCTCTAAGCCACCTGAGTTCCCAGCTCCCCTGTGTGCAGATCTTGGCGGCACTCCACTTTTCATAGGCTGTAGAAGTCCACAAGGATGGGTTTATACCTGATTCACCTGCGTTCTCAGGGGCTAGCCTGGCGCCTAGTCCACAGGAAAGGGACACTCGGGAGTTTGTGAGTGGGAAATACGCGCGAGTGGGAAATTCCCAACATCCGACTCTTCTCCTGGACTCCAGGTCCTAGGAATCAGGCAGACAGGAAGTTCTCCTCCCAGAGGGGCATCTGCCCGGCCCCTTCCAGCCGCACCTGGAGGAGACTCAAGCGGCACCATGCCGTAGGCAAGACTCCGCGGGCCTGGAGGGAGGGCGCAGCGGAGGAAGAGACTAAACGAACACGGCAGGAAGGATGCCTCTCTGTGCAGGCAGAGGTGCCCCGCGAGAACACTGAGATCAGGAAGCACGTTGGTTGAATGGGAGCTTGACCGGTTTTCTAAGTGGGTTAGGGCAGCAGGTAACCTCAGCTGCCCTCGAAGTCCCAGACCTCGCAGTGCAGAAACCGGGGCGCCGTGCAGCCACCCCCAGGGACTGGCTCCCAGCCCAGGGCCCTGTGCCATCCCTGAGCCAGGTCCCAGCAGAGGCCAGAGCACAGACGCCCTGCGCTGCGGGCTCAGGACCGCGTGCCGGCCACCACCCGGTAAGTCGGCTCTTCCTGCCCACGTCCTTGAGGTATGCAGGAGGCTGAGTGTCCGCGCAGGCCTAGAAAACTGCAGAATGCAGAGAAACAGCCTCGGTTGCCTCGGGCCCCCCTGAACCCAGAGTGCCCATCCCGCCGCTCCCCCCGAGCGCTCAGGGCTGGGAGCTCAGCCGAGCACTGCTTCCGTCTGCCTGGCGGCTGAAGTGACAAGAAGGTCTGCGGAGTCCCAGCGCCGAATCCCTGCAAACAGGCACAGGGGAGCCTGGGGCTTCTGCAGAAGGACTGACTGAAGTCAGGTGGAGAAGGAATAAAAAGAAACAGCTCAAAGCTGCAGTCAGAGCCCCAGACCACAGAGCATCTGGCCAACCCTCCAGTCCGCCTGCCCACCTGGGAGGAGCTGTCACTCAGCCAGGCGAACACAGAATGGACCCCACAGTCCATAAAGCAGCGTACCCAGCCCACCGGGCTCACCCTCCCATCCACGGCTCCTCCTCTGTCTCCACGTGCTGTCATCTGCGCTCCATCGTGGGCTGGATGCTGGGAGAGGGTGGGACAGCAAGAGGCCTGCTGCTGTCTTTCCCTTGCCCAGATTCCCCGTCCCCGGAGGCCTGAGCAGAGAGCAGGGCGTTCTGTGAGTCCAGGGAGGGAGGGCTGGTGAGGGGCCCCAGACTCCAACACTACGCTCTAAACTGGCCTCAGACAGAAATACTGTAAAAGCCACAAACACAAGCCACACATGTAATTTTACGTTTTCTAGTAGCCACACTAAAATATTTCATTTAACCCAATGTATCCAAAACAGTATCGTTTTAAACATGTACTCAATATCAGTAATATTATCCATAAAGTATGTAATTCACATTCTTTTTTTCAGACTAAGTCTTTGAAATTCAGCGTGCTTTTTACCCTTACATTATATCTCACTTTGAACCAGCCACATTTCACTGCACACCTACACTGCAGATCTAGAATAATCCAGCACCTTCACAAGGCGCCAACTGGCACTAATGAATCGTGAATACATGCCGGGGCTGGGGTGGGGTGGGGTGGGGTTAAATAGCACACGAAATATCGTGAGATGGGAATTTTTTTTATTTACTAGAACCCCCCGCCCCCGAGGGGAACACACACCACACGTGGTTGGGAGAAACACTTTGGAAAGCTCGCTGTGACCAGGATGAGGGTAGAAGCTGGAGGTGGGAAACCCCATGGAGAGTGTCAGGGTCACAACAGACTGAGGACTGAACTCAAGCCTTTCAGGGACTTCACTGACACCCGAAACTGAAGGCAACCAAGACAGAGGACACAGGGAGAGCTGACCGCAGTGACTCATTTTATTATTGGAAAAACTGTAACAACTTCGATGTCTAATGAGAGAGCATTGGGGAAATTGTGAACCACCCACATGAAAGAATGTTTTGTCATGATGAAAATACTATTTAGAAACACGGGGATATACAGAATACAGATGTGTTAAGTGGGAGAGAAAAGCAGGACTGAGTGTAACTGCTTGTCCAAGCTGATCTGTATTTAACACGTGCAAAGAAAAAAATGTGCCAACTGTCGCCACTGTTTGTTACTAGGAAGTAGCATTGTGGATGATTTTTCTGGACTTTCCAATGTTTTCTGATGAACATGTGTTACCTCCAGATCTAAGAGGAAGGGCTGGAGTGAAAAACAAAATCCAACGACTCACTTGCCAGAACTCCCCAACCTGTGTTAAGTGCTGAGTCATGCGTGTGTGTTTGCAGTGCGTGTGTCCGTGCGGGTACGCAAGCGTGCGCGTGCATGTGTGTACACGGGTGTACGCGTGTCTTCCTGAGCCGGTTCCTGAGCCCGATCCCACCTAATGCTCTGCAGATCTGGAGAGACGCAACCTTCCCCAACTCGAACGCAAGTTTTTTCCTTGGATTTTGTTAACTGGCTGAAGTAGCCTTTCTGTAGCCCTTCTGGGCTCATTTCTAACCCCCAGATCCGCAACTGTTTGTTGAGAGACCATGTCTCTTATGAGCATTTCCAGCTAAGTGTAGAAATGGTTTTCCCCTACGCTTTATGTGTAAAGAAGACAGTAAGTCACCTCTGATCTCCATGTTCTCAACTGGTGGCAAAGAACCCGAGACACATCGCCGTCCTGCTGTCTGCTCACAACCAGGCTGGCTGTCCAGCTTTTCAGAGGGTCATGTTTCAATTGCCTGGTTAAGAGGGAGAAAGAGAGTTGACAGTAACTTGAAAGTAGAAATTTTAAACTGTTCAGGAAAAAAAAATCCCCAAGTAATGATAAAAAAGCATTTAATCATTACATATTTACAGCTGCAACACACTCAGCTAAGAGAAATACGCAAAGAAGAAAGTTTATAAGAGAAAACCATATACTGTGGAAAACCTCTTTCCAGCAATGCAGCAGGATGGCCACTGCGAGCGACCCAACCAGATAAAACACTTTAAATCCTGGAGGAGGAACCTTTTACAGTCTGTTTTGAATATTAAGCTTGTGTAAAAGTATGTCAACCTCCAAAGTGAAGAGAGACCAGGAACTCTGGAAGTGCCAAAGCCAGCATCCGGCCTGGAAAATTCTGGCAAAACCTGGCTTCCTTGTGTGTTTTAATGACTTCCCCAGGTACAGGGGCAGAAGGGAAAGCCTGGAGCGCAGCCAAGGCAGAAGGCAAGTGGGACTCATACAAGAAGAGGGGACTCCAGAGGCCTCTGCCTGCAGGAGGCCCCACCGAGCAGAGGGGAGCAGCAAAGAAACTGGCCATCTCAGTTTTAGGGCGGGGAGGAGTCAAGTTAAAGTACTCCCCGGGGAATTATTAACCACAAGTTGGACTTTACGTGGACTTGGGTTCCTGTTACCTATGAATCTGTAAAACTTCAAAAAGAAAGTTTACCGCGAGGCAGCCATGGGTTGATAGGCCTCCAAAAGGACTGAGGGGGGAAGACAAGTCCTCAGGTTCAATCCAGGCCTCAGGGAATCTCCATAGATACATTTCTAATAAAATAAGTAGTTTACACAAAAAAAACCCACAAGAAAATGAGGTACATGCTAATGCCTTGAAGTGATGGTTTAGTTGTCTGGACAAAGCCTCCGAATGAAAAACAGTTAAAAATCTGGCTTAAAAAACACCAGCAGAGCTATATATAAAACTAGATTTTAGAAAAAAATTTTCTTCTGTACAGCACAGGGAACTATATTCAATATCTCATAATTACCTTTAATGAAAATGAATATGAAAATGAATATATGTATGTACATGCATGGCTGGGACATTGTGCTGCGCACCAGAAATTGACACACTGTAACTGACTGTATGTCCGTTTTAAAAAATTTAAAAATAAATAAATTTTAAAAATAAAATAATCAATTAGAAAATAAAAACATTGGCAGAATCTCTTGCAAACAACACTGAGTTCATTAGAAAAAAAAATCCTCCCCACAAAAGTGTTTTTGAGAAAGAAAACGGGAGCGAGGACACGAGGAGGCGCAATAACAGGGACGTAAGGGGCTCCCGGGGTGCCCAAGTGAGGACGGTCAGAGGCCGCAGACATAAGGGGTGGCAGCTCCCGGGAGATTTTACTCTTCTGTCAGTATTTGGTAAATTAAGGGGAAAAAAAACAAAGATCCAGAATTCTAGAACAGCACAATAAATATGTTTGCCAAATAGGCAGCACATTACATTCAAACACACATGAAGCATTTATGAACATTTATCACATGCTATACTTCAACGCATGTCAAAGAACTGGTATCATACAGAGCAAATTTAATGATCACAATGTACTCAGATCACGAATGAATAACGTGAACATGATGCGATTACGTGCTGCTTACAAATCTGGAAGTAAAAGGATGGGAAAAACATGCCATGAGGACCCTCACTGAAGGGCAGCTGCAGAGGCTCATGTTAATGTTAGACGCAGTAGCATTTACGACAAGAGGTGTCAATCACTAGATGAGGAGGAATATTTCATAACGATAAAAGGATCAGTTCAACAGGACGACGCAGAAATCACACACCGTGTATATGCATCTAATACTTAGCTGCAGATATAAACAGCAAGCCACAGAGCTAAAAAGGCAAACGGGTTCTCTCTCAATCCCAGCTGCAGATTTACTTTTCATAAGTTTAATGGAGTTACAGAGCAAACACACCTAGCTCAAAAAAAAAAAAAAATTACCTGCCCCACAAGAGCTCCTTTCAACTCCTTCCCAGCCAACTCTCCCTCCTCTGACTGTCTGAAAATGGACTTTATTTCTTAGAGCAGTTTTAGGTTTATAGCAAAGCTGAAACAAAGTAAAGGGATTTCTCATATATCCCCCTGCTGCACACAAGCAAAGCCTCCCATATCGTCAACGTTCCGCACCGGAGGGGAACACCCGTTACAACTGACAATGCCACTGATGCGTCACCATCCCCCCAAAGTCCACTGCCTCCATCAGAGGTCACTCTCGGTGCTGCACAGTCTATGGTCTGGACAAACGTGTAGTGACAAGTACCCATTACAAAGCACCGTACAGAGCAGTTCCACCGTCCCCCAGGCCCCCTGTGTTCTGCCCCTTCATCCTCCCTCCCCTCCAATGCCCGGCAATCACTGATCTTCTTCCCGCTCCAGAGTTTTTTGCCTTTCCCAGAGTGTCATGTAGTTGGAATCATACTGTATGTAGCCGTTTTAGATTGGCTTCTTTCACTTAGTAAAACGTATTTAAGTTTCCCCCATGTCTTTCATGGCTTCATAGCTCATTTACATTTAGCACTGAGGACTACCCATTCTCTGCCTGGACCACAGTTTACTTACCCATTCGCCCACTGAAAGACATCTTGGTTGCGTCCAAGTTTTGACAATTATGAATAAAGCTGCTGTAAACATTCACGTGCAGGTATTTGTGTCGAATAACTGGAGATTTTAACACATCTGTCTCAGTACCTGATAGATCAGGAAGGTGGAAATGTCAGCAAAAACACAGTAGATTTAAACAACATAATTAACTTATTGACTTACATAGCACACAAAACCCAACAAATAGAGACTATGGATTCTTTTCAAGAGCGTGTGGAACATTGACCAAGACGGACTATACGCTAGACCATAAAGCAAGTCTCAACAAATTTCAAAGGACTGAAATCACACAAAGTACTGAATTAAACTAGAAATCAGTGGGTTTGTTTTTTGTAAGGTCATTAGAAGATACCCAGAAAGTGGCCAAGGGATCGTACCTTTTTTGAAGGATGAACACCTTCAGTCTCCTTTTATTCTTGTTTTCTTTTGAGTCTATAGACATATTTACACACACACACCTTTATAGGCCACTGACTTTTGTCCCCAGGGATGCCACGTTTCAATAACATCTGCATTCCTTCCTGCAGATCAGGACGTTATCCTACATCAGACCACAAAGCCGATTCGACCTCAGGTCTCTGCATCCCAAAAGGAGCTGCAGAGCAAAGGTTGTCCTTTAGAAGAGTTGCGTGGACACGGCCTGGGCCCTTGTCCCCTGTTTTGTCTCCATCACTGGCTGGGGGTGGCCCTGAGAAGAACCAGCGGTCAGCTATCCCTGATTGGTTCAGACAACGCCCGAAGATTTCCCCATGAAGAGCATCACCTTGGCTTGAAACTGGAGCAGACCTGAGGGAGGTGACTGCCAGAGGCTGATCGCAGGGGGGGCGGCTTTTTCTTGAAGGCTTGTCTGTGCCTGCCACAGCCCATACTAGAAAAGAAGAAAGGCTGAAACATCAAAAATATCCACATCAAGAAGCTACGAAAAAACAACCTACGACACGTCCACTGATAGAGGCATGAGTGAAGAAAAGATGATGTGGTATTATATATATGTGTGTGTGTGTCTGCGTGCGTGCGCACAGACACACACACACACAGTGCAATATTACTCAGCCATGAAAAAGAAGGAAGTCTTGCCATTTGCAACAACATGGAAGGACTTTGAAGGCATTATGCTAAGTGAAATAAGTCAGATAGAGAAAAACCAATACTGTATGATCTCACTTATATGTGGAATCTAAAACACAAAAACAAAACCAGAGCTCACAGATACAGAGAACAGACTGGTGGTTTCCAGAGGCGAAGGTGGGGAGAGAAGTGGGGAGAGGCAGTCAGAAGGTACAAACTTCCAGTCATAAAACGGATAAGGCGTGGAACTATAATGCACAGCATGGCGGTTACAGTAGTAATGCTGTATTGCATGCTTCACAGTTGCTTAGACTGTAAATCTTAAAAGTCACAGGAAAAAACACTTTTTTTAACCATGCATGATGCCGGATGCTAACTAGGCTCACTGTGGTGATCACTTCACAATGAATTCAAATAGCAAGTCATGATGTCGCACCCCTGAAACTGAAGTTATATCTCAATTCTACCACAATTAAAAATGAAAAAGAAGCTAAGCAATGAACTAGAAAGCAGTTGAAAAGAGAGAAAATCCACAAAGTCAAAAGCTGGTTCTTCGCAAAGACTGATAAAATTGAAACCACCCCACCCCAGTGAGACTTGCCAAGAAAAAGAAAAACAAAGAAAGGGAACATAAACTAGCAATATCAAGATCCAATGTGGGGGGGAGTGTGTTACAGCTCAGTGGCAGAGCATGTGATTTGCTTGCAGGAGGTCCTGGGTTCAGTCCCCATTACCTCCATTTAAATAAATAAATAAACCGAATTACCTGCCCCCTACAAAGTCTGTTTTAAATAACTTTTTAAAAGATTCAATATATATTAAAAAGGTAATAAAAAGATATTATAAAGAATTTTATGCCAATACATTGGGCAGTGTACACGAAAAGGACAAATTCCTCAAAAAGCACAACTTAGTGAAATTGTCACAAGAAACAGAAAATTTAAGGAGCCCTAGATCCGTAAAAGTAATTGAATCCATAATTTAAAACATTTCCACAAAGAAAACTCTAGTCCCAGAAGGCATCACTGGTAAATTCTTCCTCACATTTAAGGGAGAATTCATACCTCTCTTAACGCAAACCCTTAGAAAACAGGGAATGAGGGAATACATCCCAACTGGTTTTATGAGGCCCTGGTATCATAACCTGTCAAATACATTATAAGAAAGTAACATTATAGGCTAATTTCTGTCAGCCTAAGATGTAAAACTTCAAAACCTAAATAGAAACAAATCAAATCCAGCAAGTGCAGTTTATCCCAGGAATGCAAGATTGAGTTAACATTCAAAAATCAATCAACACAATTCACCACGTTAACAGAACAAAGGACACACATATAATCATCTCAATAGATTCAGAAAAGCTATTTGATGAACTTCATACTCATTCATAACAATAACATTATTTTTAAAAAAAAAACCTTAGCGAACTAGAACAAGAAGGAGATTCCCTCAGTCTAATAAAGGGAAGATCCAAAAGCCTGCACCAACGTTATACATAAAGCTGAAATACTGAAACACTCTCCCCTGACTTTCAGACTGAACCAGACAAGGACGTCCCCAACTGTCACTCCTTCCAGCTCTGCATTGGTGGTGTTAGTCTCTATAATCTGACCAGAAAAATACGCAAGGCACAACATTTCTGTATAAATAAATAAATAAATAAATTTTTTTTAAATTTTAAAAAGATAAAACTCTCATTTGAAAATAATGATCGTGTACATAAAATATTCAGAACCATTCACAAACTATCAGACTCAATGGCTGAATTTAGCAAGGCTATTTGGCACATAGCACACAGAAACCAAACCACACGTTCTAGAAGCTGGCTCAGTCTTCCGGGCCCTTGGCAACTTACTTTCTCCATCCTAGTGCAGATGGGAGGGTGAGGGTGCTCCCGGAACTTGGGAGTGGGGCTTCTGTTTAGGGAAATAAATCTTTGGAGGGTTATTGGTTATGAACGGTGAGACCCCATGTACTGGCTACAATGGGAGGTCCATTAAAAGGGAACCAAAGTTCTGGTTATAATAACAGAAAAGGTCAGTCCCTGGGATGTGGATGATGATCTAATTTTAAATGACTTTCAACTCCCACTGGAAAAGGGCAAAGGAGGAAGTAAAAAGGGCCCAGGCTGGGAAAGGGGATTTCCGAAATATGGTGAGAGGCGGGGCCAGGGGAGCATTCTGAGCTGTTTCCTGTTTCATATCTTCATTTCTCTCTGTTATCCGCTAATGGTCTCAGCAAACATTTATTAACAGCTGGAGTAGTGCCAGATGTATTTAGCACTTTCTTAGGAAACACAGGAAGGGCTGTGACGGTGCTGGCAGGTGGGCTGGGCCACAGGAAGACAGGAGGCAATGCAGAGGTGTCTTGGAAATGTCACTGAAAGGCAAACAAAACACATCTGTGAGCCAATCGGCTGTGACCTCTGCACAGACGGGTCCCTTTCTTCTCATATCCACTACGGCCAGTGGTCTACAAGAATCCCTCTTCCAGACCATCTGGGGCTGTCCCTGGATGCCTCATCCACAGATTATTTTTCTGTCCTGTTTCTGTGGTTGGAAGGCTCTCTCCCAATCTGTTGATTCAAGCTCTCCCAAGATCTGCCTTTCAATTCATCTCTCTTGGCTTGATCCAGTGCAGCCTTCAGGTGATTAATGTTTCAGCTCTGTCTTTGACCTTGGCACCCAGAGAAGGCATCCCAGATTGGGTCTGGCATCCCTACTACTGCTTGTTATAAACAGAGATTCTGCACTAGACTCTGTGTGTGTGTGTGTGTGTGTGTGTGTGTGTGTGTGTGGCCGGGCGGAGAAGGATAAGTAATAAGAACACTCAACTGAGTTGGGAGAAAACACAGGTTGGAATATGAATAGCAGGGAACACTGGGGACTTGACCTTGACAAATCAAGACTATTTCCTCAGCCAGGCTGGTTACTAGTAACTGGCAACAGCTCTCAACCTGGCTGCACGTCACAATTACCTAGGAAGCCTGTGTAACACCTGAACGATTGGGCACCACCCCCAGGGAGTCTGACCCAATTTGTCTGGATTATATGACGTGGCCTCGGTACTTTTTGAAAGTTCTCCAACGGTCTTAATGTGCAACAGAGTTGCGAACCACAGAGTGGGGAAAAGCCCCAGAGCCTAATGATTCCAAAGGTGGATTTTACAGTCAGCTTTAAGGTGACTTTCAGTTCTGGCTTTACACCCGAGACCTCCGTGACCTTGGCCAACATGCCTCGGATGTCTGAGGTTCGCTTGGTTACAGAAGACACAGAAACACAGCACTGGCTTCCCGAGGCTGTGATAATGAGGCACTGTTTGCAAAGTGCTTAGCAAATACAGAATGAATTATGGCTGTTCTTACTACCAGCAGGTGTGAGGGAGAATGGGATGACCATTCATTATTTAACAGAATCTTAAATAATCTTATTTTAAAATAACATGTTAATCATCCACATAAAAGCCGACTCTGTGAAAGGTGCACTCACTGAAAACGCTGTTTAACAAGTCATTTTGACGATGACAGACACTGCAGTTGAAGTCCTTCAAGCGCAGCGAGGGTGGACGCCTGGGAGGAGGAAGCTGCTCCCACTCACGGCAACCACGTGCTGGGAAGTGACGCAAGCTGACATGCCGCCTGCCAGCTGCCGCGCCTGCGAGAGGGCACTGACCACCCTGGGAACACACACAGTCCACATTCAGGATGCAGTGAAGTGCTCTGTGGTTTTTCAAACTGGCACTAACTTTCCTTAACAACCGCATGAAGAAATTTTGAATTTTATGCGCTGACGGTACGCTAGCAAATCGGTATGCAGTTCTTCGAGAAAAATTTAGTAGCATGTATCAAAAGCCTTAAAATACGGACATCCTTTGGCTCAACAATTTCACTTCTAGGGATTAATCCTAAAGGAAAAGAATCAGAGATCATGACGATTCATACACAATTATCTTTATTTTAGTGCTATTTATAGTAGTAGGAACGTTGGAAAACAACTTAAATGCCAATTAAAATATAAAAATAACTTATGGCGCATCTGCATAACAGAATACTATACTATCATTTTAAAACCATGCTTTCCAGGATTACCAAATGACGTGGGGGAAGTGCCCACCAACTATAAGTAATGTGCATCAAAACTTTTTAAAATTTAAGGTGAAAATCCAAAACGTACTAGTGATTATCGTTAGGTGGTGGGATTGTGAGACTTCTGTATTTTTCCAAATTTCTTATAATAGGCCTGTATTGTTTGTATAATAAGAAATTTATGTTCTAAAGCTTTTAAATATTACATTGTCAAAAGAAAGGAAAACAAAATAAGCAAATTCCTTAAAAGAATTCTATTTTACTAAAGTTTATTTGTGTCTCTAGACCAATATTATAAGTAAATCCTATTCCAGATACTTGGGGACAATGAGGGAATCTCTTGCCAACAACACTGAATTGGTTCGAAAAATAAATTCTCCCTGAAGAAGTACTTTTGCCAAGAAAAGAGGAACAGGTGTGAGAGTATGTGCGAAGGACAGTAACAGGGATGTAAGTGTGAGGTGCTCCTGGGGCATCCAAGTGAGGATGCTCAGAGGCAGGAGAAAGTAAAGGGCTGCTGCTCCAGGGAGAGGTTGGGGCTGAAGATGTGGTTCTAGGAGTAAAGGGTTTCTCAGAATAAAAGCAAAGGGTGAAATGTGTTTACTCAAAATATACATGGAAAAGGAATAGATGGTCAAGTACCAAAATCTGGGGAAGACCTTGGGAAACGGCAATGGGAGAGGAAAAGGCAGCAGTGGTGGCAGCGTATTTGTTTACCTCCTAAAACACCTCCATAAAAATAATTTACAAAACTAGGATGGTGAGACCAAGACCCACAGACAACACCTACAACACAACAGGCTGACAAGATGTTCCACAGAGTCCAGAAGCCCAAGCAGGTGCAAACCTCTGGCAGCTACAAGATCTGCATAGCATCAGCACCTCTACCAAGGGACGCGACAGGCATCTGAGGGACCCAAGAACTGCAAGCAACCATCCACAGCCACCTGAAAAGCTCAGCAAGCCAAACTGGAGAACAGGAGGTGAGGCTGGCAGGGGTCTGCCCACCCCAGAAGCAGGTGAGTCCAGGGGTCCTAAGGAAGGTGGCAGAGGCTGAAATAGTCTATGAACTCTCAAAACAAAGTAACTAAATGCCCCCAGGTCATGTCCCACACTGAGGAGAAACAGCTGAAAACAAAATCCAAACAGGACAAGAGACACAGGGAAAAAGAAAGACAGACCAGCATGGGTAAGAGGAACAGAACCAGGAAACATCAGGAGTGACTTGCCATCGTTTCTTTTTTAAATTATTTATTTTTGTGGCAGGGGAGGTAATTAGGTCTATTTATTTATTTACAGAGGAGGTACTGGGGACTGAACCCAGGATCTCGTGCATGCTAAGCATGCACTCTGCCACTTGAGCTAAACCCTCCCCACAACTTGCCATTTTTTTTTAACATTATGTAAAATCAATAGAAGAGGGGGGGTCTGTGGGGTCAGGAAATCTCTCTTGAAGCCCATCTCATTCTAAAAGTTCAGGAAAACTAATTTCACATAAAAATGATCAATTAAAAGTGGTCAAGGTCAAAGAGACAAAGAAGCAAAATCACATCCCCAAGACAGAATCCCACGAAGACAGAAGAAAAGTATAACCTAATATTTCAACATGAGCAAAAAGACAGCAAAAAATGGTAATATACATAAAAGGAAAATACACAACTGGAGTAGAAATCTCAGAAAGAAAGTGATAAAACTCGGCAAAGAATTAGAAATAGAGAAAAATCATTTCAGAAATGAAAACAAATTAGGAGGAAAACACAAGAGCAAATAAACATAATGGGTAATGCCTTAATGAACACAGAACATCAAAAAGTTAAAATGCAGAAATGAAGACAAAGGCACACTGGATTAGGCAGGAAGTGGGGAATGCAGAAGACAGGTAAAGAACATGCAAAAAATAAACAATAGGAGTCCCTGCAGAAGAAAAAGCAAGGCAGGAAAGCAGAACAAATACTGAAAACTGTCATTCAGGAAGCCCTCCCTGAAATGGAAAGAGATCTGAAACTCCCTACATGTTGACAGGACACCTCACATGTCCGGGAAGACTGATGCAGACTGATTAAGATGGAGAGAGATTCTAGTAAAATTATTAGACTTTAAAGAAGATAGAAGTTAATTTACATATCCAGGTTAAAATATCAAGTCACACATAAGGGAAAAAAAATCGATCACCATCAGATTTTCTGACCACAATACTTTTTCTTAGAAGAAAATGTAGTAACATATTTAAGGTCCCCAAAGGAGGGGAATGCAAGCCAAAACCTTTGTGCACAGGCCAATTTATTTTCAAGTGTAAAAGCAGCAGACAAATTGTCATCATTACACAAGAACTAAAAGAATATTGTTCTCATGAGCCCTCCCTTAGACTCTGTTAGAGAAAGAGCTACAATCAACCAGAATGCCTTGGGAGGCAACACCTTAAACACTCGCACCGAGCATTAAATATACATTTAAACTTACAATGGAGGCCAAATGAGAGATCTGAGGGAGAGAGTATAAAACGTCTCTATTCTCTGACAATGTAGATTGCAGTATAACTGTAAAAGATGCAGAGCATATGCGAAAACTTTTTTAATTTTAATTTTCTTCCATAATCCTAATGGTAAAAGTGTTGGGGATATTATTCTGAAAGTGCTTTGGAAAAATCAAATTAATAACTTTGTGATAGCTAATTCTCTCATCTACACGTCCCTGGGAATCAGGATTCCTGGTTTGGGAACCAACAGATACAAACGTACGAAAGAGGAGATAATCATCCTAGAGCCGTGAATTTGAAAAGGAAGTGACAGCAGGAACTCATGAGGTATATCTTTTAATCTGTGAATATCCTAGTTCTGCCCACTGAAAAGGCCTGGAAGTGGTGACCTAACCAGCAGCAGGCAGCGTCGCTGGTTTCCAGATCGTGATCTTGGAGACATGGCTGATTCCAAGGCTGGGGCAGGGAATGTACCACATGAGACTGGAAGAGCTTCCGGGCTGACGAATGCATGGTGTCCTCAGAGAGAGCATGGACTCTCCACGCTCTTTTCCATACCTTGCCCTGTGCATCTCTTCCATCTGGCTGTTTCTGAGTGATATTATTTTATAACAAACCAGTAATCTAGTAAGTAAAATGCTTCTCTGAGTTCTATGAGACTAACTTGCTGCTGTAGCAAATTAATGAAACCCAAGGAGGGAGTCACCGGAAGCTCCGATCAATGGCCAGTTGGTCAGAAGCACAAGCGATAACGTGGGCTTGTGACTGGCTTCGGAAGGGGCTGCAGGCAGGGGATGGACTTGCAAGACTGACCCCTTACCCTGTGGGACCTCAAGCTATCTCCAGGTAGACAGTGTCAACACTGAGTTAAGTTCTAGGACGCTCAGCTAGTGTCTCAAAGCGTTGCTTAGTGTGGAGAAAAACCCTCACAGTTGGTGACCAGAAGTATCAGAAATGAAGTATTCTGTGTGATCAGTAAAGGAGACACAAGAGGTGGAGGACTGAGTTTTTCCAAAACAAAGACTGCTTTTACCAAGCAGTTGAAACCACACAATCCTGAGCGAGAAGGAGCGTGCGGGGAGGAAGGCTGGGTCGTGTAAAGCCCTATCATCAGCTAAGGTCTTACATTTTATTCACTGAATAGATCTGAGCAGTGAGGCGTCAGTCTGCTCTGTGGAGAACGGACTGGAGAGAGTAAGACTGAACACGTGTCGATGGATTAGGAGGTTACTGAACGTGTCCACGTGAAAAATGACAATGACTTGGATCAAGACGGTGGCTGTGGAGGTGAATAACTGACTGGATTTGAAGTGTATTTTAAAGGTGAAATCAACAGGACTTGGCCATGGAATAAACAGGGAAAAGAGAGAAAAGGAGGTGTCAAAAGTTTTGGCTTTAAAAATATAAAAGCTTGTATTTTTTACACAGATTTTATACTACAATAGTTCACATGCCCTATTGCTTTGATTGCCACAATCACACAATGGGATCAACACTATTATCCCCTTTACAGATAAAGAAAAGAAGGCTCAAAGGAGTCGAGGGGACTGCCTGTTGTTAATCTAGTACATGAACTGGAAAATCGCATCTTTCAGCAAGAAAGCCATCAAAGACCGTGAGGGTTGGTCAAAGAACGAAGGAACCAACTAGAAAGACTCCCACGGACCAAAGAGAGAACAACTTGAGCGCTAATAAAGATAACTGCTGTGGTGAGTTAAAACACATCAAATATTATCTGCTCCCTGAGTCTCTAAATTGCCCTCCACAGAAAACACCCTAACCATAATCAGTTGCCGTTAGAGGATGCTAGGGACCTGACTCTATGTTGAAAACCAGCAAATACAGAGAAGATTTCAAGCTATGATCCTGCCTTTCCCTTGAAAACTCTACCACTGGGTAATCAAATAGTAGATGAGCCCAAGTTTCTCTTTGTAGAAGTATTCCAGCTAGTAAATAAAGAAGAAATGATGAATAGGACTGTTACCATTCCGCAGTTTCTAATGAAGTGAAGAATCTAGGCACTGGTTGTCAGTGGCTGCTAGCAGGACAAAAATGACAATCAGACATTCTATGCTTCTCAGTGAAGAACAAAATACCACTTATGGTGAGATTTTTCCAAAGAAAACTCTAAGGGACACCTAGGAATTAAAATAGACTCAAAAGACATATTTTGAAATAGAGCAATCCTCAACAAAACACTAACAAACCAACTCCAATGACACAGTAAAAGGATCGTACACCACGATCCACTGGAATTTATTCCAGCGACGTGAGGACTTTTCAACATCTGAAGATCAATCAGTGTGATAGCCACATTAGCAGACCGAAGAATAAAAACCACGCGATCATCTCAAAGACGCAGAAGTCAAGCAGACAGGCAGGGTTGACAAAACGATAAAGAAAAGTAGGTACGTGGGAAGGACTAGAAAGATCAGAGAGTGGTTGCTCACGTGAGAAGTGCGGGGCTGTTCGGGGAAAGGTGCTGTCAAGGTCCCCTTCCTTGACCTGGTGCTGGTCACAGTGGTTATGGCCTCGTGCAGGAGAGTCTGTGGCTTCCAAAAAGAAGAGGGCTCGGAACAGGACCCCGGCAAGAGCATCGATACCGGAGGAAAGAGTAGAAGATGAAAAAGGACCAAGAGGATGGAAACGCTGTGGACCAAGATCCAGAGGGAAAGTGGGAAAAGGTGCCTCAAACCCAAAGGGAGAGAAGGAAGGGGTGAGCACGTGGGGACCCAGCGAAACAGGTGATTCTCGTGGGAGGCCCTGGAACACATGACCTCTCAGCAGCGTCTCACAGGATTAACCACCAGCACCTTGAGAAGCTCTCCTTGCCTGGCTTGGGTCACATGCTGGTTCTCATTCTCACCCTCTGCCTGGTTCTTCGTTGGCACCTTTTGCTGTTCAGATACCATGAACGTCGGAATTCTTCCAAAGTTCTGGCATTACTTTCTTTTTCCCTTTTATCCATTCTTCTGCGCCATGCCAATTACTAGTGCTCTCGCACGTCTGAGGTAGTCAATCTGTGCGTCTGGTTCTAAACCTTCTCTTCAGCTCCGACTGCTTGCTGAGCATTTCCACGTGGACTCTCATTGGAACTTCAAGCTCGATATGTATGGAACCCACCACCAATTCCTTCTCCCTGACCCTGTACATCAGCCACTGTTCTTCCCTCCACGCAGGTCTGAGATCCTGCGATCATCCTAAGAAGTGCCCCATCCCATCAAATCTACCCTAGAATGTCTTGTGAACCAACAACCAACCTCTTCCTTCTTCCCCCGCCACTTCCCCAGCGTAGGATCTCCTTGTGCCTCCCCCATCTTCCTGCGATAAATCCCTCAGCCCACGAGCCCCTGGTGCACTCCGCCCCGCCTACCACCAGGCTGATCTTCCTCAACAGGAACTTGACTGTCAGGGGAAAACAGGATTTTCCTAACATTTCTAAAATCACACCAAATAAGTAACTCCTCATCCCTGCAACGAACCATCCATCACTCAAACAATGGAAAACCAGCAGTATGTGACGTGTCATGGCCGATGCTGACCACCAGAAAACAAAATAAACACAATTCTCCTTTATGGCCTCAAGTTTGCTCACGACTGTCAGAAAATGGAACAAGTTCTCCTCGTTCTGTTAAACTCCTGTCTTTTTTTTTTAATGGAGATTCAGAAGGAAAAGCATGAGCGCAAACAGAATGCAGGAGAAGAGGGCCGCAGGGACACTGGCCCAGGGAAAGGGGAGAGCAGGGACATGGGGGACAGTGTGTGTAACTGACACTGGAAAGCCTGCTATGATTTCATGACCCTTGGCACAGACACATCACTTCACTCACACTGGCTCAGAGTCAGGATCACAGCTGGCTGGAGGGAAATTATGTCGCAGGTGCCCAGAGGCACCTGTTAGAGCCTCAAGGTAAGTCTTTCCCACCAGCCATTGCAACAGTACACCTCCGGCCACGGCACTCTCCTCATTAGCATATTAAACAGATAGTTGAATCTTGGTATTCTGAAATCTGTCCCTCTCCGTTTAATATTTAATCCATTTTCTACAAAGCTGAGAATTATAAGAGCAAGGGCAGGTGTGTGTGTGTGTGTGTGTGCGCGCGCGTGCGCGCTGGGGGTGTCACTGAACCCGGAGGAGGAAAGTGATGGGAAAAGGATCCTCTCAGTGGTTCTAAAACTTGGCTGGGCACTGGGGTCATTTGGGGAGACTTTGTAACTCCCAGTGCACAGGCCCTCCTGCCCTCCGGGGTGGGGGTGGGGAGGGGGCAGGCACCAGTGCTTTTTGCAACACCCCAGGTGACTCGCACGGGCAGCCAAGGTTGTAAACCGGTGTCCTCTCCCCGAAGTCATCCAACTAGGCCTCTCCCCGGGATCACCACCAGCACTATAAAACCACGCCTTCCTATTTCCAGTATTTACTTTAAAACTTCTCCTTTGAGGGGGCTGAGAACCAGGGCTACAGACGGAGCTCCTCGGGGCCGCCCTGGAGCAGCTCTGTCCTCACTGCTGATTTTAGTACAACAGAGCAGCGCAGTGAGAACAGACTGGCCCCCAAAGTGATCTGAGCGGCCTGAAGTGAGAGTCGTTGGTGCCTCCTGCCCACTGATGCTGGCCCAGTTCGTTTGGTGCCTTCATGCCTTGCTCTTCTTTGGTGTGACCACCTGTGCGCACCGAGGCTGCAAGCCCCTCCGCGGGCAGGGTCACATCTGACCCCGACCCCTCCCAGCGCCCTGCAGCACGCCTGGCACACAGGAGGGGCTCTACGTATGGCCTTCTGATTCTTCTAGGGTCTTTCACTCCCATTAAATAGAAACGTTGTTAAAACATTTTACATTTTAACAAGCTTCCTCTGCCTTTGACTGTGTTTCTGTTCACATCTCTAATGTGTCCTCTCCCCTCACCTCTCTTGTGGTTTCCGCCACACTTTGCTTGACAAACCCCGCTTCTCCAGAGGGCTCCCTCTTGGTTTGGTTTCCATGGAAACCTGTCTCTGGGGGAGAAAAGTGTATTTGCTGCAGGTGAACCGTTAAGGCCCACTGCCTCAGGATGAGGAGGTCACCGAGGGAGGTGGAAAAGCGTTGGGAGGGAGCGTCCCCAACTCCAGGGCGCGCGAGCACACTTCCTGCCGGCCCCATCCCGTGTCTACAGGGCGGAGATCGTTTTGAAAACTCAGCTCGAGCCAGAAGCAGATTAACAGGGTCGCCTTGCCACACGGGGTCAGGCATGCCACCTCCACGTACTGCTACTCCGGAACGCTTGCCCTTCAGGGCATGCTGTCGAGCAGGCAACCGGGAGGCTTTCCGGTGCAGAAGAGAGAGCAAAGGCGGCCCCCTGGCGGGACGGCAGGACCGGACGGGCTATTACTCAGAACAGCCCAAGGCTGGGATGCAATCCCAGCCAGGCCCACAAGGGGTCACAGTGATTCTGTGGAACCTTATTCCTCATCATCTTCACCAGGAAAAAAGTAACTGCCTTTTCTTATATAAATTTTATCTGCTTACGTATTTATTTTTAACGGAGGTGCTGGGGACTGAACCGGGACCCTGTGCATGCTAAGCACGCGCTCTACCCCTGAGCTACACCCGCCCCCACCAAAGGAGCTGCCTGGTAGCTAGCTGGGACGCAGCCTCCCAAGACTCAAGGAGACTCTCAGGAAATTCGCGAATGTTGGTCCGTTGAGAAGGCAGCTATGCCAGCAGGGACAGGGACCACACAAACAGAGCCCCCAGTCCACCCCAGACACTCCTCCCACTCAGTAGGACCCACAGTTTAAGATGCAGCGCGTGATGGGGACTCTGGGCACTAGTTAGCATTTACTCTCAAACAAGAAACCACAGGAGATGCCCATAATTTCGGGGAAGCATCTGAGGAGGAAAAACCACTTGTCTTTAGGTGATGTCAAGGTTCACAGGCTCCACTCTGACGAGAGGGCTGTGCTGCTCCCACCAAATTGCTCTGTCCTTCCCGCAGCATTCCAGCGGCCCACCCAGCAGGCTGAGGACCAGGACGGGCAGCAGCCGAACCGGTCAGGCCTCACTGTCTGAGCCCCCTGGACCATTTGAGGCCTGAAGCAGGTGAGGAGGATGAAGTTCATAAATCAAAATTCTATTTGTAAAAAACAAAAAACTCTACTTGTTAGGGCATCATAGTAGTGTTAACCTAAAACCATAAAACAGCCAGTTGTTTTTACCAGCGTATCGGGTTTACACGGGAGCAGTAAAGAGTATCAGCTCGGGGCCATGCAACTATGGTGGGCCACATGCAAGTCTGGTAGAGCCTGGGAGGGGAACTCTTTCCTAGAGGAGACGAGGGAGTTGGGAGGGGCTGTTATAAACAATAAGATCATTGGGGGAAACTGGGAGTTTGAAGTATCGTGGCTTTTCATTGGCTGAGCTGTTGCCAGGTGAGGCGAAATCGTCCCGCTTCCTGCTGGGTGGTAAGGCAGGGTCACTTCCTGCAGGAGGTGCAAGGTCCGTCTCTTCCTGGTGGGATCTGTGTTGACATGGAGTGACACATGCACGAGAGCGCCCTTTCTGGCCTCCAGACGTCAGTTTAGTGAGCTTTCCCTTTATTAATTTTCACAGTCGTCCACTGGAACAGGCCTCAAATAGGTTGTAAACCTTTTAACACTCAGATTCCAAGTCCTAATCTTAGATTTTAACATAATTGACTCCGCCTCTCTTTGATTCCTCCTCTTGCTTCCTCCTTCAACTGCCTTTTCTGCACTTCTGTTCTGTTTTAGTTTCTTATATCCCATCTCTTCCATTACCATCTCATTATTTGACTGTTGTGGGGATGTTTCCATGGTGATGCCAAGACACATCTGCATAGAAATTTGGCTACAAGAAACTTCTAGGTTCTTAGCATGCCATCAAAGTCTGGCTCATCCACCTGTGGGACCCAAAAGTCCAAAGGGTGGCTGGGTATCCGTCTTCTGTCTCCTGCACCTGTGTGTTTTATGGCTGAAGGAAAGTCGAATCAACCAGAGATAAGCACTTAGCAACACGTGAGTCAGGAGCAGGACTCCTTGAAAATATTCCTTTCACTGTCATGAATCTGCCTGCCCATCATATCCATGAGGGCTTCAAGTCTAGAACCTTGGGACTGGCATGCAGGGACGGTCCTGGGAGTGACCCTGGGTGGTGCTACTCAAACGTCCTCCAACCCAATGTCTGAGAAGACACACGGTGGAGGGACCCACCCCAAGGAGGGGCTGCTAAATGAGACTGCTCTGTGGGACCCGTCCTTGCCAACCTTTCTGACCAGCCACGATTCTGCTAGAAGAGCTGGACTTCTTGATCAGGGGTGAGAGCCTGCCCCTCACCCAGCAACCCTCGTTGTGACAACGGGGGCAAAAAGAGAGAGAGAAAGGATACCAGAACTCCTTCACGTAGTTGTATTTATCGAGGGCCAATCAGACACCGGGCACTGGACAGGGGGGCAGAGCTGTGAGACGTGAGAGGGGCCAGAGCAGAAAGTCAGTGACATCAAAGCATCATCAGAACCCAGGGGTAAAGGAAGGACAAGGAAGGGCACCCACTGAGCAGGGCGCCACTGCCCTGCGTGTGTCCACGGGGCCCCAGGGAAACGGGAGACACCCAGGTATTTACAAGGCAGTGGGTGGGCGCGATTAACAGAGGCGGGAACAGAGTCATGAGAACAGAGAAGTTTCCTCCCGTCCTCTGGGGAGAGAGCCAGAAAGGAAGGGGCTTTGGATGTATTTATTTATTTATTTCCCTCTTCTCAGGGTTTATTTCCAGCCTCGCCCCTCTGAGGCTAGCCGTGCCCTTTCTGTGGCATGACTCCACCCTCCGAGGCTGGCTGTGCCCCCAGGCCTGCGCCTTGCAGGTGCAACCTTACGTTACATGGCCTGCTTGTGACGGCAGTGGGCTCCTGTCCAGTCCACACCCACGCTGGCAGTTCCATGTGGTCTTGGGAAGTATGACCCACGAGCCACAGGTGGAGCCACACGTGTAGCCAGTGACGCTGAAGCCTGAGGAGCAGGTGGCCAAGTTCCCCCTGGAGGGGACACTCCGGCAGTTCAAGCCAAGATTCCTTATTACCTCAAGAATTAGGGTCTATGTACCACAGCCAAGACATGGAAACAACCCAAATGTCCATCAACAGATGACTAGATAAAGATGTGGTACATATATACAATGGAGTACTATTCAGCCATAAAAAAGAATAAAATAATGTCATTTGCAGCAACATGGATGGACCTGAAGATCATCATTCTAAGTGAAGTGGGCCAAAAAGAGAAAGAAAAATGCCATATGGCATCACTCATATGCAGAATCTAAAAAGAAAAAATAAGGACACAAATGAAGTCCTTATTATTTATAAGTTTTACATGATTGATTTCTTGAGAATGTGCAAGCACATTTGACTGTCCTTTATGATTGAATTACTGCATTCTGTTGATTCTTACTTTGTGGTTGGCTTTATTCCTTTGATAACTATGTAAGTTTAAAAAGCTAAAGTTCTAAACTGTTCTTAGAAACAATGATCAGTACACATGTGTAAACTAAAAACAATATGTGCAGCATATTGTCTATAAATATCTACATGAAATATAATGTGTATGTGCAGTCAAACTGTAATAATTCTACCTAATAAAACTGAAAAAGGAAAAAAAAGAACTAGGGAGCTGGTGACATCCTGGATCTCACATTGATGGCTTCATCCACGGGGCTCCGTGACTTGCCACACAACAGCAGCCCCAGGACCAGGAGGAGGAGAAGGGAGGAAGCCTCCATCCTGCAGAACTCAGCAGACCAAATCCTGCTTCGTTGCTAATGGTGACTCCTGGTGGCCACGTGGAGCCCCAGGGGCGGGTGGGAGTCGCTGAGTCAGACCGCGGAGCAGGTGCCAAGTTGCACCATCCGGTTGATCAACCGCGCAGAGGTCTCAGGTAGATCCAAACCATTGCTTCCACTTACTGAAACTGCTCGTGATCATCCAGAAATGAAGCAGTTGCAGGCAAGGAACAGATTTTAAAGACGAAAATGTGCAGAGAAATGTGGTCTAAAAAGTATTTAACTCCGAGGTCTCTGCCACCGCCTTTCAATTATCTCAGAAGGAATCCCTTGCTCCTTAATTACAGCTCTTTGGAGCCCACGGGGCTTTCAGAAATAATCACATCACGTGGTGGGAACCAGGAGCCCTTCCTTCGGGTGAAAGTGTAAATTCAAGCGCTGGGGACAGGGAGAGGAGCCCGGGCAACTGCGTCCCATCCCGGCAGGGCCTGTGGCTGTCGGGAAGCCACCGGCTCCCCACAGAGGAAGCCAGGGGCAATCAGCCCGAGAGGGAGATCCAAGCACTCAGCGATTCTGATGTGCGTAACACCGAGAACGCTGTGCTGAGAGCCTCAAAGCAGAAGAAGAAACTGAAAGTTCTTTAGCTGAAAATCTGAAAACCACTGTGGGAAGACGGACTAAATGGAGTGGTAACGCCACCAAAATTTGCAGGAAAAAAAAAAGGAGGGAGGTTAGAAAAAGCGTGAAGTTAGCCTTGGAAATGTGTGTGTAGTGAGTAAAAGCCCCGTGTCTGCGTCACAAGAATACCGTTTACTGTGGATGAACAACGACGCAGCCACCGACACAAAGCAGTTAGCAGAGAAGCTGCAGAAGTCCTGCAGGTCTCCCGCCCGATGTGGAATCATAGCTTCTGCTTCTGGTCCTCGGTGGAGTCCGACTGAGCTCTGCTCCGGGCGCAGAGGGATCAGGTGCCAGAGCCCAGAAAGAACAGAACTGGAAACAGAAACTGGGCAGAGCTGGAGTTCCGAAAGAACACACTGCAGCTCTCTCAAAGCTGGACCAAGGACCGGACCAGGAGACTCTTCTTGACCCTGAACTTTTCTCACCCTCGTTGTACCAGGCCCCTCCCCGACATCCGTGCCCTTTTCTGTAAGTGTGTGGTCACCTCCTTGTCTCAGAGTTGCCGCCTGTACTGCTGCAACATGCAGTTCCCCCAACAGGAATACAAAGGGTTAAGAATTCTGCGCCGGGCTCTCTTCCTGGTTTTGCTCACTCTGGACTTCAGATGCTTAACTAGGACTGTCCGCATAGCGTCCAGATATTTACATATACTATTTACAGCAGTGTTGTTTAAAAAAAAAAAAAGACTTTAAGAAGACTCCAAAAGCATTAGTTGAGAATGACTACACTCAGACTGCAGAAGAATGACATTCAAATCATGACGTGATTATAAAGGATGAACAGTGGGCTCTGAGGTCCATTTCTAATTCCTCCAAGAAACCAGGGATAAGGAGGCGGAGCCTTCCCTGGGGCCGCACGAAATCCCGAAGTGAGGTGCAGGAGTGGAAGGTGAGGAGGGGCGTGCGAGCCTCAAAGCCCACGGAGTGAGATGAGCGCAGTAAATCGTGCAGTCGGCACCTGCTTCTGCTCGCTCTATGAAACCGCAGCTTTTTCTTCGCGACACACAATGAAGACCCAAGGAGGACCCCAAGGGGCTCCGCGTGGAGGACCACCAGTCACCCACACTCGCGTCTTTCTCCCGCCTCATCTTCTCATGATAGCTGTGTGTCACCTACCCACGCCCCAGACCACCGGCTGAAGGGAGATGCAGGTCATCTTCAGCCGGTCTAAAGCAGAGAACGGGTGCTGCCGAGGGCCAGGGTAGGAACCAGGGGGGCGAACTACGAGGGCAGAGGCCGGGAGCACCAACAGGAAGGCCAGCGGACGAGAGCCGCAGCAGAGGGCAAGGTGAGGCCTCGGGGGCCTGTGCTCGGGTCAGCCTCCTCTGCGACACAGGGGCGAGGCCACCAGCTTCCAGAAGCTGAGGAGGGGTAAAGCGGTAATCTGAAAAGAATACTTAGAATACACCGTCTATACCATCTATTTAAAGGTTTCCAACAAACGAAAACCCGTGTCATTGTTTATGGATACCAAGCGGCCGGACGTGGGCCGGAATGCTGATGACGCCTGGAACTGGGCGGGGAGGGAGGGTCCAAGAAGGAAGGGATCCGTAAGGCTTCTTAGAAGGATTCACTTCTAAGCAGAAATGGCGAAATCTTCACATACCTTTAAGCCATCAGAGGGCCTTGGAAGTGCCTGTTAGATTTCTGTGCTCCTGGGGAGGTGTGAAATCATTCACAATTTAAAACGTTTTTTAAAAAAGTGTCACTAAGTCAGAAGCAGCAGCTGTGAAGGCCCAGGAGGCGTCAGCCCAGGGTCTCTCCCACGGATTTTCCCATGCCAGGTAGTCCTTACCTCGGGGACGTCACCGTCACTGAGACAGTCCTTGATATGCATGTCCCAAACCTTCCCACAGATCATTCTTTTTCCCCAAATGCTATTGGTTTCTATCAGGTTGATTTGTTAAGCTCGGAACAAGCCAACCTTCTGACATACTGTATGATTTCATTAATAACCAAATGGGGGGGATAAATTAGGTGTTTGGGATTAACAGACACACACTACTGCATATAAAATAGATAAACAACAAGGACCTACTGTAGAGCACAGAGAACTAAATTCAATTTCTTTTAATGACATATAATGGAAAAGAATCTGGAAAGGAAATACATACGTATGTGTATGTATAGCTGAATCACTCTGCTGCACACCTGAAACTAACATTGTAAATCAGCTAGACCTCAATAAAAAAATAAAATTTTAAAAATAAATAATGGAATGATCATAGCTAATATAACTCCTCTAGGCAATTATTGTATTGATATTTACATATGTACAAAGTTATATATAATCATATAACATTTTATTTTATAATTGCACCTATAAATTATATTCATATGATCATATTTATACTTCGTACTTTAAAATACTTTGTATGCTATGCTTTCATGTACAGAATTAGATGTGTGTGTGTAATTATTGTAACTACTCTTGCTCCTATTTTATAGACAAGTAGACTGGTGCTGGGGCGTGACAGAGCTTGGTCAGGGTCTCACGAGCACTAGGGGGCAGAGATGCATTTAGACCCAAGTCTGTCTTGCTCTGAAGCCCCTTCTCTGCCCAGAACTGCTCTACAGGACACAGCGTCCACAGAGAAGGGCACAGTTCCAACCAGAGACCTCCAGCTTTTATCACTTTATGTTTTTGATTTTGCGGGTGTGTACTGGAGGGGAAAGACAATAATTTTCAGAAGAGAGATGAAGAGATCACAGGGTGTGTCTCAGTTTCAGTTGAGAACAGTGTCCACTGGTGTCTTCATCAGCGGGCGGCATCCTCTGGTAAAATGAGCCGTCAAACAGCTGCTCCCGTGGGGGTCACTCTGGGCCTCGGGACTGGACTTTCCCACCACAGGCCTTCCCCCACAATTAAACACAGCAGGTTACTTGGTAACAGGATCGGCGGAGCTCAGAAAGCCAGCAGGCGCTGGGCAAAGGTGACACTGCTGGGCCGGGAGAGAGCCCAGGTGGTCCCAGCCTCATCATAACTAACTACAGTTGCAAGGACCCCATTTCCAAATACGGTCACTTTCTGAGGTCCTGGAAGTGGGGACTCCAACCCGTAACACAGCCCAGGATTGAGATGGATGACAGGGTGTCTGGGCTCAGCCTCAGCTGGGGGCGGGGCACAGCAGGGCTCCAATTTCAATGCTCCAGACACACTAGGAGAATGGAGGAAGGAATGGCAGCCCCCACTGGGTTTCGGATGTGGCCTGAGCGCATGGCACAAAGGAGTCACTGTTGCCATCACCGTCGCCATCACCGTCGCAGTTGCCATCACCATCGCAGCCGACAAGGGCTGAGCACTTCCGGAGTGTGCTGTTGTACAGGACCGGACACGGTGAACCCTCCACTCAGACCTGTGGGGCAGGTTTGAGCATTATCCCCCTTCTGTAAAGGAGGACACTGCAGCTCAGAGAGGGGAGCAGTTTTGTCCAAGCTTCCAGCCATCAGTGAAATAACGCAGGCTGCACTCAGTCCGCAGACTCCGAAGTCCGCGCTCACCTTCCCACGCTGCCCGTGCTGACCCTGCTGAACACGGGGCTGCCTGGGTCTCCAGTGGGAGAAGAAGAGGTGGGTCCAGTGGGAACCACGTGGCACTGGTGTGCTTCCCGCCGCAGGCGTGCTGCGGGCGGGGAGTTAGGGCGCGCTGCTGTGTGTGCTCCCCAGTGGGGAGGGCGCCTGAGCAGGGAGCCTGGAGAGCTGGGTTCTAGGTAGCTCTGTCCCCAGGCTGCAGGTGTCACTCATCTGTCTGTCTGTCAGTGGCCTCACCCATGAAACAAAACCCATCAAATGATTTAACATTTCCCTCTTGCCCTAAAATTCTATCATTTCTATAAAGAATATAATTCAAACATTCTCCCTGCTGTCTCCCGAAGCACAATTTGTAAATGTGTACATTTACGTTAACTGTACATTTGCACATAAAACAGGAGTTCCTCCGTCACTTGCTGTTGGCTTTGGGGATGGGTGGTCTTGGGTGGAAGGCCATCTGCATTCACCTCAAACCATTCATCCGGGGACTTCACTTCACGGTTGGGGGTGGGGGTAGAAGGATTGACTGGCCGTTTAGCATTCGTACAGCATTCGTCATCCAGAAGAAAAACGCCATATACACGTAAGAGCGTTGGCAGCCTGGAAACAACCTTGTCTCCCTCACTCCTTCAGAACCTGCCAGCAAAATCCCTCTTTGTACAAACGCTGTCATGCTGCAGTGAAAGAATTTCAAAGAGAAGCCATGGGAACATCTCCCACCCTTTCCCCTGCTATTCACCACCGTTCCCAAACAAACGTGTCTTTATGTCTGACGTGCTCAGACCTCGAGAACTCTGGGCAGAATCTGACCACGTTTTTCCACTTGGAAGTTGGCTCAGCCGGCAGCCTTCGGGCAGAAACTCCCCATGCGGGAAGAGCAGATTTCTTCTCCCACACGCTCTGCTCTGTCCTGAGGTCTGTCCTGAGGTCCCCTCTACCCTCCCAGGGTAGAGGAGAACCCAGGCGATATGTGGGCAGGGAGCTGGAGGTGGGGGAAGCTCTGCGCCTGGGTGGCTACGAGCACACCGGTAAGGAGCCAGCACCGATGAACGTCAAGACGTCAGACAGTCCTTCAGCAGCTCCGAGAGGGTGGGGTTGGCATGGGCCAAGGGAACAGGAGGCAGAATGGCCCAAACAGCTCTGAAAAGGAAGAACCCAGTTAGAAGGCCAACTCTACCTGATTTCAAGACGTATTATGGATCTACAATATGTAAGATGCTGTAGTTTTTAGTGTAAAGATGCAGAAATCGATGAACAGAAGAGACTAGAAACAGACCAATATAGATGCGGTGAATTGATTTTTGACAACAGTATCTCAGCAATTCAAGGGGGAAAGAATGCTCTCAACAAATGGTCCTAGAACAATTAGGTGTCCACGGGCAAAAAAAATCAACCTGGACCCTTACCCAACACCATAGACAAAAGTTAAGAGAAATGCAAACATTGTAAACTGACTAGACTTCAGTAAAAAAAAAAAAAAATTAAGAGAAATGGATCAAACACCTAAATGTAAGAGTTAAAACTAAAACTTGTAGAAGAAAGCAGAAGAGAAAATCCTACTGACTTTGGTTTTGGCCAAGATTTCTTAAACACGAAACAAAAAGCACAAAGTACAAAAGATAAAGCAAATAAATTTGACTTTGTCAAAATTAAATTTTTGCTCTTCAAAAGGAAATGAAAAAAGAAATTTCAAAAAGACATAGATAGTGAGAAAACATACGAAACATAGATGCAACAAATTCCAACAAAGACTCTTACAACTTAGTAAGAATTCATCTGAACCAGTAAAAACATACCCTAAAGGTTTGAACGCACACTTCATCAGAGGTCCACTGCTAACAAGCGTGCGCCGAGACACTGACCATCCAAAGTCACCGGCGGGCAGATGTGCGTCAGAGTCACCGTCGGGGACTGCCGCACTCCCACCAGAATGAATAACGTCTAAGGCCGACCACACCGTGTGCTGGTGAGCCACACGGCGCAACCAGACCTCCTAACGCTGCCCGCTGTCCGTGAGAATGTGAAGTGCTGCAGCCACTTTGGAAAACAGTTTTTTCTTGGAAGATTAAACACACACATACCATACAAGCCAACCATTCAACTCCTAGGTGTTTATGCAAGAGAAGTGAAAGTGTACATACAGAGGAACATAAGTGCACAAATACACATGAATGTCACAGCAGTTTCACTGGTAATAACAGCCCAAACTGAAAACAGCCCCAATGCCCACCAACAGGTGATCGGGACACCTGTGCAATAAATGCTGCTCACCAGTAACAAGGGGTTAAAGCACTGACACAGGCAGAAACATGGCTGAATCTCAAAACTCACAGTGCTGAGTGGAACAAATCAGACAGAGCACACACGGTGTGCTTCCATCTGCGTGAAATTCTAGAACAATACAGACTCAGCCACAGCGGCTTGGTGGCCTGCCCCAGGGGCTCGCCCAAGGCCTGGGGCACGAATGCCCTCGGGCGCCCCACTTCCCTGCAGCCCTTCTGCTCCCCTGCAAAGTCTCGGCAAGCACACAGGCAAGAGGCGAGCTCGTGCGTGTTTGGACAGTAACTGTGAAACACCCCTTCCTTGCACTAGGAACGCGTTCCGTGGGCTTCCTCCGGCCGGCCGGGGGCACTGCCCCTTCTCCGCGGACGTGGCGAGGCGCCTGCCCCTCAGAGCCACCCCGTCTGGGTTTGGCAGGGCTGGAGCGGGGGGCTGCCTGCTGTCGCGGCCGCATGAGGCGGGTCCCCCGACTCAGACCCAGGCGCCAGCCCCCGGTGAGCCCCGCCAGGGCTTCTGCCGAGACTTTACAACCAGCCTTGCCGACTTCTTTCAAGGGGCATTCATCCTCCGGCATTTCCCCCGACTTTTTAGGACTTAGCCCAGCCCCACGCTTTGTTCATTCAGGGCGGGATCCGCGCGAGCCCTTCCCGGCTGTTTCACTTCCCTCCCTGCTGCGCCGGCCTGGGCGACGGCCAGCCCGCTGACGGCCGTCACCCCAGAGGGGACCATGCAGCCTTCCCAGCCTCCGGCTCCCCTCACCTCCCAGAAGGCCAGCCTGGCTCTATATTTAAAAGCCACTTCATCAGAACACCTTGTCTTATCTCCCCTCCAAATCTCTCTTGGCAGGAAGAGAATTAAGGCAACGACCCAGAGCCGGGTAAGCATCCGGCGGCCCGGGGGTGCAGGGGGAGACAGAGGGCAGGTCAACGTCTGCTAGCCTCACTTTGCCCATTAAGGTCCTTTCCAGAAAACCTCTCCAGAAGGGGAGAAACCTCTTCTGTGTTTTAGGATGGCTAGCGCCTGCAAAGGAACAAGGGAGTGGGCATGGCGTTCTGCCTGGGCGAACGTGACCGCTGAAGACCTGTTCAGCTCTGCGCTTTCGGAGGGAAGTGTCTCTGATGACCTGCGGTTTCCTGACACGCTCAGTGCCTCTGAGAGGCGTGGGATGGGAGAGCCAAGTGCAAGGACAGAGGCGACGCTGGCCTTGAAAACTGGACTGGACTTTGCTCCCACCATGAGGATCAGAGTCCACGCTTTTGTTGAATTTTGTCAGCAACTGGGACTCAGGGCTGAGCCCCAACTCTGGGCACAGATGCTCGTCCACAGACGCCTGGGAAAATCTCCTAATGAGGACTGATGGAAGTCTAATTTTCCCCGGACCACACCAGCCTTGGGACATTCAAGGACGCGGATGACAGCCCACGAGGGTTTGGCCCCAGGAGATTCCCAGAGCCCCGGCTCTCCTCCTCACCCCCTCCTTATGTGCTCCAGACGCTTCTCCTCTTAGCTGTTTCTGCTTCTCACTTTTCAGAGGTTTCATCACCATCCCTTGGGGCCTGCTGGGCCTCAGCTGTCCCTCAGGTTCGGGATGGTTGCCTCAAGTGATTACAGGTCTTTCAGTCACTGAGTGTCTGGCTGGTCCTTAAGAAGTTCCCACACAGGCTGGCCCCCTCGTGGCTCAACAGTCTCTTTACGTTTTCAGCTTGGACATAAGAAGTCAAAACTCCAGACTCCAGAGAGTGGTCATTTGCTAGCAAACGAGTAAGCACAAAATCCAAGGCTGCACCACAGAGAAACAGGCTGCGGTCCAGGACTGAGTCAGCAGCACGCAGCGCTGGCCCGGACGAGGCCGATGTGGTCACCTGAAGCCAAGGGCGGGCTGAGATCTGTGGTGACAAGGCCCAGAAGAGGCAAAGGCAGGCGGGGGCTCCTCCTGGGTGGCCGGTGCTCGGAACTAAGCGTCTGACCTTGATGGTCTGTAAGGAGCCAGCCTGCGTGTGACTGTAGCCTCCAAGGTGGCTCTGACAGCTGAGACTGACAGCCCCACCTGCTCACAAACGTCAAGCACTGCTGGAGCCACAACACCCACGGCGCACGGGAAGACATTCTTCCAGCAGGCGGCCCACTTTTCGGTCCTCCCGTCCCCAGTGACCCCCGGCCAGTGAGGGTCTCAGAGATGAGGGCACTGCATGTGCCAGGGCTCTTTTGCTTATAAATTATTTACTAAATAATTAAGACTGTATCGGGAAGTACTTGAACGCATCATGGGATCCAGGGAAGGCGCGACCAGCAGGCTGTAAGAAAGACAGGGCTGATTAGAGCCAGCATCCGGGTGTCCCCGGCCCTCCCCCACTGTCTGTGCCTCCCTTTGGTAGCCCCATGCTCCCCCCACGGCCGTGAAGCTTCTCAGGGCAAGAAACAGGGGCGTCATCTTGCTGCTCTGACCTCCAGGAAGAGACTTTCTCCCAGGAACAATTCAAATGTTCCAGATGGGGGAGGACTCTCAGGGTGCCCTCCTTGACTTGCGGTCAAGGAGATGGGGCTCCACTCAGCCCACCCATGACAGCAGGACTCAGGGGGGGCAGGGAGGAGCACTCCGTGAACACAGCAGCACCCGGAGAGCCCCAGAGCTGAAGCCATTCCAGGAGGAAGGGAGGCGTCCCCTGACACCGACCACCACCCAAGTCCAGAAAGCCCTTCCCTGGATAGCTCCCCTTTGCCCTCAAGGCTCACCTTCAGGAAACTTCCTCTGACCACCTGTCTGGATGGCGAGCCCTGCACACGTGCTCCCGGCGGAACATCTCTGCCTATTCTGAGTTCCTGGTCACCTGCCTGGCCCCTCCCCAGATGGTGCTCTCCTACAGAAAGCAGCCGTGGCCACATCTCTGCATCTCTGATACCCACCCAGGCTTTCCATAAAAACGTGAAATAACACAGCAAAGGAACATTGACAACTAAGGGCTAATACAGCAGCAACAGGAGAGAGGCTGCAGACCCAGCGGAGGACAAAGCCCTTCAGGGGGTGCTGAGGGCGGAACTGCACGCCAGCGCAGAGCAACCGCGGGGGCTGCATAAGTCATCGAGAAAGGGCTGAACCCTGCTCAGGTTGGGCTGCTTACAGCAGAGAGTGTATACATTGTTTAAAGATTCTAATTAAAAATGGTGGAAAGTATCTATTCCTGGGAAACTGCACCTCCCCAACTGCTCTGTTTATTCTTAGTGAAGGGACGTAACAAGCACGTATCACACGCCAATCACGAGGCAGAGATGGTGCTGGGCATCAGGGCCATAAAAGCCATTCGCGGCCCGCTGAGACCAACCGAGGAGAGAGGGTTCTCAGCCAGGCTCGGGGATCTGGAATCTTCCGGGAGCTGCACTGCATAGGGTTGAAGTGGGGTTGATTTGGGTTCTCTTGGTTACAAGCCTGGAATCTGACTCTGGCCAACTCAAGTTAAATGAGATCATATGAGAAAGACTCTGCAGAGAGACTCGGAAAAGGCAGGGACAGAGCAGACCCAAGGGTCCAGGGGTCCAGCCAGCAAGGACTTACGGACCATCAGTCAGAGCCTGAGGGCTGGGTACAGAAGCTTTCAGCATTTCTTGCCCTTCCTTGTGGCACATCAGTGCCATTTCCAAACCCTGAGGTGAGGACCCAGAGGCCCAGCCTGAGCCCCACATTTCCAAACCATAAGGTGAAGACCCAGGGGCCCAGGCACACTCGTCTTGTCGTCAGCAGCACCATCTGAGTTGTTTGCCCCCAGGACCTGCAGTCAGCCGCTGCTGCCCCACATCCTGCATGGCCTCCAGAACCTGTCACTTTGTGGAGCAGAAGGAAAGGGGGGAAAGGCTGGGCAGCCCACCTCAGGCTCTCAGTGCCCCTTCTCCACCCTCTGTGCCCACCTCAGTCCACCTGTGAGAGGCAGGGCTTCCAACTAGGCAGCATTTCACTCCAGAAAATGGTAGGGAGAGACAGTACCAGAAAGTTCTGATCCCCTCGGACCACCGACAAGGGCCCCTCCCACACTCATCAGCATGTAACCAGCACCTACTGTGACGCGGCCATACTGGAACAACAGACAGAGATTAACACGACACAGCCACGGTCCTTTCCCTTTATTCTCCCTCATAACGGGAAACATCACACAGACATCAGAATTGCAATCACTCTTTAAAATCCTTTCAGACACCACCCAGAAAAAGCTAGACAACCAACTGGGGACCAAGTTCCACAGCCCCTAGCCTTCAGATGGCTATACCCAGGGGTATAAAGGAATTTAAGTGCTCAAGAACCAGAGGCATATTTTTTTTAGATAAATACAGCAGCGTTTTTAGAGACTGCTGTTAAATTCATCTTCTGTCTAGTCCCTGAATTGCTGACAAAGCTTTTAGGTTCTTGAAAGTGGTAATTTAATATCTTATGGTGCTGGTTTTAAACATGCATAAGAATTCTTGAAGTAAAAAATGATTGTTAGTTTTGGTCAAGACAGAGCATTAGGAGAGGACTACAGGCTTCCTTTTGGAAAGACGGATGTGGATCAAAACTAGGTGTTCACAGACTGTACCGCTGGGCAGTCGTATTCACGCCGCCACCACTAGGTGGCAGCAGAGGGACTTCTGCGACGTCCTTTGGTCACAAAAGCACTGACCTTTATTTTGGCCTCGGTGACGGTGCTGCTTCTGCTCTTGGCCTCAGGTATGTCATGCCACCATGGCATCTAGTGGGATCGAAAACAACTACCCCACAGCGTAGAACCGGTTTGAATACATCATGTCAATTAAACACCCGGGTAGGAATTTCAGGGCAGCAGAGAGTTTGTTAGACCCCAGGTGTCCCTTGATCCACTTGCGTGGCCTCCCCTTGGCGTTCCTGGAAGGCAGTGACACCCCCGCTTTAGAGCGGTTCGTTTTCTGAATGTGCATTCCCCCACTGTCCCAGGCACCCTCGGGCCTGATCTGGGCTCACGTGTTCCTTCTCTCTTCTCAGATGGCCTTTGCACAGCCAGGTATCTATCCCAACTTGCTGGCCTTGTCCCGAGAGGCCGTACTCAGAGAACGTGACACCGTTAGGGATGCGGTAGATCCCGCCTGGAGGATGGGTATCAGATCGAAGACACCAAGGTCCTTTCTCAGCCTGGGATCCATCACTCACACAAACGCTGGGCATTTATGACAAACACACGCTCCACAGTGCCCCGGAGTGAGCGCTCCCCGGCGTGGGCCGCCGCGGGGCGCTCAGGCAAAAGCAGCCGCCGCCACAGTTCACACCACGAGCCTTGGGCAGAAGCTGCTACTTCAGCCATTCCTCTCGCCTCCACCCCTGCAGCCACCCCTCCTCCAAGGCCTGGAATTCACACTGAGGTGTGTGCTTACTTCATCCAGGTCGGCCTCCTTCCCCTTCCCGAAAGCTACAACAGGCCAAGACCGGGTCTGTCTGCGCCCAGAGCTTCATCTCCAGGGTGTGCACACAACAGGCGACCCACCGTTGCATGAGTGACCACGTGAGCGTCCGTCTCGGCCCCATCGCTCTTCAAGGGTGAAGCCACGTGCAGGCCTGCACGTCCTGCTGCCCAGTTCTCAGCCCGCAGCTGGCCCCCCTCTCTGCGCCTCTCCTTGTCTCCCACAGGAGAGCCTGGGGCACCAGGTGACCCGTTCTCTGAGCAGGGCACAACCATTAAAAGAATGACACAGCCATTGCGAACAGGACATAAACTGGTTAGCACCAAGACGGCGGGAGATCCCACTCCCGTGGGCCTCGAGGCCCAGGATGGTAGGAGGCTTGACCTCAGCAGACTCTGAGCTTCATTTTATGCTCACTGTAGTATATTAGCTGCTAAATGGCACCCCATTTTGGTAACTGGGTCCCCTGGGTGGGGTTCCATGTCACTGACTCTGCAGTGTCTCTGTAGCAGGATGAGTGGGCAAACGCTCTCCTAGATGAATAACGTCTTATCCTTCTTTTTACCGAGGTCCTAATCAGTACACAGCACAACACAAGGCATCAAGGAAAACAGGAAAGAAACACAACGCTACTCACGACCCAGACGAAACGGCACGTGAGGAACTGAGACCAGGACATCACGAAGCACCGTCTTCCACCCCCCAGAGCCTCACAGCCTCGTAGACATGATGCGAATTCAGGGACTGGAGGGCACGTCAGAGAAAGTACCGGGGCGATACTTCAGTGGGTGAAAACCCTGGGGCTTCGACAAGGGGGCAGGAAGGAATTTTAGACGGAGGAGTGGTGTGCACACCAGGATGAGGGGGCTGCGCGGCTACATGACAGACATTTACTTCTCACAGCCCTGGAGACTGGAGTCCCATCAAGACCTGGCAGGTCTGGTGTCTGCAGAGGACTTGCCTCCTGGTCAGACAGCCATCTTCTCACCATGTCCTTGCTTGGCAGAAGGGGGAGGAGCTTCACCCTTGAAGAGCGATGGGGCCAAGACAGACGCTCACGTGGTCACTCATGCAACTGTGGGTCGCCTGTTGTGTGCACACCCTGGAGATGAAGCTCTGGGCGCAGACAGACCTGGTCTTGGCCTGTTGTAGCTTTCACGAGGGCTGCATCCTCGACCTAATCACCCCCTGAAGGCCCAACCTCCAAAGACCACTGCATCGGGGGTCAGGTTTCAACACAGGAGTCTGGGGAGGCACAGACATTTGGTCCAGAGCACCTACTGAGAGCTCAGGGGCTATAAACGTGTACTTTTTTATTCCTTCACAGCTCTGAGTACACATTTTCACACAGAAATGGAATGTGATGACTATGAGGTTAGGCCTCACTATCAAGGGTTTTGAAGAACACGTGCAGAGTTTTTCTTTTGTGTGTTTCATTTTGAAATCAGGTGTCTAGACCATCAACCAAACCCACGGCGATGATGCTGTCTCACTCCGCTAGTTCATATTTCAAAGACTGTTTTAATGCCATTTGTAGCAACATGGATGGACCTGGAGATGGTCATTCTAAGTGATGTAAGCCAGAAAGAGAAAGAAAAATACAATATGAGATCACTTATATGTGGAATTAAAATTGTAAAAAAGACAAATGAACTTATTTACAAAACAGAAACAGACTCACAGACACAGAAAACAAACTTATGGTTACCGGGGGCGGTGAGGGGGAAGGATGGGATAAATTGGGGATTGGAGGTTTGCAGATACTAATATATACATACATAATAGATAAACAGCAAGTTTATACTGTAGACCACAGGGAACTAACTATATTCCATATCTTGTAATAACCTATAATGAAAAAAATATGAAAACAAATACATGTATGTATACGTATGACTGAAACATGATGCTGGGCACCAGAAATTGATACAATACCGTAAACTGACTACACTTCAATTTTTTTTTAAATGTACTAAAAAAATAACAAAGACTGTTTGACTAATTTCTACATGTCTCCTCCCTCTCCCTGCTTCCCCAGCCCGTCCACACACACACACACACACACACACACACACACACACACACACGTTCATGCAGAGCAGCACTCCTATTTCTTATTTAATTGAGGAAAGTCACTGGCTGAGTGATCAGTGTACTTGAACGAGGTCCTGCTCTGGCTCCAGTCATGGCAGCCGTGTCCTCAGACCAGCCCCTCCCCGCCTCTGGCTCTAACCTTCCCACCTACAGAAGGACTGAGCGCGCTCTTAGACTTCTATCACCACGTGATTTAACATCCTTCAATACGTGCGTACGATGAACAGAGAACCGACTGAACACAGAGTAGGTAAGCATTTTAGAAGGAACGACTCACAGCAACACTGGGCACGTGGGCCACTGTTACCTGGTATGAACAGCCAATCGGTTCATGGTGGAAGCCTAGCATTCGAGTCAAAAGGCCCAATGGGGCTCTGATCTGACCAGACGTGCTTGGATCTTCCTACCCAATTATCTATACTGTGTGTCTGTCTCTAGAGATAATCCTACGGGTGAAAAAAGAAAAACAAGATTTCCTGAAGCAACTTCCACTCTTCCAGCTGTAAATTTTACACCAGATCTGGAGGCTGGAGGCCCCATGGTTGAAAACAAACAAAATTCCTTCTCTCATGAATTCGCTCCCTTTAAGCGAGACCTGTGTATAGATGATACTAAATACATGAGTTCCCACCTAGGAACGATGACACTGCACGTGCAGCCGTGAGTCTGAGCTTGGTGTCTTCCCACTGAATGAGCAGGTCTGGGTGGTGGTGGAACAGGCCCACCCAGACCCGGGAGCCTGGAAAGAACAACTCATCTCAAAGGAACAGAGTTCCAGGCGGAATCCTGGCCCGGTAACAATGCCTCACCAGACAGGGCGTAACTTTTTGTCTGTTGATAGAAACTTCTGCGGCCCCACCCACAGTAGAACTGAGTTTCAAATGATTTCTGAGCGGGGAGGGTAGAGCTCAAGTGGCAGAGCACATGCTCAGCACGCACAGGGTCCTGGGTTCCATCCCCAGCACCTCCTCTAAAAATAAATAAATAAACCTAACCCCCTCCCCCCAAAAGAAAACCTTAAAAAAATGTATCTGTGAGCACTAAGATTGACACAGGGAATATCAATGCAAACTAGTATTCTTTTTTAACTAGATAAATATTTTGGTCCAAGAGTGGCAATGAGTTAATTAAAGAGAAGAATTTCAAGAAGCAACAGAGTCTGGGGAGTGCCAAATCCAGAAGGAGCCCAAATTAATCAAGACTAATGGAATGGTCTGAATATTAATCTTTTCAAAGTGTCAGGTGTTATTTAATTCTGGAACTCTTAATGATGGAGGGTCCCACCAACATGAGGAGGTTCGTACCAAAGAAGATAACATAAAAGAGGCAAGAGAAGAAGTGATTTTGAGGAAGACTCAGCATCCAAATGAGTTACACGTGGGCAGCGTGTAGGCTGGTTCCATCTCTCCGGAGGACGGTGGCAGCATGGGACTGGTTTCCGGTGCTGCTTCCCCGTGAGCCAGTCGTGTGTAAGGAAATCAGCATGCAAGCCGCAAGGGTGTGGCTGCACGCCAGTCTCACAGACTTGCTTATGCAAAAAAAAAAAAAAACAAAAACTAAATCTCAGCCCAAACGTCAAACAATAGGATGAAAGCCTTTCAGCAATCACAAACAACAGTGGCTTCCTAAATAACTTACAGCTCAGCCACTCAATTAAAAATGGTTTGTGGGAAGAAAAGGAAGACGTCTACTTCCCGACAAGACGGAGTAAGACCAGACTTACAACTGGGAAAAACAGACGAAATACACGAACCAGTGGCTTTCAGACACTGGGTAACGGGCAGCACAGGGCAGCCACCCCAGAGAGACGGGAAGCAAACAAAGGGATGCCTGCAGTGACCTACAGCCCCGCCCTGAGAAAGTCCCAGAGCCTGGCACAGCGAGGGGGGACCGGTGGGAGCCCCGTGGTCTCTCTGAGCTGAGGGGACAGAGCTGGAGTCCAGGGAGCCCCAGGCAGCTCAAGTTCACAGGGCTGAGCAGCAAAGAGGGGAGAGAGCCGGACAATGAAACAATTCCAGACTCCTGCCTCCCTCTTATAAGGACACCTGCGAGTCCACTGGGCCCACTGGGACACCCATAGCTTAGTGGATGGAGGAGCCGACAAGTCTGAAGCTCGGTCCTGGAGCAACTCCCCACAGGGAGCCGGGCAGCACAGGGCCGCAGTCTTGGCTCCTGGGGGTGGGGGGCAGTGAGCAGTCATAGGGGGAACTGATGTCTGGTTGCCTCATTTTGATACAGGAAGACGGATGTGGGGTGTGAGGAGGGCCGAGTCCCAGGTCCTGCTTGAGCCTCTGGGACGCGCCCCACCAAGTGTGGGTCCTTGGCTTCACGCAGGAAAGAATTCAAGTGTGAGCCATGGTCGGGTTAAGGTAGATTTATTTAGAGAGACACACACTGCACAGAGTGTGAGGCAAGAGAAAGGCAAGGAAAGCGCTGTGGGAGTTGGGTGCTCAGGTTAAGGTGAAAGAAGGTACACACTCCACAGACAGAGTGTGGGCCCTCTCCGAAGGGGAGGGAGTGAAAAGGGCTGCCACGAGCTGCCATGTTGCTGGTTTTTATGGGCTTGGTGGCTTCATATGCTAATAAGGACCAGTCTAAGTAGCCTGGGGAAGGGGCTGGGATTCCCAGAAAGCTGGCCATTTCCCACCCTTTGACCTTTTGCGGCTAGCCTCGGGGCTGCATATCATTCACCATGTTAATATTACAGTGGGCATATAATGAAGCTCAAGGTCTGCTAGAAGTTAAATCTCTTCATCTCAAGGCCTTCTAGGGGTTGAATCCTTCACTATTTTGATGTTAACTGCTGTGGCATTCCTTGCATGGCTGTGCCCTGCCCCCTTGCGTGCCGTCTCAATTTGTTACCAGGGAAAGCAGCAGAAGGGCACACCCCTCACCCCCTCCTCTGATTAGAACAGGCACTAGCTGGGGTCTGGGGCGAGCTGTAGGAAGGTGTGAGGTGAGCAGGTGTAGGTGGGGCAGACCCTGGTCGAGCAGGGGACGTACAGAGAGCAGGAGAACAGCTACCGTGACTGGCCTGAGCATGCAGACACGCGGTCTGGAGCTCTCCACCTTCCATGGCGTTCCCAAGGAAGATGTATACGCTGTGTCTGTCACACTCAGTGCCTCCTGCCCCTCTAAAGGCCTGCTGTTTGCTGTGTAACACAGCTCTGGCCCATCAAAGGAAGAAGGCAAAATACGTTCTGAAGATAGAGCACCTCTCCCTGCCTGCCATGTGTCTCCATCTCCCCACGTTCCTAAGTTCCCCACTCCCGACCACTCCAGCCCACAACGGTGGCTCCCAAACCTAGCTCTCCCGAGTCTGCCAGCACGAGTAGATCCTTGCTATTTGCTGATCCAAACAACCAGGCGCTTTGCACAATGAACAAGCATTTACTGTCTCACAAGGCACCTGGCCCTGGGGCCACCGCAGTGCTTCGAAAGAAGCTTGGTTGTGCGGGGATGTTTGTTACCTCAGAGCCCCTGGGAAAGGGACAAACAGAGGTCAAGCCAGCTCGGTCTGCCAAGCCAGGCTCTCGGGGGCTGCCCTTTCCAGGGTTGTTACGGAAACGACAGGCCAGCCAAGAAACAAGCACCACTCGGAGGGTTGGAGCACTCAGATGTATCACGCCAGCGGGCTCAGAGGGGCTTCTGCTCCGAAGCTCTGAGCGCCTCCAAGATGTGCATATGAGGTTTTATAGGGTAAAGTACAAGCTTGGGGTATTTGGCCAATAGGCATGGAACAGCTTTAGCAGCATCATTACCACAAAAGTGGAGGCAGGGAGGCAGCAAACCAACATTCCAAAGCCAGATATATATCTTTGAAAATCCAGCTGGCTAGCAAAAAACATGAACAGCAAACCAACACTAATTAACTCAGATTCAAGAGTTAGTCCAGCAGAACTCAGATCAGTATTCCGATACTTAGATTTGTAAGTTATCTTGCTAGCCCAGCCCAGCCTCTCCTTCACATTCCTAGACTTGTGAGTTACCTTGTTAGACCAGCGTGGCTTTTCCTTCACAGGGTAAATAAACGTGTGCGAGGATCAGTGATCACCTCGAGCCTCTTCCTGAAGAAAGAAATGGGAAAAAAAAGATTCCCCTACTCTCCTAAGACCTGCAGAAGAAGGTGGTCTCTCCTTTCAAATTGATTCTTTTTATTGAAAAGAAATGGAAATTTCAGGATAGCAGAGGGTTTTTCTGGTCCCTTCATTCCCAAACGAAGGCAGGCAGTGGCCACGCTGCTTCCGGCCTGTGGCCTGAGGGGGTGTGCTCCACCAGCAGTCTGGATGGTGCTCCTGTGTGTAACTAAGAATTGATAATCAAGGCGGCAGCATGTCTTCCGGCTGAATGTCTTCACTCTGGTGGGACGCCCACCAGAGCAGGAAGGTGCTTATGGCCTTCTGACGTGCTCTGGGGCGAAAGTTACGGGCCCGCGGTAACAGCTACCAGTTGGTTCAATGAAGGGCACTTACTTTCTAGTCTTATACTTTTCTAGGAGAAAATGGAAAGCCAATACGGTACAACTACTATACTTTAATTCTTAAAAAAGTTAAAAAAGGAAATGGAAAGCTAGCTCATATAATTTGTGAACCAAGGGAGATTCTGTTTCCTGAGAAAATTTGCAGAAATAACCTATTCTTCTTTATTACAACATACAGCTTATCTTCTGAGAGATTCACAAGTATTTGGAGAATATTGGTTAAAAATGATCAACAACTGGCGAGGGAGGGTACAGCTCAGTGGTTCAATCCCCAGTACCTCCATTAAAAAATAAATAAATAAATATACCTAATTACCTTCGCCCCACCCCCCAAAAAATCAACAACTGGGCATGTGCCCAGAAGAACTGACAGTAGCGCACACTTATATTCAAACACTATCCACGTAGCCAAAAAAGGTGGAAGCAACCCAAATGTCCATCAACAGATGAATGGTTAAACAAATGCTGTGTATACATACAACGGACTATTGTTCAGCGTTGAAAAGGAAGGAAATTCTGACACCGCTACAATATGGACAAACCTGAGGACATCACGGTAAGAGACAGAACCCTGAGACAGGAGCGAAGGGGAAGGGGCAGCACCACTGAAGGGATGACACAGCAACTGAAGATAGGACGTACACTGGTTAGAACCAAGACGGTGGAAGATGTGACTTCCAGTGGACCTTGAGCCTCATGGCACACCCACAGGCGCCATGACAGTTTCCAGGCTGATCCTGAAAGGCCAGAAAGCAGGCGGGGCCCGATTCCTGGAAATCTCTGCCCACGTACAGTTGGAATAATCCTCCCACTCATTAGCACATGAAATTCCTGAGCCCATCAAAACCAACAAGTCCCAGACCGGCGGCCAGTCTCTCTTTCCTCGAGGACTGCATGTTCCGGGGCCACCTTGTGCCTCTCGTTCTTGCCTTTTGAGACAGCCTGGACTCTGTCTATAGAGAGATAAATCTACCTTCACTCAGCTATGGCTCGCTCTTGAATTCTTTTCTGTGCGACGCCAAGGACCCCCACTCGACAGGCTGCATCCCAGGGACCGCCTGGGGCTAGGGCCAAGGCCACGCGCTCATGCTCCATCTTCCTGCAGCAATCCAATTGAAAAAGACAGATATGCTATGATTCCACTCAAATGACGTGCCTAGAGCAGTCAAATTCACAGAGACAGAGAGCAGAACAGTGGCTGCCAGGGGCCGGGGGGGAAAGAGTGAGGAGTTACTGCTTAGTGGGCACAGAGTTTCCCTTTTGTTAGATGAAAAGAATTTTGGTGACTGGATACACAATGATGTGACTGAACCTGAAACCACTGAATCTTGTACTAAAAATGGTTAACAAGGTAAATTTTATGTCATGTGTATTTTATCATAATTTTAAAAATCAATGATAATTACAATTCATTAATTTCATCTGATCCTTTAATAAGAATCTCCACATATTAATGTCAGATGGTCTTAGACTCTTAAATACATTTTCCTGTGAATTTTCCATCATACCTCTCTAATCTTTAATCCTTTTCCATTTAGGATTTTTTTTTTTTTTGGTTGGGGGGGGTAATTAGGTTTATTTATTTTTAGAGGAAGTACTGGGGGTTGAACCCAGGGCCTCATACATGCTAAACATGCGCTCTACCACTTAAGCTATACCTTCCCCCAAGTCCTTTTCTATTTATATCAAATTCATTTATCCAAATTCAATTTAACATGGATTAGATTCACCTGGATTAAAATAATAAGGTGTTTGACTTTGGACACAATATTTGTATTTTCTGACTTTAGAAAAAAGTATGGCTTACCTGAAACTCTGTGGGTATGTGTTCACCATTATCCATGTCCCTGGCTCTCTGACCACCAGCAGAGGAATCAGTGAGAGAACGCCGTGGTTGAGAGTTGGAGCTTCCAGCTCGATCAGCCACTTACTAGCCGGGGGACTTGGGCAAGCTTTCAGGCTCTCTGTGCTTCAATTTCTTGATCTGTGAAATAACAAAAATAGTTGTACCTACCTCTGTGGCAATTTTGGATAAAATATGTGGCACATTGTGGCTTACTGACACTGCTGAACTAAAGTAACTGAACTTAAGAGTTACTGAACTCCTATTGATGCTGTTTTAGCAAACATGGGTCCTGAGACCCTCCCTCCCTGGTGGCTTCCTGGACCGGTTCTGCTGGAGTCTCATCCTCTCTTCTCTGCCTCAGCACAAAGAGTGGACACCTGCCTTTCCACAGCTTCTCCCCAACAAGGTGGTCACTTGGTGGGCGCCCACGGCTCTGCCCAGAAGCTTCAACCACACTACAACAGCATCCTCTGCTATGCCAGACACATAATAAATGATCAAAAAATGTCTGCCGAAGGAAGGAATGACTCACTTGACCAACCAACCAATCAGTCAATTTTCTGGCCTTGCTAAATGCTGTCAGTATCTTAATGAAGCAGGTGACCGTGGTAGATGAATGGCAGGCCATTCCTTGCACATCAGTCATGTTAGTAAATGCTTTGTCTCAGCTTCCTGTGATTGACAACACTCTAATGTGTTAATTCCAACTGGCCTGGGTATCCATGGAGTCTCTGCAAAGTACAGAATTATACTTATGAGAGCTGCCTGCAACTATAATTGGGCTGAAGATATAGGGCGACATGGAACGTGTACCACATCTCTTCCCTGAAATTCCACAGGTGCTTACAATGAAGAGAGTTATTCAAGATAATAATCACAGAATAATAAAGTAGCACACTGGCTGGGCTGGACGTGTGACTTTTCTGTCAATGAGCCCACTCCCTTCACTTTAATTCAAATTGTCCAGCAAGATCAAAGACACTGTTGAAGGAGGCGGTCTAAAATGAATCATTAGTCCTAACTAATCAACAAAGATCTAATAGCCTAGCTGAGAAGCCAAGACATACCTCAGATATGGCATTGTCAAGTACAGGACTGCCCGACGCAGGACTGGGCAGTGAGGGTGGGGGAGTCCAGCAGAGTGCATCAGGACCAGAGAAAATCCAAGAGGTCCAATGCAGACCAAATACATGAGGCAGTGTCAAATAAAACCAACAGAAATCGATGATTTGAAGCAACCGTTGTAACCTTCCTCTATGAAGTAAATGTGAGTGCTTCTGAAATGAAAATAAATTGTCAGCAGAGGAGGAGAAACCATAAGGAAGAGCCAAACGGACATTTCAGAACTGAAAAACAGAATGTCTGGGGTGGGGGGAGTATCGGGGAGGCTCAGCAGCGGAGCAGAGATGACAGAGAAAAGTGCTCGTGAACTCGAAGACGGATCGGCAGGGATTATTCAGCCTGAAGAACAGACGGAAAAAGGACTGAAGCACACACAGTCACGAGGACCTGTGGGGCAAAACCCCCATCACTGGATCCCTGAAGAAGACAAAGATACTGTGACTGTCAAAACATTTGAAGAAATAATGACTAAAAACCCCTCAAATTTGGTCAAAGACAAAAATTTATAGATTCAAGAAGTTCAGTGAGCCCCAAACAAGATAAGCTCAAAAAAAAAAAAAAAAAAAAAAAAACTAGAACAAACCCATGTTACACAAAAGACAATGAAAACCAAAAACTAAGAAAGAATCTTGAAAGCAACCATAGCAAAATGATGCGCTCCACCCGCGTAGGGGACCAGTAATCCACACATCACAGACGCTAGGGGAAACAAAGGGTTCCTCCTCAGAAACCATGACAGCGCTGGAGCAAAACCTTCCAAGTGCCGAAAGAAGCCCCAACTCGGAATTCTACATCCAGGGAAAACATCCTTCAGTGGTTAAGGTAAAGCGTGGGTATTCACAGAAGGAAAATAAAAGAATTCACTGCCAGCACGTTTGCTCTAAGAGACATTACTGAAGGAAGTCAAGGCTGGAGGAGAATGTTCTCAGAGGGGAACACGGAACTTCAGGAATAAAGAAAAAAAGGTAGAAATGATCGACGTCTGGTTAAGTGACAGAACTTACCCAGGAACTCGCATGTGCGAAGCACACGCTCTACCCCTGAGCTATACCCTCCCCCAAGATAGAACTTTTAACTTCTTTCTTGTACACAGAGGACAGTCTGGGTCACCTTTGCCAGTGGACAAGGATGCCCTCTGCTCTCTCAGCCATGGGTGCCATTCTCTGACCTCCTCCAAAGCCTTGAAATCAATGTAAATTATATAACATTGTGCTGAATACACAGCTTATGATTTTTTGTGGCTCTTCTCAGCTGCCTTTTTTTCTTTTTTTTTTTTTTTGCAGGGGAGGTAATTAGGTATTTATCTATTTAGATATTTATTTATAACAGAGGTACAGGGGACTGAACCCAGGATCCTGTGCATGGTAGGCACGTGCTCTACCACTGAGCTACACCCTCCCTACTTGGCCTGACTTTTTATAGTAGCCACTGCCCTTGTTCTTTTCTATGCATGTGGACAGGTTGTGAGCAAAGCACTGGTATAAAGAAGAGAAACTGGGATGACTGGAAAAACAGTCATTTCACGCACAATAGTATCTATCAGTTCCGATCATTCTCAGAGGCGGTGCCTAGGGGAGATTCCTTTGCCAGCTGAGAAGCAGTGAAGGAGAAGTAATAAAGTGGCCAGGCTTAGGCTAACTCATTCTTGGCCTTGCACTTACTATCTGCTTTCAGATGGTCAGCAAGTCTGACTGCCGGGACACTGCTCCCAGCCCCAGGCCCACCGAGGCCCCTGTTTACCTTACTCTGGTAACTGAAATCTACAGTCATGTCTGGATTTTGAGTCACTCCCCCAGGAAGGGAGTCACAGGATGATAATCTCAGGAGAATGGCCAGAACGCTCTGAAGTTCCTCCTGGCACCTGAGGAGTCTGATCCAATAGAGATCAATAGAGATCAGCCTCATGGCACAGGACAGACATGCCAAGATTTCAGAGGAAGATTTACCAGAGACTTTGGTTAATTAACATCCCCTTTTATGCCCCAATTTGTTCACTATATAATCACTAAGCCCCAGCCAAGACGGGTTCCCAGTTTGGCAGGCACTAGCTGTGAGTCCCCTTTGCCCAGGAAAGTAACAAAGCTGCCTCTTAAGCTCCGAGACGCGGTCTCTGAGTTATTTGGCTGTCAGGGACGGGAGCTGATCTTTCAGCAACAGTAATCCGCGAGCACGTGGTTGCCCTAATGTTTGTGCAACACTCAAAACATGGTTACAACAGTCTTGGGCGAGTGAAGATGTCACATGGGCACAGGGAACTGAGGCAGAGGTGACACGGTGAAGCCAATGTTCACTTCTGAAATGTCTTTCTTCTCTAAATTACAATTGGGAATAAGGAAAAACACTCAAAGGCATATGATTCCAGAGCATTATTACTAATACCTCTGACATGAATATATAAGACTGTGTAGGGGAATAACACAAAGCCTAACTAGGAAAAAAAAAAAGGATGAATTTGGGAAAGAAAGCACAGCAGAAGCAGAGGTTTAACTGATCTCAAGAAACGTCGCAGGGAACAGTTATGATCCAGTACACGGAACATGGACAAATAATCTTCAATGATCAATAAAAAAAGACAGTGTATTCTCCCCATGGAAGTTTACAGAGTTAAATAAAAGCACGGTCTCCTTGGTACCACTTTTTCCAGTTTGCTTTACTGCAGGAACCTAGCAGCAGAGAAATCCTTTCTCCCTGAGTACCACTCACGGCAAACGAAGTATTTCAAAGCGCAGAAACACTGATGCTGATTCCTCTGACAACTTAATAAACAGGTAGCAATGCGCTCACAACATATTGTCAAATGTGGAAAAATACAGCCTAGATAGAAACTGTCAGCACACACGCACAGAGCATTCTGTGTCAAGCTGTGTGTCAGGAGAAGGCACACGGGGCTTCCTGGAAGGGGAGACGTCCCCCCAGGCGTGCCCTGGGTAGTAAAGCGGCAAATTACTAACCAGACACATAACCTAGTGACAGGTACTCTGAGACAAAGAGAAGCCTGGGGAAATCACAGGAGCTCAGTAGAGGACAGACCCAGCCAAGGGTCAGAGGGGACTTCCCAGGTGACACGGGGCCTGGACCAAGAGAGCGTGAGAACACAGAGCTTCAGAGAGACTGGGCGTCCCAAGCTCACCGGGCACAGAGGGCTCACGCGCGGGGCAAGCGAAGCATACACTGGCAGTCAGGGCCAAGTCGTGGGGACCTTACAGGTCAGGCTAAGAAGTCTGGATTTGTTCAAAAGACAGAGGTCCCCCTATAAGATTTTTAACCCTAGAGGAAAACGAGGGGAGAATTCTGAGAACCGTGTCAGGTTTACAGTGTGGGGCAAGCAGTCAGGAGGCAGGACCAGAATGGACTGCAGATGGGGGCCGAGGTCAGCAAAACTGGAAAGTGGCTGTTCCAGTACCCCGAGCGACGGCAGCCCAAGCACAGCAAACCAAACATGATGTGCACGTGTGGAAGACAGTGGTAGAGGGAAAAGGGGGAGAAAGATGACAAAAATATTTAGGAGACAGGACCACCGTGACTTGGCAACCAGCGGAAGTGACACATCAGTGAGACTGAGGGGTTTCGGGCACTTCCCAGCTTCGAGCTTCCACTCTTAACTGAACGATGGCGTCAGAGTGGTTCCTCGTGTGAACGCGGCAGACTTTTCACATGTCCTAACAATAGCATCTGATGGTTTCCATGTTGGAAATTAAAATCATCACTGTGACTGACGGAGAGTCATCAGTGAGATTCTACTCTGCGATCTTAACAAATAAACATTTAGCCCCAACACTGAAAACAACTGTGAAGTGGACATAACTGGCCCTTAAGATTCATCTCAGCACGGGACAGCTACCCCTGGGCACCTGTGACCACAAGGGGGTGCGTGGGATTCTCTGCACGCACAACAGGATCAACTCCCCTCTGAGGCAGACCCTTCTCCTACAATCAATACTCTAACTTAGGATCTAACCCGCCAGGGCATCCCCCCCGCCAAAGCCTTCAGAAACACAGGGAGAACCTGATCATATAAGAGGGTGGCAGTTAGAGCTTCAGATGAGGTCTTGGCTGGGCTTCTGCATTCCTTAATCCTACCTAGAAGCGTTATACTCCGGGGCACATATGACCGCGCTAAAAACCAAAGAACCAGACAGATGGGTTTTATCTTCGGTACACCTCCACTGCCCTCTACACAGAGTCCAACCTCCTCAGCATCCATACAACGATCCTCACGATCATGTGGTGCATTACACAACTCTGGTCTCCAAACCCAAGGCCACAGTAACCACGTTCCACTGGCATGACCTGGATCCTGATAACAATAGACCAAAGGTGGATCCAAGATGAACTCTGCCAGGAATGTCTGTCTTCTCAACCATCTCCCTCACTCAAACACTGGCAGAGAATGGGTCTGCAGTACATGACAGCTAGTAGAAATTCAATTGATTTGTCCAATAGGAAAAAAAATTCCCCAGAGGCTGTCTTACTGAAGGACAGCAGCTAGTTTTATACCTAACCCTGCAATCTAGTCCTGCATTCTTTTTTACACTCACTGTATAAATCAGTCTGTCAAATTCTTTTTTTCTGCCATCATGCTGTTTCCCTAATTAATGAGTTAAATAAATCTTGACACATGCTCCTTCTACATTTTTTAATGGATACTTTCACCAAAATAGCAAATTTCCCATATCGCGTTTTTCTGTGTGAAATACAGTAGGTATAAGCCCGAGAAGAAAGAGTTCACTTATGAAGTTTCACAATCCAAATATCCTTACCAGTCAGACGTTTTTTTAAATTAATATTCCTATGAGAAGTGTTTCATCATCTGGAACCTAGTGAATCTTCCAGTAGCTGCAAGTTTTGCTAAGCATTTCCATTACCTCCCAGGGTTACTTAGGTCAGTCTGAGAGTGGGTCCCCGTATTTTGAGTCTCAACTCAGCCTACCAACCATCAGCTTGTAATAGCTGAAGAAAGGTTCACAGAATGAGTCCAAATTGTTCTACCAGGACTTCGATCTTGCCCCTACCAACACTATTACTCAGACCTGCCTGAGGAGCGCAAAGAACATCAGCACAGAATCATGAAACTACTTGGGACTCTGAGGACTTACCAAGTCTTTGGGTAAGTTTTGGACCTCACATTACACATCAGCAAAACAGGGCAACACCATTTTCCCTGCAGGGTTGCTGAGAGAATTACAGTTAGGCTGGCTCCCTACAGGTGGAGAACAGGCGTCAGCTTCCTTGACTTAAAAAATCAGAGTGGCCCCGGGCACCCGGTTCGAAGCAGTTAAGGTTTTCCCTCCTGGACCTGGGCGAGGTGACGGCCAAAGGCCCCTCCAACCCTCAGGGTGTCTTCCTCCGCAAAACAGTTTGTTGAATGCTTTGGCAGAACTCAGCCTTTTCCGATTATCTACCCGAAAAGACGGGTTTACACTGTTCGACAAAGCACTTCCGATGCCCGGCGCTGTACCAGGTCTGAGACCCGCTCATCTTGCGGGGTGGACACGTGCTTTTCACTCGCCCTCAGCTGTCTCCCGGCCTCCTGCCTCCAATGCGGGCCGTCCACTCGGGCTCCCCGCCAGCCCGCCGGCCCTGGGGAGAGCCGCGCGTCTCCGGCAGCCCGGCCTTCGCAGAGCTCGTGTCTCCCTCACAAAGTCGCTCCTCCCAGGGCGCCTCAAGGCGCTGGGATACCCGAGGGACGCGCGAGCATCTCCCGCCCCATCCGATCCCCTCCGCGCCCTGCGGGTTCCCGTAGCTTCCAACGGCTTCCAGAGCCTGGGCGCCGGCCCCGCCCCGCCCCGCCCCGCCCCCGCGCCCCTCTTCAACCTACCACGTCCTGCCCACCCCCCCTGCGTCACCCCCGGCGCGCTGGCCCCGCCCCGCCCCTCTCCAACCTATCACGTCCTGCCCCCCCCCCCCGGCATCGCACCCTGCATGCTGGCCCCGCCCCACAATGGCCCCGCCCATTCCCTTTCCGACCTCTCACTTTCCGGCCCGGACCTGTTGTCGGGCCTTCACTTGGGGCCCGGCTCCCAAGCCCTGCCCACGTCCCATGACCACAATGGCCCAAGTGGTCTGCGGGCTGGCGCGGCGCTGGTGCTTCGGCGCTCTGGGAAGGTGAGTTCCCAGCGGGCCCAAGGTCGCCGGGGGACGCTGCCGTCCTTGCGGGGCGCGGCCCTGTCTGTCTTCGGGTCTCCAGGAGAGAGCGACGTCAGGTGTCCTTCTCCCGCTCGCGCTCCCGCGGGCCGGGAGGGTCGGGACGGCGGGGTCCGGCCTTCCCGCGCGCGGTCCCCGCCGCCGGGCGCGGAAGCGCTTTGCTCAGCGCAGGGGCGAGTGAGCCGCCCTGCGGGCTCGTGCCCGCCGCGGGAACGCGCGCCCTGTGGCCGGGCCGGGTGCACCCGTCAGCTTCCTGGAGACCGTCCTGCTCTAGGGCTGGTGGTGGGCTGCGCAGTCGGGCTCCCTGACACCAGAATCGAGCTGTGCACAGGGGACGAGAAAACCCCGCCACGTGCTGGTTGTGAGTGATTTTCCCGATTTTATGCATTAAATGGTCGTGTTCTGTAATTTTTTAAAATCAATTTATTTTAAAATAAGTTTGCACCATATTTTGTGAGAACTTGCACTTTTAGGCCTTTATGGACATTTTGCATTTTCCTTTCGTTGTCCACTTGGAACTTGCCAGGTGCCAAATTCGTGTAGGGTGCAGAGTTTTTCCCTTTTAGGGCGAAAAAACTAACTCAACTATTTAATACTAAACTTATAGACTAATTTTATCGAATGACACACTAATTCAAGGTTTGAACCTGGAGTTCATTATACTTTTTGAAAGTCACATTATTGTAGCGGAGGTGACACATCTGTCAGGCTTGTAACTGTATTTGTGACTTATTTGCAGCTGTATCATTTTAATCATCTTTGATGCCATTAACTTTGTTACAGTCATGACTTTGTACGTTGTTTGCTTGTGACCTCGCTATTGTGCGTGGAGGTTACCCTCCCCTCTGCTTCCTGTGTGCGCTTAAAAACTTTCTTATTCGGCAGTGCTTGCTGTTACTGCTCTGCTTTTACCTGGCTGGTTAAATGTCACAGGGTGAGGATTGAGTGGGTCTGCTCAGCCGGCTTCACAGACAAGCATCCAGGGCAGGTAGATTTCCCCCAGGTCAGTACCTCTCCATAAGAAAGCAGCGCTCTGGGTTTGGAATGCCAGCTACCACTCATCTGTTCTGAAAAACTGATTGTGTCTTCATCCCACCCTCTTTTCATCTGTGTGTGTGTTAGGAGACACATTTTTGCTGAGCAAAGAGAAAGAAATTGACCTGATAATAGTTTATACTTTGTTAATCAGTGACTGTGTGACTGAGCAAAGGACTTGTGTACCCACGGGGCAGAAAGCCAAACTCTGACAGCAGGTGTTTGCAGCAAAGGAAGGATTTGTTACAGGGTGCCAAGCAAGCCAGTGGGAGAGAAGCCTCAGATCCACTCCAGCTTGGTGTCTCATTAGGGATTTGTTTGTTCGTTTGTTTATGGAGAACAGCAAAGAAGTTGGGGTTACTCATCCTCTTGTGACACATCTTAATTGGCTCTAGTTTACACCTCTCAGGCCAGGTGATCCATGGCTCTAGGGTTCATCAGCTCGTCAGCGAGGATGCACGTTAACAATGATGTCTGTAATAGCAATTTTCGTGCAAAAATGATGTAATCAACAACAGCAATTTTAGTTGTCTGACTCTGGTTAGTGTTCGCTTAGCACAGGATTGAAGTCCGAAGGGACCAGAAAGGGCATAAAGTTTTGGACAGAGATGAATCTTAAACTCAGTAAGGGAACTGTTGCCAAAAAACTGGCCTCTGTACCCCAATGGCCAAATTGAGACTTGGAGGCAGAGTTTTGGGAAAATGAGAAAAGAGCAGCTTTATTGCTTTGCCAGGCAAAGGAGAGTCACAGGCTAAAGACCGTGAATCCCTCTTGGGGTTGGTGTCCTGAGGTTTTATAGAAAACTGGATGGCACAGAAAGGCAGCAGCAATCGGTGTTTTCTGGGCTGCTGCTTGCTTCTGGATGAATCCACTTGGCATCACGGAGAAACCCTGGAGGGTCTGTTCATTCTTTGAGGCTATCAGCCCGTGATCACCTTTCTGGAATACAGCTCCTGGGTTAAATGACAGCTCTTCCCGATAAAGAATGCATAGGGAGTGGAGAGTGTAAAAAGCTCTTCAGCAAGTGAAGCAGAGATGGGGGTTTGTCAGATAAGAGAGAAAAACCGGTTGCAAGCATTTTACATCCGAATGAATCGGCAAACAGCTTTAGCATCAGAGAAGCTATTTTGTTAGTCTCCTGCTCGAGCTCTCAGGACTTGGTTGTGGGGAGACTCAGTTTTCAACCGCAGAGACTGTTTCTGGACTTTGGGACACAAATGCCTGAATCCTTTCTGTGCACTTTACCCCCTGGTCTCAGTATCCAGGTTTTGTTTGGGGGGTGAGGCAGGCACATTGTGCTCAGAGACCAAGATTGTCTTTGCCAATATTTCGTTTAACACTAATTCACCATGGGAATTATCATAATTTCAGAAGCTAGTAGCACACAGGAGAATGTCTCTTAATAAGCCAGTGAAGAAATCATATCCCCCAAACAGATGATAGATACTACTGTTCCAGGCAAGGGGTGATGACAAACATAAAGTCCAAAGCTGATGCAGGAGAACAGACGTGGGGCATGAGAAGGGCCATGTCCCTGGGACGTGCCCCGCCAAGTGTGGATCCTTGGCTTCGCGCAGGAAAGAATTCAGGTGCGAGCCACAGTTGAGTAAAGGTAGATTTATTCAGAGAGATACATTGAAAGGCAAGAGGACAGCCATGAGGTGTGGGGGTTGGGTGCTGAGATTAAAAGTAGGTACACACTCCATAGACAGGAGAGAGGGGGTCAGCTGCCAGGCGAGTTTTTATGGGCTTGGTGGCTTCATATGCTAATAAGTGGAAGGACCAGTCTAAGTAGCCTCAGGAAGGAGCTGGGATTCCCAGGAAGTTGGCCATTTCCCACCCTTTGACCTTTCGTGGCTACCCTTGGCACTGTCATGGCGCCTTTGGGTGTGTTATTCACCATGTTAATATATTACAGCGGGCGAATCATGAAGCTCAAGGTCTACTGTAAGTTAAATCTCTCGTTATCTTGAGCCTCAAGGCCTATTGGGGTTGAATCCTTAACAATTTTGATGCTAATTGCTGTGGCGTTCTTTGAGTGGCTGTGCCATGCCCCCTTCCATCCTGTCTCAAAGCCAGTTGAGATGTGCCTTTTCTAGGAGAAATGCACGGCCACCCCCTCCCCCTCTCACAGTTCTTCCGTGCCGGGGGCAGAGTCACAGGGCTCTCCAGCTTCTGAGTGCTTTTACCTGTTTCATTGTAATTGCTACAAATGCCGTGCCAGATTGTAGCTGCTGCTGCTGTTTTAATTTAAAAATGACCGCATTTGGCTTCTGTATTGATTACTTATATAGGGACTGTTTTGGAAAGCACTCACCAGGTCGCTGGGCGAGCAGAGGGAGGATGTTTCTGGAGAGATGTAGTGTGTTGGTGTGGAAGGTGGGAGGGTGGGAAACCAGCTCCCCTTTACAGTCCCCTGCAGGTCCTCTGCCTCCAGGCACTGCCCCTGCACTTGGGCAGGACAGCAATGAGGGCCAGCCAGAAGGACTTTGAGAACGCAGTGCGTCAGGTGAAACTCTGGAAGAAGGACCCGGGAAACGAAGTGAAGCTGAAACTCTACGCGCTGTATAAGCAGGTGAGAGAGGTTCTGAGCAGGTGGTTCCTCAGATCGATGTGCTGTATGTTTTCCTAGAATGCAGCCTGAATGTTTCTAGGGTTTGTGTTGCTGCCTTTCCTCTAGAGAGTTTCTCACAATAGACCTCAAAATACTGTTGAGGCGAAAAGCAGCCCCTCGGGATCACTTTAGAGTAAAAGAGACTGGAAAGTGTAACAACCACGTATCTAGACCTTCTTTGACCCCCAGCTCAGGAGCCCCCTCAATCCTGCACTTGGTATCAGAAGTGGGGGGCAGTTTGACGGCCAGTGTTGCCTCTAATTTTCAGATGGTTAACTCTTGCAGGGTGACTCTTAACCTCTTTTTCATTGGAAAGTCTTAGACTCCTGTGCTGCCTTTGGCTTTCGAAGCCTCTTTCCTCTTAGCTAATTATGTCATGAAATTTAAATGTTTAAAATGTGATTATTAAACTGAGTGGTAAGTTGCCCTTTCTGAAGAGTAACTGAGTACCTGTTTTATTCATCTCAAAACACTCACTCCCCTACCCTCAAACGTGTAAAATTTAGTTGCTTTTTGTTTTCTGCGCACGTGGCCTTCAGTTAGGTTTCCTAAGGGCCAGTGGCTCTGAGGGCCCCCCTCGTGCTCCCCCAGCTACAGCTCTGTTGCTCAGTTACCAGAGATCCAGCACGAAATTAGTGGGTGATTTGTAGTACCTTTGAACAGGCTTTAAGAATATACTGTGTTTTCTACACGTTTGTCGGCCAGTTACCTTTGAAGATCGTTTGCTTGAATATTTCAATTGTGCATGAAGACTGTGGTCGTCAGTGTAGGACTAATGAACTATTGGGATTCTTTTTTAAATACTTTCCCTGAACCCTTATCCTGCATTGCTTTCACATGCAGGCAGTTATAACTTACTTTAGGGACTGATAGCCTGTTGCATGTTTTGTCTCTCTAGTCTTTTTTTCCTGTTGTTTGTACATTTTTAGCAAGAGCATCAAAGAGAGGCCAAAGGAGGGGGGGAACCCAGGTCGGCTTATGTGCCTTGTGAGACTGCTCAGGAGGGGATGGTGGACTCACACTCATGTGCGCTTCCTGGGTTGTAAATATCCAAGGCTCCAGCTTGCGTGGGGGTTTGACCAATAATTGCCCCTCTCCTTTTCTCAGGCCACCGAGGGACCGTGTAATTTGCCCAAACCAGGTATGATGGACTTGGTCAATAAGGCCAAATGGGACGCGTGGAGTGCTCTTGGCAGTCTGCCCAAGGTGTGTTCACGGGTGACTCTGCTTTTATTTTACTTGCTGTGCTCCTGGGGGAGGTCGGGTACGTCTGATGACTAAGCTGTCACACGCACACCTTCTAGATCTGGAGGTCCCTCTGCTGCACCAGAACCTCTCTCCTCTCTTCATTGCAGCTGGCTCCTTGTTAGCACACGGAGTTTCTCAGCCTGCTGCTTCGTTGACCAGGGACTGAAACAAGTTGTTGTGTCTCCCCAGGAAACTGCCAGGGAGAACTACGTGGATTTGGTGTCCAGCCTGAGCGCTGCATCCAAGCCCCCCAGCCCGGCGAAGCCTGCAGCGGACGGGGAACAAGCGGGAGGTGACCTGGTGGTGACCTCTGAGAACCACATCACAACGATCACGTTCAACCGGCCTGCCAAAAAAAATGCAATCACCACTCAGGTAGCATCACCTGCCCGGGGTTTCATCCCGCTGCTCCTTCCCTCCTCTCTCCAGGTCACTCAAAGCCTGTGCTGCTACATTCCTGTTTTTGTGACACCTCTTGTTTGGTTCATTCAGGAAGATCAGTAATTGTGGCTGCTTCGTACAGCCGGGTTGGGCATTCGTTATTTAAACTTATGAGTTTCAAGTAGGTTTGATGTGTCCGGAAGGCACTGCAACTTTCCTAATGATGGAAGCACAGATAAAGGGCTTAAATGTAAATGAGACCCACGTTGCTGTTACAGAATATACACAGAGGGTCTCTAAGGTTGGCATTGACACCCCGGGAGTATCTTCGTGTCATTTGGGCTTGAGAGTGAGCACTAGTCTACTCACATGGAGCCGTATCTTGTGCATGTGGAAGGAAGAAGCAGAGAAGGACTTAAATGGATCATAATCCAGCTCTGCTTGAGGGGGCCGCTTCCCACAGGCAGCAGGAGTCTGCGAATCTGTCCTTGAACTAGAACGAACAACAATAAAAACAGCCACTCCAGCAACCTAAGTGTCCATCGGTGGATGACTGGACAAAGGACATGTGATACGCACACAGGTTTACACACGTATTCATGCACACAAAGTGGAATACTATTCAGCCATAAAAAAGAATGAAATCTTGCCATTGGTGACAACATGGATGAACCTTGAGGGCATTGCTGCCTTTTAGTGAACTCAGAAAAGACAAACACCATATGATCTCACTTAAAAATATGGAGAACAACAGATGGGTGGTTGGCAGAGGTGGGGCGGGGGCAAAATGTACAAACTTCCAATTATAAAATAAATCAGTCCTAGACAGCACGGCAACTAGAGTTAGTAATACCGTGTTGCCTGCTTGAAAAGTGCTAAGAGAATCAATCTTATAACTTCTTACCACAAGAAAAAAATTGTAGCTGTGTGGTGACGGGTGTTAATTTGACTTACTGTCATCATTTCGCAGTGCATACAATTACCAAATCATGCTGTCCACCTGAAACAAATGTTAAATGTCTATACCTCATATTTTTTTAATGACTCACAGTTTAAAAAAAAAAATAGCCACTTCAACTCTTTCCCCTTGAAAGAAAAATAATAGGGAATTAATTGGGTGCTTGGTGCTGAATTGGGGGGTCAGAGTCAAGAGTGCTGAACCTCCTTTCTCTGGGTTTATCATCTCTATTGTGGTAGGAAAAGTATGCTAACTTTTGTCTTAAATAAGAATTCCATGAAGTTGGCTGTGTGCTGTTCAGTTAACAAAGCGTTTGTTTCCTTTCCTCCTGACTCACTTCTATGTGATGGTGATGGTAACAGTAACAAGTTCGCTTCGCCGAGTGCCTCGGGCGTGTCAGTACTTTCTAGACGGGGGTCTCTTTAATCCCCACAAGGAGCCACTGTTACTACTACTTAACAAGAGAATGACTAGGTTGAGCACTGGCTCGCTGCAGTTCACGTAACCAGTACACAGGAAGACCCGAGTCGGAGCCCTGATCTCTCCCGTCTCCGCATCCAGGCTCTTAAACTGTCACCCCGTCCTGCGGTGTCGTTGTAACTGTAGTTAATAGTGGGATTAGCTCCTTGCTCCCTCTCTCAGTGGAAACGACTTCCCCTTTGCTCATACATTATTTTTTCAATCAAGAACGTGTATCTGTAAATGCCAGCCCTCCATCACCCTCTCCCGCACTGAAGTCTCACCTAAGGTAGAAGCTGCCTCGATTTTAAATGCATTAAAAGCTATACCAGCTGCACATCCAGGATTTTCAGAGACATTGCTGATTTAAAATACTGGGTCCGCTGTTCTTGACAGAATCCGGCCTCTGACTCTCATTAACATTCCCGGACTGCCTGCCACACGCCTGCTGTCTCTTGACGTCCCAGGTGGAAGACTGCTCTGGGGAAATCTTTCTCTGGGCACCCCGCATCCTACCCTCCCAGGAAAGGACCAATGCCTCCTCTGAGCTTTCTGCTGCTTTATGCTTTATACCCGTTTTAGAGCTACCCACCTTTGTTCATTCCAGAAGCTCAGGGACTGTGTCTTACTTGTTCACGTTTGGGGAAAAGTGGACGTGTTCCCCAGCGTCTGGTATTCCGCACTTGGTGCATCACACACATCAGGTGATTGGGGGAGCACTGGAAGTCTTTGTGGTGTCTTGGGCTGCCCTTTGGGTTCTGTAAATACAGCCAGTGTGTTTAGCACCTTACAGAAAGTGGGCTTCATCTGGGATCCACCGGGTGATGGTCATTGTTTTCAGAGTTTTTTTCTTTTCCCTCCTCCTCCCCCTGTCACTTAGATGTATCAAGATATCATGCTTGCACTTCAGGCTGCCAGCAAGGACGACTCAGTCCTGACTGTTCTAACAGGTAAGATATGTTCTTGGGTTTCTTAATTAAATCTCTGTTTGGGGGCTTTTCCCACGAGTAAATAAGTTCTAAGATCTTTTCCAGTACTGAGGCACTCTAATTCTGAAGTATGTAAAAAGTATGGTAGAGGATTGATATCTTTATCATGTAAAAAGCAGGTACAAATTGCTAAGGAAAGTACTGAGACCTACTAGATGAATTGGTGAAATGAATAGGCAGTTTATATGAGAAAGTCCAGGAAAACGCAACCAGATTAATAACCACAAACATAAATCAAAATGATGAGATACCATTTGATGCTTTTCTAAGTTAGCAAAATTTCAAATTATAGCCACCTTTGACAAAATGATGGTAGAATTGATGCCTCTTAATACCTCACTACTAACATTATGCCTCTGAATCACGTCTTACCGGCTGTGTCTCGTACAGCACATGGTTGGGTCTCGCCCCTGCGGTCCAGTCTGAGTTTTCTTGTAAAGGAGCGCTTACCTGCCTGGACTCACGTACGTGACAGCTGCGGCACATCGTAGTTTGAGCGTCTTACGTGCTTTCTGTTTGTAGTGCTTCCTTTGATTGTTATTTTTCACTTCCTGGTCTGTGTTTTTCTTGTTTCGCTTTGTGTGTTTTATTTCTCATGGTTTGGAAGTGTTTTTTTTTTTAACTGCTTTTAGTAATTACTTTTATAGGCCTATGTGGTACCCATCAGCATTTGTCGTACGTTACTCCCTTTGCACTGTAGTTGCCCCTGTGAAAGGCAAGGAAGTTAGTGTGAATTCCACCTCAAACCTCTCTTCCTAGTTTAGAGTCTATTAAATAGAGCTCCGTTGTCTTCTAGCATCAGATGTTGCTGGCGAGAAGTTCGAGGCTACCGTTAATTTTGTTTTTAGCACCCTCATACGGTCATTTTTCCCCCCAGAAGACCATGGGGTACTTTTCCATTCTTTATCACTTTTTCCTAGGAAATAACATATCCTTTTTAAACAGATTATGAAGACATTGTTGGAAGTTTTCTTTGATAATATCTCTGAATATTTTTGTTTCAGTTGATCTCTTTGAAAAATTCTGATTTTGAAAAAGAAACGTCTGGTCTGCTAGGACCATTATCTGTTATTTTCTCTGACTTCTTAACTCTTCTGTTTTTCATGTGTTCTGCTCAGTTCTCTCGAGTCCCTGGTCGCCTTCTCAGCACTGCCCCTTCCCCCTTCCACCGCTCCTGGTAGCGCCGTTTCTTTAGTGGTTGCAGTTTCCGCTTGCATTGTTTCCTGAACCCTGCCCGGTCACTCTCTGTCGCCCATCGCTTCTGTTTTGAGCCATTTCCACAGGACAGCTCAGCTCTTAGTTTGGAGAAGAAGTCTCATTGTTCATGAAATTCCTGAAAGTACTGTTTATGACACTGCTCTCATCTGGCAGAAGCACAGGGAAAAACTTAAGGAAGAGACTTATCATGTACAAATCCTAGCTCAGTCGTACGTAGCTCGTTGTTCCTCAGCGCCCCAGATACAGCTATCTCGAGCCAGACCACAAACACGTGCTCAGGGTTTTTCCTTTGAAACTTGCCCTTGAGCCCATTCCGGTGTGTTCCTCTGCCCTTTGCGTGGGTTCCCACTGAGCTTTGTATCATCAGACCAGGGACACGTGCCAGGCCTCGTCTGCCTCTCCCTCCTTGGTGAACCTTGCTCTCCCAGGGCACCAGCGTGTCTCCCCCACGGTCCCCCTCCTCCGCCCTTGTTCTCCTGTCTCTGGCCGCCCTCTCTGACCTCCTCTGCAGACTCTTCCTCCGTGTGGCCAACCAGTAGGTGAGTTCCTGAAGGCTCAGCCCTGGGCAGTCTTCTGTCCTCACTCAGTGCTCTCCCTGGCCCCCTGTCATCCACGCCCACCCTCCCCCAAAAGCCCTCAGGCCAGTGATTCCCTCGTCTGCATCTCCAATGCGGGACCCTCCACGGGGCTCCTGGCTAGTCCCCCACCTGGCACTCCCTCCTGGTGTCTCCTCCTCCATCTCTGTCTCTCGACCCTCTTCAGTTTCCATGTCACGGTGGTTGCTCCGTATCTACCCTGCTGTGGAGACCAGAATCCTAACATTCAGTATTGACGCCTGTCCTTCCCTCACCTCCCATGTCCCCTCCAATCCCATTCACCTCACGTCTCTGGACTCGGCCCTCTGTCTCTGCCTCTGTTGCTGGCTTCCGTGGGCTCCTTGGTCTGTCTGGTCCCTTTGGCTGCTGACACCCCCCCGTGCCCAGTCCAGTCTCCTCTCTACATCCAGTGTTATCTTTCTCCAAATAAAAATCTCATTCCTCGCCCATTTAAAACTCTTCAGTGACAGCAGGACAATTGAGTGGGGAGAGAAAGCTCTTTTCATAAATGATGCCAGAGCCACTAAATATCCATGTGAGGGAAGGTGGTCTTCAGTCACATCGCACACCCTGCATGGGCTTTAAAAGTTATTTAAGCATAAAATCCAGAAACAGAAAGCTTCTGGGAGAAAACATAGACTGCTCTGTGGCCTTGGGGGAAGCAGAGGCTTCTTGGGCAAGACAGATGCATTAACCGTAAAAGAAATGATTGACAAATTAGACTTCATCAAAATGTAAAATGTTTGCTTATCAAAAGGCAAGAGTGAGAAAATAAATATACAAACCCCAGCTAGGAAAAAAGAAGCTGCCGTATGTAAATCTGATTAAGGACTGAAATCCAGAATGCATGAGGAGCCCCTGAAAATTAGTAAGATGAGCAACCAGATTTCAAAGCTGGAGAAAAGACTCGGACACTTCAGAAGAGAAGGTATGTGAACTGCCAGTAAACACATGGAAAGGGGCTCAGTGCCACCAGTCAGCAAAGAAATGCCAACCCAAACTACAGTGAGGTGTTCCACCCACCAGAACGGCTAAAATCCATTCAGAAGATGCCAACACTGGTGGCGACGTGAAGTAACTGGACCCCTTGCACATCTCCCACGTGAGAGCACTTCGGAGAGTTGCTCAGTAGCTTGTGGAGTTAAATGCACATGCGCTTGGTGGCGTGCCTGGCCACTCCAGGCAGGCCCTCGGGAGAAGTTAAGCGTTATGTCCACAGAGCCGCTCTTCGGGAACTCGTGGCAGCCTGATTTACAGTAGCCAAAAGCTGGTAACAACTCAGCGTGTGTGTTAACAGATGGGCAAATAAACAAATTGCTGACTGTTCATACAGTGGAATGCTACTAGTGATAAACAGGAGTGAAAAAAATGAGACAGGAACACGGGTGAATCTTTAGAACTTGATTTAGCAAAAGCTTACAGACCCATAGGGGCACATAGCGTGTGGTTCCACCTTGGTCACATTCTGAAATAGGCAAGACTAACGCGTGGTGATTGAGGGCAGAAAGCAATCGCCTGGCGGTAAGGTGGGGAGGCCTGGCTGGTGAGGGGCGCGAGAGCCAGGGGGATGGAGGGGCTGGGGCTGGTTCTGGGTGGTGAGCACGTGCAGGGTCTTTATAATCAGAACTCACTGAGCCGAGTGTTTAAAACTGGTCATTTTAGTGTATGTAAAGCATGCTTTAACACAAAGCAAAACGCCTTCCATGGCTCTTAGAATCAAGACAGAGCTTCTACAGGGAACTGTGTTCAATGTCTTGTAATAACCTTAAATGGAAAAGAACATGAAAACAAATACATGTATGTACATGCATGACTGGGACATTGTGCTGCACACCAGGAACTGACACACTGTGATTGACTGTACTTCAATTTAAAAAGACAGAGCTTGGACCATGAAGCCCCACGTGGTCCCTTCTGCTCCAGCTCCGTGGTGCTTTCAGCCCCTCATACACTGGGGTCCCCCTTCCCCAGGACCTTGGCACATGCTGTCGCCTCTGCATGAATATTGTCCCCACTTCCTTTTTCTTTTCCTTTTTTTTGAAGTCTGGTTGATGTACAGGGTTGTGTGAGTTCTGGTGTGCAGCACAGGGATGCAGTTTTATGTGTATCTGCTCCTTTTTAGATTCTTTTCCATTACAGGTTATTACCAGGTATTGAATAGAGTTCCCTGTGCTGGACAAGCAGGTCCTTGTTTTTTACTTCACTCCTTTTTTCTGTCTCACCTGCCCATCCTTCACATCTGAGTTCAGCTGTCCCTCCTCTAGCCAAGCTCCTCCCCGAACTCCCCGATGCGAGCCAACCCTGCTGCACGCTCTCCTGTCCTCGGGTACCCCCTTGGGTATCGGCTGCATTGCGCACACTTAGTTACGTGTGTTTCAGTCCAGGTCCAGCTGATGCCCTAGTGTGGGCGTCAGGGCAGGGGCCGTAGCTGGTTCACCAGGGTGTTTGCTGAGCGCAGCACCGGGCTTGGCGTGTGGCAGGAGCAGCAGGACGGATGAGTGGTGACTCGTGGGCTCTGTTTGCAGGAAACGGTGAGTATTACTGCAGTGGGAATGACCTGACCAACTTCACTGACATCCCCCCCGGAGGGCCGGAGGAGAAAGCCAGGACTAACGCCATTCTGCTGAGGTAGGAGGGGCGTCCGCTTGTCCCAGGGGCTTATCCTTGTTCATCAGCGTGGGAGGCAGCCGAGCAGAAGGGAAACAAACAGCCCCTCGCGCGTCAGCACCGTCAGCCGTGACTTTGGATGAGCCTGTTTGTCCAGGCTGCTCCTGTCGATGGGTGGGCGTCCGCCTCGTCCCTGTAACTCCTGTCACCCCTTCTCCCTGCTGCTCCGCACGAGACTTGGTGGGAAAGCATCAAAGTAAACATGGTTCTTTGCTATTGAGGCACAGAAATTCAGCCAGTTTTCTCCCAGCCAGAGGAGGGCATAACTCCCATGGCTGGGGGAAGAGGAGACTTGAAGTCCTCTCAGCAAACACAGAGGACACGAAGGCTTCTCTCTGACGCTCTGATCTGTCCCCGCCGAGCTGCGACACGGCACGTGCTCAGGCAGCCGGCCTCACTTCTGAGTCTGTAGTAGATGGGACTCACGGCGCAGACCGCGCTGCCTGCCACACACGGCCTGAACCAGGGTGCACCTGGGGGACTCTGTGAGTGTCCCTTCAGTGCCACTAGATGGGGTCCTGGAGGGGTCTGGTGTGGGAGGCCAGGGAGGTGGCGAGACAGGGAGGCCCTGCTGGGCGATGTGGAGGCCTGGCCTGGCCAGAAAAGGGTGTGATCTCAGACTCGCCCCATGTCGCCTGCACTTGAGGAATGATCCTTAGAAACGTTTACCCATACTTTTATCTTTCCATGTCTGTAGGGAATTTGTAGACTGTTTCATAGATTTTCCTAAGCCTCTGGTCGCAGTGGTCAACGGCCCAGCCGTGGGCATCTCCGTCACCCTTCTCGGCCTGTTTGACCTCGTGTACGCGTCAGACAGGGTGAGTCCGCTCCCAGAAGTTCAGACGTCATATGAGTAAGAATGAGATCCTCTGAATTCTCCTTTGCTGCTGCGAGCAGCAGGCTGATGACGGGCGGTGCGCGGTAGAGTGGACTGCAGTTACGTATTTCCCAGAGAATGAGTCTAATTCAATTCGTTTTATTTTCCTTTCACTATTAACCTGAGTTTTCCTAAACACCAGCATTGTGAGCATCACCCCAGCGCCTTCATTCTGTATTCTATTCCTGTTACACAGCAGTTACTCCATTTTATTCCCAAATAGTCAGGAGTCCTCGAAAGCTCGTTACTGGCGTGGGGGTGTGGACAGCAGCTTTGGAGGTTCTGCAGATGAGTTATTTGATCATTTTTTCCAACTAGATGAGTTCTGGAATTTAATTCTAGAATAAAAAAGGACTTCCAGGCATTATGTATTCTCACTCCCTCCTTTGCAGGTAAGCAAACCAAAGCTCGGAGAAGTTCCTTGCCTCCTGTTCACCATCGAATTAACTAGATTTTAATTTCTATTCATCCTCCATGCACGAATACATGTCATAGCAAATACATGTCGTAGAAAATAAAATTTTGAAAAATATGGAAAAGTACAAAGAAAAGTGGGTCAATTGGAGCGTCACTCGCACCTCACCATTCAGAGACAAGCAGTGCTACCATTTGGGCAATTTATCTAATTTCACCAGTCCCTGACGCTGGCACACTAGGGTATTTCCAGCTTTTGTCACCGTAAACAAAGACGTGACGAACATTTGTCTTGGGGCTCTTGCCCTCGAACCTTTGCTGCAGGACCAAGAACCACCTCTCAGGGCTAATGGCGCCTAGAGTGACTCTCACTTTTGCCTCGTGGAACCGGCTCACGTGAGCCGGGCAGGGAGCGTGTGGTTTTCCCCGCTGAAGAGGTCCCTGCTTTTGTTCGGAGGCATTCCCTCCACTAGTGGGACCCTATATTAGGGTCCTTAACTTTTTTGGTTCGTCTTTCACTGGGTCCCATTCAGTCAGATCGGCCGTGTTGTCAGATCTAACTCTTGTTACTAAATAACTTTTCCACAAAAGTAGCAAATGGGATTCTCGATGTGGGGCTACCTAACCTTTATAGGTGGAAGTTTCCTCTCAAAAGCAGAAATTAGTAGTCTTTGGTCACATTCTGTATGTTAAATGACCAGTGAAGTGAGCTGCTTTGAACCGGGGTGGGGTCGGGAGGTCCTGAGCTGGGCTGGGAGGCCTCAGTCTTAGTGCTTGGAGGCCAGATGCCATCACACTGGACTCTTATCCTGACTCTCCCACTGAATTCAAAAAGGGAGTCGTATACATTGTCTTTTTAAAGACTTCTAGGACTTCCATCTTATGATAGAATTTGAATTAAAATTGAGACGAGGAAGATATGTATGTACTTAAAATATATTTTTTTAAATGCTCAAAAGATTTGGCCCAAAGGAAAATATCTGACAATTAGTGACCACTGCTAAGAGTTCACACAACTGAATTAAACCAAAGGTCAATTTAAAATCAGGGAAAGACACAGAAGAAAGAAGCTGTGGAGAGGAATTGCTTTTATAGGACTTATCATTCCCGGCTTCATGAATAAATACTGTAGTAAATGAGGGTTAACATTTAACCCATGTGACGAAATTCTTCTTCACTGTGGGCAATAATGAATCCTTATTAGCTTCTGTCACTAATTGGCACATGTCCTCTTTGGGTCAGTAGAAAGGCGGAAATCATAAAAACGATAAATATTTGGGTGCTCGCTGCGTGGCAGGCACTGAGGTGATGTGCACTGAACGTGTTCAGGGCGTGCCCGCGTCACTGCCCCGTGAGACAGGCGCTCCCGTCCCTGTTCTGCACAGGGGGCCTGTGGTCCAGGGAGGTCAAGGAACGCCAGGGCCACCAGGGAGCCTGACGCCAGTCTGACCCTTAATTACACCTACTGCTCTGTTTCTTAAAATAAGCTAACTGTTTATAATAATGTCTATACACAAGTTAAATGCTGCTCGTTAGCAGCTTGGTACACACCTGCTTGTGGCTCCTTACCAGGGTTGGCTTTTTTTTTTTTTTTTTTTTTTTTTCAGTTTTCTGTTTCTGTTCCTTAGGCTAAGACTTCACAGTACATTTCCTCAAAGTTTTCTTTTAGGGGGAAAAGAGACAATAGGTGACATTAATGACTATTTACATTTTTATTATTTTACTGTATATGCTTCATACATTATGTATGTACGTCTTCTAACAACATTCATGAAAAGTAACACCAGGTGTGGTGATGGGAAATGAAGTCTCGATATTCTGTTTACGGAACCGTCAGTTATAAGTTAACTTCCTTTTGTAAGAATTTTTCATTCATCAAGAAACAAAATATTTCTGAGATCTAGAAGAAAGCTGAAAATGACTCTATTCTAAGTAACAATATTAAAGTAGTTTCTGACATTTAAAGCTGATCAAAAAACTGGGGCAAAATTAAGACAAATGACAGATTGGGGAAGTAGTTTTCAGCTCACATAATAGAGGCTAATCTGAGATTTAAATATGTCTGTGACGTGATGGATCAACAACTTGATACAAAGTTGAGCAGTTCAGAGGAATGAGTAGCCCACAGAAAATAAAGCGTAAATGACTCTTAAATGCACGTGAGAGAGACACCCTTAAGGAAAGGACTTGCAAACGGGGTATACAAAGAACTCTTACAACTCAATCATAAAGACAGCTAATCCAATTTTTTAAAAGTGGGCGAAGTATTGTAAGCTTCTTCACCAAAGAAGACGTGCAAATGGCTGGTAAGCACATGAAAAGATGCTCCCATCCTTAGTGTGAGGGAAGTGCAGTTTAAAACCACAGCGAGACACAACTGCACACCAACTGGTGGTTACAATTTAAAAGACTGGCGGGGAGGGTATAGCTCAGTGGTAGAGCACATGCTTAGCATACACAAGGTCCTGGGCTCCATCCCCAGTCCCTCCTCTAAAAATAGATAAGTAAGTAAACATCACCACCACCACCACCCCCGCAAAAAAATGTAAAAGACGTAATAAAAAGGTTTGGGGAGGATGTGGAGCAGTTGGAAGTAAGGCACTGCCGGCAGGACTGTTAAATGGTGCGCCTCCTTGGATGGTAGTTTGGCAACCACTTAAACAGTTAATCCACACGTTTCCTGCACAGCCCAACAATTCCACCCCTAGGTATTTACCCAAAAGAGTTGAAAACATATATTCATAATAACCTTATTCTTAACATACAAAATACTAGAAATACCACAGTGGTGAATGGATAAGTTGTGACACATTCGTGCAGTGGACTACTGCTCAGAAAGAACGTGGAACAAACCCTAATGCAACAACTTGGTGACTCAGGGACAGAAGCCCACAGAAGGACAAAGGGCAACAGAATGTATGATTCCATGTATGGAACATTCTGGAAGAGGCAAAACCAGGAACAGAAAACAGTTGAGTGGCTGTTTAGGGGTTAAAAGGAGCAGATTGACTGAACGCAGCGCAAGGGAACTTCGGGGGGACGGAACTAGCCTGTATCTTGGCGATGGCGGTGCGCACGCAACCCAATGCACCTGTTAAAACTCCACACACCTCGTGCTGTGAGAGGGCGGATCTTGTGCGCACACGGGCAGGCCTCGGGGTGTCGCGTCGCGGGCAAAGCGCGTTGTCGCAGTGAAGTGCGTCGTGGGAGTTTTGTGGTTTCCTGGTACATACGGCGTGATGTTTGCGTTATGCTGCAGTCTGTTAAGTGTGCGATCGCGTCATGTCTAAGAAAACCACTAGACATTAAAAAACAGCTTTAATTTAAAAATAATGCTGTTGGGAAAACGGCACTGATAGGCTTGCTTGACACAGGGTCGCCGCAAGGCTTCAGTTTGTGAAAAGCGTGCCATCTGCGCAGCACGGTAAACCCAGGTCTGCCTGTGTAGTCAAGCCACAGCAATAATTGTTTTTCCTGTTCTTCAATTAAGTGTTAACAAGGATATAGACAAGTAGTGATTTTTTTGAACTGATGTATGAAGTGATTCTCTCTTCTCGTGTTTTCCTCCTGAAAGGCAACGTTTCACACTCCGTTCGGCCCCCTGGGCCTGAGTCCGGAAGGCTGCTCCTCCTACACCTTTCCGAAGATGATGGGCCCCAGCAAGGTAATCTTTTGGAAGCCTTACAAATGAATGTTAATAAGTCACCTCTGTTCCAAAAGCAACCCCCACACTCTGTTCTTCCCCTGTCACGCAGACAGAAGAGACGGAATTACTTACTCACCGAGTCTGAGTGTTCTAAACGTCGGGGACCCAGGCTTGGGAAATGAGGCAGGAGGGAATTAGGAACTCTGCAGCCCTCAGACTGGGGTTTGCTCTCAGGGCTGGTTTGCCTGGTGCTCACAGCGCGTCCAGCCTGTCACCAGCCTGTCAAACGGGGCGGGAAGTCCTCCCGAGTGGTGCTGTGGCCACTCAGGTCTGACCCTGCTGTTTCTTCTAGTTTTTTTTTTTTTAATGGAGGTGCTGGGGGTAGAACCCAGGGCCTCGTGCTGTCTTAGCATGCGCTCTAGCACTGAGCTATACCCTCCCTACCCCATCCCTGTTGTTACCGGGACCTACTGCCCCCCCCCGTGTGTGTGACCCCAGGGGACCATGGCAAGACCGAGAGCCAGGGCCCAGGGAAAGGTTTAGCAAACATTCTCCGAGACCCAAAAGAGGGGAGCGGGAGGTGCGCCTCTGTTCTCTGCTATTAGGTTTTCATAGTAAATATATATATGTATTCAAATATATATGTAAATATAATGTATATGTGAATATATATATATATATATATATATATATGAAATCTGTTTATTCTGCCACATACCCTGAACTGTGACAGTGATTTTAACTTTGAAAAGTTGGGCAGAACCAAGTCTAAGGCTTAGAGCATTTGGCTGTGAGACAGTCTTTGCTTCCGCGGAAGAGACGTGGCAGACGTGGGGAAGCATCGCCGCTTGGGGCCCCGTCCTGTCAGGCACTGAGCCTTGCTCTTCCTCGCTTTCCTTCAGTTGAGTAGGACCAAAGTGGGCAGCCGTGCAGGGGAAGGCGGCTGTCAGAGCCAGGCCACCGTGAGTCTCCAGGGGAGGGGACTTGGACAGCTGGTGTTTCTGAAGGTTAGTTAGCATTGCCTGTGACCGTGATTTTTCTCTGTTTTTTTCCCTTTTTAAGACAATTGTTTATAGTGTATAAAACAGAAGCTCACAGCTGCCCTGTGCTGTAGAATCAGCATCTGATTCGGCGAGGCTCCTTCCCCCCCCCCCCCCCCCCCCGACACTGACAAACACAGAAGCAGCAACCTCTGCAAACTTAGAAAGCCTCGAAGACAGTCTGCAGATCACTGCCTGTGGGACCTGGCTTCTCCCTTACGGAGAAGTACTGGCAACCTCAAAGACCAGGAGTGAATTTCCCCGCGGACCTGGAGGCCTCGTTTCCTTGCGTTAACGTCTCAATCTTGCTTTTCCCCTCAGGCAGCAGAGATGCTCATTTTTGGGCGGAAGCTGACAGCTCAGGAAGCCTGTGCTCAAGGACTTGTGACCGAAGTCTTTCCTGACAGCACTTTTCAGAAGGAAGTTTGGACCAGGCTGAGGGCCTACACTAAGCTCCCTCCAAACGTTAGTATTTGGTTGTTGTTGTTTTTTAACTCATAAGAGGCATGGAAATAATTTACCTGCCTTAGGATAGCAAGCAATTTAAAATCAAGACAGGGACGGGGTGGGGGGTGGGTATAGCTCAGGGGCAGAGCGCGTGCTCAGCATGCACAAGGTCCCTGGTTCAATCCCCAGTCCCTCCATTAACAAACAAACCAAAAATTTAAAAATAAAATATAGGGACATCGAACAAATGTTTCAGAAATTCCTTTTAAAAAATAAATGAAACCAAAATATATCTTGGTGGCTTTAAGCACGTCTACATTTCTGATTAAATGTGGCCGTAACAGTTGCTAGAAATACTGATCTTTATAAAACTTAGCGGAGAGGCCTTCCGTTTCTGTGCTGTGAAAACAGAGGGGCAGCCCTTCCTGGGCTTGCCTCTGCGGAGGGGGATGGGCGGCACTTGCCGGCATGCCAGACAGGCTGGCTGACGCTCTTACCAGGCAGCACTTCTGGTTTTGTATGTGAGAGCTGCTGAGTCCCTCATATTCCTACTGCTTGGAGTGGTCCTAGAACCAGAAGCTTTAATTTCTTTTTTTTTTTTCGGGGGGGTGGTGGTTAGGTTTATTTATTTATTTAATGGGGGTACTGAGGACTGAACCCAGGACCTCGTGCATTCTCAGCACTCAGGCCACCACGGAGCTGTCCCCTCCCCCAGAAACTTCAATTTCTACGCGCAGCTTCTTAGAGATGTGTGCTCACGAGCCGTGTGTCCCCCCGCCCCCCACCATGGTGCGTGCATTGAGAGCTGAGAAGCCCCGTCTTGTGGGCACACGTTCTTCAGGTAACAGGATTAAATGAACAAGGGAGACAGGAATCAGGATGGCAGGATAACCCCACTCCTATGAGAGTTCCTCTTAACCTTCTGGCTGCTTTTGGTTTTTCAGGCCGTGAGAACTTCCAGGGAGGTGATGAGAAGCAAGGGGAGGGAGCGGCTGCACGCCGTCAACGCCGAGGAATGCGGGGCCCTGCAGCAGCGCTGGCTGTCCGAGGAGTGCACCAGCGCTGTCGTGCGCTTCTTGTCCAGGAGGGGGAAGCTCTGAGTGGCCGGAGGGGCTCCTGTCTCCGATTTCCAGTTCTGAACTAAGTGAGCCCCCCTGTGCCTTTTGGAGGTGCTAGGATGTAACTTGTGATGAGTGTACCCGCCTAGGGCCCTGCTGAATAAAGAACCATGTGAAGATGAACTTTAAGGATTTTCGTAGGCATTTTGGGTCGCAGGGAGCCTTACGTCTCTCCGCATGAACCGCTGTTGCCAGGAGCACTGAAGCATCGTGCCCGGGGCCCTGTTCTGGAAAGCGTTCATGGCCTGACAGGCCGAGACCGTGTCCTCAAACACCACGACCGCGCTCTGCCGTCCACACAGGGTCACCGACTTGATGGGCCCAAACACCACCAGCCTCCGGGTGACCGAGTCCAGGTCTTCGGTGGGCCCCATGTTCTTTTTCAGCCATCTGCAGGGCAGCAAACCAAAGGGGTAGTGTTCCTACAGAATAAATCATCTTAGTTTCATCTCTCTCCCCCACCCCAAACCATAATCTAATAAAAAGGCACGAAGGAGAACTGGCTCTTTCCGATGGGAAGTGATGTGTCTGCGATCACTTCCTCACTTACCGTGTAGTCTTCATTCTCACTGAACGTGGTGGTATTTGATAAAAGGCAGACCTGAAAGCTGCCCCATCTGTCCTCGCAACTTTCTGTTTTGATGGCTGCTGTATGCATCGCTTGACAGGGACGAGGGCCCTTCCAGTGGCTGCAGGACTGGCCCGGGATATTTTGCCCTTCTGTATAAACCCCTTCAAGCACCAGCATCCAGGTAGCCAACCCATCGAACCTGTAACTTCTTAGTTCTTATTTTTTTCAATTCCAGTAATCCTAGTTCACAGTGTTCAGTCTTATAGAAAGTATGTTCATAGTGACATCCATTAATGTTCATTGAGCACTTCCTGTTCCTTTCTAGTGCTCAGTGTCCCTCATCACATTTTATTCTCAAAAAACAGTGCCAGGGGGAGGGTGTAGCTCAGTGGTAGAGCACGTGTCTAGCATGCACGAGGTCCTGGGTTCCATCCCCAGTAACCCCATTAAAAATAATAATAAATAGACCTAACTACCTCCCCCGAGAAGAAAAATTTTTTAAGTGATCCTTTAAAAAAAAAAGAAGCCAGAAATTAAAAATAGAGTAGGTACTGTTGCTGCTCCCATTCTACGAGCAGGGACCCCGAAGTACGGAGGTGTAAGTAGCTTTGCCCACGTCAAGAGTCCCAGCCCCGCTGAGGCCCTGGGAGCCAGCGGCCGCCCGTCCCTCCTACTGCCTTCAGCTAATGGCTCTGGACAAAAGGAAAAGTGCCTGTTGGAAGATGCTGAAAGTAAACAGGCCAGGCAGATTGCGGTAGGGAGTCAGAATGTGGAGAGGCACCTGCACAGGAGCTTCTCAGGCCGTGGGCATTTAGGAAGGAGTCGCTGGGGCCTCTCACGACCATGTGACACCTCAGAGGTGACCCCCATGGGGAGCAGTGCAGTGGTGGCCGTGGTCTCACTGGCAAAACAGAATTTGAGGCAAAGAAAAACATCTTCCCAGGAAGAGGGATACCCCAGAGCTGAGAAAGAATGAGGCATCCCCCTAGTTCTGTGTACAACCCCACATGGTCTCAGGGTCACGAGTGGGACAGGCTCAAGGCAACATGCTAAAGGCTTTGAGAAGTAACAGACTTAACCGGACCCACAGGAGATCAAGACAGACCTTGTGTGAACCTAAGAAAGCAGCATTCTCCAGATAATTTCAGCAGAACCCAGGGGCCCTGCAACCTAACATACATGGCATCCATGGAACAGTCCAAAGTGATCTGATGTACAAGAGATCAGGAGACTGTGGACACACACTCAGGCGAGAACAGACCACCCTTGTCAAGCCTGAGGTGACTGAGATGTTGGAATTGTCACACAGAGACTTTAAAGTCATCCTTAGAACTGTCCTCCACGGAGGTAAAGAAAAGCACACTTGTAACAATCAAAACTATATGAATTCTCAGCAGAGAAAGAAACTACCAAAAAAAAATTAGAACTGAAATCAAAAGACAATTCTCTGGAGGGACTCGCTGGCAGTCTTTAGATGGTTAAGGGGAGGAGCCAACGACCCTGGAAGGTAAATCAGTAGGAATTAAACTGTGTGACGTACAGAGAGAAGAAAACCCTGGGGAAAGATGAAGAAGCAGAGTGACGTCCGCAAGATGCTGACTAGGACGTTCCAGGCACCCCACCCCCTCCCCCCAGAAACATCAGATCAGCTAAGGAGACCAGACACGTACAGCGAACAAGTAAATGTCCAGTCAAGAAAAACATCACACTAAAAATGATAGGGAATTTTGTGGCGTTTTTACTTACTTTTGCCCCACTCACCCCTGCATGGTTAGAGGGAATTGGACTCATTCCCGCCTCCCTCCCTCAGGACGGAAGGAGCAGCAACTTGCTGGCCTGTCCGTGGGCTGCGGACGGGCTGGTTGCTGTCTTTCCTGACTCGAAGTTCCGGTGGGAAACATTGGCAAAGTTTGGATCTCAGGCTAGAAGCCCGCGAAGGCGGTGGCTGGCAGTGGGACACGTGAAAAGTGCAAGCTGAATGCCGACCCCGGGATGCACAGAGACTACACGCAGGGAAACACGGCAGGACGTTTGAGGCCCAGAGAAGAAGCCGGAGTGAGTGCCTCCCATCGGACAAGAAGAAGATACCACGGTTCTGATTCTTTTATAACATCTTCGCCTTCTTTGAAAATAGGTTTTTTAATCAAATTGTCATTTACACCACTGAGGACACTTGGGGGGGGAAGTAGACGAAAACATCACTTCATTTGGGCAGAGCTTCCCATCCAGGCGAATGAGTGAGCTGGAGTTCTCTCCCAGGGTCTGTCACCTTCAAAGGAGAGAACACCGTCCAGATAGCAAATCGCACATTTCAACTGTCAGCCTGGCAACAGTGCTTTCTGAATACCTGCTATGTGCAAAGTGCAGACACTATGAATATGAGTGACCAGCAATACGTTCGCAATACTAAAGAAACATAGAAACACCGTCTGTCTGGCATAAGCAGGGGCGGAGTGAGCAGCAGAGATGATTTGCCCAGGAACCAGAGCTTTTAAATTTGAGTGCCAGCAGCCAACTAATTGCACATCCCCACTGTTAGCACCAGGCCCACGGCCCCGCATCCCTCTCTGGCTCCACACTTGCTCCCCTGGAGGCCAGGGAGCATTCACATCAGATGGTGCCACTCCTCTTTTTAAGACGCTGCAATGGCCTCCCGCTTCTATCCGTGTCAGATCAGGCGGACCAGGTGTAAAGGCCAGGGCCCCACCGTTCGCGCGGTTGTGCTCTCGGCCTCTGGTCCCGCAAGGGGCGGGCTGGTGCTTTCTGGCACTCACGCAGCACAGAACCCCTACAGCTCGAGTGCTTGCGTCCCTCTCCAAGAATCCCGCTCCAGCCCTGCCAGGTCTCTGCTCGCTGACCTGGACCGGCCCATGGGGAGCCCACACACCTGCTCCTGCCTCCACGCGTTTCTCTCCCAGCGAGGGCTCCACCAGACACTGAGGGTGTGTGACAATGGGGCTCGTGTGCTTTTATACCGAGCAATGCTTGCTTTCACACTCACCATGAATGTCAAAGGCCACATTAGGTCCTTGTCGAGCTAAGCGTAAAGAGGGTTTGTCGTCATCCTGTACCCCTCTGAGTATGCCCTCATGGGACCACAGTCAAACACCTACCTGACAACTATGGTTGACATTGGAGGCTCGTTAATGTTTCTGCTCCACAAATGGCATTTCTTCCACCCCTGATTTGCACTGTTGTTGACTTTCCTTCTCCACAGGGGCATACTGCTTGGTTTGGGGGTCAGATTAATCTCTTTTGGAAACTGATGTCTTGCTAAGATTCTTTCTAAGCCAGAGAATTCAGAGTTCTCACCTAGTAAGAGGACAAGCATTAGTGCAATTCAAAGTTCCTTTCCATCTTTGCACGGCAAGCGTAGCATGGGATCAGTTTGAGAAAGAACATTCATGCCACTTAACTGCGATTTAGCTCTGCCAGAAATATCACTGAGCAACATTTAGACCTTGGCCTGGTCCTAGGCATCTAGCAGATGCACTGCAGTAAATGAGTGAATGAACAAGCAGATGTGCTGGTACCGCTAGGGCTCCTGAAGGTTCCTTGTGTGATCTGTGCGTGATTCTCAAACGAATGGTCAGTAACTGTACAATTATTTTTAATCTTCAGTAATATTAACCACGCTCTGTTTTGACATCACGTCCACTGCTTCACATTGACCTCAACTGGCCCCTAGCCAAACCGCTCATCTGCTGTGAGATAAAGAGCTTATGCCAGAATGTAAGAAAGGAAGGGATGGAGGGTGGACGGGGAGGAAGGATGGAGGGAAGTAAGGAAGAGGGAGAGAGGGGAAGTCAGTTGAACTCCACAGGGTGTTTAGTGACGTGGCTGAGTCATCTTGTGATGTAAGCTGCTTATCTCTGCCAACTTTGAACAACTTGAGAAAAAAAGCTGGTTTGCAGGCTGCGCTGTGAGCAGCTCTGTAATCCGTTTGGGTGGGTAGAAGAGTGGAGCGCTGTCCCAAACCTGAGGCAGGAAGAGAAGCGAGCCGCAGACTCTGGGCGATCCTGCTTGAGATTAGGAGTTAGATCAGAGCTTGTCCAGCCCCCGTTCCTTCTCAGGCTGAAGGCCTGAAGGTCCCTCCCAGGCAGGGTAGCTGGCAGAGACCCCAAGGAACAAAGAATTGGCTCAGGGAAGCCTAGCTTGGCATTCTGACTGGAAGGTACATAATGACTTTATGATTAGATTGATCCTTGGGGGAGAGGGGAGGGATAACTTAGGAGTGTGGGGTTAGCAGATACAAACTACTACATATAAAATAAATGACAAGCTCCTACTGTAGAGCGCAGGGACCTATACTGAGCAGCTTGTAGCAACCTATAAGGAAAAAGAATATGAGAAAGAATGTATTATGTATAACTGATCCACTTTGCTGTACACCAGAGACTAACACGACATTGTAAATCAACTGAACTTCGATTTGAAAAGGAAAGTAAGATGAATGGATTGATCCTTAGAGACCCGAAAGCCCTCCACGTGAGTCAGGAGCAGGCCTGGAACACACGCCGTCTGGGCAGCCGTTTGTCAGCTCAGTGACCGCACAGCGCCCCCCAGGAGCCTCACAGGCACAGGAGCAGGTGGTTCGCTTTGTATTCAGGATCTCAAACCTGAGCGAACTCTTGGCTGGCTTACGTGTCGGAAACGCTTACCAGAGGTGTTTCCGTGTCCGTGAGCGTCTATGCGGGGAGGCTGAGAAAAAAACCCCAATCAATAAATAACGTAACGGGAATGTCCCTGGGAAATCAAGACCTGCTCCTCCAGCCTCACATAAACGCTCACTGCGCCCTCGACTGTAAAACTGCATTTTAATCACAAAAACACATGGAAAGGCTTACATTGGAATCAATGAACTCAAACGACTTAAAGAAGGTGCACATAGTGTGAGAAGTTGATGAGCAGAAACCTGGGTGAAACGGAGTGGGGAGACCAGCAGGGGGCGCTCTCGCCCCCGGGGGCAGCCGAGCCCTGAGGAAGACTCAGCCCAGGAAAGACACCGAGTTTACTATAGTTGTTACTCTTGCCCTCCCAACTCCCTTTCCCTCCATAATCGTGTTCTCCTCCCCTTGCCACGGGGAGACCTGCCCGGGGCCTGCTGTGGCTGAGACCCCGAATTGCCATTCTCTGCTGATCCGAATAAACCCATCTCTGCTGGAGAGTATCTGGCCGTCTGTCTGTCTCAAGGCAGCAACGGTCAAAGGGGACGCCTTCCTTCCTCCAGCCTCTGCCTTTCCTCCAGAGGCAGGCACCGTCCTGAATTCGGTGTGTGTCTGTCCAGAACTCTCCCTGTTGCATTTAGAGACATATTTGTATCTACAAGTACACTGTCTTCTTTTGGCACAAATGGAATCATCGTTTCTTATCTTGCATCTTGTTTGTTAAAACTCTGCAGTGTGTTTTGGAGACATTTTAATGTCAGCGTTCTCTTTAATAGTATTCCACGGTATGGATGTATCAGTTTATTTAGCCATTCTGCCACTGAATGATATGAGGCAGTTTTTAGTTTTCCACCATTAGAAAACAGTGATTCAAACGCACACTCTTGTTCATGCCTCTGTGTGCACAGGTGCCAGTCTCTCCAGGGCGCTAACTAGAAGTGGGGTTGCTGAGTTGAAGGACACGCATGTGTAAAGGAATGTTAAAACATGAACTGTCCTGTTGTCTCCAGTGGAAATGGAGGCATTGTCTTAGGATTTTGTCCTAAGGCCACAGAGTCTGAAAAAAATCCCAGTGGCACCAGATACCCATCTATGAACAATGTGCTTATCTATCTAAAAAAGACTAAACATTCTTTAAGGCACGTGAAGTTTCTTTAGGCGGAGTACGATAGCATCTCCCCGCCTCCTGGCAAAGGGAGGTGCTTTAAGAGTTCGAGCTGAGCTGGGCTGTGGCCCCGACACCTGAGGTATCAGTTGCCATAACAGTAAACATATTGTCTCACAGCTCTGGAGGCTCAAGTCCAAAGCCAGGGTGTCGTCAGGGTCGTGCTCCCTCTGAAACCTCTAGGAGGGGGTTCTTCCCTGCCTCTTCCTAGTTTCTCAAGTTTGCTGGGGATCCCCGGTGCTCTTCGGCTTACAGATGCCACGCTCTGCCTCTCCCGTCCCATGGCCATCTCCTCCCTGCGTCTCTGTCTTCTTGGAAGCACCAGTCCCATTGGATTAAGAACCCACCCTGCTCCAGTATGACCTCATCTTCACTTAATTACATCTGCACATCTGTAAGGACCCTATGTCCAAATAAGGCCACATCCCAAGACACTGGGGGTTAGGACTTAGACATCTGCGGTGGGGGTTGGGGATGCAGTTCAGCCCCTAACACCTGGAAAAGTCTCATGGTAAGTGCCTGGGACTACAGCTGCCTGTGGCCACAGAGAAAAGGGGTCAGTGCTGGAAACCAGCTGCACCTTCGCCAGCTGGGTGAAGTCCAGAGGACAGGGTTCACATTTCCTCTGAGCTGTGAGTCCCCCCGAAAGGAGTCAGCTCTGGGTCATCTCGAGTAGGATCTCAAGAGGACTCTGAAAGGGTGAAGCAGCCGTGATTGAACAGGATGGAAGCGTATCATACAGATGCCAGGGAGGGGGCGTCAGCAGGAGGCTGTGCCATTGAGACCCCCCCAGCCACAGAAGCCCCGAAAGAACCCACAGAAATGCCCCGGAGGGAAAAGGTCAGCTTCTGAAAGCGGCCACCCCTGGAGAGCACAGAGGACAGGGGACAGTGCGATATGTCACCAGTCAAGGAGAAGCTTTCCAGTTCCTCCCACCCTCACCCTTGTCAACCTAACAGGAGCCAGCAAGGGAGGGGACAGAGCAAGAAAAAGACACCTGCCCACGGCCAGCCCACTCCAGCTTCTGAGTCTAAATCAGGTTAGTGCGGTGGGGAGCAGAGAAGCTTCAGACTGGGTGGGGGGTTAGAGTTTGGATAGTAGAGTGGACTTTTTTTTATCTGAGTATGCCCAGGACAGCTATAAGATCTGCTTGTAATTGCACCCCAAGTTGATGAGCAAAGATCAGCAGAAGGGACCAAAGGGGGCAGTCATAGAAGAGAAGAAAACTGTGTTCTGCTTGCTTTTTACCAAGTTCAACTCGTTCAATATGCCAGCAGCGTGTATTTTAAATTTTGACAGAGAGAGACTGCCAAACTATCCTCGAAAAAGCCTCCATTGATTAGCAGGGGCTAGATTGTGAGGGTTTCACTTCCCCACGTTCATCATTATGGGTCTCACTCACTGTGACCACTATGACTGCCTGAAAATGTCTCCTTGACTTTTCCGGTGTGTGCTTGGTTACCAGCGTGCTGGGACATCGTTCACGCTCACTGATGGTTTGTATTTCATCTTGCGGATTGTCTGTCTGTAACACTGATCTCTTCTATTAGATTACTTATATATTTTTTGATGATTCTTATGTAGTCTTTAGTGTAATCTGGATATTGGGATTGATTCGCAATACTTGGATTCAGGGATTAGGGGTTAACCAGAACACAAATGGCCAAACTTGCCATAATGTTTTAAAAATTGCTACCCCGGTACCCACTTCCTACCTGGGACTTGTGTCTTAATTGCTGCGGCAGCTGCCATTTTGCTAAATTCCTGGGCACACGTGGCTGCCACCTACCTCTGCCCTTCACTTAAGCGTGAACAATTCAGGAGTCAGGCTCCAGCCAACCCTGCAAGTCGGTCCAGTTAGCCACCTCCGGAACTGAATCCAGGAGGGGCCACGCCAAACTGCAAAAAGTGAAGTTGGCTTATGACCCTCTGGGGAATTAGCCAGCGTCTCTCTGGTTGGTGCAATCCTGGCGATAGGAGGAAGGAGCAGTAGGAACTAAAGCCAAAGAATAGACTTCAAAGCCTGACCTTCAACTTGGAAGTTCTCTCACTGATCTTGAAAGTCAGACCTAAAGCTGAAATCGTAAATTGTCTGGCTTGCATCACTGAGTCCCCTGTCCGTCTCCTCACAGGTATACTTTGCCTGAAGAAGAGTGGATGGCCTATCTTGGTTCATAAAAGACTAACTTGGACTAAAGGCACAGGAGGAAGCGATGGTGAGGTCAGTGCAGGTGCGTAAGCTCCCCTCCCACTCTGTGCACCTGGGCCCTACAGCATAATCAGAGTGGACGGGCCGTGGGTCCCAAGGACCAACCAGACCTGTGAGACAGGAGGAAAGGGGGCAGGGCACCGCCATTCAAAGATTGACACAACAAGTGGGGGAGGGTACAGCTCAGTGGTATAGCACGTGCTTAGCAAGCACGAGGTCCTGGGTTCGATTCCCCAGTAGCTCCATTAAATAAAAATAAATAAGTAAACTTAATAACCTACCCCCCCCCCCAAAAGACACAGCCATTAGCACCAAGGTGTTGGAAGAGTCAGCTCCCAGTAGACCTTGAGCTTCAATACACGCCCACTAAAATACAGTACCTGCTGACCGGCCCTCCCAGGGCGCCAGGACAGCCCCCAGGCTGACCGTAGAGGTCAAAATGTGGGTGAGGGCCCAGCTCCTGGGAATCCCCGAAGTGGCTGGAATAATCCTCCCACTTGTTGGCATGTGAGGTTACTGAGCCCATAAAAGCCACCAGCCCCCACCCCCGTGGCCGCCCTCATTCTCCCTGGCCGCCCCCGTGCTCTGAGGCCGCCACGCTCCCTTCTGAGGAAGACGGCCCGCACTCTGCCTGTGGCGTGTGTTTCTCCCAGGCCTTTCTTGCCTTCTGAGACGCCCGCACTCTGTCCTCGGAGTGCGCATGTCTCTGAATACATCTACTCTCACTCAACCATGGCTCGCCTTGAACTCTTCCCTGCGCGAAGCCAAGGACCCCGACTTGGTGGGGTGCGTCCCAGGGACTCACGACACAACCGTCCTCTCACGCCCCGTTTTTCCTGCATCACCTGCACCGTAAGAATAAATTCGCACTCGTGACTAATGAAGGGGCCATGGTACCACGATCAAGTGTAGGCTGACTGAAGAGCCCACCCCCAGCCCCCACCCCCCTCCGCCGCTCACGTACACTTTTTCTTGTCCTCGTCACTCTTGTAGGAATGTAGCAGCTCCATCAGATGATTTGGAAGCAGCTTGTGGAGGTTAGACAGGCTCTCAAAGGTGTGGCGGAGGACCTCAGGATGGCCGTAGTCCTTCGGGGTCTTAGACTTCTCAAGGAGTGGGAGTTTCAGTTCAATCTGGTTGTTCCTGGCTGTTCCCATGATGGCCTGTTAAGTGACAGAAAAGAGCAGACAGAGGATGGGGAGGGCAGAGTCCCCTGCAGCTGCTCTCCTCCCAGGCTTGCCTTCATCTCCAGGAAGGGACCATGGGTCCTGTTTTCTGGTCTCTGACTGCCTCACATTCTGAGGGTCACAATGGCCCGGATCTCAGCCTGGAACCCTGAGTGTTCATTCCACAGCTTCAAACTAGACGAACTCAGCCCTTCAAAAATATCCCACCGAGTCTTACAGGGACTTTAGGCAGAAGCCCAGGTTTCCTGTCTGGACATGGACAATATCTGAGGAAGACAGAGTGCTTTCCTAAAGGAAGAGGGGTCCCCGGAGTGCACGCAGCAGTGCTATTTTCCCATCTGGCCCCCAGGGGAGGCCATGCACCCTGTGTGTACGTAGCTAGGGCTCCACAGATCTACGAGGCCCTGAGGGAGCGAGGTTACATCAGCACAGTCCTCGAACTGAGGGAACAGCTTCCTCTTCTAAAACTGAGGAAATGTCCAGGCTAGCCCAGGTAAGACGCGCACCCGCGGCATATTCGCTTAAACAAACTAGCACCCAGGAGACAAAAGCAAACAAACAGAAATCCTCAGTTCTGGCTTTAGTGGAGAAGCCACTCTTCATTGTGGATCACAAACAGGACAGGAGAAGTTCTAGAGAATCTTAACCCTCCACGCTTGATAGCACAGACCCAAGCAAGACGGAGCTGCCAAGAGCTACTCTCAGAACTGGGGCAAAGATGCAAACCGTGCGGCTTGTAGCCACTCCTGAATTTCAGCATGCGCCTTCAACGGAGCCGAGCCCCCCATTAGGGCTCCCTCCCGTGAACGGGCTGCGCCATCACACTGCAGAATGGTGAGCATCAGGGAAAGTCACGTGAGCCAAGCATGCCATGGCAAAAGCTCACAGTTCACCAAACTTAAAAACCCTTCTCCAGGACTGTAAAAAAGAAATCATGATGATATTACGATCCATTAGTGCCCAGCACAGGAGACAAAACTCCATTTCTTAATGTCCCACTTGCAAACTTAAAAAGTAAAACTTTAAAAAATAAATAGAAAGCTATACTTTAAATAGAAATATATTTTAAGTATGGTGTAGGACTAACCAGAACCATTTGGAATATAATGTGATTCTCATAATTTCACGGGTGTCTTTGGAGAGAGAAAGGAATTGGTGGAAGTGAGGGGCAGGCAGAATTATTCTGATAGCCAGAGGTGTTTTTCTTAGCAAGTTTGAGTATATCACTCTAAATCCTCATTTACATAAACAGGAAAGAACACACTATGTTTTAAACCATTCAACAGGCTAAGGAAGTGATCTATTAAAATTGGTTCTTTTCACTCCATGTAAATTGACCCATATGTTCTTTGGGGGTGGTGGTGGTGAGTAATTAGGTTTATTTATTTATTTAATTTATTTTTTAAATGGAGATGCTGGGGATTGAACCCAGGACCTCATGCATGCTAAGCATGCATTCTACCACTGAGCTATATATACCCTTCCCCCAATCTATGTGTTCTCAATCTCTTATTAGCGAATGTAGGAATCTTCCTAGCAATCTGAAGTTCATTGACCATGGCTGAAATCAGGAGGCCACAATTACTACGTTTTATTTTTAAATAAACTATCTGGTGGATAAACGTTTTCTTTTTTTAACTGAAGTATAGTTGATTTACAATGTTGTGCTAGTTTCAGGCGTACAGTATAGTGATTCAATTATACATATACATACTTTTTCATATTCTTTATTATTACAGGTTATTATACAATGTTGAATATAGTTCTCTGCGCTAAACTGTAGGACCTTGTTGTTTATCTATTTCTTATAGAACAGTTAGTGCCTGCAAATCCCAAACTCCGCCCCCCCCCCCCCCCAGCTTTCGGTCCTGGTAACAGATGAACTTATTTACAAAACAGAAACAGACTCGCAGGCTTAGAGGACAAACCTACACAGATGAGCGTTTTCTGCCTTGGGTGTGTCTCCTTCAAGGAATCGAGCTCATTCATCTTCTCTGATCCTTGTGTGTTTGCGCGGGGAGGTAACAGGCTTAGAGAGGAGGGGCCGCCGGGGCCCAGCTGCTAACCAGCTGTGCGGTCGGTGGTCACCGCAGCCACCCGGGTCTCCCCTGCGCTGCTAACGGTCTTTGGTGGGACAAATCCTCCCGCTGTACACCTTGTGTCCTGTGCCTCTTGCTTACAATTCTATTCTTCAGGGACCGATAGATTTACCTTTCAGACCTGCGTTTGTCATAGAACGTTATTTTCTCCCACGGGGAGACCCCCGGGAACCCTCCTCGCCGGCCCTGCCCCCTTCCTGTGATGCCGCGCTGCCCTGCAGGACCCGCCGCTCGCCGGAGGCGCCCCGTGCCGCCGACCAAGCCGACCCCACAGCGCGGCCGCTGCAGGCTCTCGGCCGTCTTCTAGGCGGGCTGATCTCTCACCCGTGACTTCTAGGTAAACGGCAATTCCTCTTTTCGTTCCGAAGAGGGCCGTCGCGTCTCCGGAACTCCTCCCCCTGCCCCTCCGCCACGGCGGGCGGACGTGGCAGGCTCAGCTGGCTTCCAGAGGCAAAGTGTTCAGCAACGTCCGAAGAGAAAAGGTCATCTCCAAGTTCCTTAAAGAAAGCGTTCTCAAGAGAGTGTTCCGTTCCAGGCAGATGCGGTGGGAAGGGCCCACCCTCCCGAAAGAGGACTCCAGCTGCAGCTCTCCCGGCGCTGGAAAGTAAGTTCTGACCCCGAAACCCCAACCGCAATTCAGAGTGTGCGCGTGAGGTAAGGCTGAGAGAATGCAGCTGCGGGCGCTAGGGATCTGCAGCGCAGGAAGACGTATAAAGCAGCTCGAACTGCAGAAACCACGTCTTGCAGAAAAGTCTAAATAAAGGTGCAGGTCTGTTGAGAACCCAGTCACAAGTGCGCGCTGCCGCGCGTGCAGACCGGAATTTACTGCTGTGTGTGTTTACCGTACGTTTGGAACTATAGCCACATACAACACTCTCTCGTTCATTGTAGGAATAAGTAGATTTTAGACAAGATTTCTTGTATTTTTGCAACAAAAAATACAGTAGCCTCCCAAATTTACAGGCTAAAATAAGGGAGAAAAGTGTTAAACTTTAATTTTTAAAACAAAAACACAATTTCTAAGTAAAAATATTTCCGTGTGTATATCTTACAGCAGAATTATACAAACACAAGAGAGTTAGAGGGTTTACAGTAAAAACTCATAGAACTGGAGCCCCGGATCAGGCATTCATATAATTGATCCTGACTGAAAGACAAAGCGGAAACTGGAAAAGGGGAAGAAAGACCAGTTATCTAAATAAAGTAAATGCAAATTGCTCATAATTGAATTGAAAACTTTCCCACAGACTCAGCATCCTATTGTTTGAGAAAATGCACATTATTAATTAGAAAAGATTGTCCTGACTTTCTGAAAACGTAATTTACCTAGTTACGCTGAACAAGAGTCTAGGGTAAAACACGACCAGCCATGAACTTGGCCATAGGCTGGGGAAAATCAAGGGGGCAAATACTCAGGAAATGTGAACCGTGAAAGGTATTCACAGAGGGAGGCTGAAGTAGGGACCTTTTCTCTCCAGAATAACTAGAAACTGAGTGCTGTTGCTACTGACATTTCTGTGCATAAACGTGGACAATGAAAGGGAATGTCTGTCAAAGTGCTTTCCAGAATAGCTGTCAGTGGTCAGTGCTGCCACCTTTGTCACAGCAGGAGAAACCGAGGTGGCTGCAAGGCATCTTACCCACTAGGTGGTGGGCCCCAGGATCTCCTTCCCTTCCGCCCACTCAGACCACCTCCTTTGTAACTGATATCAGAGCGAGTTAAATGCCACGAGACAAAGTGTCTACTTGGCTCTACTTCATTGGACTAATAAAGAGGTACAGGTTGAAGGTCAGGCAAGTTGGGCTACCACTCAAAATGGAAGCCCCTCAGTGGCCTTGGGATGATCAAGAAAGAAGAAGCATTCTTAAGGCTGAGGATTGGCTTTACGCGGCTGGACCAACCTGAGCTGCTATGGAAAACAGCCTACCGTTCAACCTGTGACTCGACTGAAGGCTGGCCTAGAGCCAAACCAGACTCGAACCAGCCTCTCACTGCAGCCTGGCTCTCCACGTCGGTGCCCGGGATCCACCACGTCCACCGCGTTTCACATCTGGTCCTCCTCTCTCCTAGCCGTGTCCCCTCACCCCTCTGGCTGGGTGCTCCCCGTAAACACTGTGCAGGGGTTATGCTGGCACGATAGTGTTAAACACGTGACACTGTCAGTTCAACCGTGATGTAGATGGGGAAAGGGAGGCGATGGTCCCCCAGCCAGAGGACAGAAAAAAACCTTTCTCACCTTGAGTTATTTGTAGGAAGTGTTAGCTGGGAACACGTGGGCCCCACGTTTACCCAATTCACTATTTTTCAAGTCACTGTAAGTTGGGGAAAGTCACTTAATCTATTTAAGGCCCAGGTTACTCATTTATAAAATAGGAATAAATAGTAGTAAGGACCTCACTGTGGTGTTGAGTATCAGACTGGGTCGTCTGAAGTGTTCAGCGCAGGCCTGGCGCAGAGTAACCACACCATATAGTCTCGAAAATGTAATTTTCAGAGCAATTAATTCGACTCAAACATTTATGGAGTGGCTACCCTATGCCAAGTACTCTGCCAGATAGAAGGCCCATCTTGCCTTCAAGGTGTGGAAAAGAGAATGAATAGCTATAATGTAGCAGTGAGTAAGAAAGTGTAAACAAATCACTAAAATATAACCCAAAATAGGGATCTTGGAGGAGGTAGCCTTTTATTCTTTTTGAGGAGTCAGGGAAGATGATTTAGGAGCTAGATCTATGTGAACAGAACTTTGGCAGATAAAAGGAAGGAGGGGATAAAAAGGAGGCTCTATTATAGGGAAAATAAAAATGATATATGTCCTGGAGGGGAAAGAGTGTTTAGGAAAATTGCAAAAGGTCTGATGTATTTGACATGAAGTCACCCTGGAAAGGTAACGAGCAGATGGACACTTACAACCTGGCTACAGAATGTGGAACTTCAGGCGTTAGGGGGACATGGGGGCAGGTGTGTGTGGGGTTTGTTTTGGGGGGTTTTTTGGGGTTTTTTTTTTTTTTTTTTTTGGTGGTGGGGTAATTAGGTTTGTTTATTTAATAGAGGTACTGGGGACTGAACCCAGGACCTCGTGCATGCTAAGCACACGCTCTACCACTGAGTATACCCTCCCACTAGGTGTGGGTTTTAGACCCGCGGTGTAGAAACCAGTCTGGAGGAGGCCAGCGCCCGGGAGGGAGACCTCCAAGGAGGCCTATGTTCCTTCTATATTAATGCACCTGTATTCACCGGGCCCCTCCGCGCCCAGCAGTTCTAAAGGGATGGGGATAGAAACGAACTAGAAAAGCAAAAGGCCCCTGCCCTCACCAGGGTTTGCAGTCTGGGGTGAAGAGACAGACAGAGACGCAAACACAAGGGTGAGGCGTGCAGGGAAGAAAGCAAGACGGCTGTGCGACACACAGAGGGCTTCTTTATTTTTACTGTGTGTATATCTCCCACATAATTTATTTTATTTTGAATATTTATAATTTCAAAGAGCACTGCTTAAGGGCTTCTTGAAAGCGGAGTCGGGGATCAGAGCCCTGAGGAACCTTGAGATGTGTTCAGCATCTGGCGTGCACGCAGTTTTCCGGGAAGACACTCCGAGGAACGCAGGACTCCTTTCCCCCAAATGTTAAGAACCAGTGCACTTAGATGCTTAATGGAACATTGTGGGGGTTGAATCCAGAGCAGGGTGTTGTACCAACAGGGTGCAGTGGCAGCACCGGCAGAGGGGCCCATTTCTTCCTCAAATGTCCGTGTTTGCTTTGGTAACCTAATCTGGCCTAATCCGGACCTGACTGGAGGTGGGCTTGCGCTCAGCGGGGACACCTTCCCTCTACGGAACTTAATCAGTTCTGTAGACACTGCAGGTCAGAAGCGCGGACAAACTTCACACTCAGCGCTGCGGCCGGGCTGGCCGGGCAGGGGGCGCACGGAGCGCCGCGAGTCGAGGTCCGAGCGGGGGGGCGGAGTCAGGGCTCGGGGCGGGGCGGGATCAGGCTCAAGGTAGGGGCGGGGCAAGGTCGGGGGCGGGGTTAGGGGTCGGGGTCGGGGATCTGGATCCGGGTCCGGGTTCGGATTCGGGGCAAGGTAAGGCTCAAGGTCTCGGATGCAGGCCGTGGTCGGGACCGGGGACGGAGTCGGGCGCGAGGCCGGAGGTGAGGACGGGGCCGAGGTTAAGGTCGGGGCTGGGGTCGGGGTTCGGGTGAGGGGTGGGAGCGGAGCCAACGGCGGGGTAGAGGCGGGTGCCTGGGGACAGGGCCAGGGCCAGGGCCGAGGGTTGGGGATCGGGCGCGGGGCTGCGGTTCAGGGGTCGGGATGGGGGGCTCTGGATCTGGGTTGGGGGCAGAGTCGGGGCCTGGGTGCTAGGTGAGGTCGGGCTCAAGGTGGGGGCGGGGGCGGGGGCGGGACCAGGGACCCCGTCGGGCTCGAAGCCGGAGGCGTGGCCTAGGTCCGGGGTCGAGCGCACGGTCAAGATCGGGGGCGTGGCCGGGGGTCAAGGGGCGGGGTCTGGATCCGGGCCCGGGACCCCCGAGGATGTTCGGCCTCCCGCTGCCCTCTGTCCTCCCGCTGCAGGCCGGTCAAGTCGGAGGCTCTGCGCGCGGAGCGGCCAGGACCTCGGGGTGGCAGTGCCCGCGGAGACGCCGCCGGGGACCAGCCGGGGGCCAGCGGCGCCGAGCGGTAAGAGGCGGCGGGCCCCCCCGCACCTGCCAGACACCCACCTCCCCGCTCCCCGGCCCGACCGCTCTTCCGGGCCCTGTCACAAAGGCCGGGCCGCACACCCGGTGGCGCCGGCGGCCCGCCCGCACCGCAGCCTCTCCCCTTCCAGCCGGTGCCCGGCTTCTAGGTGGGGGCCCGATAGGTTCAGATGCAAAACTTGCTGAGCTGCTTTTCCTGTCTCTTCAGGACCCACCTTTCCCTCCGGGAGACAGTTGTAAACGACTAGCAAATACACTGATTACCAATGGCTTCAGTTTGTGGTTTTTTCCAGGTAGCCATGCCTTAATCAATGCCTGAATCCATTTCAGCGGTGCCTCTCCCGTGTCCTCACGGCTCTCCGACACCGCTGCCTTCGCGGTAGTGGGCTTAGACGCCGTGGTAGTTTGGGGTGGGAGTGGCGGGCCTCTCCGTGCCCCTGCAGCATGTGGGGGGTATCTGCTCTGCCCGTGTGCGAGGTTAACCCTGCTTTCAAACGGAGCACCTGTTCTAAATGGTAAAAAGCAGTTTAGTAAGTGCCAGATGAGTCACCGTGTTTTTTCTAATTTGTGTCTTATCCTCCTATCCGACGGTATCTCTTTTCTCGCCTTGGGCCTGAATTGTGTAATCTTCTGTCACTTCGATCTTCCAGTTTGCTTTTTACGAGTCTGGTGTGCCCCTCGTTTCTAGTTAATTTCCCCTTGTTACCCCGCCCGCCCTCGTGGCACCTCTCTTCCGCTTTCTGAGCCTTTCCTTAACCTCCTGTGGCTGAGAGCCAGAGCTGTGCTTTCTCTTAAATTGGCGCTGGGCCTTACGCTCCGTGTGCCTGTCCCACTCCTGTGTAGCACCGCCAGGAAGCAGAGGAGCAAGATGGGGAGAAGAAACGGAGACAGCAGCGGCACCAGCCTGCGCGCGGCCCGCAGCTCCGGGGAGGTATGGCCGCCGCGGGGAACCGGTCCGGCGTCGGGGCCTCGCCCCACGGAGGCGCCCTGCCCACGGCCCTGCTGCTTCCTCTCCGGGAGCGGACTGGCCTGGGATTTGGGCTGTCCAATGGAAAGTTTTAATTTCTTTTAACAAAGGAAAACTCACCCAGCTTCTCTGTACACCTCGAAACATTTCTAATTGCAATTGGGTGTCGTTAAAGATGCCACCTTGATCCACGCGGCAGGGCTCACCTTTTCAGTCTTATACACAGGCTTTGTGAAGAATATTGGTGAGGCCCGCGGGGTATCAAAAGTTATAACCAGTGTCCACCCCGGGGAGTTTGCGACCTGTCTGGTTCGGTGGGACAGCCTTCCTTACCAGCTGACCAATTGGCTACGTTAGTTCTACTCTTGGATCTCAGCCGCACGGTTTTCACCAGCTTCTCTGTCGTGTCCCTGTAAAGATATTTCTCACAGGCGTCATTTTGTGCCTTAGTGGACCCTGATAACAGAGCTGAGAGAACCTTGAGAATCCATCAAGGAAGCTTTAAAAATACAGATAAGTTTGGGGGTGGGGTGGGTATAGCTCAGTGGTAGAGCACATGCCTGGCACGCACAAGGTCCCGGGGTCAACTCCCAGTACCTCCATTAAATAAATAAAACCTAATTACCCACCCCCCCAAAATAAAAAGCTTAAAAATTTTTTTAATTAAAAAAAAAAAGAGCTCCCCTGGTGATTCGAATGCAGAGACTAGATCCAATGCACACAGTCTCAGAGAGCAGAGACGTTTGTGTAGCTGGCAAACATATACTAACTATTGCAGTGGCTAAAGTTTGCGGATTTTATTAACTTTATGTTCCCAAAGCCTCCAGAGGAAGACAATCTGCAGCCGCCTTGCGGCGCTCCGCCGGCCTTCCTGTCGAGGTGACTTCCTCGTGGGCCTGTTGAGCCCGCACCCTGTTTCAGGCTTGCTTCTCCCTGAGCCTCCTCAGTGTGGGGGTGGCACCTGGTACCACCTGTCGTTTCATTTGCATGTTGCTTAGAGGGTAGTTTGCAAAGGATTTTCTCACTTGAGAGAAAAAAAGTGAGTTCATCCCCCAAATGTTACTTTTTAAAAAAATAAACTACTCACCTCTTCACTTTCCCTTTTCGAGGATAAACTATTACAACAGCTGTCTCCTCGCACCACCCCCCATGGCCCTCAGCACAATGTCTGGAACATAAATCCTCAATAGAGATTATACGTTTACTCAGTCCTTTTTTTCGCCTTTAAAAAAATATTTCCCGAGTGTTTCTCAGCATCTGGAGACCAGGATGGTGGGCTGGTCAGTGCTGTGTGTGATGTGAGGGTCAGAGAATTCCACTCTGTTGGTGGAAAGACGTTACAGACTTTCGGATCTGGTACTCAGATACATGCAGTTTGGTGAATGTGCTGAACTGGACAGTTTATCATATGTTTAAAATCAATTTTGAAAACGTGTGTGCCATTATTTTTAACAAAATGAGAACGAAACCATCAGTTATTGGGAGGGCCTCTCCCTGCCTGCCTGGGTGGTGTTAGCAAGCTGACAGCAGGGTGAAGAGAGCAGGACGGCTCCTCAGGCGTGCTGGGTGGGCCTTGCAGGAGGGAGGGCGGTCCCCAGGCCTGTGTCTTTTGTCCTGCTTTACCCAAGGAACATGTAAAATTATGTGCTTGAGCTTTTACGGGTTTCTCTTACATTAAGTTTATCCTAAAACAAGTATTGTTTTAGAACTTATCTCACTGGAATTTGGATGCAGAAGTACCTGTTCCTGAAAATAAAAACCTCCTGCCCGGAAGGGACAGTGCCGTAGGTGGTGAGAAATCCTAGATGCGTGTGTTGATACTTGTATTTATAAATATATGGAAACTTAGATTCATATTTATAATATGAACAACTGCTCATATTAAAGGGGGCTTGTTTATAATATTACATGTTTTGTGTAACTATTGTCATTTTTTTCATACACATTCTTTCAGGCAAAGTTAACAAGGTAAGGATAAATGCTTGGTTTTAAATAATTCACAGAACATTTTAAAATTATATGTATGTTCCTTAAAGAGAATTTCTTTCCTCAAAGTTAAACATTAAATTTTATTTCCATAGAGTTCTTCAAACAAGTTGAAGCCTTTATTGACTATTTTACAAGGCTGCAAATTGGTCATTAAATTCGTATCTTATTATATTATTTTTTCCAAGTAACAATATTATAAATGGAAGTTAATATTGTAATGTATGTAATGTTTTCTAGTCATTTCTAGTCATTGACAAAAGGGAAGTGGTCTCAGACCTTAAGATACCTTGAAGCCACTGAAACAGTTGCTATTTTGTTTTGAAGTGGTGAAAAAATTAATCTTTCATTTACTTTTTTTGATCGAAGTATAAAATAGTTAACTGTTAATATAATGAAGACAGTGATATTCAAGAGTCATTAACACTGTTAACACTGTTTAGCTGGTATTGGTAAACAGACTGTCCTAAATCCTGCTGAAGTCAGTGGAGACGAGCATCTGTATGTAACGAGGGACTGTTATATAGGACTTTACTGTGTATTGCTTGCTTAGAACAAGAATTATACATTCTTAGAACAAGAGTAGGGACCAGAGACGCAGTGTGTGTAAAAGTCTTTGTAGAACCATTTGGAAATTCCAGCAGAGTAGCTGATGCTAGAATTTAGTTTGTCGGAGCATACTCCCAAAAGAACACGGGTGGGAATTTAACATCATACTTCTAAAGTATTATTTAAAAAATAAAAATGTATGCAGTTACTACCTAAAATGTTGTCACTATTTTTCTGTTGCCAGAACGGTAAACAAGGGGTATTCCAGTTACGGAGTTTTCCTCTTGACGGAAGAAGCATCGCGGAGGACAGGTGAGAGCATACATATTGTGTAAACCCTGAAATTGGTGAAATAACCCTAAGTGCAGGTGAGTTAACTAGTCATCTCAAATACAAGGACGAAAAACATCCAGAAGAAAACAGAACTGTGTGTGAATAGTGGGAAACGACAGAAATGCACCCTAAAATAGGAGGTGGCCGCGGACACCGGGAGGGGTCGGTGTGGGGTGACTCAGAGTTGACTGTGCCCCTACCTGCAGCGTTTAGGTGGAGAGAGTTTGGACTTCTTGTGGGAGTGACAAGAAACCGTCACAGGAAAGTGACAATCCGTGCTCCAGGAACGATGTTAATTCCTTACGTGTGTTAGTTCTTCTAACCCCCGACGTCCTATAAGGTCTGTCCAGTTGCCATCGTCCCAACTTCCCAGACGAGGATGTGGCGCCAGGTGACCAGTACTGAGTGGCAGAACCGGGCTGTAAGGCCTTGGTTCATGCTCCAGCCACCACGGGATGTTGCTTCCCAGATCCCCATCCCTGGGTTTGAATTCTTACTTTTTGGTTCTTAAACTGTGTGCATGAGAACCAGCTAGAATGTCTGAAAACGCGGGCTGCTGCTCTCTGGAAACGAACATCTGTTGAACACTGCTGTGAGTCACTCTTACGTGGAATGAGTTACTTCCCGGTGGCCCCGAGTTCTGCGCCTTTGTTTTGTCCCCGGCCTTGACAATCGGTGGTTCAGTTAGCAGTCCCCGTCGGAGGACCTGCCTCTGTGAGGCCCAGGACGCAGCTCACCTAACACTACGACCGAGGGATGCTGGGCTGTGACTGCCGTCCTGAGGGACGAGGTGCTGGGGGGCGGGGGAGGCTGGCTTTTACCAGAAAGAGCTCGGAGGGAGGGGCGAGCCGGGTGCGCGGCAGTCAGCGGCGTGCGCGGAGCGCAGAGCAGGGCTCGGCCGCGCGCCCGCGCGGGGTTTGCCTCCCAGCGCCGCCCTCACCCGCCGCGCCGTCTCCGCGTCCGTCCGTAAAAGGCGGAGAACGCAACCGCCGGCCTCCTGCGCTGCCGTGAGGACTAAACCGAACCGCGTGCTTGGTGGGCGGGGCAGGGGTGCTGACGCTGCGGCCGAGTTGGGAGCTGGGTGTCAGGGGAGCGTTCACGAGGGGCTTCAGCTCAGCCTGCCGTCAGCAAGTCAGAGAATCAAGGTGGTGGTAGCTGTCACTCCGATGAAGCCTGCAGAGCACGTTCATGTCACGGGCTTGCTGCTCGGAGCCCCTCCGAGGGGGCGTGGATGAGAGTTCGCATGTTGCTCGCTGGCGGCAAAGGGGTCCAGGCCTGCGCCTCACGCGCGGATCCACGCCCTTTTCCCCAGACTGCGTGGCTTGTGTCTGTTATCCACTGCAGACGTAAAGTGACTTTCCTGTGGCTTTTCAGAGGCAAGTCAGTATACCTAGCATTTAGCTAAATGAGTAAGTTTTTACCGTTTTGTATCAAAATGAAAGTAATTTTCAAAATTCTTCAAGGCTACTTTGCTGTCTCGAGTGTAAGTGAGCTTTAAAAGTAAGTAGAGAATGTCTATGTGTCAATGCATCAAACCCCTCAATGTCAGCATCTCTAGGAAGCGCTAAAAGAACTGTAAACTCAGTATTCTAAGGCTTTTTTTTGCAGTTTTCCTTTTAATACAACACCTAGAAGTATTACTCCAAAAAAAAAAAAAAAAGCGCCGTCAGGTGACAATTACTGTGGACTAGATCTGGGGTAGTAGTTGTTTGATAGACATTGTTTTACTTCCTTTTTTATTAGAATAATTTTAAAACCACAGTGGCTTTTAAAAGTAGAAGCCTTTATTAAGTAACCTAACTATGTTCTTTACGAGTTTCGTCTGATCTAATTCTGAGTCAGTACACACTTCACTGTAATTTCAGTTTGAGAGCCTCCTTTTCAGACATCATAACTGCACGTACAGTATTTTTGTAGGCAAATGGAAACACCTGGCCACTTCCAACCTAGTGGCCATTCATAGCCACAGCTAACCATTTGCAGGCACGGTGATCTGGTCTCCTGTGATGTACAAACAGATGCCCAGCTAATATTTTAATCTACACTGTAATTTTCTGTTCTTTTCTTTCTTTTTTAATTGAAGTATAGTTGATTTACAGTGTTGTGTTAATTTTTGGTGTACAGCAGAGTGATTCAGTTATAAATACATATATGTATTCCTTTTCCTATTCTTTTTCATTATAGGCCATTGCAAGATATTGAATATACTCTACAGTAGGACCTTGCTGTTCATCTATTTTATATACAGTAAATATACTTTTTTTTTTAATGGAGGTACTGGGGATTGAACCCAGGACCTTGTGCAAGCTAAGATGTGCTCCACCACTGAGCTGTACCCTCTCCCCCAATCTATACTTTAAAAAGTGTCTATAGTTGGATATAATTCGAGCATATTTGAAAGTTAACATGTTTCTGTTACAGAGACACACTCAGGCCACTGGGAACCAAAGGTTAGCTAGTCTTTGATAAGGCTTTCTTATTCATTATCATTTTAATAGCATTTTAATGCTAGTCAACCAACCATTCATTAAATACATCATTTTTTAAGGGATTTCAGAAGATCTTCGATGGAGACGGGCTATCACGTGACCAGTAGTCCCACAATGCTGCTCGCAGAGAGCCACTCCCGAGCAGCTGCCTCGGTGGGCCAGCGGGTGAGCGCCTGCCCTGGCCTGGGGGCGCCGGCAGGTCTCTGCTGGCCGCACGCCGACGGAGACTTTTGCAAAGACAGAAACGAGCCTCAGGTGAATTTATGCTCAGCTGTAGAAAACAACAGTGGGGACATTTTAACCACTCCGACTTGGGATCTGAAGTGTGGACGCAGCAGTGTGGAGGAAGGTTCAACAGATGAAAGCGACTTGCCAGGAAACGAGAGAGCAAACGAAGCTTTACTCAGCTATTTTAAAAAGATGGGCCTGAGCTTAAAGCCAGAAACAATAGAAAGTGTTGATGACTTTTTCACCGAAGAGCCGAGCGCCGCGTTCCCATATCCTGACCTGCTGCCCCCGCCTTTCGGCGCCCTGGACCTGCACAGGTTAGCCTTCTCCAGGTCTGCAAACTGGACAATGACAGCGGCGCTTCCAGAAAGCTCCCTGGAGCCTTTGATAACTCTGTTACTGGAAATGGAACGACTGCAGCATGTGACAATTCAAAAAGAAAGGCCGAGACTGCAGACCCCGCGCTGCACTCCCGGAGCCCCTGAAAGACCCTCTTCTTCCAAACCCGTTCCCAAAACGAGGCAGCCCAGGCTTTCTGACTCTTTGAGTCTTCAGACAACTTGTGCAGATAAAAGTCATGAAAAAAGCAAGAGCGATCCTGGTTCTTGTAAGCTTGAGTGCAGCACATCCAGGTGGGACTGGATGGAGCAGTGCTGGTAGGTACAGGTGGGGTTCTAGACCATCTCTGAGAAGCTCCTCCACCACAAAGCAAGTGACGGCCACTTATGACGACTCTAAGAACCCCAGAAGTGCCACTTTAAACCCAGGCCAAGAGCTCTCAGCCAAGCCTGCTCCTGCCCGGGCAGCTCAATTGCTGGTTAAAATGGTCCCAACCCGATGTCTGCCACCAAAGTCTCCTATACCAGTTGCACCTATATCTCTGTCTTTTCCCGAAAATGAGAGGGAAGGAGCTAAGGTACCAAGGACCCAAAAGAAACTTTACCGAAAAAACGTGGTGTTGAACAAACCATTCTGTGCTCAGAAGCTAAACTGTCTGTCGTCTTCGTTGATAGAGAAGGACAAGTGCTCACCCATCGACCAGAAATAACTCTTTTCTTCCCTGCTTCTCAATGTGAGCAGGTCTACTCCAGGAATCCCGGCTGAAGCATGGTCACTCACCCTGAGCTACGGGCCAGAAACACCCATGCCCTCCACGCGGTTCCTGGCTGCGCCGGGGAGTAGAACTTGAGACCCAGCTGAGATGTCGACAGGGAAACCTGGGGGCTTCCCTGCCGACCCCCTGGACAGCCTCCCACACGTTACGTTTCAAAGGTAGTTTCACTGAGAAAACTAGTCAAGATGGTCCTTTTGTTGTGATTGTTTTCCCGTATAATTCCATCAATAAATGGTGCCGTCGACTTACTGCTGGTACAACACCCCTTTATTCTGCTCTATTATACAGCATGAGAGTCAGTGTTTTTTTTTTTAAATTGAAGTATAGTTGATTTGCAATACTGTGTTAGTTTTCAGGTATACAGCCAAGTGACTCAGTTATACATATATATTTCAGATTATTTTCCATTATAGGGTATTACAAGATGTTGAATACAGTTCCTTGTGCCATACTGTGAATCCTTGTTGCTTCTCTATTTCACACGTAGTGTGTATCTGCTAGTCCCACACTCCCGGTCTGTTCCTTCTGTTCCTCCCCTCCCTTTCGCACCCTGGTAACCATAGTTTGTTTTCTATGTCTGTGAGTCTGTGTCTGTCTTGTAAATAAGTTCATTTGTGTCATTTTTTAGATTCCACATGTAAGTGATAGCATACGGTATTTGTCTTTCTCAGTGGGTTTTTTTTTTTTTTTTTTTTTTTCAGTTTTTTCCACTGGTACCTTTTTCATTTCCCTTCCCATCTCCACAGATCTCCTTTGTCTGTTATTCTGACCTAGCCTTTGGGTGTTTGCTTGGCCATGAAAAGCTGAAGTGCTATTTTGTTAAACTGACACACAGAGTCCTTTGGGCCCCCCCCCCCCATGAACCCTTAGAGCCTTTCCCTTTCCGGGGTCCTTGGTCAGACACAGTAAAGCAAGGTCGGTTCTTTGAGGGCCTAACTACGGGTTTGGGCATGAAACCACCATCCTGCCTCGGATCTAGTAGCCTTAGGCCGTTGAAGGAAAATGGGAAGAGGTCACTGTACACAGAGCAGCCCGAATCTTAGGTTAATGGGGTTTTCCCAGGGCTCCTTGTTGCCGGAAGTCTTAACCCTGGTTAGTTGAAACTCAAACAGCGAAAGCTTAACTCGTTAACTGGTGAGAAAGGAATACTATGTGATTGTCACACTTTACTGCACCTAAAAACCAGGGAAACTAAAAGGCAGAGTCCTGGGTTCTACTGGGGGCCTGTGGAAGCAGAGTCTTTGGGAGTGGGGCGCGGGGATTCAGAGTAAACAAGCATCCCAGGTGATTTTAACGCAGGTGGTTCTTGGCTCGCACTCTGAAAAACATTATCAAGGGGAAAACCTGATGTAACATGCATAGAGCAGAGTTGGGACGTTTTCAGGGGTAGTGGGTTTTGGTTTTGGTGGATGGTTGCTGAATTCAAATTAGTCATCCTGTCTTTTGGAATTCTGGCCTTTAATGCCTTAGAGACAGGAAAGAGCAATTTCTTCCTGAAAACGCAACCAGGCTACGTTACTGAAAATGCCGTTAGACCTAAGGGTGGAAGGGGGAGGTAGTACAAGAAAGCAACAACCGAAACCCCTACCAGAGGTTTCCATTGAGAGTCCCCAGTTGCGTTTGTTTTTAAAACACCAAGTTGCTTTAAATGTAGTTATGTAACAAATGTGTTAGCACCCTGCCCGACTTCAATTATGAGGCCAAGGGACTATTTTTTTTTTTAGGTTACCAATCTGTTTAATTTCAAACAAAAAAATTCAGCATTATATAAACAAAAAGGAAGCTTTGCCTCAAATATCCAAGCCAATAATAAAATCTGAAGTCGTTCACCTCACTAAACTACAAGAAATTTGAATAACAGCAACAAAATGGCACATAAAATGAACTTGCCACCTGAGGCAGAGCTTTAAACAAAAAGTTCGATAAAACATTACAAAATAACCTTGTCAATAGCCAGTTGCTCGTCCCAAGGACTCTTCGACGGCCTGAGTACTTGGTCCTTTCCCCCAAGTCTTCCTTTATATCCCTCGAGGGACTAATAATTTTAACACACGATCACTTGGTAAAAATACACTTGTTGCGATTCTTTGTTTAAACCGAGTCCCTAAATTGAGGCTGGAAGTGGGGAGTATGTAGGAAACACCAAGAGCCCCTCGCACAACTTGGGGGCAGCCAGGCAGTGGATGCAGACCGGGGAGAATGCACCACAGGGGCGGGCGGGGTGGGCATATAGTTACAAATGCTGATTTTGCTATTTGCCGGACCTGTTGGAAGCCAACTTCTACCACTAGTTTTGAAGAAACATTTGGCAAAATTTGCAGCAGCACATATAAAGTACTTCCGTTCAGGGGATTTTAGTTAAGCTGGGCTTCTCGGCCGCTCCCGGTCCCCACGCTTAGCTCCCCAGCACTGATGCCCTTTCTCGGCTCGTCTGGGATCTTAACACAGGCAGGTTCTGCCACGTCAGGAAGCACACGGGAGAGGCCTTTCTCTTAGAAGTTTGTACCAACCCAGTACACCCTACACACTACTTCCCCCGTGACCTGCTGTCACGTTAGGTGAGCTTCAGGTGACAGGATGTAGCTCTTAGTCTTCAGGCCTAACTACGACTGCGCGTTTACGAGAAGGCTGCCCGGAGCCCCCGCCCCTCCGCGCCCGCTCCACGGCCGCCCCGGGGCAGGGCCCAGCCACACGGCCGCCCCGGCCCTCCGGCCTGCGGTCCCGCGCTGCACGTGCGCAAGGTTCCCACAACCTGTCTTTACCATGTATTTTAATCATTTTTTTTTTTTAAAGCTGGAGACATTTCTTCAGGAGAAAATGACGGGTGGCCGGAGGATGAGTCCAGCATTCGTCGGGCTTCCCCATCTGCAGTGAACCCGTTTCTTCAAGTCTGTACAGAAACAGGGATTCTCTCATTACTTCCTGTGTTTATCACTAGGAAAGTGAAGTCAAATACATGTCCCAGGAACGCGAACACAGCACACTCTGCCGTGTGCCCTGCGCTGGGTCGCTCGGTGAGTCTGGCCGCTGGCGAGGACACCTACGCTCACTCGGCGGCTCCCAGGCTGCAGGTTCCGGCAGGCAGATGCCGGCAGGCGGGCGGCCAGCCTCCGGCACATCCTCCCCTCCCCACCCGCGAGGCTCACACAGCCCGTGTCTTCTGAGAACTCGGACCTGGCATTTCCCAGTCATCTCTGGGCACAAAATGCCTTTCAAAGCACCTCTGCGAAGATTGGTGAGAGAGACATCAGGTAAGACATGGTGTTTTTAACTTTAAACTAAATGTAAAATGCCAAGCTTAAGCAATGAAACAATCAGGAGGCAGTATGGTAACAAGAGGCATATTTTATTAAGTTTTCCTAGTAAGTCAACTTGGGAACGTTGCTGCTGAAATCCCAGCTGCAATTCAAGTGTCACCGGGAGCAACTCGGGCACGCGCTATTTTGAGAGATCAGCTTCCACATCTTGATCACTAAATGGAAAGGCTCTTCAGGAGGACAGGCCCTTACCCTACACGTAGAAGGAGAAGAAAAATCACAGATGCCATGATGACGTAAAAATAACTGGAAAACATTTTCAAAACTCAACTTGGTGCACATTAATTGCCATGTAAAAAACACAGATTCGTAGTGAACATTTCTATAAGGACACTTCATCTTGGAAAATGGTAAAATTCACATGGAATATACGCTTGAGCTAGGATACTATGAAGAGCACTGTGTGAAGCCCGATGTCTAATGACATCGTAACAGAAAGCAGCTGCGTACGTGAACACCTGGGGCTTCCTTCCTGTCTCAGTGTTTAAAAGGGGGATTCCTTAACTGCTTGGCCTAAATCTGAAGACAGGCGACTCCTGTTTCATTTTCAGATTTCCCTTCTACCTCGCCAGCCGGAGTTCTGCTCCGAAGTGATGATAAAGTGCAGATGAGGAAGCGTCTGAGAACGTCCCCTGTCACTGCCTCTACCACACCCCGCAAGGTATACAATTTTTTCGTACTGTAAAAACGTCCTGAGTGTTTTAGTTATTAGGAAAAGAAAGTAGTAATTATAATGGCAAAAAAAATTTTTTTCAAACACAATTATTCTGAGAAAAAGAAGTAGACTGGAATGAACCAGGCGCTGGGGAACGAGGATACAGGCGCTGTTAACAAGGACTTCAGGGTGACTACAAATGCCAGGAGGGTCTTAATATTAATGACAAGACGCTCCCTCCCTAGAAAAGCTTGAAATTCTAGCCTAATTTCTGATAACCATCGTTTCTGCCATCAAGTATAATAAAGCAAAAACTTCACAAGAGAACCCTATCTGAAGACCACACAGCGACTGCCCGGGAGCGCAGGCGGCCCAGGACAGCTCACCACCGGCCTCGGCCCCGCAGAGCCCCGGGCTCCAGCTGCGGCAACGCCGCAGGTTAGGACACGAGGCTGTGTGCAGGACAAAGACCGTTCTTGGGGCTCCTTTCAAATAGATAAGCAGAGGAATGCCGAATTCGGGAACATCAAAGATCTACGGACTGTCACCTCATTTCCCTCGAGAAAGAAAAGGGGCAGTGGCTCTGCACATCGGGCCTGTTCCGAGCCCGTGGAGGAGCCCTGGGTGGGCGCAGACACGGAGAGCACCACAGGGGCCGGGCAGAGCTCCCGGCGTGCAGTCTCTCCCTGGGCACCAGCCAAGGGGGCCGCCAGCTACCTGGGAGACTGCTCCCCCACGGGCGGGGTCTTCTAACCACCCTGGGAGCCCAGCTGACAACCTCGTCTAAGTGGAACCTCGCCACCCATGCCCCTTACGCTGCTGCATCTGACCCCAGGTCTGGTTCTAGGGCCGGGGCAGGGAGGCAGGAAGCACCTCACAGCGGGCACAGCACGGCTGCTCTGCGGGTCTGAGTCCCAGACGGCAAAGCAACCCAAATCGTAACGCTGCCAACTAAAGAACCAGACAGAATTAAGTGGAGGATTCTCCTTTTTTTTTTTTTTTTTAATCTTTTACAGAACAGAAACCTTAGCTCATGTCTTCTGGTGTCATCATCTTCCACTGAGCTGCACCTAAAACACAAAGAACAAGTAACAAGCAACTTTGTTTTTTAAAGAACACGTAACAGTTTTGAAGGCATAAGATGAACGGTTTCTAGTGGAAGTTAACTTACTTAAACATTTACGTATAAAAATGGAACCATGAAAATCACCAGAAACATCAAACGGTAACTATTCTGAGTGAAAAAACTACAGAAGACCTGACCAGGCAGCGTATCGTCACCAGAGTAAGTAACGGTGGGACGTCGCTGCCGCGTCCTTACGGCACGAGGGCTGCATGCGTGATGCCTTGTTTAAAGGCTTCACGCCTGGAGGCCAACACCACCTTGCATCTAGGTGACTTTAAGTCTAAGCCACAAGGAGTCGGGGTGGAGTCAGAGCTGGCTATCATGATTATGGCATCTATCACCTTCACATGGAGCAAAACCCACCAGGAGAATGCTGCTATTCTGATTTTTCCATTCTTGGATGCACCAAAATGTGCATGTGTGTTGTAATTAGGAGCCTGGGTGAATAAAAAAAATCCCATTTACAATTTTTAAATACTACTTAAACCCCTAAAATCTGATTATTTTTCCACATTCCTCAGGGAGACAAGCATAAATTTTACCACCCAAACAGAAAAGATTACATACATTTCTGAAAAATTCTCTTCAACCATGTTAAAAATACAAATTCCTTTGTGTTGCAAAACCAAACTGATTTACATGATTTTGTTTTAAATTGTTGCTAAATGTTTATCTACACATGCTGTCAGAAATAACCTTGTTAAGAAGGTGAAGCTGGTGTCTCAGCAAATCAGACCCCTTGGAGAAGGCGGTGAGTGGCCTGTGCCCCGTTTTCCTTTTTCTCTTTCCGCACCATCAGAAGGAAAAGTGAGAAAATAGCAGAAACATTAGTTAAATCCTGAATTACACCCCGTAACCTATAGGAATTACCTCACTACACTGAAAGCTGACAATACTGGTAGAATTTTTTGATGAAATGATTAGGATCCTAATTATTAATAAAATGATAAACTTGTGGCTAGGTTCACATCTTTAACAAATAATTCTTTCAGTTAAGACTTAAAGGAAAAAACGCAAGGTTGCTCTTAACTATATACGGTTTACCTGACTTACCAGCACTGAAGACAAAAACTTTTAAAAATGGCTACAAATGCCTTGTTCACAAAAGACTTTATTATCTAGTGATGCATACTGAGAACATACAGAAATCTGCATGGTCCACTTCACATGCAGTAGAACAATCTTCACTTTACAATAAGTGAGTGTCAACTGTTTTATGCAATAGACAACACTTTAAAGTCACATTCTTAAAGAAAAGCTTCATTTACAAAAGAAATAAAAGGTAAAGAAGCAATTACCGCTTTTAAAAAGCAGCTGCTTTGTTCAAGAGTGGGAGGGTTATGCCTGTATTGAAAGACAACATGATCACAAATAATGAAAACAATGAACAAATGAAAAACACTTTTACCATAAAGCAGTACACTTTCAAAATGACATACAAATAGTTAAAAATTTCATTATGTTGTCTAGCTAAATTTTAAATATGAGGACTTCCAGAATCGGGCCTCAACATTTGTTATTAGTAAATGAAAACTACGCCTTGTTTCTATGTCACTAGGAACTGTATTTAACAAAATGTATATAAAGTCTATAGCAAGTTGATTTAAAAAAATTAAAGTTAATAAGAAACAGTACACTGAAGGCGCTCTATCCATCAAGCGCATACTCTTCCAATTTTAAATGTGATGAACAGAACAGAAATTGTAACTATGCCACAGTTGCAATGCCAAAAATAAAACAAGATCAGTTATCACACATGCAGGGAATTCTGCCACAAAGCTAATATCCCTCATTTGTCAATTGTTCCAATAAAATAACATCTTAAAACACCAGTGATGTTGATGGTTTAGCTTACCTTCAGTGTACTGAATGTTGTACACAACCTGCTTTAAAAGAGGAGACCATCCCTGCAGGCAGGCTCAAGAAGGAACAGACCCCTTGCGGCACTGACCACACCCAGGGCATGCTGCTGTGGCCTGCGCACACACCTAGGGAAACGTGAATATAAACAGCATTTATGCTGGCCATCCCACCTCAACACCACAATGAAGCCAACTCTGCTAAATAGATCAACCACCCAGCATTACTACTCATTTTGTAACAGATGCTCTGTCTTTCCTGTGAGCTGCAACCACTTACATTAGCACTGTGATTCTGTGCAGTCTTGGCAATTAAAACAGTTCTACAGTGAAACTTCACGTAAGACACAAAACAAGTAAACTAACATTTCTAAAAGAAATATCACCCTTGGTGTTAATTCAAATATATCATGCTTCCTCAAATTTGCTGGAGAAATATTTATAAGTTTATATACATTAATAGACTGCTGTGAAATTTCTTCAGTCTTTGTATTTAATTATGCAAACCCTGGGAGCGTCTTCGTCTCGTTTAAATCTTCTCCTGGATGAAGGCGTGCTGCAGGGCCTGGTTGATGCTGATCCGTTTAGCTGGGTCCAACATTAGGATCTGGTCCAGCAAGTCCTTCAGCTGGTGGACTTTTTTACGCTGGTCTTCTGGAAGTCGCTGGCACCCAATCAGGTCGGCCAACAGGTCCTTGGTTGGATTAATGGTGCTCATGACAGTAACTTTCTCCTAAAAATAATTTTTTAAATGTGTGTCTCTAAATAAGTCACTAAACATACGTAACTTAAGATCAAAATGACCAGAGAAAGGAATTCTATAAGAATTCAAAAGAACGTTATGTAATGAAAAGTCATGAACGGTCAGCACTTGTGTCTGAACCGCACTTTCCCTGCTCTGAGGTGACAGGCAGGCAGGCACCCGAGTCTGTACCACGAGGTGCTGTGAATCAGGAGGGAGAACAAGAGACAACGTCGTCGGGGCGGTGCGTGCACGGAGGCCTGGGGGCCGCACAGCAGCCAACCTGGGCCCACGCCAGGAGCGGGGTTACTGCTGAGGACGGAGTCTTTCTGAGTGAAACACGTTATTTTATAGGTAATAGGGAGCCCTTGAAGGACTTCTAGGCTGGCAGAGTGATATGATCAGATTTGTTTTCAAAAAGACCACTCTGGCAGTAGCACGCAAGCTGGACAGGAAGCCAGACCGAGAAAGCGATCCAAGGGGAGAGAAAAGGGCCTAAATGTGGTAAAAATAAACTCATTCTACTAGGAAAACATTTTAAAATCTCTTCATCTTTTCCGTAATCTGATGTTTGTTCAGGAACTGGTCAACAGCAAGACGGAATTATTTTTAGTGTTTTAAAATATTCAAATCTGCTAGAACAGCACCCACCCCCGCCCCCCGCACTCACTCCGTTAACAGATGGCCAGTTAATGAACCACACCTACAGGAGACTCACCCTCTCTGTCACTTTATCCACTTCTATGTACATGAAGTTGAGGTTCTGATCAAAATGCTGGTCTTTGAACACGCCTTTCCGAATCATCTGGCAATAAAGCAAAACCAACATGGGCTCTGAGCTCTTAGAAAAGTCTGGTCTACTGACCAGCTAACATGTAACAAGTCACACAAACATTCTCTCTCTGGGTTTGTTTCATTATTTGAAAATGATCCGATTCCTTGCTTTCCAGAAAGTAACATCTTTGGCAAATGTCGCACCTGAAACCACCTACTGAGGTGCCATTGTGCTTCCCCAGGCAGCGAGCCAGGCCAGTTACAACACGAGCCAGGCTTTCACTATTTGAAACTGAGGATTAAATAAAAACTTAAAAATCATTTGTTTGGAGAGAGGAAACGTACTAGACAACTGGGGCCTTTTCTTCCGGCAGTTAAGAAACCTAACGACGTTTTTAAAATTATGTTCTAACAGCCCTAAAATGACACAGGTCAGACCTCATTAAAGCAAATGTCAAGACAGCTAATTTCTGTGTAACTTAGTCTAAAGTCCAACAAAACAGAATTTGGACATAACTAAAAAACATAATGGCCTCTGACCTATAGGGAGGAAAATCTATAAATCTCTCAAATTCAGCAAAAAAGCTGAAATCATAAAAGGCCATAATACAGCCTGCAGACATTTTTATAAAATGTCTATAAAGTTCTTAATTTGTGTTAATCAAACAGAAACTGATATTATAGCTCAAGCATCAAGGGTTTTAGGTTAAAAAGATGTCATTTCCTGTGAGTTTCCTCCAAACCCTCTTCCTTCCCCAAATAACTTCCAACTGACCGCCATCAAGTGCCCCTTCTGATCCCCTCCCCCCACTCATCCTGATGACCGAGGCCGTCCTGACCTGTCTGTCCACCTGGCCTGCACCTGCTGCCGCCCAGCTGTGGCAGTGTGGCCGTGCTCCCAGGGCCCCCGCGGTGTGACGGCCAGGCACAAGGAGGGGGAGGTGAAAACAGCCCCATCTACGCGGCCAGGTGCCTGCGTCAGCTGTCCTCCTCAACTCCAGTTCTGCCCAACAGCAGGCCCCTGCCCTCCTGCTTAGGATTCAGGAGGGCCAAGAAAAGCACACAGACAGACTGCAGACGAGAAAAGGAGAAGGCAGTTCTCGTCTTCTCTCTCAAGAGCTCCTGGCTGTTCAGAAGCACTAATTTACACACCAGAAATGAGGAAGAGCTAAGGAGTCACAGTCGCCAGGTGCCTGCCTCTGAAACTGTCTCAGAGCCACTCTCTGGGGAGGAGCACGTGTCTGCAGGAAGGCACCGTCAAGGCCCCGAGGAGAGCAGGCTCGCACGAACACCCTACCTTATTTGGCATCTTTCCTTTGAGATCCATGGCGAGCTTCAACATGTGGTTATTGGTTTTGCCAGGAAATAAAATCTTTCCAGTGTAGAGCTCATACAAGGTGCAGCCTACAGACCACATGTCTATGCCGTAGTCATAGCTTTTGCCTATAACTGAAGCAAACCAGACGTCAGCACACGTGGAGGAAACCAATGAGCTGCTGTTCATCTCCGTTAACAGGGGACTGACTTAGCCTGGACTCTAGATCCACAATTTTAACACCACTTTGGCATTAGTTTCACGTTCTTTCCTATTAATTCTTAATACGGACTCACACTTAAAACCTTAAAACATGAGGGAGTGGGGAAGGCACTGAAGGGCAGAAGGAAACGCATTTCTCTCTTCATTTCATCTTTGGCAGACGTGCCGACCAGCCTCGGCCAAGGCAACAGGAAGAAAAGACAAAGGTCCCACGCGATTCATACATGTGACGATCAGACCTTGCGTAACCAAGAGCAGTCTTCTCAAGGGGAGGACTGTCCACAACTGCTTGCTACTCTTGCCAGACACGGCCAAGCCTCCTGTCACACTACGTCATTCCACCTGGGGACGAATGGCTCGTGCAGCGGCTGAAGCGTGACGGAAAACCGTGCTCAGCCTCAACCGCGCGGCCTCCACCGCACAGGACGGCCCGGGCCAGAGAGCACCCGAGGACACTTACTGATCTCAGGAGCGCGGTAAAATCTACTGACAAGGTAGGGCGTCGTGTCGTTGTCTGCCACGTGTGAAGCCGACCCAAAATCACAGAGCTTTAAAATGGTTTTTGATTCATTAACCTGCAAAATATTTTATCATGAAGTTGAACTCATGCCAGGAATAATTAAGACAAATAATCAGATAAAAATAATTGGCTTTGAGAAGTTATTTCTAATATTGAGGACAAAGTCACTCACTGACTCCTTAATTATTTTTAACTTAGCCCTAAATTATGTTATAACTTAATTTCCTAATTATGAATAATTCTGAGCTATCAAATATTTGATTATAATTAGTAAGAGAACCTCTTCAGTGAGAAAATAGGGGTAATACCAAGCAAACTTAATTTTAACCAATACTATTTAGAAAAGAAAGGAGTAGTTAAGAGAAAGCACTGAAGTAACTTCTAAAAATCCCCAGAAAACCTGCATAGAGTCAACTTACTACTTACAGGGAACATGAAGACATTCGTTAGATGAACCTACAACTGACTTCAGTTAACTTTCGTTTGCCAGAAAATTATGATGGCAAAGAAGGCAGGAGGAGTCAGATTAAATTTATAGACAAAACAGCGTAAAAACATTCTCCATCCGTAGCTGCTGGGCCATCCCAAATTTACTCGCTTCGAGTGTAAAAAGTATAAAATCCCTTAAACATGAAGAAGGTGTCAGTCAGGGAGCGTTAAGTGCGTTTGGCAAAACTGATGGAGCACGAACACTGCATCAGCCACTTGCTACTCTTCCCTCGGAAACACTCCACACACACAGGGACAGTGACACCTGCCGACAAGGCCTGGAGCTGCTCCCATGGCTGCGCCACTCATGAGCCCGAGTCACAGGCAGGCTCGGGATTAGCAAGTGAAGGCGATTCACAGTGCAGAGTCCCTTCCCCCCTTCAAAAGAGACACACACAGATTCCGAGTTGGGACTTGAACGAGGCCTGCTTTTCCCGCCCCAGAGACACAGCACTGTAAATCCAAGGCCCCAGGCAGTCTCTCCAGGCGCGGTACAGACCACCCGCTGCAGCTGACGTCCAGAGGACGGTGACAACAGACAGGATTACAGCTGCCACTTCAGTCACCGCTCTCTTGGTCCTCTGGGGGATCAGGGATATAGGAATCTTCAAATGGAAAAGTGCTTTTAAACGTAAACTGCATTCAGTGACTTCAGGATGCAGCGCGAAAACCCAGAGAAAACCCCAGGGCTGCTTTAAAATCATCATCTCTCCACGGAGCTCAGACTGACAAACGCCCTCAACAGCAGGGCCCACATCTGCTCTCCCCTCTGCTGGCCCCGGAGGACACTGACAGCTGCAACCTGGGCGGAGCGCTTTGCATTTTCATGGACAAACAGCCCCACATGGTCTCTGACGTCTACTTTTTCCTTTCTCAGGAAGAAGGGAAAGCTGTCTGAATCCATGTGAAAACCTACACTAGTTCAGCAAAACTCGAAGAAAAACAAAATTGTAAAAACAAGAGCTCCTAAAGTCCTCGCCCATGTCTTATCTGACCTCCACGGTGGTCACACAGACGTTCCCTGAGTAATTACCTTTCACTTGTACACAGTTCACACACTCCTTGACAGGGATGGTGTACTTTGCAATGTAAAAAAGAGAAAGAGGTCAAAGTCACCCATGAAGCTGACTAGGCAGGTCTGCAAGCCGTCCACACCGAGCCTGCCACCTCCCTGCCGTCACCCAGCCCCCCTCACCCGAGTCAGATCGGAAATGCGGTAGGTCGCCCGCTCAGACCCGGCACAACACAGCGTCAACGTGCTCATCTGCGAGGGGGTATTTTTAAGATATTAAAAAAAAGAAAGGAAAAAGAGAACTCTGAATTAAGTGCCAAGCTACTGCCTCAGAGTCCTGAACAAACCTTAACGGGGTATCTTATTTTAACGTGTGGCACATGCTAACTACTGACGGACGAGCTACGCACCCCACAAGCCGTGAGCACGGCCCCGCCGGGACGCGCCGACAACAGACACGAAGAAAGGGCCAGGGAGGGAAGGGCTGCGCACGCACCACCCCTCCGCGGTGACGAGGTCTACTTCCAAGTTTCAAACACACAGCGAGGCCTGTGCCTCCCGCCCAGCGGCTGGGCCAGCTCGGACAGCGAGCTCTCCTGGGCGCGGCCCCGGCAGCCGCAGCTTCCACAGCACAAGGAACAGAGGGCAAGGGACCCCCCGGACACCCGGAACGCAACTCCGCGCGTCCCGAGCGGGCAACGCCCTTAAGTGTCCCTCACGCTGTCCAGGACTGTGAATACGCATCTCAAGACAGTAACATCACAGCACCTTCCCAGACACCAGAGGACGCCACCGTCACTGCGCCGCGGCGCCCCGGGATCTGCGTGCACTAAACCCGCCGTCAGGAGGGAAAACGCAGACAGTGCGCTGCTTCCTCCCTCTCTCCTTACACTTCACTAGAGCATTTCACGGCCCACTTTCCAAAAGAAGCAAAAGCTGGTCAAGCATAGTAACGGGTAACTCGTATGCTGAATTATTCTCCTAAGACGCGACCTCTAGCACAACACAGCGGTAAGCACACCAGGTGGGAGGCCACCCAGAGGGGCAGGGCCGCTGATCTCTGACTTACCAGGATGTTGTCTGGCTTGATATCTGCATGGAGGATATTGCATCTTTTAAGGAGTTTCAGTGCCAAGAACAACTGCTGACTATAGGATCTTACAGCCTTAATATGAAGGCCAACATCCTTACCGTACTTTTTTAACACCTCTCGTAAATTCATACTTTTAAGAAAGAAAAAAAGAACCAAAATTAGGGGTTAAAATGCAAAATGGAAATAAAATAAAATCAAGTTCAAAACACGAACTACAATCAAAATACTTGGTTCAAGAACCCACCCCCCCCACCCGCTGCCCAAACTTTTGATAAATTAGATTCTACACTGAAAGGCGAGCACATGAAACTGTGTACACAACACTATTTTCCAAGTAAACAGAAGGGAAGACATGCAGTGGTAAAAATCCCTGTTGATTTTAGAATGGGCTTACAGCTGATGGCAGAAAAATGAAGCCATACTTTTGAAGATCAAACCCCACTATGCTCATGTCTTTTCATTCCAGCTCAACCCTTCCTTAAAGTGTTTAATTTTCAGAGACTCTCTCTGCCGAGCTGAAGGCCACTCGAGGTAAATGTGCGGCACCCAGAACACAGCCAGTTCATGTTCACACATTATGACTTTCAAGAAGTTAGCTCTTCATCAATAAAAAGCAAAAACTAGAGCTAACTGGAGAAAAGTCAGGGACACAGAGCATCGATCCCAGCATCCCTGAACTGAGGCTGGCAGGGGCGAAGCGGCCAGCTCTCTGGGTGACGTACACGTTCTCACACGTACCTCAGAGGCTCGAACACGAGACAGAGATGCTGTTTGTGATAAAAATGTCTGAAGAGTCGCAAACAATGAAATTTGTCATCAGGATCAGCGTCATTAAGTTTTTTCAAAAATTCTAATTCTTTTAAACCCGTTTTTTGCCTGAAATGAAAAAGAAAATTAGGTCAGGACAGAATACATCCAAAGTTTAGGAAAACTAAATAATAAGTATTTGTTAGTTCCAGTCTGATGTATCACAAGTTTAGTTTGTGTTTTTTTAAAGTACTAATAACAGATCTGCTGAGGACTGAGAAGTCTCTGTATCATTCACACAATAATTAACACTCAGCCAAATACTGTTTCCATAGCTGATTTCCAGAATAATCAATTAACAAAACAGAAACACCGAGGAACAAAGCCACCACACTTGAAGGGAGATCAATCTCGCACATTTAATCTCAGAACATCTTCATGTAAATACTATCCTCTGAAATTCTAGCTATAATTTGTCCACAGACTGCATTTTAAATTTACTGTCTGTAATGTGGAAAATGGGGATTTCCATCAAACAAAAAAAACTCTCTAAGCCGAGGGCAGCCCAGGACTTTAGTGTAAACCTAAGCCCTTTTTTCTAGTGTTCTCAGACCAACAGTAAGCTGACTGTTGCCGCTCGGTGGGCAGCACAGACTACAGCCGAGCGCACAAGACAGCAGGTACCTCCCCGCCGATGGAAGGAAAGGCGACAGACGGAAGCTGCAGGTAACTCCCGCAGCCGCCACACGCTCGGGGATGGCTAGTCAGCGCGGTCCTGTCTCTCACCTCTGGCCCCCAGTGGGAGGCAGGCGCGGCGAGGCCGGCCCTACGACGAGCGGCAGAAGGCAGATGTCTACGCTGGTCTTGGTGCACAGAGTGGGTGCTGAAACGCACTGGGCTGAGCCACGTGCCGTTGGCCCGCAGCCCCAGAACTTCACACCCGAATCGCGTGGCTGTGAGGTAAAACCCAGCCATTCACGCGTGGTGCCTGCCTTACACAGGCCACGGGGCCCGACGCCTGGCCTGCCCGGGCGGGAAGGGCTGCGTCCCGTGTCCCGTGTCCCGCGGCCCCGACTCACATGAGCTCGTTGTTTCTGATGATCTTCACGGCCACCTCCTGGTTGGCTCTGGCGTTGTCCCTGGCTCGGACCACGTTACTGAACACACCCTGGCCGGTGTAGCCATACACGTTGTAACGCTTATCCAGGACTTCACCTATGTTCACACCTGAAGAGATAAATTAAAAAATTAGAATTCTGACCTTAACAGATCACCAGGCAAAACTATGAGATACGCATGATAAATCAAGAAGCAGGCGAAACAGTGCTGTCAAACGTGTCTTCCTGGACACCCCGGAGACCCCAGGCCTCGCCTCCCCTGTGCCTCTGGCATACTGTGGTTAAAGTTGCCGATTTCCAACCGTTACAAGCGTTTCCGCTGTCCCGGCAACTGCTGACGACCTTAACAGCGAGCAGGGAAGCTGTGCGCGCACTGTAGGACAAACCGCACGGCTGGCACCCAGGGTCCTGGTGTGTCGTTTTTCTTGGTTTCGGTTCAAGACAAGCAAATGACACACCCTACCCTCTGAAGGGTTATCTCACGGCTGAAAGTAACTCTGAGCAGCCTTCAGCTGCACAGCAAGTCTTCACCTTGGTTCAACTTGTGATGCTTCTGGGCTGCTCGGCAGAACACAGCACGGGCTCACACAGCTGCCACGTGTGCCACACTTTACAAGTGATGCCACTGCGATGCTACTTGCAGAGTCCTCCCAAGTGTGCAGGCATCAAGCAGCGTTAATTCTACAGAATGTTACGAGGAGCCTGAAGTGCGCCGTGAACTTACGGTAATAGCCTTCGGCATCAGTCCAGTTGTCCCTGAGGTTGGGGTTCTCTTTGAAGTCTTTCCCAATGCCAGCAGCCCGAAGACGCGCACTCTGAAATGAAGGCGGCAATGTGAGCTATTTAGCCGTCGACGAGGCAGACAGTGAAAGCACTTCCTTCAAAAGAAACACGGGCAAACCCTGCCATGATCTGATAAAACCATTTTATGGCAACTTCAATAAACTCTTACTATGACTTATGTAAATGTGATGCAGCTAAAACACGACACCAAAGTCTCTTGCATACAGTAATGCTCAGGGAAAAAAATTAACACATAATCTTCAGAAACTTCCAGGAACATGCCTGGGGCATTATAGATGAAAGTAAAATCTCAAAACCACACCTGATTTTCTATGGCTACTGACAGAGAGACAGACAGACATCAGAGGCGCACTCAGGAAAACCGGTGTCTAACTCCCTATCAACCTGCATGTCTTTCCCTGCCCCGTCCATGCAACACTCCGCCACTCCGCCCGGCTGTGTGTGCAGCGTCACTGGCGGCACTGGACAAGTCTGCGTGGGAACTCAGGAACTCTGGGACTTCTCAAGTCTCTGTCACAGACCCCTCTCCAACCCCCCCCCAGAAAATCCTTCAACATCGTCCAGGCAAGTGATGGGTGCCGGTACTTTCACTGGCTCAAAACCACTCTATCCTCTCTTAACTCATCTTTTTCGTGTGTTCTTGTTGCAACGTGTCACATTAGGGACACGTCACTTAAATCACTCAACGGTGTCTCCAGGATCTCACTCCACTTCTAACTTCCCTCTTCATGTCCATCCTCCCCACCCCACCTCCCTTTACCAAAGCCTCCTTACTTCTCATGTTCTCTTCAATTTATGATGGAAATGGTCTCAGACTTTTAAGTATGTTTTAAGTTGTTCAAGAAAAACCACTGATAAAATAGCCAAAAGACCAAAATGTGTTAACCCACTCCTTATAACATTTCCAACTCTTCAATGAATTCTGCTAGGTTCCAAACCCTCAAGTTCCCAATCACCTACACGAGGGGAGCCCGAAGAGGACTCTGTTCCAAACAGGCCTGGAAATTACTGGCATCATTTTGTCTCACCTCACTACAACCAGCCTCTCCCTGCCACACATCTGTAAATCCAAGAAAACAGCTGTCTAAAAAGAAACCATCTACACACTTAAGTCACTCAGTGCTAACTTTAATGAAGTTCTCAGACTATCCCACTGCACTTGTTTTAAAACTTGACCTACCTTCAGGCTTAAAGGAAAGTTGCAAACTAGTACAAGACATTTCAGATACACCTCACCCAGGCTGCCCCAATGTTAACGTTAATTTGCTTTACCCTTCTCTACGTGTGTATATACCACTCAAACACATTTGTTACACATGCTTTTCTATTTGACAATTGTATTTTTAAGACTTAAAATTACTTACATCAAAATATGCAGCAAACATATCATCGGATTCTGTAAACATATCAGGTGCCAACAGCTTCTTCTGAGATGAACCTTAATGGGAAATAATGGTAAACTAATAGGAATTAGCATGAATATTTGAAAAATGCAGAGACACATTAAACCACAAATAGTAATTTTGGAAAATCACTACCAGCAATTCAAACTTTTTTCCCCACCTGCACATCAGTTTTTCATTACTACCCAACTTAAAATCACTTTATAACACTTAAGATCTATAAAGCTATCACTTTTTACTAAAAGAATGCATTTCAGAAGGTTGACAAGCCTAATACTTTCACTAACATTAGTTAAATTAATATACTATTAGCTAAGTAATAATTATTAAAATGAAAGCTCATCTTTAAAAAAGTCTTATTTCTAAATTGCAGCTTAAATTTCAAAAGGTTAATATCCCCACTATAGATAGCTGTCTGTATTTCTCTCCTAAAAAGTCTAATAACTCCATTAAAAAACTGGACAAAAAAAAATAAGGCGTTTTTAGAAAAAAAAAAAGAAAAAGAAAAAAAAAAAAAACGTAATGGCATTAAGCATATGAACATATGCCCAATCTCACAGTAAATGAAACACAAATTAAAATCACAATGAAATAGCATTTCTCTCCTCTCCTATGAGCTTCCTAAAAATTTAAAAGTATGACAATATTCTTAACAAGGTCCTGGATAAAAAAGCACTCAGACATTGACTGCAGGATGGCCAAACTGTATAACCCCCATAGAGGGGACTCTGGAAATACACAGCAAAATCACATATTCACTGACTCTTCAAACCCAGCAAGTCCACTTCCAGGAAACCAAAGACACAGTAGCAAGTAGGAAAAAAAGCCTTAATGCACAATGCAATTATGATTAATGCTCCAACCAACAGGCAACGACAGGACGCAACCCAAACACCCCCATTAGAAGACTGAGTAAACTGACACCCTCATTACACTGAAATACTACACGGCTGTAGAAAGGAATGAAGGTCTTCTCAGACAGGTAAGTGTGTACAGGGTGATTTTTCGTGTGCTTGTGTAAATGGAATGCAAATGCATACCTATATGAAATGTTTAAATAATTTTTTAAAAGCCCAAATTATCCCTAAAAATCAGAAGTGAATGAAAATAATCCAAAGCTTATCAAACTGGTGGTATAACCAGACAGAAAAATTAACTTTAAGACACAGATTTGCTGACTATACACCTTGGACTGCATCCCAAGGACAGAAAGAAAATTACATTTCCTAATTGCATTCAATGTATTTCATATTGATAATCATAGTGATGACTATACATATGAAAGTTTCAAAGTAATAACCTAAGTAACCATGTTTATAGGGAACCAAGTTTTTCCACCGCAAAAAAGATAAAATGTAAAGTCAAGGAAGTTAGCAAAACCCCTATAAACCTCAAATCCAAATCGGCAACATCCGCCTCGTGTCCAAAAGCGTGTGTGTTTCCTACCTGGGTCTGGTGGAAGGGCCCAGGAGCAATGGGCATCTCTCAGTGCCCTGTAGTTTCCAAGGGGCATTTCCTACTAAATGGACCCAGGGTTCCTGGAGCACCAGCTGATCCTGTTCTAGAGCAAGACACCCACAGGTGAGGCCATGATCACTCACTGTGGTGGAACAGGAGTCAGCAACCTCGGCCTCACTTTTTCTGTATGGCCCATTTTTACATTTGGAGAGGTCTGGGGGAAAACACGATGCGTATTTCGTGACCCGTGAACACCACATGACATTCAATCCACCAAGTGTCCTGGGGACGCGGCCCTGCTCACTCATACGGGGGCGAGGCCACTCTACACGACAGTGGAGTCCAGCAGTTGGAGCAGTCTGAAATAATTACAAAAGCCTAACATTTACTTTCTGACATTTTACAGAAAGTTAGGGGACCCCTGTCCTAGAAAGACAGCCATGTTAAAAACTGCAGGGTTTGGGTCAAAAAGACACCAGAGACCAATTTAAAAGCACCCCCCCCCACCCCCGACGGAAAACAGCCCGAGCGTAAGGAGAACGGCAGCAGCAGACTCCAGCACAGGAAGTGCATGACGACCCCAGGGCCTCCACAGTCTCACTGGTCACCTCTGGGGGGCGCCAGCCCTATTCCATGCCAAAACCGGGCTAGCAAAGGAGAATAATCAGACGCCTGTCATGCCTTTCCTGCACAAATTCTATTTTGAGATAATCAAAGAATGGAAACTTCTTTTACAGAATTAGAGCTAGTAATTCAAAAGGAATGACGGAAATGTAAAAAAATCACCACTGTGGAACCTCCCCATGAAATAATGGATCTAAGCAAGGATGGCTGCTGGCTAACTGCACGGTGACAGCCGAGAGGAGACCCAGAGGCCTGTCTTGTCTAACCATCTCAACAAAAACAGGACAGCCACACACCACATGCCACCCAATGGGACACATGTACCAAGTACTCTGGATGGAAAAATTAAACTAGTCTCTACCACTACTAGTTTCCAAGAAATACAGAGGACAGGGGCAGCAAATGACAAGACTAAGGTCAGACAACATCAGAGTAGAAAAGGTGCCCAGATACAGTCCCCGGCAGTCCCCGAAGTCAACGGCAAGAGGGGCTGGGCTGGGGTGCGGGGGCACCTCAATGGGGACAGCTGGAAAACCACTGAGAAAGAGACCTAAGAGACAGATACCCCAGATACAACGTGTGTCTCATTCTGGATTCTGAGTCAAAGCAACCATCTGCAATTAGACAGCAGATATGCAAAGTCAATTTTACCAAGTACGAGTCATGCTTTTTAAAAAGCCCGTATCTAACAAGTACAAACTGAAGCATTCACGGATGAGATCAAGTCGTGGCTGGGATCCGCTGTAAAGCACTCCAGGAAGCAGCGCAGAAGGCAGGGGGCAGGCGGGCGCACAGTTACATGAACTAATGAAAGCACTTAACGCTGCTCCTGCACCAGCGGGAGCAACACACTCCTAGTCCCGGGCGCGTCTCCCTCCCCAAATACACCCTCATTGCGACGCAGCAGGGAGAAGAGCTGCGAGGAGACAGGCACGGCCAGCGGAAGCAAACCCTAACCGGCTCACCGTTGCTCTGCTCCACGGCCATCAGGTTGTGCTTGGCTTTCACCGAGGCCTCGAACGTGTCAACGTTCTCCCGTTCGTACTCTTTGACGTCCGCAGCCACCCGCTCCAGGATGTCCTCCGGGGAAGGTGAGCGCGTGCGCGTGCTGCTCTGGGGGCTGCTGGGCTCGGACGGCACGGACATGTTGCTGTCTTCAGCAAGGTATTTGTATTTCTGTAGCAACGACACAGCATTATCTCCACAAACCCAGACCTTATCTGAAGATTTTTATATTTGCTAAGAGGTGCTGCATTGAAACACGAAGTGTCAGATAATATCAACAAACTTTAAAGGTATCTACGTCTTAACTGAATTAGGCCCACAATCCCTTACACGTAATTTCAAATCCACAAAACTCTTAAGTACTCTTTTCTTTGGTGCACATTCACAAGGTGCCGAAACCTGACCTGAACAGACGCGAGGCCCTGAAGTCTTCCGTGCCTCCCCCGTGTGAGCACAGTATGCCTCACTACGGGAACACTCAGCGTGCCCGACGATGGGGCTACGTGATGCACACACATGAACCACATCACCCGCTAAAATGCAAATACTTCTTGGCCCCAAGGTTGGAGATAAGGGATTACGGGCCTGGCTCAGAACAAAAAGATTCAACCAAGTCTTCAGGGCTACCGGTTTAGTAAGGTTCACCAGTGCCCCAGAAAGGCGTGGCTCCCCTGGAGTTCCAGCCATGCCCCCCGTACTCTGGTGGTTCCAGGCCTTTCCTTTGCTCTGAGACACTGTCACCAGATTCATGGTCTGCTGTGTATGTTTGGGCGAGCTGTTCTTCCCCTCAACCCCACCACTCACCTTCCATCACTGATGGTGAGAAGGCACTCTGCAGGGACTGCCGCCCTCCGAGGACCGAGTGGCCAGGCTTCATCTGAGGACGGCCAAGGAGAACTGGCAGCCCTCGGAGGCGGCCCGCCTTCTCAGTAAGGCCTGTGCATGACACCACCCCCCCTTTCCCCGTCTCTTGGCTCTCGGGCAGCCTTCAAATTACTCTTGAGATGTTCAACTTAAATAATCACATTTATATCAGAAAATCCATCTCATTAGGCATTAAAAAATTTTCCCACATAATAGGGTATGTTTTTGCCAAATGAAATTCCTCCAACTTATACTCACTTATGATGGTTTTCCTGTTCATCAACTTTAAAAAAAAAAAAAGAAAAAGCAAAGCTCCCATTCTGTCTTACACAAGAGGTTCCATCCGAGTCCTGTTTATGTGTAACAAGGACGCCTATTTTAATTTTATGAAGAAACTGTCATCTTTTCAAATCTCACAAGTTTACATATACTTCCTTCCAAGGCCTGTTCAATTGCTACTACTATCACTTCTTCGTTAAAGTGAAAACCTTTATTTTGTTAAAACAGTGATTATTTAAGGAATGTTGATCAAACTGTTACTAAAGTCACGCACCTGAACGATCGCCTGCCTCTGTATCCTCCGCTGCTCTATCAGGGCTTCCTCATCTTCCTCCTCCACGTCGAAGTCCTCAAGGCTTAGAAAAACCACACACACGCGCGCAGTTAATTCCAAACATCCTTTGAGATTCCAAGACCATAACTCATGTGCATTTAAAAGAGCTGAAAAACGCAGGCCATCAGTGAGTCCGAAGCAAGCCTTAAGCCGCCTTACTCTGTCCCTGCTTCTCAACGGTCCTGGTTTGGAGCCCTGGCAGGTAACGTAACCTCCTCACCTGTTTCACGGCACCAAACAGGGAACAAAAGAAACATCCTGAAGTTTAAAAACGTCACCACTAGCTGTGCCATGTGGTAAAGGCACTTTCCCTCTCCAGCCCCTTTTCTCACTCCTAGAGAGAGGGCTGGGAAAGAGATGTAAATTGGTACTTTTTCTGGGTCCCAGGGGCCTGAGAAGGCTATAGAGATCCTTCCCCACCAAAAATGCACGCATAGACAGTTGCATATGATCTGAAGGGCAAGCGGTCTACCGCCAAGCCCCGCCCCGACCGGCCCAGCCTCCCACGGGCCTTATGCTCCCTCCCAGCACAGCCTTTCCCAGGACCCGAGCTCTGAAGGTATCAGATCCACGTGTGCCACCCCCCCCCAACTTCCTTATCACCTAGCTCTAACCAGGGCCTCTCCCCTCGGCACTGCGACGCTTGGCCAGCGCTTCGCTGTGGGGGTCATCTATGCACTGGAAGACACAGAAGGCCTGGCCTCCAGCCACCAGGTAACAAATAAAAATGTCTTTAGACATTGTCAAAAAGTCCCCGGGAAGGCAAGTCACCCCCAGTTGAGACCCACTGCTCTAATTTAGTATTATTTAAGATGTTCCATTTAGACAACTAAGTTTGCATTAAAAAATTTTCCCCACTTTTATTAGACACAAATATTTCTGCATTTTCCACAATCTAACAGGCATATCTGGCACCAGCTGGCCTCAACTGCAAAGTATGTATCATTTTACATAAAACACTTAGTATACAAATCGCACCCCCCAAACCGGTAACTAAGACTGGCAGAACCGTCTAATACACTGGTGGTTCCTGGTGAAAATAAAGCAGGGAAGGCTCGTGACGCAGCAAAGGCCCAACACCCACTCCAGCCAAACTGAGACCTCTGTGTTCAGATACCACGACCTGTCACATAACCTATAAAGTACGCACGAAGATTAACTTAAATGTGAGACCACGTTGATGGATTTGCTTAAAACATTCAGGTGGAAATGAAAGATTTCCAAGTCAAAGTGTTTCTCTAAATTGGAAAAAGGAAATTATGGGAAGTTTCATTCTTACTTATCATCAGATGAAGATTCCTGTTCCACTTTCATTCCTTCGGAAAGACTTCCTTTAAACTTATCTTCCTTCACTTTGCTTCTGCTCCTGCGCCTACGACCCCCCCGAGATCGAGACCGCCTTCTCAAGCGTGATCTGCTTCTCCGACCTCGGTCCCTATTTGAGGAGAAGACACGTGTGTGTGTTTGTTTTTTTTTTACCGGTCAAGTAGTCAGACAGGCTGCGAGTGTGTTCGGGCTACAGGTGTTACAGGAACTCAATGTACTTTTCAAAAGCTTAATTTTGCTATGAACCCAAAACTAAAAAGTCCTGTAAAAAAAAGTTAAAATTTTAAGGTAAAATTAACATATAGTAAGACTGGAATAATCAGCTTAACTAAAGATAACTAAAATGCAGCTACTGTTCTGACTGACTGCAGAGGCACCAGGGAACCTGGAGGGGCAACGGAAATGTTCTGTATCTTATGTGACTAGATGCGTCTGCCAAAACTCACAACTCTACCCCAACAGGGGTGAATTTTACTTTATGTAAATGATATGCTTCAATAAGCCTAGCTTTAAAAAAGATCACTGCTAAGGTACGGGAAAGACAAAGTCTTTGACAAAAATTCCAGGTCTAACACAGCCCTCGGACACCATTACAAACGCATAAAGGCCGCGCCTGCTGTTAAACAGACAGGAACTGGCATTGGAGTTCAAGCCCGAAGCGGACGCTGGTGTTAGAAAGACGCTGTGGGACTGAGCGGAGAAGGCCGGAAGCCCGCAGCGGGCCGCAACTCCCTGCTAATAATGTCACGTCTGAGCACATTCATCTCAGTTCTTCTGAAACCTCACTAAAACAACAGTGAAAGGGATGATGGAAAAGTAAAATGCTCAGCCACAGAGAATGTGAAGAGATGTGACAAGAGATGCCAACAAAATCTTGACATGTGCCAACTGGGCAGAAAAGCAGTAGCAATGAAATCTGAGCCGTGGTCCAACGGGGACGGACAAGGGAACTAAGAGCCCAGAGCCGGGGGCACCGCGTCCTCTGCGGCGTGGGAGGGAGGGAGAAGCTGAGAGAACTGCTCACACCCTCGAGGGACAGCTCGGCATGGCAGAGTCCCCTTTCTGACACAGTGGAAGGTGCCAGCTCCCCCTTCCACGCTCTGGCAGGATACTCAACATTCGCTTGACAGAGAGATGGCGGCTGTAACACGGGCCTGAGTACCAGGAGGTGCGGGAAAGAGACCAGCCCCGCTGGCAGCCGTGAGTTACTCACGAGTGGGGGGGAGGACTGGAAAACCCACCAGCCCAAAGACAAGACCCTCAGTCACCGACGCGCCAGTCCTCACCAGCCCTCAAGCTCTAGGCTGTCAGATGGAAGCAAGCCTCCAGTCGGCTTTCTCAGCGCCTGACTTTTAAATCAGAACAGACAACAAGGAAAGAGCCTGCTGTTGGAGGACAGTCTTCAAAGGAAACAGTGAACAAGCAGCAAAAGGAATCTGGGAAGAAACCGCACAGGTAAGAGAAAAACTATAAAGAGCAAAAACTCCACAAAATAAACTCATTATCATCTTCGACGTAAGAGACGTTATTTCTTATAAAGCAAGAGTAAAATGTTATTAAAAAATAGTCAACAAGGTCCTGGAAATTTAAAAAATTATGAGCACAGAGGAAAAAAAATCAATAGAAGAGTAAGCGGATAGAAGAAGAAAACCTCTCAAGACTGAAAGCAGAACAAAAGGACAAGCAGATGAGTGAGGGGGAGTCAGTGAGCAGCACACGAGGTCCCACTGGGGAAAAGAGAAAGGAACCAGGGAGACAGCGAGCAACACAACACAAGCGAGAGAAGAGCTCCCAGAACAGGCGGCCGCGGTCGCCCTGCTCCGAGGGGCCCATGCAGCGCCAGCAAAAGGAAGGGGAAGCAGCAGTCACACGCCAAGACACATGGCAGCGCAACTTCAGAACACAGGACACTTCGTGCAGAGAAAGAGAAGAGAGGCCTACAGAGACGCCCAGGTAGCAGAGGAGGACTTCCCAACGGCAATGACGGAAAATAAGAACTCAGAGGGGTAACAATTTAAAACTTCCAAAGAAAAAGTGATTTCAACCTAGAGTTCTATTCCTTGACAAATCAGCAAGGAGAATGATATGCAGGTCCCCCCAGATGTCCTTCCCATGCACTTTGCTCAAGAAGATACCGGAGAGGCACTACCAGAGCAAGGAGGTACCGCAGGAAGACCCTGGACGCAGGAAGCGGAGTGACAACAGCAACGAGGACTAGGGAAAAGGGGAAGCAAGCCCTACAGCGACAACCGTCTAAGCTGGCCCACTGGTCAGCCTGGGCTGGAGGCCACGAGCCTGGGAAGGAAGGCCCTCTGGTCCCCTCTGCTCCCGACGACCTGCTCAGCAACGAACGAAATGCAGGTGATCACAATGACTGCGTGAACAATGAGCACGTGCGTCCGCAAATGTGATATCAGGCAGAAATGTGCGAGGGACGGCATTAAAAAAAGCAGGATCCTCCGAAACAGGAAAGCAATGCATGCGGCAGTAACTTCAAAAAATTCACACACACACTCTCAGACAAAGCATTTCTACTTCTGAGAATCTAGTATGCAAAAATTCTGAGATACATAAAGATATATCCACTGGTTCAACATGAGCCTTTCGTGTGTTGTGTTTCAAAACTATATTCATGCACTAGTTTAATTAAAAATGATAAAAGACTGGCAAATGAACGTCTGTCTACTTATGCTTTAGGTCAAAATATTTAATGTGTATATGGATTTTCAGAATGATTCCCTGCTTTAAAAAACAACCTTTTTGACTAACCAACTGCTGGCTCCACATGCTTCACAGGGAGGGGTTTCTACTGCTGTGAGTTAAAGGGGTCTTTGCCCAAAGTCTTTCACGGCTACTGAGGTCATCGTCTCCAGCTGGTGCTCTCAGAGGACCAAACCCAAGTTACCCAAGTTCACAGGACAATAAGCACAGAGCTGCAATTACGAAACGACAGGATACTTACTTTCTGTGATCTATCCTGCTATGAAAAGAAAAATCCTGAACCTAGCTCCATCAGAATTTACCTCTTGAAAAACAGAAAAAATGTCCAACTCTTGAAAAAGACTGAGTTCCTAATGAACACTGACTTACTTAAATTTGAGGGAAAATTATATTAAAGAAAAATCAGTGTGTGTGAAATATCACTTGTTGGTAACAGGAAACTATATGGGGTCACAGCTACGTTTCAGAGAAAAAAGGCCTTTAACGTGGAGCTTCAAAAACATTCCGAGCTGCATGGATCAAACGGGTAACACGTGTTTAAGGGATCTACCTTCTCCGAGGAGACCTGCTTCTTCTTCGGGGAGACCGGCTGCGCCGGAGCGGGGAGCGAGACCTCCTTCTGACGGGAGACCTGCTTGCTCTTCTTCGGGCTGGAGACCACCTACTGATCGGGCTGGCATCCTTCGACCTTTCCCGTCTACTGAGGATGTCATCTCGAGGTCGTGTTCTTAAGAGGACCAAATGACAAGTTCAGGGAAGAATAAATCAAATCAGAATAAACGATTTCCCCCACATGTCGAGAACACCTTCAGGAAGGGTGCACTAACCTAAAGACAGTAGGCACAGACGGGTGTACTTTGCAACAAAACAAATTTCGATGGTCACAATGACATTTTGGTGACACAGCACACATGCAATAGAAGGTCTGTTTTCTCTGGTCTCAAAATTTGAAGAATTATTAAAGATTATTTATATTGGTAGAGCCACTGATTCTAATTTCAGATAAACAACTCAAATAAAATGTGCCCAAGTGAGTAATAATATTCCATTCCCTTGGTTTGAAGATGTTTTCTTTCTAAATTTTTAACATTTTTGCAATTAAGAGTTTTATTTCTAATATATCAACTAAGAATAAAAGCAGCTTATAATCAACATGAGTCTCTGAACAGAGAACTGTAAGTGAGGGTTCAGGGAAAAGGACAGTTAATCTAGGCATGGAAGTGAATATTGGTATAACTTTCCTAGAAGTAAATGCGGCAGTAACTTCCTAAAACGTAAATGAATGTAACCTCAGACCAAATCCCACTCTATGAATCTATTCTACAAAGAAACTTCACACATAATCAATGGACATTTTTGCATACAATCGCGAAAAACTGGAACCAGCCCCAATCCTCATCAGTTTCAACAAGGGACTGATTAAATACATTAGGTACATCTGCACTGTGAACAATCACTTTGCTGTTAGATAAAGAATTAAAAATTATCTTTATGCACTGCAAAGTTGTGTTTCATGAAAAAGAAAGTCACTGTTAAAATAAATGGTGTGATTCCATTTTTGTAAGAAAAAACATACACATACAATTGTACGTGTATAGAAAAAGGGCTAGAAACAAACAGCTTTCTTAGGAGTGGTAGTGGGGGAGAGAGGGAGAGACTTCACAGGCTTCCAGGACAATTTAAATTTCTCTTTAGCACGTATCTATTCTGTAACTAAAAAGAAACTAATTTCAAATATTCAACTCTGGTCCCTAACAAACTCCTCAGAATTCTCTTTTCAAATTGAAAGCAACTTTTGAACAGGATCCTGAGGAAACACAATTCAGTAACACTGTCTCCACGCCGAAAACTAAAGGCAGGGGGCCATTTCATTACAACATCACAGAGGAGTAAAGAATCCTAGAATTCTTCAGAACACTCAGAAGTAAAGCCTATCTCAAGACAGAGCGCTCCGAAAACAGTATTCTTGAAGCTTCTCAGAAATGAGAATGATTTAAAACTCCCGGGGATGCCTACTTACACCCGTACTGCATTAATACCCGCAGACAGTAAGCACTGGCAGCAGCAGCAGACAAGCAGGAATTCGAAACACCTTTACACGGCAGATGCCAGTTTTCTTTCAAGTGCAGCCTGGTTGCTAATTTCACATGCCTAACTACTGAATATAAAAGAAATTTTAAAAAGCCAGTTTCTAAAGTAGTTTAAATTGGCTAAATGAGGCCCTCCCCTCCCTGCTAAAATCCTTTCTGTTCCTTTACTTATTGGTTCTACAGTCCTAGGTAAGCTAAATAATTTGTAAGTGAGAAAATGGACCGAGAAGTTAAGTATGAGAATCACTCCACCTCATGAGAAATAATCATGACAATTTATGAGAAAAGAAATGATGGAGCAAATGTATTACATAAATATGAATTTTCACTGTTGCTGGTAAAAAATAAAATCATTTCATCTCCTATTCTTCCTAAACTCATCAACAAGATTACAAGTACATGAATTAGTAACAGAAAAAAATTTCCACTTTCAATTTAATTATGTTTTTGGGACCAAAAAAATCTGTAGTTTCAACTTACGTTGTTAGAATTCAAAATCATACCAATTCAAAAAGAATGGACAGACCACAATCCTTAAACTGATACCTCCGTTTTTAAAGGTAAAATTTTCAGCCTATACTGTTCAAGTAATCCCAGCCCTAGAAACGACCTCCCCTTCCCATAAATGGGTACACACGGACTTCTCTCAGCCAAACTACTTGGATTTACGGGAGTGATTCTGCAAATCAGACACTAAATTAAAGACCTAGGGGGAAAAAAAAAGAAAACCAATTGTGTCACCAAGTTCAATATTTATAAATCACCCCCAGTCAAGACGCTCACTTGACAAAACCGCAACTATTACTACAGGCGACCGTCAGCGTTGCGCTGACACGACAGAGCTCACTAGCGTCACTTTCACCGCCCCAGGCTCCAGTTTCTCCTTCCAGTGGGACGCGCTGGGGGGACGCGAAGGCTCTGACACCGAGTTACCTTGGAGAAGACAGGCGCCTCCTCTCAGGCTCCCTCCGCTTCCTCTCCAGGGACCGGCTTCTGGCCCTCCGTCCAGGAGACAGAGTTCGGGAGGGCGACTTGCTCTGCTTGGACCGCCTGTCGTTCACGAGCGGAGAGCGGCTCCTTCTCGCTTTATCACGCTGTTTCGGAGACAGACTTCTTCTTTTAGGACTGCGACCAGGCCTCCTACTGGGCGACCTGTTTTCCTTCCCAGAGGAAGCATCCTTAGAGGGAGATTTAACTGGCTTCTTTTCTTTATCAGTTTCAGACCGTTTCGATTTTCTCTCTTTGGACCGTGACCTCCTGTCTTTGGATTTACCTCTCAAGTCAACTGGGGATCGAGATTTTTTGCCTCGGTCACGACTCCTACTTTCGTTTACAATTGGGGATTTTTTCCTATCTTTCGACTTACTTTTATCTTCGGCCCTGGCCTTGTCGTCAGCGGGCGACCTGGCCTTCCCGCTCTTCTCCTGAGAGCGCCTTCTCAGGGCGGGAGACTTCGACTTTCTCGCTTGATCCTGAGACTTGCTTCTTTTGGAGGGACTTCTGGACCTCCTCCTCTCCTTGGACTTACTCCTCGTTGTCTTCTCTTTGACTGTTTCAACGCCTCCCTTACTTCTCTTCTTCTCAGACCTATGTCTAGTCCGTTCTTTGGATCTGCTTTTACTTCGCTTTTTCGCGCTGTTTTTATTGTCCGTAGGTTCAAGCTTCCCTCTCGTGCTGGAAGGCCTAGTGCTGGGCCTGCTCCCGTTCCGCGCCTTCTCGTGAATCTCCCCCTCTTCTTCAGAGCCAGACTCGTAGCCCTGTAAGATGAGCCCCATCCCAGACTGCACCTTCCCTTCCATCAGCTCATTATCAAGTTCAGCTTTAATCAGGGCTCTCTGCTTCTCCAAGTCTTCCAGCAAAGCTAAATCATCAAGTTTAGTTCTTTTTGCTGGAGACATACCTTCTTTGTCAGAAGCATCGATAACCTCTTTTCTTTTGTGTTTCTTGTGTTTATGCTTATGTTTATGTTTTTTATCCTTATCTTCTTCTGAGGAATGTTTATGTTTCTTATGTTTACTTCTGTGTTTATGCTTCTTTTTTTTGTGACGACTGTGCTTATTTTGAGATTGGTCTTCTGATACTTCTCCATTTTCTTCATTTACACTCTTTTCAGAATTATCAGCATCTTCCATCCTATAAATTATCAAACATATTTAAAAGTCACATCATTTATCAAAATAATAGTAATGATAAAATACACCTCAATGTAACACATGAAGTTAGCCACTGAAATATTTTACTTCAAAGGTATATGGCAAGAAGTGAGTTGAAATGAATAGTGATTTAACTTCAGTTTCTAGTGGTTAAACTCAAACATCAAAAGCATTAGAGGAAATACATAATGGGGGAGGTTAACATGATTAGACTTGATAGAAAAAGGAAATCCAAACCAGGTACAGTGAACTGTTAATACTTGGTTAAACAGTCACTCAGTGACCTGGTTTTTAAACCAGCATTTCCCTCAAACTCAACACCAACGAAGCCCCCAACTCTGGTTTTCCACAAAACATTAATGACGTATATTAAGACACGAATCTCTTTCTCCACTTAAAGTTCAGAGATACACATGTAAAAAAAATCTCCAGAGCCAACACTGAGCTACACCCAAAACAAGCGCTCCCTGTCCGGCCCTGGTGGCCGAGGGCTGATGCCGACAGTGTGAACACACCCCGTGGGCTAAAACTTCAAAGTGAACTGACCAGGGGTGAGGACTCGAGGCTTGCTAAGTGGTCGCTTGGCCACCATGCGGCACAGTAGTCCCCCCACTCCCCACGGTTTTGTTTTACTCGCAGTTACATCCTAGTAATATTAAATGGAAAACTCCAGAATAAACAATTCGTATTTTAAATCCAGTGCTGTTCTGGGCAGTGTGATAAAATCCTGCACCGTCCTGCCCAGGACCCCCCGCCACGGCCACCGTCTGCTCCTGATGGTCAACAGTCCACATCATCACGGCTGATAACCCAGGGTCACTGGAAGCAGGTGAGCCTTCTGACATCTGGTCAGGCCAACAGCAGCCCGACGCCACGTCACTCACCGCCCCCCGAGCTCATCACAGACACTTTATTCTCTCACACCCTCAGGGGGAGGAGGGCAGGTGCAGTAGGGCAAGATATGTTGAGAGAGAGAGACCACAGTCATATAACTTTTATTACAGTATATTGTTGTAACTATTCTATTATTAGTTATTGTTGCTAATGTCTCACTATGCCTAATTTATTTTTAAATTAAACTTTATCACAGGCATGTACGTATAGGGAAAACAGTACATACAGGGTTTGGTACTATCCCTGGTCTCAGGCGTCCACTGGGGGTCTTGGAAGGTATCCCCCTTGGATAAGGCGGGACAAATCTAGTTTTCGTTGAAACATATCAAAGGGTCTTTTGCAGGCCAACAGTCCAACATCAGCAATTTCATACGGTTCAACCAAATATTTGTTCAGCAGACTATTTAGTCTCTCTAAAGAAGGTGCTTCTGTGCGTAAATGTTTGGACTATGCTGAGTTAGAGTTTATGATTCCAAATTATTTTGCTAAATCCTTGCTGTTCAGTAATCCTAGGTTAAACGCAGGCTACAATAAAGCAGTACTTAACTTTCCCCATTAAAGTCACACCATACTAAACCATCATGTCCTAGAGTGTGAGACCAAAACCAGACTTTAAATTATCTGGATTCAGGCCATCATACTATTTTTGGTAGAAGATAATGGATTATTTTGTCCAAGTCCTCCAAATTATACACTCCTATACTTTTAGTAAGTTTATTATTTGCGACATATACTACAAATAGCTCCTTGCAAGTTAAGAATTAATGAATCTATTCAATCTCTTTTAACATTAAAAAAAAAATCCCCCACACATAACGTAGGCATTAAGTCAGGCAGCAGGGAAACTAAACTGTACAAGACCAGCATTTGCCTCTCTCAAGGAAGTTACAGACCAGTGGAAAAGGAAGTCACATGAAACACTGGAGAACTGCAATGACAAAGACATGAATAAGAACATTCATTATGGGAACACTGACGTCACCTAAAATCATTCCCAAAGTGGTCAAGGAAGGTACCTCGTAGGAGATGACAGGAAAAACCCAAGCTATTTGTTCAGCAGGCACTTTGAGGGGAGAGAAAAAACGGTTTATCAACAAGATACATGGATTAAAAAAATAAGGAGAAATAACACTGTCCTAAAGAATAAGAAACTAACCAGAAGGGTAAAGGGGTATTTCAGATACAGGAAAAATGGTGCAGAAGGCAGAGTTACATAATACAGCAAACTAAAGCAGATCAGTGTTGTCAGGTGTCAAACATGGAAGAAACTGGTCTAATGGAGGTTAGGATCTCAAGTGGACCGGTTCCAGCAGCTGAAAAGACATAGTACGAGATTCCAAGATCTGGCTGAAATAGTCAGACACCCAGGAACTGTAAGTTTGGGGTGCTGGCTGGGTTGTCTGCAATATACTGGTCCATTATGGTCCTCCAGCCAGGTCTCAGTCTTCAATAAACTAGGAGGGAAGGGGCTGGGGGGGGGGTGTGGACAACACACTGGAGATACACTTGGAAAGTTACTAGTCACAACAGTGAAAGGGTGTGGAGAACATATAACTACCACATGGAAAGAACTCTGAATTTGTGGGTGTCAGATGGCCAATGTCCATTTCTGGTACTATGGACTGTGGGAAAGGAAACAGCATGAGAGAGAGCTGCAGAGGAAGCTGTGTTCAGGTTGAGTCAGGTTTTAGTTCGGGCTGACTTCTCTCTAAAGGGGTGTAAGGACCCAGGACAAGTACTCTAGTGCTCTGGGATCATCAAGTTTTCTCAAAGACTTGGAAAAAGTGTAGTATCTTTGTACTAAACAAACAAACAAAACCCAACATGACTAGTATGGAGGGAGGAAATCACAGATTTAGGAAGATACAAAGACATTTCAACTCTGTGTTCTTTTACAGGCTATAAGAGGCAGCCATCCTGGTCCCTGGACTCTCCGGCCCACAACCCAGAAGAAGACTGTGTGTCTCTTTTCCTGAACCTTGACTTACAGGGGGAAAGTTTGAGAAAAATGGAACCAGGCTAATTCAAGATATGGAGAACCTTCTTAGAGGTTGAGAATGATTTTCAGGGATATAAAATCTAAATGCTTAAAGTACAAAATTCTCATCAGTAAGCTAAAACTCCATCTAAAGACCATCTAAGTACCCTCAAGAAAAAGGATGGCTGGGTGGTGAAGTCTCCAGAGCCAGACCACTTGGGTTCAGATCCTGACCCCACTGCGCACTAGCTGTGCAGCCAAAGGCAAGTTTAAGACCAGTGGTGCCAACCCCAACGCGGGCGGTGAGGACCGCACAGGTGAACAGATGTCAAGGCTCAGAAGAGCCTAGCACAAACCAGGTGCCCAAAAAATAAGTGTTATGAATGTTCAGATACTGGATAAATTTACTCACCATGCCACTGAGGAGCTGCAGGGATGGCCCCAAGAATGATTTTAAGGAATACTGTCAAGAGCATGAATTCAAGAGTCAAATGCCTGTTCAACGCAGCCTGCAGCACGACACACCCCGTGCGAGCACAGGCAAGCTGCCCCTCTGTGCCTCACTTTCCTCCACTGCAGAAACTGGGAACTAACAGTACTGACACATCACAGGTCTGCTGCAGCAGTGAGTTCATACGTACAAAAGGCTGTCTCACAAAGTGCCCAAGAAATACCGTCTCTCCATGTCCCCGTGACAGATGACACCCCACCTTCAAGGAGGGTTACGGGCCTCACCCAAGGTCATGCGTACGTCCAGCTGGTGGGAAGGCTGGTAATTACATTTGAAGTCAGACCTCTTGCATTTGCTTGAAGATGCTTTTAAAATATCAGGTTGTATCACCACTCTGAGTGAAATTACTGCCGCCTGCCTCATTCAGAGTGAAAACTTAAACCCTCGTACAATCGGCCCAACCCCCCAACACCGACCCCCCATCAATAGGCAACCCCCCTGCAGGGCCTGCAATGCTCTTCCCTGCCCACACCGCTGGTTCCTTCACCTACCTCAGGTCTCTGCTCAAATTACACTGCCTCAGTGGAGTTTTTCTGATCAATTCGTTTTAACTGCAACCCCCACCCCCCGTACCACACAAATACTCACTTTCTCTGCTTAATTTCTCTCCAGATTGCCACCACCTAATATAATTCTTGTTTGTCTCTCCCTATTACAACATAAGCTCTATGAGTGCAGAAGTTTAATCTGTTTAGTCCACAGCTCTATCCCTCAGGCCTAGAAGATTATCTAAGGTAGAGGAGGTACTGAGGAAGTATCTGCCGCGTCAGAGAAAAGATTTACACAGAAGCAGCGCTCTGACCACAGCCGGTCTGCGCCGCCATACCACACCCTCGGCACTCACCCTCGGCACTCGATGGGAAGCACTGTTTTCGCTCAGTTATACCTGCAGTGCCGCACACAGGGCACACACCTGTTTCCTGAATGCAGTAACCCAAATGACCTAATCATCTCCTCACAAGGAAAATCTGCCCTTTGAACCCTTTTCTAATGCTTTACAAGTCTTACAAGGAGCTTCAAATCAGAATTCTTAAGAGTTTACCCACAAAGGATGTAATTTCCTTCAAAAGACAACCTAGCTCCTCAAGTTCTGAATATCAGGCTCACATCACAACGCCCAGCGTCACTTCAGTCATTCCCACGAGTGACCCGTTTCCACCGTAACTTAATGAATGTTAACTCAATTAATAATGACTAGATTACTAATAAAATGCTGTTAGCACCTTAGGGCCAGCTAGGTTAACCCTGACACCGCGAAGTCCTCCTACATTGAGGGCAGGCAGAGAGCAGACCCTCTGTCTCTTCAGTTGAGCTCTCAAGGCAAATGTCAGAGAAACTGAAGTCGGACTAGGTGAATGAGGAGAACCTGAACTCAGTGGGTCAATAACACCCATAACATATCACGTGGAATGAACGAGCTTGTGCTGGGTCAGCCAACTTAGGTCCATTATCCAACAACTTTCTTGGAAAGCTTTAGGAAAATGTCTCTGGTCAAAAAGTCTGACAGTATTCTTGGATAGTTCATATCAACAATAAATACAGGTATATAAATGCCAAGTATAAAAATTTGCACTTGACCATCTGTGCTTTACAGCGTAACACTACACATCTGGCAGGTCTGTCTATACCTAGCTGGTCTACGACAGGTTTGTCATAACGCTACTTACTGAGTAACAGCCTTCAAGTCTCATTTGGAAACAAAGCTGAACTTGAGGCGCAGACAACACGGGAGTGTCTAGCAGTCTTTATTCACGTGTTTGGTTAAACGCAACGCACAAGTTTCACCCTTCAAACAAACCGGGTCTTGCAGTATCTGGCACCATGAAACAACTTTAAAATTAAGTGCCCTGTTACCAAAAGCTAGTGCTATTCTAACTTCCTGTTTCACATTATTTTTTAAAAAGCATATTCTTAATAACATCTTCAGAGAGCAAGGGCAAGGCCACTGCTTTTTACACAGGGAAATAACTAAGCCTGTTTCTCTGACAAGTTAAACTACTTTAATACAGAACTAACGTAGATGTAAGAAGAATGAGTTCAAAACACCAACTAGTCTTAAAAAGAACCTTTCCACACCTACTTTCTCCAAATCTAGTCTGGGAAAGTAAGTTTCAGAGAGTCAGAACTGTCATATCAAAAAAATGGACCTTCTGGGACCTGGAAATGAATAAAAATGACTTCGAACCCGCCATTTTTAAAAGGAGCCACAATGTACAGTGGGAGACCATACAGCACAAGTGAGGTGCAGGGCTCCAGAACCAGACTGCCTGGGTTTACATCCTGCTTCTCTGACTTAGTGTGCTCCTGGGCAAATTAACTTAATTTCTCTGTGCTTCGGTTTCATCACCTGTAAAATGTGGGAAATAACAGTACCCACCTCCAGAGGGTTCTCATAAGAACTGAGTGCGTTAAGATTTGATCAGTGCTTTGAACAGGTCTTGGTAAGTGCAATTAAGTTACTACATATAAAAATTTAAATGTTTAAAAACCATCAGAAAGGCTGAGCTAAAGAGACTGACAAATGTAAAAGCCACTAAAAAGCCTTCAGAGAGCTTAAACACTATTTCACATGTTTGTTTGTATGTTTATATATTTCTAAAAATCCTACTTGGAATAGATTCCATATAACTGTGAACGTGAACTCCTCAGTGTTCTTGGGAGCTGTTCAGACACTGCATTCCAGCATTCACCATGAGCTGCCAACATGGTACCTACTTTCTTATCACACTGCCATTTCCTTTGTTAAACATTTTCAAGTAAGTCAAAGTGGGACATAGACAAGAGAGTCCATGTATACCAAGTGTTCTGGGGAAAGAGGGGTGGCATTAGACTATCTCTGCCATTTATATTGGAGGAGCATAAATAAATATTAAACATAGTGTTATTTGAATATTAAAAAAAAAAAAGGCTGAACCACTCCTCAAAACGAATCTGAACTGTCCCCCTGAACTCAAATACATGGACATAACACCACAGAACTTTAAATAGATTACTAGAAAAATCAGCTGCAAAGCATAAGATTTGTATGGTATAAGCACAAAGACCAGAACTCTGCCGCATAGTGAACTTGAGAAACAAAAAGAGGCAAAGTCTAGTTAAAACTTCAGAATCCATTTGCTCTCTTTTAAGTCAAATTGTGAAGATAATTTCAGCTTTCAAAACCCTTTAGTGAAAAACCTCGTGCATTTCTCTTTCCGGCTGAGTAAAGCAAAGGACTGAGCAGTCCAGAACCGGGTGCACAGCAGTGAAGCGAGGGGCCGGCCGGTGGCAGAGGTTTCCCCTCTCTCAGTCGAAACTCGCTGGGAGACTACATTTACCTCTTTCCTAAGATGGCTGGAAACAAATCAGATAACGCTGATACAAAAAAAGGTCGCTATAGGAATACTGTTTTAAAATCCATTCTCTTTTAGGTTCTTGTTTGAGTTTTCCTAGCAAAAACACAGAAAACAACATACTGGTTTTAGTTAAGCAACGGTGAGCCCTGCAGCACACAGAAGTATGTTTCCACTCCGCCGCATCGATTCGTGTATTAGCCTAATTACAGACACGAGGTGCTGGGGGCTGGAGGTAGCTAACAATTTCCACTACTTCTTCCTCTTGTACTCTCAAAGAAAGGCTATAAACTCTGGCCAAAAACGCGAGGCCTCAAAACCGAGAACTTGCTCTTACTTTGCCTCAAGTTTGCAAGTTGGCAATTAAGTGCAATCGGCAGGAGGAAAAATAGCGGGTGGATGCTGGAGCAAAGAGCACGGGGTGGGAGAATGAAGTGCCCGCCAGCCACAAACTACAGCTCAGGGAGGGTCAAGGAGGGCGGCCCCAGCACCCCTTCTCTCTGCTTTCAAGTCCTAAGACGGCCACCGGCAGCAGGACCACCGCGGGAACCGCCTGCGGAGGGGAGGTCTCAGGGCTCGCTAGCTGCCGCCCTGCTGCTCGGGGGCCCCGCACCCAGGTCGCCGAGCCGCGGCCGGGAGCCCGCTCGTCCCCGCGGAGGGCAGGCGGGCAGGCGCGCCCGCGCCGGGGCCTCGCGCTCGGGACCTGTAGAGGCCGCTAGCGCCCACGCCTCCCAGGGCAACGACGCGGCAGGCCCGGCCGCCCTCGACCCAACAGCCGCGGTCTCCGGGAGGGCGGAGCGCGGAGGCCGCCCGCCCGCCCGCGCCCCACGACGCCGCGCGGGAGGCAAAGTTTGGCCGAGGCCGCTGGGCCCGAACTTTCCCGCCCGCCCGGGCAGCTCTCCGCCGGTCCCCCCTCGGCCGGCCCCAGGGCCGGCCTTCCGCACTCCCGGACCACTTACTCTGGCTGTTCCCGCAGCGACGGGGCCTCCGCGGCGGCCATCTTGAACTTCCTGACTCCTCGGCGGCGGTGGCGGCGGCTGCCCGGACGGAGCGAGCCAGTGGAGGCGGAGGAAGAGGGAGCGGCGCCGTCGCGCATGTGCCGACCGCGGCGGGGACCGTGGAGCTCCGAGTCCGCTCGTAGAATCCGGATATAAAAGTGCATCCGGGGACAGAGCGCACGAGCGTCATGACGCACTTCCGGGGCGGGCTGCGCCGGCGCCCGCAGCGCTTCAAGGGCGAGCGTTGATTGGGTGAGCGCTCTCGCCAGTGTAGAGCCCGAGGTTAGTTCTCGGTATCAGATGGAGAGGGAGCAGCGGCAGAGAGCTGTCTGCACCGAGGGTGCGGTTCCGAGAACTGGTTTCACAGTGGGGCCCAGAGCTGGGTTAAGATTCTCAAATGAGGGCAGACGAGGCGATGATCTTGCTTCTGGGCAGCGCTGGGGGCATAAGAAACGCCTTTTCGCTGCCTAGATAACTCAGTCTGATGCGGCCTTAAAGGAAAGCGTGTAGAAGAGCATCTTGAGAATACTGGAAAGGCAGGGCTGAACCTAGAACCTAGGGGACTGTTAATGATACATTTATTTGAAACGTTTGAACTTCGTTTGAGCTTTTGCCAAATCCAGGGGTAAGGGCTCAGAAGTCCGTTACCCCTGTTCAGGTTCGCGGGTTCTGTAAATTGAATTTTTAAGTGGCATTTTTGTCCAAGTAACTTTATGCGATTTTGTTTTCCTATAATAATGGCATCTACAGTAATGAGATTAAATTAAATACTGTATAAGAAGACATTTATTGTGTCTTGGAGAGCTTTCAACACCACGTAGATTTTTACATTCTCTTTCAGAAAAAAAAAAAACAAACAAACCAAAAAACCTGTCTTTCTCCACACTTTGGAACTTCAAAGCAGGGTGATGATCACTTTCATTTTTGTAATAACTGAGTTTAGGTTTGACCTAGAAATTTGAGCTCTGAATATCTGAGCTTTTTATATATCTCTTTGATTTTCACAGAGGGAGAGTTACAAATATTCTTACAAAGTCAGTCCACAGTTGGCTGAATCCCAAACGTGTTAAAATGTTAAGCGTTTTCCCCTCGTGGACTTTATTAATATGGAAAACTATATCAGTCCTTAGATAGTTATTGATTTTTGTGTGTTTCCCCCACCCCCCACCCCACACCCATTGAAGCATTTCTTATAGTCCTTATATTGTTTTCTTAGGAAGTATTTCCCTCTTTCTCCTTAATAATCAAATTCAGATATAACTTGGAAGACTTCTTTCAAAGGAAATAGTTTTCAGAAATATGTTAAGAATGGTTTATCTGCTCAACCATATATTTACGTACAAATAGTGTGTAGGTTGGGATTTCAGAGTTCTAATTGTTCCTACCTCTCGATTGTAATCCCTATATTTTTTCAAAGCTATTAACGTATACAGCCTTGTATTTACAGATTATTATATTCTCTATAGCTCAAATATGTTATTAAAATAGCAGAAAATTAGTACGTTTAAAATTTTTTTTTAATTTTTGGAGGGGGAGGTAATTAGGTTTATTTAGTTGTTATTATTTTTTAAATGGACCCTAAATGTACTGGGGATTGGACCCAGGACCTCCTGCGTGCTAAGTATGCACTCTACCACTTGAGCTATACCCTCCCCCTACACTATTTTTAAATAAATAATTTTGAAATTAAAATAACATAGTGCATGTAGTACAAACCTATTAGATATCTTATTGGAAGTGAGCGCAAACCTGTAGAGATCTCATCTTGGATATAAAGTGGAATAATATACTTTAAGGCAAAAGAAGCCTAGCAAACTGCCACTAAGAGACAAAGTAACTTGCTTGTGATGACTCACTTTCTAAGAGCCAGTCTATGATTTGAACTGAATCTCTCAAGCCTGTCCTCTTCCTTCTTACTGTGCTGCTTCCCACAGAAATGTCATTTATTTGGCGTCTACTTAGCACGCACACACAGAGCTCTTTGATTTCCAAATGGTTTCTGAATAAAGGTAATGGAAAGCACTGGATTGGCCCCCAGAAATTCCTTATTTTCTCTGGGTCTGGAAGCTATCTCTTCCTTGCTCCTGGAGAGCTCATAAGCCAATCTCAACTTCTTCAGCCGCAATATGATCGCCCTGGCCCCCCGCCCCTGCTCTACGTTTCTTTGCAGTATGCTTAATGCGGAGATTAAGCATATCGAGTGTGAGGAAGGATGGGTGGGGGAGATAGGAACTAAGGTTCAGGTGTGAAGCCTAATTATGACTGGCTGAAGTTCAGACTTGGACAAACCATTCAAGATTAAAAACAAATAAAAGTTTCAGGAGATGATGCTGGCAAGAAATTTCCTTTAAACATTTCTCACCAAGTTCGCTTGCAGGCACTACGTTCGGAGAGCAGCAGGATCTGTCGCGGACTCACCCCAAACTGTTGCAGTTTTGGAAAAAACGGGGTTCTTTGAAGGCGGACTTAAAGCAAACATCCACTTACTACTTGAAACATTCAGCAAACGTTTATCAAGCGACAAACTTAAGCGCAATTTTTTCACTTTCAAACTTGAAGTCCATCGTTTCATCCTCGCTGGTTTCCTGCCAGAATTCGGGAACCTTTGGCCGGCTGGACCCCACGGGAACCGGGGGACTGATTACAGGCTGACCCCGCCCACCGGAAGTCCCTGGAGGGGCGGTGCCTCCACGAGCGCGGGTTTCTCCGCCTGGGACACTGGGCCCGCGCACCGCCCAGATCCGGGCGTGCCTGCGTGCGTGCGCGCGCGCGCGCGCGCCCGGGGAGAGATGGGCGGGCCCGAGGACCCCGGCGGCCGCGGTCCCCGCCCGTCCACGCCCGTCCCCGCCCTGAAGCATCAGTTTGAAGCCGCCAGCTGCTGTCTTCCGGGGCGCCTCCTCACCGGGGCCAGCCCGCCCTCAAGACGCCGCTACTGCGGTCGGGGTGGTGAGTAGTTGAGGTTCGCTCGCTGTTGCCAGCGAGGACCGTGGGACCTGCAGTGCTTGTCGCCGTACTACCAGACGGTGCCAGGCACTTTCACTTGTCACTGGGCAAGGTTTCGGGGACTAGCGTGCATTTTTGCACACTTGGACGTTTTCGTACTATCTTCCAAGCGTTGCGGAAAAATGTTACAACTCAGTTGTGACAGCAACCTGGATCCCAGCGAGACACCAAGTAGGCTTATTTCACCATCAGGGCCAACGGAATTCACACTCCAAGCTCTGGACTCCTCTGCACATTTACACAGGCCTTTATAGGCTGCCAGTTTACACTTTGCAGTATCATATGCAAATAAAGTATAACAAAACTTGACCAACTAGGAACAAGCTTTGTAGAAATAGACCAATCAGGAGTGAGAGAAATAACCAATCTGGAGTGAGCTCCATGCAAATAAAGTATCACAAATGGACCAATCAGAAGTTAGGGAAGTGGACCAATCAAAAGTGAGAGTAATAACCAATCAGGAGTGAAGGAAATAACCAATCAGAAGTGAGCTCAGGGAACCAATAGAATTTTAGGAGTAAGTAAGTTCAGAGGCAAAGAGTGAGATAGAGCCTCTGGGCCAGGGAACCGGGTGGTGCTGGCAGGAGTAGTGGCCCTGCTTGGGGGTCCTGCCTTGCTGGTCTTTTAATGGGGCTTCCCGCCTTACAAGTATTAGTGTTTTCCTGCAAGACAAACCTTCTGGAGATAGTGCGGAAATGCTTTTGAATGGCGTTGCTCCCGTGAGAGGGGTTATTAAATTTGGACCTTCCCCGCTACCTGGTCAGCATCATTCCCGATAAGGTCTTAATAGGCTCCTTATAATGCTGGCAGCAAACAAAAGTAAAAAGGATCATTAAGTCCTTTAAGAAAAAGTGGCCCGTGCAGAGTCCCCAGGTGTCAATTAAGAGAATGTGGATGGCCTTTTAGGTAATACATGAGGCTTTATCTAGTTTAGATCTAGGCTTGGGGTTTGTAGATGTTTGGGAAGACACTGGGTTGAGTTTTTCCTTTATTACAAAACAAAAACTTTTCCCTTTGTTTCATGAAAATTTTGTTTTAAAGCAGTTCTGATACAGTTAGAACATTCATTAAATTCTGGAAAATGTAACAAGGCAAAAGAGAACAAACTGAAAACCACCTAGGGTTCCATTACCCCAACTGAACCGACGTTAGTATATAGGCTTATTCTGGCCTATTTCCATATGAAATATTAAATTTCCTTGTTCTCCTGTATGGAATGTGGTAGTTTGCCTTTTCACATAACATGCCCAAGAATTTTCACATAATTCTAATTTTGGTAAACATTTTTGTGACTATGTGGTGTCCCTTTTGTTTGTTCCTGGGTGTCTAGCCAGTTGTGCTGCGCTGTTGTAATGATTCTGATGAGACAGTGTCTACAGTAGTGTTTACAACATGACCATTCAAGTCAGGCAGACCTTGGATTCACCACTTGCTCTGCAACTTCAAGCAACTTGTTTAACCTTTTGAGCCTCATTTTACACATCAGTACCATGAGGACAATAGGATATTAGTTGAAGAATGCCATGATTTAATATGTTTTAGAAGGTTCATTTGGCCTCTGTGTGGAGATAGACAGCCGGGGACCAGGGGAAGGAAGGTGGAATCCAGTTAGGAGTGTAAATCCTGGTGAGTGATGGTGGTGGATTAGACCAGGGTGGAAGTGGAAAAAAGTGGTTGGATTCTGGATATATTTTGAAAGGACAGGCTATAGAATTCACTGATCAAGTGGATGTGGGTTGTGAGAGACAGTGATTTAAAGGTATTTTGGCATGAGCAGTTAGGTGCATGCAATTGCCACTTACAGAGACAGGGACTAAGGGAGGAGCAGATTTTAAATGGGGAGGAAATAGAGTTCTGTTTCAGCCATATGAGTTTAGGAGGCTATGAGACGTCTAGGTGTAAGTGGGGTCTTAAACACCTCAATTACTGTTGAGTTGTCCGTTTCTCCCTTAAATTCCTGTCAGTTTTTGCTACATGTATTTTAGTCCCCAGTTATTAGGTGCATACATGTTGATAAATGTTATATCTTCCTATTGAATTGACACTTTTATCATTGCAAAATGTCCCTCTTTTTCTCTAGTAACTTTTTTTTTAAATTGAAGTCAATTTACAACATTGTGTTAGTCTCTGGTGTACAGCATGATTGGTCATACAAACATATTTTCAACTTCTTTTTCATTATAGGTTGCTATAAGATATTGAACATAGTTCCCTGTGCTAAACAGTAGGACCTTGTTTATTTTATATGTAGTATCTAGTAACATTTTTTCTAATTTTAAAGGTCATTTCATCTGATACTAGTACAGCCATTTATTTATTTTTAGAGTCAGTACTGGGGATTGAACCCAGAAGCTCATGAATGTTAAGTATGTGCTCTACCACTTGAGCTATACCCTTCCCCAAAAGAACCTTCTATGTAGCCTGATATTTTAGAACAAAGTTATATTTAAATTACATTGTAAACGTCAAAAGAGGCCTTTTGGATTTACACATGTCTACTGTAATTGAGATGACTAAATAGAACTTAACGGGAAGACCCTTAATTTTTCACGCGCTAGTAGAAGTCATCATCAGTGTTTGATGTGGAAGAAGTTTTCTTGGCACAAAATGATGGGGGGGGGAACAGAGGAATCAGTCATCACAGTGTTGTTTTTTTCTAGTGTCCAGAGTGTTCGGCTTCCTGTGAAGCTAAGCACAAACGGAGTCTCGGGAGACCTCTCATTACGATAACTCATTTAAGTCTCTGGAGAACAATTTTACTGGGAAGTTTAGAGCATTTCTTTTTTTATCATTGCTGTTCTTATTCACTCATCTTAAATGAAATTCAGCCAGTTGTATTTTTGGACGTGGACAGTCATGGCGCCTGTGTTTCGTGGTGCAACTGGTTACAGTTAACCTTTGGTAGCTTGCATACTTTCAGGCAGTTTGATAGAATTTAGTACAAGTATGTGGGAGTAGAAAATAATTTTCTAGTGTGTGCATTATACTGTCTCCTTGTAACCTCTGTTTGAATATATGCCCACAATTTTGAAGAGTTAGAAACTTTTCTGCATGTCTTGACGAGCCTGCAGCCCCTTCACCGTGGTGCACAGTGGTGAAGTCCTGTAGTTTGGTGCCACCTCCTTGTTGTGCCCTGAGGTGCCAGCAGTTTTCCCACCTTTGATTTCGCATCATCAGTACAACGTCAACACAGCCAAAAAGGCAGACAGCGTCTTAGTGTTGTTTTGAAAGTCGTTTTGACATTGTAGACCCCATGAGAACATTTTGGGACCCCCTAACGATTCACGGACCACACTTTGAGAACTGCTGTGGTAGTTAGAAAAGTTAGTCAAATGGACAAAATAGGGAGGGATCACACGGTGCTCGGGTTGACAAGGCCAGGGAGGACTGGGACTCGCTCAGGACTGCAAAGCTCATCAGCTGCTATTGGAGTTGCAAAGGGAGACACAACACAGCCTCGCGCTGGGTGGGACAACGCGTTTACTCACCGGAGAAGAGGCAGAGCAAGATAGTGTGTGTCGTTCCCCCATGGCCAGCAATTCCCCCAGCAGCCGATGCGTGACACCGGGCCTGCACACACCCTCTGTGCGGCTGAAGGACCCGGACCCTCCGCTGGGCAGTCGGAAATCACGACGCTGGGGGCGTGGCTGCGCACCCCCTGGAGCAGCGCGGCGGGGCGCGCGGAGCCCGGAGCCGGGGGAGGTGCACGCCCACCGAGGTGATGGCGACGCAGGCCGTGCGGGCTCTTGATCTCGCTGGGGAAGTGTGCAGGGCCGAGGCCGTTCCGTGAGTGGGGTTAGGGGCCGGGGGCCGGGGGGCGGGGGGGCCCTTCCCCACAGGCAGCGCGCCCTCCGCCCCCTGCGGTCTCACCTGCCGCCTCTCTTTACCTTCGCTGGTCCAGGAGCTCTACCTCCTTTTTTGGCAAGTTACTTTGCCTCAGTGTATTCTGTAATGTTTTCTAGTTGGAAATTATTGTGAAATTTAATCGGGCAGACGTTTGCTTTCAAGAATTAATGGTGGAGGAATTAGGCGTAATTTGAAAACTACAACCAAGTAGCAGTGAATCCAAAGCAGTAAATAGATGCTGGACAGCTATGCGTGACCAGCCTCCCAAAGACCAGAGAAAGGGTAAAACCGAAGCTTCCAGGACTCATGCCGCTTTCATACGTTGGGGACAAGTCGTTGGTTTCTGTCATTGTTTCCTCCTGTTATTTGCTGCCTCCTTAGAGCCTTCTGCCATGTTCACGAACTATTAGGAATAAACAAGGCTGGCCGCTGCCTACTTGGGTGCTGATTAACCTGATGACCGACTGCTTGCTGTGGATGTGGTTATCAGCAGAGAAGGCAGGAGGGAGAGAAGTCGGCTGCAGAATTAGGTTATTGGCCCACTGTGTCTCCATGGACATGTTCCTGTGTTTTCCTCGTCTCTCGAAAGAGAGAATGGTCACCAGCCTGTTCCTTTTCACTTCAGTGGAAGAGCAGTCTCACCTGTCTTGATGACAACTTTGGCCCACCCTGCTAGAAGGAAGTCATTTATTTCCTTTGGTTGGTGGGCACTGCCTCAAGTTTAGGTCCTAGGCAGTATTTTTTGGAAAATTAGATTTGTTTGGGATTAAATGTCCTAACGTATAAGAGTGGCTTGTAAACTCTGAAATGGTATACCCTTACTGTGGAGAGGTGCCAGCGAGATGATTCTAATTTTTAACTACAAACAAGTTCATTCGTTTTGCCAGGAACAAATGTCTGGTTATAAATATTACTGCTACAAGGAGCCGTCTGTAGACGGCCTGGAATGCGTCAGACAACTCCGCTGCATTGCCGTCTTATATGGGTAATATGAGTAGTTGCCCTAATTACAAACATGTACATGAAAAGCGCTTTGCAGTCTCTAAGAGTATGTCCAGAGGAGTTACTGGGAGTTAGTAAAGTAAACGCGCTGAGAGCAAGGGCAAAGCACTTGCAAGAAAGCGGGGACCACCTGGAACAGAACCACGGGGCCGCAGGGGACGCCAGGGTGCCTGAGACTCGGGACAGTGCTCCCGTCTTCCCGTGTTGCTCCCTTTTATAGACTGTAACTTTACTCTTCTGCTTTATTCATCCCTAGAGGACTTACTTTTGATACGATGTATATTAATCTGCGAATATATAGGTCGGGTTTATATTGTATCTGCACTGTGATTCATAGAATTAAAGTGAGTATTTCTGATTGGCCTTCATTATCATCTTGAAGATTATAGATCGTCTAAACATACTATATATATCCTTGTGCTTTTTTTTTTGACAAACAAAAATTTGCCTGAGATTCCCACGCATCTCAATGCCCATACCCACAATTCCTATTCACATTTGTCCAATGAATGTGAAGAAAACAGAACCAAATGGCAACAGCAGCGAAACTGCATTGGTATGTTGCTGTTAGAAGATGATCCAGAAACTACGGAATGCTATAAAGTGAAAAATAAGTTATCTATGAGCCTGATTAATACTTTGATATATTTCCTTCCAGTCCTTTTTTTCTGGCTTTTTCCTTAAAAACATTTCTTTTTTTTTTAGCTCCAATTTGACACACAGGTTATTTTCAGTCATTTAAAGTTAAGGTAGAACCAGTAGAGGGGGGCAAAACTTAATGGATGAAATAAAAAAGCTTAAAAATGTTTTAAATTAAAATATTCTGTGTTACTGTTTTAAAAATGGACCTTGAATTTAGACATAGAAGTATACAACCCCTGCCCCCAACCATATACTTATTTTGCCATTTAATCGCTGTATATTTTGACTATGTTGATAACATCCTGAGGTGTATAAAACAGAGAAACTTAGACCCTGCCAGTCGGCCCTCCATGTCCATGGGTTCCGCATCCATGAGGATTTGAAAATATTCAGGGGAAAAAAAATTCCAGAAAGTTCCAAAAAGCAGAACTTGAACTTGCTGCACATCAGCTGTTTACGTAGCATTGGCATTGTGTTAGATGTTATAAGTAATCCAGGGGTGGTGTACAGCATGCTGGAGGATGTGTGTGGGTCCTGTGCAAACACTGTGCCATTCCGTGTACGAGCCTTGGGCTTCCAGGGGTTTTAGCATCTGAGGCGTCCTGGGACGAGTCCCCCACAGGTTCTGAGGGATGCTGTAGTTGTTGTTCTTTTTATTGCTACTGGCATATTTTAGAAGGTTTGAAATACGATAATAGTTGCTTTTCATAAACACGTTTAGCACCATAACATGTGTCTGACAGCATCTTTCAGTTGACTTCGTGTCTTTCCTCATCACATTCCTCAGCCCTTTCTATATACTTAGTTTTGTGTTTGGGTTAGTTCCTCTCCCTCTGGAAAACCTCGCAGCAGAAGGAGGACAGACCCACCCAGAACTGGGTTCTGATGCTGCACACCACTGAGAGGGTAAGGAAAACTTACGTACACAGTCGGGCTTTCTGGGGAGGGAGCCGCTGGCTCCCAGCCTGGGGGGAAGTGGCTTGAGAGAGCAGGCAAGGGAGACTGGCTTGGGGTTTTCTGTGGTCTGGGGCGGGGTTCCCACGACCCGGCCTGGGCTTGTGTGGTTTGAACTTGCACCAAAGTAGGAGCATCCAGTCCTGCTCAGACGTGGGACCCGGGGCGGAGGAGGGCAGGGCTTGGCCACTGTACTCAGACACAGAAATTGGAACCAGGCTCTATATGTCAAATCTACTTTCCTAACCATTTGCGTAAACAATTCTGGGAAATCTGTTTTCCACAGCACCTTCCAGGAGTGTGATAACAGTGTAATAGTGATGATCGCTAAGCCGTATGCGCCAGACACTGTAATGACTGCATTACACACAGCAGTTCATTTCAGCTTCATGCTCAGTCTGTCCAGTCGGCAACACCGTCTTCATTCTACAGGTGAAAAGTCTGCGGAGAGGTTAGGTAATTTCCCCGGGTTCACATAGCTAGTGAGCGGCAGAGACAGGATTTGAAACAAGTAGTTAAGGACAGATTATCTTAATTCTTTTTTCCTTCTGCTACTTTGCACTGGCCTCCAATATTCCATGTTAATTAAAAGGATTTTAAGAATAATGAGCTTTGAATCACTTCCTATTGTTCTGTGTGAATGAGCAACTTTTGGGTCCCAGAAAATGCTCTTCTAAGGTACCGTGTATTTCTACTTCTTTAATTTAAAAACTTAGCAATGCCCCATTCCTTTTTTTAAAAAAATCTTAATATTTATTTGTTTTTTTATTTTTACATCAATTTTTATTTATTTATTTTTTTGGGGGGTGGTAATTAGGTTTATTTATCTTAATGGAGGTACCGAGGATTGAACCTAGAACCTTGTGCATGCTAAATGTGTGCTCTACCGCTGATCTATATCCTCCCCTCCTTTATTTATTGTTTTAATTCTTATTTTTTATTGAATTGTAGTCAGTTTACAGTGTTAGTTTCAGGTGTACAATGTAATGATTTAGTTATATATTCTTCTACATATATATTCTTTTTCAGATTCTTTTCCTTGACAGCTCATTACAAGAAGTTGAATGTAGGTCCCTGTGCTACACAGTAGGTCCTTTTTGTTTATCTATTTTATACATAGTAATGTGTATCTGCTAATCCCAAACTCCTAATCTATCCCTCCCCCATTGAATGGTCCAGCACCGCTATAATTTTGTCCCTTCTTCACTGTGTAGTAAGTATTATACATATCTTTCTTAATTTTTTTATATAATTAGATTTTCAGAAAACATGAAAGAGGAAATACAACTGTCCACATCTTTCATTAATCTGTACTATCCTTGAGTTTTGTTTTTTTTTTTTAATGGAGGGACTGGGGATTGAACCCAGGACCTTGTGCATGCTAAGCATGTGCTCTGCCACTGAGCTACACCTGCCTCCCTTGAGTTAGTAATTTATGAAGGAAAAAACTGGTACAATCTTTTATCTTCTTAGTGATGTGATTTTTCTCACTAATCCTCTTACTGATCTTTTTTTCTGTTCATTTAAGTATTTAGCTAATTTTTATCTAAATATTACTCTTGGGAAGTTTGTTACTTTTAGTACTATGATCTAAGGTATAATATTGATTAGAAAGGTGGTTGATAATAGTTTTAGGTAAATATGTATCTAATAGAGACCTTTAAAATAATTAACTTCTCTAAACTATGTATAAAAATAAATCTAATTATGAAATGCTTTGATTATTTAAAAAAACACTACCGAATACAGTTGACCGCTTTTAGGAGAGTTTCTTATTTTAACTGCCTGGTCTGCTTTGAAACATCTTCTGTTTCAGTGCCCTTCTTAAGTCATATTAATCTTAACTATATGTGACTAATTGTATTTTTTCTTGAAATCTGTTATAACACAATTTCTTGCACAAGAAATGTATTTTCAGTAAAAGAAAGCTTTTTTTTTATGTTTTGTTTTAGATGTTGTGTAGTTTTAGATTGTCCAGTGATTTTCTCATTATGGTGTAAGATGAGTCAAGATTCCCCCCTTTTTTTCCTACCATATGGATTCCCAATTGTTCCAACACCATTAAATTACCCTGGTCCTCGTGCTGAGAAATCAAATGGCCATATACGCATGGTTATATTTTTGGACTGTCTGTTCTATTCCATTGATCAACATTTCTATTCTTACACCAATACTGCACTGTCTTAATTACTGTAGCTTTATAGCAAGTTTTGAAATCAGGCACTGCAAGACCTCCAACCTTGTTCTTTTTCAGAATTGCTCAGCTATTCTGGGTCCTTTCCATTTCCATTCCCACGTAATTTTAGAATCTATTTGTCAATTTTTATTTGTATAAGAAACTGTTTATTTCTCTTTGCCTTTTTTTAATAACAGTTTTTTAAATTGTGGTAAACTATAAATTTTTTAAATCACCTTAACCATTCATAACTGTACAGTTCAGTGGCATTGGTTACATCCACAACGCTGTGTACTCAGCGCTGTCTATGCCCAAACCTTTCATCACCCCCGACATAGATTCTATTCCCGTTAAACACTAACTCCTCCTTTCTCCTCCCCCACCCCCCAGGAGCCTCTAGTCTGCCTTCTGTCTCTGTGAATTGCCTACTCTAGCTACCTCGTAAAAGTGGAATCATACAATATTTGTCCTTCTGTGTCTGGCTTATTTCACTGAGTATAATGTCTTTAAGGTCCGTCCACGTTGTAGTGTATATAAACATTTATTTCCTTTTCATGGCTGAATAGTATTCCACTATGTGCATGTACACCACAGTTGGTTTGATCCATTCATTCACTGATGGACATGGGTTGTTTCCACCTTTTGGTCATTGTGAACAGTGCTGCTGTGAACATGGGTGTAGAGATATCTGTTTGAATTCTTGCTTTCAGTCCTTTTGGATGTACAGTTGACCCTTGAACCATGCAGGGGTTAAGGGTGCTGACCCTCCACGCAGTTGAAAACCAGCATGTAACTTTACAGCCAGCTCTCCATATCTGTGATTCTGCATCCTCATATTCCACCAACCATGGGTCGTGTAGCACAGTAGTGTGTATTCACTGGAAAAAAAATTTCAATTTATTATACTCCACATTGTAAGTGGACCCTTGTAGTTCAAACCCATGTTGTTCAACTGTCAATTGTATATCTTTAAGCAGAATTCATGGGTCATGTGGTAATTCTATATTTAATGTTTTGTGGAACTGTCAAGCTGTTTTCCACAGTGACTGCACCTTTCTCCTTTACTTTTTTATACATTCAGTTTTTATTAAAAGTCTTTCATGTCTTTCTTGTTTAAACCTAGCAAATTCCACTCAGCTGTAAGATAACTTGTTATATTAAGCAAAATTTAATTCCGCCATAAAAGGTTAATTTAATAAAGTTAGACTACTTTAGGTTTGAAAGGGTGGGTAATTACAGTGGGTGTAAGAAGCTAATTTAATTTTTCTCATTATTCCATTAAAGAAATTTGGAGAAAAAAGGAGAAAGGGAAAATAAAATGGGGTCTTGACACCCAAAATTCTAACCCTATTGCCACAGCTTCTCCAGCGTCCTTTTATTTACTTCCTTTGGTCGCCTACGTGTAAGGTCACACTCTGGACCTGCTTCTCTGCCAAGCCCAGTAATTCAAACATCCACTTCCAGCCACAGCCACTATGAGCATCTTCAGTCTTGTTGGGACCCCTAAACCCATCAACTCCTCCATTTCCTCTTTTCTCTTTGCTCCTCTCCCTACCTGGTTTAGAGTCCATGTTGCATTGTTTCATTTACTCTTTCTTGATCACATCTTTCACTCTCTTCTCCCTGCCTTTTCTAGCTCCTCTCTCCTACAACCCTCCCCCTGAGAAAAACCTCATCACTGCCTTCCCTGTGTGAACCAGGGGGATGGCCCTCGGTGCTTCTGAAGGATAACTTTGCTGGGTGCAGATTTCTGGGTTGGTGAGATCCCCACCATCCTCCCCACAAAATTTAAAATATTTCACTCCACTAGTGCTTGCATGGTTTCTGGTGAGAAATCTGATGTAATTCATGTCTTTTTCTCTGGCTTCTTTCAGGATATTCTCTTTGTCTTTAATTTCTTGCAGTCTGAATACGATAGACCTTGGTGTCTGTTTTTTGGTGTTTATCCTCCTCCTGTTCTCTGAGATCCCTGTATCTGTGGTTTGGTGTCTGTCACTAACTTGGGGAAATCCTCTGCTATTATTCCTTCAGACATTTCTTCCGTCCCTTGTCCTTTTCTTCCTGGTGGCTCCATCACACACATGTCATACCTTATACAATTGTCACAGAGTTTCTGGATAATCCGTGTCGTTTTTTCCGACCTTCTCCTTGCATTTTGGTTTTGTGAGTTTCCGTTGATTTGTCTTCAACCTCTGACTCTTTCCTCGGTCTCGTTCCTTCTGTTATGGGCCCACCCATTCTTTGTTCCTGTTACAGAGTTTTTGATTCCTGGAATTTCTTTTTGATTCTTTCTTAGTGTTTCCATCTTCCTACTTAGGTTACCCATCCTTGCCTGTTGTCTGTTTCCCCAGAATTAGCATATTAGCCATGGTTTTTTTAAACTCTTGATCTAATCATTCCAAATTTCCTGCCATATCTGAGCTGGATTCTGATGCTTGCTTTATATCTCCAGACTATGTTTTTTCGATTTTTAGCATTTTTAGCCTTTAGCCTTGACATTTTTTGTTGAAAGCCATGTGTGAGGAAGCGAGGCGGGTGGACCTTTAGCATGAGGTTTTACGTGTATCTGGCTTAGAGTTGGGCTCATGTACGGTTGGCTGTAGCCGCGGTGGTGTCAGAGGTGAAAATTGTCTGTGCTGCCCTTGTTTTTGTGTCCTCTGTTGCCCCTGGGTAGAGGCTCCTTAAATAGGTCCTGACACTCGCTGTTCGTTTAGCTGCAACCCCCCTGACTATGCAGACGCTCTGCTGATCTTGCGGTCAGGTCTGGGGAGGGAAGCATTCTGCAGTCCTACAATTAGGTCTCAGTCTTTCAGTGATCCTGATTTGACTATTTCCCTGTCCCCACGTTGAAGGCTACGGGAGGATGGAATTACTTCCCTCCCCTTAGGCCAGTTAGGCTAAGGTAAAACCCCAGCTGGTAGGTTCTGGTACCAGGCCCTCCTGGGAGCACAAAGGGGTTTTTCTCTGACCTTCACAGTAGGACTCCTGGAAGTAAAACTCATGTAAGTGTGGGGACACCCCCCTGCCAAGAATGGGCCCCCTTAGGTATTTTAACCCTCAAGCTTCTCCACACTAAGCCTCCAGCAGTCTGTCAATTACAGTTTCAAGTGTTCCTTCCAGCACTGGCTCCAGCTGTCAGCTCTGCTCCCCGGTGCTTGTTCCCAGTACACTGTGATTCTTTGTATCTCAGATCCTTTGTATCCTGTTTCCACAGTTTGGGGGGCAACAGTTTCCCTGTGACCTTGATTCTCTCATGTTTCTAAGAAGAGTTAATTGATTTTCAGTTTGTTTAGCTTTATTCTTCTGAGGATGGGAGTGAAAACTCCAAAGCACTTTACATGTCTGACTAGAAACCACAGAAGTATGCTTACTGATTTTTCAAAAACTTCTGCTGTGATTTTGACTGGAATTGTGCTTAATCTGTAGTTCAATTTGGAAAGAACTGACGTGGTAACAATATTGAGTCTTTTGATCCATGAACATAGAATAAATCTCCATTTATTTAGATCTTCTAAAATTTCTCTGAGCAGTATTTCCTAGTTTTCAGTATATGTCTTACACATTTTATTAAATTTATCCTCACATGTTCAGCTTTCCCAGTGCCGTGGTGCTTGTCCAATGTCAGTTTTCATTTGTTTACTACGATGTACAAAATATAAGTGATTTTTGTGTATTGGCTGTGTAGCTTGCCACTTTGTTAAACTCACTCATTATGTCTAGTAGCTTTTATACAGATCTGTTTGGTTTTCCCATCTATTAATCATCTTGTTTGTAAATAAAAACATTTGTACTTCTTCCCTTCCAAATCATTTGATTTTTTAAACATTAATAAATGTTACTTAGAACATTTTTAAATTTACAAAAAAATTGAGCAGATGGTGCAAAGAGTTTCCATATTCTTCTCCCACCTCCACATTTTGCATTAATGTGGTACATTTGTTATAATTAATGAATCGTATTGATACATGAAGTCCGTAGTTTACATTAAGGTTCACTGTTTGCATCTTCCAGTTCTGTGGGTTTAGACAAATGTATAATGTCATGTATCCACTATTACAGTATCATACAGACTAGGTTCATTGCCTCCCCAGATCTCCTGTGCTCCACCTGTTCATCCCCCCAACCCTCCCTGAACCCCTGGGAACCACTGATCTTTTTACTGTCTCCATAGTTTTGTCTTTTCCAGAATATCACATACTTGGAATCATACAGCATATAGTCTTTGAAGATTCGTGTCTTTCATTTAGCAATATATATTTACGTTTCCCACGTGTCTTTTTTTTTTTTTTTTTTGGCACTGGGGTGGGGTACTTGATAGTTCATTTCTTTTTATTGCTGAATAATATTTCTTTGTCTGAATGTACCACAGTTTATCCGTTCACCCATTGGTTGTTTTCAGTTTTTCGCCATTCTGGACAAAGCTGCTATAAAATATTCACATGCAGGTTTTTGTGTGGTCATACCTTTTCTCCTCAGTTGGGTAAATACGCAGGAGGACCATGACTGGATCCTACAGTGACTTAGTCTGCCCAGCTGCCTGGGTGACTTAAACAACTGGAATTTATTTTCTCAGCGTGCTGGAGGCAAGAAGTCCAAGATCAAGATGTGGGAAATTTGGTTTCTGACGAAACCTCTCTTCCTGTCTTGTCGTCTTGATGTGTCTTCACACGACCTTTCCTCTATGTGTGTTCCAGAGAGAGAGTTGGGGGGAGAGAGAGAGAGATCTGGTATCTGTTCCTCCTCGTGTAAAGACAACAATCAAATCACTCAGGGCCCCACCCTGCTGACCCCAGTAAACCGTAATTACCCACTAAAGGTCCTGTCTTCAAATACAGTCATACTGGGGGTTAAGGCTTCAACATATGAATTTTGGGAGGACACAATTCAGTCTATAACATACAATAAGACTATGTTGGGGTCGGGGTGGGAGGTGGGGGGAAATGGGTGAAGGTGGTCAGAGAGTGCAAGCTTCCACTTATAAGATGAATACGTTTTGGGGATGTAATCAGCAACATGGTGACCGTAGTTAACAATACTGTATGGTCAGCTATATCTGAAAGTTGCTAAGAGATCAGATTTTAAAAGTTCTTACCGCACAAAAAAAATGTGGAACTATGTGACATGACGGATGCATGAACCAATTTTATTGTGGCAGTCATCTTGCAGTAGATATCCAATCATTATCTGGATACCTTAAATTTGCACAGTGTTTTATGTCAATTATACCTCAATAAAGCTGGAAGAAAAAGAAGACATGTATGTTTACAATTTAGCCATAAAAGGAAGGAAATCTCGCCCTTTGCGACAACCTGGATGAATCAGGAGGATGTTATCCTAAGTGAAATAAGACAGTCACAGAAACGTGAACGCTGTGTGACCTCACCTGTATGTGGGATCTAAAAAAGTCACGGTGGAACCAGAGCGTAGAGTGGTGGTTGCCAGGGACTGAGAGGTGGGGAAAACAGGGAGATACTGGGCACAAAGGGCACAAAGTTTCAGTCATAAAATGAATACGTTCCGGGGAATCTAAGGTACGGCATGGTGACTATGTTAATAATACTATACTGTGCACTTGACGTTTGCTGAGACAATAGATCTTAGCTGTTCCCAGCGCCAGAAACACGTGACTGTGTGAGGTGAGAGACGTGCTGACTTACTGTATTGTGACCATCGTTTCATAATACCTGCAGACATTAAATCATCATGCTACGTACCTTAAAAAAGTCACAGTGTACAACCTAAATCTATAACATTTTTATCAATTATGTTTCAATACAGCTAGAAAAGAAACAAATAAGAGGAAATCTCAGAAATTTGTTCAGACTCGTGACATTTATTCTGTGGTTTAGTATCGCTTTATTTTGAATACCTGGTGGGGAGAGCGCTGTGGCCTTTAGGGTTTTAGGGCTGCTAGTGTTCTTAACCCACGTCATCTCAGGTCCGCTCCTTTTCCCCGTGGTCATCGCCCCGCTCGGGCGGTCAGGCTGGCAGAGCGGCCCCCTGAGCTGCCCTCCCGCGCGCACTCCCTGAGCCTGCGATGCCAGTGCTCAGTGGCTTTGAACCAAGGGACCTTTATATCCTTACAAATTATTGCAAAGCTTTTATTTATGAGGATTATGTCTATTGATATTTGTTGTAATGAATATTAAAATTTAGAAATTTAAAAATGCTTAGTGATTAATTTAAAATATCAGTGATAAGCCCATTAGATGTTAATATAACTTGTATTTTCTTTTTTTTAAACATTTTTTATAAGTTATAGTCATTTTACAATGTTGTGTCCAGTGTAGAGCACAATTTTTCAGTTATACATGAACATACATATATTTATTGTCACTTTTTTTTTTTTGCTGTGAGCTACCGCAAGATCTTGTATATATTTCCCTGTGCTATGCAGTATAATCTTGTTTATCTATTCTACATTTTGAAATCCTAGTCTGTCCCTTCCCACCCCCTGCCCCCTTGGCAACCACAAGTTTGCGTTCTATGTCTGAGTCTGTTTCTGTTTTGTATTATAACTTGTATTTTCTAATGAAAATTACTTTCTTTCCCACTGTGCACTTCTGCATTCTGAGCATTCATAGCTGACTGTCTAGAATGGAGTATGTATTTAGGAAATGTTTTCTGAATAAATGCATATCAATTTTTAAAATTGGAAGTACATAGTGCATACATGGTTTTTGCTAAATATTCATACAATTGCAAGTTTCCTTTTTAGTAGAATTTGCTTTGGAAAACAGGTTGTTTATACCTAATTAAGTGATACCTCGATTGGTAAATCATCTATTACAAAACTTCTTTGATGAAAATTTGCCTTTGGTTAGCCCTTGGCGTGGGAAGGGCTGGACAGGATCCAGGGATCTTTGGCCCAGTATTGGCTGTGACTGTGGATAAAGAGGCAGTGGCTTAGTTTCATGTTTAGGTGTTAGAAGCAGACTGGGGGTTGGGCCCCAGGAAACGCTCGGGTCATTTATTAGACCACGTATCCATGAGCCAGTGAAACAGTTCCCTTTACCACTGAGCTATGAAAATCCCTCACTGTTCTGAAGTCAAAAGATTATGGACTTTAGTGTTTAGTATAATCGTTAACAACCTTATCAGTTTGAGGAAATCTTGAGGGAGGTAGCTATTTATCTTCATTAAAACTTCAAGCAATGCGGTTCTTTATAGATTTTGTTGAGTGTGATTAGGCCCGTTCTAGCGCAGAGCTCAAGTCTCTCCTAATAGGTTGTGGTCACAGCCAACAGGCTAAACAAAGAGCAGGAAACAAGAAGAAACTTGCACTGTTCACTTTGACTATTTGTTAGATTTGGGCTTTGAAAAGAAGCAAAGGTGCTTAAGATAAGTGATTAAAGTGAAAATTTTAGATTACGATTTTTATTTATTTTGTAAATTTTATGATTTTATTTATTCATTGTGAATAAATTGGCTACATGATGTGATTTTATAATTTTAAATAAACATATGCCAATCTGTATACCATGGAGATTAAATTGAGAAGTGTTTACAACCCAGTCAAAAAATGGGCAAAAGACCTAAACAGACATTTCTCCAGAGAAGACACACAGATGACCAAAAGGCACACGAAAAGATGCTCAACATTGCTAATTATTAGAGAAATGCAAGTCAGAACTACACTGAGGTATCACCTCCCACAAGTCAGAGTTACCATCATCAAAAAGTCTACAAATAATAATAATAAGTCTACCCTCCTACACTGTTGGTGGGAATCTAAATTGGTGCAGCCACTATGGGGAATAGTGTGGAGGTTCCATAAAAAACTAGACTTTACTACATAATCCATCAATCCCACTCCTGGGCATATACCTGGAGGAAATTCTAATTTGAAAAGACACATGTACCACAGTGTTCATAACAGCATTATTTACAATAGCCAAGACATAGAAGCAACCTAAATGTCCATCAACAGGTGACTGGATAAAGATGTGATATATATATATTTACACACACACACACAATGGAATACTACTCAGCTATAAACAGGAATGAATTAATGCCATTTGCAGCAACATGCATGGACCTAGAGATGATCATACTAAGTGAAGTAAGTCAGACAGAAAAAGACAAGTATATGATATCACTTATATGTGGAATCTAAAAAAATGATACAAATGAACTTATTTACAAAACAGAAACAGACTCACAGACACAGAAAACAAACTTATTCTTACCAAAGGGAAAAGGGCGGGGGGGGGGATAATTTAGGAACTTGAGATTAACAGACACACACTACTATATATAAACTAGATAAGCAACAAGATCCTACTGTACAGCACAGGGAACTGTATTCAAGATCTTGTAATAACCTGTCACGAAAAAGAATATATATATACTGAGTCACTTTGCTTTACATCAGAAACTAACACAATATTGTAAATCAACTATACTTCAATTAAAAATATATTTTAGAAATTGGAAAGTGTTTAGTCATTTAACTAAATAAACTAAATAACTTGTAGGAGTCTTACAAAGTCAAGTTTCTAGTACATATCAGAGACTCAGCAGATAAAACCTCCAGCTCACTTCTGTAAACATTCATCAGGTACCTCTTACATGCCAGTTGCACTGTTCGAGAAACTCTTCTGTTACTTGAAGCCAGGTACACCTGCAGTACTTCAGTTAGGGCAGAGTGAGCCTGGAGATTTTTGTGTGTCTTTGTACGTCTTCCATAAGAGGGCAGCAAAGGACCGTCCTGATTTTGCTCTTACGCAGTCTTACGCTGGAGACTGGCTCCTACTGCAAACTTAAATATTAGAAATCTTCCAAGAGTGAGGGAAAACAGAGAGCATGGTTACAGCTTTCCATCGTTTCTAGGTGGTCTTTGGTATGGTCTAATGTGGTTCTTGTACTGCAGAGTGGACCATCCCACGTGGCCTGTGGTATCTGAGATGGCCGTGTAATTGAATGTTGGTTGCGGTGTCAGTGGTTGGGATTTGAATGCTACAAGCGTGACTTGCCAGCTGTGTAACGTGGAAAGACTGCTTAACATTTCTGGACTTCAGTTTCCTCGTCTATTAAGGAAAAGGGTGGAGGGGAGGAAGAATAGCTGTGCCTACTTCACATGGTTTTAATAAACACAAGAGGATTTCTGTGTCCTGGAGAGGCTAAGAACAGTTAAAAGATGGACCTAGAAAAGGCTAACCCGATAGCCTGCAGTCTTGGCATTATTTACTATTTTAAAGAAAGTCCTTTTTAGGGTCTGAAAAAGGCCATTCCAGAGGTGGCTACTTATATATTTTTAAATTAATGAACACATTTATGTACTGACCAGTTACCATTTATTCATGTAACTTCTAAAGCCAATTAAATGCATGTGAACCATGTACCAAAATCTTTTACTGTCTCGAATGGCCTAGGTTAATTTGTTAACTCCAGTTTTTAATTTTCTAAGTAAATAAAATAAGATGTGAGGCACTGAGTTTGTTTCATCCTCATTTAACTCTCACAAGAGTAGTGTAATAATTACGTTTTTCCTTATTTCTGGCTTTTTTTTTTTTTATGGCTTTCATTTGTTAAGCTTTCCTGATTATTTCTTTTTTCTCCTTTGCCTGTCAATTTCATTGATGGTGGTTTTTATCTCTGTGCTTACATTTTTGTTGGCCGTGTTTGAAATATATCTGTCAATTTGAGAGTTAATCAGTGTCTAACCTCTAGCTGTCAGATAACATCAGGCTTTTAACCTGATGTTTTCCTCCATTTCTCCCTTGTGACATGCCTGTATTTTGAGTAATCTAAAATTTTAGTCTGAGATTATTATTTTCTGTTTCATTTTGTGTCTTTTAAAAATGAACCTCACAGAGATACATTAGTATTACTTTCTGATTCATGGCGTGGTCTCACTGTTGGCCCCTCCTGCAGGAGGATTATACATCCCGACCTAGTGGAAGTCAGGCAGGGCCACGTGACTTGGTCTGATGGACGGATGTGAGCGGAAGTGATGCCCGTCATTTGTGAACACAAGTTTTGTGAGGCAGCACCTGGTTCACTGTTGTTACCTGTTCCTTCTGCCGTGATTCTGGCAGGTAGAGGCTGCGCCCTGGCCAGCATCTTAGAATGAAGAAAAGCAGAACTGAGGACCAGTGAAAAATAGACCCTTGTTTTGTTCACTTGTATAGAAATGATTATGATCCTTACGCAAACTGGTGGTCACAGAGTTTCTCCCCAGGGATCTCCAGCAGCGCGTCCACCAGCACGTCAAACATACCAGAATTGTCAACCTCCATTTTCTCCAACTCCATTTACATTTGGCCATTAATTTGAAATTTCGAGACAGAACTTTTCATCAGATCACTCACCGTGCTGTAATCCATACTTGAAACAAACTGAATCTAGTATATTTTTCTTTGCCTTCAAGCTTTCCGAAGGGGAAAGGTCCACAGAAAAGTCATCAACTGTTAGAAATGCATCGTCACTGCAGTTATGATGGTTATTTCTCTGTATTCTCATACATCCATTTATTGTGTATCTGGAAGCTAGTAAAGTCCGTTGAGTCAGCCAGCCAGCTCGATCAAGAACAGGAAATAAGAAAATAACAAAAACAAAAGATTCTTTCCCTCTGGTCATTTTTGTGTTCTTTGTAGCTTGTGGAAGAGGTCTGCGCCTCCCTTGTATCTGCCCTGCATGCCAGGCAAGAAGGAGAAAGTCAAGACAGGAGGAGAGGAAGACATTAATTCTCCATTTTCTGCACTTTCCTGAGCAACCTCTTATTTACGTATATGCTGTGAATCTCCAGGCAGCCACCTCCACCCCCACCACCCCCATCCCACTACAAGGAAGCTCTGAAACCAACTTGAAGCTTATCTTCAGATGCATTGGCTGTAAACAGTTACTTATTTCCTTTTGCTTTTCAAAAGTCTGAGTTAGCATTGGGCAAGTAGGAAAGCTGCCTCCCTTCGTTGGAAAGAGACCTGTGGTCAGTGTCAGTATCCTCACAGGGGAGGAAAGGTCTGAATTCATAAGAGTGATTACTGCGTGCTAGGCACTGCTCAGCGTGGTTTACCTGTGTTTACGCGTTTAGCCCTCCAACCAGTCCTGAGGAGTAGGGACTATTAGCCCCCTCATTTTACAGTTGAGAAAACTGAGTCACAGTCAAGTGACTGCCCGCGGTCACGTGCTTAGTGGCTAGTGCGGCTCCAGGCTTCATGCTCTGATCCGATTATCAGAGCCACCAACTAAGGTTCACACACGCGGCACCGGTCATAAGGTAGGTGCAGAGCGGCCCGGAAGTCAAACAAAAAAGGGAAGCGGGGCTGTCCGCAAGACTTCAGGACGGGCCTGACGGAATTAAAGCTGTTGCTCAGAGGAAGTGCCGCTTCCCCGGGCAGTGGGGCCTGGGAAACGTTCCTTCCTTGGGTGTTTGTGACACTGGTGCCACGAGGTATTGTGAACAGCATTTTTCATCACAATCCCACAGTGATGGCGTGAAGCTTGTTTGTTTATTTATTATTGAAGTACAGGTGATTTGCAATATTGTGTTGGTTTCTGATGTACAACAGGGTAGAGTGATTCCGTTATAGACATATGTACACATTCTTCTCCATTATGGTTTATTATAAGATATTGCGTATAGTTCCCTGTGCTGTACAGTAGGGCCTTGTTGTTTATCTGTTTTATAGATAGTAGTTTGTATCTGCTCATCCCAAACTCCTAATTTGAAGTTTGTTCTTTAACGTGACAAACGTAGGAGGAAGTATGATTGTGCTGTGTGACGCTTCCGCTGTACGGTGTGATCCAAGGACAGAGTATACGCTGAGTAGGTCAACAGGTGGGTTTCACCTCTTCTGAGCAACCCTCCATGAATACATGTTTTGAGACTAAACTTTTGATCCATATAGAACAGCAAAGAATTTGATTTTATCCTTTTTGTCGGGAACCTAGAGTGGGTATGTTGTGTTGCCCATTAGAGGCAGATCCTTGAATTTTAACCAGCCTGGCAGAGAGCAGGATTCACATCCTGCCAAGCGTGCCTGAATGGAAGTCTGCCAGCCTCAACACAGAGCATGTGATCTTCTAAGGATCCTTCTTGCTGAAAAATTCCATGATTCTTTGAAAGTAAAATAAAACTTCAGGTATGTAGAATTCCAGTATTCAGGACCTAGAGTCTTAATCAACTGATTTAAGAGCATAGGGCTGTATTTCTAGAACAGTGTCACTCTTGGTAATAGAAGAAGGAAGACACAGGGGGCCAACTGTAGGGGGCAGCTTTCCTTGACTGGATCAGAGTTTCTTCACTGATACACATCCCCCTTTCCATTTTTCTTTACCAATCATTGTAATTTCTAAAATAGTATAATTCTATATTCTAGGCATAATATTTTACCTTGTATTTTTATTGTAGGACATTTACAAGCTATAAATAAGCATTAGGGAAAAAAATCACCCACAATCCTACTAGAGGCTATAAATCGTCTCGGTCCTGTCTGTCCATTCCTGCACATACACGCCGACTTACCTGAAGGGTCAGGAGACACACGCTGTTACTAGCCTGCCTTATTCATGTAACAACATGGCATGGTGCGGCTCTCGATGCCGTGAAATACTGATGTGTACGGTGGCCGCAGACGACTGTATTAGATAGACACGCTCAGGAATGATGTTCCGCTGGTGCAGCCGTACTGGTTGTTGACATACAAAAAGACTTCCATACTGGTGGGCACCAGGTGCTGCCCTGAGCCCCCAGGATGCCTGCCCATCGACCCTCTCCAGCAGCACGAGGGCAAGGCCTGCCCTGGTGCTTGGCCAGCCTGAATTCCAAATGGTGAGTGCCCACACCAGTGGTTTTGGATCATCCTTGAATGCATCATGATTTCCCATATTGTTGGCTATATTTCATCTGTTTATTAGAAAGCATTTTTCCTGGTAAATACATATTTTAAAAAGTCTTCTGACTAAAGTGTTACGATATCTAGAGAAACCCATAGATTTTCACAGAAAATTGGTCTCTGAAATGATCATCACAATTAATGTAATAATACATGCCTGATTGGAACAATGATTTGGACACATAAAAAGCCAACTTATACACAGCATATACCTGAACATAGACTTTATTTCCTTCTCCGTAGAGCAGAAACCATGGCACTTGGGTGTAATTCATTGTTTTTCTGCTACACTAAATTCAGACATTCAGTGCATTTCTCTTTTAAGTATGATTTTTTTTTTTACTGTAGTAGCATATTATATCTCACCACCCTCCAATACTGTTTTATCTTATTTTCGTTTCTTTCCTCATTTATCCATTCTTAACACAACTATATATATTTTTCAGATATCTTTTATATTTTCCCAGTCTTGACTAGAATTTCACATTTCACATTATTTGGTTAATGTCTTATACTCTGACCTGTGTATTTGTCCTCATACTATTTACCAGCTTTTGTCTGTTTTAAATAAGCAGCTCTGTTACCAGGCTTATTTAAAAAGAGAAACATGCAAATTTTTATTTACCCGAATCTTCAGAATGTGTTTTCGACTTTTTTTTTACACTTACGAAATAGCTATGACTTTTCACTGCGAATTTCCAAGTTGTCTCTTTTGGCCCCAGGAGAATTTTTCTTTAGTTCTTGGAGGGTGAGACCTGTTGCCACCACAGTTTAAAATAAGCAGGAGGGCTGAGGTCAGCCCACGCCTGCTCCTGCAGTGACGTGCCTTTCCACGGTTAATTAATTGAGGGGAGGGGAGGGCAAGTGCCTGCCTGTTGACTTTGCCATGAAATATGTTGCCAGATGTTGCCTTATCTTCATCTCCATCTTCTTTATCGTCCTCGTCTAAGCCACCATAATGTCTCACCTGGCCCCTCTGCTTCTAGTCCTTTTTCTCGAAAGCAGCACAGGGATGTTTGAGGACGTATCAGAGCAAAAGCCCATCAGTGTTTTCTCCTTGGACATCCAGTAAAATCCAAACTGCTTACTGTGGTCCATCAGCCCCGCCATGGCCCGCCCTCCCTAAATTTTCTCCTGGGCTCTTTAAGTGCCAGCCACACCCTCTTTTCTTCTATTTTAATTCTCCAGGCTTTCTCCTGTCTCAGAACCATCCTGGGTTTTGGTTCCTCGGCCTCAGCCTCTCTTCCTGCCCATCAGAACACGTTCACTCTCCCTGGCTTCCAGGTCTAAGGGGAAGCTCACGTCTTCAGTAGCTTTCAGGCGCACGTAGACTTTCAGCCTCACTCACCCGTCGCCTTCTCCACGTTGCCCTGTTCTGTTCCCTTCCCGCTACTTAAGACCATGTACCCTTGTCCCCTTTACTTTATTTCGTAATTGTCCACTAAAGCAGACGTTAAGTGCTGCAAAACTAGAGGTCGTGTTGGTTTTGTTGGCAGCTGTTTGTCCAGCACCTGGCAGTGTTTGCCATGCGACGGACGTGTGATAAATACTTACTGGTGGTCCAGACCCCAGCCTCCTTGGCAGAAGAGTGTTTATTGTCCTTATATGAATTTGTCCAAGTTTCAGTTGTTTCCGTTTAGTTTAGGCCAGGAGGGATCCACGTTCCCCAAAGTGCTGCCCCATTTTGACCAGCACGTGGGGAGTGTCCAGCTCTGCTTTAGGACTGAAACGCCACACCACGGTTCTCTCCAGAAAGTGGCTGAACCTAGCTACTGAGTAACAGTCCTCCTTAGGAAAATTTCAGACACGTATTTTATTTCTGTGGTTGCTGACAAGTGTTTTATTTCACAGAATGGAAGGCGCCTTGCCCGGGGTGGAAGCAAAGGCCTGCCTTTGTAGCTCTTGCCTCTCCGCCGTGGGAAGGATTCGGCGGCCGCTCTGTGTCATGGTAATGCGGGAGTCTCCGCTGGAAGGCTGGGCCTCTTGGTTTCCTTGATGTTCCTAGGCTTTGGGGTTTTGTTTAAGATTTGTGTTTTAGGAAGGAGCATTTCCATGGTGACACCGGTTCCTTCTACCATCCCTGAAAAATACCGATGACAAGCGGAGTAATCCGATTCCCGGATTACTGCACAGATGTCTTTTGTATCTGCCTTCATGTGAGGCCCTTGGGCCGGTTCCATTTCAGCGCATTTATTCCCCTGAGTGCGTTTTTTTTTTTTTTTAAATGAAGCATGTTTTCAGATTAGGAGTAAATGACTTGGATTGGCGAATTAAACAGGGAACGGCCTATGTAATGCTAACAGTCTAAACTCAGTGTAGGATGAATTTAGAGGTAAGGATATGAAGGGAGAGATTGTTTCAGGGGCAAAACTAAGCAGCAGCTTCAGGCAGTGACCACACACTGGTGGAGAATCAGTGCTGTGTTCACAGACTGTGTTCAAAACTCATGTGCAGTTTTTAAAATATAAAGTTTCATGGCAAAATGTGGTAAACACGTGCACTCTTCCTGACGTGGAGCCACAGAACTCACTTCTCCCCGGAGCCCTCCGTACGCTGATTGCTGCTGCGCTCAGGTCTGGCCCAGATGTGCACCGTCTAGCACTTTTCGGAGCTTTGCAAAGCATTTGCACAGATGTGTTTGAGTTTTCACGCGGGAGGTAATTTCAAGTGAGATGAGGAGGCACGAGAAGGACCTCCTCAGAATTAATGCAAAGTCTAAATTATGGAAAAGTAGGGCAGCTTTTTTTTTTTTTAAGTTCAAGTAGTGGTTAGTCTGTACTGCCAATGAGCGCGTGAGCGGTTTAACTTGAATATTACCTGATGGGGTGCAGACAGCGTGGCTGGTGGGTCATCACCGGGCTCTTGGTGACTCTCACCCCTGGCATCTGCCCCCTTCCTGCGTGACCTCAGGCCCATCTCATCCCCTCCTGAGACCTCCTCTTACACTCCGGTGTCTCCTCTCCAACCCTGAGATGATCACAGATGATCACTAGTATGTCATTAGTACTGATTTATAAATGCTTGTGGTTTAAGCATAAAAATAACACTGAAAGGGAAAATGCTATATAACCTTAACCTCTAGGGGTAGATATTTTTATGAGTAGATTAGCATGTATGTTGTAATTCTATTTTTCTTACCAAATAGATTATATGGTATAAATTATTGCACACGTTTGTGAATATGTCTTGAATTCACATGACAGATATTCTTCCTTATTTGTAATTTGGGTCTCACCTGCAGCCGTCCTTGTGGATAACGTGTGTTTTACTTACTTGAATAAGTGTTTCCATGGACAAATTTCTGGAAGTGAACCTGTGAGGGCAAATTGGTGTGAAGGTTGAAATTTAATAAACACCAACAAATTACCTTAAAAAGTACACCAATTTATACTCCCAATAAAACATGAGAGAGTGGTTTTTTTTGTTTTTGAATTTAGCTATATACTTACTAGCTCAGGGCATTGTCTTTAAAAAAAAAAAGTCTTTGCCAGTCTCATAGGTGCTCACGGAGTTCAGGACACACTGATCCACGGTCTGGCATCTTGGCGTGCAGATTATTTTTTAATATATATGTTATTTTATTTATTTTTGTGGGTGGGGTGAATAGGTTTATTTGTTTATTTGTTTTTTAATGGAAGTACTGGGGATTGAACCCACGACCTTGTGCGTGCCAGGCGTGCAGTCTACCCCGAGCTATACCCTCCCCTGGCGTATTGAATCTTCTAAGTTACAGGAGGTTTGAGAAAACGGCAGAAGCAGGAAGGTCACTAGGACCTTCCTCCTGCCCTTCTCCCCTGAAGCAAGTGGTAAAACCCTCACGTGAGAGGCGCCCCCGATACCGAGGGAAGGAGCAGCCTCGTACCTGGGGCCGAGGGAGCCGACGGAGGCTGAGCCGCCAGGCCCCGCGCCGCTCCCCGGTCGCCGCGCCCCTTGTCCGTCCGTCTTTCCACGAGTCTCTGCTCCTCACCCAACGGGCACAGCTCACGGGGGCCACCATCGCTCCTGGCCTTCGTTTCCTTATGAGGCTCCGTTGCCCGAAACCCTGCATTAAACAAATGTGTGTGCTTTTCCCCTCTTAGCCTGTAATCTGCACACGCAGCCAGGGGCCCAGAGAGGGTCAAGGACACTGTCTCCTCCCCTGCCTCTTGCCGCTCTTCTATTTTGCATTCCTATGGTAGGGCGGCCACTTCCTCCCTGATTATTAACCAACATTGTTTCTGCTTATTTGTGCTTCCTGTTCACACACTTCGTCCTTGGGAAACATGCTTGTTTTCTCCTGTGAACGTGTGGTAGCTGCTTTTGTCAAGCGCTGCAGATCTTTCCCCCGGCGTTTGAGTGCCAGCTGCACGCTAGGCCCTGTGCGAAGTACGCCACCCACGTCGCCCCGCTCAGCGCTCACGCCAGTCTCGTGGGACACAGGCATTACTGCCAGTGAGTGGGCTCTTGTCTCGTGCAGGAGAGAACGCAGGAGTGAGGCACAGTGAAGTGAAAGTCCATTTCAGGGAGACACACGCTCCACAGGCAGAGTGGGGGCCGTCTCAGGGAGCAGGAGGGCGGCTCAGGCCAGGTGGTTCCAGCCGGTTTAGGTCACATGCTCATCGGCCGTGTCCTCCGCTCAGTGGTCGTTCCCTGCCCCTCCCTCCTGTCTCAGCATTAGTGTCCTTTTTCCCACAGAGGAGACCTGAGCTGTGCCGTGGTTTCTGTAGCTACCCCGCCATGGTGTGAGTCACGCTGAGCCAATAAATCCTTGGAATTAACATACACGCTGTCAGCCATGCGTCACACAGATGACCCCAACTCTTCTGTCCTTCTCTGGGAGAAGCTTAACTCTGAAATTGTGGAAATACTACACCTGTCAAGGCTTGGCATTTATATTGAAATATTTTCCTACAGTGTCCTCCCAGTCTGTTCTTGTAAAGGTATGGCACTGGAAGTAGATAGGATTGGCACCGAACGCCAACAGCCAGGCAAAGGAGCAGACCTCGAGCCGCTGCAGGGTCCCCCTGACGTGCGGAAGCCCAGGGCCCACGACGGGAATTGAACTTCTCTCCCCTTGGGGTGGGGTGGGGGGGTCACCTGCATGACCCAGAGAGATGGCTCTCACTTCCTGGGTTCATTTACAGCCCACCCCACCCTGCCTGCCCCATCCCGGCAGCCCTGTTGTCACTCAGCCACAACCCCTTCCCTCCCTGGCCACACAGCAACCCGAATGGGATCTCACAGCAGCGGGAGGGTCTGCTCTCTGGGAACGACGCCGACACCTCTGTGCCCCAGCCACCGCCGCCAAATCTCTCCGCAGCGGGGGCTCGGGACAAAGTCGTGGTTTAACCTTTCCTATCGGAGTGCGCGGGCACCAAGTCTGCTTCACTTTCTGTGTTAATGGTCTGCCTTCTATCTGTCTGATGTGGCCTGATCTGTATCAATACATCACATTTGCTCAGAGCTAAGCTTTGTCTATTTAAAAAACCTAGAGAATGTTCCTTTGTTTGAGGTAATGAGCGCTCCCCGGGGACTACTTTGCTAGTCAGTTTTACAAGAACATTCTTTGAAGAGAACCTCATTCTCTGTGAGAGCTCTCCCCCTCAACTAACTCAGAATGTCCAAATACGAGCTCATCTTTGCTTCCGGAAGGCACAGCCCTCTTGGCCCTGTTTCCAGGAGCGCCTCTCTGGGCCGGGGGCCAGGCTCCAAGAGCTCTGACTCGTGTACCTTTCTGCGCTCAACAAGGAGCCCCATTTGTTCTTGTTTCCCACACTTCCTTGTGGAGTTTCCCCGCCCTGTCCATTTTTGTGGCTGCCACCCTGTCCGGATCTTCATCCTTTCACACATGTACCCTCCTAATTGTGCCTCCGAATTGTACCCACGGACTCAGGAGTCATCAAACACGAGCCGTCCGCAGCGGGCTGAGCCTTTGCCGTGCAGAGCCAGCCCTCATGCTGCCCACACCACTCGTCCTCACGTGAGGGTTACCGTTCTGCCAGAGGCTGTCGCCGTTCCCAGGGCGCGTTCGTCCCTGCCTGCGTGGAGACAGAGCCTGCAGCTGGGCTGTGCTCACCCCATTAGAGATGTCCTCGCACCCATGGTTCTCCCCTTCTTCCCCCGCCCCACTTTCTGGAGCTCTGCCGTGGGCAGTTGACCTCTCTGTTAGGCCATTAATTTCCTCTTTTAGCTCTTCTGTCTCTTTGTCTTTTTTTTTTTTTTTTTTTGTGCTCTATTTTCTAGGAAATTTCCTTAAATTTATCTTGGAACCCTAAGTTGAAAAAATTTAATCGTATTTTTTGTTTCTATGAGCTCTTTTGTGTTTTCTGTTCCATTTTTATAACATGCTGTTTTTTTCATGCACTCAGTATCTTCTCACTTACGTGAAGATACAAAATATATAAAAGGTACCTTCTCCCGGCCTTGTCTTCCTCCCTCTGTGTGTGTGTGTGTGTGTGTGTGTGTGTGTGTGTGTGTGTGTGTGTATTTTTCACATCAGGTCACCTCACACATCTGGTGCTCTTGGCTATCTGTTCACGTTAAGAGTGGAGCCAGTAATGCTGATCGGAAGTTCTTTGTGCGCGGGGAGTGGAGAGTCTTGTCAACTGTGGCTTCATGGCAGGGTGGCCTGGCAGGCCGGTGTCATCGGAGAACTTCCAAAGTCAATTATTTTAAGATCTTCTGCCTTCAGTTGACCATCTTCCCCAGGGAAGAACTTTCCAGACTCCCACCTGGAGATGACAGTGCTGGCTATCCGTGTTCTGGGAAGATGCTGAGGGTCTAAGACATCAATTACATGAACTTTCAGTCAGTCCTGAAATTTCCCATCCAGGATCTCTGCCCTCAGCTGTGCTTGGGCGACACTCTGTTTCACCATCTCCGGAGAACTACCCTCCAGTCTTCTGCCAAAAGTAGGAGGAGGAATCTGAGTAGGGCTGACAGACAGCAAACAGAGGTACAGGATGGGTAGTTAAATTTCTTTCCTTCTTTGTTTGTTTTTCGTTAATGGAGGTACTGAGGATTGAACCTGGGACCTCATGCATGCTAAGCACAGGCTCCACCACTGAGCTGTACCCCCCACCCCTGACGTGTAGTTAAATTTAAATTTCAGATACACAACACATGATTTTTGGATATAATTATGTCTCCTGCAATATTTGTGATATACTAAAAGATTATTTATTGGGGGGAGAGTATAGCTCAGGGGTAGAGCACGTGCTTAGCATGCACGAGGTCCTGGGTTCCATCCCCAGTACCAACATTAAAAATATATTTTAAAAAATGATGAAAGAAAAAATTATTTATTGTGTATCTGAAATTCAAATTTGACTGGTCTTCCTATATTATCTGGTAACCCTACGTCTGGGCTCTGACTGCTTCTCAAATAGACTTTGAACCAAACAACCTGTTTCAGTCCCATTTTCACCCCGACTGGAGGAGACACTGAGAACTCCCAGCGTCTGTCTGACCTTCGGGCAACGTGCGCCAGGCCATCTCCAGCCTTCCCTGGAGCTGGCTTGGGAAACGGCTTCCTTGGGTCTGCTGTCAGTTTCCACCTGCCCGTCGACTCTCTAGCTTCCGAAATTGTGTGACTGTTTACTTGTCTGTAAACCCAAATGGGCTTAAGCTTTTTGTCCTGTTTTATTTTATTCAGTTTGGTATGCTCTAGTTTGGGTTTTGATTTCTTTTGCTCAGCACAGTATTTTTATTTGGTTTTAAAATAAGATTAATTGAAGTAATATTTTCATTTTCAGCTGTACTGTTTGTAATGTTTAACCAACGTATATGGTAGGGTGGCCGCCACCATAGTCAGTGCGTAGAAAATCCCCACCATCTCAGAAAGCTTCCTTCTGCTGCTTTGCACTCAGCCCCTCCTCCGGTCTCCAGCCTCTGGCAACACTGATGTACTTGCTGTTATTTTAGTTTTGATAGTTACAGAATTTCCTAATGTGGGACCATAGAGCACTTGGTCTTGGTGTCTGGCTGCTGTCACTTGGAGTAGCGCCTTTGAGGTCCCTCGCGCACAGCCGCTGTACCAGGAGTTCGTGCCCGCCCGTGCGCAAGCGGGATCGCACCGTGTGGGCGCACAGCCTGTTTGTCTGCTCACCGGTGTAAGGTCATTTGACTTGTTTCCACTTTTCAGCTCTTTGAACAAAGCTGCTGTGAACTTGGGTGCACACGTCGTTTGGGTTGTGTCTTCTCTTCTCTCGGTGAACGTGTGGGCTGTCCTGTGTCACATGGCGAGTGCGTGTTTAACCCTGGAAGAAACCGACAGTGTTGCGCAGAGTAGATGCGCATTTCACGTTGTCACCAGCACTGCGGGAACCAGTCAGTCGTTCCACCCCCTCGTCGGGACTTGGTCCCGACAGTCTAATTAATTTTGAGATTTTATGGAGTATGTGGTGCTATCTCACTGTGAGTTTACTTTGCATTTCCCAGATAATTGAGTATCTTCTTTTGCGTTTATGTATTACCTTTGGCAAAGCGTCTGTTCAAATCTTTTGCTCAGTTTTTATTGGTTGGTCTGCCTTCTTGTTGGACTTGTTAGAGCCCTTTAAATACAGATTTCTGAATGTTAGTCTTGTGTCCTGCTACCTTGGTGAGTTTGTTCATCAGTTCTAGCAGTTTTTACGTGGTTTTCTATACATAGTGTCATGTGGATGACCTTTATTTTTACAACCGAGTCATGTAATTTCTATGCCCAAAGTTATAATAATGAAAGCCAGAAAGTGAAATGTAAATTTCTTTCTATTTCATATCAAGTGTCACAGATTCACCAAAAAACCTGTGAACCTCACTTCAACTGGCTGACCTCAAACAGCTGCTGGTGGGGCTTCAAGTCGCCCAGCGTTTACCAGCGAGCGACGGGATCACTTACCAGACGTTAACAGTGATCGACATTGTCATTATCTTTATAAAAAAATGTGAGCACAGATTACCATAATAAAACTAAAATATGCACTTGGGGCAATCTATTCCAGTCTTACAAATGTACAAATATGACGAATATTTTAATCTCATTTCATAATAACTATGTCATCCTGAGACTGACCACAACACAGTTCTCCTGGAGCAGGCGGGAGGCCGCCCTGTGATTCCATCAGCGTCCAAGGCTGAGCTGAACGTAAGAGTGGCTGCCAGGAGAATCTGACCGCTGGTTCATTTCCAGGGGGCAGGCGGTCAGAGCATCTTCTCCGAGGGAAACTGCCCTGTGGTCTAGCAGCCTGGTGCTCACCTTCACTGAGGGGATCACGATCTGAATAGACTGGGAACAGCCAGGATGGGAGTGGGGCGGGGCTGTGTGTATTCATTACACAGAGAAATAGTCAGAGGCTGAGGATGGGGGAGACCTTGATGGAACACAGAAGCAGAGGAGGCGACAGCTCGAGGGTGTGACTCTGGCCTACTTTAAACAGTGATGTTTGACGTGTGGAATGTCCGGGCACAGGTAGAGGTGGGGCTTGGGCTCAGTGCCCTTCGGTTTGGGGAATGAGGAGGTGGTCACCTGCTGGCCCAGATGCGGGGTCAGTGCTCTGGGTAGCAGGGTCTCCCCAGGAGTCTAGGCCTTTCCCGTTCTAGGGGGAGGGGAGACGTTGAGTTACGCTTGAGCTGCTTCCATCCCCTGCGGAGATTCTGCGAAGCCTCCTGGGGCCAAGAGCGACAGCAGGAAAGAGCCTGCATCACTGGCCTGTGCTCTGGGGATTTTCACGAGGCTGTTTTATGGGAGCTGCTTTGTGAGCAGGGATGCGTCTGCTGCAGAAAAAGTACATCAGAGCTGGAAGGAGGGCAGGGCCTTCCATGCCGGCCCGGGGCCGAGTGACTCAGAGGGACGCGATGTGATAGGGACTGGTGACCCCTCAAGACTACTCTTCTATTTGGACCCATGTGTATTTAGAAGTGTGTTGTTTCGACCCATATATTTTGGGATTTTCCAGGTATCTTTCTATTATTGATTCCTGGTTTAATTCCATTGTAATTTGAGAGCAGACAACATAAGATTTTCATTCTTTTAAATTAATTAAGGTGTGTCTTATGGCCCAGAACGTGATCTATCTTGGTGAATGTTCCACGTGAGCTTGAAGAAAAAAATGTGTTGTCTGCCGTTTTGGGGTGAAGTAGTCCACAGATGCCAGTACGTCCGGCGGACGGACGGTTTGCGGGATCCAGCCGTGGCCTCACTGATTTTCTGCCTGCGGGACTGTCCGTTACCGAGAGGGGGTTAACGTTTCCAGCTACGACAGTGGATTCATCAGTCTGTCTTTGCGGTTCTCACCCCATGTATTTGGACGCACTGTTGTGGGGCACGTGCACTTGAAGATCTGTTGTGTCTTCCTGGAGAATCAACCCCTTTAGCTGAATATAATGCCCTTCTTTATCCCTGATAACTTGTCTCACTTTGAAGTCCGCTCTGTCTGAAATTAATATAGTTACTCCTGTTTTCTTGTGATGAGATTAACGTGGTGTGTTTTTCTCCATCCATTTACTTTTCATCTCCACGCAACTTTATAGTTAAAGTGGGTTTCTTGGGGACAACATACAACTTGGTCATGCTTTGGACCCACCTTGACAATCTCTGTCTTTCAGTTGGTGCATCTGGGCCACTGACACGGGCCTGTGGTTTTGGTGAAGCCTGGCCGCTCTCGGCAGCAAACAGACCTGCCTGGACGTGTTTAATGGTGGCTGAGATGAGGCAAGTGATGTGCACAGTCCGGTGCCGGGGCCGTGATCGGCGCCCAGTGAGCGGGCGGCATCGTATATGTGCTGCCGAAGCGAGCACGTGAGCAGGCGGCATCGTTGTGAGGATTACGATTTTTCCTTGTCAGCTTCAAAATTCACCCTCGTGTCCCTTCTGTGGTGCCTTGGTGTGACTGAAGACGTTCATTCTCGTCTTGTTCATTCATAGGTTGTCACCTCCAACAGCCTGTCTCAAGGCACAGCGAAGCCAGCATTCATCTAGCTGACAGCCTATCACAGGGCATCTTTCCGCATAAAATGAGCCAATTTATGCTCATTGCTGACAGCTGCTTTCTGAAGGAAAGGCCATTTTCTTGAGTTGATTGCGGAGAACAGTGATTAATTCAGCTCATCAGCCCGCAGCAGCAGATGCTAAAAAGGGCCTCATTGTGCGAAGCCCCCAGTCTCCAAAAACCTACATCTCTGAGTTTGTCAGAATTTCCTGAGCCTCGCCTGGAGGCCCAGAGGTCACTCAGTCCAGCCTCCTGTCTCTCTCACTATCTTTGAAGTCCTCTACGTGAAAAGAGAGCCTGTTTTTCCCTGGCAGTGGGCTGTCCGGAGACGTGACTTCGGCAGCCTCTGTGCTGCAGGGCTCTGTGCACTTTAGAAAGGGTGGCCTCCTCCCCGGGTCCCCGGAAGGGACAGAGTCTGATGCTGCAGATACTGGAACTGTTCAAGGAGCAGAGGCAGGACCAGCTCCCTCTGCCCTCCCTGCACCTGGTGGGAGAGGGGTGTGCGGTGAGAGGGAGCAGAGACAGCTTCGTTGGTATAAAACCCAGAGGAGTTTTGCTACGAGAGCCATCAGTGCAGCCGGCGTGTTCCTGATGCTTTTCTACGAGGGGAGAATTTGAGGCCCACATTCAACGTGGCCTCCAGGACCTTGCTGTGGGCCAGCTGGTGGAGCCAGGACCCTCCAGGAGAGCCAAGCATGGAAGAGTCCCTAGAGGAGGGGGAGGGGGGAGGGTGACAGCAAGGGAGAGCCGCCATCCCTGAGAGTGCAGTCAGCCGGACAGGACAGCATACCCAGGGGCATTTCTTTCTAGTGGCAGCAGACCTGCTCCCTGGACCAGACCCTGGACACTGCAGAGCGGCTTCCAGGACTTCCCTCTTCCCTCCGCAGGTTGGACTTGGACGTCACAGCTGCACCAGTCGGCAGAGTGGGGACCACGGGAAAGGGGGTGGCTGGCGCTGTGTGCGGGGGGACCCCGCGCTCCTCCCCGGTGCGCCCCGCCCGCCCTGGACCCGGGCAGCCAGCCCCAGCCTTCAAAGTGCTTGCCTTTGCGCACTGGCCCTCCGTCCGGTCAGGGAGGGACACGGGAACACAGACGGCTGACCCCTCCACTGGGCCGGACGGGAATTCAGGAAGTGGACTTGCTTCCGGCCCTTCGTTTTCCAGCTCCGTCTTCTAGTCCAAACTGTGCTTAGACGTTTTGTCATGCTCTTATGTTTGTCATAAGCTCATGCATTTTCATTGTGTTCCTTTTTAATCTTTTTGTACATTAACTAAAAATTTGCCACTTCCTTCCCCCAGCCCGTTGCACGACCGATCAATAGTTTTGAACCTTTTCTGCGTCAGTTTCTACTAGCTGCTTCTTATTTATGGAAACCATATTAACAGTTCGGTAAAGATCACAGAGGTCACTTTGTTAAATTCATCACGACAACAGGTTACGTTGGCCCTGTTTCACAGCTTCATTACGTGATATTTTGGTTTTGGAGTTTCCACAGAGCTCTCCCATACCCTTTTTCATAAATCTGAAATTCACTGACTTCTCTGAAGGAGGCTTTTTTTTTTTTTGATCCCCATTTTACAGACCTGGAAGTGACGGCTCAGGGAGATCTCCAGCTTGTTCATGGCGGGGCCGGGCTGGGAGCCAGGGTCCCTGCCTCCTGGTCTTATGTTCACCTGTTCCTCGTCCACACACTCTGTAGGAGGGGAGAGTCCACCGTCTTGGGGAGACATGTTCAGTTCATGTGGACTGGACATGGGTATTCCACACAGCTGTCGTTTTTGCAAAAATGGTGGAGATGTTGATTTGTAAGCTGTTGGCCGCCTGTGATGGGGGGGGGGGTGCGATTGGAGGCAGGCTGCTCGCCCAGGAAGCAGTGGGTTTGATGCGCCCTGCGTCCATGTCCGCACAACCGCAGGGCTCAGCAGAGGGTCGGGCTTCCAGGACCGCTGGCAAGACTCATGTCTCTTGTTTCCCGGAGAACACACCCTGCTGTGAAGGAAGACAGAGCTGGTGTCTCTCCAGCTGCTTAGCTGGTGAGAAGCCCTTTCTCCAAGGCACAGCCGTCCTCAGAGAAAACAGGGGGGCCCTTCCTTGGAACAAGTGAGACACTTGCCAGGTGCACCTGCCCTGAGTCACAGGCTGCTCTTACGCTGGTCCTTCTGGGGCACCGTTGCCTGGAGAAGCCACGGGCTCCAAACCAAAGATGGCATCGCAGGTGCAGAGACACGCTCAGCCCTCGGGGTTTGTGCCGGGAGCGCTCGACCCGCTGAGCCAGAGGGGACCACGCTCTGCCACTCGCAGGGCAAAGCGCCATCTTCCTGTGGCTGCTTGATGTAACACGTGCTGGGAGTCAGCAGTCTCACAGCTTTCCCTTGGTTTGGAACAACATTAAAAAGAAAAATGCCAACGTGTCTGGAAGCAATTTTCCAGAGCCTGCGGATGCAGCAGACACCAGTGACTGGCTGTCAGGCTGTTATTTGCGGGACTGTTCACTTAACGAGTGGCTCCCGGTGGCTCAGGCCCGATCCTGCACGTAAGGCCCCGTCCTGCAGTTCATCCAGCGAGTGTGTGGGAGTTGAACCTTGAGTCATCTGCCTGATGGATTTTTTTTCTTTCCCTGGAAACAGGAAATAGAGTCTCAGTTTTCTCCCTGAGCCTCAGACAGGAAGTCCCTGTTCTCTGCCCGTCCAGAAAACAAAGATGCACACATGTTCCTCCAGCACTGCAGACACAGCCCTGCTTTCAGACCTCCCCCCGCCCCATGGCCCCCTGGATCAGCTTCCCCACCCCCAGGGCTGGTCCCAGCGTAAATCACCACCTCTCCGGGTCACTCCTCCCCTGCACACAGGCTGCTTTGTAAGTGGGAGAAAGAATCCGCAGAACCTGATGTAAATCCCCGCGGGCACCAGACAGGTGGTGTGTTTCCACACAAACACGTACATGTCACAGATCCACCTGGAGGGGCCGGGACCTGGTCCACTCATTCTTGCCAGCAACCCTGTCAGCTTCACAGAGCCTCAGCTCGCTCCTCTGACAGCCCGAAACGTCTTCCTTCTTCCTTCCTTGTGTCCCAGGCGAGGTCACAGCTCAGCTGCGCTGTTCCCCCCTGTTGGGTGGGTGGCTCCCTAAAATGCCAGTCCCACCAGGACCCTCTGATCGCTGAGCCCGTCAACCAGTGAGAGTGTCACAGCGCAGCGCTGCGTGGACACTGCCTCGTCTGCACCCTTGCTGCGCCTTCCTTCCACGCCCCTCCTTGCACCTGGGGAGGCCAGGGGACAAGCCACCAGTTGCCTTTGGAAGTGGCCAGCCCGGTTTTCGGTTTTCCCTTTGTGTGTTTGCTAAGCATCCCAGAAGTGTGTTAAGAATGCAGCCACCCTAGCGGCGGTTGACGGGGCGTGAATGCTGTTCGAGCAAAGCCCAGCTGGGAATCTGGACCGCTGCCCCCCACGGGCAGTCTGGTGCCCAGCAGCTCCAACTGCCCGCTATTTGCCTCACCTCATCTCTTTTCTGTTTTCCTCACGCCTTCCTCCCTTTGTGAGTTTGTTCTTCCTTGGTAGCAACTCCAAACCCTCAGGTGTTTTCAGGGTGCTTCGGGTTTCCTTTTTTTTAAGTAAACCTTTTACATGAGCATAATTCATACAGAGAAGTGCACTGCTCCGAGGGTTCAGCTCCAAGAATGTCCACAAAATGAGCACATTAATGCAGCAAGCGCCCAGCTCAGGGAAAACTTCAGCACAGGCATCCCCGAGCCGCCGCGAGCACCTTCCACCGCCGCACGCCCCCGAGGGGAGCCCCCCGCTGACCTCTGTCCCTGGGCGTTGGCTTTGCTCATCTCTGAACTCGACTTGAAGGGACCCACGCAACAGCACGTCTCTGAGGGTCACCCGTGTCGGTGAGTGTGGAGTTGCTGAGAAGTGCTCAGACTCGTGGTTTTCTCTGAAAGGACACTCAGTAACGTGCGGGAGAAAATTACCCAGCAAAGCAATCTTGCAACCGGCTTGAGTGTGGCTGGGCGCTCCTGGAGACTGACCTCCGACTGGCTGAGCTGGCGGGGAAGGGGCGCAGCCCCGTCCTGCTCCGAGATGTGCTCCCAGCTTCTTCTCTCTCTCTCCATCCCGATGTGAAGATTGAAATGACGGCAAACTGAATGCCGCATGTTTGCCTGCGTGAGTCTGTATACCAAGCTGTGTGCACCTCATTGGACGACTGTTCACCTGAGCCTGGGATGCAGACTAAAGCGGATCAGCTCGGGGTCTAACCCAGGGGTGTGGGTCGGAGCCGGCGGCCGATGAGCAGACCGACAAGCCCCCGTCAGAGCCTCCTGCGCTTTTGCTTCACTCACCTTCATCCACGGGCGCAAGGCCCCTTCCTTCATTTTTCCACTTATGATGGGATTTCAGTATCACAGGGTTGAAGATGCACACAGCGACTTTACGTAGCCGTGTTTCATACACCACTAGGAAACAACAAATGCCCAAGGTGGAGAGCCTAATGGAGACCCCCGCATAGAGCTGAGACACTAAAGGCATTCTCCGTGAAGGGCAGAGAGACGGAGCTCTTCCTTGCAGAGACGTGAGTGGGGGAGCACGTCTGCCTCCATCTGGGCACATGGGGAGCAAGGAACTGAGACGTGGCTGAAGATTGGAACCGAAAGCCGTCTTGTGGCCTGGCAGTGGACTGAATTCACACCGGGTGAGTGTGGGACCCCTTTTAAAGCAGCCTCTGCCTGGAGCACCCGCGGACTCTGGCGGGAGCAAGTGTACCTCTTCCCTGGAGGAGTCAGACTTCCCTCAGGCAGCTGCAGCCTGGAAGCCGATTTCAGATCGTAGCGTGTGCGTCCGCGGCCTAGGCGAGCACACCGACTTCCCAGACCTGTGGTGGAGGTTGCCGGGAAACTGCACGCTGCTCAGCACGTAATACGTTCCATCAGTTGTCGTCCCCCTGGGAGCGCGTCCCACCTTCCTGTCTCTGTGAGTCAGCAGCCTGGAGACCCAGTGACTCTGGCCAGAGGGCCCAGCAAAGTCGCAGCACGAGGCCGGCAGCGGCCGGGCTTCGGGCAGGGGGGCCTGGACCTGGCTGCAAGGGACTGACAAGCAAGGGGACTCTGGGCTGTGGAAAGGGTGTGCGCCAAGGCCGGGAGGTGGGTGTGAACACGGCGTACAAGGAAGGAAGGAGATGGGTCCGGCGGGTCCGGTGTGAGAAGGAACTCGCGAGGGTGGGTGTTTAGAGCCCCGCCGTGGACGGGCCGTTGGTCCTGGGAAAGGAACGGTGTGCAGCCCCGTCACCTAAGCGGCCCAGGACGAGCTCTGATGGGCAGCGCTTAGAGAAAGGGGAAGCCGGGCGGCCTTGAGCCTTGACGTGCTTTACAGGGCTGCTGTCGGACGGCGTGCTGGGGGCTGGAGGGGACAGGCCCCCGGGGAGGCCACTGCACGGATGCCGCGGGTGAAGGCGGACGAGTTACAGTAGCAGCATGTCGGAAGGAAAAACAAAGACAAAAAGATAGAAGAGGTTACCACTTATATATATTTCAAAGACACAAAAACCCAGAAGCTGTTTACGGGTGCGTGTAACACGCAGTGAACAAAGCAGAAGCAGAGCGGGACCGAGGCACGCCGCCGTCAGCGTGCGGGCGTGTGTGGGGGGACGTGAGCTCAGGGCGGGAGCTCTCCTGTGCCTGCCATCTCTGATCTATTTAAAAGAGGGGGCTGTGGTAATTACAGCTATCCAGTTATGGAGGAGACACTGGCACACTTCTGGTGATGAGCATGTCGGTGTCTGTTACATTATTTTCTGTAGGTTTGAAAGATTTCCTAATTTTCTAAAAAAAAAAAACCAAACGTGAAAAAATTGCAAAGAAATGTATCAAAACATCCCCAGGAACATACCGCACCGTTCACGCCGCGCGGCCAGCCCGGGAGCCGCGTGCGCTGCTTGTGTCCTGCGGTTTTCCACGTTCTCTGACGGTAGTGTTTTTCATAATGAAAACCTTAGAGATGATTCTTTCAGTTTCTTTAAAAAGTAACTCTATGGAAAAGAAGAATGAGTAGGAACTATGTATCCACCTCTTTGTCTCAACCTCTTAGGGAACAGGGCTCCTTTGTAAGGTGTGACGAAGGAAGTCGGCGGGCGGGGCTGGTGCCGGCGAGCCCCCGTGGCGGGGCCCGCGTCCTACAAAGGGCGCAGTGCTGCTGATTCTGACCCCAGCATTTCCGCAGGGCTGAATTGATAGGATCTCTCTGAACGTGTTATTTATGGCACCAAGTGAAAAAGGTCTTGTTCACCAGCCAGACTCTAGGCTGGAAAGGGACAGACAGATCTGTGTGCGGCCTCTTTTTGCTCAATTTAAAACCAGCATCTTCAGAGTAACCCCAAGTAATTCAGCATCACTTTTGCTGAATCGGGTCCTGGGCCTACAGGACGGGGCGCATCCAACTGTTAGTTGCATAGATGGGCCGAGTCCTCCAGCTACTGGGGTCACCACATCCTTTGAAATGTAAACAAAGTTCCTCAAACCCCCAGTTTACAAACGCTGGGAAAACCAGCCTCCTCTGTGCATTTGCAGGGAAACCAGCCTCCTCCCTACACTGACGGGGAGACGAGCCTCCTCCCTACACTGGTGAGGAGACCAGCCTCCTCCCTACACTGATGGGGAGACCAGCCTCCTCCCTACACTGACAGGGAGACCAGCCTCCTCCCTACACTGACAGGGAGACCAGCCTCCTCCCTACACTGGTGAGGAGACCAGCCTCCTCCCCACACTGGCGGGGAGACCAGCCTCCTCCCCACACTGGCGGGGAGACCAGCCTCCTCCCTACACTGGCGGGGAGACCAGCCTCCTCCCCACACTGGCGGGGAGACCAGCCTCCTCCCTACATTGGTGGGGAGACCAGCCTCCTCCTGCTATTTGCAGGGAGGTGGGGGCATTTCCAGATTCCCCCCAGTTCAGCTGTAGCTCTTCGTCTTGGAATCTTTCTCCCAGACTGCCCGTCGGCTCACTTCACTGTATTGTTCCTCCTGAACTTGCGGTGCCCCAACTGGGGGCTCCCTCTGCCTCAGAGTTTGAGGAGTTGGGGTGTGAGACAGGGTGACAGGGGTGGCCGCATTACTGCACCACAGGACTTCCCCAGATGAACTCAGATCCCTGATATCCAAGCCCCTGCTGTGAAAAGCCCTCTGCTCTCCTTGCCTGGAAACTTCAGCAGAGCGCTGCTCGCCACTGAAGTACGCAGATAGGGCAGCGGCGTGACTACGGATGCACACCTTGGAGTAAGACATGCGTTTCCAGCATCCCCACCGAAGTAACACTTTCCTGGTCAAGCTGCAGTGAAGCTTAACCTACAGCAAGCCTGCTTCCAGAATCAACTGGCTAGAAAGGGGGCGTGTGATGTGAGACGGCCCAGGCGATCAGGAGAGCTTCTCGCAACCTGGTTATGAGAACAAGGGTGTGTGTATCCTCGAGTGACGGAGGTGCCCCTTCTGGGTGTTCTTGATGCTATGGGGGTGAATGTCACCACCTACATGGATGCCTTGGTCTGGTCTACTGCCTACAAACAGGATGGTAAGATGCTGTGGTCAAAAATTCCTTCCTACAGCATCTTTCATGCTTAATAGAGTATTGAATTGAAATTGCTTCCTGCGTGGACACTTGCCACATCTACTCCAGCAGAAGCCAGCGAATCATTGACCCAGGACTGGAAACGGTCCAGACAGCGTGGCTAGTGTTACCTACGTCCCTGGTGTGCACTAAACAAAATGTTCCCTGGGTGGAATATGTACATTAATTATCCTAGAGATAAAAATTGGGACTGATACAATTTATTATGGAAAATTATATAAAATTGTCACAAATATTAAGAAGAAAAATAGTGTAATAAACCATGTATTTATCATTCAGCTTAACAATTATTAACTTTAAAAAACCTAATTACCAAAGCATATCCAATCTTTTTTCATCTGTACACTCCATCGGGGTTATTTTGAAGCAAATCTCAGATACCACATAATTTTGTCTCTAAGTACTTCAGTGTGGCTCTCTAAAATAGTAAAACTCTTTAAAAAACCATTATATCAACATCACACCTAAAATAATTAATTACTTGTTGGCATCAAATACCCATTCATTGTTAAAATTTTGCAGATTGTCTCCTTTATTTTTTACATTTGCTCAAATCAGGACCCAAAGAAGGTCAAATCATTGCAGCGGATTGATGCGCCTCTCAAGTCTCTTGAGATCTCCGATTTTTCCTTTTCTTTTTTCCTCCCCTTCGGAATATATTTGTTGGAGAAACCAAATTATTTGTCCCGTAGGCATGGGTGTTGCTCACCGCAGTCACGTGCTATCTTTTAGCAAGTGTCTCTGCTCTCTGGGCTTCTGGAGGTCAGAGCTCGGGGTCAGTTTTTTTTTTTTCTGTCAAGACCCCTCCACAGACGGTGCCGTGTGCCTCAGCTGGGACCACAGAACGCCCGGCTGTTCATGAGCAGCGCCTCGGTTATGCCGCTAGAGTTGGCGGGATGGAGATCTTCTCGTTTCTTAGACCCTCTTCTCTTCGGCCTGCTCCCTGCGGTGCTTCTGCGCTGGCTGTTTGATGACCACAGTTCAGCTCACACAGGAAAGGCCAGGCGCACGCTCCGTTCTTTCCCCTTGTTTTCCTGTTTTCAAAATACTAAGCTGGTTTCCTAGCATCGCCCAGCCAGCCAGCTGCTGTGGCCGCTGTCCTGCCTGAGCGGCAGAGGGACAGACGGGTCTGAACATGGAGGTGTGTTTCCGTCCGCGGCTGCTCTTAACTCTTCCTGATGCTCAGACGGTCACATCTTCCCGAGGGGCGCCTTGGAGATGCGACGTTAACGATGCCTCCCGTGCGTGCAGCCCTGAAGTGACGTGCAGCTGTGTGGACGTTATCCAGCTCCTCTCACTCCGAAAGGCCTGTCAGGTATACAGTATGGTAGTTACTTTTATTGGGTTGTATTTTTTACCATTATTGTCCCTATTGTCATATTTATTTACTTCCTATTCATTGTTTATGCTTTTTATTGAAGTACAGTGTTTTTATTTTAAATTTTACCTTTATTTTCTACCTTAGGTTTCTGTGTGTGTGTTTCTTTTTTCTTCTAACTTTGTTGCATGAGACACTCCTTTTCCCCATCGCTGATCCATGGACGGTGGGTTTCTGTCACCTACACCGAGAACATCCTAACTGGACAGGGCCCTGAGGGGATCACACGAGGGGGACTCCTGGGTCCTGGCACGGCTCTGGGGTCAGTGGCTTCCCTGGCCCTCCCTCCCTCCCCACCAGGCCGTGGACTTGTGCAAGCCCATGACCCAGCGCCGGGTGTAGGCCTGGAAGCCATCAGGTCACTGAATCGCTGCGTGACGAGGATGAGTAATGGGTGTCAGAGAAGGGGCCCAACCTGTGGGCCACCCAGGATGTGGCACCTGAGGCCACCACTGTGTCCCCGTCAGCAGCAGGAGAGATGCGGGCATCTGTCCCCTCACACCGCCCACCCCAACCTGGACAATGTGCACCTGGGCCCCAGTTACTCAATGCTGGAAACCAGCCAAGCGTGGCCCCACCCTGGAGGCGAGTGGCTGGCACCACAAGGGGGAACGAGCAGGGTTAACGAGACGCAGTCGGAGCCTCTGCAGGGATAATGGGGTATAATGGGCTGCGACGGAGCACAGGCCGGTGGATGGGTGTTCCCTGCCCCGCAGGCCCCAGGCTGGGTTCACACTTCACATCGACAATCCGCAGAGAAAACAGATGTGATTTTACAGGACAGTGGACCTAACTAAGCCGGCCCGTTTAGTCCTCTTCAGAAAGGAGGAAGGAAGCCACAGCTGGCCAGGGTACCTGACACTCTCCACCTGCAGCGGAAGACTTCAGAACGAGGCCAGAACGTTCCCGTGACCCCAGTAAAGCCTGCTAATGCCCTCCGTCGGGGGAGCACGGTGCCGGAAGGCGCGACGCCGTGACCGAGGGCTGTGAGAACTGCTCCACGAGCCTCCTAAGTAGCGGGCAGGCCATCGCTGGTGTTTCCCTTTCAGATAGAAGATGCACAGGGAACGTGGGCAAGTCCAGCGACGGGCCCGGCGCGGTGCAGCCAGGGTCGGCCAAGCCCGCTAGGGCCCTGGGGGAAACTGCCAAGCGCACGGCCTCGGGCTCCGCGCGGGCTTCCGGAACGCAGCCCGCCGGAGAGAAAAGTCAAGTGCTTCCTCCTTGCAGTACTGGGTCTTTTTAATCTAAAAATGAATGACATAAGCAAGTTTGCACAAGGCACGTTTTGAGACCTGCAGACAAGACTCTGGCAAGAAACTGGGGTGAGGGGGGCCTGGGGACCTGCTCCAGGTCACCCGTCCTGCTTCTGATGAGCCCCCTGCCCCCACGTGCTGAAGAGAGGCGGGGTCCTGCCCTCAGACCTGAGCGGGCCCAGCTGGCTGGGGGTCAAACTGCAGGCGCGGATGTTCTCACAGCTCTGGAGGCTGGACGTGCAAGGTCAGGGTGTCACGGGGGCTCCCCCAGAGGCCTCCCTCCTTGGCCTGTAGATGCCGCCCTCTCCCCGTGTCCTCACACGGGCATCCCTGTGTGTGTCTGTGTCGGAACCGTCTCTTCCTGTACGAGGGTCAGAGCCCACCTGTATGACCTCCTCTTACCTTGATCACCGCTGTAAAGCCCGTCTCCGAGTTCCGCCATGCTCGGGAGTGCTGGGGGTTAGGACCTCAGCGTGTGAGTCCGGGGGACACAGTGCCGGTCGCAACACACTCTTAGAGGTGGTGAAGATGGACGTCTCCTCTAAGGTGGGGCAGGTGGCTCGGCGGTCTGGGCGTTGGCTTCTGGTAACAGCAGCTGCGGTGGTTTCTACCAGCCCTCCTAGAGAAGCAGGACAGACATGCTCTGTGTCTCGGACATCAGAGAACTGAGACGGCACCGAGGAGCCGGGGGGAGGAGCCCAGGGAGGCGAGCCTGCCTGGGGGCTGCTTCTCCAACCAGGGGCACCTGCTGATGCTGCGCTGGGGGCCGGGGGCTGGGGGCCTCTGGGTGCAGGGAACGGTCTGTTTCTTGACCCGCCGCTGGTTACACGGTGTGTTTATCTTCTGGAGATTCATTGAGCTGAATTCTGATTCACTCTGACGATTTGAGTACTTTTCTTTACATGTGTTTTGCCTCAAAAAAAAAAGTCTTTTAAAAAAGACTTGGCAATTAACCAACTAGAGTCCGAGGCCCAGCTCTGCTGCTTAGAAACGTGCCCTCAGGAAAGTTCCTCTTTTTCAAAACTTGATCCGTTTAGGTGTAACAGGCAGAGCTAAGTGATGGCCTCAGTGTTGTCCCGAGGTGTGTGTGAGAGTCCAGGCCACAGGCGCCTGGCACTGGTGGGGCTGGGCCTTCCCCAAGGACCTGCCCTGGGCCAGGCTCCGCCCTGCACCTTCACTGTGTCTCTCCCTGTGGTCTGTGAGCAGGGACACCAGCGTGCGGCCTGCTGGCAGCCTCGCTCTGGGTGGGCCCGGTGAGTACTTAGCAGAGCTGAGATGCGGACTCAGGCCTCATCCAGAACCAGGGCTGGGGACCCTTGTTTCCATGGCCTGCTGATCGCTCAGGACACGAAGAGTCCCACCCCACCTCCAGGTCTGTCCTCTGTGTCTGCTACGTGAACGCCACCTCAAGACTGACTTCCAGAATTCGGTGTTGCTTCACAGCAGTTCCAGTTTTCCCAGACTAAACGTGCTTGTCCCCATGAACTGGCTAGAAGCGGGAGGTATTTAATCCCATCTCAAGGTGAGATTGAGAAAGGCAGAAAATTAGATTACAGATTCTGTCCCAGAGTAACCAGAATAAATCTTTACTGAGCTCAGATGTAACTCAAATGTTCATTAGTCTTAAAGGAGAAGAAAGAAGAGGAGGAAGAGACGAGGAGGGGGAGGGGGAGGAGGAGGGAGGAGAGGAGGAGGGGGGAGAGGAGGAGGGAGAGAAGGAAAGGGCTTCCATTTCTCGGGGCCAGAACGCAGAGGCTGCAGTGGAGGCTGGGACGTGATGCCCGGAGTCTCCCCAAGCAGAGCTGAGGAAGCAGCTTCTGGAATGTCCTGCAGATCTCAGCAGCCGGGGAGCCATGGGAGCCCCATCCTGCCCCCGCTGGCCTTGCAGCCCGGAGACGCGGCAAGGCGAAGGAGGCAGAGGGGATGTGTGCGGGGAAGCGGCCCTGGACTTAGGCGTCTGTGCGGGCGGCTGCGGCTGCGCTCAGCAAGCTCTCTTACATACCTCTGTGCTTCCTTTTTTTGCTTCTGTTTTTTCCTTTAGTTGCCTAGTAAACATTTCTACTGGAAAATTCCAACCTTGCCTTGGACGGTCTGAGAGGAAAAGCAGCGTGTCCACACCCAGGCCAGCCCTGCCAGGGAGGCCAGAGGCCCCGAGGACGGGCTTCGTCGGCGAGGCCACCGCAGCGGCTCCAGCTGGAACTCGGAGGAGCCTGGACAGCGGCACTGAGGGAGGTGGACACTGGGGGCGTTGGCAGCGGCCACGGCTGCTCTGAAGCCCCAGGCCCGCCCCCCTTCCCTCCCCAACTCATTTGTCCCTGTCTTTGTCCGCAGTCACAGCGTTTATCCTGTGTCTGTTATCCTGACTCCTTGCCAGACGGGGTCCCAGAGCCGGGCCCGGCCTTGGGCAGTGGGCATCTCCAGTGTCTACGCAGCATTTAGTACCTAACAGGTGCTTCTTGCCTGAAATCACATGGGGTGAGATGGAAGTGGGGGAGGCCTGGGTGAGCAAAGGAGCTGGGGGGGTGAGTCACGGTGAGTAAGGCACACAGCACCTTGGGGGGCCCCAGCAGGGCTTTTAGCTTTTAAATTATTATTATTTTGGAAAGTTGAAAGGATGTTGTCAGATAGATGCTCCCGTGGTTTGAGTCTGACGACGGTGAAGGCGGGTGGGCTTGGCAGATGCCGGACTGGGAAGAGGGGCTGGGGGACGCGAAACCAGGAGGACCCTCAGGTCTTCGCACAAGGTGGCGCTCATCTCTTGTCTTAGCTCCCAAACTCGTCCTCAAATTGCTGCAGAGCAATTAGGAGGGCCATGAAGAGGTTCCGTGTCCACCCTCCTGCACCGCCTGCCACCTGCTTTGCAGCACTGTAGACGCCTGCACGTTGTTTTATGTCCCCGTGAACCGGGGTACAGGGCTGTCCCACCCCGCACGGAACCAGGCCCTAAGCCAGCTTGAGCGCCGTGTTTGGGGTGGTGGCGCGGTGACTGGTTTGAGTCTCTTGTGTTGGAACCTGCGGCCTCAGCCAGGGGAGCCGTCGGCCTTACTCTGTAGTGCCGCGAGGTGACCTCTCACGCTGACCCGGTACTGCAGCCAGGCCTGGGCCTCTTCTTTGCAAGAGGAAGAACCTGCATCTCTGAATTGCACGCGAGGAGTTTTCTAAAATGCAGACTGAGCAACCCAAGACAAACAGTGACGAAATCACGTTTCTACCTCTTAAGCTTTTCCACTACCGCTGCGGCCATAATTGTTAACTATCGGGGATCATGAACTTCATCAGGTTCCTTCCCTTCACATGATTTTTCAGAAACCCCCAGGAGAACGCACTCCAGGCATTTCACAGAACAATGAGGCTAATTCCAAAGATGCTAACACGGCCTCCTTGACAAATCTCAGAATCTGCAGGTTGACCCTGTTTCCACCGGTTTTGAGAAAATTCGCAGTGACCGTCTTTCCCCGCGTCATGCCGCAGGGCTGAACATCGAGGCTGGAGATGCGAGTCCACTCGATGTAGCAATCTCGTTGCATAAGGGAAAACAACACATCTCCAACAGTGCGCCTGCAGGCAGTCTTTTAAGTGTCCCCAGCTGGTGAGAATAACCTGTGGCGTTTCTGCGCCGCCTTCTAGTACCCATGCCCTTACACCCAGGGAACGCTGTGGGCCCCTGGGAGGGGCCCAGAGGTGCGTCACTGTCCTGCTGTGTGGACGGGGGCAGTGACTCAGGAGTGCTCGTACAAGGTCACCAAACAGGTGAGTCTCAGAACTGGGCTTAAAACCCACCTCCCCTGGGTTCTGGCCTCCGCTGCTTCGCCACCCTTGTTACTCCTGGGGAACACGACAGCATGCAGAATCAGCAAAGCCTCGGCTTTTGTTCACGTTCTGGTCGGGAATGTGGATAGACAGATGCGTCCCCACACAGGGGTCTGATTAACTGTGATGTGGGCTTCTGGGAGAAAGAGACAAGGCAGTGGGGTGCCCGGGAGGGAGGGGTGGGGTGCAGTTTTAAGGGGGCTCAGGCGCTGTGTGAACAGAGGCCTGAAAGCGGGCGGCGGGCAGCCACATGGAATCCACGTCTCGCTCCCAGGCAGAGGGGCAGGCGCCACCGAGGCAGGTCCGCGCGCAGCGCAGCGGGGCCGGGGGGAGCAGTTGGGGGGGGGGTCAGAGGGCGAGGAGGCGGCCTGCGGCGGGACGGGGGCCCACAGTCCTGGTCCCCTGATGGAGATGGAGCTGTTGGGGGGAATTGGGTTTCAAGCCGACGTGTGATTTATTTCTTGCATTCTAACAGGGTCACCAGGAAGTTTTCCTTACAGCATAAATTTCTGATAAAATCCGAGAAAGTGGTGGCCCAGGCAAAGAATATTACACTTACTGTACTGTAGTCCTCCCGAAAGAGACCGTGATGGTGCCCACTGTAGCGGGGCGGGCAGGGGCTCTCCTCGCCCACCTGGTTTCCTTCTGTCCTCACGATCGGCTGCGCGGTGGCGATGCTCTTACGTCATTTTGCAGATGAAGAAACTGAGGTTCAGAGAGGCTGAGAGGCTGAGAGGCTCAGGGTCAACAGGCTAACCAGCCACATCCCTTGAGCTCAGACCAGACTCTCTGCCTCTCTGTGAGCACATGCTTGTTAGTGTCTGAAATGGTCTTTTCAGTGGAAGAAAATGTGACCCTTGCCAAAGTGCCTCATCAGAAATGCACCCACAATTAAAACTGGTGAATATTGTAAATGTTCTTTAATTAACGCAGTGGCAGTGTCCTTTCCTGCCATTCAACCTGCCAGTCTAATTTTCAACAATGAATTGGGTAATATTTAATAACTTTTAAGAGAGGGCCTTTGATTAATCTTTGTCCTATTTAGAAAACCAAACGACGTTTTAAACAGCGTTTGCACATGTAATAATTTGATTTCCTTAATTGTCTGATTAACAAACAGATCATGCCAAACACTTAAGAAATATTCCTGGAAAGATAACAAACAAAATCTGGACACACGATGCATTTTACATTCTCTTAAAATGTCAACATACTATCATAATCTAAATCAACTGTTTAACCACGTGGTTTAAATCAGAGCTGTGAGTGTGTGACCAGCACACAAAGGCCTCTTACACGTAACAAATGGGAAAACACCGAATATGCACAAGCTTTTCCTTGACCCCAGTGTTTCAAAAGTAGGTGCAGTTTATCTTCATCATTTTTACACTTAATTCTGTGTCTTTTCAAGATCAAATGTCATGTGCTCACTAAGGAAATATCACTCTAAATAAATCTGGGGCTGAATTCCCAGGTGAATTCTGGGGACCCCTGACAGTGGAGTTGCATCAGTGCAGGGGGTTTGGTGGGGTGTGTGAGCCAGAGCTAGAGACACACAGGACGGATTTCCTTGACGGCCAAGCTGCGCCTGGTTCTGGACTTGCTGTGCTGGTTCTGGACTTGTTGTGTCCCTGTCTGGAAACAGCTTGATTTACACCTTCTCCCCACATTCAGTTGTGTGTCACCTCTGTCTTCCTGCCGTGTCTCTTACTATGGGAATGGAGTTCACAGTGTTATTTCTGGCTGATTCTATTGTAAACTCTTTTCATATTCTGCACATTTCCTGCAGCCATAACTTACAGTTATTTAAATGGTGCTGGACAGGACTCCCTGCCTCCCCAAGGCTTGGTCTGCCCCTGACGCCAGTTTTGGAATCAGACCCATGGCGAGCCCAGGGCGTGCATGGAGACAGTGACGGGGAGGAAAGGAAGGTGAGTCTGCAAGACCTTGAGGGGACAGAGGAGCACGATGTGGGGGTGCAGGGGAGATCTGTGGAGCATGGAGACCATCCCGTTGCTCCAGCTGGGACGGGAGATGCAGAGAGCGCAGGGGCGAGGGCGACCCAGGACTCTGAAATGACATGTGGACACAGGTGAGGCTGAGCGTCTCTGAGCCAAGCTCCTGGGTGCCTCCGGGAGAAGGAGTCAGGTGGAAGCTAGGGGACCACCGGGGAAGGAAATAGTGATCCAGGCGAGGGTGGGAGAGTGAGAAGGAGCTGGGGCGCCGTGCACACAAGGATGCTCCAGCGGGTTCCCAGCCAGCGTGTAGGGGCCGGGAGGGAGCCTCCCTGCAAGGCTGAGGCTCGCAGCTCTCAGCGAGGGAGGCCAGGCAGGCAGTGCTGCAGGAATGGCCGTGTGTGTGTGTGTGTGTGTGTGCGCGCGCGCGCATGTGGACACACAGTCCCGGGTCAGCCCAGCTTGCTGAAGCTGCCGTGACTGGGCCTCCTTGTCTGCCTTTGGGACACGCAGAGGAAATGGTCCAACCAGAAAGTCTGCACATCCGAACAGCCGTGTCCTCAGAACCATCTGGCTAATGTGGTGACATCACAGGCCTGGAATTCCCTCCACTCTGGAGGAGGTGGAAACAGCTGCACATGAATCTTTAGGGACTGGTAGTTAGAGTTCTCTCTGTTTATGGAATTTTCGTTTACCTTAAAGTACGTTAAAACTATTGATGGCAATATAACTAACCCCCGCCCCTTTTTAAAAGCGAGAAGGCCCTTGAACTTGTATCTGTTTCACTATTTAAAACCCAGTCCCTGACCCACAGGTTCCTCACTGCTCCATGCATCTGATAAAAGAAATGTGCACACACTGAGGTCTGGGCAAGCCATTATGGCTTATATACGAGTTAACTCGAATTTGATGTGTACTAGAACATCCTGTTTGTGGCCCATCAAACATACATTGTCCATTTGCTTTAATTACTAAAGAAAAGGGCCCACTGACTAGAAGTAAGAGTGTCCATGTTTAAAGTAAAGATTGAACACCCCTCTTCCTGGGACGCCCATGCTGGTCCTCCTCTGCTGACGAGACCCCCTTCCCGGGTGCCAAGGCCACACTGAGTCGCTGTGGACGGGCTGATCTGTGTGTTTTTTCAAGCCTTGAAGAAACGTATTTCTGACTTGTGTGGTGTTCTTTGTTCTGGCAAGATATAAAACTGGGCTGGAAACCCTGCTTTTCCGGAGCAGTTTTGTGGAGTCATCTGGGAAGCAGCTTCCGGGCTGGTCCTCAGTTTGGCTCAAATAAAACCCTTTTCTATTCTTATGACTGATTGTTTATTGATGACTTTCATCCACACATCTCTGTGGTCACCAGCCCAGACAGCAGCCCCCTCAAGCTCTCTTCTCAGCTCTGCTGGGGGCTGGGGAACAGAGACCGGGCAGGGTGTCGGGGCAGGAAGCTCGGAGCTCCTACTTCGCTGTATCCGGCGGGGCGCCCCACGTGGATGGGCCTCCGGATGCGGGAGCATCTCAAAAGCAGGTGCCGTCGGCAAGATCACCCTTATTCCGTATGTAGATGAGGCTTGCCGTCCACACAGGGGATTATAGTTTCTACCCATGTGGGTTTGGAATGTGAACAGCACGTGACGTTATTCTGGAAACACTTTATCCAAGCTGAAAATTACGAGTTTGCTCTTTGCCACGTTAGCAGGATGCACAGAAGGCCTGGCGAGAGGAACACTGTGTTTGCTGCTTGCGAAACTCAGAAGCCACATAGGGGACGAGGCAGTCATCTGAGCCAGCGTCGCGTCTGGAAGGAATTATGCCTCGTGAACTAAGCTGCAGAAGTCGACTGTGCACAAAACACAACACCCGTGCTCAAACAGAGGGGACAGAATCTGCCCATGTCTTGGACACGGCTGGGCCAAAGACTCCCCGACTATAGAAGGCAGGTTTGCACCCATGATTCTTGGCTTCAATCAGAAACAGAATCAAAGTCACGTTCATTACCCCACCCAACAACGACACATCTGTGAGGGGGGAGGCTTCCAAGAAACTGAAAAATTATCTTGACTGTGCAGCTTGAGGCCAGAATTCTCATAGCACTAGAAACATTCCAGACTCTTCTAGTACGCTACTTCTGTCCACACCAGGGGCATGTGACTTAAAAAAAAATAAATGTAGACTTTGCTGACCCCATTAGTTGGTTGGGAAATTGAGGCACAAAAAGTTCCTCATTCCTTCTGGACTCAGTTCTTTCCCAGATCGAGCCCTCGTCCCGTCCCCCTGACTGCGTGAGAAGTTTTGCTGCCAGCGCCGCGTCTGAGGTGGAGAGTGCAGGGTCCGGTAGCGTGTCCGGTCCCCATCACCTGACTCCTCTCTGCCTTTGAATTCTGTCCGGCAAGGGGACCAGTGGAGTTTGCAGTCCCAGCCCAGGCGGGCTATGCAGGTCCCCTAGAGAGCAGGCCAGACGCACACTCAGCGCTGACTTGCGCGAGACGCTGGGCTCTGGTAAGGCCGTGAGCCTTGGAAGTGAGAGGGGAGAGCTTTCCATTTTACCGAGTCCTGCCTGGCTGTCACTTGGGTTTGAGAAACACTGGTGCACAAGGGGGTGGGAGTGGGGGTGCCAGCGATGGTAGCATGGTAATGTGGAGGCCACTGAATGCACTGCACACCTAAAAATGGTTTAAAAGGATGCATTTTATGTTCTGTGTATCTTACCACCATTATAAAAATAAATTTTAAAAAATGGGGTAAGTCTAACTCAAGGAATCAGGATTCTAAGATGGCCCCTGATTCCTGTCTCCTGTCGAGTGGGGCCTGGGCCTGTAAATGGGACAGTATTTCACTCCTGTCATTAAGTTGCTCAGAAGGTAAAGATAAAGAGATTTCACGCACATAATTCAGGTCCCTAATCAGTTGACTTTGAGGCCATTGAGGGGAAGATCATCCTGGTGGGCCTGACCTAATCAGGGGAGCCCTTTGACAGAGCACTTCCTGAGAAGAGAGATTTGAAGCAGCAGCTCTCCTGTCAGCCCAGAAGCACTGCTTATTGTGGCACAGCCCATGTGGCCAGGAAGGGGTGGCCTCTAGGGCCACCTCATACAGTCACAAGGACCCCAGTTCTACCAGCAGCTAAGAGCTTGGGAGGAGACCTGGGATTCCAGCTGGAGGAGACCCTGTGGACCCCGCTGCCTTGACCACAGGAGCTGTGAGCTATGAGTCTGAGTCGGTGGCCTTGCGGCAGGCAGCCGGGGAAGATGAGTACAGCCCTGTGGTTGCTGGAACAAACACGTCCATCCACCGTCTGCTGCTGTGCGCCTGCCACGTCCGGCCTCTCACTGGAATCCCACGGCCACGGCAGCTTCTCTGCTCGGGGAAGAGGCCAAAGGCCCCCACCCAACGAGAGGGAAGCACTGCGCAGGTGACAAGGCGCAGATGACCTTGCTTTATTTTGACTAAATAAATGTGGATCTGAGAGGAGCCAGAGAAGGGGTCCCAGGGAGGCAGAGCTCAGGTTCTGCAAACATGCTGGCCTCTCCCACAAGACGAAGGCATGAGCTTTAATACACACACTTTAATACTTAACACCAGCTCTCCCAAGGTCTATCTTGGGGATAGACTTCTCCTGGGGCCAGGCACGTGGCTCTGATTCTCCGTTTACATAAACCTGCATCCCCCCGGACAAGGAGGGAGCCGAGCCGAGCGTGCCTGGGGCTTGGAAGCATTAAGAGGAAGGTGGAAACAGCAGCAGCAAGACACGGGTGGTGTCTGGCCACAGGCAAGAACTAGATGTAGGAATTGTTATGGGTGTGAGTTTGTGTGTGTGTACGTGTATTTATGTGATGTGGACACGTACCTGTGCACACACATGTGTGCACACACAGACAGACCTACATGCATTTCCAACCTCTGTCAGCTGAGCAGGCCGAGGAGCAGTGACACCCCGGCAGGAGTGGCACAACCAGCACCCAGATCTCGGGGGGAGAAGTGGGGCTGATTCCCCTGCTGGGGCAGGAGGAGTACAAGATGAGCCCGAAACGTCTTTTTGAGTAGGAAAGCAAGGCAGCAGGCCAGAGTGATGGACCATGTTGAAAAGACACAGACCCGGCTGGAAGGGGCTCCCACTGGCTGATTTTAGAATAATTTCAGCATCAAAAGAAGTAATTGGATTCCAACCCAGTGCATGAGATAGGAGTCCGTGAGTCCGTGCTGACAAAACTAAGTAAAGAGATAAATGAAGAGAGGGGAGAGCTCGCCTACAGCGGAAGGCAAACTGAGAGACGTGGAAGGAACCTGGGAATAAGCAATTAAGGCCAGGCAACAGTAATAGTAGCAGTTGGTGTGTGTGTGTCACCGGTGGGGGGAGTTTTGATGAGAAGCAGGATATTGGCAAAATACCCCCACAAAATAATCAGATGCTCGAGGGAAGTGGCAGACACAGCTGGACAGGCGATGCGGTCGCGGCCCCGCCGGCGGGACAGGTGCGCCCCGAGGCAGGAAGGGCCTGTGCCCTTGCAGAGACAGTCAAGGACGGCAGAGGCAGGGACAGCGGGGGAGGCGGTCCGGAGGGAGGGGGCCTGATGGGCCGACGGCCCGATGCGGTGTGCGCTCCGCGGGGCAGGCTCCGCGGGGAAGCGGGGGAGGCCCCGCCCAGGCCCGCGGTGAGACGCTCCCCGGGCCTGCGGGTTGGGCGGCCGCGCCGTGTGCACGTCCGGTCGGAGCGTCGCGTGGTCGGGGTGGAGGGGCGGTCCTCGTCGGTAGGAGGCACGTGGGGAGCATTCAGGGGCGATGGGGCCTGAAGTCAGGAAGACATCTATCCATCTCTCAGAGAGAGGCGGAGAAAGTGATGGAGCAGTGCAGTCACGTTAGTAATTAGTAACGTTACACGCTTAGTATTAAAAAGTGGGAAATCCAGGTGGAAAGGAGATCTTTGTACTGTTCTTAGTTTTCAGTGCATTGGCGACGACTTCAAAATAACCCTGAAGATGGATGTGGTAATGCCTTCTTTACCCGCCTTCTAGGGTTTTTGAAAAGACCAGATGAAATAATGTTAAATCTCTATTAGAAGATGTTTTAATGCAAAGATATGCAATTATCTTGATAATCTTTCTGCTTATTTGCTTATTACCCACCTTCCTGATCCGGAACAGCCACTCCCTGTGAGATCAGGGCCCTTGTCCTCTGATTTCCTGCTGTTTCCCCAGGCCCAGAACACAGTCAATATCTGTTGAACACATCAGTGAATCAGAAATTAGGTCAAATTTACACTTGTCATCATGATAGGATCATGATGTGTATGTTAATAGAAAATGTGGTCAGTTTTCTCTGAGAAACCTTCATAATGTAACAGTCTACTGATTTATAACTCAAATAACTACTGATACGTGACCGAGAAGATACTGGTGTGTACTTAAGTATATTCATCTGTGTGACAGAATTCCATCACTTCCTCAACACAGGGGTTGAAGGTAACGACCATTTAAGCAGAGCAGATAAAGCCCAAGGAAGAAGTGTGCATTTCCCACTGCAGACACATGCTTCACCGGATGCTGAAAAGGACTTCGGATGACAGGCTGTCACCCTGCTCAGATCTAGGACTTGGGTTTTGTTCCATCACACAAGTCACCGCGGTCTGGCTCAGAGTAAAAAACTCGTCTACCAGGTTATTTGCTAGCAGACAGATCCTCCCACTGGGTAGCAGGTCGGGTGAATTTTCAAGGCTGGTGCAAAGTTACAGCTGGACCAACTCTGAGGGAGGGAAGAAAAACAAAGAAACATTGGTTCCTCTCAGGGCCAAAGCAAAGCGAATGATTTTCCAGTTTGTCAGTCCAACTGCTAAAATATTCCAGAGACATAGAATTTGCCCCGTTTCTCAACTTGGAACCGTGTGGGCAGGGATGAGACTCTGGTTCTTTTAAAAGGACAGCTTCAGCCCCTTAAGACCTAAGGCAAGGACTGAAGCCATAGAGTGTGACTGATCCAGGAGCGCGTGTGACTCCTCACTCTGCCAACGACGGTGCGCCTGCAGGAAGAGACCTTTCCTGTTCCTCCTGGGGTGCCTTCCTAGACCTCCTCCATCCCGCAGGCCAAAAGTCACTCTTGGGATTCCTCTATTGTTTTTTTTATTGAGGTAGAGTCAGTTTACAATGTCGTGTCTGTTTCTGGCGCACAGCACAGTGCTTCAGTCATGCACGAACGTACATACATTCATTTTCACTTTCTTGTTTTTTTTTTTAACGTAACTGGGGCAGTGCCTTACTCCATCACTTCCCATCCCTGCCTTTCACCTTCAAAACTGTTGCTTTAATCTTGGAACATGGAGTTAAAATAATCTTGGGGAGAAACCGAGAAAGGATTTAGCCATGTGAGGGATTTAAAAACCTGGCAACCATGCTCGATATTTCAAGATTAGATAGAACCAAGGATTCAGGTAGAGAAACTCCTAGACCATGAAAATTCTAACATGTCAATGAGTAATGTGACTAACATATCTTTATTACGTATCTGGCTCTGTTTTGTATCTTTAAATTTAGTTATTTATTTATTTTTAATTGACTTGTGGTCGGTTTTCCATGTTGTGTTAATTTCTGGTGTACAGCACAGTGATTCATTTACACACATATATTCCTTTTCATATTCTTTTCCATTATAGGTTATTATAAGATATTGAATATAGTTCCCTGTGCTGCACACTAGAAACTACTCAGCCACGAAAAAGAATAAAATCAGAGAGAGAAGCAAGATGGCGGAGTAGGACAAGGGGGTGGGGGGGAAGGGACAGACTGGGATTTTAAAATGCAGACTAGATAAACAAGATTATACTGTATAGCACAGGGAAATATACACAGGATCTTGTGGTAGCTCACAGAGAAAAAAATGTGACAAGGAAAATATATATGTTCATGCATAACTGAAAAATTGTGCTCTACACTAGAATTTGACACAACATTGTAAAATGACTATCACTCAATAAAAAAATGTAAAAAAAATAAAAGGAATAAAATCATGCCGTTTGCAGCAACATGGATGGAACTGGAGACCATCATTCTAAGTGAAGTCAGCTCCATTTTGTTTCTATGTGTATTTGGCCTTTACCCTCTCACCTACATCTAACTTTCATCTTTCTGTTGAATGTCCTCTCTCTCTCTAGTTTGCCTTAAATTCTGTTTGTATATGTAATACTCGCATATCCAACCAGCTTGTGAGCGATCCTTCATTACATTTCATTTACTACAGAATCAATACATGTGCCGTGATAGCAAAATCCCTTCCATGAACCATCTGTTGACAATATTCTAGGTCTTCTTGGAAGTCATGTCTCGTTAAAAGTCTGACTCATACAAACCAGATGTCCAGCCATAAGGAAGTGGCTTAGTAAATGGCGGCACCTCAAGACCATGGAGTACTATGCCGCCATAAAGATGATAATTATGTGGTCTATTTTGAAACATAGAACCATATAATATCTTATGGAAAAAATAACACATAAAGTATATGTACACTTGGATTATAACCATGTTAAATATTTATGTATCAGAGGAAGAGTTAAAAATAACATGCAGAAATGGTGCCTGGCCTTTTCGGGCCGAAATGGTTTTCTTTTTCCTCTTTCTTTCCTTCTGTTCTTTTTCCTCAAATAAATGCTCCATGATCTGTTGGCTGGTAGACCTTCAAAACCAAAGCGAGGAAATGAGAATCTACAGTTCTTGGCTCCCTAGTTTCCAGTTTTCTCTCCTCTGATACTTCGTTTTAGGAAAATCACTGGCAGGACATTCATATTTCTAGAACTGGGTAACTGGATTTAGCAATTCTAAAGTCAGCGGACAGGTTTGCTAATGGAATCATATACGTGTCTGTTGACCGTAGTGAAAAATGGAATAATGTATATTTGTTGACAGTAGTAAGAAGTGGAATAGTCCATTTCTGCTGACAATATTAAAAGCCAAAGCTGCACAACCCTTCCAAGCCCACTGTAGCCTAGAAAAGGGACATACAGGGAGTTTAACCCATTGTCAAACGACGATACTACGTGAAGCACACAACAACACAAACAAGACCTCCGCTCCTGGGACAGAGTCTCAGGGCGCAGAGCACCCGGGGCCTCAGGCTCCTGGCTCCGGGAACACAGCGCTCAATTTCCCACCCCAACAGGCACCTCCTGCAGGAGCAGCGCACCCACCTGTTTCAGAAGCACAGGCAGATCTGGTTTTGTACACAGCGAGTGACAGTCACATCTTCTGTGAGCCCATGGAGGTAGGCTAGACCCAAGGGCAGTCTTTTGGAATTAGCCTAATTCATGGGGTGCGATCACGCCTCAGTTCACCTGATGACCTGAAAAGAGTGAGGGACCAAGACCCTCAGGTGTGTGCAGAATTCTTCTCCAGGCCTGGCCGGGCACAGAGGGGCGCGTTCCTAACTGTTACCACTCGCCGCTCGGAGGCAGGAGCTGAGTTCACGGAAACTGGAGCGTGGGGGCCAGCGTCCCGGACATCACACCCCTCAGGGGCTGGGGCTGTAACACGTTCTCGACCTGAAATGTTGTGAATGAGTTCGTGTCACACGGTAACTTTAGGTAACAGAGGAACAATCACACTGGTCATTATTCACTCTTTGCGCCAGGCCCTTGGGAAATGTGCTCGAGGAAAGAAAACGTAGTCAGGCTTCAGACAGCAAGAATGGTTGCTAAACGAAGAAATCAACTAAGCAAGTCACCCCCAAACTTAGTGGCTTTTAAAACAAAATCGTTATCTTTCACCTTTCCTGGTTTCCCGGGGTTAGGAACCTGGGAGCAGTCCGTTCAGGCGGTTCTGGCTCCCATGAACTTTGCCAACAATTTGCGGCCCGGCTCCCAGTCATCTGGTGGCTGGGTCCACCTCCAGGTGGCCCCCTGACAATGGACAGCAAGAGGTGCCAGCCTTCGGCCTGGGGGCCTCAGCCCCTCCCCGTGAGCTCCCCTCCACGACCCTTGGTGGCTGGTTTCCCCCAGAGCTCGCAAGTCAAGAATGTAGGTCGGTGGCCCCAGGACAGTCAGCAACGTCTGGAGACACTTCTGATTCCTAGAACTGAGCGAGAGGTGCTACCGGCACCTAGTGGGCGGGGGCAGGGCTGCTACTGGACGTCTTACAATGCACAGAACAGCGCCCACAGCAAAGAAGTGGCTGGCCCAAATCGGCAGTGGGGCCGCTGCGGGGGAGCCGCGTGGTGGGTGGAAGCTGCTGTGTCTTTTATGGCCTGGCCTCGGCAGTCCCGCAGGGTCACTTTGCCACGTCCTCCTGGTCACGCAGGGCTCGCCCTCGTTTTGCGTGGGAGGGGCTGCCCCCGGGCGTGGACGCTGGGAGGCAAGGCTTACTGGGGGTCATCTTGCAGGTGGGTTCACAGCGCCAAGTCTCGACAGTGGTCCTCTTCCTGCAGTAGGACTAGGAGTGACTTCTTCCCCTTTCTCTGCTTGTCTGTATTTTCTGAATTTTTGGAACGAGAATGTACATTTATGTAATAATGTATGCATGTAACCTTTATCCAATGCAAGGTCAACATCAAAAACAATGCATCAAATCCCTCTAACACGACCTAGCGCTGGGCAACGTATTATCCACCGAGAGTCACGGGGCTGTCCGGCCCCACGTGAATGACAGTCTGGCCGTACAGCGCGGTTTTAGTAAGAAGCTCAGGCTCCGTGTGTCCCCTTCTGGTGAGAAGATGGAGCGGTTTCTCCTGAGCCTCGAGACCCCACTGCTGCTTGGAAGCTGGTACCATCTGGGCTGTGATGAGAGCTTTCCTTCGTATCCGTAGTCCCTCCGAATCCTATTTTCCTGTTTCAACACTTCAAGTTAAGCCAAACTGCCCAGCAACACTGCTACAGAAACTTCAGACGCCACCATCCATCCGTTTTCTCTTATCTCAACGAGTTATTGTTCGGATTTCCTTCTGACTCAAGGGGTAAATCCCCTGCAAAGGTGGCTGGCCGCCCCGCGTGGAGGCATGGATCTGACCCTCCTACCTGGGGTCTCGCTCCTTCGGTCACTTCCAGTCTCCTGTCAGTGTCAGCCTCTCCCTCACAACTGGCTGGTTCATCTCAGCACATAAACACATTAAACCTTTCCATTCTCTAACATAAATGTAAAAGAGACGTCCACATCTTCCTTCTCTCTTCTGTATCCACCGCAGGCTGGGGTTCAGTTTCTTCTCGTCCCCACCTTCCTGCTGCCAATTCTTCACCCCCAGCCCCTTCCTGTCCTCCCCAAGGTCAACACGCTGTCAAGGCAGAGGGTTTCCGCTCGTATTTGCCCATGTTTCTCGAAGACCAGCCCCACTCATTTGCAGTAGAATCACGTGGGGGTCTACTGAACCGAACGTCTTGGTGGGGCCCAGGCAGGACTTTGCAGTTTTGAGGAGCTCTTGGGACTCCAGGTCACTGGAGTCTGAGAACCAGCAGCCTGTCCTTCAGTGCTGGCCTTGTAGATGAGGGACCCCCCTCTTCCCACAAGCTGTATTCTGATGCCACTTCCAAAGGCAGAACTGGGGCTGACCTGTAAGAGAAGTTCTTGTGATGCGAAATCATGTACAATGAGGAGGGAACAGCGAGACGACAAACACACATTTTTTTTTTGTCCCAAAGAAAAATTTTAAAGTTTGATCTCATTTCCTTTTTCTTTTTTCGATCTCTGCTTACAACAGAAATTGAGATCAGTCCTGGCGTCCTTACATTTCAGTGTGAAGGCCGTGGTGGAGGGGAATCTCCTCCCAGCAACTCAGCTCAGAATGACCCGTCTAATTCATTTACTGTCTGGCACAAGGGGCGGAAACCCTTGTGCAACCACGGAAGTGGGTTTGGAAGATCCAGGTGTTTACCTTGAACTCTGTCACCTTATGTCCGACAGCACCAGGTCCTATCACTGACATTAGGTGGTTGATACAGTTCAAAATGTGCTGGCTTGAAAATTGTAACTACCTTAAAAAGCCAAATCTAGACCAACATGTCAGACCCAACCCACACCCTAATCAGCTGGTCAAATATTTGCATTTCTGAAACCTGAAGGTTGTGGGCTGGCGGCCAGTGCAGCCCTGGGGTGTAGTTAGGGGGAGACTCAGAGGCGATGGCATAAAGGCCGGTCCACACGGAGCCTGAGGTCAGCATCAGGAGGAAGACACAGGCTCCTGGGGACACGGGGCCAAGCCCCCTCGGGCTGCCCACCCCATTCCCAGCAGGCAGGGTCCTGTGTGCACGGCACGGTGCTCATGGTCCCTTTTCCTCCCTGCAGACAGCTTCCCAGCTTATCCCCTTTGCTCACTCAGCCACAGCCTGATCCTCTGGTGACCTTGCAGGCTCATGAGATCAGAACCTCCTTTCTGGGCAGGATATTGATTTGCTTTCAAAGGCAGTCCCAGGTCCTGGGTGCCTAGGCATCCATGGAAACATGGAAGAACTGATCTGTGGCAACTTACCTTGCCCAGGTAAAAACCCCGTAACTCCCCGCTGACCGCCTGGTCAGTCACACTCGTTCAAAGGTCCAGGGGGAAGGGCACCCTGTTCCTATGGGAGCAGCACACGGCTCAGAGGACCTTAGCGCCCTCCCTTCCTCTTGCCTGAAGGCTGCCTCGTGTCAGAGAGGCGGGAGTGAAGCCAGCATCCAGACATCTAAAGGCATTAAAGGTGGGTGGGGTGATGAGAAGGACGGATGTTACAGATGAGTTTGCAGCTTATTATGTCATCAACAGGGAGGAGCGAGGGCTGCCACTTCTGAGCAGGGGAGGGCTCTGTCCTTTGCAGGTAAACTGGGACCAGGTCTTGGCCTGGGTTCTAATGGGCTCTTGGAAAAAGCAGAGGAGGTGTGGTTGGATCTGGGTGGGGATGGGTTTTAATCCTCTTTGAAAAAAAAAATCAGAACAATATTCTGGGCACACGAGGGCAGCGGGGTGGGGTGGTTTTGTAATTTTTAAAAAGTTCCCCGCCCCCCACCTGCTTCCCATCCCCACATTGAAATTTAGTCAGTTGATTCAGGAGGATTCTCATTTCACAGTTGTTAGGAGTTTGCAAGTTTTGGAGGGTGGAGCCTCAGTCAGGTGCTCTGAAAATCAAGCTCTAATGGTCCTCGGGAGAAACTCAGCTCCACAGTTTCTTGCCTTGGAGAGCGGCTTTGCTGTTTCCCCCTGCTAAAACATCCAGTGTTTAGATTAGCAGACCTTCTGAGCCCTCTCCCAGGTCACACAAATGCACATCTAAGTCACCACAAAGACCACACAGGAGATGTGGCCACCGTAGACCCAGAGCCTAATTTCAAGGCAATTGGGGAAAAATAAAAGCAAAGCTTGTGTTTTCTTTACTTTGGCCTGTCATTACCTAGGGCAGGCATTTGTAAAATCTAGAACACTGAAAAATTGCATCTTCTAAATCTGTATATTTTGAAGATGTGTACGGAATATACATACATTTGTTAAAAGACTGGGAAGGGAGAGATGGCTATGAGAATACTTTGTGGGGTGTCTTTGAAGACAACGTGGGGAAAATGCCTCGATTCCATGGCAAATTTACAAAGCATATTACATACTTGCATGTACAGTTTTATGACACAAATATCTATTAAATATACACGCACACCCCCACTTGGGAAAAAAATGATGGGAAGAAAAAAATGTCAAAATAGCAACAGTTGTCTTCTCTGAGTAGTACAACTACGTATGAGTGATTTGTTTCTTTTTTTTTGTATTTAAATTTTTTCTACAGTAAGCATGTGTTACAGTTTTAATACGAAAAATAAAACCCAATAAAAGTCATTTACAACTTACATACAATCACTCAGGTAAGCAGATGAATCCAGGTTAGATAATATTCGGGGGCAGTTAGGAATTTTTCCCCCTAAATACCCATGGCTTCACCAGTCCCCTTGCTCCTTGAACTGATCCGTCGGGGACTCCAGCGACGCCCCCGCCTCTCCGTCCCGCGCGGGGCGGCGGCGGGCCCTGACAGTCTTGCAGTTATTCAAGCTCCGTGCACCCACAGACGAGCCCTTGCAGCTGCACTGATGTCACACACGGCCCCCGAGGAGGAGTGAGGCGGGGCCAGAGCAGCTTAACCCAGGGAGGAAGAAGGAGAGTGCAGAAGCCACACTCTTCCCGGGGTAACCGAGACCATCTGTCTCCGCCGGCTCACAAGGCGGTGTGACGTCTCTAGGAACAAAGTCCTTGCCATCCTGCCTGGAACACACTGTCTCTTCTGGCCGGAACCCCTTTCCAGGGCTGGGCTAGGACCCCTTTAACATGAGGACAGAAAGTGATTTCCATCTGCCAAACTTTTAATCACCGAGGAGGGTAGAAGGAATTTTAGATATGCAAGCGCTAAAAACAAAGACTTCTCAAAGCTCCTTGACCATAACGCCGTGGGAGGATGTTCTCCATCAAAAAGAGGAAGTGAATCAAAAAGAAGACCCAAGATGCGGAAACACGGAGCTGACCCCTCGAGGCAGGCGGAGGGGGCTCCCGGGGTCGTGGTGGAGGGAGGGCCTGGAGCGGCCGGCGCGCAGCGCACAGAGAAGCCGGCGCAGGCTGGGGCGGGCGGGCGGCTGCAGGACGTGTGCGCTCAAGAGGCTGCAATTACTAGAATGCCTCTAAATGTTGGTGGGGGTCAGGGGAGCTTCTGGTTTCCGGCTTAGGCATATAAGGAACTTGAAGTCGCCACTCCATGCTGGCAACAAGTAAAAAGTCAAACAAACTGAGAACATCAACAACTCTTCTTAGACCCCACAGAGAAGTAAGGTCATAGGGCACACTGCTGCCCTCAAAACTGGAGAGACAGTTGGATACAGAGCATCACAACTTAACCGCGGAAGCCTCTGCAGGAACCGGTGCTGGAATGCAGACACCCGGGCTGTCATCGGTGGATTACACCACGCTCAGTGTGGGCAACTCTGAGATCTGAGAACTCCAGGGGACTCGGTCACGGGGCTGGAGCGGGAGTGGGCACACTTCTGCGAGTTTTACTTCCAGCAGCTCGCTCAGGTTCCCATAGTGATTATCGAAGAAAAATCCCTTCCCGCCTCCAGCAGGGGGCGGGGAGAGGAGAGGGTCTTGAATACACCAGAGCGTTCTGTCCTCCCAGAGCCCAGCCTGCTGGGGTGTCATCAGACCCTGCTGGGGAAGGGACATCCCAGCTCCAGACACCGCTCGCCGCCCTGCTCCACCCAAGCGGGGAGAGAAAGCCACGAGAAGCTCCTCCGCAGGTTACCTGCTGTATCACGTCCAGCTACCGAGAGAAATATTACCGGGCTCAGCAGAAGGGAAAAAACCACAATTTGCAGAGACAGAGAACACACTGGAACTGGACATGGCTGGGATGTTAGAATGATCAGATCCAGAATTTAAATATGCTAATATTCTCACAGGCAGCGTAAGAAGCATTTGAGAACAGACAGGCAGCACAAGCAGAGAGATGGAACTCCTAAGACCCACAAGGAAAGCCCAGCGGTCAAGCACTGCCGCAGAGATGAAGGCCGCCTTTGAGGAGCCTCTTGGTGGACTGCTCCCTGCTGAGGAAAGAGTCTCTGATCTCTGATGTCTCACCAGAAAATTCCCAACCTGAAAAGCAAAGACAACAAAGATTAAACAAACAAATAAACAAAAACAAAACACCAGAACAGAATAGCCAAGGACTGTGGGACAACTACACAAGATGGAACCTACTCGCGATGGGATTACCTGAAGGAGAAGAGGGGAAGGAACCCGAGAAATACAGGAAACCGTAATGACCGAGGATTTCCCCAAGTTAACGCCAGACGCCAAACCGCGGATTCACAAAGCTCAGAGAAGACCAAACGGGACAAACACTCCCCCTCAAAGCACCCAAAACAAAGCAAAACAAAAATCACCTCTAGCAGATCATTTTAAAAACACAGAAAATCAAAGATAGAGAAAAAAAGAAATCCTGGAACAACCCAGAGGGAAGAAACACCTTTCCTGCAGAGAAACAAAGGCAAGAATTACGCCTGGCTTCTCCGAAACCACACGGTCAGGGAGAAACGAGAGCGATGGAAGGAAAACCAACAAACCCCACCAACCTGGATTCTCTACCCTGTGAAGTCATCCTTTAGAAGTGAAGGGGAAAGCCAGACTTCGCCAAGTAAACATTGAAGGCATTTGTTGCCAATAGACCTTCCTTGTGACAAGTGTTAAAAGAAGTTCTTCAGAGAGAAGGAAAATGATACAGGACAGAACCTCCACGTAAGAAAGATCCTCCTAAAGAAAGGAAGACCACTGAAGGAAGAGTGAGCTTAACGTGTGTAACAGATACTTATATATATATTATATATAAATTATGTACTTATAATAAATTAAAATATTATAATAAATAGATACCAAAAAATTTACTTTTCTTAACCTTAAAAAATTTTATTTAGTTATTTTTTTTGGGGGTGGCTAATCACGTATTTACTTTTGGAGGAGGTACTGGGGATTGAACCCAGGACCCCGTGTACGCTAAGTATGCACTTCGCCACTTGAGCTGTATGCCCCCTTCTTATTCTTAACTGGTCTAACAGGTAAGTTTGGCCAAAATGATAGCAACAATGTATTTGGTAACGTATGCTTGTGTGCATGTCATATATGTGCTTATGTGCCGTACACATCAACGGAGTGAATGACACGAATAATACAAGGCACTGGAGGGAGGAACTGGGACCGTATTGTTATTATCCAGTACCCACACCACCGTGACGTGACACAGTGTTACGTGAAAGTGGACTTGTGCTACTTGTCAATGTGCATTGCAAACTCTAGGGCAAATGCTAACAAAAGTTTTCTTTTTCAAGTATAACTGATATGCTAAGAAAGAAGAGAAACTGGAATCCTATAAAATGCTCAGTTAAAACTACGAAAGGCAGAAAAAGAGTGGAAGACAAAAACAGGAACAAAGAACAAGGGTGACAAACAGAAAATAGAAAATAGACATTAACCCAGCCATATTAATAATCACTTTGAATATCAGTGGCCTAAATGCACCAACCGAAAGACTGAGATTGTCAGGGTGGATCAAAAACTACAACCCAGTCACAGTTAACCTTGAACAACACGGGTTTGAACTGTGTGGGTCCACCACACATGGACTCTTTTTTTCATTAACTACATCCTACAGCCTTACACAATCCTGGGTTGGTTGACTCTGCAGGTGTGGAACCCCAGATACAGAGGACCAACTGAAAAGTGATACTTTGATTTTTGACTGCAGGGAGGGTCAGCACCCCGAACCCCCATGTTGTTCAAGGGTCAACTGTATGTGCTGTCTCCATAAGAAACCCACTTTAAATATGAAGATATACAGATTAAGAGTAAATACGTGGAGAAAAATATATCGTGCTAATCCCAAGAAAGCAGGAGTAGCTAAATTTAATTTCAGACAAAGCAGATTTCAAAGCAAGGAGGGTTATTAGGGATAAAAAAGGATATTCTGTAACGATAAAAGGGCCAGTTCTTCAAGAAGATGTAATAGTCCTTAACACTGTGTGCTTTTAGCAACAGAGCATCAAAATAGGTGAGGATGAAAACTGGGAGAACTAACCGCAAGGACGGGGGAATCCGCTGTCACAGCTGGAATTGTGTTTTCATGGCGTGATGGTTGTCATCTTGGCCTCACAGGACACAGCTGTACTCAAGACTACATCTCCCAGCTTCCTTTGCTGCAAGGTGTGGCCAAGTAACCAAGTTCTGGCAAAAAGGATCTGAACCAAAGTACTATTCGTTGGTTTACAAGAATTCTTAAGAGACAGCCACCTCGTGCCTTTTGCACTTTCTTTCTCCCCTTACTTCCTTTCTTCTTCCTGGGATGGGGACATGATGGTTGGAGCTGGAGCTGCTATCTTGGGTTGTGAGGTAACTATAGATATGGAGGCCACTTTGATGAAAGAACAGGATGGAAGTAGCCTGGGTCCTTGATTCAATACAAATTTACCTCTAGACTTTTATGAGGAAGAGAACTAGGCTTGCTGAAGCCACTGTTACTTTGGGGTTTTTGTCACGTGCAGCAGAACCTGAACCTAGGTAACACCAAATCAGTTAGGAAACTGATGCGGGAGTTGGACTGTCGATAGCGTACCAATGTTGAAATCAAAGCCGGATTAGAGAGTGTGGCTGGGACCTGCAACCAAAGATGTGGGGTTCCACTGTGCGCTCAAGAGTCGGCCTTGAGCGGATATGCTGGGAAGTAGACCCGTGGCTTAGTGTGCACGTGAAGGCCCCGGGGCTCTCGTTGGAACACACATTCTGATTCACCAGGTCTGGGGTGGGACCTGAGTGTCTGCTTTTCTAGAAGCTGCCACATGCAGCTGCTGCTGGTCCAAGGGTCATGCTCTGGGCAGTGAGCATCCACTTCATACCCAGTGAAGTGACCCAGAGCCCTGACCCCGGTGCCCTTACTGCACGGAGTCTCAGGGAGGAGTTAGCAAAGGGAGGTAGAGAGAAGGCAACGCTGACACATTCCTTCTCCAACCCTACTCACAGTGAAAACCTGGGGAGCTGGGCAGTGGGCTCTGGGTGTGACCTGGGATCAGGGAGGTTTAAAAGCTTCCCACGTGATCCCAAGGGGTAGCCAGGCTGAGGCTCCCGGACTTGGAGCATCAGTGTTTCCTGTGCAAGCTCTCATTTATGGGTAGAGGCAGGAACTCCAAGGGAAAAAAAGTGTCCCTCCTTCGCTGGGAGCTGGGACCCAGCAAAGTGAGAGAGGCACTGGCCTTGGGCAGTAAGTATAGGACAGAGTGGGGGGTGGGGTATGCCCCTAAACAGAGTCATCAAGATAAATACTCTAATGCAATGTTTTAAGAAACAAAGGTAACACAATGAATAAAACATCAAAATGTTAAACCTTCGGGCATGTGTGCTGTGTGGAGGCGCGATGGAGCTTGAGGCAAAAGGAGAAGCCCCACCCCCTGACTCCTGCGGGCAAACGACCCAGCTAAGGAACGCCCAAGGCGGGGCTGCTCCCCCAGTCTGTGAGCCACTCCCTCCCCGATCCTGGGGAAAGTGCTGGCAGGTCACTTTGCCCACACATGGTTCTGAAGTGGGTCACAGCAGTCCTTTAAGTCACTTAGCCAAGACCATGAGAATACGAGCAGGTGTTTGTCGAGCGCTAAGTGCCTCACAGCTGTTACCCCATTTCATCCTCGCGTCCACCTTGTGCGCTACGCACTACTGTCACCCTTAATTACAGGCGGGGAAACCACGCAGAGTTTCCATCAGTAGCGAGTAAGCAGCTGGGCTGGGCCTGGAACCCAGACAGCCGGGGGGTCAAGTCCACGCCCCTGACTCCGGGCTAGAACACCGTGACCCAGGTCCCAACGCGGCCCTGACTCTCACTGCTGTCCAGGGCGGCCGCGTGCCTTCCCGGGGCCCGGCAGAGCCAGGCCGCACCGAAACTCCCCCGAAATCAACCCCACAACCCAACACAGCGTCCGCCACAGAAGGACCACGCGGGCACAACGCGAAGCCTCCGTCTTTATTACGCAAGTGTCAGCCCGGAGGTCGCGGCCGCCGCGCCGAGCCGGGGCCCCGCGCCCGCGGCCTCAGCGGACGGTGTAGCGGTCCCACTTCTTCTCGGGGTCGTAGGGCTCCCAGCGGCTGGCGGGGAAGATGTGCTTGTTCTTCTCGTACCAGCTGCGCAGCACCACCTTGCCCGCGTGCGACTCGTCCTTCTCCCGGGTGGCGTCGCTGAGCAGCCGCACGTCGTCGTGCACGTCGAAGGCGAAGAGCGGCCCGCTCTTGCCGCGCGCCTGGGCCACGATCAGGTCGTAGAAGGTGTGGTAGTGCGGCAGGATCAGGTCCTCCTTGACGAACATGAGCTGCTCCACGCCGGCCGCGCGCAGCTCGCGGAAGTCGCGGCGCAGCGCCTGCAGCGCCTTCTTGAGGAACTGCTGCACCGTGCCGCCCTTGTGGATGCGCGCCGCGCGCCGGTGCCCGCAGCCGTCCCAGTAGCTGAACGTCACCTCCACCTCCTCGCGCTTCACGCGCTCGCGCCGCGCCTCCCACTCTCGCCGCAGCTCCTCGCGCAGCCGCCGCTCCTCCTCCTCGCGCTCGCGGTCCGGCAGGAAGCTGGTGTCCACGGCCGGGTCCTTGCCCAGGTGCCTGCGGGGCCGGCCGGGCGCCGGCGGCCCGGCCTCCTTCTCCTCCTCGGCCGCCTCGCCGTCGCCGTCGCCGTCGTCGGGCGAGAAGGACAGGCCGCAGATCTGGCGCCGCTGCTCCCGCTTGCGCTCCCGCTCGCGCTGCGCCTGCAGCTGCCGGCGCCGCTGCTCCCGCCGCGCGCGCTGTGCCAGCTGCATCTCCCGCTCGCGCACCAGGGCCTCCTGCCGCGCCTTCATGTCGTTCAGGGTCACCAGCCCCACCGTGCTCGACTTCAGCTTGGCCTCCACCGCATCGTAGTGAGCCGAGAACTTCTTGTCCACCTGCGACTTGGCGATGGTCTCCTCGGCGATCCGCTGCTTCAGCACCTCCATCTGCTCCTTCTGCTTCTCGCGCTTCTTGATCAGGTGCAGGGCCCGGCCGGCCTCGCGCATCGTGCCCTTGTACTGCGCCATCCCCGCCGCCAGCCACGCCCGGAGGCTCGGGGCCAACGCCTGGACTCTGCGGCAGGGAACAAAAACACGGGAGTTACGGAGGGGCCAGAGGAACAGCTCTGACCGCAGTCGGGTCTAGGCGGGCGCGCTCTTACAGAACTTCCTGCGGCGGTGGAAGGTTCCGTAGCCGCTCTGATCGTCGCGCAGCCCTACGGGCTATTGAGCGCTTGCAATGTGGCCAACGTCGTTCATGGAGGCACTGGCTTTTTACTTCCATTCATTTCAATTTCAATGGCCCCATGTGACTGTGGCTTCCTTACAGGCTGGTGCAAGGCAGGGTTTGGGGAGATGCACACGGAGAGGGTCAGTATACTGAGCAAACTCTTGCCTGGCCAGGCCCGTGCACCTGCCCACGGACCCCGTCAAGCACAGACATACAACAGTCACAGCACGGAGAGATCCAGCCTGCACTGGACCTGGGCCTGGACTGGCAACTCTCTCCTCAGTCAGGTGCACCACCCCCCACCCCCCAGGCACACACGCCAGTGAGGGGAGAGGGGGTCAGAGCGAAGCAACCTGCAGCGCCTCCCTAGAGGGTGTTAAGTCAGCTGAGTTCCCATCAGCCTGTTACTGGGGAGGCAGGACCGCACTCAGTGCTGTCCCTACCCCTCCCTGAAGAGTCATTCTTGCAGGGAGTGTTTGCTGAGTCCACCCAGTGCCCAGTGCTAAAGTGTGGTGAGGGCACAGCCCACTTGGGTGGGAGCTGTAGGAGGCAGAGGGCATCTGAACACAAACCTGCCTTCTTGGCGTTTTAGCCAAAGCAGAGGGAGGCCCCCTAATTCACTGCCCTCAGCTTGAGCGGACTGTCCTCCCTCGGGACCAGTCCCTCCTGCCTCAGGCCCCGCAGTGCTGTCATCCGCTGGACCTCATCCCCATAAGCTCTGAACCACCGTCTCATCCAGCCTTCCTCCCACCCCAGCTCTTCCACTGTGCCCCCTAAACACAGCCGCTCATCAGCAAACCCCAAACCCTCAGCCACCTCTGGGAGCCTTCCTGTTGTCTTTTTGCTGCCCTCAGCCTGCTGTTCCCCGGGGGCCACTTCTCCCTGCAGCTCCCTAGAGGGGAGGTTGTTTTCCTCTGACGTGTCTTGTCATCTCAAACTGAAAGTGGGGTGGGGTCCCTGCTCTTTCAAAACATTTCTTCTGTTTCCCTTAAAACTCCCAGCTCCCTTGAAGCTCACGCAATCTGGGGATACTGTCCCCGCTGTGGCTGTCACGTCAGAAATTCCCTGCTGTCCTCCTGGCTCTCCTGCCTTGCTCCTCCATCCCCTGCCTCCTTCCTCACTTCTGCACCCGGGTTCTCATCACGACCTGAAAGTGTCTATCTCCCAAATCTTAACTCTCTCCCCTCCTCTCTCCAGGCTCCCTGAGTCATTACCTTTAATAGACATAGTGTGAGACAGATTCCTTGGCTGTCTCCTCTTTCAATTAGATAATCCAACCAGCCACATTTTAATCCAATTAACTGTGGTGCCGCCATGTCTGCTGTCACCACCCTTCCTCCAGTTTAATCAGAACCCAAATATCAGTACAGTCCCCCAGCCTCATCATCCCTCTTCCCCAGCATCCATCCTCTTAACTCAGTCACAGTCTCCCTGTGCCCTAGCCAGCCTCCACAATTAACGAGGTTAGTCTCCAACTCTTTGAGACGGTTGGTAGGAAAAGCAAATAACAGAAGGAAGCAGATCTCTCTTAAAAGTCTGAAATCTTGATTTTAAGAATTCTCCACACGAGTTCCTAGGTGCTAACTGCTGCGGGGTGGGGTCAGGGGAAAGCCTTCACGTGTTCAGAGACGGGGAAGTACGAAATATACTGGATGGAAAAAGCGCGGACAAACAGCCCGTGACTTCTGTATGTGTGTTCACCGGGGAAAAAGAAAAAAAACAACAGAAGATGCCACAGACTTCAAAATCGATTCTGCACCATAAATATCTCTTGAGTTTTGTGAGATCTAAATTTTGTCTTTAGTTTTTTCAAAGTGATACATATGCATGGTTTAAAAAGAAAAGTGTACTAAAAGGATTCTTTTAACAAAACAGCAGCACTGAGTCCCCAGTCCCATCACAGTCTTCCCTGGAGGCGACCGCTTTCAGTCTCTACTGATGTTTCTTCTCACGTTTACCTTCTTTTTTTTCTAGCTCTTATGTTGCTGTTTTGTGACTGATCAGTTTTAATTTATCGATTGACTTCTTCTGGCGGATGAAGATTTCATTTTCCCAGCAATAGGTTCAGACGTCTGGCCCACTCACGCGAAGAAGAGGCTGTCGTGGAGGTTGTTAGCATACAAGCCAGGTCAGAAAAATGCAAGGACCTCAGTTATATTCCAGTCTTATCGATAAGCGTCGTGGCAAAAATCCCGGGTAAAACTTGGCAGATCGACTCCAGCAGTTCCTGAACGTACACACCTGAACGGGCGGAGCAGGCTTCGTTCAACGATTACGCAGCACTAGAGCCTCTGCGTGCGTGGTTTACTGCGTTTCAGACATCGCAGTGCCTGCAGGTGGAACTCAGACATTCAGCGAGCTGGACCCAGAAGAGGACTTCCTTAATTTGATAAAAGGAGTTTTGGGGAGACCTGTGGCCAATGTCATGTGTGGTAGGATACTTTTATGTCGTTTACATTTTTCTCACAAGTAGAAATCCGGGGAGTTTTCGCCTGTACCCAGGTGGCTGTGGGCCGGGCGGAGGAAACAGGTTCCCTGGACACGTGGCAGGTGAAGGGCAGCTAGGACAGGAGGCTCTGACCCTCTTTCTCTTTCTAAAGGTGGTACACCTTTTGTTTCTGATTGCAGAGCACCACTGGAAAGCCAGCTCTTGGAAGGATCGCCAGAGAAGTGAAGGGACAGGACAGAAAATGGGTGCATGAGACAGCAGCAAGGAGCTCACACTCGCAGAGAAATGTCAGAGAAAAAGAAAAAGTCAGATGTCTCCCTAGAAGAGAAAATATTCTAGACAGATGGGGACTCCCCTCCCTGCCTGCACGCCTACAGGGACGTAGGCGAGGAGAAGGTGGTGCCCAGCGGGGGCCCCGAGGTAGGGGTTCAGGTCAGCTCTGGGCCCCGTCAGCAGTGCCTCCTCTTGTTTTGATCTTTGTCCCCAGCGGAGATTATTAGTTTATCTAAACGCCACCTGCTCTTCCTGCTTTCCTGAAAGCCCACCATTCAGATGGTGGCAAAGGGGCAACAATGGGGCTGATTGATTACCTCAGACTTTAATTTTCTCCCTCCTGGAAGTGACCGTGGGTCCAGAACTCATCTGCAGGAGCAGGGCCTGCCATTTTGCTGGACCCATGGCCGGAGCCCGGCTGACAGCTGGGGCTGACAGCTGGGACTGACCTGCTCCCGGCCAGCGCTGAGCGCCCAGCACGGGGGTGACAGCAGGAACACCTGTCTCTGGGGTTGCTTCTAGGATGGACTCCGTAGGGTTCATGGGGAGGGAGGTGACCCCAAGATACCACCTTTGTGGTCCTGGAGGTGGATGAGAGCAATTGCCCAGCTCACTCAGAAAATTAAATTCTGAGATAAGAAAATGTCCGAGATAAGAAATGTTGGCTTTAGGTGAGCAAGGATGGACCAGGCACTCTTGGGGACTATTGATGGCGAGCAAATGGGAAAGGTGTGGCCACGACTCCCGTGTCAAACAGAGAAATCTCACTCACGGTGCGACTACGTAAGTCGGGTTGTTCATGGTGGGCGCCCCGGCCGCATCCCCACAGCCAAGCCTCTGCCCAAACCAGCTCCTTCACTTTCAGGCACTTTCTGGAGAACTCCTTCACATCGGCCGGCGCTCCTGGACGTCTGCCCTGGGACTGCCCAGGGGGCAGCTGCCCCGGGCACCTGGAGCTTTTTATAAAACCACTCATGCTCCAAGCCGGCTACCCGGGCGGCGGGTCTGTGTCTCCTGGGAAGCCAGGCTGGTCAGTCATCCGTGTGAGGCCATCACAGTCCTCCGGTCCTCACATACTATTTGTCTTTTTCTGTCTGACTTACTTAGCATAATGCTCTCAAAGTCTGTGTTGTCACACATAGCAGGATTTCCTTCTTTTTCATGGATAAATAACATTCTAGCATGTATATACACCACATCTTCCTTATCCGTTCATCAGTGGGCACTTAGGTTGTTTCCACGTGTTGGCTACTGTGAATGACACTGCAGTGAGCGTCGGGGCGTGGAGAGCTTTTTAAGACAGTGATTTCCTTTCCTTCAGGTAAGTACCCAGAAGAGGAATCGCTGGATCATATGGCAGTTCTATTTTTAATTTTTTGAGGAAACTTCATACTGTTTTGGATAGTGGCTGCACCAATTTACATTCCCACCAACAGTTTACATAGTTCCTTTTTCTCCACATCTTTACCAATACTTGTTATTTCTTGTCTTTTTTTTAAAAATAATATGTGTGAGGTGATATCTCACCTGTCACAAATAGTGACACTTTTACTTCTTCCTTTCTGATTTGCATGCCTTTTATTTCTGTTTTTGTTTTTTTCTTGCCTGATTGCTCTGGCTAGGTGATCATTTTTTAATTGCATTGTTTTCTCATCACTGAGTTTTGAGAGTTTTTAAATTGAGTTGTGCACAAGTCCTTTATCAGATATGCGATTTGTGATAGCGTCTACAGTCTAGATTCTTTTTTTTTTTTATTCTCTTAAATGTCTTTTGCAGAGCAAAAGTTTTAAATTTTGATGAAGTCCAATTTCTTATCTGTTCACTCATGGATTGTGCTTTTGATGCTTATTTAGGAGTTCTTCCCTCAGTCGGAGATCGTGAAGGCTGTCCAGGCATTGGTCTGTTCCATCTCAGTAGTCAGATTTTTGTGCATAGTTTTGTATGATTCTCTCATTTTCCTTTTACTGTCTGTAGAGTTCATAGTGTTTCCTTCCTTTCATTCCTTATACTGTGTCTTCTTTTTTCTTTATGTCTATCTAGAAGTTTACTGAATTTGATCTATTCGAGGAACCAACTTTTGATTTTTAAAAATTTCTCTGCTGTTTTCAATTTCACTGACTTCTGCTTTTCATTTTTTCCTTCCTTCTGTTTGCTTTATTTTTCTGATCTCTTAAGGTGGAACCTTACATTATTGATTTGAAACCTTTCTTCATTTCTAATATAAACATTTAAACGTGTAAATTTCTCTCTGTTAACTAGATCCCTCACATTTTTATATATTGTGTTCATATTTTCATGCAATTAAAATATTTTCTAATTTCCCTTGAGATTTCTTTTTTGACCTATGGATTATTTATTTAGAAGTGTGTTTTTAAATCTATAAATACTTGGAGATATCCAGTCATCTTTTTGTTACTGATCTCTGGTTTAACTCCATTGTGGTCAGAGAACATACTTTGTATGATTTTTATTCTCTTGAATCTATAAAGATTGTTCCATATCCAGGTTATGGTCTGTGTTAGTAAATTTCTGTGTGCACTTGGAAAGAATGTGTGTTCTGCTCTTATTAACTGGAGTGCTCTAAAAGTGTCAGATCCACTGGTTCAGTTCTATATCTTGCTGATTTTCTGTATATGTGTTTTATTAATTACTGAGAAAGAAGCAATAAAGCCTCCAATTATAATTACAAATTTTTCCATTTTCCTTTCTGTATTATACATTTTTGCTTCATGTATTTTGAAGCTCTATTGTTAGGTACATATGCATTTAGGGTTGTTATATCTTATTGGTAGGTTGCCCTATTATCATAATGTCCCTCTTTATCCCTAGTAATCTTTCTTACTTTTTTAGTTACCCCAGTTTTCTTTTGATTAGTGGTTGTGTGGTGTATCTTTTCCATTCTTTTTACTTTTAACTTACCTATATCAATATATTTAAAGTAGATTTCTTGTAGACAGCATATAGTCGGATCTTTTTCTTTTTTTTAACCACTGTGGCATCTCTGTCTTATTCATGTGCTCAGAACCATTTATGTTTTTATTGATTGATATGTTGGGATTTACATCTGCTTTTTTATTATTTATTTTCTATTTCCCCCCCCCTATTTTTATTCCCCTGCTTCCTCTTTACTGCCTGCTTTTGAATCACTTGATTAGTTTTTAGTATTCAATTTTAATTTATCTGTTGAGGTTTTTACTATATCTTTTTGTGGATTTTTAGTGGTTGCTTTGGGGATTACAACATATATTCTTAATTTTTCAGTTTACTTGAATTAATATTTTACTACTTTGAGTAATGAAAAACCTTATCACCATGAAAGTCCCTTTTCCCTCCCCATATATTGTAGCTATTGTATGTGTTACACCTACATGCATTGAAACCCCGTCAGACAATGTTGGACTTTTTGCTTTCAACCATCGCACAGAAAGCACTCAAGAAAAGGAGTCACTTGCTTATTTTTGCACAGATATTTGCCATTTCCGTTTCTCGTCCTTTGTTCCTGAAGTTGCATGTTTCCCTCTTATATCATTTCCCTTCCATCTAAAGAAATTCTTTCATCATTCTTGGTTTTAAGTGACCAATTTGTCTCCTAGACATAAAAAAAAATCAGATTATCTCTTCTCTTTATAATGTAAAATCTTTGGTGTAGACAAGATTTTTGTCCTTCAATGTTGGTGAATTTGGGGACTGACTGCAGAAAATAAAGGAGTGGGCACCAAGCAGGATGCTTCCCGTGTCCTTGGTGTTCGTGCACGGCCTCTTTCCGTGGATGCAGGCTCCTGCGCGTGTGCAGACGCTGGCTGTCAGTGGCGTCCATCCTCAGGATGCCAGGGTAGCTTCCCCTTGCCTCCACTCAGGACGTGCACAGGTGGCCATCTCGACACAAGGAAAGCCCCTTCTCACACACACCGTTCATGGGATGTTGTGGTTTGTGATCCGCTAACATGTAGCCATACTTTCTTTGTAGCCAAAATTAACTGGCTGGGATCTTTGCTGAGCCAGTGGAATTATCCATGATGGTCCCAGCGGTAGGAGTGGGTCTTGGGTGTTGACGATGCAGCTTGTCCTAGTTGGTAGGACTTAACATGGGTGCTTCAAAGGATGCTAAGATTCCAGCAGTAGGTGAAATGTAAGCGTTGAAAGCTTCTTCATTTTCTGACCCTCTGAGACTCCCACCAGACCACCATCCATGGGGACTGCGTCCAAGAGCTCATTGCTGATGGGTTTTGCACTGATGGAGTAATTCTTTGTACGAGGGTTGCCATGGCCACAGGCCAAGACTCCAGTGGGCTCCACCAGATTAACTGGGTGAGGATATATGGCTTAAAATTACTGAGAGGCTGTATGTCCTCTTGCTGCTGGTGTGTGTTTTCATTTGCCCTGCTCCAGGGCCTGGCAATATTGTATACGGTCAATAAATCTTTGATGATTGAATGAAGAAATGTCACATTGTTTGATTATATGACATTGAGACACTACTGATACTAGAAACACGAGGCATTACAGTAAAGTGCTCAGTGTTACATCTTCATTTTCAATTCTCTATTTAGAGTGAAGGTGTAAATGATCGCTCTGTACAAACCCCCGAGTCTCTGAAACCCTGCAGCTGGAAGTGTGGCAGCCAAGACGTAGTCTGGCAGAGTGGAAATCGTGCCACGTGGGGAGGGCTGGGCCCTCACTGCGGCTCCACAGTTTGTTACGGCCTCAGGGAAGCTGTATTATCTCTACGCTTCAGTTTCGTCATCTGAAAAATTGCGAACTGGTTTATCTGATCCTTTTGAGTTATGCAGTCAAGAGGACTTTCTCATAACTCATCCAAGTTGATCACGAGACATGGATTAGGGAGCCTAGAGCTGATTTGCTTGCATAATTCCTCCTCGGTGCTGGTTATCTGGAAATCCAAATTTCTCCAGGTGGGGTGGGGAGATGCCAGCTCAGCCAAAGACATTTGCTCACAGACCGTCTCAGGCTTTGGCTGGTCACAGCAGGGCTGACGTGTTAGCAGGTTAGTCCAAAGGCAAATCCAAAGGGCTGGGAAGGGATTTGATTAAGTCCAGGAAACGACTGACTTGGTGGTGGAGGAGTTGGGGCAGCGTCGGGCCTTCACAGCCAGAGCCTGGCAAATGGATGCTTCTCAGACTTTCCAAGGACCCACTGCTAACACCTTTGCTCAGAGCTGACTCTAGGGCAGTGAGCATAGAAATCAAATCCCACATGTTCACTGGGAGCTAATTGTGAAAATTTTCCATTCCTACTTTTCTAGCTGAGGAATTTCTTCTACTTCCTTGGGAACCACGCCCCCTCCCCACCGTGTCCTCTTCAAGCCTCCAGTCCCACCCCAGGCACCACTTTGAGATGGTGGCGTGTGTAGCCCTCACTCGCCCCTCCTCGCCCCACCGCAGCCTTCCCAAACACGACAGTTGCTGTTGATGAAGTGCCACCACTTACTTCATCAGCCTTCAGATGCCAAGGATAAGAGGAATGAATTCCACCCTCATGGTGGCCCTAGATTTCCCAACCCAGATTTCTCTATGATTTGTGCTCATTTCTTTTTTTAAAAATGTTTTCACACTACATGGATTTTGTAAAAACTTTACATAAGATGGCCTTTATGTAACCCAAACCTGAGAGATAATCATTAATAGTTGGAATTTACTTCAGGACTTCAAATGTACATATAAATATGTACTTTAATATAAGTGGGATCATTTTGTACATTGTTTGATAACTTCAGATGATATAGCATTCTTTTTTCCATGCTAACACTTAAAGACCTATCAGATCCTTTTTAATGGCCCCAGTGTATTTCAGTGTAAGAATGTATTGTAACATGTTTTACCAATTTTCTATTGCTTGACATTTAAGTTGTTGTGTTTTTTAACTCTACAATGATTATTCTTATACCTACATCTCTGTGAGAGAATTCTTACAGTGCCTAGCATTTAATATATATTAGTTATCACAATTATTAGTAATTCTTTTTAACCTGATAGCCCTTGACTTTTTTGATTATAAGTTGAACATCTTATGTTCTTTAAATTTCATGTAAAATTTTTAACCTATTTTTCTATTGAGGAGATTTCTTCTTATTGATTTATAAGAACTCTTTGTATATTAAGAATACCAACACTTTTCCTGCTATATAAGCTCCAGACATTTCCCCCAGTTTCTTCTTTGAATTTTAACTTTGTTTATGGTATTTTTTTTTTCTGGCTACATGGTAGTTTTTGAATTTTTATTTTTAGGTAGCCAAATCTGACAGGATTTTTTTTTGGTGTATGAGTTTCATGTATATTTAAAAATTCACTCGTTTTTGTAGGGTCATCTTATGAGTGTTTCTTTTTACATAGATAGTTAATCTAGCTGGAAGCTATTTCTGATTATACTATAAGGCAATGATTTGGATATTTTTTCCAAAAGAAGGTACATTAAAATGAAAACTTAGGAATATTTCTCAACGTGCTCCATGGTATTTTTGCTAACTAGTAGTAATAAAAATAATAAAAACAAATGTTTTATCGGGATTTGCATGTTACAAAGCTTGTTGACCTGCATCAGCTGGGAGTCTTCCTGTTCAGGTGAGAGAAGCCTGACTCAAACCGGCTTGAGTAAAGGAGTCAGTGACTCATTCACTTGAAAAGACCAGAGGTCAGTGGCGCTTTGGATGTGGCGGTACTTGGGTCAGTAATCTCACCCTCCTGCCTGCTTCACCCCTAGGCTGACACGCCTTAAGGTCACAAGATGATGTCTGGCAATTTCCAGGAGCCACCTGCTGTCTCATGTCCAGGGCAAAGAGAGATTGTTCTTTGGTTGCTCTCAGAAGAGTGAGGGAAATTCCTTCACAGACCCCATAACACGTTTCCTCTTGCTTTTTCTAGGCATGGCGTCCAGGAAAATGATAAATGGTCTCTTTCAATTTGGTCAGTCAGAACCTACCCTGGAGCAGGGGGCGGGGTGCGGCAGGGGTGGGATGTGTCGGGGAAAGTCACTAACCATCCAAACAAAACTTGCAGTCGCATCCCCGAGAGGCCGGGAGCAGGACAGCCAAGCACTCAGACCAGCAAACACCCACCACAGACACACTGCCTGGCTGCTACAGGTGGTCACTAACTTCCCTGTTTCATGGATGGGACACTAAAGACGAGGAGAGTGACGTGTTCGGCTTGATCACTTGCCTAGTAGGCGGCAAAGCTCAAATCTGGATCTTATGACTCTGAACTCTGCTCTTCCTAGTGCTCCAAACGGCCCCCCTGCCAGCTTAGAATCACCACTTGGCTGATGCTCCTGAGGGGGCAGAACATTATAAGAGGGTCCACCCCGTGGGTGGTTTATCTGGGAACGTGGTCCCGGGGAGCAGGAGGGAGTGCAAGGATGAGACGGGAAGCCGAGGAGGAAAGCCTATACGGTCGAGGTGGCGTCTCCGTGGAGGACTGTCTGACCCCTCGAGAGCTTCTGGAAGCTCTAGACATGTGTCATCATCATAGCGAGGTGGGGAGAGAAGGGGTAGCGTTTACCCTGCAGCTCACGTCCCCGGCGGTCCACAGTTGCTCTGCGGGTGTCGACAACCCTGCATCTCTGAGCTGCCTAAGTGCCCAGTGGGCTGGGTGGTTGGACATCCCAGCCAGTCACCGCATCAGGAAGCCAAAGATGGGAGCAAGAAGAGGCGCTCAGAGGATGCTCCAGCATGGAGCTAGTTGAGCAGAGCTGCTCACTGCAGTGGCCGGAAGGAGATGGGGCCAGAGGGTTTTAGTGGGGCCTTAGGGGCCTTCAACACGTGATCCACTATAAGCTGATAATACAAAGCTTGAGTAAAGGAAGTGATATCCAACCCAGCCTAAACTCCTGTTTCCCCAGGTAACATCTGATAAGTTCATGCTTAGCTTATTGCAACCACGTCCTGAAACGGTCTTCCTGGTTGTTCCCCCATTCAGTAATCTTCCTAAGATACAACAGAAATTTCCATTTTGTCATTACTTTACCGAAAGGGTTCATTCGCCTGCACCACTTGCAGGGTTGTGTACAGGTTTCTTTGCTTGACGTGCAGTATTCTTCACAACCAGTGTTATAACAATTAACCACGGCTGTACTCCCCGTAACTGCCCCAGCTGGACTCAAGCCAGTTTAATCTCCTTACCGTTCGATACACAGGCCAAGATGATTCCTTCTCTGTGCCTTTGCTAATACTGTTCTCTCTAACTGATGGGGATGACATGCAAACACATACCAACTGCCAAGGCAGGCGCCAACCAATCAGCACGCAGGCGGAGCCAGCAGAACTGAAGGCGGGTGTAACTGACAGAAGCGGCTGCCAGTTGACTGAGCCCTGCTCTTGGCCTCCATTGTCCTTCACCTGCTGGGGCCCGGGTCTCCCTGCCTCCCCTGACGGTCTCCTGGATTGCTCTTGCTCATGTTGGCCTTTCCTTCTTCGGGATTAATTACTGCCTTGTGTCCCGAGCATCTTTAAAGCTGTTCACAAGATGACATAACAGTCTAAAACACCTGCACTTTTTGGCAGCTGGCTACTGCCTCCTCGTGTGGGAACAATATCATGGTATTTTCCACAGAGAGAATAGACAGGTATGATTCAGTCTCTCGTGTAACCAGGTTAAGCAAAGATAGTTCTTGGTATTTTAGAAAAGTTTCAGCTTCAAGAAATTATGACTGATGACACAGATGTTTAGAATTTGTTACCATATGTGAGGAAACCCTCTGCTAAGCGACCCTCACGGACGAGCTATACAAATTCTCAGGAGATTGCAGGGGTCCTGGGAATATGCTCTTTGAATTGCCTTTAGATAAATTCCTGAAAGCCATTCCAACACCAGGCTGGCCAACAGTAGTTTACCAGGAGGACAAAGCGGGGCGCACGTGGCGACGGGGCCAGCAGAGGGGGCCTCCTGGTCCCTTGAGGAAAGGACACTGCCATCTGACCCCCACGGCCTCCTGGCCAGTGCACACCCCCTCCTCCTCATTAGACAAGTGCTGGGGGAGTCAGAACTCAGCTGCCACAGCCTTTTTCAAGATAATCGGCATCCAAAGATGCAGGGAAATGTGGACAAGCCCGGCCTGACCAATGTCTTTAGGAAACAGTTAGCATCACCCGGTCAAAGTAGCCTTGCTGCCCAAGAGGACCCTCGTGTGGAATCCAACCCAGGGATGAAGGGCGCGCAGGCTCTCCACGTGCAGCCCTGGCAGTTGCAGAGGTGGCTGTGGAACCGGCCCCAACACAGACCGGAGCCTGGGACACACAGGCTCCCACGAGTTCCATGACCATGTTGTCCACGTTGTCCACGTGCTGAGCTGTGTGTTTCCCCCCTTGGCTGGCCATATGTCTCAGGAGACACAGATGTCAAATCTCATTACACCAAATACATTGTACTAAAATACACCTGGAACTTCTGAAATAAGTACATTCATTTTAAACCCTGAAATTCTCTGAAAGAAAGCCATTTGCAGCAATGTGGATGGACCTAGAGATTATCATATTACGTGAAATAAGTCAGACAGAGAAAGACAAATATTAAATGGTATCACTTATATGTGGAATAAAAAAAATACAAATGAACTTATTTATAAACCAAAAACAGACTTAGGGACACAGAAAACAGACTATGGTTATCAAAGGGGAAGAGGTGAAGGAGGATTAACTAGGCATTTGGAGTGAACAGATACCCACTACTGTATATCAAATAAGTGAACAACAGGGACCTACTGTACGGCACAGGGAACTGTATTCAATTTCTTATAATAATCTATAGTGGAAGAGAATATGAAAAAGAATATATATGTGTGCATATAACTGAATCACTTTGCTGTACCTCTGAAATTGAAACAACATTGTAAATCAACTATACTTCAATTTTAAAAGATCACAGAAAACCCCTGAACGTCTGCATCTATAGTGTTACACTCTCGTGTCTGAGGGCTCACGTGTGACCACAGGATCCTCCCGGTGCCCCCAGGCTCAGACGTGCACTGGCCGTGCGACCGCAGCCCGGGTGCCTCCCAGTGTCTCCTTCCTCACCTGTAATGACGGCGAGAATTGTATTTACCTCCCAGGGTTGTGAACGTGAGATGAGCTTTGCAGGTAAAGCCCTGAGAGCTGGCCTGTCAGGTGGTGAGGTCTTGATAAACATAGCCATGTGTGTTTGCGAGCAGGTAAGCTCACCTTCTCGGGGGCCGAGTGCCTGGTTCACTCCTGTCTCTGACTCCCTGAGACCCTCCTCATATTTAGAGTCATTGATGTTTCCGTTTCACACTCACGGGTCGAGATTCTTTGTTAGACTTGTTTTCGTATCAACACTGTCACCCGAGGGCAGGGATGCAAGGCCAGGGAGAATGGCTAAACAGAGTCCCAGCCACATCTGCCTGCAGAGTCCAAAACACCTGGCTGGGTCCACTGTTCCGACGCCCCCGCCCCGGGTGCACTCGCTCCTCCAAGGCCAAGAGTGGGCTCGCACAGGGGCCACGGCGCCACCTAGGCTGGGCCCTTGCCCTGCTCAGCCCTGGGAGCTTCCAGCTTTTCAGATGAGATCACCGCCGTCTGACCCGGGGAGCGGAACGCTTGGCCGGAACGCGCTGAGTTAAGCCAGGCGCTGTGCTTCCTTTGGAGACGGGAGGGCATGTGTTCCAGCTTTGGAAGTAAATTCACTCAGGCTTTCGTGTTTTGATTACACTTGGCTCCCACCTCCTGTAAGTGCCAATGTCTGCGGAACAGGGAAACATGCCCGAGTCCCGTGGATTCGTGAGTCGTGAGTCTGTCGGCGGAAAGGGACAGGAAGCGGAGGGGCTGGTGCCGGGGCTGTGACATCATCCCTTCGGCATCCTGTCCAGGTCCTGAAAAAACACAGCCTGCGCCGCCCTGAGGATTCTGAGACACAGACGACAGGAGCTGTTTGGCTGCTCGGCCAACTCCTGAGAGCAAGGAGCTTGAGTCTGGAAGTCTTATCCACGGGAGCGAGCAGAGGGTGCAGCTTCGGTATGTGGACGGCCGCCAAGGCCTCGAGGAGAAATGAAAGAAGAAACAAAACCCTTCAGTCAGAACACCAGTGGAAAAACACTTCTTCAACACAAACTCCGGGCAGCACAATGTGCTTTTATTATGCCTGGGCTTTTTTCAAAATGGTCTTGGAAAAATAATGTTTATAAAGTTCCCCTGGAGTCAAGGTCACTCCAGGGCAGTTGGGGATTTGGAACTCGCATCTCCCAGACGTACTTCTCAGTGAGGAAGGCTGGCTAGTGTGCGGCGCTGGTGGAGGAGGAGGAAGAGGAGAAGGGATTTTCGCCTCCTTTCACAGAGCAGGAGCTGGGGTTACAGGGTCCAGGCCCTGCGCAGTTTGACAGCTGGAGAGGCCCAGACGTAAGGGGCCCTGGAGACTCGCACTGTGCACAGGAGTCAGGGAGTCGCGGAGCTGCGTGCAGGAAACCCCGCATCCCCCCTGCATGCGCTTGGCACCCGGCAGCACCCGCATCAGCAGATAAACAGCAAATGAACATCGGGAAGCGAGGCTGCACAGTCACACCCAGGGAGCCGGGGGTTGGGGGCTGGGAGACACAGCCGCGTCCTCAGTGACGGTGACCCTGCCTCAGGCTCTTGCCCACAAAGGTTAAGGATTTTGCTTTTACAGAAACGTTTACTGGCCCCGGGTCTAAAGCAAGAGAGCTGGCAGGAGTGGGGGGGGGGGGCCTCTGGTCTCGACGCCCACCCCTCACAGACCCAGACTGGAAATAAACACAACATTGTAGACTGACTATACTTCCAAAAAAAAAAAGACAAGCCTTGGCCTTAGTTAGTGCTCAGTAAACATGAATTACTCCCCCCCCGAATAGACTTTACCGGACTAATGTGTTAGTTAATAGTTTATTGCTTCTCATCAACTTTATTAAACGCCTTGAAACAAACTGTATTTTGAAAGCAAAATTATAAATTTTCTCCTTTTAAAAAAAATAGTACTTAATTAATAATGTCATTTAAAAAATAATTAAGCAAGACAGCTGCCAGGAGAGGGTGGTCCCCCTGTGGTCTTGGCACCCACCCACTCTTGCCCCCACCCCCAGCAGCGACCTCTGGCTCTTGTTCTTGGCAGAGCAGGGCCCCCGACTGCCGGCATGGAAGGGCCGTCCAGCTAAACCCTGCATCCCGGCCGCCTCTGTTCTCCGTTTTCCTGCAGCCTTTGCTGGTCATGCAGCTGGACTGGGTCTCACCTCAGTCCTGCTCCCCTGTCCTGGGCATCCATCTCTCTGAGCTCTGGGAGTGCAGGCAAGGCTAACTCATTTTTGCATTCCCAGCACCTCCTATGTAACAGGTGCTCAATAAATTGATTTCATTAATAACTAAGTGCACAAACAATGGATTAAAATTTTTAATTAATAAAAGAGTTGGGGCCCTTATCGCAGGCAGACAGAGCCCCCATCCAGCAGGAGGGAGCCCGGCATGAGGTTTCTCGGCAGCTACAAATTTAGCCCCACTCCCAGCCAATATCCTTCTCATGCGTATTCCACACTTACGAGGTGAGAAGAAACAAATTTTCTTTTGGTGAAAATCACATCCATCGTCCCATCTAGGGGTTATGAGATGCGCTGAATCTAACGCAGCATTGAAACTTCCTGTATTGGGGTTTGTCTTGCCTTTCAGTTTTTCCATCACTTGTGACTGGATTACAATTAGTCACTCACATACACAAAGAACGGAGATAACACAGTCTCATTCCAAATAGATTTTAAATTTGTTTCTCCTGGCTTTCATTACTCTGAAAACATTTTCCATTTTTCTGGGGTCTTTATTATATCTTGGGTTTTCGTTGGCAATTTTCTGAACACAACATCTTGTTTACACACTAAACAGCCTGAAATTTATGCAATAAAACAAACCACTGGGTCGCAGGAAACACCCCTCTTCAGCACACTGTCTGTGTCAGAACCTCAACTGACCGTGTGGTCAGCCTCAACTGATGGAGACCAGTGGCTGTGCCGTCAATATTCACACAGCTGGAAAGATGAGCACATTCAAGGTGTCTCACTCTGCATCTGGGGGGATGGACCACTTGGGTGGGTAGAGGACCAGTTTACACTTAGCCACGCATCTAAAGAGTCATCCATGGAAACCTGAACTAACGGATGTCTGTTTGTGACTGGTTCCAGTAAGGTGGAGCAGGAAGAGGTGTTTCTGGAACTGGGATCCACAGGTTTGTTCTAGGGGAATATAAGTTCCATGGAAAACATGTTTCACTGCTTTAAATGTTTGTGTTTACTTTTAATTAATTTAATTTTATTAATATTATTTTAATTTAATTAAATTAATAAAAATGCAATTTCTGAATACACTCTCATCGTACAAAATTAAAATATCACAGGTAGAGCCAGAGTCCCTTTTCATCATTGCTTAACCCCACGCCCACAAAAGGCAACCGCTGTTGTCAGTCTGTGTGTGTCCTTCCGCCCCACCGTCCACAGAGCACTGGCTTGGCGCCTTATGGTTACGAGATGGTGGCCACGGCCCCAGGCATTGCATCTTCACACAAGCGAGTTCCAAGTATAAAGAGGGGGGTTTCTCTCTCAAATCTCTCTTTATCGGGAAGGAAGACTTCCACCAGAACTTACACAGGAGGCTCCCCCTCCCCCGCGTCCCCTCAGCCAGGACGAGGACACAAACTACGTCCCTGCAGCAGAGGGGGCTGGGAAACCGAGCCCCTGACGCTTTCAGCGTCCAGACTGCAGCGCAGACCGCGCCCGGAGAGAGGACGAGGGGAGCGCCGTCAGGCGGGGCGCACAGGCGCTGCACTGCCGCCCTCCTGGGAAACGCTGATGCTGGACATTTCCTCGGGCTCCACTCTGCCGGCAAATGCCGAGCTTTCGGCAACACAGGCCTGGCGCGCGTCGTCGGGAAGGACGCGCAATTCTGCGTGGGCTGAGCGGGAGAGGCGGCGTCATCAGTGGCGCTGCGTGCGTGGCCGGGGGGCGGTGTGCGGGGGCGGGGGGCGGGGGGCGGTGTGCGTGACCGGGGGGCGGGGGGCGGGGGGCGGTGTGCGGAGGCGGGGGGCGGGCAGCGCAAGCGCCCCCGGCGCCTTCCCGCTCCGGAGGCCGGCGGCGCGTCCCGTGGGCCGGCTCCGCTTTCGTCTTGCTTCTGGAGAGCCTGGCACCCCGACGTAGCTGCAGGGGCCGGGTGTGGGCCTGGAGCTCCTGCGCTACCTCGCCCGCCCGCCCGCCTTGTTCTCTGCCTGGCATCCAGGCGGCTCTTTGCTGCGCTTTTCCGGACCACCTGATCGGGGTGAATCCTGAAGTCGGCTGGGTACCAGTACTTGCTGGGGGAGCAGGGCAGCCGAGTCACGGGCAGGAGCCAGTGTTTCTTCTCCAGGTGTTCATCTCACCCGTAATGGCCACCCTGGGTGAATTCGCTCTTACTCATGTGGTATTTTTGCTCCCCAGATCCAGCAATACTTGGCTCAGATCTCTGTGCTCCGGGGTAAGAGGTAGCGGGCCCATTCGCCTCTCTTAGAGCATGACTCTAAGAACAAGCGCTGGGAGACATAGTAACAGTAAGCACTCACCACGGCCTCAGCCATTGCCTCCATTAATGGTAAGTAACGCGGAGAGGAAACTTTACAGTTTACAAAACATCTTCCTACACTTGTTGTTGCTCTAAGTTTCAAGGGTGACAACAGTCTTGTGTGTGAGTCCGTGTAAGTAACAACGGAAGCTGACTTCATTGAGTGCTTACGCAAAAACTTCTGATCGCTGTGCACAGGGTTTCCTTGCATGCAGCCATTTGTTCATTTAATCCCTGCAGCCGCATCATGCGGGGGATGTTACTGTTTTTCTTATTTGTCAGATGAGGAAACTGAAGCTAAAGGATTTGAATAACTCCCCCAAGGTCACGTAACTCATCAGTGGTAGACCCTGGATTCAGATGTGTGTCTGCCTCTCTCTAAGATCTGAGAATTCACTCTACTTGTCCAGCCCTCTTTACGGGTATTTTCATTTAGCGTCATTGTTGTTCTCACTTCGGGGCCGAGGACACTGATGTCTGATAAGGGTTGGGAGTGGTTCACCCAAGGGCACCCGGCGAGTAAAGGGCAGAGCCACTCAAGGCTTCTTATTCCATTACCCCAAGGGCTGAAGACAGCTGGCTACCCCTCCTACTGAGATACCATTGTTCAATCGTTCGATTCATCAGATGTCACCACCTTCCCCAAGCTGTCTGGAAGGCAGACAGACCTGGATTGGAATCTTGGTCAGTTATTTCTCTCTGTGCTTCAGGCTCAGATTTAATGAGCTGTTTCATGAACTATCTGCACAGTGCCTGACATTTAAACATGGCAACCGTCTGTTGCCATCTCCACCTGCCCTGTTTCTGGAAGGTCGTACTTCCTCCACCCTGATCAGGGATGCTTTGGGAGGACAGTGTGCCCTGGGTCAGGGGCTGCTCCGCGGGGTAGACCAGAAGCCTGGGCTCTTTCAGTGTTTTGCACCTGAAGCATTCATACAGCTTTGGGCTTCGTGAAACAAAAACGTCTTATCTTAGATGCCTTCATACCGGACAGTAAACCTCGAGTCTGAGCTAACAATTTCACCTGTGTTTGGAAGCAGAGATAGCTTCTTAAGTATCAGAAATTCGCAAACCCAGGACTTTGCATAGTGGATAAAGACAAAAAGGCTAAGTGCCCGCCAATGGTTAACAGGCAGTCGGTACTTCTCCAGTTAGTCATGCTTGTGCTGCTGACTTAGGAGGCAGTTCCCGAAGGGAGCCCACGAACAGCTGTGTGCGGACCCTCCATCAAGAGGCCTGGACGCTAACGTCGTTCCCGCCTAGACACTAAGCTCCCTGAGGGCTGGGGCCGCATAGCCTGGTACACAGGAGGTGTCCAGTAAGTGTGGCTGGGTGGGTGGGTGGATGGATGGACGGTCCCACTTTCCTCAAAGTGGACCCACTATAGGAAGGAGACCCCCAGTCCTTAAGACGTCAGGGGTGCACAGGCAGGTGCCACTTCCTCCTGGGTTTTTGCCAGAAACTTTCCCCCTCAAGTAATTCAAGTCCACACATAAAACAAGAAACTGGATAAAGGAAGTGAGCTTCTTGGGTGACATCGGCCCCAGCCCTGCCAGAGGAGGGACCTTCCCCAGCCTCCTGGGCCGGCCGCAGCCTCCCCGGCCGCAGGGCCACCTCGGCCATCTGATGAGTTCACACTCACACCCACGGTCTCCTCTCCCGGGGTTGAAAAGGAAGTGGCACCAGAAATCAAGAAACCTATTTTAGGTTTTTGTCTTTTGACTGTGCAAGATGAACAAGCACAAAACAAAATTCCCCTCAGCTCTGCCGCAGCCTCGGGCAGTTAGTAACGTCTTTGTTTCAGAATCCTGCGGACTTCATGGAAACCTGCTACCAGTGTGTGTTCTCAGCCACAGTTTGTGGGGCAGACGAGACCCGCCGGGGTTTACCTTCATGGCAGCTGAAGGGCACTAAGGCTCAGGTTTAAAAGATTGGGTTTAAATAAGAAATATGTAAGTAAGGTAAGAAGAAGGGTAAAAGGGAGGTGGGGGGTATAGCTCAGTGGCAGAGCGTGTGCTTAGCGTGCACGAGGTCCTGGGTTCAGTCCCCAGCACTGGTACAGGAGAACGTGGGACAAGTCCCTGGGGCGTGCCCCGCCGAGAGAGGGTCCTTGGCTTTGTGCAAAAAACAATTAAAGAGTGAGCCATAGCAGAGTGAAGGTGGGTTTATTCAGAGAGATGCGCCCTCCACCGACAGAGTGTGGGCTGTCTTGAGAGATGGGGGGTGGTGGCCTCAGAGCGTCGGGTCATCTAGAAAAGTGAGATTGGCCGTGAGGTGTGGGGGTTGTTAGCTTTTATGGGCTTGGTAACTCCATATGCTAACAAGTGGAAGGATCATTCCAACTACTGTGGATAAGGGGCTGAGATTCCCAGAAACTGGACCACCATCCACTTTTTGACCTTTTATGGCTAACCTTGGAACTGTCATGGTGCCGTGGGTGTTGTCATCTTGTATATTAGTATATTACAATATTAATATATTAACATATTACAATTAATATATTACATCTTGTATATTAATATGTTGCAATGTATTACAATAATGAAGTCAAGGTCTACTGAAGTCAAGTCTTCCACCATCTTGAGCCTCAAGGTCTAGCAGGAGTTGACTCTTCTGCTCTTTTGGTGCTAATTGCTGTGCCGTTCTTTTAATGGTTGTGCCCTGCCCCCTTCCCTCCTGTCTCAGTACCTCCACTCACACACACACACACACACACACAAAAGAGGGGGTGAAGGAGGGAACGCGTGATGGAGTAGCACCCCCGCCTCCGCAGAAGCCACACGTAAGAAAACATGAGCACGTGCACCTGTGCTTTGACTTTTACTATCCTGTCTTTTGATCACATGCTTTGGGCTGTTTTTCGTTTTCTAGAAATAGATTTGTACCAACACACCCTCTGTCTTCCATCCTGTTACTCTTGTAAGCACCTGTGAGGTTGGCCACCACCTTTACCATTCAGCACTTCCCAGCCTGGTGCCTGGGAGAACACTTGTCAACCAGCGGTGACAGAATGGGACCCTAAAAAGTCTTACATGCACACATTTAAATTAAACAAAATTAAACAGATTTTTTTTAATGCTTTCTGGTTTTGGAGTCTAGCCTGCTCACACGTATCATGAGCTGTTGAGGGGCGTGCAGTATATAGCGTTTCCCAATCATATTTCAGCCCACCGTCTTTTTTTCTTTTTCACCACACTTCCTAACCTCTCCAAAGAGAATATGGAACACAATTTGGGAAAACTGTGACTGAATGGATTTGTTCCTTGCAAGGTCAGTCCTTAGAAGGCATTTCTACCTAGGAACCTTGTCTGCAATTCCAGAAGCTTCCGTCAGACGAACTGTGAGCTTGCTCTTGGTGCCCGATGAAGACGTCTGTCACCGGGACCGGTCATCTGCAGTAAATCAGCTTTAGAGATTCCTGGGCTGGCACCACCTCCCAAGCTGCAGTCACTCCACAAATACTAAGCAATGATAACCTTCCACGGAAGCATTTCAAGGCTTCAACACTGTTTCACCCACGTCCATGCCACAGCCGTTTCCCTGCTGGTTTTCCACTGAGAGCAGAGACCGTGTCTTGCTCATATTCCTTCCTCCTCCATCAACCCACTTGTTTCTGTTGAAATAATCCTCAGTTAGACATGCACCCAGCTCTCTGGGTGGACAGGGCAGGTGCAGCTGCCTCTGACCGACCATTAATGACACCGAGATGCACAAAGGTGGGCCCCTAAGTGACGAAAGTTAGGGAGCAGCCCCGCCAGGGCTGGAACCCATGCCTCGGGATGCGGAGTGATACCATTCTCCTAAAGGCAAGCTCTAGATTGTTACTGAGAAGTAGTCTAGAGAGAGAAAAGATCGAGACTGAGACAGAGGGTGAGCAAACTGGACTGTCCCTTGTGAACACAGACACACAATACCCCTTAGAGGACACCGCGGCCCCTCCCAACCCGCTGGCTGTAAACAGACCTGAGGGCAGTTGCTGTCGGGCTGCTGAAGACGTTCACAAGCAAAGGGAAGGAAGCAAACTCTCCACTGGGAAAGTGAGAACAATAAACACAGAGCTGTCTGGCACGGTGCAAGGGCAGAAGCACAGGTGTGCGGACATCGTTCCTTCGGGGAATTACAGGGACTGTCCGTCTGTGGTCACATTTTTCAGAACTGTGCCAAGGAGTCATGTGGCTGACCAACTACAGCGATCACTCTCACTCCTTCAGCCATGAACTCAGTCCAAGGTGGAGGTGGGGGTGGTTCTACGGGAGATGTGAAATAGTTTGTAGATGTAATTTAGGGACAGTATTCATTCCATGTGCTTTTGCGGCCTGAGGGCACAGTTAGGGGACCACTGAGACTGCTGTAGAGGGACTGCAGGGCATAGGGCTTGCCTTTGCCAAATCCACTCCCTGACTCCGAATTTCTGGCTTCAGCTGGGGGCTGCCCAGCTGCACTGCCGTTCCCAGAATCCCTTGGAGAAAGGTGTGGTCTTGTGACCAGGTTCTGTCCAGAGCTGTGATGGGAGTGGCGTGCACTGATTTTATGCCTGGCTCCCAAATCCTCGGGGTAGTTTATAAAACAAAAGAAGCCCGTTTCCAGACGTAACATATTTTGCGCTATTAACATGAGCTCGGCACTTTACGCACTTGATCTTTTAATCTGTTGACACCCCAGGGCCAGAGACACGGTGACATGTATACATGTGTGTATAGAAATGACCTGAAGAATTATGCATGCAAACATTATAGCGGTTTTTCTGGATGTTCAGATGGTAAGTACTGTATGTCCAGATGCTTTCTTAACAAACACACATCACTTGTATAGTTTTTAAATGGTAGAACGCTTTCAAATGACAGTAATTCGTCAGAATTTTATAGACAGTAGGTCGCACAGCTGAGGACATTAGCCAGAGAACTTCCAGAGCGGTGTAAATTATCCTTTCTTTTTTTCTGGTATGTTTTAGGCACAACAAACAATTTTCACCACCAAAATTGTAAACCAAATCTAAAAGCTTCAAAAGGAGATCTAATGATTCCTGGGACTTAAAAATGCGCCCTGCCACTCCTGTGAGACCTTCTGAGTCCCCATCCTGTTAAACAGATCTTGGCCCACCAGCCTGGGCCACCGAGTTCGTAACAGTTACGCCAGCGTTAATTCGCGTGCTGTAAACCGGGGGTTGCAGGGTTTTCTGCGGAGAGCCAGAGAGTAAGTAATTCAGCCTTTCAGGTCATGCAGTCTCTTAGAACGACCCGGCTGGGCCTGGCTCGGCCCCAGTAAAACTACTTACAAAAATAGGCATGTGGCGGGTGAGCCGCGGTCGGCCAAGCCCGTTCCCGGCTCCGCTGCTCCAGCTGTGGCCAGCATCACGTCACTTGATAGCACGTCAGAAATGCAGGCTCCCGGGCCCCCCACCGACCTGCGTTCAGAACCTGCGTCTTCGTAGGACGCCCTGGCGGTTTGCGTGTTCGTTCGGGTCTGAGAAGCCCCGGGGTGGAAGCAGATTCTCCAGCAGGGCTGCTCACTGGTGTCGCCTGAAAGCACAGACGCCCAGAGACTCTGATTCCTTTGGTGGGGGCCAGAGTCTAAGTGCGGGGATCTTTAAAAGCTCCCAGGTGGTCCTGACGTGCGGCCACAGTGGCAAACCTGCAGACCTGGTCGTCTGCGCACCCCTATTCGTGGCTTAGAAACAAACACTGCCCAAGACAAAGCATCCGCAGCCCTGGCTCAGCCCGCCCCGCGCCCCCCTCCCCCAGGCCTCCATGGGCTCCGTCCAGAGGGTAACCCCGCCCAGCTGAGAGTCTCTGGGACCCTCCTCAGCCAGCGCCCAACCTGACCCCTGGGTGCCCATGCCTTGCGTGTTGTTACATATTTTCTGGTCAAAGTTCCATTGGTGCTGAGAGTTTCAGGGAAGAACAGAGGAAGAGAGAATAATCGCAGCCCGGAGGTCCCCAGGCGCAGAGTGTGCTGGCCGGAGCCTCTCAGGCCCTTTCTCCGCGACTCTGCAGATCCCTGGGAGCAGGTGAGTTTCGGGTGCTCACTGGCTCCTACAGAAGTGGGACAGCCTGGGAGATACGCAGACGGGGTGTGGCAGCCTCCTGGCGTGGAAATGCACTGGCCGAATCACACGTGGCTTTGGAAGGCTGTCTGCCGAACACCCACCTGGGACGGACGGCTCCGACAGGTGCCTGCGGGGATCAGAGCTGCCAAGCGTTGGCGGGAGCTTGCTGCCCGGAGAGGACAGGGTGTTGTCCCGCCTGAGCGCACCCTGCACAGAGCGCAGCTCCATCGTCCTGGTGCTTTTGAGGTAACATCAGAGTCATTTTTTTTTCCCCGGCAGCACAGAAATGATGCATGATTAGTGTTTTAAGGAGGAGAGCATTACTGTTTCCTGTCAAATGCAGACACCATGAGCAACTTCAGTCTGGTTGGGACATGAAGGACCTGAAGCAGAGAACAGGGAAGGGAGTTTACAGGGCTAATTAGGAATCAGCGCAATCTGTCAGATACTGCGAAACCGCCTTCCATGCTGACTTTTACCAGCTAGAGGCACTGGGGGCTGGGAACCGCTGCTGGGGTGAGAGGAACCTCACATCCGGGGATCCATGCCACACCCACAGGGGACGCACCCCTGGGCTTTGTATTATATCCAGATCTCACTCCTTAGGCAGGACAGCTGGTGTCCAGAGCCACGGGGAGCGTGAGAGGTAAAGTGCTACACGCACACAGTCAACACACACTCACACACACACACACATACACATGTACGTACACACACATACACACACACACACACACACACACTGTGAGGCCACAAGAGGTTCATGGCTGGATGTTGTGGACAAATAAATTCACGTGAATGTGGTTTCAAACATAGACACAGATCTCGGTTACGAGTCGGGAAGGAGAGTTGGCTGAACTGGGTTAACTGGCCTCGGACTGCTTTTCTGCTAAAGAAGGGCTCTGCTTCCGTTCCAGCCGGGCATCCTGGGCTCTGGCGGTCCCGGGTCTCACAGCCTTTAGCCTACGTGTCGTTACCCGCCCCGCTGACTTCATCTCACTGGGTTTTCTTGGAAGGAACTTCAGGCCGCTGCATGAAAATTACATGTTGGTGGCGGGAAAAAGAAACACAGCCCTGAAGCCGCTTTCCTGACCCATTTTTGGGGTGGAGAGGGTCCGACGGGAGGCAGGAGGCTGAGCGCGGTTTCTTCCTGCTTTGCTGGCAGTCAGCACTCATTGATCTATTTATCTGGAGAGAAAAGAGCAGACAAAAAGGCTGGCTCGTGAATTCTGTGGTGAGTAAATCAGCTCCTGGCTGAGAAGCAGAGCCCAGGGGAGGAGGGGCCGCCCTCAGGGCCAGCTCGCTCAGCCACCACCCCTGGGCCCAGGGCAGCTCCAACCAGCATCCCCCGGCCAGGCTGCCACCATCCTGATGTGGGACCCCAACGGCCCGGAGCTCAGAGACCCCCTCCCACAGGCGCAAGTGGGCTGGCTGACCCGCAGCTCCTGTTGTCCTGGGGGCCCCGGGGGTCCCCGGGGGGCTCAGGGCTCCCATCTCAGCGAGGCCACGCACAGAGCCAGCACCCGGGACTGAGTGCGAGCGGGGCTTGCGTCTCCTACAGGGCCCTGTGCTGAGGCAGGGCCCGGGAGCTTCGGCACTGAGGGGCGGGGGCCGTGACGGGGGGTGGCCTGAGCAAGCCTGCGTTGTAAAGGTGCAGTCTTTAACAGTGACCTGCAGGCACATTTCCAGAATCCTTCAGGCAAAGCGTTTCTTGCGGGGCTCACACTTTCCTTAAGCCACGGTGGACTCCTAGGAGGCACGGGGTCGGGGGGGGGGGCGCCTCTGGGAGATGGCTGGGGTCCTACTGGGGTTTCAGGGCTTAGGCCTAATTGTCCCCAAGCATCTTCCCCTACTCAGCCTGTCACAGAGTCCCATCCCTTTGGGTTGCTGATTCTCAGGCCACACGTTAAACTCACTTGCAGAGACCGGTCCTGACACTAGAAGCTTCCACCAGAGTCTGGTTGACAGTGTGCCGGGCCTGGGCATCCACGGATTCTGACGGACGGTCAGGACTGAGAGCCTTGCTGATGACTGGAAGCGTTCAAGGGCCAGGTCACGGAGGTGCTAATGGCACCTGCTCCTACACTTCCTTAAAAAATAACAAATGAGAGAAATGCGCTGAGTCCCCAGGAGCGCGCCCACGTCAGGTGCTGGGGTCACGCCCTGCCCCTCGGTTTGCTGAGCACCTCTCCTGCCCTCTCACGGCCACACGGTTTTTCATCATTCTTCGCCTTTGTTTTACCCTGTTTAATTCTCGCCCACTCTGGGCCACTGGTTAAATCAACAAAGCATTTGGAATATTGACATTTAAATACAAGTTTACAAAGAGAACAGCACAATCATGCCTCACATAAGCTTCAAAAACTCTACCAGTTACATTCAAAGATTTGAAATTCTTTGAGGATGCCAGTCTCGAGTGTCTCAAAACCGTTGTCTAATAAAAGAGAGAACACCAGTTTATCCAATTGCTTTTCCATTTATCGAAAGCAAAATCTAACGAAAGAAACACCCTCTCCCTTATCGTTTTGAAACAAAATACGAAAATTCTTTAAAAAATTAAGTCTATGATCTGCTTGTGATGCACTTAACATGGTTACATTTCAAGCTGCATTGTAATATCCATGTTTGCCCAAACCAACCACAATATCAAAGTTACTTTAAAATTGGCTTGTCAACCAATTGTGTTTTTTATATAAAATTAAAGTCTGTTAAATAGTGCAAGCTATTCATTAAGTGAGAAAAAGTGAAAATGTGCCTTACAAATTATGATCGTCATTAACATTGCATTAGAAATACTTTATGGCATCCTTTGATTTCATAGTGTCTGAAATAAGATGCTGAAGTTAAAACAACTTTTGGCTAACATGTGGAAATAATTTTTAAAAGTTTTTCGAGGGAGTTTTTCAGAAGCTGTATCACATGAAAGGGGTGCATGAGTCGAAACTGGGGAAATGGCGCCTCTGCCAACTTGATCATCAGAATGCCGCAGAGATGCTTCCGGCTCCTCGCCCGCCCGCAGGACCAGGACTCAGAGTCTTGAAGAGATCCTGAGGCACTTCTGTTTTTAATAAGCACCTAGGTGATTCGGGTGATGCACCTGGTGTGGGAAGCACTCAGCTTGGCGGAAAGCAGGTCCCCGAGGCAAAAAGAAGGTAGCAAAGCAAGTGTCAGCTGGCAGAGCCACGACTGGGGGAAGGAGGTCAGATGTGAGTGTGGGCCCGCCCCGGAAGATCTGAGAGGCTGGACGCGAACGCGGGCCTGCCCTGGAAGATCTGAGAGGCTGGACGTGAGCGCGGGCCTGCCCCGGGAGTTTTGAGAAAGCCAGCATTAAGGCAGGAAGACACTGAAGGGCTAGACCCAGGACTGGGTGAGTATTGAAGCTGCACATTGATGCAACCCTGCAGGCCCGGTTACAGCTCCGTCTCTCACCGTGTGACCCAGGGACAGTCACCTGCCTCTACTTCCTCATCTGTATAACAAGGATACACACACCCACATAAAAACCGCCTCCAAGGATCGTGGTAAAGGTGGAAAGAAATCATCTGGGCAAAGCATTTGGCCCCAAAGCAGCTAAACCTAAGGACCCGAAAAAATGGGAGTGACCTTCAAGAGTGATTTTGATCCTGCCTTTGACCTTACTCCACGAAATTATTATCACATTTTTTGCAACTTTAACTTGGACGGTTTATTCACCAGTCGCAACAATCCAGGCTCCCACGCCGTTTCCCTCAGTCGGCACTTCAATAATTCAGCCCTGTCTCCAAGCCCGGGAAATGATTCTCCTCTGGGGCGATCAAGTCAGAGCATCTTGGTGAAGAGGGGTCAACAGTGCTGTGGTTTGAACGTAGTCCCTGCAAGGGTCCCCAGGTGAAGACGGATGCTCCAGGGGAAGGGGGTTTAGGTGACCAGCCTCCACTGAGTTAGCACGGACGCTGGGCCGGGGGTGAAGGGGCCGCTCATGCTGAGACCTTTGATTATTCTCCCCACAAAGCATTCCTTCATTTAACGTCTTTCAGAGACGAAAATGTAATTGTTAGCTAGGCTTACAAATCGGAGGTGCAGTTCTAAAACCCAGAGAATAACTCACTGGAAGCACCCAGGCTGGTAATGAGATTAGAGGCTCAACGCTCAGACATCACACAGAATCAGATGCATATTCAGGAAGCTGGAGATGAGGTCCCATGCGGACCAGAAATACATTATGCAAATACAGTGCCTGTGTATTGGGGAGGTGATGAAAAATAGAAAGAAAGCCATCTCGAGGACTTTTGTTTCTTAAAGAAAAGCTGTAACGGGTTCAGAGCTGTCCCCTGGAGAGGACGGCCCCTCTCCCGGCCCCTGGCTGGCTCCACAGAACGTGGTCGGTGGCTCTGGGGAGGCACAGGCGGAAGCCCCCCGCCTGGGTCTGAAGATGCAAATGAACCACACACTAGGGTGAAAAGGAGGGGAAAGAATGAAACAATTATTTTTGTCCTTACCCTTGTAGTTCGCATGGCTACTCCCCATCTACTGTGACAGCGGGCTGTTCTCCTGTCTCTGCCTTCCTTTCAGACACGACACTCTTAGCTACTAGTAATTATTAGCGTGTTTCTGCAAAGGTCCTTACAGCAAAAGCTTACCAAGCGGTGATCATTCTTTTCATCAGAAGAATGAGATTGGAAGTTTGGGATATTCCTGTTCGTAAAGTTACGTATCCATAACTTCTCTCCTTTTTTCCCCCGGGCCACCTAAATCCTGGACAAGAAATGTGTATGTGAATTTTATAAAGCAAATGGGAGACACTTGCTGTGACAAATTTAATGTGCTATTTTAAATTTCCTAGAGACTTCCAAAACGGGGCCTCTTGAAATGTCAGTCTATAAATGAACTCATGACCACCGAGAAAGGTCCCTTAAAGTGGGGGAGAAAATTGATGCAGAAGTGAATGGTCTGATGTCTGGGTATATAGGAAAAACCCAAGCCTTATCTCCAGGTAGCGTTCTCCAGGAGGTGTAGACAGCACGGCCGCCTACTAAACATGAAACAGGGTCGCCTCGATCACAGTCAGGAATGCCACACTCCTGCTTACAGTCTGCTACAAGTTTCTTCTGCTTTGAAATGAAACCGTGGTGGCATTAAAAATTGATATGTGGGCTTATCAGAGGTACCAGGTGATGGGCTTCTGAAATGTCATCCTTCCTCTGTCCTCTTCTTCACGAGCCAGCAATTCCTGATCTCTCGGGATAGCAAATCTAAATGTAAAAAACATAAATGAAAACCCTAACCACCTGGTTATTTCTCAGTGTTACCGAGTCCAAACTCATTCTGCTCACCGCATGACAGGCCAATAAATGGGGAGACGAGGTGTTGGGGGCAAGGAATAATGACTTTATTTGGAAAGCATGCAGACTGAGAAGATGGGGGAGTAACGTCCTGGAGAACTATCTTGTCCAAGTCAGGATTCAGGCTCCTTTTATACTAAAAAGGGGAGGGGATGGGGTTGGTTGTTGCAAACGTCTTGGTGTAGGAATTCTTTGTTCTTGCAGCTGTCCAAGTGGGTCAGGTCATTGTGTTCCTGTAAACCTCCAACAAAACAAATGTTATTTTTTATTCTGCAACTTTTTATCTCTACGTGAATGGGGAAAGTATTACACCCTCACAGATCAGAGCCTGGAGAACGGGCTCTCCTGTACATTTCAAGACTCTAGGCAGCGGTGTTTTACAAAAGGTGCAGAACCAGCATGACTAAGCCCAGGAAACAGAGCCCAGGGTTTGAGCCAAAGGAACAGACATAATATGGAGTCAGATTTGTTCTTCCTGTTTCATTAAGGTCCAGAAAGATTGTTTATCTTTTATGAAGAAGCAGCCGAAGGTATAGACGGATTCCTGCTCATCGTGGTGCTGCCCTCACTAGATTTACCACCTGCAATAAAAACGTGTTGAACGAGTGAAGGAGGGAGTGATGAATTGACGGACATATGACAAAGAGAGACTTTCCTAGGGAGAGAAAGTTCATGTTAGCTGAATATTAAAAAAATAAATAAATTGGAGGGGTGACAAATATTTATTTCACATGTTAAAAAATTAACGGGTTCATTGGGTAGGTAAGTCATAGGTTTAGAACCTGGGTTTATAATCAGTGAGCTGAGAAACAAAAAACAAAACAAACCTTCTCTTGAGGTCACCAGTCAAGTCACAGAGGCTTTTAGGAGTTTCATTTCCTTAGGAAGTGCGCTCATTCATAACACGTTGTCATAGAAATTTTTTTTTAAGTGCTTTCCGGCCATTTTGTTGTTCCACTGAAGACTCCGGGAGACCACCAAGCACCGGACTCAGAGGAGGCAGAAAAGTGCCCTCCCACTGCCTCCCTCCTGCCCGCTGGTCCCAGATGAAAGAATGCTGGACCAGTTCTTTGACTGATGAGTTCCTGGAAGTGGCCTTTGTTTGAAAACAGACTGTTCCTCCCAGCTGGGAGCCAATTCAGAGGAGAAGTTCAGCTATGGAGGACTGAGCCTCGCGGTGGGAGGAGGCGGGCGGCACAGGGTGGATAGGACGGGGTGCCCGACGTGGGCTGATTTAGGACATGTGTAGATATTTTCACCCACGTTATCAAAACGCTTTTCATTCTGTATGTGTATGTAACAGTTAAACGGTGTCACAAAGGGGCTGAATAGCACCCCGAGGCCTGTTTGGTTTGCTGTGGGCCCATGGCTGAAGCAGGGCAGTCCCAGATCCCGCGTCATTTCCCCAGGACGGCCCTCCTTCCTCGTTTCTTAAGCCTCTTGAGGTGAACTGAACAGAGAGGGGAACGGGAGAGCAAGGTAATTTGGAAATGCCGGGTTTCTGCCCAACATCCTTACCTGTCAGTTTCCTTCTTTTACCCCGCATTTTGGAAGCCACTTCAGACCCTTTTTGGAAGGAAACAGTTATCCTAAGTCACACAACCATCTGTGTATGTTTGTCTTCTAGGAAGAATTGCATTGTTTTCTAATGTGGGACTTAAAATTGTTGGGATTAATTGGAAAACAGCTCCCTCAATGCGATCTTTTCTCAATTTGAAGGATCCTGACTACACGTCAAAACCTGTTTCCCTGCCAGCGACCAAAAGCAGCAAAATTAATCACCAGGAGCTACTATCATTGAAGACTAGACAGTGCTTAACAACAGGAGGGTGTGGTCACGGGTGTGGAGATCACGCACTCCTTGGCCGCGTTCCCGGGGCAGGCCCACCCTGCCTCCCGGGTGGACCAGCTCTCTGGGGGAGATGGCCTTTAAGTCAAACTGCCTTGCGTCAGGGGCCGAGGAGGGGCAGCTGCCTTGGGTGGAGTCTGTCTTTCAGATGCATTCCCCCAGCAAACCCAAACAACCACCTCGCTTACTGTCCAGGATCCGCTGACGGTGAACTTGGAGGAGTTCTAGGAGTATAATCAATGTCAAAGGAGGTGCCGGTCTGCTGAACTTGAAGTAGGTCATTAACAAACAGCAAAGCCTGACGGAGCAGTCTGCAATGGCTTGACTTCTAAACTGCAGCTCAACCCAGAGCTGGCTTCCAGACCAGCACGAGTTTTCTAGAATATGCATATCTGGGGAGTGGGGGGTGGAGAGAAATCCCCTCAGGCCTGAGCTTTCCCTGCACACACGTCTTCTCGCTCAGAGAGGGTGGATAAAATCATCGTAAGCAATTTAAACAGTTTGAAATAAGGAGGAAGCAAACATTCCACGTACCCTCAGCTCCTATTCAATCACTGGTCTGAATCGGGTATTTTCAGAGAGCAGTGTTTTCTCCATCTCTTTAAAACTTTATTTACTTACTTTTTCAATCTTATGACTTCTGCTCTGGGCCAATGGAAGCCAGGTCATTTTGAATGTTTGATTTAAGGAGCCCTTGGGAAAAGAAACTTCAGCTATTTCCCTGTCTGGAAGACTGTCAGAGCAATTCATCATAACAACTCTTACAAATGTACTTACTTCTATAAAAGTCAACTCCTTGAGCCAAGATGTGGGCATTTGTTCCGTTGCCCTGAGCTTTTTTCTGGTTTCAGTTCACTGAGCCCTTTGTGCCTGGGCAGAATTTAAGCCCCAGTGGTGAGGCAGTCACAGTTACGGGGCAACGGGTAGCAGAAATTTGACAATTGGTTGAAATACTTGGGATGTGTAGACAAGCGAGTTAAGTCACTTGGGCTGCTCCTTGGAAGTCAATATCCAGGTCAACCAGAGAGAAGGAGAGAGGCTAAAATTAGAGGCTTTATTCATACAGCATTGCCTGCACTGAACACATCTGCGAATGAAAATATAATGAGTCACAAAAGTCGAAAAGGAAACCGGGATGTCATTATTTGCTGTAAAGGAACGGTCATCTGGGACTCTTGGCCAGTAGAAGACACCTTCCAACATTATCTTGATGAACATTTTCCCACATTTTCTTAGACTAACCGTCAAGAAGAACTAGAATGACTGTGTCAAGAAGACAAGGAGAAGTAAACAAGGGTTCTCCATCCCAGAAGGATGCTGTTGAGATTAAAAAAAAAAACAGCCACAGAGGGTCAGGAGGAAGAGTTCTTGCCTTGGAAAGAGGGGAATGGAAAGGGCCTGTCACTGGGGGCGTGTGGGGACCGTGCTGCAGGGTGCTCTGGGAGGTGGGGGAAGGGAGTGGGGACAGGGAGGGCACGTGGCAGCGGCACACGTGGCCATGCAGAAGTCAAGGAATGGCCGGCGGTGTGGAGCTGGCCTGAGGGACCTGCTGGGCGTGTCCGAAGAGGGCTGGATTGAGGGTGGCGGGTGGGAGCAGGGCCGGGGGCTGGAGTGATGGTCGGGCGACGCATGCAGCAGGTCCTGCGTCTTGGAGGCCAGGCTGCGGTTCTGGAATTTAACTCTGAGGTGAGAATCCATTGGAGGAATGCCATTTGCAAACCACATTTAGTAACCGAGTGAGGTTCTGTCACCTGCATAACTGGGCACCGCCTTTCTCTGCTCCTTCTTCTCCTATATTTCCCCTGGCCTTCAATTCCAATTTATGTACTTTGTATTGTATATATATTTTTGGCAAGTCATCTTAAATTTTTTGTGGAATCAACTAAGACATACCTATGTCTCTGTATCACTCCATCTACGCAGGAAGTATTTTAAAATTTTACAGCTTCTTTTGGGCTTATATTGCTGGTTCATATGAGCAGCTATGTTAGCTCAGAACCAGTAAGAACAAAAATCAGGCATTGAACTTTATTTCTGCCCGGAATATAAGGAAAGGCGGAGCCCTTGCAGTGACGACGACTCCTTACTTAATGCAGCCCTGCACAGAGGCCTGAAGTTTGTCCTGATGAAACAGTCTGCGTACAAACGTTATAGTCAGGAGCTATGTCCCAAGTGACAGTGCTGATGCCCAAATAATTCAGTCGTGATCTTTAAACTTTCTTTAGTTTTTCCACGCAGTTTCCCCAAACGTGCTCACTAGCTCTGCTCTTGGCAGCCCGTAGATGGCAGCTTGAATGAACGTGTCAGCAAGCTGGCAGCGTGAGGACAATGCTTAGCTTCAAGCCAAACACAATCGTGTTAAATCATATATTCGTGCATCCAAGCCACTGGGGGGAGTGGAGTGGGTGTGGGGAAGAGACACTGAAGCTTCGTTTGTCCACAGGCTGTTTGCTGAATGACCTCGCCCAAGTTATGTATTTGTTTTAAGAATATTTACTGAATGTCGGTAAGTGAAAAGTGTAAAACTCCAGCAACCCTTCTCAACGGGAATGTTTAATGCTGTGATTAGTGCTGATAGTAGTCGTAAACAGCCTTGGGTTTTCCCCGATTTTTTTTAGCATCATGTTAAAAATGGCGACTTAAGTTTGCGCAGACACCTGAGCTGCACGTAAGGGGGAAAGCTGTTACCCAGGCCTTAAGTAATAAAATTCCATCCTCAGAAAAGGGGCATCGTGAAACAGTGTCCAGGTTGGCAGGAACAGGCAGAGATGAAGGAATGGGGTTCAGACTCCTTGGGAGTAACAGTCTCAGTGGTACCTGTAGCCCCACCTTCTTTGTAGTCAGGAAACGGGGACACTGGGACACAGCCAGCTCAGCACCTGCAGTGACAGAGGAGAGGTGGCCGCACAGGTGGTACAAGGAGGAACCCGCTGCCATGAAGCCTCAGTTCCCTTTGAATTACTGCAGTGACTCTCGCTTATTGCAGTCAACTTGGGAAACAGGAAAAGTGCACAAAAGAAAGTAACAGTCTGTAACCCCCTTCCTGAGAGACAATCACCATGGACCCCTTTTACGATGGTTTGATGCCTGGGATTTGGGTCTTCGGGAAAATCTGAGTTGATGATAGACTGTGAACCTTCCCAAATGGACACAGAGGGACGGCATCGCTCTGGTGGGAGGAACAGTGGTGGCTCTGGGCTCAGCCGTTCGTTTCCTTCACTCGTTTCATTGGTTTGACAGCTGTTTAGTGAGCCAGGCACGGTGCTAGGTGCCGGGGATAAAAGCACAAAGGAGGCAGTTACAGCCTGTCCTCAGGGAGGCGGCATTCCAGCCAGGAAAACCTGATTAACACTTAGTTACAGTTACGGACAGATGCAGACACTCGGAGAGGGTACACCGCCCAGACCCGCTTTGTCTGGTTGAGGTGAGAGTCAGCCTTGCTACTAGAATGACCTGCAGAAGATGAGCCCTGGGACCTCCTGGGGACTTGTCAGAAGTGCAAGTTCCCCACCCAGCCCACCGAACCAGGGTCTGCTTTTTAACAGGCTCCCAGGGGATTCCCAGGCCCACTGGGATGTGGGAATCCGGGGCCCCAGGGAGGTGGCGAAGTGGGGAGGCCCGCCGGGCCTGGGAGCCCGACATCCACCATCCGCGTGGGTGATGCTTTGAGCCGGTAAAGGAAGCCGCATGCCGGGACCGCGTTCAGGTGAGGCTGGTGGGATCCGCAGGGAGACCTGGGCTTGGGGCGCATCAGCCCCACCTGGAGCCCCAGTTTCCTCACCTGCAGGGGCCGTTATTCTGCCTGCCCCATCCCGGAGGGCTGTCATGAGGGTCAGACCAATCTATGTGTCTAAAACGTCCACAGCAGCCCCATTGTGGCTGCTCGTCTGGAGGGGAACAGAGAAGGGCTGAGTTTACGGGGTGCTCACCCAGCCACCTGACCGTGTCCAGAGCAGCCGGTGAGGCAAAACCCAAAGCAGACTGTGGGGCTCCTGTGACTGGTTTACAAAACTCACCCCAAGGCCGGGCACTCATGCAAAAGACTTTAAGCTCTAACTCTGCATGTGGGGGAGGTAGAGGAGGGGTAGGGGTGGTTACAAACTGGAACTTGTGGGCTTAGGGCCACCCTGGGGCCCCCGCCTCAGTTTCGCTTCCTGGCTGTGGCTCCCACCCTCCTACTACGTTGGCATTTGCAGATGGAGTGGGACCCAGAGGGTGACCTGGAGTGACACCAACTTTGGCTTTTTCTCCTTAACTGTGAGGCTTAGAGAGAAACGATAGATCTTAAATAATAATGATCTAAGCCCAAACAAAGCAACCACAGAAAGAAAACTAAACAGAAAAATAAACATCCCCTCAGAAGAACAGGCTTTGAATTTCACGAAGCCTCTACTCCCGGTCTTGACTTGTAAGAATCAGATGAGAGTGTCTGGTTTCCCAGGCTCCTGCCTGCCACCCAGCCCCTCGGACACACCTGCGTAACTCTACCCGGGCCTGGAAGCCGGCAGGTGACCCAGCGGGCGCCTCTCTTCCATTGTGTAGCCACAGGCGAATCAGCTCCATTTACCACCTGAAACCACCCACCTGCTCTGCGTCTGTTCCTAACGTTTACATAACATGGTTCTAAGACCTGTTACAGCACCCTTTCAGCTGTCTACCATTTTCTTTGTCCTCACCGCAGACGTGGGCTTTTTACATTTCAGCTTTAAATTCCTGACTCGTGGAAAGGCAAATCAAGGCAAAGAGCATTCATGTGAGCAGTGTGAGGTCATTCGGTGGGATTCAGTGCTGGGCGGGACCAGGGGTCTGAAGTCCTAGTACTTATTTCTGAGATTCTTTAATCATCATCATCATCATCATCATCAGAAAATATTTAAGTAACAGAAAAACACCAAAAAGAAATTCTCAACAGGATTCATTCTCACTGCCCAGAGTCCAGCCCTGGGTACACTCTATTTAATTCCAGCTATGCACAGCGCCCTATAGACCCCTTTAAAAAATTACACAAGTAACATGTGCAGTCACTGAATTCAGAAATGTATAAAGAACACTCCAGACAAATCAAAAGTCCCTGCTGACATCCTCTCATCCAGACTTTGTTCACTACCCCAAAGGCACCTTTCTGTTGGCAAGTATCTTTCCAGATTTAGCACTGTTTTATCATATATCCATGACACTGTACCCGTCAGTCATTTTCATTGCCAGTTTTTCCACTGACATGTTTCTGAGATCCATCCATATTTTTAGGACTGGTTCATTTTTTGTGGCTGTATAGTATCCCATCACATACATGCTACTAATTTAATCGTTCCACTTTTGATGGGCATTTAAGTCCTTTTCAGTTTCTCGCTGTGGTGAACACTGCAACAGTGAATGTACATTTCTGTTAGTGCCCGAGTAGAAATGTTTCTCTAGGCTTGACTCCTAGAGGAGGAAGTGTTGGATCAGAAGTGATGCACATTTTCAGTTTTAACAACCCCTGCCTTCCAAAGGCCTTTTCCAATGGATTCCCCCAAAATCAGTGCGTGAAGTTAAGCACCTCTACAACCTTGCTAAAATTCTTGTTCTTGTTAGACTTGCCCAAGTATAATTTTCAAAAGTTAAGTGACTTTCAAATGTTTCTACAAATATGGCATGCCCACGTGCCAAGAGTGTATTCACCTCATTAATGGATGAGGAAATCTGTAAGATGAAGAAGCTGATTCAAAGACCATTTGCGGAAACGGGTTTATACAGTCCTTAAGCTATATCAAAATAAGATTGCTAGGCCAGGTGTGTAAATGGTTAATGTTCTACAGGACAATACATTATACCCTTTGAAGTTACCTTTTCTTTGGGACAAAAATTATTTTATTTGCTTCTCTACAAGTTGATACATAACCTCATGGGGTCTTGGCCTTCCATTAATAGTGAACAGCAACATCAAACAGTGGTGCGTTCTCCTAGAAAAGCACGTAACCTTAGGCTTTAAACAACGCTTCAATATGTTGAAAGCATCACTATCCTTTTGGTCTTATTTCCAGATTTTGGATCATTTTTCTTAATAGATTAAAAAAAAAATCTGTATCAACTCAGTGGACTAAAAGTCAGCAGTCCGTGGTGTCTCGCTGTGCGTTTCTGCAATGATCAGTGACACTGGGCCGCTGCTATTTCTGCTCTCTGGTTCCAGGTCTCTTCAGACAAGCAAACATCGCTGACAGGAAATGCTTCCTCCTCTTTAGTGACCAGAGTGCCCCACACATCTGGAGGGCAGCCTCGCAAAGTCAGGTCTCCAGGCAACAGGAAGCCCTGGTTGTTCCTAGGGAAGATTTTGTAGGACGCATAGAAGCATCTTAATTCTGGCCTTTAAAGTTGCAGGGTTGCCGCTCGGCCCAGAGGCAGTGGGAGAGAGGGGCGCGTGCCCAGGGAGGATGAGGGGAGGCCTGAATGGGGCCTTGTCGGGGGCGGTGGGACTCAGCTCTGCCGGCTGCCCCAGCCTCCGCCCTCATGGCCCTCCTGCACACTAAGTGCTCAGGCCATCAGTCACCAGCACTTACTGTTTGCCACCACTTTGAGGGGTCTCCAGGTTGTGGAAAATACCTTCTCTTCCCGGTGTACTGAACTCGGGTGATGAAGTTTGAAGATGTGACATGGCAAGTCACTGGAGCAGCCTGAGTGAGGCTGGAGGTGGTGAGGGACGTGTGTGTGTGTTGGGGGCTGGGTAGCGGGGGGACACTCCTCTCTGCCTGGCTTCAGTCAAGTGACCGGCTGCCTGCTCTCGGCCCGTTCTGCTTCTGGGCCCTAGCTGGGCTTCAGAGACCTTCTAAAACTGCAAAGCGCCCGTGTCAGGTCACTCCAGACACTGTGGAACCAACTTCCAATTCTTGGACTAACTTTTGATTCTTGAACTATCGTTTGAAATTACCTCCCAATTAGGAACAGCCTAAGGAACAGGCCGCTGTGAATCCCGGTTTCTCCGTGGCTGGCTGGCGCGGGCCTGCCGCGTCGTCTGTGCCGCCGAGTCCCCGTCTGTCTCCAGCCGCGTCCAGGCGGTGGCCCGGCAGTGGCACGAAAGGAATGCGCGGGGGACGCGGGGCGGGGAGGGCGGACTTCGGCCCCCAGCCCGCCCCGGCCCCGGGGGATGGGTGGGCGGCGCGCAGACGGGAACCTGGCACACGGTCCCGGCACCGGGTCCCCGGAGCGGGTGCGCCCCGCCCCCGCCCCCTGCCCCGCAGTAGTGCGGCTGCCACCCCGTCGCGGGCCGCGTGGGGCGCGCAGCCCCAGGCCCGAGAGTCCCTGAGGATGGAGAAACAGAAAGAGAGAAGACTCTCCGGGAACCCGGCGAGCGCAGGCCGGCCCCCCCCCACCCCCCTCCGAGTCCGGTCCCGTCTCGGCCGGCGGCTCGGGGCCGAGAGCGGTGGGAGGCGGCGGGCGGGCGGGGCGGGGCGGGGGCGCGGAGGCGGGGCCGGCGCTCGGGTTTCCGCCCCGCCCCGAGGCCGGGGTCCCCGCGGCCCCAGCAGCGCGGGCTCGGGAGGCGGCGCGGCGCGGGGCGAGGCTGCCAGGCCACCCCTCCGCGCGCGGCGCGTCCTCTCGCCCGGAGGCGGGGAAGGCGGACGCGGCCGCGGCCTCGACGTCGGCGACCGCGCCGCCCGCGATGGGAAGTGCCTTATAAGCCGCCGCTCGGCCGCCCCCGCGGCTCGTCGCCGCGCCATCCCGGGGAGCGCGCGGAGGCCGGGCGGACCGCGACAGACGCTCTCCGCACGGCCCCGGGCCCCGGCACACCCGGACTCTGGCAGGCCCCCGACCATCTCGTCTCCGGACAGATTGCGGAAGGACCTGGGCCTGACCCCGGCTCCTGGCGGATCCCATAGTCTATCCCTGATCCGACCCGGGATAGACTTCAGACGGGTCCCAGCCCCGGACTGACCTCGGGCAGACCCCCGACCGGCTCTGGACAGATCCCGGACCAATCCGACTCTGAAAAGACCTCACTCCGGCCCTAGATAGACTCCAACCCCGGTAGGCTCCCGGAAGACCCCGGCCCCAGGGGGACCCCGGCTCCAGGCAGACCCCGGACAGACCCCGGCTCCAGACAGACTCCGGAGCAGTCCCTGGCGCCGGGCGGACTCGGGGAGAAGCCCTTCCCTGCAGACCCCGACCCCGGGCGGAACCGGCCCGGGCGGGCGCGCCCCCTGCCGGCGGGGGCATGCACGGCCCGCGGCATGGCCTCGGCGGTGTTTGAGGGCACGTCGCTCGTGAACATGTTCGTGCGTGGCTGTTGGGTGAACGGCATCCGCAGGCTCATCGTCAGCCGGCGCGGCGACGAGGAGGAGTTCTTCGAGATCCGCACCGAGTGGTCGGACCGCAGCGTGCTCTACCTGCATCGCAGCCTGGCCGACCTGGGCCGCCTGTGGCAGCGCCTCCGCGACGCCTTCCCAGAGGACCGGCCGGAGCTGGCGCGCGGGCCGCTGCGCCAAGGTGGGCGCGGGCCCGGTCTCGGGGGCCTGGGGGGATCGGGGCCGGGGGCTCAGGGGACTCTGGGACAGGGGCTGGGCGGGCTCCAGGGCTGGGGGCAGGGAGGGGGCGCAGGGGCTGCTATTAAGCGGGGATTGTGGCTCCCCCTCCCGATACTGGACAGGGACACTCAGACCTCTGCCCGCTCCCAGATGCGGGGGCGCCCAGGCGGCAGTGGCGGGAGGACGGAGTTGACGGCGCACGAAGCCCGGAGCCCCAGCGGCGGAGGCCGGCAGGACGGGTGCCTTGACGGTCCCCGTCCCCAAGGCCAGCCACCGGCCAGCTCCTGTGTCGGGCGGCTCAGGCCACCGCAACCCCCGCCCCGGCCGCAGCAGGAGGGGCGCGGGGGAGGGGGCGGCGTTTGGGTAGCGTTGAGGGCATCGTCCAGCCCGGGCCGCGCGTCTGGCAGCCCCCTCGGAGCCCTCCCCGGGCAGGGCCGCGCCTCCCCTCCCCGGTGACCGACAGCCCGAGTGCGAGGTGCCACGCGGCCTCTGTCACTCCTCCGGAGGGGCCGCCCAGGGTGGGTCCGCATTCGGGTTTGATTAACCGTGGCCGCCTCCTCCCTGGCCTTGTGACTTTCCTGGCTCGCGGGGACTGGAGTTTTCAGAGAACTGTGGTGGCTTCCCGTTTCTTACTCGTGTCCGGGGGCTGGCCTTTGGAGGCCTGCGGATGGGAGGCCAGAGGAGAAGGAGGAGAGGCTGAAGTTGAGACCCAGGACTGGGGTCCCCCCTCCTCACCGCTCCACCTGTTTGACCACCTGCAGCTCTGAGAATCTGGTGACACTTCCCAGAGTCTTCCTCCAAGCAGAGACCTGGGGCACCTTTGGGGGCATTTCCTGAAGGCCGTCATCTATTGGGGGTCTCCTCTGCTGCGGTCTGCCTGAGGTCCTGAGATAATTTCCACTTCCCCCTGGTGACAGCCTCCACCCCAGCGTGTGAATTATGTGGATAATTAGCTGTTCTCATGACACATCCTCTGGCAGACACGTCACTTGGAAAGGTTCCTAAAGCCAGCAAGCTTGCAGGCCCTGAGCGAGACGGGCAGCCTTCCAGGCCCTGCGCCCCAGGTCCCCACCGTTTACAGCCCCTCTGGACGTCGCTTAGTATTATTTCAAGCTTGGCAGCCATTTGCCTTGATTTGCTGTTTGGGTGTGTGTGTTATTTACTCACTTTTAAAAATGTATCAGTTGAACACCCAAACCGGGATAGCTTATAGGAAGGAGCTGCAGTTTATTCAACGACTTACGTCTTTTCTGGAACAAGTCGGGCCGTAAACAAACAGGAGCCCCTGAGAGCTGGCGGAGCGCCTGCCCTCCCCGCCCCCCGCCCCCGGTCAGGTGACCCCGCTCAGGTGAGTCCAGGCAGACTCGGGGACTCGGGCTCCCCACGGCCCCTCCCCTGTAACATGGTACCTAAGGCCTACTTTTGCGTGAGGACTGGCGTGTGTGGTACCGGGGTTAGCAGTAGCGTGGTTTCTGACTTCACCCCCAACGGCTTCTGGCGGGGGCTTAAGACAGCAGGGAGGAGGGTGTGGCTTCAGTTGCTGGGGGCCTGGCGAGGACACCGCGTTCCCCGGAGCAGAAGGCAGGTGAGTGTGCGCCACCTGCCCCGCTGTGCACCCCCCGGCTCTGTCCGTCTGCGCGCGTGCTCGCTGTGCTGCGTCTGCTCTGGGCCTGCGAGGTGTCAGCTCTTAGAGCGCCTCCACGGAGGGGGCCACCTGCTCAAGAAAGGTCCCAGAAGAGGGTGATCACCAGGGAGGGAACCAGACTGAAAGGGCTGTGACAGCTGCTTTCAAATCTCCAAAGGCGGAAAAATCAGAAGTGGGCATGAGGTGTGTATGTGGGGGGGCTGTGGCGGGGGGGGGGTGCCTGCTGTGGGAGTGGTTAGAGGCTCCGTGTTGGGTGTAAGGGACTTTCTAACAGCCTGACTTGCTGGCAGTGGGAGCTCTTTTCTCAGCTGGAGTCCTGATCGGGGTGGGGGGGTGCCTCCTGCAAGGCCCTCCCAGCACCCCTGGAGGAGAGGAGATGGAGGCCTGGGGCCAGAGGAGGGGCGACATTCATCTCTGCTCTCGCCCTCGGTTCTCTGCCTGGGGGCGAGCTGGCACCGCCCCCGGCAGTGCCTGAGCTTGTTGTACAGGCAGACTCTGGGAGTCCTTCTCCTTTCTCAGGCCCAGAGAAATTGTTTTCTAAGTAAAATACGTTACAGGAATAGAAAAGAAGATGCCGCCTCGTTTCCAGGCAGGTTTATTATTTTCATGAACGGATGGGACACCCTGACCGCGCACGCGGAGGGCGTCAGGCATGTGTGCTGTCCAGGGCTGCCAGGCTCTGCAGTGACCCCCACCAGAGCCCCTCGGTCTAAGTTTCCTGAACTGTTTCTGGGTTGGGTTACACTGTCCTGCTTGGCTCATCAAAAAGCTCCGTGAGCCCTGAACCCTGAGACGCCCCAGGGCCCTTGGTCAGAATCCCCCCATGGTGGGGGCAGGGAGGAGGCTGGGGTGAGGGGGGCCGGGCACCTTTCATTTCTAGGAGGCTGGCTTGCCCTGAACAGTGCCAGCACAGACGTGGTTCTCTGCTTGGGAGTGTCACGTGGGAGCACAGACCACGTCCTGTGACACGGTCCTCCGGCTCAGTGCTGCCGGTGGACGAGACTGCTCTGCTCTTCCGCTGACTTAACTTGCACGTCGTGCATCACGTTATCTTGAAAACAGACATCTCGTCGTCCTTTGCAACGTAGGCTCACTGGGAACATGGGGCACAGCAACTGGACAGAGGGTGGGGGGCGGACAGGGGGCTACAGCTCTGACTGCAGTGTCTCTTCACCCCATCAGAGCCCCCCAATTCCCACATGAGGAAGTCGAGGTCCTGCAAGATTGGGTGACACCCCTAGGGACACGAGGTCAAGGTCAGGGTGACCCTCCTGGGGGCACAAGGTCACAGTCAGAAGGCGTCAGGCTAAGCAGTTGGAAGTGCTGAGTTTGGAAGCAGGCAGGCGAGGATAGGTTCTGGCATTGTCACCTGCTCCCTCCATGTGACTTCAGGCAGGTCAGTCAGCACAAGTCCCCACTGTGTGACTGATGGTGGGGCAGGGCCATTGTGAGCACTGAACAGTGAGGACCGCGTGACTCTGCCCTTGGCTCTGGAACATGCAGTGTCCCCTCGCCCAGAGTCCTCCCGACAGGGGTGCAGACGCGGCCTGCCTCCTCCCATCTTGGCCCCCAGCGCCCAGAGGTGGGGTCACCCTGAAACCTCTGTAGGACCCCTACCCACCAGGCCTGTGGCTTTGCTGGTCCTGAAGTTAGGATGTGGTGCTTGTGCAGGTTGGGCTGGGAGGTGGTGTCACCGGGAGCAGCCACCATGGACTCCCTGGGTCGTGTGTGTGTGTGCCCGCGCGCGCGCCTGCCCATGAGGAAGAGAACCGCCATGGGGGCACAGCCTGTGGGGAGCCCTGGCTCCCATTGCCCCCAGGTGTTTGTAAGTCCTGCTCCGCCCCCGTCCCCTGATGGGCACCTGGTACAGCCGAAGGCAGGCAGTGCTTCAGGATCAAGTGCTTCCTGTTTTGAGAGCCTGGAGCGGCTGGTGTGCTCATTCCCTGAATTCCTTCCACGTTTTAAGGCAGAGGAGGCTGAGTGGCTCCTCAGACACGTCAAGGCTGGAGTTCGGTAAGGGGACTCTGCTGGCGGTGGGAGAGTGAGGAAGCCGTCCAGGGAAGGGGGGATCAGGGAGGGGCGTCTCACAGGTGTGGGAAGAGGACGGGGAGGGAAGTCCCCTCTCTGCCCCTTCCTGGGTCCTCGGTGGAGGGAGGGGCTGCGAGCCTTGGGCGGGAGCGGGGTCAAGGAGTGGGCCACCCACAGGGGAGCCTGTGGTCTCACAGGGCCTCCCGGGCTCCCAGGGAGGTGGGCCTGCCGCAGGGATGCTTAAGTGAATGACCACCTCGCTGAGGCTCTCCGGCTGATCAGTGAGGCCCCACTTCCCAAGTGGCGACCACCTATTAGAAGACAGGCACTTAGGAAGTAATCATTGAAAGTTTTTCCTGGAAAACTGGAAGTATTTCGTTTCCAAACTTTGTCTGCTGCTCAGCCTTGAAGGAATGTAGATGTCTCTTGTGCAGGCAAGGTGACCCTGTGACCCTGACCTCACCCCAGCCATCTGCTCCCCTGGACAGTGTGTGCACAGGCTTCTGAGATGTGATTTCTTATCTGCTCAGTTTGAAAGTTCACGTTACAGAAAAGATCCCTGGGGCTCTGCTGTGGGAGTCTCCGCTTAAGAGACCGATGTTCTTTGGGTAACGGACGCTCCTTCCCGGTTGACCTGAGAAGCATCTGTCTTCACTTCCAGAATTTTAGCAGCAGAAGGTGCTGAGTTATATTCAGACCTGAGTCCATGTGGGAGGAAGCGGGGACAGTTAGCAGAGGTGCTCAGCCCGGAGCCTCCACTCCCGGAAGAGGGACGAGGGACACAGGCGTCTGGGGTGAGGACACTGGTCTGTGTTTGCTCTCGTGGATGGACCTTTGTGCTGATAGCAGCGTGTTCAGTCTGGGTCCCGAGAATGAGTCAGGCGTCTGTGTTGCCAGAAAGATGTTAACCCTGGAACCGACAGAAGCCAATTTTCAAGGCTACACTTGTTTGGACAGAAAGGACGCCCTGACTGCTCGAGGCTGAATTTTAACCCCAAAGGTGTGTAAAATTGACACACTGCAATTTCTGTACAGCCGTGTTATCAATCATTTGGTTTCAAATATTTGACTCTTTTGGGCTGTACCTGCATAAATTTGTGACATCATAAGTTGTGTCGAGTGAAATCTTAAAAACAGATTAGTGATTATGCTTTATCAGAAATTAGAAAGTTCCCGGGGCTGTGAGGTCTTCTGAGTCAGCCGCCTGAGAGGAGAACCTGGACGCGCGGCAGGTAGTCGATGTCCCCTCCTGTGGTCCTCACTGGGCTGAGCCCGCGGCTTCCACGGGCTGCCGGCGCCCCCTGCTGGCCGGCTCTGGAACGACAGCCTCATAACCCAGAAGGGTGTGAGGTTTCCTGTCCCACTATGCGAATTCACAATGGTTGTACCCGCCTGCAGTTTTTAAATGACAGTCTCAGACAAGATCCCCGCGGAGTTTCCGTTCCATCAGCAGTATCTGGAATACAAAAGCTTTTGATAATCCTAAATTATTGTCCTTAAGCACATTTTTAAAAATAAAGTTTAAGATAGATACTGTACACAGGTGACATTTGGAAAAGCTCTAGCAGTAAGTTACAGCCAAAGCCCTTGGGTCACAAAGTTAAACCCGGCAGCGAGAACAGGAGCATCCCGACTTCACGTCCTGAGGGGGGGCAGCAGCACGCCGTCTGTCCCGGGCCCCGGGTTCTGCACCCACCTCACGTGGTGCTGCGTCACTGTCACTGTGGGGATCGACCCTCATTCCGGGTGTGCCAGCAGGTGCTCAGCTCCTGTCAGTTTGAACTCGAGAAACGTGGTGGGAAGGGCCCCAGTGAGTTCTGAGACAGTGAGAAATTTTAAAAGGAAGATTTACTTCATTTCTGCACTATGGCCCCAGAGGCCAGTTCTGGGTTTGTTTGTTTTAATGTTTTCCATCCACATTTAATACACCTGCTGTGTGATGGGAAGCACTTGTAAAACAATGGTGGGGGCGGAGGTGATTTCCAGGCCCAGGAGAGGAGGAAATGCAGACTTTGAAGAAGGCCAGGCTGTTGGGAGCAACGTGGCCAGTGGTGTCCCCTTCCTGCACTGATTTGGGGTGTGAGAGGGGCCCTCCTGGGGCGCGGCTGCCTCCGCCCTGTGGTACGTGCCAACCTCACCCCTGTGCTCGTGCTGGGGTCAGCGCCGCCCGCCGCCCGGAGGCAGGTGTCAGTCATCCCAGCTGAAGCTCCATGAGTCTCCACCTTTAATTGGCCGCAGCCCCTGGGGAAGACCTTGTCATTGTTCCTGGAGACGGGTTTCCTCGGAGAAAGGAGGACCTGCTTCAGGAAGGCTGATCCCTGTCGCCCCTTGGTTGTCACCCAGCAGCTGCGATGGGGACATAAATGATGGAAATGTACCCCATGCAAAGCCAGACCTTAAAAAACGGCCACCTGTCACCTCCGTTCAGGCTGGAGGGATTCCAGCATCCTCCTTTCCCCCACTGGTGTGTCTTCAGTCCCTTTTGTTCTGAAGTCTGTTTCCATTTCCAAGGACCACTCAGAAACAGAAAGACAGGTAAAGGGCAGCAGAAAGGTGTGCTGCGTCCACAGATGGAGCCAAACTAGGATGGCCGGTGTCTCAGTGGATTTGATGCCACCGCGGTCTCGGGCAGCTCGCCTGTGAGGCCTGGGACCTTGAGCCCGCTGGCTGGGGTCTGGCTGGGGTGATGCCCAGAAGCATGAGATGCGGGCTGATGACACAGGAAGGTAACTCGTACCTGACCTTGCTCTCTTGTGCAGCTTGACTCTGTCAACGCACAGCTGGCGACCACTGGCTCCCTGGCGTGTGTCAGTGTCGGGCCTGTGTTGGTGGCTGGGACCATGGGCACCTCCTGCCCTCAGGTTCGCAGGTAGACTTGGGGACACAGGTGAGGGAGCAGTTCCAGTGTGGAGTAGGAGGGGTAGATGGAGGTCTCGGGGAACCAAGAGCAGACCAAGCCCAGGGTCTGGTGGGGGCGGTGGGGGCGGGGAGCTTCACAGACTGGAAGGTGTGTCCTGCACCAGCCCTTGAAGCGATGGGTGATTTTCACACACGAGCTGGAGGTGGAGGAGGCCAGTGGGACTGGATCCCATGTTTGGACCCTTCCCCCGGGGTTGGGGTCAGAGTGTGGGGAGTCGCAGGGCGCAGAGCTGGCGAAGCAGGCTGGCCCCCGAGGGTCTGTACACGGAGCCTAAACACTGATGTGCTTCCGGAGGCCTGGCCACACACTTCTTTCCTTTCTCTGCCTCCTTCTGGAAAGCAGGTCACCAAGAAGACAGATGAAGTACAGGACACCAAGTAGGTTTGAATTTCAGATAAACACTGAAAAAGCTTTCAGTTTGTCTCTCCGTACCAGTGCATTGTTCATTGTTTATCTGAAATTCACATTCACTTAAGTGTCCTGTGTTTACTTGCTAATTCTGGCCGCCCTGAAAGAAAAGCAACGTACAGCAGGGTGCGTGTACCTGACCAAATGGTGCCCTTGGCGGCTGTCAACCCAACCACGGGCCAGACCTGCTTTACGCCCTATAAAACGCGTGCGAACGTGTCGTATGCACTGACTGGACGGAAGGCCAACCTTCCTGTTTATCGCACCTGCAAGATGCAAAAGCACAACTGCTGTGTCATAAACTCGGTCCATTTAGTGTAATAAATGCTGAATCACAGCAGTAGTTCTGATTTAGAATGAGGAAGCACTGTGTGGGGATGATTCACATGATTGTCTTCTCTCTAAAAACAGCTTTTCAGAGGATTTTTGCACTGTCTCTCTTTCCGTCTGTAGACTTGTCCGTAGCAAACAGGAGATCTCGGAGCTGTGTGTGTGTGTGTGTGTGTGTGTGTGTGTGTGTGTGTGTGTGCGCGCGCGCGCGCGCGTCTGGAATTCTAAGCAGGGAGCTCAGGGCTGGGCAGGTGGCGTCCCGAGACTGACCCTGGCTGTCCCTTCTTCCTTCTCCTGGCTGCCCCCAGCCTGTGGGGTGGGTGAGAAGGGGACAAGGTGGTCCGGCCCCTTTCTCTGGGTGACACTGGGGTGTCCTGGTGGGGCAGGAGCAGGGCTGTGTGGACGAGGCCCGTGGTCTTCAGGATGACTGCCTGGGCCCGTGTGGCTGGGGAAGCTGGGCAGGCAGACAGTGGGGACGCCGGGTGGGCAGGTGAAGGGGTGCCCGGCCTGCACTCCAGGAAGCGAGGGAATGATTCTGGGCTTTGACTCAACGTGCCCCACTTTGTGAGGGGACCCCCAGCTGCAGCCCAGGATTCCAGAAACACCCCCCGCCCCGGGTCTGGGGCACGCTGGTTTCCACGGACCCAGCGTTCTGTTCTGGGGCCTCTTAATTTCAACCGCATAGTCCAGGAAGTCAATTTTTACCACTAGATAGAGTTAGTGAGTTGCCTGCAAAATGAAAAAAGCCTCTTTCGTATGAAACCAAACCAAACCAGAACTTCTGAAAACTGAGCATTAGTGACTGAAAATAGTTCCGGCTCTCAGCCTCCGTGGTCTGGTCGGAGCTCACAGAGACCTCATCTTGGGCCACGTGAAATGCGCTTGGCGGCTGAGGTGCTCCATCCGGGGGAGGCTGATGTATCCGTGCCACACCGCTCGTGCGGAGACAGGAATGCACCCCAGTCTCCGTGCCGCCAGCTCTCGTGATTTAAAGACAAAACACTGCCATTTCTAGCAGCCAGTCAGGACTTCCAGAAGCTGTGAGGAGGGTGATGTTTGGGCTTCTGGAAGGTGCTGTGAGTCATGCCACGTTGGTTTTCTCTGGGAAAAGAGCTGGGGGTTTTTTCATCCCAAACCCAGCGTGTAAACAGCTTGTCTAAATATGGACTTCGGGCCGCTCTCCCTTCTGAGTGAGACGCCTGCACGCCGTGCAGTGTGTAACTACTTTTACTTCAAACTGAGCACCCAGTTCCCACACCTTGTGGCCTTTCTCTTGCTTCTGAAACAGCCTGCACTCTGGAGCATGTGTCTCTCTGAATAAATCTACCTTCACTCAAAAAAAAGTTTAAAAAAACATGGGCTTTGTTTGCACTGACCGCGTGGCCATTGCTGCCGTGGTCAGCAGAGCGACCTTCCACTGTGTCCTGGGGGGCAGCTGGGTCCCAGGCCTGCAGCCACCACGCTGCTGGGGGCCAAGCGGCAGCCCTGTCCAGGGTGATGACGGAGCTGGCCAGACTGCTCCGCCCCGGGGGGGAGCTTTCGATGGTCCATCTGTGGCTTTCTGTGGTCGGCGGCCGCTCCAGTACACACGCTAATCACTTGTCGAGTCATTGAAACTTAGATCAAGGGTTGGAGCGGGGCTTTCAGGGCAGGGCTGCCCCTCACGAGGCGGGTAAATCTTCCCAGACATCTACGGAGCAGGACCCCGGGGTGGCAGCCCTGCCGAGGTTGCCGGTGGTTCTGTGTTTCATTTGGGAGCACACCTCCTGGTCTGTATTCCTGCCTGAGCCGCTTGCATCTCCATCCTAGGACTGGTCGCCATAAAGGAAGCCCACGACATAGAGACCAGGCTCAACGAGGTGGAGAAGCTGCTCAAGGCCGTCATCAGTATGCCGCGGAAGGTGGGTGCCCGGCCGCCTGCGGGTGGGCTGCGATGCGGGGAGGAAGGGCTCCCGGGCCCTAGTGCCCCGCGTTTTCTCCGGGGAAGAAGCGGAGGTGGGGCTCCCAGCTCATTGTGAGGTGGAGGGAGACGCGTGCGAAAGCCCCGCACAGACCCGGCCCTCGGAAGAGGTAGCCGTTGTCCGCACCGGCCCCGGCCTGCCTGTGCCTGGGCCCTGCCTCCGAGCCACGTGCGCGCCTGGCGCGGGTGGGGGACGCAGGCCCGACGGTGGGGTCAGTCAGGCCGTCGGAGCCACCTGGCGGGAGGAGAGTTTTTAGGAACGAACGTGTCTCTTCTCAGTATTCCAGGTCCGAAGTCGTGCTCACCTTCTTCGAAAGGTCTCCCCTGGATCAGGTGTTAAAGAACGACAACGTCCATAAAATTCAGCCCAGCTTCCAGAGCCCGGTGAAGATTTCGGGTAAGCGGCTGCGGGAGGCGGGCGGTGCCCCGCGGACGGCTGCTCTTCCGGGCGCCGGGCTGCCCTCTGTCCCCGCGCGGGCCCACCTCGCCCCCTGGGGACCCAGAGAGACGAGCCAGCAGGGGTGGCAGTAGCCGGGGAGGGGCCGTGTCCGGATTTTCACCAGCCGGCGTTCCTACCCACTGACCTGCGCTTTCTGCTCTGCCTGCTTCCAAAGCGAGTTGTTTGGCGTGTAAATTGGGCCACCCTCAAACAGCCGCGACGGAAGCATCGATGGGGCGCGAGGCGGTGAGCCGCGGGCCGCGCCGTCCGGCCGGAGCCCTGGGGTGCGGGGGCCTCGTCCGCGCTGTCGGGTCTCCCCTTCTGGCCGCTGCCTGCGGGTCCGGGCGCGGAGGAGAGGCCTGGCTCCCCAGGACCTGGGCCGCACGCGTCGTCAGGACGCTGGGCTTCGTCTTCGCGCTGCTCGAGGCGGAGGCGGCTGAGGGGCACTTCGCAGGGAGCCCCCGCGGGAGAGCTGGGGGCCCGTCCGCGAGTGCAGAACCTTCTCTAAGGAGCCTGCAAACGGCCGCCGTCCATCCGGGGTGGGCGTCTGCGGCCCGGAGCCCGGGCAGCCCGTCGGTCCTGAGTGGGCGGTCCCAACACCGCGCCTCTTTTGCTTTATTTCTTCCTGTTTTGAGCAAATGGGAGAGTGGAAGAATCCTCCCAGTGCCTGGTGCTGGCGGCAGGCACTGGCCCACTGCTTCGGGTGACCCCGAAAGCCCCGGGGTGTGTGGGGAACAGGCTGATGCTGTCTGGGTAACTCGGGAGGGAGATCCCAGCCCTCTGTCTTGGTGCCGTTTTTATCGGTGATTTGGGTAAATGCACGACCCAGGTTTATCCTAAAGTGCTGAAAGGATGGAGATGGAATTTTACGGGGAGAACGTTAGGGTCCCACGTCGAGATTTTAAGTACATACTTGGGTCATGGCGAGGACTGAGGACAGAGGGTTTGGTTCCCTACTGTCCATGAGCTCAGGAGGCCTGGGGTGCAGGGCTAGGAAGGCGGGGGCTTGGCCTCCCTGGGCAAGCCAGGAGCCTCGGTTCTGGGGGCATCGTGCTCCCCTACCCAGGGACACTGCAGAGGGGGAGTCACAGTGTCTAGGGGCGGGGCTCCACTAGATGGCGCCAGACGCTCGCGGTGTGAGAACCAGCCACCTCCCGGGGCCGGGGTTCTGGGAGGCGCGTGGCCTCTGTGCTGATGCCTTGAACATCCTTCACTGCATGTTCATCTGAAAGCTCATCATGGAGGCTAAGAAGACTTACATCTTCTGCACCATGGCTGTGTCTGTGTCCCTTAAAAGGCAGCATCCACCTCAGCCTTGGCCTGGCTGCTTGGATGAATTGATATTGGCCACAAAAATCAGATTATTCAGGTCTGGGAAGCCTGGAAATGAGTTATAAATTCATTTTTCACTAACCAGGCATCTGTACAGTCTCAACCTTAATTTTCACCACATGGGGAGAGTCTTGTCCGCCGGTTAATGAAAAGGCATGGCTCCGGGCTCTGTTCTGTTGCTGGAGGACGCTGGGAGTCGGACAGGAGAGGGACTTGGAGAGGGAGGCAGCTGCACTGTCTGCGGGAAAGGGAAGAGACGGATCCATGAACTCAGGAGCGGTAGCATGTGGGGCAGGTGGAAACAAAGCTTTAGGTTAAAAAAAGAAAAGAAAAGAAAATCACCACCAGGTGGACAGTGGGCATCGTTGCAGAAAAGATCACTGGTGGTCACCGAGATCAGTGGGCCGAAGTTTAAGGAGAAACAGGATTTGCACAGTCTCAACACATCCCCACCAAGATATTGCTTAAGTGCCAAGAGGAAGATAGTAACCTGACTTGGGAGAAATGTCCTTACCCGAGAGAGCAGAGGACACCCCAGGAATAAGGCTGATGATGCCACACCCCGATCTGGGGCTCCATGGGGAAGGCGCGTCACTGCAGATTCCCGAGCACAAGGACACCGGGCAGACGGAGGCCCCGTCCATGAAAGACTCACCAGACTTTTCATGGTCTCCTTGCGACTTACAGGTCCCCCAAGGCCACTGGGCTTTAGGGGTGCTCAGCCAGGGATGGGAGGGTGGGGAAGAGACAGGTGCTGGTGTCTCGCCGAGACTGGCTGACCACAAAAGGCCAGCCAACCTGAGTTGTCGCCTCTCCAGAAAGTAAAGTGGAGATCTGAGCATGTACTTGGCAAATCTGATGAATGGTCATTTCATCCTGGGTTGGGGGAAGGGGAAGAAATCCACTCTTCTTTCTTTTTTTGTGTGTAGTTTCCCTAATTCTTTTCACATGGAGGGAAACTCAACTGAGACCCAAATACCTAGAAAGATGAAAAATAAACATCTTAGTCTGGTGCAGCCATTATGGAAAACAGTATGGAGATTCCTCAAAAGACTAAAAATAGACTTACCATATGACCCAGCAGTCCCACCCTTGGGCATATATCCAGAGGGAACCTTAATTCAAAAAGATACATGCACCCCAAAGTTCATAGCAGCACTATTTACAGTAGCCAAGACATGGAAACAACCTAAATGTCCATCAACAGATGACTGGATAAAGAAGCTGTGGTATATTTATACAATGGAATACTACTCAGCCATAAAAAGGATAAAATAATGCCATTTGCAGCAACATGGATGGACCTGGAGAATGTCATTCTAAGCGAAGTAAGCCAGAAAGAGAAAGAAGAATACCATATGATATCACTCATGTGTGGAATCTAAAAAAAAAAAGACAAACAAACTTATTTACAAAACAGAAACAGACTCGCAGACATGGCAAACAAACTTATGGTTACCACTGGGGGAAGGGGGTGGGAAGGAATAAATTGGGAGTTGGATGTTTGCAGATGCTAACTACTACACATAAAATAGATGAACAAGTTCATACTGTACAGCACAGGGAACCATATCAATATCTCTTAGTAACTTATGGTGAAAAAGAGAATGAAAATGAATATATGTGTGTATACGTATGACTGGAGTATTATGCTGTACACCAGAAATTGATGCAACATTGTAAACTGACTGTGCTTCAATAAAAAAGTTATATATATAAAAACAACAAAAATTACCTCAACTTGTTCATAAAAAGGCAGCTTTAATACAAAATTGTATAAAGTAAAAGGTGAAGTTGCCCATTTGGTTGCAAAGGCACACTGATCTCCTTGACCCTGGTGGCAGCCCCAGGCGGTAGATAGTGGTCCCCTCGTCTCAGACACGGGGGGAGGGAGCTTTGAGAGGTCAGGTTACCTGGGCAGAGCCTGGCCTCAAACCCAGAGTCTTTTTCCTCCAGCTTTAAAGCCACGGGGAGGGTGAACGGGGAGGGGGCTCGGAAAACCCGAGCGTCTTTCTCGGGGGGAGGTGCACCTCTTGGCTGGCACAGGCTCAGCCCTGACTCCGTGCGGCCAAGCGTCCTCTCGGTGTGGGGGAGAAGGGGGCACAGTAGGTGGGGGGGGGGGAGTAAGGAGGTCTGTATGAGCGCCAGACTTCAAAACTTCAAGACCTGACCCCCTTCCAAATACCTCCCTTCTTGCTTTCATTTTCAGAAATCATGAGGTCCAATGGATTCTGTTTAGCGAACACGGAGACGATCGTTATTGACCACAGTATCCCGAACGGAAAGGACCAGCACCTGGCCGTGGACCCGGCGGAGCACCTGTGAGTACGCTGCTTTGACTCGCGTCTTGTTCGCGGATCCCCAGCCGGTCGGCCGGTGCCGGGGCTGGGGCTCTCGCCCACACGGAGCTCCGCAGGAGGGCAATGGATGAGGCCAATACTGGGGACTTATCGAGGTGCCCACTCCTCCCACAGGACAGGGAGACTTGATTCATAAACCCGTGGGGACAGAGCTCCTTGGACTGAGCATGGGGGACACTGAGTTGCCGCCCAGCTTCAGGCCTGTGCTGTGCTGGGCCCTGAGGGGTCTGGGGACCACCCGCCTCCTCTCTGGGGCCTGGTCTCCTGGAGGGGGCATCCCCTGCAGGTTGGCCTTGCGTTGCCTCCCGGGTGGCCTCTGTGTGGCTCACAGGCCTGCCCTGGTCGTGGGATGCATGGATTAGAGAAGACACCCACCATCCTTTCTCAGATGACAGACCTCGGGACCCCGATGAGGGCTGTAGGAGAGCCCGACCCCTGGGTATGCTTCCGGGCGGCAGCCTGAGGGGCGCCACGACTTGGCTTTGGTGACCGTCGGGGCCGTGCCTGCGGCTCTCCCAGCTGTGTGAGCTTGGGACGTTACTCCCCTCCCCCGGCTTCCCCACGTGGGCGCGCTCGCAGGGTCTGTGAAGAAAGCTCACGACCCGCGGGTCCCCTGAGCTAGCGCGGGGCCGGCTCCGTGGGTGGGAGGTTGACGGGGCAGCCCCCGCCCCTTGTTTGGCCTGGTCCTTAGCTGAGGGGGATGGGAGAAGCACCGGCAGCGTGCGTTCCCCGCCTGGGGGAGGCCCTCGTGCGCGTCTGCTCTGTTCGCCGTCTTTGACAATTTGGAATCTTTTTCCAGCTCAGGAGGCTGAGTCCGGGTCAGGAGGCGGGAACGTCTCCGTTCAGGGGGAATCGAGGTTGGGAAGGTGTTTAGGGGACCTCTCCCGGGGGTGCAGGTCCCTCCCTGAGCTCTTCCCACCCCTCCGCCATGTCGCCCCCACACTGAGCACACGCTCCCTCTAGAAGGGGCCCCTCCGCCAGCCTCCTCCACTCCCACCCAGCGCCTGCCCGGCCCCACCTGCCTCCCGGGTCCAGGGGGCGTGCGCAGGTGGCCCGGGCCACAGTTGGATGAGGAGCCGTGACCACACGGCCCTCCTCCCATCGCTGCCGATGTCCGTGCCCAGCACGTGGCAGGTTCCCGGGCCCGGTCCACTGCTGCGTCCCAGACCCTGACACAGAGCAGCTGTGTCGGAGAGAGAGGTGACCGCCCCATGAGGGAGTGGCCAGGTGGACGAAGGCCTGGGCAAACACTGCTCAGCGAGGGGCAGTAACAGTCTCTGAGGGGGTGAAGCCGGAGCAGGACGTCTTTGGAGTCGGGGCGAGTCACTGAGCCAGCCCGGCCTCACCTCTGTGCTGTCGCCTCTGTTTCAGGTTTGACAGCGGTGCGGAGTTTGCCCCAGAGCTGGAGGACGGCGACGACCCGGCGGCTTATGTCACCAACCTGTCCTATTACCACCTGGTGCCCTTTGAGACGGACATTCTGGACTGAGTCTCCTTGGGTCTCTCCACCCCCCTGCCCCACCGTGGCCACGGCCCTGCTGCCATCGCTGTGCCGGGGACGGCCACCCCACTGCCCGCACCCTTGGAGCCAGGTGTCCTGTGAGTGGGGACCCCATATCTCCAACAACCGGGAGTCAGGTCACGGGGGCCTGGCGCCCCTGCTGCTTCTAGAGGTCTCCCCGTCTGCACGGCATCCCTGGGACCTGCTGCTTCCCCATGTGGAGGAGCCCCAGGTCCCCACGGGACGTCCCGGGGCCGGGGCTGGACACCCACGCCTCCTCCTGGTGGGTAACCCAGGTCCCTCACTTGATAAGCGCACAAAGCATTTCGTGTGAGATTCTGAATTGTCACCAAGTTGGGGACGGCACAATGGTGTGTGTACTGTCTCCCCAGCTTCCCCGGGAACTAGAATGTGCGGCTGTCATTTCTGCTTTTCACCTGCTCCCCGGACACTGGGCTGTGTCAGCCAAGGGGTTGCTGGTGGAAGGCTGGTCCTGAGCCGGGGAGTTGGCCATGGGCCCGGGGAGCCACTGGCCGGGGCCCGGGTGACGGGCACCGAGTGTGGACGGTTCTCCCAGGATGAGGGAGCTCCCGCCGGCGTCTCCTCGGCCCTCCTGTGCGGGGTCACAGCGCTGCGGCACGGCGGCCGAGGTGCCCCCTCCTGCCGATTACCAGGCTCTCAGGGACATGAGTGACGCGTTAACCTGAGAGCAGGGGGGTCCGGTCGCTGAGTGTCCCCAGCGGGTCTCCCTTCACCCTTGGGGAGGCCTGCTTTCTGTGTGTGTGTCTCCTCACAGAGTCTATTAATGACCAGAACTGGCTCATGTAAATAATAGTAAATTATTGAGTCCTAATTCTTCTACACAGTCTGTTTTTAATCTATTTTAATTAAATAAAACACATGCTTCTACTTTTACTGACGTGGGAGTTCCTGTCTAAAGGCGTGGCTGTTTGTCTTCTCTGCCAGGCGGGGTGGATGCCCCACCCTGCCCCTCGGGGCGGCCTGAGCACTCTGTGTTATGTAGGAAATGCGTCGTGGCCACCCGAGGGGATGATCTGTCTGAACTGGAAAGTAAACAGACAGCTGGTTCTTTTGACGTAGGGTTTTCCCTTTCCTCCGTGTCCCTTGTTGGCCCAGGGGAAGCCTCCTCTGTGGCCCAGCCGTGAAGCACACGGGGGCCTGTGGATTCCCCGTCTCCCTCTGCCACCCAGCCGTGTTCAGGGTCGTGCAGCCGGCCTTCAGAGAGGCTGTCCCGTGGCTGATGGGGCCGACCAGCTGCCTTCCCTCTCTCAAGGGGTAGAATTCAGTTCTGCACAGGGCAGGGCTTCCTGCCTGGCAGGGTTATAATCCGTCGCAATCAGTTAATTACCATCCAAGTCCCAGTGATTGAGTCCTGGGTTTTCCTCATCTTCCATGGCCCATGGAGGTGCTTCCCCCGGCCTGTTGGGCCTTGAGCTCTTCTGCTTGCCTGGGCGGCATTGCCCCCCAGGGCCTTAGCTTGCTCCCCAAGCCCCCTGTCAGCTCTCCCTGAGAAGCTTCCCTGCTTCCAGTCGGGGCACAATGAGATCTCTGAAGTCGGGTCAGATGTTTGGATGCTTTCCTATAAAACACATCACAGTGCTCTCTGGTTCCCCCCTCCCTTTCTTTTTCTGGAAAAACATGATCTTATAGACCCACTTATGCTCCCACATTTGAAAGGACTTGACATACAGATCAGCGTTTCTTTAAGTGCAGTGAGAGATGGTTACGGGTGGGAAGGCAGTGTGGAGTGGTGGGGACTGTGGCAAACAGGGAGCCTGTGCCCCACGCATGGGAGCAGCTGCTCTGCTGAGCTTAGCTGATTGTTGACTGGGTGCTGTGGGCCCAGCATGGCCCGTTCTCCCCGTCTTTCACTGGAAGCCGGAAATCCGACTTCCTATGTGAAGTATCCCCATTTTGAAGTGTTGCAAAAAACACTACCAGAAACTTGACCGAGTGAGAGAATCAGGAATTTGCAGCCTCTAAACCATTAGTTGAGAGAATCGGCACAAGAGGGCTTCAGGCAGGCGGGACGTTTGTGCTCCTGCACACACAGCCTGCTTCTCCCCTCACCTGCTCTGGGACATATCCCTCCCGCCACACGGCTGACCAGGTGGCCTTGGCGGTGGTGGCCCGACACTCCTTTATTGCTGACCAATGTGAGGACCGCCGTCATGAGGTGCGTTCCCTGCGTTAGGTAGGCTCCTGCGGGGGCTGCAGGGGGGCAGTTAAAACAAAGCTTTTAGGTTTTTTGGCAAATCAAATCATTTAGGTCACCTAAGTTTCCTATTTGAAAGGAACCTTCAGTGGATGCTAGTTAAAGGCAGAGGAATCACCCCCTCTTTGTCTTGTAAATCCTGGATTTCACGCAAGAGGCTTGCTTGGAGCAGCAGATGCACGTGTGGATGTGGTCCAGGTGCGCCCCCTGCTGGCCCCACAGAACTGACGCGCTGGGCGGCTCTGCCCCTGTTGGGGGACAGCCGACCCACACCAGCTACCTGGTAATATCCGTCAGGTGTGGTTCTCACGGATGTTAACACCCAGTGACAGGAGCGTACGTAGGCGTATGGACACCAACCTGCCCTGAGCGGTGTGTCCTGACCGTCTCCACCTCCTCCCCCTGCGGACAGAGTGTGTTCTTGTTCTTCATTACGAGGGCTTCTGTCAAATTACAAGCATGTTTACTGCAGGTGAAGCTTGCCCGCGGCTGAGCCGCCGTGCCTCCTGCAGACCAGTGTTCTGCTCACACTGTTTTAAAATGTAGGTTTCATTGTCATTCAGGTATGGAGGGGCCAACAGATCAGGACACGACTGCTGTCGGAAGATAGCTTGTCACTCTCAGGTCCCGGGACAGGGCTCACCACACCACACAGGGCCACACAGGGAAGCACCAGGGTTGGTCGGGGGGCAAGGGGGGGCAGGGAGCTGTGGGCAAGAGTCTTCCTTGTGGCTTTTAGGGAGGGAAGGGGTGAGCCAGCTTAGGATGGGCCAGGTGGAATAGCTTCGTGGACTGTGGGGCGCAGGGCTGCCCCAGTGGTCCGATACCTGGTTCTGGTGATTCTGGGAGGTGGACAGTGGCCGGCACGTGAGACCCCAGAGAGGAAGCGGAGGGGCTGTGGGCCCCAGACGGGTTGGTTTGAATCTGGAAGGTGCTCTCCAAGACAAGCCGTCAGCTGTCTCCTGGAACTGGCCCATCCTGTGAGAGGGCAGTCTCTCCAGGGCCAGCAAGGCCCCAAGATGTCTGCCCATCAGACACAGAGTCGCTGCACATTCCAGCGCCGGGAGAGCTTGTCGCAGCGGCGGGACAGGTTCGCACGTCCCCCAGACACCACGGGCACCCGGGCAGAACTCACTCTCCGGGAATCCGTCTCTCTTGGATTTTCAGTGCCCCTGGGTGCTGGGGGGATGGGTGTAACTGTCCCCCTCCCAGAAAGAAAATAAGAAAAAAGAATGAGGACGTGTCAATGACACTTTCTCAGTCTGGTGCGGCTGCTCAAGGAAGACAGTTGGGACTGGGCCTGAGGATGACCAGGGCCCTGGCTGCGCTCTCCTGGGGCCGTGGGGATGGTCATTCGGCTTCCTGGTCACTAGGAGCAAAGGGGAAGCCTGGGTTCCGGAGTTCCCAGCTTGTCCAGGGGCAGCAGCCGGATGTGGGGCTCCTCCCCCAGGCAGGTAGGCTGAGATCGGGGCTGCTGACTTTGCTGCAGCCGCTGCCGCGTTCACCCCCTCGGAGCCTGGACTTGAGCCTGGATTTGCTGGGCGCCCGGGTCCCCAGCACATGGGCCTTTCCCAGTCCTGCCTGTTCTGTGCGGATCCCTGACAGCTGCCTTCCTCCGGCAGGTGCCCCGCTGCCCTGATCCAAACTGTGGCTGTGGCTGTGGCCCTGTCCCGCCACGGCCCCCAGACGACCCGTCCTCCGCCATCAAAACGTCCCGTCACCATGAGCGGGGCTTCCGGTTACCAAGAGATTCATTCCGTCTGTGCTTTACAGACGTGTGTGTCTCCCCCCCACCCCAGCTCAGAGCCCACATCACAGCCATTCTGTGCGGCTGGTCTGCACGGGGAGGTCAGGAGCATCTGGGTGATGGGCTGAATGGAGCACCCCAGGAAGTGGGTCTCCACAAGTCTCTTCTAAGAATCGAAGGGGCCTGGGGAGACTTCACCATTGATTTTATTACCGTCTTGGGAGTCAGTTTGAAAGGCTGCCTCTGAGTGGGGCCAAGATCACGCTGGTCTTGGGAGCTCTGCGAACAGCCTGATGCTGGGGATCCCCCCGCTTTCTCTGGAACCTGGCAGTTCCCGTCTCACACACAAAGCTGCCAAGCCTGGTCTCGTAAGCCACGGGCCCCCGCTCCTTCCTGACGTCTGCCTGGAACAGGTCCAAGCTCTGCTCCGCTGCTAACCTCTGTCTGTAATTGTGGCTGCACTTCAGGGGTGAAGTGGGTCCTGCGGCAACCTTCTCGCCCAGCCAGGTGGTAGTGACACGTGTCACAGCTGCTCTGACAAGTCACAGCCGCGGCAGAGGAGCTGGAAGTCTTTGGGGCCAGACAGACCGGGGTTCAGATCCGGCTACACTGCAGGATGGGTCACCCTGAGCCATCACGTGACCCTTCTGAGCCTCAGTTTACCCAGCTTTACCCAGTTCACCAGGAGTCATCAGAAGTCCTTCATAGCTTGTCATGAGAATTAAGTGAAACAGAGGGTGGGAAACTCTTTGCAGTGTCTGGAAAATAACGTGTGGTCAACCGGTGATGGACTCTGGCACCGGACACCTACTTGGGGAGCAATTTGTAGTAGAGTTTGGTCCAGAACAACTTATATTTGTTTCCCTAAAGATGAAGCGAGAGGCTCATGTTCACATTCGCAAGTTTACGTCCCAAATGAGCACAGGGAGGGTCGGAGGGTTTGCAAAACCTCCTCGCTTTCCTTCACCTCATGAAACCTGCCCCAGACGCTGCTTTACCCAGAGCTGCAGACGCCTGGTCGCAGTGCGGGGAGGCACCCCTTCCTTGTACTGAGAATCCTATCAGGGGTCAAAGTCCCGGCCCCGAGGGAGGACTCCGAGGTGCAGTCCAGGCACAGCCTGTGGGCGGGGGGGAGCTGCCCGGAAACAGTGTTGAGCGTGGACCCTGAGTGGTCCTAGCGAAGCCGCGGCGGTGGGGGGGGGGGGCCCGGCTTTGCCTGGGGTCCTGTGAGCCAGGGGCACGGGGGCTGGGAAAGCCCTCCCTTGACTTCGCCTCCAGCTCTCAGTTTTCAGGAGGACACTCAGATTCGGTTTATGTAAAGCCATCCTACAGCCATGGTCATGGCTTTGGAAGCCCTGTCTCCTCCTTCCCTTTCTTCTGCTGCGAGCTGAAGGAGAGCACCTGGGCTTTGAAATCTAGTTGAAACCTGCATTGCTGCCCAAAAGAAGTGGTTTGAAACCCTTGCTGTCCCCATCCAGTCAGGGCCCGGGGGCCTGGGCAGGCTTTCCTGAGCAGGTGGTTAAAGTAAAATGTGGAGGGAGGATAAGTCGGGGAGGGGGCGCAGGGAAGAGCAGCGGAGGAGAGGGAACAGCACCTGCAAAGCCCCTGAGCAGGAACGTACTCAGCCCCGAGCTACTGGACGCTTGTCTACCAGCTTCTTCCCCGGGCTGTCCAAGAGCAGTGAGGGAAGGGGAACCAGTGGCCCTCACAGTGCTGACACATGTCAGGCTGGCTTCTTTCCAGGGCTGTGAACGCCCATCTTCTGATGATACCCCAGAAAATTTTGCTCTCCCTACAAAGGGGGAATATTTTGGGATTTAGAAGTTTTTGCAGCAACAGGGACCCAGAAAGCCAGAAGTGCCCACCGCAGGGGGACCCACCTGCCCCAGCAGGCCTTGACGGATCGGGGGACACTGTATGATTCAGCAGCCGCCCTCACCTGGATGGCGGGACTGGCTCGCTGGGGGTGGCTCCTTCTCTGTCACTGCCTTGTCACACTGTGTGAGGAAGCCAGCTATAGCATTGCTCAGCGTGGGTCCCAGCTGAGCCTGAATTATTCATGCTTGCTACATCAATTATTCAGACGATGAGCTGGCGTGCGCAGGGCGGGTTTGTAGAAAACAAGACCCCTGAACGGCATTCGGCTGGAGAGATGCGGTCCCGTGGTCTCCGGTGCTGGTGGAATCCGTGTCTCATTCTGACCTCAGGGCTCTTGCTGGAGGGAGCGGTGACCCTGCTGGCGCTCTCCAGACAGGGAAAGGGATACGGAGGGGCAGTGTGGCTAGACCCTGTCCCCCGGCCAGGCTCCTGCAGTCAGATTACACTTGATCTCAAGCTGGTGGTGGCTCTGCCAAGACGTCTTATGTGTTTGCATTCTCCATTGTCTGTGGTGAAGGTGTTTGCGAGTAGTTGTGAAACACATCTCCGGCAGAAATCGTAGTCCCAGTGCAGCGGGCGTGAAATGGAAAATCCGCAGAGCTCAGGCCCCGGACGAACGTGGAGCCTCCTGTCCCGGCCCCTGTGCTCATCCCGGCCCCTCAGCCACCCAGTCTCACGGCCTGGCCCTGGACTCAAATTACCCGAAACTATGCCAGCCCCAAAACAATACACCAAACTCTGCCGCCTCTGGCTGCAAACTCTCGTTCTTCCCTGCTTGCTGGCTACTCAGTTCTCACTGTTAAAAAAAATTACTGCGGTGAAATAGACACAACACAAAATTCACCATTCAAACCGCTGGTGGGTGAAGCTCGGTGGCGTTAAGTACGCTCACGCTGTTGTGTGGCCATCACCACCGTCCACCCGCAGGACGCTTCAGCTTCCCCGGTGGATCCTCTGTGCTTAAAAAAGTTGAATTCTATCCCATGCAAACCCCAAGGTCATCAGCTTTCCTCTATCCTCTCTCCAGCTGCTCTTCTAGAGCTTAGAGTTACGCAAGGTAGAATTCACATTTTTAACGCATGTACACTTACAGGCACATTTTGAAAAGCACAGATATGAAGAGCATCAAAGCGACTTCTTCACGCCCTCTACGTTTGCTCGTAAAATCACACAACAAAATTCTGAAGAGGATGGGGAAGTAACTCAATACACACACTGACTTTTTTCTTCTCTGACCTGTTGTGTCTCACTCCTAACGAAGCTTCCGACAGTAGCGGCCACAAGGATGCTCACAATCTGATGAGACTTTAACTCCCCATTGTCAGTCTAGATCAACATGTGTGTTCTAAGGGAAAACGCCATTCTTGAGATTCAAAGCCAAGATCGCAAACTAAAGGGCTACAGGAAGCCTCTCTCCCGCTCCATAAACTTGTCCTTAAACAATTTTAAGGCTGAAAGCAAGTTTACAAAATTTACCAGGCATCAGGAAAAAACAGAAAATCTACTTCAAAGAGTAAGAGTCAAAATTGTGTGGCCCATAAAGGTAACTCAACTAGAAATATATTGTAAGGACTGAGATTTTAATCTTAAGGCTGAGAGTTACAGTTGCAGGGACACCTAGAACTAGGCTCCTCTGTGAAGCCTGGAGCCAGGGAAAGATTATTTTGTGTCTGAACCAAGACTAAGAAAACTCTGCCCACGGCCTACAGACGTGACCAGGAAGCAGGTTTCTGGCCCTGGACTGTGGGTGAAAATAAAACCAGCTGTGAGAAACTGGAATCCGTAGCTTCTGCGGAGGATTGACGTAGGACCAGGATTCTTTGTTGTTGTTGTTACTGATTTTCTTGGTTTTGTATCCTGTTTATGGATTATTGACGTGTAGCTGATTTACAATGTGTTGGTTTCAGGTGTACAGCAAAGTGATTCAGTCATGCAGATTCTTTTCCACCACAGGTTATTAGAAGATATTGACTATAGTTCCCTGTGCTGGGCAGCAGGTCTCTGTTGTTTATCTGGTTTATACATAGTAATGTATATCTCTTAATCCCAAATTCCTAATTTTTCCCTCCCATCCCCTTTCCCCGCTGGTAACCACAGTTTGTTTTCTAGGTCTGTGAGTCTATTTCTGGTTTGTAAATAGGTTCATTTGTATCATTTTTTTTAGATTCCACATATAAGTGACATCATATGATATTTGTCCTTCTCTGACTTACTTCACTTACTATGATAATCTTGGTCCATCCGTGTTGCTGCAAATTGTCCAGAATTCTTAACACTACCCATGCAGGGTTAAAATCCTGAGAAGTTCTGGAATAGTTTCAGAGGCAATTGAAAAACATTCCCATAGGAACCCCTCAACAGCCCAGTGTGTCTCTAGGACTCTGGCATCAGGTGATCCCACTAAAGATGAGCTCACAGACCAAAATTACAAAGCAGATAGGGAATTCGATCAAACCTTGCCCCAATACTATGGACTAAACTGTACAATCCATGGGAGAAAAGCATGCAAAGAGCTATGGATAACAGCAATCTAATGATAACTTTAAAACGAAGAAGTAATAGAATGTATAAAGCAAGAATAGAACATTTTTTAAAAAGAACATTGGCTTTGGAAATCAACCAAATAGAAATTTTACAAAAGGAAAATGTACTCATTGAAATAATAATCTTTAATAGACAGGTTGAACAAAACATGACTAACTGGAAGGAATAGCTGAAGAAATCATCCAAAATAGAGCCCCTTTGTGGTGTGAGATATAAAATGCAGAAACGAAGACGGAAGACACGAAAGCCCTGACAGAGGCGTGGAAGCCCCAGGGGGTGAGAGTGGAGGTCAACGGGAGGGGCTACGGTCAAATAGAAAGTGCTGAGACTCCAGAGCTGAAGACAGGACTCTTTATATTGAAATTGAAATTGTGCTGAACCCCAAGGAAAAGAAACACACTAAGTAACAGATATATTTACAAAAAGACCAATGCAAAGAGATATCTTAAAATTACTCAGAAAAAAAGTACAGATTATCTACAAAGGGATGACAATCAGATTCTTCATTACCAATGGCAAACGTCAGAGGACAATAGAATAATATCTTCAAGCTGATGAGAAAATCATCAAAAGCCTAGACTTCCATACCTAGCACAGCTATCCTTTAACAGAGGGCAAAATAAATACCTTTTCAGATGAACAAAGTCTAAGAGATTTTACCACCTACTGATCTGATCTCTTGCTCAAAGAACCCTAAAGGATTCACTGTATCAAGAAGAAAAATGAATCCACAAAACTCAAGTCGGGCGAAAGAAGCATTGTTAAGCAAAGATACTAGAATGACCTGCTGATGGCTTTCCGTAAAAATTGGCTCTTAAAATTTTAATAACTCACTGCACAGGGAAGATTAAAAACACAGTGGAGTTTTGGTACCAGACAGAAATAACACAAAATATGGGAGAGGGGTTAGATGTTTCTGCCTTTCTGAGGAATAAGACAAACATATTGATCAGCTTTTTGCCTTTTAAAAATGTGAACTATGAATGCATGTCAAAAATGAGGTAACCAAAAAAGAATAGAAATTGTTTACAACTTCAAAAATTATAGAAGGAAAAGGGAATAAAGAAAAGTGATCCAGTAGAAGGCAGGAAAGGAGAACAAAAGAAGAAAAAAAGGACAGTAAATAAAACACACAAAAGAAGATGGCAGGAAAAGTCTAAATATAGCAGTAATCCAATCAATGTAAATGGATTAAATTCGACAATTTCAAAACACAGACTCTCAAATCAGATTAAAAACTTCAAAATCCAGTCAATTGATTTTTCAAGAAACACACCTAAAATTTAATAATTCAAAAAGTTTATTACTAAGATAAAGGTGACATACCAAAATTAATATCAGGAAAAAATGGGATATAAGAAGATCACTGATAAAGGCATTAATTAATGGTCAAAAAACTATGTAAAACTGGGCAATTTGCATGCCTTTAAAACATAGCTTCAAAAGAGTACAAGGCAAAAATGGACAGCATTACAGGGAGAAATTGACAAACTCACAATGATAGCTGGAAATCTCAGAGAACATGTCAGACATTGTCAGTTGCCCATTTCTTACTCGTCACAGAACGTCATTCTGAGGGGGCAGGGGGACCAGTTCCTCTGGGAAGACCTTGGGCTGGCGTTTAGAGGAAGCACCAACCTCAGTTTCCTGACACGTATTTTTTTAAAACTTACGCACGGCAGGATTGTTTTCCAATGAAGCGATGTGGCCCTCTTTTCATCCTCCTAATGTGTGAAGTGAACAGGCAGAGAAACCGCACCTGGAGTCCTGCTCAGAGCTCTCTGGTGTCCTCCCGCGGCGCGGCGTCTTACACGTGAGAGCCTCACAACGCTGGCTTCGCGTCGTTCACAGCAGCTGTGGGAAGAAGGTGGAGGGAGCGTGTCAGTGACACTAGAGGTCAGTTGATTTAGCTGAAACCACAGACCACAGCGGTCACCAACCACTGGACCAAACTAATTGGTCAGGGACCAGCGTCTCATGTCTCCTCCCACCTCACTCCCCCTGCCACCTCCGGCTCCATCCCAGCCTCGTATTCAAAATTTTTATAACACATATTCTACGGACATTCTGAGTACTTGCCATCAGGATTCCAATTTTTCAAAATGTGTCTGTTACATTTATTTTAGAGGAAATCATGCATAACCTCCTTTGGGGGCTCTCTTTTTGGCTTTTCCTGTGTAATTTAAAACTGACCAGCTCCATTTGTGAAAACAAAGACAGCTTTTCTGCTTTTTGTTGAAAGTCTCCTCAGTTTTGTTTCTCCTGCAAACTGCATTTGTGCTTGAGTGAAATTTACCTCGAAACTGTTGCCATGGTAACTAGGGAACTGTCACCGTGAAACAAATCCACGACAGGTCAATAAGTAAGGGGGGATAAATGGGGGTAAATGTGATGTGTGGCAACTCTATTCATCAAATGTCTTACCCACAATCTGTCCTATTAAAACCCATTGTGATACTTTATTGTTCTTGACAGATTTAATCATTAAACTTCACTTACACAGAATATGCCGGAAACTCAAGTACAAAGGCTAAGTAAACACATTGTTCAAGGTGACCTCCTGGGTTAGCCAGCTTCCCGGATGGCCCCGTGCTGGCACCCACACCGCGTGCCGTCCCCGTCCTCGTTTACAGGGACTGGTCTGTGTGACCAGTGCAATGCAGCAGTGGTGATGGAATGTCTCTTCCGATATTCAATCATAAAGAGACTTTGGCTTCTGCAGGTCACACACTCTGGGGGAGCTGGCTGCCACATCATGAGGCCACTCACCCAGCGGAGGGGCTCATGGGACCCGGAGCTGAAGTGTCTGACCAGCAGCCGGGGAAGAGCTGGGCCCACCGACCACGACGTGAGCCTTCAGGGCCACGGCAGCTGTGGCCGATGGCTTGGCTTCAACCTCATGAGAGACCTTGAGCCAGAACCACCCAGTGAGCTGCTCCTGGACCCCTGACCACAGACACTCTGTGACAGCAGACCTCGGTTGTTTTAAGCTGCTGAATTTTGGGGTGATTCGTCATACAGCAACGGATAATCAGCCAACTCTTTTTCATCACAAAAGTTTTATAAGATCGTGAAATACACTTACCACCAAAGGTACATTTAAAGTAATTCAATCATCCTTTTATGCAGCAGGTCCTTCTGGAGCTCGCAAGCATGGAGTTTCTCACCTCAGAGTCTCCTTGAGGATGGAGTGGCGACCTGTTCACCCGTTTCCCTGGCGGCCAGCCCCGCCCGGCCCTCGGCGCACGCCCAGCGAGCGCGTGCGGGGTTGGGGCCTGACTGCTGCTGTGGTACCCGGTGGGTGTAGATGGCACAGCTGGACCTCCACTGGGCTTCCACGGGGCTCCGGGATGAGCTTTACTTAAATTGCTCATTTGTCTCTATTTCTTGAGAGTTAATGAAAGGAAAGAGTTATTAACGCACACAACAGCACGGGCAAATCCCGAAATAAGTACGCTGAGTGAAGGAAGCCAGCTGAAAAAGACTGCAGACTGTGAATTCATCTGTGACGAATTCCAGAAAAGGCAGCTCACTGCAGTGGCCGAGAGCAGATCAGGGTCCCCTGGGGGTGGGGGTTGCGGGGGGCGGGGAGACTGATTACAAACGGCGGGAGGAACTTTGGGTGTGAGTTATGTTCACACACACTCAAGGGGCAGAGTGGGGCTAGAAGTTTCTCATCTTTCTGCCACTTTCTGCAACTTCCTTCTAGGACTCCCCACTGTTCCCGGGAGACCTTCAGCAGCATCAACGAAAACACACATTTTAACAAAGAAGGAACTCATTCTGTCACTGCTTTGAATCACTTGGATTCGGACGAAATGATGCACTTGGCCGATCTCCTTTTCCCTGTCGAGAGTTGGTGCCACGCCGCGGATAAAACAGGCCACTCAGCACCTTAAATGTGGAGGCTCGGATGTGAAGGCTCTTTCCTCAGTGGCCTCGGTACCCAAGCCTCCTCTCCGAGTGTCGACACCGCCCAGAGCTCTGCCCCTGCTGGGGTCCAATACTAGATTTGTGTCTGTGTTTGGATAACTTCTCGTGAAAGCAACTGTGCCAAGTTCTGTTGGTTGCCTCCCAACAACCACACCCCTTCTGGTTTGTGGATAGAATCCAGATTTTCAGGGAGGGGGGTCAGCAGTGTGGCCACCTCCCCCATCCCTGGACCAGTCTTGAGTCATCCGAGTTAATTGTGGGGCTTTCTCCAGGACTGGGTGTGTGAGTCACCAACGAAATGTGAGTGGAAGTGGACTGAGCAGGAACGGGGCTCGAGCGACAGTTCTCTCTCTGAGATGGAAAAGGAGTGAAGACCCCTTGCCTGGAGCTCCGGGTGATCGAGGTGGGAACAGCCCTGCGCCCTGAGTTTGACAAGGAGGGAGGACTGACCCTGTCTTTGATGTTATCTTGGGGCCAGTGGCCTAAGCCTGGGCCAGCTGCTTTGGAACATCAATCAGCAATAAACGTCCTCAGGTGTGGGCACTGACAGCTGAGTTCTGTTGGAGGCAAACAGATGCTTTCTTACCAGAGTCCTTCTGGGGCCCAGGTCCAGGTGGGAGACTCTCTGCAGAAGAATGAAGGGAACTTGTGACCTCAGATCTGCATCAATGCACTGAGCCCAGAAAAAAAAGAGGAATTTGCCTGCGACTCTTTGGAGAAACACAGGCTTGGTGGAAACGGTCTGAGAGGTGAGGTGGGATGGGTGGCTCTGGGATTTGGGGGTGGGGGGGCTTGAGAATAGTGTGGCTCAGCAGGGATCTTGACATTCACCAGGAAGGGCTGGCAAGGGTCAAGGGTGAGCCGGTTCTTACGAACGTCCAATAATCCGACATTCTAAGCCTCTAAATCGTTACCTGTGAATCTTAAAATCTGTGTGGCTGAGCGCAGCCTCCTTGTAGGCGGGGGGCAGATGGGGAGATGTCGGGGGGCAGTGTGATCTTTGCTGAGGAAATGAATGAAGAACTGAAGGCACAGTGTCATAAATTAAAACAGTTACTGGGAACCTGAGCTGGCAGTGAGAACTGTCAAGACCTGCACACTCCCCCAGGGAGGAGCCATGGGTAGGTGAGAACCCGGGTCACCCGTGCCTCTGCGTGCGTCTGTGTGAGTGGAAGCGGGGGCTGCCGGCTGGGCGGCACCACTGTCATCTGAACTAGGTTTGGGGATTTGTTGATTTGAGGTCTTCACGCGGACGGGGAGAAAGGCCCCGGGGGCTGGAGTCCACAGTTCACTCCTGCCTTCTCTCTGCACTCACCCCAGACTGGTATGCTTCTGTGTCTGTCTCTGTGAAACGCGGCCAGCCCCTCACGTGTGTGGGCTTTGAAAACTTAATTCTTAACACAGCGTGCTTGGCACCTAATGGGCCCTTAATAAATGCCCATTTGTCAAGAATGAGCAAGGCTCACCACAAGAATGGGTCGAAGTCGGGAGGGTTGACGTTTAAATGCTTAATGACATCAGCCCCTTGGTTAGGAGGTGGGTGTGTTACCTCTGAGCACGTCTCACAAGTTGGCATCTGCGTGACTGGACTGTGGTCGTGGGTCCCCCAAAGGAGACGTGTTTTTACCTCCCTCAGGGCCCCTTCTCCAGGAACAGCTGTCTGAATCCATCTTTGCCACTCAGGTTTCTGACGGAGGGCGTAACAATTCTGAATTCTGTCACTGAATCATCATACTGGCCAAGGGTTAAATAATATATAAATCTTTTAAAAACTTTTTTTAAATTGAAGTATAGTTGATTTACAATGTTATGTTAGTCTCAGGTGTACAGCAAAGTGATTCAATTGTACGTACACATTATATGTACATTAAGAAAAAAGCCCCAAACATCACATTGGTTTCAGACGTCTACAAGACCTGCGTATATTATCGGGAGATTTGCACACATTTTTAGGTCTCTGACAGGAATGGGTGCCCCCTTGATCCCCTGCGCTGACAAACAAATCCAGGGTGGACATCCGGGCAGGCTGCACTGAGGGAGGGACAGTGACGCTCCGGGAGGCACAGGGCTCTGAATGGAGCATGTTTTTCTTTCTTTCTCTAAAGCAAAGTTCTCCCCACCCTCCTCACCTCCCTCCAGACTTGGACTCAAGACCCCGAAAGGGAATGTGAACTAAGGGCACGTGTGGATGCCTCCCTGCAGGTGTGTTGATGCAGAAAAATAAAGACCAACAAACACAGAGATGCACAGGGAACTGTATCCGATACCTTGTAATGGCCTGTATGAAAAAGAATATGAAAAGGAATATACATATGCATGTGTATAATTCAATCACTATGCTGTACCCCAGAAATTAAGACAACAGTGTAAACTGACTAGACTTCAAAAAAAAAAAAAAAAAAAAAGACAGGGACTAAAACCCTCACCCACCTGATCTCACACAGAGTGAGCTTCTCCAACAAGCTCCAAATTGATTTTTTCTACCAAGGGATAAGATCAAAGTGCCTCATGTTTTGCAACTATGTCTTGGCAAGTCTTCAGGGGCTGGCGGAAGCCCAGACGGTCGATGCTGAAAGGCAAGAAACCTGAAGACGCACTTCTGTGTAGCATCAGCTGGCTCTGGCCAGGTGCCAGGCATGGGAGGATGCTGGTGGTCCACAGAGCAGCCTGCCTTGTGCAGACACTCCGCAGCTGGTGTGTGAGGGGTCAGAGCCATCTCCAGCGTGCTTGGAGAGAAACATCAAAGAAATGTCACTTCTCACCTCTGCCTGACCCATAATTTGTTACAAACTCAGATGAGGCAGAGGAACGGCACAGGGAGGGAGGAGTGATGGACCATTTGGACGAGGGAAACGTACCGGGTTTCTACGGGTCAGAGCATCCAGCCGGGAGCAGTTGGGGAGTGAGCCAGAACTGGCTGACCGTCAGCTCTGCGACTGCTCTCTGTGCACGTGTGCCAAGTCGTGCCAGGCGCCGAGCAACCCAGAGGACACTCAGCACTTCGTGTTGAAGGAAGGGTTCCTGTTGTTTTTGCTCCCACCCCCTACAAGTGTGGTTTCAGCAGTCTGCCACCTGCTGGTGTTTGGAGAATAGGGGCTGGATGGCCTGAGGCAGGTGGAGGGCTGGGCTGGTACCTGTGGGGCTGTGACCGCTGGGGAACCGCTGGGATTGCTCCGTCAGTGTTGGTGAAGAATGTGTGGGTAGAATTAAGAAGTGCAGATATTAGCCACTACAAATAAAAACAGATAAAAAACAAATTTCTTCTGTTCAGCACAGGGAACTGAGTTCAATATCTTGTAATGACTTTTAAGGAAAAAGAATATGAAAATGAATATATGAATGGTACATATATGTATGACTAGGACATTGTGCTGTGCACCAGAAATGGACACTGTAACTGGCTGTACTTCAATTAAAGAAAAAAAGAAGTGAAGGAGAAAGAACCGAGGTTGTTCTGGGCAGCGTCTCCACTCCTCGGCGAAGAGTGAAATCCACACCGTCCGTGAGTTAGGGAGCGTGTCATTTCTGTGATCCCCCACACGCGCTGAATGCTTCTACATTTGCGTTTTAAACTGGCTTCGCACAATCCAAGAGAGGAACAGAAAAGTCATGCTAATAATTAAAAACCTTAATTCCTCTTTACTTAGAACAACGATAAAGAGCAAATAAAAAAACACCACGACAGGCTGAGCAGGAGACCCCAGAAGCAAGGAGAAAACTGTTTTACTGCCTTGAAAGGCGCTTTTTTAAAACTGCTTTTTGAACAAGGAGCCTTATGTTTTTTAATTTGCGCTGGGCTCCAGAAATTACACAGCGCCCCAGATCTTTCTTTCAGCTCAATCGACAGGCACTGTTCAAGATACCCGTGTCTGCCTGGGTGCCGAGACGGTAAAGGTCAGAATCCCTGTCTTCGGGGAATTTATACTATGACCGATTTACCCACAGACATGGATAAATCCAGCTCCCTGTGGACTCGAAGGTGGACTGTCTAACTAGGATGGTGAGTAACAGGGGAGGGAAGAGGGAGGAGTATGGCTGAGAAGTACTGTTTGCTTAAAAACAACCACAGTTACGGAAAACAGGTAGAGGTGGGCCGTCCGGGAGGGAAGGTGGCAGTGTGCCCTGACCCCGCTGTTGCCCCATTTTCTGAGCCTCAGGCGGGAACTTGAGGGTGACAGTGACCAGCAAAAGGACAGGGCATCCAAACGTCGCACCTTTTCACCCTCGGGGACTCGTTCTCTCTCCACTTCTCCTTTTCAATTTAGACCCGGTGCTTTGTACCTCGAACACCTGCTCTTAAACCCGAAAGCCCACAGCGTGAGCCCTGCTTCTCAGAGGTCTGTCTGGCACCCGGGCCACGGCTGTGCGACCGGCTGTGCGCACCGTGAACTCTCAGGCCGGCCCTTTATTTGGCAAGAAACGTGCAGGTTTTCACTAACTATCCCTTGTCTTCTGTTAGCCCTGGGCTTTCTAAGGGCAGGAGTGAAGCCTCCGTTTTGTCATTAAAACGCTAAGGTCACAGATCCCCGGGGGGCGGGGAGGGCGGTGCAGACAAGGTGACAATCCATTCCCTCCGTCAGCAGGCGCCCGGGTGAGGAGGCTGAGCCTCCTTCAGACACAGGACACGGGAGCCACAGCTCCGCTCCCAAACGCAGAGGATCCTGGGGGCACAGCCGTGGGACGTTGCCTGCATTCTCCCCCAGCAAACTTGACCCTTCAGCCCGCGCTATCAAGCCCAGAGAAATAATTCCAAGCGAGACAGATGAGGTCTATGCAAAATAGGACATTGGAAACAGGCTAGTACGTGCGCCGTGTCTGTGGGCTCAGTTGCCTCCCTGGTGGAACGCACACACACGTCCACCTGACAGCCCTTTCGTCCGACTCTGCACTGAGGGAGGGTGAGTCAAGAGAAAAACAGAAACAAGGCAAACCCACGGAGCCATCTGTGGAGAGGGTGCCCCCGCCACTTCCACCAGCCAGCAGCTCAGTGCTGCTGCCACCGGGGGTCGCAGACCACTTGCGGCAGGGACGCACAGGCCGCCAGCTGTGGGCCTTCACGGGTGGTCTTCAGTACGCGGACTTGGTGGGGCCTACTGGTTCTCAGTCCCTTTTCAACTCACGTGTCCTCTAGGTTTCTCTGTGTCATTTGTTTTATCTAAAATGCAGTCTTAAAGACTATAATTATTTATTTTTTTGAAGTATGTAGTTTTGAAAAATTGAAGTGTAGTCAGTTTACGGCGTTGTGTCAATTGCTGGCGTACAGCCTGTTTCTGGCGCACGTGTACGTACGTACATTTCGTATTCTTTTTCATGGTGGGCTACTGCGAGCTATTGAATGTGGTTCCCTGTGCTAGACAGTGTAGGCTTGTTGTTTATCTATTTCATATATAGTAGTTAGTATTTGCAAATCTCAGACTTTCAAAGGGTATATTTCGTAAGTTTTCGTTACACAAAGAAAGCATTCAATGCATTCCAGTTGCAGAAGACCCAGGAAATACCACTGTGAGAAGGTCGTACAAAAAAACAAAAGTTTCTTGCAACTTCTCTGTGGAGGCCACTGTGTGCATTTTGATAGGCTTTGGTCTTGTTGATTTATTTTTAGTTAAACTGTTTTTGTGGGACTATGTCAATGCAGAAGACCACACAGATGATAAGCTCGGGGGCTCCCCGAATCTTTACCCAGTGGACCCGCAATGCAACCCCCACCCCAGGCTGGAGCTGTCACGTGACCAGCACCGCAGGAGGGAAGGGCCTCTCCTGCCCACCCACTCACCGCCCCCACCAGAGACACGGACGTCTCTGACCACGGACCCTTCTGATCTTGAGTGTCGTCTGAGTAGAACCATACTGACTGCTCTTCCGTGTCAAGCTTCTTTTGTTCAATATTTTTGTTTTTTTTAAACAACGTTAAAAACCTTCCAGTTTTATTAACTCCCATATACTAAGCTCACGCCTAGCCTAAGTAAACCTTTCACTGTCTATGACGCTCCATCAAAACACGGACTCCAGGAATTCAGAAGCTTTCTTGCTCTTCTGAGACAACGATCTGCGAATTGCGATTTGTATGATTTATGAAATGGAGGCTAATTACTTGTGAGGTTCATCCATTTGGGGCTTGTGGACGTTTGCTCATTTTTATGGAATACTCCACCATTTGCTTAATGAATACACTACCCAAATGAATCATTAATATAAATTATATGACTAAACATATAAATAAGTAATAAGTTAACAAATGATAAAATTAAATTTATAATTCATTTGTGTATTTTATTTTTAATGGGAAATATTTTTATTTTCCATTAAAAATAAAAAACACTTTAATTTTATATTACTGAGTTGTCTCCAGTTTGGGGCTATTGCAAACAGCGTGGCTGTAACCCTTTTTTGCACACGTCTCTTGGTGCACATATGTGAACATTTTTGTTGAATATACACCTAGGATATTCAGCCGTAGTAGGCAAGGCACAGAGTTATCCAAAACAATCGGCCGAAGTGTGCTCCCAGCAGCAGTGTCTGGACACGCGGCCACCCTGCGTGGTTGCCCAGCTTAGCAGTATCCATCTGTGTTGTCGTTGTTGGAAACCGTTCTGGCGGGTATGTGCTAGGGTTTATTTAGGATTTTAATTTACACTTCACCTTGTTGTATGTTTCTTGGCCATTTGGATAGCCCCTTTTGTGATGTACTCGTTTGAATCTCCTGCCCATTTCTTAAAATCTTGGGTTGTCGTTTTCTTGCCTATTTGTAGGCGGGTTCGTAAAATGCATTCTGGTTCTGAGTCATGTGTGTATATATGTGTGTGTGTGTGTTTTGAATATATTCTCCTATTACACGACTTGCCTTTTCAGTCTCCTACGTGGTGTCTTTTGGTGAATGGAAGTTAATTTTAATGCAAACGGTCTTTTCCTTTATACTGACTGAGAGATACTTTCCTGTTCCAAGGTGAGGATGATGAGAGTCTCCTGGACTGTCTTCCCGGAGTTCTGTTGTTTCCTCTGTCATTATTTGAGCCTTTGATCCACCTGGAATTGGTTTGCGTGGTTGGTGTGCGGTTGGGGGGGTGGTCAAGGTCCACTTTTTTCTCCATGTGTTTATGCAGTTGACCTAGCTCCCCTCTCCCCACAGCCCTGAGGTCCTGCCTCTGGCCAAACCCAGTGCACCACCCAGCTCCGTCTGAACTTGCCGTTCTCTCGCTGGTCTGGTCCGTCTGTGCTGGGCGACACTGACTGTTTCTGCAGCCTGACATCCGGTGCTGTAAATCCTCCATCTTTAGCCTCCTTCCTTCCAGCTTCGGACCTGCTGCTTGCTCCTACGACACCGACCAACAATTAATACCTTACACAAAGCCACGCTGGAAGCTGGAAAGTTCTGCATGGTTGAAACAGAGCCACTCTGTCTCCTTCCCTCCAGGGAAAGTGAATACTTGGCCACCTGTCTGCCCCTGGGACCCGCTCTGTGTCACGGAAAGTGAGGCCGCCTGGGGTCCGTCTCAGGTATCGGAGGTTGTAACACAGTGGAAGAGGAGATTCTTCTGGGACCGTCTCCAGCACCTCCCACGCTACCTGGCCGTACTGGACAGAGCGACCCTGCCTGCTGCCCGGGGTACACGTGACTGGAGCGGGAGGGTTCCTCACTCAGGGCAGCCAGTCCGCGGCATGGCCTTGGGAGAGCCCAGCAGAGAAGGAGCAGACCACCCTCATGCCCAGGAGCCCGACACTGGGTACCAGCTTCCAGGAGCAGCGGGGAGTCAGGGCAGACAGAGATGGAGGGAGGGAGGGCGCATTACACAGCAAATGAGCAAAGGCAGACACTGGGGGCAGCTGAGTGACCATGGTGGGGAAGCCCTCCCCGCCCCTGCCAGACATCCCTGTTTCACTGTGTCCCAGGGCCTGCTGGAAGCCCCCAGGCTCCCTAGCCCCTGTGCTCAGCTCAGGACACGTGCCATCATCGTGTGCTGTAGACACAGGTGATGTGCAGAGATTTTGCCAGTGGCTGCTTTGCATCCCAGCGTTTCCCTCTGCTGCCGGCCAGGCTGCAGCAGGAATTCTCTGCTCGTCACACCAGGATGGGGCAGGAGAGCCTGGAGCTGTGAGCGGGAGGTGAGAGCCACCTGCTGCTCTCAGGTTAGGCTCTCCGGCCAGAGTGGAGGCCCCGAGGCCGCACCGTCGGCAGCCAGGACGGTCTGCACTAGCCCAGGGCTCTGCCAGAGCAGCTGCTGGTCAGGGACGGGGAAGAGATGATCTCACAGCATCTCCACCCAAGATGCGCAACTCAAACGACCTTAATGAGAAATGCCGTCCTGGCGTCCACCAGCATTCAGGAAGGGCCCGCGGCACAGCAGACACTGGCCGTACACTTTCAGTTGCTGCCCACTTACAGCCAACGTATAAATGGGGCTCCTAACATCTCCGCTCGCAGGACAGGGGAGTAGGGCTCCAGAGGCTGATCAACCTGCCTCGGAGACTGAACGGGAACTCGAGAGCCACCTCTGAGCTGACTGGTCCGTCCCTGGCTTTTTAAAGTTCGCAAAGACTTTGTATCAGTGTGTGTGAGTCCACCCCCCCTCCTCCGTGGCTGAGCGCATTCCACCGCAGGGGTAGACCCGTTATTTAAGGGGAGTCCTGCCCATATGAACAAGCTTATTTCAGTGTCTCAACATTACAAGCACTGCTGTGAGGGCTATTTCTGGACATACGTCTTTGCACATGTGTCTGCCTGACTCCAGGCTTGTGACTGGAGTTTCACTGCGTAAGCAGGATTGATTGAATCGTTGGCCACAAGATTGAACTCAGTCTCCTGCCACCTTCTCTCCCCAGGGGTCAGGCTGACATGAAGTGGCTCAAAGCCCCGGCCCTCTCTCATATGGTCTTTCCAGTGTGATCACCCCCTTCCTGAATCACCTGGTTAACTACGCTGTCCGATGTCACCCCGGGGGCCCACCGTGGATAACAGAGACATCCCACTTGGGCAACCCCAGGATATGGGAACATAAACCAACCAAATTCTGTATCACGCACCAGCCCTCAATTGCTGAGCCTCCCTTTCAGCTGGAGGTGAGCTGGGACACAGTTCTAGGCAGTGAGCCCCGCAGGGGGCTTGCCGGGGTGCGCAGGGGAGCCCCGCTGTCTCTGTCTCCCCTGCCCCGATGCCTCTTCTTTGTCTTGAGCTCAGTTCTAATATTCGGGGCTGTAGTCTGCTTTGTGACAGTTCAAGGGAAGGACCAAATACACAAAGGGAGGTTGTTTTTTTTTCCTTTGCAATGATTTTTAATGTTGAACCAACGCACACAAGGGGTCCTGCCTGCCTGCTGCAGGCGCTCTGTTTCGTGAAAACGTCAACCCCAGGAGGCTGGAGCACCGTTGTCTGGGTGCCCTTCTTGCAGCCTCGAGCTCTCCCGGCACATCTTGTCTCATCTTTACTGGCCACTTGGTTTCTTTTTCCTGAGAGCCACCTGCTCCTGATCTTGGCCTGTTTTTCCTTTGGTTCATTTCCTTTGTTCTTCATGACTTGGTAGAGAGCTTTGCATTGTAGAGAAATTAACCCTTTACCTGAAGTAAGTGTCACATAGGGTTTTTCCCCTTTAGTACATCATCATTTGTCTTTTTCTTTTCAGTGGTTTTACTCTAGAAATGTTCCCCCCTTTTTAATGTGGTCCTATTTGTCCAGGCCTTCCTAGGTGGCTTTTGTGTTGTGTGTCATTCTTAGAAATGCCTTATCTATTTCAAAGGAATGGAAACACTGTTCTGCGAGGCTGCCCGTATTACTTTGTGATTCACCTATTACACTTAACCCCGTTATGTCATGAGGACAAAGCTGGAAATAGTAGCAGCTGTGTTAGACATCTGCCAGGCCTGGTCGCCTGTTCCACAAGGAGCTTCTCATTTAGCCCTGGGAGCAGGCTCTATTCTCCTCATTTCAGGGTGAGGACCTGGGCTCACAGGTTAAGCACCTTCCTTGAGGTCACACATCTACAGAGGGACTTGCCAAAGCTTGAACCCAGGTGGTCCGAAACAGTCCGAGCTCTCACCATTGGGATTTTCTGGTGTGACACCCCCCCCCCCACCACCACAGCAGCAGGGTGATGGCCGTTCCGTTTACCTTCCACTTACATCTCTCCCAGCCTGTCTGTCAATCATAAGCACTGTATGATGTTTCCAGTTTTAGAAAACAGCTCATAGATTTGTTCTGATTCCACCAAACTCTGTAGTCCATCCCTCTCTACACTTTGTCTCCAAACTTCCTTTAGATTTGGGACCTAGAAAAATAAACCACGCAAACAATGAACACAGAGGTTCCACTAGCTGCTTCTGGGTTGGGCTGTTTGGCGTAGCAGACATGTTTTAAGGGAGCCCTTACACAGGATTTGTTCGAGTCAGGTACAGTAAGACACGCAGACAGGGCAATCATTGTCACCAAGAGAGACGTTTGTTCTGGTCACCAATTCCCAGAAACAGGAAGCACATCCGCTGGTGGGGCCACCTGAGGGGGTGGGCACCAGGTTCTGTCAGGAGGCAGGGGGGAGGGGAAAATGCGGGCAAGAGTCTTTATTAAGGCTTCTGTGCCGAGGAAAGGACCAGGCAAGGCTGCAGGCTTGGGACTGGCCACTTTGAATGGCTCAGGGGGCCCTGGGGCACAGGGCTGGACCCGGGAGATTGGGTGGGGGGAGTCGCCTGGGTCTGAGAGCCCCGTGGTGGAGGTGGCTGGGCCTAGGAGCCCTGTTCTGACTGGTTTGCATGTGAAAGACTCACCAGCAGTGAAGCTGTTTGCCGTCTCTGGGCATTGGCTGCGGGGCAGGGGCCAGCCATCCAGGGGCCTCGAGGCCCCAGTGATCAAAGCCTCAAGTATAGAACAAAAAGACATGATGAATAAGAGACGATTGTCGCTTTGTCTGCCTGGCACTTTTTTGAGGGAGGTCTTCCCTTCCCTCTCTTGTGATGCGTGACTGTCTCCATGGTTCTAGCAACTGCCAAGGGGTGAGTGGCTGACCTCAGGCGGCCAAGGCCCATGTCCAGGGTTTTCTAAGCAGAGCTGGGGACCCACTCTGGGGAGGGGGGCTGCAGGAGGAGGTGAGCTTGCCCTAGGAGAGAGTGGAGTCCCCTTGTAAAGAGAAGCGTGGGGGGAGGGGGTCCTGGGCATCTGACCCATGAATCCAGTCATCCCGGAAGCCCGCTCCATCTCTGTCCTCCGCAACAAGAGCCAATAAATAACTTGCTCTTTTGCATAAATTCGTTGGAACTGGATTTTCTTCATTTGCATTTTATCTTTGTGGCAGAGAAAGTGCATGTGTTTTAATTTGTTCTTGGAAAGTTCCGTGTATCCTTTTCAAAGGCGCTTAAACGCCAAGCAGCTCCTCTCATACGAGGTGACATTTCAGTGATTTAATAACTAATAGGTTAACTTTCCTCTGAGGTGCCCAGACAAAAACGAAGAGGGAAATTCCAAGGCAAATAATAAAAACAGGCAGATGCGGTTGCATTTAACCATCCAGCTTTTAAGAGTCTGAGTTTGAACTTAGCGATGGGGGCGAATCGTGGGCTCATGCACACCTGATGGGACGTCAGAGCGAGAGGGCAGAGAGCGCCAAGGTCCTCGGCAGTCAGCACAGGTTTCAGGAAAGTGCCGTGGTCGGCAAGGGGGCAGATCGTTCCCCAGCAGACACCACTCCCCGCTGACCCCTCGGAGAAAGGGATGGTGGTGGGGGATGGTCTGTACTGTCTGCTGCTGAGGGCAGAGGAGATGGGGTGGAAACTGGTGGAACTCCGGGAATCTCGCTGCGTTTGAACAGGAAGACAAGCTGACCCGGCCGTCAGAAGTTTCCGGTTCACAGGCTAACGCCGTGGGCTGGTCCCTCCTCCCCAAGCAGCCAAGTCCAAATCCATCCACGCACCTCACCCACTTACCCAACCTTGTGTCCAGTCTCGTTTATTTCACTTCTGATTCCTCCTTCACGTGCAACTTGACATGTTCCAGATTTTTCACAAATGTATACATTGTGGTCACTCCTGGCCCCTCTGCCTCTTTCCCAAAGGAAACCCAGCTTTCAATAAAAGGCCGAAGACTGTCCTTCCCCCAGGCCCCTTTGCAAAGAAGAGAACCTGGAAGGTTTCACCGTGATTCTAAGCTGGAGGGCACCTCCGGTCGGTGGGAGGGGAGGAGTTCAGTCACTTGGTGTAAACCACGGTCACGCCCACCTGCCTGCGTGTTCCTACATCTGTGTTCACTAATAACAATTGACTTTATTTTTGTTTGGTTTTGTGTGTTTTGGGGGGTCATTAGGTTTTTATCTATTTATTTTATTTATTTTCACTGGAAGTACTGGGGGTTGAACTCAGGGCCTCGGGCATGCTAAGCATGCGCTCTACCACTGAGCCACACCCTCCTCCCAACAACTGACTTTAAAGGCACAGAGTTGGAGATCCTTCCCCGATGACTTCCGGGTTGAAAGAACACTGGCGTTGCCGAGCTCTCTGCCCTCGGGGCCCGTTTCCCTTTTTTGGAATGCTGACCTCTTTCTGTGCACTTTTTCTAACTCCTGACCACACCTGTCCTCGGAAGACAGGTGTGATATTGTCCCTACTGCCCTTTTCAACCTGCTTCCCAGAACCCTTCACGGGGGAAGAGACAAATATTGAGATAATTGCCAAGCAAATCAGGATCTCCTTTGATTTCCACGTGTGTGGGTCCGATTTGAGAACCAAACTCCGCCTCTCGGTGGCCGCAGAACTTGAATGAACCAATAGTCAACCAATAAGCACTTAGGAAGTGCCGGTTATCTGTGAACAGGGCATCGACTCTGCCCTCCTGGGGTGCTTGTCTGGGTCCCCCTGACACACGTGCTCTGGTTACAGAGATGGGCCGGGAACGGCTCGTCAGGTGCGGGTGTGGTGCGTTGTGTCCCGCCTCGCCTGCTCTTTAGAGGCTGTGAGAACGCCCTTCCCCGGAGGACAGAAGCTCAGGGCGCCCCCACGCGCCAGGCCCCGAGCAGGTCAGCAGCAGCAACACCCTCTCTGGATCTGGCAGCCGTGACACCAGCCTCTCCTGGCCTTCTCCAGCTTTCATTCCGGAACTTGTCTCCAGCCTCCGAGGTGCCCCCCTTCACGTAAGCCCGCACGGTGATGCGCTGGCAGAGAGATGGTTTCTTGCCTGAGAAACCACCCTTCTCCTTCGCTGGACTGGTGGCTACCGTTGCTGAAAGCCTTTTAGTCGTTTTGGGAAGAACCCCGGGCACAAAGGTGAAGGGGGAGTCTGGAGAGGCCCTTGGGAGCCTCTGCCCCTCTTCTGTCCTGGGGCTCGGAGGCTGGGAGTGGGGGGCTCTTGGGCTGCGGCAGGTCACAGGTGAACCCAGGACTGAGAGAAGCAGGGAGTCTGGGGACCAGTTCCTCCGCGGCTGCCAGCTGCTGGGGGGGACGCTCTACCAGACCAGCAGGACCGACGGCAACAGCTGACCTCCCAGTGTCCCGGGGCCAACACTGTTCTCTGTGCTCCACGCCTGCCTGCAGTTATGGACGACTGCAGGATGGAGGGGCAGGGTCGGGACAGGAAGGAGAAAGGGGTCTGCCTTGCACAGGGGAGGCTGGCTTCTGCTGTAGGGCCGCAGAAGAAGTACAGGATGCCAGTTCCATCTGAATTTTAGATAAATAGCAAACACGTGTTTACTATGACCACGTCCCCTGTACTGCCAGTATGCTTATTTGCTAAGCCTGGCAACCCTATTTGGTCACTCTAAGCTTCTCGCACCTTTAATCAAGATGACCACTCTGCTTCTGCCAGCTTCCAGCTGTGACCCCCACCCCAACCCTCCCCAGTCAGGTCAGGTCAGCCTGGCTCAGCTGACTTCCACACCTTGAACAAGTCAGAGACCGTCCTGGGGGTGATTTCAGCGCTCCTTTGTCAGCATGAAGCTGTGAAATTCCTCTGGGCTGCACTGGGACGGGTGTTTAAATCAGCACTTACTGAGTTTTAATTGCGTGTGAGTCAGCTGGGACCTGGTTCAAATGCAGGTTCTGATTCAGCAGGTATCGGGTGGGGCCTGAGCACCTGCACCTCTGACAGGCTCCCGGGGGCGACGAACAGCTGCTCAGAGACAGAGGTGCCGTCAGACCAGAAGCAGGGCGGCGGCTGGTCCCAAACCTCAACTTATGCGTGGCTGTCCCTGTGGGATGGGGTGTGTCTCCCCACATGCACATGCTGAAGTCCTGATAGACTTGAAGCCCTGGATCAAGATCGTAAGAACATGCATCTGGGAAACGCCTCCACCACAGCTTTGTCAGCCGCCCAAGGGCAGAGCAGTGGCCTACGCATCAAAGTTTTTGTTAACTTTTCTGCATGTGATTCGGATCAGCAACTCGGCAGCGCGGAGGGGCGCTGTGGGCGTGCTCACGTCTCACTGAGCGGAGGCAGGGTCCTCAGCCCATCATGAGTTTCAGGAACTGGGGCTTTAAATGAGGACTGAGGGACGCGCGGCCGTTTTGCACATGGAGGGGGTCCCGAGTGTGAGGCCAAGATTCACAAAGGACAGAGGCTGTCAGAGAAAGTGTGAAAGTTCAGGCCAAGGCAGGTGACGGCATATGGGGAGGAGGGGCGGCGGGGCGCCCCTGGGAGGCACAGATTGGGGGACTAGCTGCAGAGTCACCAGGAACAGAAAGGAAGTGACCCCCCCCCCCAGGGGGACTGAACGAGGTCTCAGTCTGAGGGGGAGAGAGACACTGTCTTGTGTAGAGACCGGGAAATCCCAGCGCCCACGGCTCGGGGGAGCGGCCCAGGCTCCATTTTGGCCGGTGATCCTGGTGGGCCTAAGTCGTGTTTTTCAAACTGTGGGTTGTGACCCATCAGTGGCTCTTGAACTCAGGTTCGTAGGCTGCGAGCAGCTTTAAATAAAGGCTGGGAGGCGGGCCAAATGGAAGAGGTGCCAGCACACGCTGCTGATTGTTGGGTTGTGCGTGCATGTGTATGTGTGTGTGTGTGTGTGTGTGTGTGAGTGTGCATGTGTGTTCTGTGTGCAGTTGTGTGTATGCATGTGTGTACGTGTGTGCATGTATGTGGGTGTGTTGTGTGTACATGTGTGTACACGTACATGCGTGTTTCATGTATGTGTGTCGTGTATGTGCACACACACGTGTGCATATACAACATTCCAATGTACAGCATCGTCCTCACAGTGGTTGTGGTTCAGGAAGTCGGAAAGCTGTTGACTGGCGTCTGGGAGCGCCGTCCCCCGGGGCTCAGAGGGAACACGCTGGGGGTCTGGGCAGGAGCCAGATGGCACGAGAGTCAGGGGACCCCTCTCCTGGTCAGGGCGCCCGGGGGGCCCAGGGCCTGGAGCTCGTCCACCTGCACTGAAGTGCCCTTCCAGATGGTTACACGGCTCAGATCTGCCGCTGCTCTTAGACGTCTTTGAGAACAGACGACAATGAAACCAAGACCGGCGGGCGTGGACTGTGCCGCCTCGTCGCTCTGAGTCCCCGTGGCGACGTGATGATAAACCAGCGAGAGACCCTGTTGCTTTGGTCGGAGGTGGGAGGCGGGCAGGGGCTTCGCTTCGTCAGGGAAAGACTCGAGAGGACTTTAAGGCTCCTTTTTGGCCCCAGGCCCCTCGCTGGTCCCCTGGTGAGAGATCCTCTCACCTCTTCCCAGAAGCAGCCCCGCTCTGCCCCGCAGTGGTGGTGGAAAATGACTGCGCTCAGGAGTCAAAGACGCAGAACTTTGGGCGCTTCCCGGAGGGCGGTGCTCACCCAGGGATGTCGTTTAGAGACAGCCGGGGACATGGCGCTTAGGGGCCTCCCCCTCGGGAGAGAGAGTCCTTACAAAGAACGGATGGGGAGTCTGCCCAGTGCTCTGGAGCCTGGCTGTCAGGGCGCTGGGGGAGGGGGGCCTGTGTCCTGGGACGTGACCCACACGCTGAGCCCACCCCCACCCATCACATGACAACCTCCGGTCCCTGTGCCACCACCAACAGCAAGGCTGGTCTTTATTTGATGTAAGTAAAACTCTACAGGAAGTCTAATTTGCAAGAAGTTGACAACCAACATACCACAAAACATTCAAGGTGACGTCTGCCCCGCTTGGTGACAAGTGTGTGGGTTTTGACCTGGACCCTGAGAAAATGCAGGCTTTCACGGGTCAGCCCCTCCTGAGGCGGATCGGGCGTGTGTCAGAAAGATGCGGGCACTGACGGCGTCAGGAGGCACCCCGAGGGCTGAGCTGGGGGACTCTGTCACTCATCTCCACCTCAGCAGCCGAGCCTCCTGTAACTCAGGTCGCAGCCGGAACCAGGGTCTTGGGGACGACCAGGAGGGCGACCATCACCCAGAGGTCGCTGGCCACCCCAGGGCCGTGTCGCCCCTGGAAGAGCCGGGCTCACTCTGAGCAGGCTGGTCCCTCCCATCCCACATCAGGGCCGGTGCCTGGACCGCTGGGGCCCCTGGACAGCGAAGCGTGGTGGGTGACGGAGGAATCGTCCAGCAGAGTGGCAGCTCTCCTGGGAAGCGCGTGGCCGGTGTCGGCGAAAGTCATCAATCAGTCATAAGATTAAGAAGAGTTTTGTTTGAGCCAAACTGAAGACCAGCCCCGAAGCTGCTTCCTGGGTAACTCTGAGAAACTGCTCCAGAGAAGCAGGGCTTCCAGCACAGTTTAATGTCCTGTCAGAACAAAGAACGTTAACAAGTCAGGGACACACTTCTTCAAGGTCTCCAAAAACAGACCAGCACGCCCAGTGTGGCCTTGGCACCTGGGAAGGGGGTCTTGTCAGCAGGGAGGACCAGCACTGGCGTCCCAGGAAGAGGGGCGTTTAATCTTTATTTTTAACATGGACACTCTTCACTTCTGGCCAGTGCACCCTTTTTGTTAATAAGTAAAGCAGATGGACAATGTATGTTTGATGGGCCACAAACAGGCTGTGCTGGTGAGCATCAAACTCAAGTTAACTCCTGCATAAGCCAGAATGACTTCCCCAGACCTCAGTATGTGTGCAGTCCGTGTGGCCCAGCCCACGAGCCTGTGTGTCCGTCTGGACACAGCTGTGTTTTACCCTTTCTGAACTTTCCATACAATTGGCCTAAATGCTCCCCAGCCTTGAAGCAGCTGGATGGGGAAGAAAGAGAGGGGTTGGGGGCGGTAAGTGAGGTGGGGGCCTCTCTCCGGCAAGCTCAGGCCCTCGGTTAGAACCCCGTGGACTCAGCCCTGCAGGGTCACCGACGGGGGTGCGGGTCAGCACCCTAGTGCAAACCTGCCCCCCATCCTGTGATGGGGCCCCCAGGGCACAGGCAGACCTGCCCTGGGATGGGCAGTGGTGAGGCGGTGACCGTGTGACTGACATGTGACCCGGCCTTGGCCCCCTTGGTGACTGGGATGCTCCCTGGCTGGCCGGCCCCAGCCGTGGTGCTGGCCACCACCAGTCCTAAAGGAGGAGTCTGCACACTTTCCACTCGGCGCCCAGGAGTCTGAGCACAGGAGACTTGGTGGGCCAAGCCCAGAGGGGACCAGGTGTGTTCCAGAATGAAGCTCTTGTCGCAGCTCTGTCCCCTCTCAGAGGGGACCTTGCCAGTGCTGAGCCAACATCCCCTAAGTTGCTGCCAGCAGTGGCCTGCGGGTTATCACTTAGCACATTCTCCATCACAAAGACCAGGGCCTCCCCTGCCCTCCCCCCCCACCTCCCTCCTCTCTGCATTCTTGTGGGAACGCCCCCCAGGGGGTTAGGGAAGGACCCCCTGTGCTTGATGAAGTCCTTCCCTCCCTCCCCTCCCACCCCCTTCCCACCCCCACCCTGCGAGTCACAGAGCAGAGACGGCCTTGTCCCTGAAGGGCTGCTGAGGCAGAAAGGAATTTTACCCAAATACTGAGGAATTTCTACCAATCCCTGCCCCCTCCCCCCGACCTGGGCAGAGCCAAGACAGACTGGTGCCCTGAGAATAGTTTGGACCTTTCCAGGACGATGTTCTTTAAACAACAATTCAACATTTATTTATAAGTGGGGGCAATTTTTACAAATAAATGTCATCTATCTTTTCTTTATGGCCAAAATAAGGGATTTATTACATGCATTCATTAGGCGTCATCTTCCGAACCACACGATTTATTGTCAGTCATAAACAAGATAAACTGTCTAAAATGTGGATAATAAAATTACTCGCGTGCTTCCCATAAAAACCAGCAGGCTGTGCTGCCTTCCCCGTCTTCAGAGTTGTCGCTGACGCTCAGTGTGGGCTCCGGGGCCTCTCAGCTGCCTGATCTCAGGGCTGGGGGCTGGGCCTGTGCGGGGGGGTTTCATCCTGATGACTCAGTGGCCCCGCCCCTGGGGATCTGGGGGATGTCCTGGGTTCCCGCCCAGGAGGCAGCGCAGAGCGGGGCCTCAGAGCAGCCAGGAGGGTCTAGAATCTCAGGGAAAGTGGCAGAGAGAACTTCTGAGTTGCCCAGTCAAGTCTCAGGGCGCCATCGGTCCTGATGCCACGGGGGTGCCTTTGTGGAAGCCAGGCCCCAGGGAGACTCGGGCTCCGGCGGGGGAGCGGTCGGAGGGTGGGCGGCTGCGTACTTCACCAGAGCAACGTCAGCCTTCCCGGGACTGATGGCGACACTCCGTCCATCGTGGACCGTCTCAGCAGCCGGGGATGTGATGTCTGGGTCACAGACTAGGTCAGGAGTCCACGTGGACACTGAGGACTTGGCAGCACAGTCCCAGTTCGCCCCAGTGAGGCCTCAGCGTCCCTTCTGGCCGGGGTCCCAGAAGCTCTCAGAATGGGCCACCCCGGCTCTGTCTCCAGATCCCCCACAGCGGAGGAGTCCAGGGTCTTCCCCAAAGCAGCCTGTTGAACGTGGCCCTCCAAGCCCCCTCCTGTGTCTGCCTGGCTCCTTCCGTCCCCAGACATGCTGGGGAGGAGGAGGGGACCCTCTGAGTCTCCCGGAGCCAGAGGGCACCCAGGCTGGCATCTCTCTCCGCAGCTCCCAGCAAGCTTCAACGTCGCGACCTGAGGCTGAGATACTGACTCTGTGTTTACGAGGCCCCTGCCTGTGAGTCGGTTTTGACGGGTTTGGTCAGAGTCGCTCTCTGGGCATTACGATAAGAAAGCTGTCAGGGTAAATGCCGTCCTGACATTTGAATGGAGACGCTCATGTAATTTTTGGTTGTTTAAGGGCGAGAAGCCTGGAACTCTGTCTCCTTGTTAAAATGACAAGCAGCAGCCAACATCTTTTCTCCTCTTCCCTCTGGACAAGCAGGGACTAAGTGGGGACCTGCTGTATGATGAACTCACATGTAGGAGAGCTGCTCCCGTGGGACACACGTGCAGTGCGGTGCGTTTCTGTCCAGCACCATCCTCGTCACACCCTGGGTGTGCGTGTGAGGAGGCTCTGTCGGATGAGCTGACTGTCGCCGTCCCTGACTTTGGGGATGCCAAACCCAAGCAAAGCCGCGCTGACCTTGCTTCCATTCTTTAATTGCTAAGCTACACCTTCTCTTTAAATTCCACGAATAACGTGATGTGAAGATACACTGAGCTTGAAAAACCCACGTTCCAGTAGAACCGCCCATCCCAGCTCTGGAAAGTTAACTGCTTTCATCACCCGCTCTGTTCATCCCGGAAATTTCAGAGCGCCGCCAGACACACAAATATTGTATTTAAGGCTTCAGATAATTCTTGTTGCCGGCCTGTTCTGCACATCGCAAATTGCTGTTAGAGCTCTCAGTGGGGTCATTGTACTAGATCTCCTGACAATAAAAATGAGGCTTTATATTTTCATCATTTATAGGAAGTACAGCTAATATTAAGTAGAATAAAAAGGCACTTAATTTTCTCAGAAAGAAAAAATGTTCCTCAAGACCTGCTCAGTGAAGATAATGAAAAATCAAAGCAAAAGAACAATGTTTTCAACCCTTGTGTTTGTGTTCATTGCAATCTTCAGTCCCTGAGGCATTACTAATTGAAAGTTTATTTTATTTCTCACGACTTCTCTTCAATGGTCTTTATAAAATTATTTCTCAGCATGATGTAACTGATCATTTTTTGATCCAAATGGCATTAAAACCACTTCAGTTACCTTGTGTCAAGTGTGTTACAGGAACGCCGTGTGCCACCGGGGACACATCTCACTCGCACACGGGTTTTCAGTGACTGGGGGACATGTTTACCTCCTGCCACAAACATGGAACAAAACAGTGCTGTTTACTGTCTTCTCAAGACATAATCTCGAGCAAATCACTTTAATGGTCAAAACCTTGATTTTCCAGGTGAGAGGCAAGGGGAGGGTATAGCTCAGTGGTAGAGCACATGCTTAGCATGCACAAGGTCCTGGGTTCAATCCTCAGCACTTCCATTAAAATAAATCAGGAAGTAAAAACCTAATTACCTCCCCCAAAAGTTTTTCAAAAGAAATAAAATAAGAAGTGTGTATTTTCAAGGGAGGGAGGACTCTAGGAAAAAACAAAGATTTCCCGAAGCACTGCTCTGGGAACCCTTTACAGGCTAAGTTGGGTGAGTCCGTTCCCACCGCCCCCACCCAAAGATGTCCCTGCAGTTTTGAGGGTGCAGGACACGGATGGAGGGCCTGGAGTCTCAGCAGCCCGGAGAGCGGCCGCAGAGCCCACTGGAGCTGCAGGAGCATTGGGGCGACTTCCCTGCGAATGACAATTACCTGAGTGACCTGGGGGTGGAGCGTGGGGGGGGGCATAGTCAGTGCACCCGATCGTGGGACCACATGCGTTTTACACTTCCTGTGACTCTGCTCATAGAAGAAGGAGGGTATTCATACCTTTAAGTCTCAGAGGACAGAACAGCCCTGCAAAGCATTCGATGACTTCCTTCGTGGTGCGTGCATGTCGTGCAGGTGGCGGTCCCAGAACCTGTGTTCTGAGTTACGCTTTAAATCCCGCCGTCTCTGCAAAATAAAGCCAGGGTGTGATGCTGCCACGCACCTACCAGAATGGCTGAAAGTGCAAAGACGGATCACACGAGCTTGGGAGAGGCCGAGAGGAAGCGGAGCTCCCGCACCTGCGGTGGGAACGCAGGGTGGGACAGCCACTTTGGAAAACAGCTCATCAGTTTCTTTTAAAACAACCACCTTACCTGGGGTCGACAGACACACACCACGGCGTGTGAAACAGACTGTCAACAAGGACCCGCGGCAACTATACCCAGCTTCTCACAATGAGCTACGATGGAAAAGAACATGGAAAAAAGTATGTACACGTATAACTGAGTCGCTGTGCTGCACACCTGAAACGAACATTGTAAATCAACCGCACTTCAATACAAAATAAAACTAAAAACACAGTGACACCTACTTTATGACCAGCCGTCCGCTCCTGGCATTTTCCCCAGAGGGAGGAAAGACGTGCACACAGACCTTCACAGCCGCTTTATTTGTAAGAGGCCTGAGAACAACTCCAAGGCCCAGCAGCAGCCGAGCAGCTGAACAAGCCCCGGCACACACGGGGAGACCCTTCTGTCGACCCTGCGAGTGGGAGGAAAGCTGCAGACTCCCCCAGCCCAGGCGAGGACCGCGCTAATGAGACGCCAGGCAAGCCCGGGCTCAGAAATTACCACCAGATTTGTCCACCGTGTGCGGTGACTTTAAGACCCTTTGTGTCTATAAACCCGAGCTCTTGTCTTCCACTTTCTCATTCCATGAGGTTTCAAACAAGCACTGAAACAGGATGACATCACCAAATTCAAAAAGAGAGACATCAAAAAGGGTGTGGCAGGGCTAGTACTTGGGGGTGTGTGTGTGTGTGAGAGAGAGAGACAGACAGACAGACAGAGACAGAAAGACAGAGAGAGAGGTGGGGAAATTTAGAGCAAAGCGTTGATCTACTCAGTGCAATGACCTCTTTACTAGTAAAATCTTTCTTTCCAGGATTGAAAACTTCTAAGGTTTGTTTTGAAAACAGAGACAACGTAGGGGGAAGTCCTTCTTCTCTGGAGACGCCTGCCGAGGGGCCTAGGGTGAGCTGTCATGCGGTCTGCCACCTGCTGACAACGGCTCAGTGACAGCAACAGAAGCAATCCCCCAAGCCGCAGCAGCTCAGTCCCCACGTGTAGAACGACAGGGACAGTGTCCTCAGATGTTAAGGGTGCAGGGACGCGGACTGCACGCCTCTCTACTTCCCCTCAGATTTGGACATTTCCAAAACGAAGGCGGGAGAGAAACAGGCACCGCTCTATCGTAGCGTATTTTGCCATTGAGCTAATAGAGGCACCCCCAGCCTCACCCACTGGCAAATTCAACTTCCTCACCAGAGGAAAGACTTTCCGTAGGCTGCTAAAATGACCTGAAATGCAAAAAGGCACAGATCCCCAGAGTAAGTGGTCAGCAGACATTTAAGGGAGTCAGTGAGCAGTCCGGGAGGATAAGGGAGTTCAGGCTACTTTGGTCCCACGTCATCATCACCAAGCCTCATCTCGGCAGGGTGCCTGTGTTCTCATCCAGTCTCCTTTTTTTTTGGTGTCGTCATCAGAGACAGAGCGTTGAAGCAGGTAGGACCAGACCTGGTCCTGTAGATCCCGTGGAACTTGCGTCTTCTGGAAAGTGGCGCAGATGGAAGATATGAGACTGACACGAACTAGACGTCTGATCTGAGATGAGTCACGGGTTCTTTCCACGCTGTAATGTCCTCATTTTTTAAAAGGGGATAATGCAATGAACACCACCTACCCCAGAGGACTTTATAGGGTTAAAGAGGATGCAAACATAATTAAAACTAATCTGAAAAATTCAAAGTGCCACACAGATGAAAGATACGTGTTACTAATCTTTATATTCAACAATATAAGAATGTCAATGTACTCTTCTATCAAGAGTAAAGAGTATCTCCTTACAGAGAGCACTTTGCTGAGTTGAATTAATATCTACATATCAACTGGAAACATGAAATAAGTCGACACCGGTGGTTTTATTCTGGCAAATACATTTCAAACTATTTCATCCAATGAAAGGAATAAAGAAATATCTTAACATACTCACTAACTTGAAATTTCCCTACTACTGTTTTGTGAGTTTGTTTCTCAGCGAAGATCTGATTGCTTTTCATTAGGAATATTTTCTTTCGCTTGCAACCTCAAGAGAGTGAAACCTGTTTGCAGAATAAGGGAGACTCGTGATGAAGAGTTTCCAGGTGGAGGCGGCAGGCACGCTGGTGTGGCTGGTGGTGCGGACCCCGGGGTTTCCCTCGTGGCGCCTGTGACTCGCTCTGCCCCCTGACCCAGCGCCCCTCTGGCTACGGGGCGCTGGGGGAAGCCGCGGCCTTAGGCTTAGCCCTGGGTCTGCCACCGCCCACTTGGGTGATCTTGGAAAAACTGCTTCCCCTCTCTGAGGCCTCACTGTTGAGAGGAGCTGTAAATGGGCGACCAGTCCTAACATTCTGTGAGCCTGGAATGGGACGGGTACAAATCACCTTTCCTGTGAACCTGAAGGCGTTACGTGGCTCCAAGAAGCACGACGACGACCAGCAGAGGGAAGCCGCAGAAGAAGAGATTTCAGCTGAATACAAATCACTGTGTTTGGAAAATTCAGTCTGTTTAAGAGCAGACCTGGGAACAGAGATGTCTGGCCCAGAAGGCCTTGCAAGTTGTCTCTGAGGTGTGCCCTGCGCCCTGACTCCAAACACAAAACAGTGGCAGACAAAGCAAAACCAAAAGAGTTGCCGTGACCCAGCGTTTCCCAAAATCGAGAAAACATTTCCCGGGACCAGAAGCAGAACCGAACAGAGCCCGTCAGTGGGGCCACAGCGGAGCCCGCAGGGCTCTGACGCCGAGGCCGGTAGAGGCGGCTGGGGGTTCGCTCAGGCAGCACCACGCAGACCTGGATGCCCACCCAGCGAGCGGGACCGCGCCGGCCCCGCATGCGATGGCAGAGGGGAGCCCAGATTCCAGCATCCGCTTGGGCGTGAGACGGAAGGCAAGGGCCGCGGACGAACTGGGTACGTACCGGGTGCCAACGCGGAGCGCGAGTCTGCCCAGAGCGTGCCACGCGGAGCAGTAGTTTTACAGGGTGTTCAGTGATGTTGTTTGGGAAAATGTTTCCTGCTCCAGAGAGTTTGGGACCCACCGAGTTAAATCAGCTACATGTTTCTTTTACGTAGTGCTTGTCAGGGCCTTACGCCAGTATGGTGGGAATTTCCAACAGGGACAATGTAATGTCAGGCGCCCCCCAACACTTACTTGGCCGTGCACCCTCTTTTTTATAAAGAATTGTATTCTGGAAAACGCCTGGGAGGTTCAGGACACAGAATCACTGGCCACTGCGCCCAGCCCATGACCTCACAGATGCGGACCTGGGGCCCAGGAGAGGTGCAGTATCTGGCCCCGGGGTCCCACAGCCGGCACTCTCTCAGCAGGAGTAAAAGGTAAATTATTTTTCAGGTATTTTGTTGACCATTAATTCACCTTATCCAGGGGTTTTCATAGAGATACACAGACTTGAGGGAAAAAGTAATAATGTGAGAAAAAGGGGCTCTCAGGGAACTGAAGCTTCCCAACAGCCAGACATGTGCTTTTACTGTAATCCCAGTAACACCAAAAATAAAAATTTAAAAAATACAATAAATAAAATAAAATGTGAAGAAGGAATATATTAGAGAAAAGAATTCACATATATTGCACCATCAAATTTAAGGGTTATGCTTCTTAGTAAATAAAATTGAGGAAATAAAAAAGAAGATAAATTATAAATTTCCTCTAAGAGTTATGACTCAGCCTAAAGCATAACTGAATCTTTACCAACCTCCTAAGTGTTGATAAAAATTTAGAGTAAATTATACAATAACTTGGTTTATTATCCTGATATCTTTTAAAAGCCAGCGACAGTGTTTTGACCACAGCACATGTACTGACATGGCAGGCTTTAATCCCACCACTGTAACATTTAATGGTAAAAATTAAAATGTCAAATCAGTGGGGAGGGCATAGCTCAGTGGGAGAGTGCGTGCTTAGCAAGCATAAGGTCCTGGGCTCAATCCCCAGTACCTCCACTAAAAAAATAAGTAAATAAATAAATACAAATGAACATAATTGCCTCCTCCCAAAAAACAAAAATTAAAAAATAATAAAATAAATAAAATAAAATGTCAAATCATCTCCTGGCCAAATTATCAGAAATTCAGAATTAGTGGAATTTTTATTCTATGCATACGTACGGTGGGAAGAGAGAGGCAACATTTGTGTGTGTGTGTGGAGGGGAGGGTCCTATTATATAAACAAAATGAGTCACTCAAAATTAACCCATCAGCATCATTTGGCTGCCCAGTTTCAAGTGATGTCATGAAAGAAGCCTGGCACCAGCCCATGAGAGTGAGCTGCTTGCCAGGCAACCCTAGAGAATGGCTGCACCGTGCAAGACCCAGAGCTCCGGGCCATCTAGTCAACCCCACACAGCAGCTGCAGGGCGGTGGGCTGGGGACTGTCCCAAAGGGGGAAGTGCGGTCCAGGGCACACGTGGTCTCAGACCATCAGGGAACCCTGCCATCCCCACCCACCACAGGCAGGAGCCAGCTTGCCTAGATCAAAGGGTGGGACTCACTCTATAAGGATGTAAAGGATGTAACAGACATGCATGTATAAAAATTCTGTATTCACACAGCTTCTCAGGACTATCTCTCTGGGCAGTAATTAAACTTGGAATTGAAAATCAAAAGAGAAAGGGCTTCCATTACTGTCAAACCTGCATTTTGAATCTCTTTGATGTGAGCACCCTGCACTTCCTGTTTCCTGCATCACTGTGATGTTTCTAAGAACCCTTCCCGCGATGCGGCTGAAGACATGATTCTAATGGGAGGTGAGGCACTGAGTGGCCTTTTCCCATCACCGCAGGGATTTTTTAAAGCCTGTCTTTCAAGTTCGGCACAGCAGGAAGCCGAGCTCTGAGGATCTGTTTTTCCACCCATGGTGACATTAAGGACCATGGTAACTGGAACTTGACAGAAGCGCACCTGGTGCCCACGCCGGAGGGGAGGCACATGCCCTGGCTGCCCGGCGGTGAAGGTACCCTCCTCCTTTGTGTTGACCACACAGCACCCATGGGCGCTGTAGCCAGTTGTGACTAATGCAGGACGGGGAAGGGCTGTGCCCTCTGGCCACACAGCAAAGGGCACTGGCAGCAAAACCTTGGCGCCAGCCCTGCGCTTCCACACCCCTGTCCCCACGGTGCCCCGGAGAGCAGCTATTCCCGAGGCCTGTTGCCCGCGGGTGGTGCACAGCCTGGCTGCCAGCCTGACCTGCAGGAGGTGGGCCCGGAGGATCCGTGTGCATTTCAACATCAAATGTACGGAGCGATTCCTCCCATAAAAACAAACATTGGCTGTTGTCCTGTCCGTCTTCAGGACAGGATGAGCTCCCAGGACTTCGACGTCAGGCACACTGAGGTTCCGGGCTGGGGGAGGGTGGTGACGGCTTTGACACACCTCATTATTATGTGTTAACAGGAGCCTGAGGCTGCTCTTTTGGGGCCAATTCTAATTTTTCAGAGCCAAGATCTCCTCCCTGGCTACTGATGGTGTGAAAATTTCCCATGGGGTTCTGGAATTGCTTTGGTGGAGAGCACCGACCATTCAGCCCATAAAGTGCATGGGGTCGGGGGCAGGGACCTGAGGAGATTTATTCCCAGCAGGAAAGGACATTTCCTCTGCCAGAATCAGCGCCCAGCCAGAGGGACCAGCCAAGGGAGGCCAGGTCCCCAGGGGAGGGTCAAACACACGAGCTCGTGGGCCAACACCAAACGCAAGGACCAGAGAGGGTCCAGGTGAGAGCCACAGGGTCGCGAGCACAGCTGCACACGGACCCAGGCCACCTGCTGTCCTGGTGATGGACGCAGGGCACTGGGGTGTCCGGAGCCGTGATCGACCCCAGCTGGGCAGGCAGGACACCCGCCAGCCAGGCTGCCTCGAGGCAGAAATGTGTGACCATGTCTCTCCTTGGTTATTTCCCATCCAGCCCTTCCCTGGACCAGGCTCGGCACCCGGGGGCCGTTGGGGGGGGGGTGTCGGGCAGTGCTGGGGTGGGTGGAGCAGAGCGGGGGAGGTGGCGGGATGAGCCCCTTGTCAGAATTCCTCAGAATGGGATGATGGTCAGAAACGTCACGTTCAGTCAACATAGCCGCTGGGAAAACGAAACCCAAAATATTTGCCACAAGATGCTGCTCGGATCAAACAACAAAACACACAAGCATTTTTTTTTATTTCTCAGTATAACGTAGCCAAAGAAACCGTATTTCCGGCAGATGTTTATCACAGGCCGGAGGTCCACCCCTTTCTGTGTTTTTCTGGAATCACGTGATTCGGTCCACATCTCAGGCCAAGACTGGGACACCGTCCGTGGCACCGAGCAGCAGAATGACAACTGTACCCCGAAGGGCTCGTGGACCCCTCCTGGCGCTGAAACCAGCCTGGCTCGCTTTTGTCTGTGACCACTGATCTCTGCCGTTTCCCCGGACAGAATACGTCACAGCGTAAAGTGTGACATGACTGCAGCGGAATCACGGCGACAGCGAGCACGGGGTCAAGGCAAAGAGTTCCTCGCTGTCTGTGCTCTTCTTTACCATTTTTTGAAATGGATTTTTATTTTTCATCTTTAGGAAAAAAATAAAAGCTTTGTGTTAAGAAATTAAATTATTTTAATAGTTTGTACCTCTTTGGTATATTGAATCCCATTCATTAAAATGGTTTTAATTCAGGAAATGTTAAAATGAAACATTAGCCCCCTAGCAAATCAGATTTAGATAATTAATTCTGACGTTAATGGAGAAGAATTGCCAGGGAGATGGCACAGCGTGACTTTTTATTCCAAGAAGAGCAGCAGCTGCGGGAGGAGGTGGGGGCTGGGAGAGGAGGCGGGAGGTGGTCACTGGAGGGGGATGTGGGGGGCACACGCAGGGGGAGGGGGAAGAGGGGAGGGGGGCCGTCCCAAGTGAGGGAAGCAGGCGTGTGATTGAAGCGCCTTTAGCCTTAGTGATCCCCAGGATGAGTCCTGGATATCTAGAATTTTCTCTCTGTGTGGGAAGCTGGAGGGGACAGGATTCAATGAGCAGAGAACTGAACACCGAGCTGGTCTCCTACCTTTGTAGTGCAGCACTAAACCGTTCTCCACACTCAGCCAGACGCTCCCACAGACCTAACCATTATCCCCACATCCCTCTTCTGCTTAAAATGCATCGAAATGTTCACAGCAGCACTATTGACAACAGCCAAGACATAGAAGCAATCTGAATGCCCATCAACAGATGAGTGGATAAAGAAGATGTGGTCTATACACAATAGAATATTACTCAGCCGTTAAAAAAGAAGGAAATAATGCCATTTGCAGCAATATGCATGGACCTAAAGATGATTATACTAAGTGAAGTAAGCCAGACAAAGACAAATACCATATGATATCACTTACATGTGGAATCTAAAATATGACACAGTTGAACTTACTTACAAAACAGAAACAGACTTGCAGACATAGTAAATGAACTTACGGTTACCAAAGGGGAAAGAGGGTGGAAGGGATAAATTAGGAGTTTGGGATTAATATATACACACTACTGTATATGAAATAGATAAACAACAAGGTTGTATTGTACAGCACAGGGGACTATAGTCAATAGCTTGTAATAACCTATAATGAAAAATAATATACGTGTAACTGCCGCTCCCCCCCACCGCCCCTGCCTGCCTCCCATGTGGCGGTGCCCGCACGCGGGAGGCTGCTGTTACCGTCTTTGAGTTGGATTACTGCTTTTTTTAATTGAAGTGTAGTTGATTTACAAGTTCAGGAATATAGCAAAGTGATTCAGTTACACACGTATATACTCTTTGTCATGGCAGATTATTACAAGGCATTGAATACAGTTCCCTGTGCTGCACAGTGGAACCTTGTTGTATGTTTATTTTATATATAGCAGTGTGTGTCTGTTTAATCCCAAATTCCTAATTTATCCCTCTCCCTCTCTTCGCCTTTGGTAACCATAAATTTGTTTTCTTTGTCTGTGAGTCTGTTTCTGTTTTGTAAATAAGTTCATTTGTATCAATTTTGAAGATTCCACATACAAGTGGCATCATAGGATATTTGTCGCTATTTACTTCATGGAGTCAGGGAAGGTCTTAGAATAACCAGGAAATGAGGACCTGTAACGCCCAGGGGAGTTCCGGGTTTCACTCCGTGTCTCCAGGAGTCAGCTCCCCAGAAATCAGAACGACCAGGACACGGCTTCCAGGGGCTCCGAGAACAAGTTCTCCCCCGACAGGTGACCTCCCTTAGCTGTTACGGCCCCTTCCTTCCCACCTCCTGTCGCTGTGGCTGTCAGGCTCTGGGGACTGGACAGGAGACAGCAGTGACCTCCCCAGGCTCTTAGGGAACTGGTTTGCTCCTCAGAAAAGACCGGAAGGAACTCGGCCAGGCCGACAGGAACATCTTTCAAGGGAGGCTTTTCTAGAACCTTCCCTCTTCCCACATGCTGCTGAGTGTCCATGCTGGTGGCTGCGAGTGACGCCCTGGAGGGACATGGTAATCGGAGTCTAAAAATACATACAAAGACTGCCCCGTCAGCAGTCAAGAGCTGAGCAGTGGCCACATCTAATGAGGTGGAAGCATCGAGACCAGACGCCTGCCCCGCTGCGCCCCTGCCCTTGGACGAGGCCCACGCGTGCCCCGTCTACCTGTCTTTCTTTCTCTACAAGCGGTACCTGCAACATCGAGCCTGGCCCAGACGCCGCTTGCAAGCCCCCTTCTGCTGACAGCTGGCCCTGCTGGCTTTGCAGTTTACTATGACACTCAGCCGACAACATCGGGCTTCTCGAGGGGGGAGCAGGGTTGTGTTAAAGAAGAATTTCTGTTGCTCAGACTTGTTTTTTTAACTCTGTTCTGGGAGGTCAAACATGTATCGAGTAGAAGAAAGGCCAGCGTACGGTCACCCTTTCTAGAACATTCAGTAGTGAGACCCCATGTACCAAAAGTTACCCTCGAATACATAACTTCCAGTCATTGCTCACACAAAGTTTTATTAAACTCGATACTTCAGTGCCATTTGCTCTTGAAGGAAGAGTTATATTTTTGAGGACTTGGACGGGTAAGGCAGCAGTTAAGGGGCCTGGACGTACCACACAGCACATTTATGGCCTCGGCAGATTGCTTTACCTCCCTTAGTCTTGGGTCTCCATTGCCATGAAATACGGAAAGAAAACCCCCCAAAAGCGAATCCGCAGCACAGCACAAGGTGGGGCGTCCCGGGGGCACAATCAATGGCACCTGTCAGGGTTTTCACTGCAGCTTTATTTTCCTGTAAATTGGAGAACAGTGGGAAAAAGGATGGGGGAAGTTTTTATACCAACTTTACCCTAAAAATCCTTTTTTTTTTCTGGTCTTGGGGATTAAGAACTGACGGAGAACAAAGAAGTTAGGAGAGGCGACACCATCTTGCCTTACATCTATAAATAAACAAACCCTGAATTAACAGCTATTGAATTTAGATTTACCCCTCGTTCCAAGGGGTCCGCTTTCAGCTTTCTGAGAATAGAAGAGGCGAGGCCCCACTGTAAATCTGTGCGAAATAACGTGCGGTGTGGACATGGTCTCTAAAAGATGAGCTGTGTGAGGTTCATTTTTCTCTGATGACGTCTCGTCTTTCCGATGGCTGAACAGAATCGGGGTCTATTATGATGTTTAAGGTGGAAATAAAGAAGAGACCACGTCAGACCTCCCCCCCTCCACCAGACCTTTAATTGTGTTTTATTCAGGCTCCAGCCTCGTTTCATTAATAGAAGTGAAAATAACCCCAAATCAGAAAACCACCCTTAAGTATTTATTACACTTGTTAGGAAATATTTCTGATTGCGCCGCCCGCCCCAAGCATTCTGAGTGCTGCTCTGCCGGGCGCCGAGCGGCTCCTGGCCACCCACGCGCCCCATCGGCAGTTCCTCTGTTCCACTGACACTCGTGCTTTGCTGCTGCAAGAAATTAAAAAGCTCAAATTGGAAGTTTCCCTTCCTTCCAAAGCTTCGTGGTCCTTCACACGACCCCAAAGAGATAGAGGCCAAGGTTGGCTGTAGTGAAATGAAGCGGGACATTGGGGTCCCTGAATTTGGAGAGTGATTTCATGTTACTTTTTTTAATCAGAAAAAAATTCAACTTATTTCTCTTTCGAGAGAGAGAGAGAACTTTAAGTACTGATAACATTCCTTCTCTCAGAGTGGATTCCATGGGTTTCTTTTTGCAAATACATTGAAGGCCTCCTTTTCCAGCCCTGTCTTCGTGACATATAGAATTACACCACAAATAGAAACTGAAGAAACAAAAACTATTTTAAAATGTGTGTTTATGTGATATCACTTATATGAGGAATCTTTAAAAAAGGACACGAATGAACTGATTTACAAAACAGAGACAGACGCACAGACATAGCAAACAAACTTACGGTTAAGGGGTGGGGAAAGGGGGCAGGGAGGCATAAATTGGGAGTTTGGGATTAGTAGATATAAACTATGATATAAAAATAGATAAACAACAAGGTCCTGCTATACAGCACAGGGAACTCTACTCAAAACCTTGTAATGGCCTATAATGAAAAGAATATGAAAAGGAATCTGCGTGTGTGAATGGATCACTGTGTTGTACACCAGAAGTTAACACACCGTCGTAAACCGACTCTACTTCAATACAAAACGCATGCTTCCAACAGAACAGAACAAAGCGCCCGCCCCTCTGGACGCGGCGGGGAGGGAGGGCGGGTCTCCACACACAGCAGCCTTTACGGGAGGGAAAGACTGACCACGGAAAATAAAATAAAGAACAACTTACAATTTTCATCCCGAATCATTAAAACCCCTAACTCTGAGCAACTTTTTAAAGTTTTTTATTGAAAAAAAAACCTGCCCAAGGAAGAAGGAGCTGAGCTGCCTTCTGGAGAAATCCTGCCTGAGGCCCGGTCCTGACGCTGTCAGAGGCCCTTTCAGCAGCAGGAGAGCAGGCTCCCGGGCGCTGAGAAGGCGCGGAGACCACGCGTGGTTGGCGGCTCACGTGGTGACAAAATAGCCCGTCCACTGACAGGCGGGAGGGGCCGTGACGACAGCTGCTCGGTGCCCTGCTCTGGCAGGTCCCTCCCTGCCCTGTAACCCACAGCTCCTAGTGCAGGGGCAACGGGGCGACCACGTTTATAACTAAAACGAGGCGGGCAGGCTCTGGGGGAGGCCCTCCCGTGAGGGAGGTTCTTCAGTGCCTCCTCCTGGGAACTCTCTGGTCCTTGGTGTCCGGACGGGATTCTCCCTCGTGTGGCAACGCACCGGAGGGGCCAGGTACACCAGCAGCCGGGTCCTGGGACCTCGAATGGTCTTCTCTGCGCCGTGTGCACCGGCCACCTCTACAGGCCTGTCCGCCTGATGCTCGGTGCGTGCGTGGGAAGGTGTCACGGGGGCTTCCACCGCAGATGCCTGCGACATCCTGGCATTAGCGGTGACATCTGGCAAGACCTAAGCCTCCCTCGGCATTGCAGGCATTGCATCGTGCAAAGTGCTTGGGTGAAAAAGCAAAATTTAGCATCCATTCATTGGGCAAATATCGGGGGAACACCTATTGTGTGCAAATCCCTGATGATAGGGACAGGATAAACCTGGAGTCCTTCCCAGATAAAGGACTAGAATGGCGTGACCTTCGATATTAGGACAGAAAAAACAAACAAGAAAAAGCAGATGAGACGCTGTTCCATATACGGCCACACACCCTGTTCTCAGGTCGCTGACACAGACGAGGTGTCTGTGTGTCCTGGGTGCCTGGTCTCCTCCAAACCCCACTGTGGGGATGAGGGGAAAAGCACCAGCCTCTGATGTCACCCTTGGAGGAGCAGGGAGTGTTCACTGCTGCTTTTTAGACTTCGGGTTTTGTTTTATAAAACACACACGTATGAGCACACACACTCGCCACCTCTCTGAATAGCAGCTAAACCTATTAACCTGCTCTATTTGGGGGAAAATGCCAGGTTCACTGGAGTTTGCTGATTACAGAGCGGGGCTGAAGCGGTTGCTTTCACCACCAGAGTGAAAATCGCTGGATCACCTGTAATGGTCCCACCGTGGAAGCTCTGACCTTTCCAGGAGCGTGTGAAGTCCCGCACCTGCAAGCTCGAAGAGGCTCGGGTGTTGCCAGCAGCTGCAAGCTACCTTCAAGGCTGGAAAATCTCTCTGAATACAATTCCCTGTGCTCTGCTGAGCAGGGAAAGGTCACAGGCAGAGGGATGATGGAATTCAGCATCACTATGGTTTTTTTTTTTTTTTAAATTGAAGCATAGTTGAGTTGCAATGTTATGTTAGTTCCTGGTGAACAGCAAAGTGATTCAGTTATGCATGTATATATTCCTTTTCATTATAGGCTGTTACAAGGTATTTGAATATAGTTCCCTGTGCTATACAGTAGGACCTGTTGTTTATCTATTTTATATATAATAGTCAGTATCTATAAATCTCAAACTCCAAATTTATCCCTCCACCCTCCCCCTTCCCCCCAGTAACTGTAAGTTTGTTTTCTATGTCTGTGAGTCTCGGTTTTGTAAGTAAGTTCATTTGTGTCATTTTTTTTTTAGATTCCACATATGAGTGATATCATATGGTGTTGTCCTTTCTCTTTCTGGTGTCTTCACTTAGTGTGATCATCTCTAGGCTCATCCCTGTTGCTGCAAATGGCATTACTGCATTCTTTTTTATGGATGAGTAGTGTTCCATTTTATAAGCGTATCACATCTTCTTTATCCAGTCATCTGTCGGTGGACACGTAGGTTGCTTCCACGTCTTGGCTGCTGTAATGGTGCTGCTGTGGACACTGAGGTGCGTGTTCCCTGAACAGCCTGTGCCCTGACTTTGATGCCCTCCCGTCCTGGGCACGGCTCCACCTCGAACGTCCAAACCTCCACCTCAGATGCCGTGGAACCACTCAGAGTGAACAATTTCTCTGACGACCGCCAGAGAGTGGCCTTGCCTGAAGTCACACCGCTGTCCCCCAGCAGCTGCTGAGGGCCACCCAGCCCCAAGGCCCCACTGGGAACTAACCCTCTGCTGTGACGGGGACGCTCTCCTCACCAAACCCTGCCAGCCTCAGCCTTGGCCTGGGAAGACGTGAACAAACACTAACATAGTTTCTAACCGCTCGAGGCTGTGTCCCCAGGTGACACTGTGCCCCCCTCCAAGTGCCTGCCTTTGAAAACTCAAGGCTGCCGAAAGAACTCTTTGTCCCAGCCCCACTGGAAGCTGGGCCCCAGCCCCCCTGTCTGTTCCCTCCTTCTCCCTTTAACACGCCTGTCACCTCTGCCCTCCTCTATGCAGGTCAAACGCCGGGCCTCCCGACTGCAGTCGGTGCTCCTGATTAAAGCCTGTCCTCCCCACTGTAGCTACAGCCCGACTTGGCGCACCTTTGACAGTCGTGGTGGTGCCTCAGCTCAGCTTTCGCCGACCTGCTGAACTACGTACAAAACCACTGCATCCTTCCATCATGGTCACCGTCCCCTCTCTCCACCTGGGACTCCCCAGGGCCCATTTGACTCTAAATCCAAGTTTAGATCCAGGCCAACCCTTGTCCCCTCACCGGCCTCAAACCCACGTAATCTTCATCTAAGAAGCAGCGCCATCATCACCTGTGCAGACTCACCAGCGCCCGCTGCGTTGGCCCCGGCGTGCCCCGCACACAGGTGCTGCTCCCGCCTGCGCTGCGCCGCCTGGTTCCGGCTGCCTGGCTCATCTCCCCCGACCGCATCCACCCGGGTCCTTTCTCTGCAGCACAAATGGACGGATTCCTCTTTACAGGCAAAGCCGGAGATGTCACTTCTCCCCGGAGCCCTGAGGACAGAGTTCAAACGGTTCCGTGGCTTCCGAGGCCCTCCCTCCTCTCCTGCTCATCACTCACCCCGGCTCCAGAATTCACTGCTTCAGGAATCGATACTTCGTGTCTGTTTCTCAAATTCACACGTTCTTCTTCACTAGGCTGATCCCTTTTCTCCTCTCCAGCTGTCCTCCCTGGACAGCCTGGCCAACTCTTCCAGCCACAGCTCCGAGGCCACCTCCTCCAGGGAGACATCCCTGACCTCTCAAGTCTGGGTGGAGAGTCCTCTGCTCTGATCACCCCTTAAATGATACCGTCCAGAGCTTTCCACACAGGGGTGTCATGTCATGGCCTGTTCATTTATCTGTATCCTCACTACACCTGCCTGTAAGCTTCATGAAGATAAGATGTGCCTTTTATTCACCATGCTACCTCCAGACAGAGTACGTGCCCGCCAAAAATCCGTCAAATGAGTGAACGGCCACTGGGAGGACTCAGTAAGGCAATTCAGGGAGACACTGCGTCTAGAGGAACTTGCTCCCATTCAAGTCCCTGCAGGCCAAATCCGGCCCGCCGTGTGTGTTTGTAAATAAAGTTTTATTGGCACACAGCCACACCCGTTGGTTACTGTTGTCTCTGGCTGCTTTCCTGCTGCAATGGCAGAGTTGAGCTGTGGTGACAGAGGCTGTCAGGCTCACAAAGACTGAAGTATTTACCAACCAGCCCTTCACGGAAAAAGCTTGCCTCCTCCTGGTCTAGATCTCGGCATAAATGTCTGATTCCAAAATGAGAAAAAGTGTTTATTAGCCAGAGCTCCACGTGGGGAGTGAAGCACCTTCCCGTTCATTCACTGCCCCGGAAAGGGCTTCTTTTATCTGTATATCCAGATATCGTATCGACGACCCCCTCCCTAAGATCCTTGGTGGGGAGTCTCCCTCCCCCAGGTAGAGCTAATTAACTCTTTCAGACTCTGCAAAGGCGTTGAGCAGCCTCTTGTCCGGGAATCTAATTGCTCCCTGGGGGCCATTAAAGTTTTCGTTCACCCTTAAAAAGCAGAAAAGGTTTGGCCTATTTCATCATCGGCAGGATCTGAATCAGACTCAAAGCTAGTCCTGAACTGGTGGTTCCTGGAGGCCTCGGGAGCCGGTGGTGAGCTCACAGCTGAGGGCAGGTGGAGAGCAGCTGACCTCCGCGGGAGCCCCAGCTGCGTCCCGTTCCTGGGCTCACGTCCACCCCTGCCCACGGAACAGCGAGGAGGGCGCACTTCCCTGCCGGAGCCCTGGCTGGACGTCCAACTTCCCCTCCAGAGAGGTGCCGCCTTCGGGAGGTTTTGCTTCATAACAGGAGCAAACCCTCTTCAGCCAGGCAGTGACAGTGAGGCCAGTGACAAACAGCCCTTGCAACGAGGTCAGTAAATGGCACAGGCAGACAGGGACAGACGGGGCACCCCGTCCCCTTCCTGCTTGCCTGCCAGGCGGGGGGTGAAGCCTTGAGGACCACAGGCACCCCGCTGAAGTGAAGATAAAGGAGACCCTGGGCGACCCCATGAAAAAAAGGACCCTCGGTAAGGTCAATTCATTGTTACTGACGCTCTTAAGACAGGTCTTCCCAGGTCTGAGGTGCGGGCACCCCCCGCACCCCCCAGCAGAGCCCGCTGGGTTCCGGGTGGTGGGGAGGGACTTCCCGGCTGGGTTCCGGGTGGGGGGGAGGAACTTCCCGGCTGGGTTCCGGGTGGGGGGAGGGGCTTCCCGGCTGGGTTCCGGGTGGTGGGAGGGGCTTCCCGGCTGGGTTCCGGGTGGTGGGGAGGGGCTTCCCGGCTGGGTTCCGGGTGGTGGGAGGGGCTTCCCGGCTGGGTTCCGGGTGGTGGGGAGGGGCTTCCCGGCTGGGTTCGGGTGGTGGGAGGGGCTTCCCGGCTGGGTTCCGGGTGGTAGGGAGGGGCTTCCCGGCTGGGTTCCGGGTGGTGGGGAGGGGCTTCCCGGCTGGGTTCCGGGTGGGGGGAGGGGCTTCCCGAGTGCCAGCTCCTGTCTGTAAGGATACTTCTTGTTTGCTTGTTTGTTTATCTGCCTGTTTCCTAGTTACTAAGACTGCTCTTATTTTGGGCAGTGGGGGTATTTTTCCCCACGGGTGGCCTCAGATAATCAAGATACTGATTAAGGTGTTATTTGTGGGAATAACAAAATGTCAGGTGGCGGGAAGGCCTTTGTGGTCCCTTCAGCGGGTAGATGGAATCCTCTCAGTCAAATGGGGAAGAATGCTCACTTAGGGCCCCGCTCTGTAGTCCCCGTTGTCACAAAGGGGAGAGGGGCCGGGGCACCGTGCAGCCGTTTCCCTGGGAAGCACCGTGTTTAAGTGAGACCGTTCAGGTCACAGTGTCGAACAGCCTTACTCCGGGCCCAGGGGTCGCGCTCCCCTGGCTTTGGTGGCACCGAGGCGGGAACGCAGCGGGCTGGAGACCCATCCCAGCCGGGAGGTGACGTGCGGCCTGAGCCCTGCAGACCCTCAGCTGAACAGCGGCCCTCGGGAAGCGCTGCCCACTCCTGTGCCTGCTTCCTCCCCGCTGGCCCAAGGACGGGGGAGAACCGCTCCCCGCTGCGCCGTCAGGCCACGTGAGGATACGGAGGGCATGTCGGGCGAGCGCCTTGGGCTCAGGAGGTTCGCCGCGATGAATAAGTCATGGGGAGAATTGATGCTGTGACTCACGATGGCTTGGATGGGCTCCCACAGCTTCCGCCTCACTGCTTTAAAATAAAAATTCCTCCGCCAAAGGTGGAACTGAGTAAGAGCGAAAAGATGAAGCTAAAGGAGAGGTCTGGCGGGGGATGTGCGACTGCTCTGCTGAGACAAATACAACAGCTCACACAAATAGAATAGGCTGACGTTAAGGGCCAAGTGCCTGACTGACCTCGGACCCTGCTCCGGACCCCGGCCCTGGGGGCACGGCCGGCCCCGCGTCTGGGCTCACTGGTGAAGCCGGGCAGCTTGGCCGGGCTCCCTGGCTCACAAAGCACACTGCACCCTGTGGCCCAATCTACAGGCTCGCTATCATCTCACATCTCATAAAACAGACTCCATATTTCCATTCTGCGCGCCACGCAGGAGACAGGTTACCCTCCCCTCCACTCAGAGGCAGGGAGGCTGAGCTCTTCTGGGCTCCAGTTTCATTGTCCCATATAGCACATAAGAAAGGGTCAGACTGACTCCAAGATAAATTCCAGCTCAAACGTTCTAAAGTTCCAATCATAAAGCTCATAGTTTTCGCTTGTTATCACTTCTCATGCTCACAGCCAGCCCTGGTGGTCCTTCTCTTTTCATTCCCATCTTACAGACACGGAGTCTACAGAACAGAGAGGTGAAGTAAACCAGAAGAAGGCCACACAGTGTGTAAGTAGCAGAGCCCCAAATTCACGCCTGCGTCTGCCTGACTCCGGGATCTAAATTCTTGGCTGTTAGGCTGGGTACGGGTTGTGGTGGTTGCTTTAACCTGTCAATCTCATGGGGTCACAAGTCGCCCCGATATCTGGTTAATGTTGTTCGGGTGTTTTTAGGAGAAGCGAGCATTTGAATCCATAAACTCAGTAAAGCAGACTGCCCTCCCCAGTGCGGGTGGACTCGTCCAACCTGTGAAGGCCTGAGTAGAACAAGAAGGCACAGGAACTCTCTCTGCCTGACTGCTGATCTGGGACGTGGACCTTCTCCTGTCCTGGGGCTCAGAATGGGACTCACCCGCTGAGTTTCCAGGTTCTTGGGCCTTTGAGTTTATCAGACTTCTCAGCCTCCATAGACAGATGAGCCAGTTCCCCATAGTAAACGTCTCTGTAGATGATGGTGGGTAGATAGATAGATAGATAGATAGATAGATAGATTATAGGTAGATGGGTAGAGAGGAAACACATACAGGTGCAGACACGGATAAGGGTAGAGACACAGATGTACATGGACGCACAGGCATCGGTCCTGTGGGAGAGGTTTCTGGCTCCTCACTGCGGAGCCCTGACTAACACGCTGCCTCTCCAGCCAAAACCGCCCTCGTGGCGCTTTTCCTCTTTGCCAGCTCCCAAGGGCGAGGGGGACAGGATTCGGGGTCTGAGTGACCATCTATTCACCCCTCTACCCGGTCAACGTGGGTTGCTATTATTATTATTGGGATTTTGGGATTTTTTTTAATTTAATTTTGGGGGGGATAATTAGATTTGTTTGTTTGTTTATTTAAATGGAGGCACTGGGGCCTGGACCCAGGACCTCGTGCCTGCTGGGCAGGCGCTCCCCCCCTGAACTGTGCCCTCCCCCCTTTATTACTGTATTGTATTAGGTGCTATCGTGCCAAACATCAAGTTTAGTGTCAGTTCACGAGCTTTAATAGTGAACTTTTAAGAGTGAATTTTTAAGAGTGAATTTCTGAGTTAAGATGGCTTTACAGAATTTCCCCTTCCCAATTTCCAATAAAAATACGAAAAACCAGTTAAGCTGGACAAAAAAAGGGGGGGTTCCCCAACAGCAACCAAGGGAGAAACAAGCACAATGAAAACAAAGTGTATTTAAAAACTGGACATCAAGGACGTGCAGGTTCTGGGGAGGAGCGCAGGGCACAAAGCTGGCACAGCCGGTCTTCCCAGCACCCCCTCCAGCTCCCCTCCACTTCCAAAGCCACCCTGGGGGTCCCCCAAGCTGTGGGGAGGGCTGTCCTCTCTGATGGAGACGGGGAGAATCAGTTGTGAGGGAGAAATGGGTAAAATAAGGACGAGGGTGAACGAGGCTGGGGGACCACCACTGCCTGGGGGAATCGCCCCGATTCCCAGGCAGTCTCCCAGTGGGAACAGGTCTGCCCTGCAGCGAGGCAGACAGAGCATATCCTGGTGCTGGGTGTTTAGTAAAACCTCCTTATTTACAAAACAGAGACAGACTCACAGACACAGAAAACAAACTTATGGCTACCAGGGGGGATGGGGGAGGAGGGATAAATTAGGAGTTCAGAATTTGCAGATGTGCATTACTATATATAAAATAGACAAACAACAAGGTCCTGCTGTGTAGCATAGAGAGCTGTGTTCCATACCTTATAATAGTCTATAGTGAAAAAAATATGAGAAGGAATATATAGCTATGTATAACTGAATCACTATGCTGTACACCAGAGGCTAACACAGCATTATAAATCAACTATACACCAATAAAAAGAACTGTGAGAAAATAAATTTGTTGTTTAAAAAAAGAAATTCTTGTTCATGAAAGACAGTCCAGATTGTCCAATAAATATACCAGATTGTGTCCACCAAAGCCCTTCCCTCTGCCCGTGCAGTTGTCTAAGGCAACAGAAAGAGAAATACTCAGACTTCAAACACTTGTAGGAAAAACAACTTGGTCTCAGAGAAGAGAGAGTTCATGGCAAGTTAACTCTTTAATTCAGAGCAAACAGAATGTCTGGAGGGAGCTCTGCAAGCATGTGTCAGATGAAAGGAGACGCTGGGCAGTTATGCCAACATGTGGTGGTGAGAAGGAGATGGGGGGGAGGGACATGGAGGAGGGAGAGGAGGGAGATGGGGGAGGAAGGGGGGAGGGAGATGGGGAGGAATGGGGGAAGGAGATGGGGAGGAAGGGGAGAGGGAGATGGAGGAGGGAGAGGGGAGGGGGAGGGAGAGGGAGGAGGGGGGAGGGACATGGAGGAGTGGGGAGATGGGAGGGATTTACCGAAAGCCCAAAGGTGAGATAACATAACCACTGGGAGGAAAGGGCGAGCACACAACTAAAGAACAAGTGTGAACCATGAGTCTGTATGTAAAACATGTCACACACACAGTAAGAAGTATTCATTACCAAACAGACTGGGATTCACGTAAACCTGGACGATCTAAAAGTGATGGTGCTGGTCTGCTGGGGTCACCGTAACAGAGGACTGCAAACTGGACACAACCAAAACTTACTCTCCCCCAGTTCTGGAGGCTCAAGTCCAAAATCCAGGCGACGGCAGGATTGGTTCCTTCCGGGGGTTCTGAGGGGCACTCGGTTCCAGGCCCCTTTCCCAGTTTCTTTTAAAAAAAATTTTTTAACAAAACTTTTGTGGAGGTAATGAAGTGGTTTTTTTTTTCTTCCTTGATGGAGGCAGTGGGGATGGAACCTGGGACCTCACGCGCGCTAAGCACGCGCTCCACCCTGAGCTCTGCCCTCCCCACGCCCTGGCTCCTGCTGGTGGCCGCGACCCCTGGCGTTCCACGGCGGGTGAACGCGCCACCCCAGTCTCACCTTCTGTCTTCACACGGCTTCCTTCCCTCTGTGTCTGTGCCAAAATTCCCCTCTCCTTCTGAGGACACCGTCCCTGGGCTGGAGCCCAGTGTAATCCTGTGTGACCTCACTTTAACCTGATGACGTCTGCAAAGACCCGTTTCCCAACAAAGTCTCAGTCGCAGGGGCCGGCGGGCAGGGCTTGAACATGTCTCTTGGGGGAACTCATTCCAACCAACAGTAATAGTACAGCGATGGGATTCAGAGGAGGAGGAGGGCAAAGGGAAGCTGCATGGACGCCAGCGTCCTCTTCTCCATTTGGAAGGAGACAATGGGTGCGTCCTAGCGTCGAGACACCAGTATAGACATGAGTGTGTGTGCACGTGAGCGAGTGTGCATGTGAGCAAGTGTGCACGTGAGCGAGTGTACACGTGAGTGAGCGTGTGTGCATGTGAGTGCGTGCACGTGTGTGTGCACGTGAGCGAGTGTGCATGTGAGCAAGTGTGCACGTGAGTGAGCGTGTGTGCATGTGAGTGCATGCACGTGAGTGTGTGTACACGTGAGCGTGTGTGCACGTGAGCAAGTGTGCACGTGAGTGTTGTGCACGTAAAACCCCAGCCTGCACATTTTCTGTAATCGTGTTTACTAACAGGAATAACCTCTTTTGTGCAAAGAAACATTTATTTGTCTCAACTTTATTTTTGTTCTTTTAGAAAATAAGTAAATTTTAAATGTCATGATTTGTATTCCTTTAAAGACCCCAGTGACTGCTTCAGAGATGGTTCCATCCGGTAATTCGAACACTAGCTTCGTCCCTGACAGCCACCAGGACCACCAGGAAGCCCAGGCGCAGACCCGAGCCGCGCTGGGCTGGGCGCTCGGGCGGCCGGCAGCCCGGTGCGTGGCTGCTGCTTCATAGACGTTCGCTAGACTGGGCGATTTTGTTGCTAATCACGCAGAGGGCTGTACCAGACAAGCTACAACAAAACCAGCGCCGATGTGCCCTCTGGAATCTTGCTCTCCTGGAGGTACATGGGGTCTGGTTTTCAGGGACTGCGTTTTTCTTTCTCTTTTGCGCTCAGCAGTCTGACTCTGGGAGGTTAAGTCCAGGCAGAGCTGAGAGGCAGAGGACACAGGGGCCCTCAGCCGGGCTGACCCCATACTGAAAGGGAAAATGAATCCCTTCTTTTTCTCTAGAAGATATTTCATGCCTCCTGCTCTGAAGGCATAACCTCTGGCAATGCAGTAACTTCATTCTTGGACAACAGAATCTGCTGGTAAAAAGCCATGGGTGGTACCCGTGAGCCCCTTCCCTGCAGACTGCAGCCCAGCTCAGCAGCGAGCAGTGCTGGGGCTGACAGTGCTGCCGGGGGCTCTGGAAGTCCACAGCCCATGAGCAGCCTTGGCGTCCGCCGCCTCCCTCCCCTCCACGCCAGCTCACCTCCAGCCTATTTGGGAGGCAACACAGGGAGCTCAGGGTTCAGCACAGAGCCGGCCTTAGCTACCACTGACAAGCTCCTGGGAGGGAAGGGCAGGGCTGCGTGCCTCTCACGCCTTACCTGCGTCTCCCTGGTACGGAAGGCTCTCTCCCCCTCCCTACCCCGTGCAATCAATATTCCGCTCAATCTGTTTCGGGGCCTGACAGACTGTGTCTGCCGGTCCTGTGCTGACTCATCCCCGGAGCCCAGCAGGAGCCAAGCGCTCCCTCTGGCCCGAAAAGCCCCTCGCTTCTCGGGGATGTCCAGCCCCGGCTCATTTTCGTGTCGACCCCCAGGGCGTGCTGTCCATCTTCCCCCAGAGGTGTTAGCGCAGTCAGGTGCGGGGGGGGGTGTGTGCAGAGCTCTGGGGGAAGCTGGGCAGGGAGCAGCGTGTCCCTGTGAGCACCACAGTCATCTGCTCGGGAGAGAGAAGCCCAGACTCTGGTGACTGGGGGCGAGGCTGGACCTGTACGCCCTTGACGAACCGCTGTGACCCAGGGTGGGATTTGGTGTCCGGATTTGGCTTGATTTCCTAATTTTGTAACCTGGGGAGAACTAGGGCATGGAGAAAATCACAGACTCATTTAGGTTCTTCCCCAAGCTGTCAGGTGATAGAGGTTTTCAGAGATCACTGCGTCCGGCGTCCTCTCCCCACGGAGGAGGAGACAGAGGGATACCCAGATGGGCTGTGGCTTCCCCAGGGTCCCACGGGGGTACGGGGTCGTGGGTCACCATCGGGGGCTATTTCTCACCTCCTTGAAGCGTGGCCTCTGTGCACTCCCATCGGAATTTGTGACGCTGTCACGTGCTTAACTCTACAAGGTCTATGCTGTGAACCAGCCAACTGACAGTGAAGCCAGCGGAGACCTGACCTGTGTAGGAAAGGAAAGCTCACTTCCCCCTGGGGTGACGGGCGGCCCCACTGCAGCCAGGGGGCCCTGGGCAGGGCCAGGGCAGCTGCAGGGGAGGCTGGGCTGGAACTTCAGCACGGAGGTGCGTGGTCTTGGCAATTCTGGACGACTCGCGGGCATGCCAGTGACTGGTTCAGCTAGAGGCTATCAGTGGCTAATTCTCTAAATCACATTTTCATGCTGCAGGTCTATTTGAATGCAGAAATCCTGAATTTCACACCAGGGAAACACGCTCAGCCAATATGTAGATGCTAACGTTGGAAATATTAAAACCAGCCCCAGCCTTTTCCCAAGATGTATCCTCTGTCTTCAGTAACGATGGGTTCTTCCCGGTCACCACGCCCAGAGCCTCGGACTCTTCCTGGACGCTGTTCCGCCCCAGAGGAAGTTTGCTGAAGCCCTGCCCTGCCTTCCATGGTGACCACCTCTCTCTGCCCCCTGCCCCAGGCCGCCTGCCACCCACAGCACATCCAGACTTGAACGTGGCTGGACCCCTTACCTTGTCTCCCTGGTGGCCGCATCCCAGCCACGCCTCACCCTGCCCTGGAGGAACCCCCCCTTTCCCGCTCAGCACCTCACAGGAGCTGGCTTTTGGTCTGAAACTCTCTGGGGCACCAGGCAGCGCCCCCCACCCTAGTCCTCGCCCCCGCCCTGCTGTAGCCCCTCCCTGTGCCGCACTGGGGTGCCCTGCATGGCTCTCCTCTCTCTCAGGGTGATCCCTTCCAGGGTCGGTCTCCCACAAGAACTGCTGGCCTCCGCAGGGAGGGGTCCCACCTGTGTCACTCTTGGCTGCCTCTCCTGTGCCCAGGGCAGCACCTGCTTGTAGGAAGTGCTTGGTGCAGCCTTCAGAGTGGATAGTAGGTCCTCGTCCACCGAATGCAGCTCCAGTCCCCACAGACCCTCCAGAGGTGATCCTAAAATTTCTTCCACCCTTCTCTCCCGCCCCACATGGAGGGCTGACTGCTCCCCTCTCCCCAAGCAGACTGGGACCTCTGCACTAATACTACACCCCACGGATCACACATAGTATGTAACATTGCCAGTGGGTGGTAATATTCAGTTCTACATATTAACTTACATGAAATACAACATTAAATGTTAATAATGTTTCAATAATATTAATATAATATTTATATATAAGTAAGTAATAACTGAATAATATCTAATATTTAATAATCAATTACTAGACAAAGTTGCTAAATTATGCAGGACATGTTAATATAACGTAGCAATATACTACACAGAATACGGTAACACAGTAAAGCAGCACCCTGCGCCCAAATGGAACAACGCGCTGCACGTGAGGCATGGGTAACGGTGTGTGACACCCTCGTAGCTCAGTGTGGTTCATTACTGGGCATTCACGTATAATAACGAAAGAATTAAGGTGTTTGCGTGTGGGTGTAACAACCAAACACAGGACATTTTTTCTCGGAGGCTGTTCTGGACACTTGGAGGTCCCCGTTTCCTGCCCGCAGCAGTCGGGTGGCTCTGCGGCCCGCCCGGCCCGCTGAGGCACCTCGTTTCCGTGTCCATCTGAGAAAAAGCACCTGTTTCCTGAGCCCTGTTTCCTTCTGTCGCTGAGCCCGTGCCTGCCTTCCTCTGCGTCCACAGGGTTTATTTGTGAGTTCTTTCCCGGAGCAGCCCCATCTGTGGACAGCCCCTTCCCAAATCCTCCTCCTCTCGGTGTCTGGGGGCTGCGTTCCCGGCCACCAAGTCTCCTGTCCTCCAGAGCACCAGTCCTCACGCTGAGAGGCCAAGAGCTGTCCGTCCCCAGGGATTCTTGCTGTTCCTCCCAGTTTTACTGCAGCCCGAGCCTGATGGCCGGCTGGCGCCTCACAGCCTCCACCCAAGTGGCCCCCGACGTTGGGCTTTGTGGAGCCGCCGCGGGAGGAGCGTGCGGACTGCGCTCTGGACTCAGCGGCCAGCGTTGGGTCCCATTCCCACCACTTGCCGGGGTGGGGAGGGTCGGCCCCCTTCCCCACCTGTCGAAGAGGAGGCAGCTGCCGTTCTCACCGCCATGGGGAGGGACCCAGGCTCGCGCTCCGGGGCCGTCCCTCTCGCTTTTGCAAACCAAAATCAGTACTGCGTTGTTCCGGTCGTTGACACCGGGGCACCCACATCCCAGGAGCAAGCCCTGCCCCCTGGCCTGTTCTCGGGGCCCCGCAAGGAGGGCGCCCTGGGCGTGGGGCAGCGCCCCCGGAACGGCGAGCCGCACCTGCTGCGGGTGAACGGGTTTGTGTGTAGCTCTGCGTGTTGCCATCGCAGGCGGGGAGACGAGCTGAGGAGCTGAAAACGAGACTGACTGATACTGCCTGACCGGGTGGCTGATGTTGTTCTGGGTTTGGAAACAATGTGTTGAAAGGTCAGATTGGCTGGAAGCAGGAAAGAGCTCATCTCTGTAACCTTCTCTTCTCCCTGTGCACTCGCCCAGACTCTTGTTTTAACTTTTTACGTTGAATGACTTAAAATTCGTGGAAGAGCTGTAAGAAGAGCCCCAGGAGCTCCACTGTGCTGTTCACCCCGGTTATCACTTCCGAACACCTCGCCACGCTTGCTTTATGGCTCCTCTGTGCGCGTGCATCCAGGCAATTACTGCTGGCTAACAGTCTGGAAGTTAGCCGCGGACACTCTCTTACCTCTAAATGTTCCATCGTGCGTTTTGTAACAAGGGTGTCCCCTGACATAACCACAGGATGACGATCTGTTCAGGTGATTTGACGTTGAAACAATACTATGATGGAACCTATGGTACAGCTTCCATTTTTGATGGTACCTTCGCATCCATGGTGGACGTGTTTTTCCTGATCCAGGATCCACGCAGGACCACGTGGTGCATGGAGGGGGCCTGTCTCCTCCGTCTTTTTAAATCTAGAACAAGTCCTCATCCTTTCTTTGTCCTTAAGGACATTCATTTTTTTTCCAGCTTTATTGAGGTATCGTTGACGACACTGATGTTCGTGAGGAGTGCCTGCCACCTCTTTTGGAGAATGCTCCCAGTTTGATTTCACATACGTGTTCTCATGATAAGATGCGGGTGCCTTTTGGCAGGAACACTGCCTGAGAGACGTGTTCTCGGTGCGTCCCACGCAGAGACCCCCTCACTGCAAATGAGAACTCTCCTCGCTTGGTAAGGTAGCGACGTCGAGGTTTTCTTGTGTGTTTGTTTTCATTCTTGGTGCCAAAACCCGGGAACAAACAAGTTTCTTGACAAATCATTGTTTTAAAGGAGAAACCGACTGATTCTGAAGATGTGAGCCCTTCATCCGTTTACCACCACCTCCCCGACTTCCTAACACTTTCCTTCCTTCAGAGTCAGACAAGCAAACTCACTTGGAATAAATGGGCACGTGCAGCCCAGGAAAACTCTAAAACAGAAGAAAAACGAGGAGGGGTTGGGCGCCTCGGTTCTTAAAACCCTACAGAAGGTCTTGGTGATTAATACAGAGTATGACTAGACACACAGCCCAGTGGAACAGAAGAGAAAATCCAGAAATAGACCCAAATGCACATGGGACATTAATATGTGACAAACGAGGGAACTCTACTCAGTGGGTCAAGGTGGACTTTGAGATAAACAGTGTTGGGACGAGGGGATGGCGGTTGGGGAAGGCAATGGGGGACCCGTGCCCCACACAGCACAGCAAGAGAGACCCCCCCCCCGGGGCACAGCTGGAAAGCAAGAGCAAACCCACGTCGGTGCTGCCAGAGGGGGTCTGTCACTGGGCTGCAGGTCTACGTTCCTGTGTTTGCACAGAGAAGGGACACTGCAGGGGACGAGGGACAGCAGACAGTGGGGTGGAGGCAGGCGCGGGAGGCTGGGCGGGGCAGGACTGGATGTCTCAGCACCTACCTTCCCTACTGGCCCGATTCGTGAACAGAACAACTGTGGTGCTTATTTCAAAGGACGGAGAAGAATGGACATGAGGATGAAGGGGAGCTGGAGAAACCGGCAGAGAGCACGGGGTCTGGAATCAAACAGACCTGGGTTGGATCTTGGCGTTCCCGCCTTCCTGCCGGGCGGCTGACCAAGCTCTCTGACCTCAGTGCGCATCGCTGGTCAGCGGGGACACTCTCAGGACCGACATCAGTGTTGCCGTGAGGGCTCAATTAGGTGATTTACGTCCTTAGAAAGTGCTGGCTCGCAGGAAACAAAAGACATTATTGTTGTTTTTATAGCTTTTAGGCAGATACGTTGAAAGGTAAGAACTTAATGGTCCATGTGAACTCTTTTTACCGAAAATTCTCCCTGGAAAATGAAGTTACTGTCTTCCAAGTAAATACCGAGACTTCTATTTTGAGATGCGCTGCTGAGGGCTCTTTGCTCAGCTGTGGTTCCTTCCATCATGTGTCCAGCGCTGTTCAGGAGGCAGAAGGTGGAGACCCAGGCTTTACTCTCAAAGAGGTGACGCTGGGTTCCCCTCTGTCCACCCCAGCACCTCCCCAGGGCCCCCTCCTCGCCCACATCTGCCTCCCTTCCCTCCCCTCTGCAGTCGCAGTGGCCTGAGTGCTAACACCAGAAGCGACCTCGGGAGACCCTCCGTTCAATCCACTCGTGTCGCAGACGCGCAAACCAGGGTCCCCCCGCGGCTGCCCACCCCTGGTCACAGACCAGGGCAGCGCCAGCTTTCCCAGGAAGCACCCTTTCCCTCTAGCTCCTGGAGCTCGCCTTGTGCCAGTCTCCCAAGCCCCATGTTGAAAGGAAATGCCATTTCTTCATTGCTCGTCCTGCCTTTGGAAAACAAAAGGATCAGGACCTGCTTTCTCACTCGGGCATTTAAGTGGATGGAATGCATTTGCCTCTAGCTCAGTGGCAGCCGTGTGCGGGAGGCATGGAAACAGAGCCCGTCACAGAAGGGCCAGCGGGGTCCTGCCTCCACGTGTGAGGATGTGGGGGGCTGGGGTCCACAGGACCCTCCCGCTTCACCACCCAACTATCAGAAGTGTCCCTCCCGGCACCAGCACCGCCCCTTCCGGCCGCCACATCCCGAGTCCTCAGCCTGGAAGATGCTGTGGAACGAGAACCGGGCTCGGGAGTGAGGAGATGGGGGGCAGCCGTCCATCCAGGTTACCCCCGCCAGACGCTGTGCGTGGGTGGGGGATGTCCGCAAACAGAGGGAGGGTGTCTCCGAACGGACTTTCGCTTTTCTTCAGTCTCCTCTCTCCCTGGAGCCTCCATTCTGGTTGGAGGCCAAACCCTCCGCACAGCCGCTCCCCAGGTCCCCCAGGCTCACAGGAAACGCATTCGCTTCTGGGTGGGCTCCCGCTGCCCTTCTCCAAGCAAGCATCTCAACTGGTGGTCTGTCGAGACCACCTCTGCCTGCTCCCCCCCCCCCACACACACACACGCGGGGACGAGCATCTCCCGACTGGCCACGGGCGTCGTATCTGTCCCTCTGGCACCCCCCAGTCCACCGGGGGCCTCGCATCCCCCCCCCAGTACGTCTACACGCTCTGCCCCTGCGGCGTCAGCAACTCTCTTGGGATCGTTTCCTCCTCTGGGCGCACAGGGAGGTTGCGCTTCCCTCCCCCTCGACACTGGGGGGCCCTGCACATGTTTTGGCTGATGAGACGTGAGCAGACGGATGTTCGTCTCTTCCAGGTGGAAACGTGAGAGCCCCGGGGGCAAGTCACACCCGCTTCCCCGAACCCCAGTCGTCAGTGACGTTGCCATCCTCCCGGTCCTCAGGTGAGGACAGTGTGAAGCAGACACACCCGCTCTGCACAAGAGATTAACCCTGACCGTTCTAAGCCATTGAGACCCTCGCACCCCTGGCCTGTCCTGCCCAACGCCGGGAGAATGATGCTTTCCAGCCAAAAGACGAAAGGGGTTCTTGGGGCCCTTTGCAAGGGGGGTACCCAGCCATCACCTGCCTTCCCTCTGTTGCTACGGCTCCATAAAGGTCCGGGGTCTTCTCTGCAAGGTTTGCTGGGGCCCCAGACCTCTCCTGGGAAGTGGAGCACAAGGCCCTCGTATGCTCAATTTCCCAGCCTTTTTTGAGGCGTCTCTTCTCATTTCCCACCAGAGGTTTGGCCCACAGAGTGGGAAGTGGGGAGAGGTGGACCCAGGGCCGCCTCCTGGTACCGCGCCCCCTCCTGCCTCTGCTGGGGCGTCGTTCCGATGGGTGGGACGCCACCTCTCCCACGCACTGTTCGCAGCCTCCTGTACAGCTTCAGAGCCTCAACCTTTTACATTTTTTTTTTCAGTGGAGGGACTGGGGATTGAACCCAGGACCTTCTGCATGCTAAGCATGTGCTTTACCACTTGAGCTGCATCTTCCCCCCAAAAATGGGCATTTTGTATCTTGCCCCACCTCCCCCTCCTTCCCCAGTTCCCTTCCCCCATCTCCCCATCACTGGACGGATCACTAGGCTGCACTTACCATCTGAAGACCGGGAGCTGTGATTTAATTCATTCCTTAAACATCTTGTTAATTCTTTCCCTTGGATCTAATCATAGCTCTCATTTTTGTAGCTAATCATGTTTTGTTTGCTTTGTCTGCTTGTTAATTCTTCCTAAAATCTCCAGCAGCATTACGAAAACCCTCTGAACATTATTATTTCCCTAATGACCAAACGGATCAGACATGTAACTGACCGGTTCCAGTGTTTCCTGGGACCCGCCTCTTCCTCCTAACCCCTCGTTCCAGGCCCTCTACTGCAGTCTGGACGGGGCCATGCCGGCCGGCCCCCCACCTTGGCCTGGGCCCCTCGCCTCCGCCGGGGTCAGAGGCTCCGTGCTGTGGAGCCCGGCCTTCCTCACCGCTGGTCTCACCCTGGTGCCCCCTCTGCTTCTGGAGCGCAGCCTCTAAGACTCACACGGGGGGAGGTGAGAGGGCAGTGCTTTCAGACCATGAGTGTCTGAAAAGCGCCTTGATTCTGCCTCCCTCGGGATGGACGGGGGGCAGGTTGATGTCCTTTCTCCCTCGTCCTCTGGCTCCATTACGGCTCTGGAGAAGGCCTCATGAAAGCCGTCCACAACCTCTTGTCTTTGTGACCTTCTCTCCCCGGAGGCGTTTAGGCTCTTTTCTTCCTACTGGTATTTCAATATTTCAGGAACGTGCCTTACAAGGGTGTCTTTCCATCCATTGCGTGGGTCAGTTTTGGGACCTTTCAGCTTAAAATGCATGTATTTTGTGGCTGAGTTGGATACACAATTTGTCTTAGTTATTCGTAAGGTTTTTGAGAACAGGAAAAGAGGAGCCTGTGTTGGAGGAGGTGACTCTTCCGCACCTGTGTCCCCTCCCTGTGCCAATACGTGCTTCTGGAGGAGAGGTCCACGACGGTGGGGAGCCGTGTTTACCAAGGCAGGTGTGTGGGGAGAGCCTGCCTGTGGCCCAGAACTTTATCTCGCCTCCTTTCCTGGCTCTTTGAGGTCGTCTGCTTGCCCACAGCATGGGTGTGATTATCCCCGTGCGACCGATGAGAATAGTAACTTCCCCAAGACCCCACCAGATTTCAACCTGATGTGGGGCCTCGCTGACCCCAGAGCTCAGATTCCTAGTCGTGTGACTGGAGGGGCTCCCTGGGGAATTATTCCGGGGCAGAGAGGGGAAGAGTAGGAACAGTCACCAGCGGCTAACAGGACCGTCCGCGCACCTCGCGGCCAGCCGCGCTCGAGATCGTTTGATTTTCATTCTCTCTCTTTCCCTCCCTTAGGGGGATGGTGAATCTCCCAGGAGGACACAAATAAATCGAAGCTCCCGAGGCCAGGGAACAGTCTTTTAAGACTCTGTGTTTCCTCCGTAGAGTCCAGCAGAGATGAGCGAGCTGCAGGATACATTCTTAGTGGACGACGGGGGACCTCAGTCTCGGGCCCGTGTGATTCCAGGTTGTGATCCGTCGGCTCTGAGCGCAGCTCCGTAACCTCAGAGGCAGAGAATACCTGTTAGGCCTGTTCCTTTTCAAAAACAGATTTCTTTTGAGGGTGACCTGGGCCTCTTCCGTAGAAACAAGGAGTAAGAGAAACAGCCAGCTGGGTCCCTGTGGGTTTTAACCGGGAACCCTGCGCACTGATCCCAGTCAGCCTGCCTATTTCTTTCCTGATTCGATGGTGCAAAAGTAAACAGGTGACACAAGGTCTCCATGAAGCCTCCTCCCTGCTGCAACAGAAACTGGAGAGGACAGAAGTAAATCGTTCCCCGACAAATGGAGTCTTCAGCTGGATTCTCTTTCCAAAATTAAATTTGCTCGCTTTCTGTCCTGGTTTTGCAACGTAGTGATTAACACATTAAATCGATTAAACTCTTAAGTAACTGCTCACGTTTGTTTGCATGTATTTTTTAGACGCACACACACAGAATCAGCCTGAACCAAAGGTGTAATTTATTTGTCTGCCGTCTGAGTCACCGAGGTCCCTCAGGACATCTTTGAACTTGTTCCTTCTTAATCTCCGTGGAGTTCCCCCCCCCCATACGTGATTTATTTAGAAACAGGCTACCCAACCTATTCCTTGCTCTCTGTTTCAGAACTCGCTCACATGACTTAAGAAGTGTTCGAACCATGTACTCCGGGCTTTTACAGCGTGAACAGTGGGGAACGTTGCTTTATCACGGAAATCCGAAACGGCCACCCTCCCTGGACGTACCAGTCCGTGCTGGAAGGGCGCAGCAAGAAGACAGGAGAGACTGTTTCATACGCTTTTCAAATCCCTTAAACTCTTGGCACTACAGCCTTCGATGACATTTTACCTAAGGTTCAAAAGAAGTTTTCTCCCTAAACATTTACTCAGCTTTCAGCCTTGAGCAGAAGGAAAATCAAAGATAATACACGATTCTTAGCACCCAGGGACAAGACCACCATTTTTTTCCAGACCCAAACCTCTTCTAGAACATTCGTGAAGCTCCGTGGCGTGTGGCCAAGAAGACAGCAGAGCTCAAGCTGCAGCTTTGCTACCAGGGACCGCGTGACGGGGGGTGAGCAGCTCTTGCCCTCTTGGCCTCAGCTTCCTCAGGTGTGACGCGGGGAGGCACCTGCTTGGCCCCGTCGGAAGCTGGGTTTGGGTTCAAATGCTTTACTGTTGGTAGAAGCCCTTTGTGTGGCCTGAGGCTGTCCCGACACAGAGCACTACTGTGTGGCTGTTTATTCCTGCTCCTCCGTGGTCTCCCCGGAGGTGTCGGCAGAAGGGCCCGCTGCGGTGCAGGAAGGGACGTCAGAGCATCAGGGCCCGAGTGCTTGTTCTCAAGCTTTCGTGCCCTCTCTCCTCTGTGTGCATCTGTGGGGGGTGGGACTGTGTGCATCTGAGGCCAGACGGGGGGGGGGGGGGTTGGTCAGCTCCGACCTCCTTCTGGCTATTGTGTCCAACGGTGGAAGCCTTGTCCCTTAAGACTAAGATCTCAAACCAGTAGAGTTCAGAGATGCTGGGACAAGGAACAGAATACTCAGGCAGGGACGAGGCAGTCCCAGCGGGGAAGGCGTTACCCACATCCAGACACGTGCCTGTTCTGTGATGGGTCTCTGCCCTCACCGTGGTGGAGGAGCTCCCCTGTCACCCGCCTGCCCCAGGTGGCGGGCTGGTCTCCCCAGGGAGCAGTGCCTCACCAGGGACTCAGTGTGACAGATTAGACACCAGGAGCTTCCTAACCCGGAGCAGAGACCCATGGCATCCAGTGGGCGACACTGGACCTCCTCGATCTTACAGCCTCTTCACCATGGCGGAGATGGGAGCTCCTCTGACAAGCCTGTTCTGCGGTGTTCTTTGAGACGTAATTTCTTGGACTCTGTAACCTCTTCTTACAGATGATCATAAGCATCTAATTCCTTGGATTGAATCCCTTCTGTTTAAACTTTCTCTCATCTGTGATTAAACCCTGTGCATCATGATGTTTTGTAATTAATGTATCTGTACCGTAGTATGTAAACATAACCATATTCGATGCCTGCTTAATTATTTTTAAACTAATGGATATATACGATTTCAGATTTTTTAGCAACTTCCACCAGGGAGCGTGCGACAGTCCCGGCTGGCATGGTTTTATGCAGCACCGTAATGTCATCCAAACTGACCCAAGCTCAGGTCTGCTGTGGGCCGATGGCGTGTGCACGCAGCCCTCTGCCGTGGCCACGTGGAGACGGGCCCGCTCCCGTGGGTGTGACAGGTGTTCGAACAAGTTGCCCTCAGCGAGGAAAATGCCTTGAAATGGCTTTCCTTTCTCTTTCAAATCCCCACCCTGGGTCAAATCTCTCGTTCCCGTGCCTGGATTGTACCTTCTCAGACAGATGTCTCACCCTTTTTGATTTGAATGACTGGCCTTCTGGCACAAAGAGTCTGGTGGGACCTAAATCAAGCCTTTCATGTCAATTTCTTTTGCTGTTTCGCAGCTTCAATCCAAGGGGGGCTCAGAGACATGCAGTGGGGGGCACTTCTCTGCCCTGCCTGCCCACCCCTCGCCAGGCCACCTCCGACCCCCCGGGGGGGGGGGAGGAGACACAAGGCACAGGAAGTGTTACGCTGCCTGTTGGTGGCCTCTGGGTGGCTCTTTCTTGCGGGGTGGGGGGATCTTGAGGCTCCTTTAGAGATGCCCTAAGTAAGGGCTATGCCCTCTGACCGCCGTGTCCAGCAGCCTCCCAGCTCCTGCCTCCAGAAGTGGGCCTCACTCAGACCCCGCCTCTCCCAGCAGTAGGTCTCTTGGGCAGGTCCCCAGGACAGATCCCACCTGGCCACCTTCTCCACTGCCCACGGTCCCCCTGCTCTGCCACTGGCTGAGCAACAGATGCGCGCTGTCTCCTCCCTCTGCCGTCAGCTCCGGCCTTGAGACCTGCCCAGGCACCGGGATTTGTGCCCTGATGCCCACCTGCCCTCCCATCACACCCAGCCCCACCCAGCCTCGCCCCGGAAGTCCCCTCTCCCCACCGGCCTCTTCCGGTCCATCTCCTGTGCGCAGGCGGGAGGTGTGAGGTCAGACAGCAGAGCAGGAGGAACTGTCCTCTCCATGTAGCCAGCACCTCTCGAAAGGACTTGTCCCTGTTTGTTGTGTTTTTTTGATTTGTTTGATTTTGTTTCTTTGTATTTTTCTTTGGTTGCTCTGGTTTAGCTCCAGAAAATAAGAAACTAGGAGAAGTAGCGTTTCAACACCCCGTGACACGAGCGTCTTCCTCTCCCAGCTCAAAACACTTCCAGGTTCTTTCACATGTGGATTTTCCTAATAATTCCTGGAGGCAAGCAGGCTCACATTTTAACCTTCCATCAAGAAAACCGAGGCCGAGTGACCTTAGGGAGCAGCAGAGGTCACGTGGGGACTGACTACCCAAGTCTCCTTCGAATCCAGCACTTCCTGTGTCTTTAACAACCAAGCCCCGCAAAACACGGCCGCCTCGCACACCGCGTCCCGTCTGCCTGGCGCCGCGAGGAGACAGGACGGGGAACGGGCTGTCAGCTCCGTTGGCGGCCCGGCGTGTGGGGCGCTGACGCCAGTTCTGACCGGCTCGCTCCTTTGTGCCCCACGCCAGCTGGTGCCGCTGCGGGCCTTCACCTCGTGTGCGAGGGAAGAACAGATCTGACTCCAGACGGGATGTTTCTTCCCTTTAACCTTTGTGTTCTATTGCTTTTTCCACAAGTGCATCACTAACGGGATGTTGCCTGTGAGCTTAAATTATACATAACAGCCCATCCCGGGAACCCTGCCTCCCAGGTGATGAGTGTTAAGCTAAAATACCTTTGTCAGCTCCCAGGAGGCCTCCCGACCAGGCGCCCCTGTGAAGGACGGAAGACATTAACGTGCACCCTCCAGAGGCTGACCGGAAACAGGGGCTGTCTGACTGGCCTCCCTCCGCTTTTAGTATAAATGGAGCCTGAATTCTGACTCAGGCAAGATGGCTCTTCGGGATGTCAGTCTGCCATCTTCTTGGTCTGCTGGCATTTCTGAGTGAAGTCGCAGTTCCTTGCCTCAACCACTCGTCCCTCGATTTATCGGCCTGTTGTGCATCGAGTGGTCCAGGCTGGGACTCGGTAACATCTGCACGACATCGGCCCATCTCCACAGAGAGCTTGTGAGTTCGGCGTCATCCTCAGGGCTCCTCGCGGCCGCCGCTGGTCCTGAGCCCGTGCGCTGCAGCTGAGTTGGGTCTGCAGCCACCCCTGCCCCAGCAAGCAGCCCCCTCGAGGCCCCGTGTGCACGTGCACACGGACGGCGGCCAAAGAAACACCACTCAGGCAGAGCCTTCCAACATCTCCTGAAGACGTGAGGGAGGGAGGGCCTGCCCCTAAGGCTCCTTCAGGGACACAGGCACCGGGAGGGCAGTCTGGTCTGCAGTTTCGCTCTGTCCCAGCGCCTGGCATGGGGGGGCTCAGCCACAGGTGATGAAGGGGCACCGGGGTGTCGAGGACACAATCGTCAGGTTCTCACCATCAAGAGATGTGCCCTGTGCTTTTTCAGACTTTCATTCGCTGAGACTGATGCAGCTTTAGCAGGACGGGAGGGTGGGGGTGGGTGGGGAGGGTGGGGTGATGGGGAGGGAGGGTGGGGGTGGGGCAGGTGGTGGCCCCGGGAGGCTGGGAGGGTGAGGCCTCTCCGGCCTTGACCCTCACTCCCCCCACCCTGCCCAGACAGCGGGAGTCTCTGGCAGCCCCTCACCACTGAGGTCTGAGAGCCCGGAGTCCAGGCTGCCTTTCTGCAGAGAGATTTCTCCAGATGACTGACGTCTCCTTGTCGGCAGCTCCGCTGTCTCACACGTTTCAACTCCTTCCCACGCGATTCCGCCTGAGGCTCTCAGCCTCGCCCTCAGGTGACCCTGAAAGCTGCCTTTTCCCAAACGAGGAGGCCCGGCTCACTGTTGCCCCTGGCGGACACCCTCAGGCCAGGACTGCGCCTCCTCAAAAGATTTAAGATAGCGCAGCTGGTGTTTTGGAAAGTGATTAGTAACCTGGCGTTTGCTCAGCTCAGCTGCCTGAGTTGAAATCTGCTCACATCAGTCAACCAGCAGCTGTGGAATATCTGCTGGGAGTTTGGGTCAAAAGAAACACAAAGTGGTCCCTACCAGGAAGCCGCTTCCCCCTTGCCTGGGGAGGCTCGACGGGTGGTGAGGACGGCAGCTGGTGCTTCAAGGTGCGTGGGTGCTGAAGGGGACAGCGGTTGGGGCAGAAAGAGGACTGGGGCAGGAGTGGGTGGGGAGGTGGGGCACAGAAAGGGAGGCACAGGTTGTGCGGGTGACAGTGGCAGCAGGAGCCGGGAAAGTGCAGGAGGTCTCGGGGCCCCTCAAGGAGGCTGGCCTGCCTGGACAGAGGGCGTGTGCTGGGACTACAGCTTAACCAGCTGCCAGCAGACGTGGGAAGCCTGGATGTGCGAAGCCTTAGGCGGGTGATTCAGAGATCAACTCATTCAGCAGGTAGAGCAGGAACCAGACCAGAGGCTCCAGAGACGCGGACCAGAGAGGAGGCACGAAGTGGTGTGGGCTGGCCTGGGGAAGCAGGATGCGGGCGGGAGAGAAAGGACAAGGCCTGGCAAGAACGACAGGATGTGGTAACAGACTGGATGCAGAGGGTGAGGAAATGAGAGACTTGCAGGCCTCTGGAGGTAAGAGACGTAAAAAGTTTAGGGCAATCATTCCAAAGTCCACAAATGATAAATGCTGGAGAGGCTGTGGAGGAAAGGGAACCCTCCTACACTGCTGGTGGGAATGCATTTTGGTGCAGCCATTATGGAAAACAGTATGGAGATTCCTCAAAAGATGAAAAATAGACTTCCCATATGACTCAGCAATTCCACTCCTGGGCACATATCCAGAGGGAACCTTAATTCTATAAAATGATTATAAATCAATAAAAAAATTAAAAAAAAAATACATGCACCCCAATGTTCATAGCAGCACTATTTACAATAGCCAAGACATGGAAACAACCTAAATGTTCATTGACAGATGACTGGATAAAGAAGTTGTGGTATATTTATACAATGGAAAACTACTCAGCCATAAAAATGATAACATAATGCCATTTGCAGCAACATGGATGGCCCTGGAGATTGTCATTCTAAGTGAAGTAAGCCAAAAAGAGAAAGAAAAATACCATATGAGATCACTTATATGTGGAATCTAAATAAAAAAAAGACAAATGAACTTAAATATAAAACAGAAACAGACTCAGAGACATAGAATACAGGCTTGCAGTTGCCAGTGGGCAGGGGGGTGGGAAGGGATAAACTGGGAGTTCGAGATTTGCAGATACTGACTGGTATATATAAAATAGATAAACAAGTTTATACTGCAGAGCACAGGGAAATATATTCAATATCTTGTAGTAGCTTATGGTGAAAAAGAATATGAAAATGAATATACATATATTCATGCATGACTGAGGCACTGTGCTGTACACCAGAAACTGACACAACATTGTAAACTGACCATACCTCAATTAAAAAAAAAGTTTAGGACAAATTTTAGTGGCATGAGAATTAGCTGGAGAGCTTCTTTCTTTTTAAAAAATATTTTTATTATTTTTAAAAATTGTGGTAAAATATACATAATGTAAACTTTACCATTTTAACTGTTTATAAGTGTCCAGTGCAGTGCATTTACATTCACAGTGTTGTATAGCTCTCACCACCATCCATCTCCCAAGCTGACACTCGGCCCCATTACACATGGGCTCCCCATTCCCATTCCCCTAGCCCCTGGGACCCCTCATTCTACTTCCTGTCCCTGAATCTGACAGCTCTAGGAACCTCATGTAAGTGGAATCATCCAGCTTTTGTCCTTTTGTGACTGGATACACCTTATTTCACTGAGCATACTGTCCTCAAGGTCCATCCGTGTTGCACATGTCAGAATTTCCTTTCTTTTTGGGGCTGAGTAATATTCCATTGTATTGATGGACCACATTTTGTTTATCCACCATCCATCGATGGACGCCTGGGGTGCTTCCACCTCTTGGCTATCGTGAATGATGCTGCTGTGAACATGAGTGTGCAAATACCTGTTCCAGTCTCTGCTTTTAATTTCTCTCTCTACTCTCGAATTTTACTGTAAGTGAACCAACCTGCTCCTTCAATACTTGACTTAGAAGTCTCCTCAGCTAAATACCCAATTTCGTCACTTGCAAATTCTACTTTCCACCCAATGCTAGAGCACAGGGCAGCCCGGTTCTTGGTGACTTATAACCAGGATTGCTTTCCTCCAGTTCCCAATGACACACTCCTCATTTCTGTGTGAGACTTCGTAAGAATAGCCTTTAACATCCATGTCTCTACCAACATTCTGAACACAAGAGGTCTGTCTGCCGATTCAGTCCATGCCGCGTGTCCCACGGCCGTCCGTGTAGGTGCCAGTGGCATCGTGGCATGAGCACTGCCGTGAGTGGTCAGGTCAACCACTCTCACCCTACCTTTCTCCACGGGGAGCCACGTAACCACAATGGGTCTCAGTCGTGGTGGGTGGTGATGGTGGGGAACATGACCTTTTCTCAAGACTGTCCCAAGGGTGAAAGCAACCATCTTAGTGCCCTGCACATCCAAGGAACTCCAGTCACAGCCTTCTCGGCCCCTACGAGGCCTAACAGTCAGACAACCAAACCCATCTCTGTCCTCCATACCGACCCCTTGCCTGCTAGTCAGTGGGGGGACGTGGCATTCTCTCTGGGGGACACTTTTTTAGAACAGAGACCTAGGAGAGCCAATCCCAGGTTACAGAGGCATCCCGTCTGTGCCCCGTCTCCGCCTGATAGGGTGATGGTGTCTGCCGAGGGCCCTGGGGAAGGGGCCAGACTTGGCCCGGCCGCTGGGGCCCTGGTGGCCGGTGACTGGGCTCGTCTTTTCAGGTTTCTAGGCCCTCAGTCTCCCTGCTGTCCCCGCCCCAGTACGGGGATTTGTTGTCCAAGGATGTGGACTCACGATGTCAGAAGGTGGTAAGCGGTGTTTAATGGTTAAACCAGAAGCGGCCACCCCGTCAGTCCTCGGTATCCGCAGAAATGAGCTGAGCGCCTCGCACTGACGTGGGGTGAGCGAACCCCTGCTCACACGCACGAAGCCCCGAGCCCGGAGTTACAGGGGACCGCCACGCATCACCCCGGCAGAGACACTCACCACAGGAACTGAAGCAAACCCCGGCACAAGCAGGCTCGCCCACGCTGACGCGCACCTCGCCTCCGTGCGCCCCGGCGCGCCCCCGACGGAGCGTGGCCGTCACGCAGCTCTACTCCGTCCCTCCCGCCAGGCAGGGAGCCCCCGCCCCCTGGGCCTCAAGGGGGCGAGGAGGGGGCGCCACGCTCCCAGCGACGTCTTCCCTTCTCCTTCCTTCCCCTGTGTCTCGTCACCTCATGGCACCAAAGCAGGCCCCGCTCGATTTACTTTGGCCTCTGCATCTGCACTTGCATATGTTAGCTGGCTTTTTTTTTTTTTTAAGAGGCAGCTACTCCTAAGGCTGGAATTAGATGTTGTTTCGCGTGCTCAGGGAACTAACTGCAGGATGAGAAAAACGCCCTCACCCCGAACAGCAAGCGGGGTGCCTCCTAGTTTTTAACATAAAACATGAAGCGAACGTGCTTCACCGTCATTTTTAACGTCCTGGTACATCTGAGGGACCCATTTCAGACAAGTGATCATCAAGCGGCTGGTGAACCTGGTTTGAAACCCCTATGGGATGAACGTGCTGTGCCGTATTCAGATCGTTTTAAATCCAGACCCTGCGTGGACATTCGTCTCTCACGGCCGCCTTCGGTGACGTGCGAGTTCACGTACACAGGACGTCGCCAACGGGACATGTTCTCCCCAGGCCATTAATTCAAATGCCCGTTTTCTAGCTCAACCCAGATGAGCAGAGAGGTGGCAAAGACACGGCCCTGGAACGTTTCCTGTGACCTACATGCAGTGATGGGGGTGGGGGGCGGAGGTGGAGGAGTGTGGAAGGGTGTGCGTGCGCCCAGCATCAGGTCATCACCCACACACGCTGGAGAGACTTTGAAATCTGTCAGACGTAACAGAGAAGTGATTTTTCTTAATAGACACACGTGGTCAAAATCAAAGCAAGTGAAAAAATTTGATTAAAAAAATCTGTCCATTGAGGCAGGAAGGTACAGCTCAGGGGTAGAGCTCATGCGTAACACGCACAAGGTCCTGGGTTCAATCCCCAGTACCTCCATTAGATAAGTTAAAAAACATTAAAAAAATCTGTATGTTGAAAAGCCATTCTCCCGTCTCTGACTTGGTAGTTGCTGGTGTGTCTTTCCAGTATTCTTTTATGCATAGGTGGATACATTTTATTTCCCCCCAAAAGGAAGATTCTAGAGGAGGAATGCTATTTTTTTTTTTAAACAGAGATAAGTCATTCGTTATTCATAATAAGCCCCTTTGACCACACCTGAGTCAGGCCAGCGAGGTCACAGTCGGGGCCCCTGGAGAGCTCCAGGGTGGCTGGCGGACATCGGGAACCGCAAGGAGATTAGGGGAGGAAGTGGACGCACCAAGACTTGCGTTTATGTGGAGAACCTGCCGGTCCTCTGGAGAGGCAGATCACAGGAGACCAAGACCACGTGATAATTACCACAAGGACACACCGTTGCACTGATAGTTAAGAAAATGGTCAAGGAAGCTGCAGCCAGGCCCACCTGCGATGTTGCAGTGACTCTTCTCAGCCGGTTCCCACTGAATTAAAGAGCACGTCTTTGTGACAGAAACAAGCTATAAACCGGACGAACAGCAATAGGAACAGACCACGTTAAAGTTTAGTGCTTGCATGTCACAAAAGGCGCTATAAACAAAGTCCAAACCAATGCCGGCAACAAAAGCAGCCAGACTGGGAGGAGGCATCTGCCACACTCACAGGCGACGGAGGGTGAGTATCCGGCAGCCGCCAAAGTCCCTCCAAATCATTGTGTTTAAGAAAGAACAACCGGGAACAGCCTCAACCTTCACCCATAGGGAAACAAATGAACAAACTGTAACAAATTCACAGGAGTAGCACTGAAGTGGCAGCGCAAACAAGCGTCCTAGGCCTTCAGGGAGCACCGGGACGAATCCTGAAAACACAGAACGGAGTGAAAATGTAAGTTGCAGAAAACCATGTGAGGTGTTATCTTACAAAATACCCCCAAACACCACATATGGCTCATTTACACATCCACGTGTAAAAATACAACACGGATGGAAAAGAGAGACATGGGGACCCAGGAGGGGTTCTGCTGAGGAGAGGGGGTGGGAGGAAGGACAAGCGTGAACGGTGACTGTATCTTTAAAAACCACCAGGCAGCCTCGCCGGCCTTTGTAAAATCTGGGCGGTAGCTGCATGTATTACCCTCTGTACTTTTCTGAATGTTTGAAACATTTCAGAGAGCGAGAGAGACTCTCCCAGGAGTCTGGAACAAAGCCACCCCGGGCCCCTCTCTCACCCCCACCTCCCTGAGCTGCTCGGAGCGGGGTCAGCCGGCAGCTTCTCAGAAACGCAGGTTCCCAGGTCCCGCCCAGCCCCAGAGGATCAGAGCCTGCATTTCAACAAGCCCCAGAGGATTCCTGTGCGCGTGAGCCGCCCCCGCTGCCTCGCTACCTTCTGAAGCGCTGGGTGTGAGTCACGCGTAGCCTGTGGTCTGGTTTCTTCGCCCCCACCTGGGGCAGGAGGGCTGTGTGTGTCCCACAGCTGCTCTTCTCAAAACATCCAGCTTCGCCACCGACTGCTGACCGGGCTGAGAGGCCCCCGTCAGTCCCCTTGGCCTTTGAGCAGCTGTCCCGTCGCAGGACATGGGCACACGGCGTCAAGGTCAATGGATGTTTTATGAATGAACAAGAACCCACATTTTCAGACGGTGGTCAAGCCATCATCATAATCAAACCGCTCCTCCAGGGAATGGGGGTGCCTGGTCCAGCAGCATTTTCATGCACGGAGTGAATTTCTCACTGTCTTTTAAAGTTCCAAATCTAAAATAAATGAAATTCACTTTTCAATTATCCATATATTTTTAAAAGTGCATCTTTCAAATTTTGTAGCAAAAAATTTGTAGCAAAATTTGTTTTTTTTCTGGCACATCTCAGTCAATTGGTGTAGAAAAGATCCGCATTTCAAGACTCAATCTTTTCCAGACGTCTTGGCCCCATCTGAAAGCCCGAGGAAAGATAGGACCTTCTCCCCAGATAAATGCACATAATTGGTACACAATGCAGGGTCCGCAGACCCCCAGTAAGGAGCCCCTGCCCTCCGCTGACCAGGCTGCGGACGCGGCCCTTCCTCACCTGGCCCTGTTCTGGAGTTTTCCCCGGGTCACAGGAGCACAGCGCCCGTGGACACCCCCCAGCACGCCACACTGGCAGTGAACTCACTTCTCTTGCTGTGAAAACAGTCCCAGCAACCCAGTGACAATCACGACCACCCTGATAGTGCTCACCTCGCTGGCTGAAAAGCGATATTTTCCCACCTGTGGGTCCAAGAGACAGGAGGCCGCCACGAGAGCCACCCTTACTGGACAGGAGGGAGGGAGCTGTCCTCAGTCACCTGGACCAAACAGCATTTTATCAAGTGGGTTTTGTGTCTTTTTTTAAGATACAGAAAAGGGCCTTGGAAGTGGTCAGCAAAGCAGTGGGAATATCTCGCTCTATTCACAAGCACCATTCAGAGCCCCGCGGTTTATGTGCAACAAACAAGTAACACCAGAAGGAATGAAGGGATGGGAGGAGCCTCTGCGCAAGACCCTGGTGGTGTCAGAAGCCCAGATAGTAAGGTCTAACCACCCCAAGTTGGTGCTCGTTTCCTCAAAGGAAAGTCCAGGGCCCGCGCCTTGTAGCAAGCCACTGCCAGTCCCTTCAGGAGAAACGCCAGCTTCCAGCAAGAGTGATTTCCCCGACTTTCAGTCGTTGCGCCTGGGAGTACTCTGGAATAATAATAATAATAATAATAATAATAATAATAATAATAATAATAATAATAATAATAATAATAATAATAATAACAACAACAACAACAACAACAACAACAACAATAATAATAGTATTTGCACCATTCTTTTGTTCTTGTTTTTTCTCTTTTTTAACTGATGTAGAGTCAGTTTTCAATGTTGTGTCAGTTTCTGGTGCACAGCACAATGTCTCAGTCATGTATATATGCACACGTATATATTCCTTTTCATGTTCTTTTTCATTATAGGTTCCTGCAAGATGTTGAATATAGTTCGCTGTGCTCTACAGAAGAAACTTGTTTATCTGTTTTAGATACAGTAGTGCGTATCTGCAAGTCTCAGGCTCCCATTTTATCCCTTCCTATCCTTTTCCTCCCTGATGATCATAAATTTGTTTTCTATGCCTGAGTCTGTTTCTGTTTTGTAAGTAAGTTCATTTGTCTTTTTTTTTTCAGATTCCACATATAAGTGACATGATGTAGTATTTTTCTTTCTCTTTCTGGCTTACTTCACTAGAATAACAATCTCCAGGTCCATCCATGTTGCTGCAAATGGCATTATTTTATCTTTTTTATGGCTGTATAGTATACATTGTATAAATATGCTACAACTTCTTTATCCAGTCATCTGTTGATGGACATTTAGGTTATTTCCATGACTTGTCTATTGTAAATAGTGCTGCTATGAATATTGGGGTGCATGTGTCTTTCTGAATCAAGGTTCCCTCTGGATATATGCCCAGGAGTGGGATTGCTGGATCATAGGGTAAGTGTATTTTTAGTTTTTCAGGGAATCTCCATACTGTTTTCCACAGTGGCCGCACCAAACTGCATTCCCACCAGCAGTGTAGGAGGGTTCCCTTTTCTCCCCAGACTCTCCAGCATTTATCATTTGTAGACATTTTAATGATGGTCATTCTGACCAGTGTGAGGTGATACTTCATTGTAGTTTTGATTTGCATTTCTCTGAAAATTAGCGATATTGAGCATTTATTCATGTGCCTATTGGCCATTCATACGTCTTCATTGGAGAACTGCTTGTTTAGGTCTTCCGCCCATTTTTGGATTGGGTTGTTTGTTTTTTTTCTTATTTAGTTATATGAGCTATTTATATATTCTGGAAATCAAGTCCTTGTCAGTCTCATCTTTTGAAATGTTTTCTCCCATTTCATAGGTTGTTGTTTTGTTTTGCTTATGGTTTCCTTTGCTGTGCAAAAGCCTATAAGTTTAATTAGGTCCCGTTTGTTTATTTTTGCTTTTATTTCTATTGCCTGGGTAGACTGCCCTAGGAGAACATTGCTGAGATGTATGTGAGATAATGTTTTGCCTATGTTTTCTTCTGAGGTTTATGGTGTCTTGTCTTATGTCTTTAGTACATTTTGAGTTTATTTTTGTGTATGGTGTAAGGGAGTGTTCTAGCTTCATTTACATGCCGCTGTCCAGTTTTCCCAGCACCATTTGCTGAAGAGACTGTCTTTATTCCATTGTATGTTCTTGCCTCCTTGGTCAAAGATGAAGTGACCAAAGGTTTGTGGGTTCACACTTCCTTACCCAGTCTTCTGTGGATGGACACTTAGGTTGTCTCCATGCACCACTGTTAACTCTGCAAAGCTTTCACTTTGTGTTGGTCTGGCGTCTCAATTATGTTGCCAGAAAGGAAGCAGATTTCTTTCTCCACTCGGGCCCGCAGCCCCCGACACGTCCACACAGCCCTGGACAAGCAGCCACAGAAGCCACAGACCTGTGCGGCTATGGCTCAGTGCTGGGCCTCGGGGCCTGGGCTGTTGCTCACCTTCCTGGTGCCTCAGGTGTTTGTGCAGTGATTCCCTGTGGACACAAGTCGGCTCCCCTAGGACTCAGTGCTGAGGTCAGAGGCTGATTGAAAAAGACCCAGAAACTTTGAAGAAAGGCTTAGATGTTTCTAGCAGGGTAGCCTTCGTGAGAGAGGCTGGCCTTTCCAGGAGAACCCCCTTTCTTTGGGGGTTTCAGGTAATTTAGTTCAGGAAATAAAATGAAACTTTGGGTGAGTAGCATTTTTATTTGTTATTTTAATTTACTGCAAATGTTGCAGTGATGTTTTTAAAATAAGCCAACTTTGTCAAAATAATAGAGGGAAAGATGGTGGAGATGGCTCAGAGGCTGGTTAACTAGCCGGCCCCCTCAGGAGAGCGGAGGGGGTCCTTGTGGGGCAGCTGGCTTTGCCTGGCATTCTGCACTTACAAAGCACCCCCCCCCACCCCCGCCGCAAGCTACAAAATATAAAGGATCCACAGTTGTATCTTCAGGGAGCTTCAAGTTTCAGAGCGAGAGAGAGCGCAGGGAGGACTCACATGAACACATTCAAGCTATTTGTTTCCAAAGAGATGAGGCTGGAGATGTGTCAGGGAGCTCGCCCTGCTGGTCGTGGGTCAGCACTGTTATCACTGCACCCAGCGGTTCTGCACAAGCGCAGTCTCTAGGGAGCGGCGTGGAGGATGTGGCAGCTGGGAAGCAGCAGAACGGAGCTCTAGTCCCGGGCTGGCCTCCGGGGGAATCTTCCGTTGAGGCCAAAGGATGCGATCCCCTGGGCCTCAGTCTCCTCTCCCAGAAGTCCAGAGGCTTAAGGCGTGCGGGGGGAGCCCCCGCCTCGCTTCCCCTCGCGGCAGCATCTAAGAGCCGTACCTCCCTGCCACGGAAAGGGAGTCGGTACTGATTTCTTGCTGCCTCGGAGGAAAACCAGCCGCGATGCCCTGGCAAACACTCGAGCAAGCTCGGCCCTGTGCGAGCCGCTTCTCCGCATCCCGCTGGCCGCCACTGGGCCGGGGGGCAGCTAGGAAGGCCACGGAAAGATCCGCCCAGCCCGCCCGGGGGGAGGCACAGCGGCTATTTGCAGAGCTTCCTACAGGCCTTAATTAGTGAGTTCACACCTGAGTTTCATGCAGAACAGCCTCTCTCAGCAACAGAGAACTCCGGATGGCAGCGAGGCCCACCTGCAGGGGAGACGCTGCTGGAGGCGATGGACGAGTCAGCACCCAGTCCAGAACCCGCGGGGCTTGTAATTAGGGGCCAGAAAGAAGCCCCCTGAATCAGTCCCCTCCTAGCATAAAGGGAGATTAGCAGGTTATCCTGAGGTTACTGAAGGTCCCCATCAAACTACTGATAAAGGCACATTTGAGTTGAACTTGCCAAATCAGGATCCACAGAATTTCACACCCTGAGATCTAATTAGGGGCACCCATCACATGTTTTCTCCTCTGAAAGCAGGGGGGTGGGGGAAGCCTTAAAATTGGAGAAGAGAGACCCCGGAGGATCGGAACACTTTTGACTTTGTCTTGGAATCCTTTCATCTCCCAGTTAGAACGCCAGGCCCCTCCCAGTGAAAGCAATCATGCAACACGCCTCCATGCGGAGGACATGTGACCAAGGACGGATTTAAGTTCTTCTCCAGTTCCTCCTGGGGTTTGGACACGTTGTCACCCTCATTAAATGACGAGGCGAGGGACGAACACTCCATGGAGATCAAAAGGGAGTGGCGCTTAACATGAGGACCGAGCAGCCAGGACACTCGGTGGCTGTGCCAAGCCCGCCACTGTCACTGTCACCGGGGCAAGGCCTCCTCTCCACGAAAGCCTCCCGAGCCCCAGAAGGAACTTGTGACCATCAGGGCCACACACAACAACACAAGAAACCCCTCCTCCTTAATTCACAGTCGGGTCACTTCCAGACCTCGGAGATACTTCTCGGTTCATCGCCAAACTTGGTTTCAACAGACTTTCAGCCACTTTTCTTAAAATGAAGAGTGTGAAAAAATGTTTTCACCACTGAGAAAATTCAAAGAATGTTCTGCAGACTCCAAGTGCAGTTTCAGGAAAAGAGGCGGAAAGGCGTGAAGGACGGCTGCTCCCTCGTCGTGTCGTCCTCCGGGGACGAGCAATTCAGACGTGCACGTTCGGGCCTGATTGTTTAAAAACACCTGTTTCTATATGTAAAACTCTCATCTGATGCGAGGCATGAAGGTCATTTTGCAATGAACTCGGTGGGAAAAAAAAAAGGACAAAAACACAAAACAGAGTCACGGAAAATGGAGTTTGGATTTCCCTTTTGGGATCTTTTCTGCAGAAAGCTTCCGCCAGCACCTCGAGGGCTGAGCTCCAGCCCAAGGCGGCAAACTCCTAAGGGGCTTCCAGGGATGGGTGCTCACCTGTGCTTCTGTGTATTTCTGTGTCCAACAGCGGGATTTTCTGAGCATCTCACACAAGAAGGACAGAGAATTTTACACTCCAGAGCCTCCTCAGCGGGGGACTACTTCCGATCCCCAAACGCAGGGGAAGTGGGCATGTTTCCAGAAGCCCTGCTGTGTTAGGCTCTGCTTTGGACGCTAAGAGTGAGTGCTGGAATGATTCCCTTGACCAGACAAAGGATTCCTGAGAGCCGTAGGGACTCAGATGTGTCCCCCGGGGCTGGTGGGTGACGGTGCCTTCTCTGAGGAGCTGTAAGGAGGCACTTTCCTATAGGGAAGCAGTTTGGCTTTTCCCAAGGTCCAGGTGAGGGGGCAGAGAGGAAACCTACTCCAGGAGCAAAGGCATTTGAAGGGGTCAAGGAGGTCCCCAGGGCACGGCTTTCTGTTGAGAGGACTGGGCAGCAGCCTTGCAGCTGGGGGTGAGCCTGTCGGATGGATGTGGATCCCCTGCCCCATCCAATCAGGAAGACCTGGGTGGGGGGCTCCCTGCCCCTCCAAGCTCTTTTCTGCCAGAGCAGGGTGCTTACTGTATGGGGCCAAGACCCTGAGTCTGGCATGAGGCCGGTCTGAGTTCCAGTTTTGAGTCTGGGCTTTGGTACCATGTGGCCTTGGGCAGGTGACCCATGCCTTTAAAGCCACCTGTCCTCCTCATTGCCACCATGGCCCCCGCCGTGCCTTCCCAGGTGTGCAGGTACTTCAAGGGAGGCAACGTATGTGGAAGGGTGCGGACAACTGTGATGGCTGTTGAGATTGTTAGGAACGTGTCCTGTTTCTGGTTCTGTCAAAGATGCAGCGTGACATGTTTGCAGCCAGACAGGGCAGGCTGGGTGCAGTGGGGCCAGCACCCGGCATTAACTCTGCCTGGGGATAAAATCAGGGCCAGGGAACCCGGGCCGGGGCTGCTCCTGGGCGGGGTTGGGTCAGGTGGACAGGACACTGGCCGGGGTATGGCGGTCCTCCATTCTCAGTGATGTGGATTCAGCCCAGTCCACCGGACTGGGGACCGGCTGGCCTGCCCCCAGGCAAAGGGGCCACCGGGGATTCAGGACAATACGCAGAGGTCTGGGCCAGAAATACCCGGCGCACGGAGGTCCGACCGCAGGCAGCGCGCTCCAGCTGTGTCCGCTGGGACTGACCATGGAATTACTTAGCAGAGCTAATGGAATGAAATGTCTTGGGGATTCCAGCCCCTTTTCTCTGTCTGACTGATGTTGGAATCCGACCCGGGTTTGTGGGAATGAGGACTCAGATAAGCTCAGTCTGGGTCTCTTGAGTGGCTGGGGCCCGGATGGCCACCCCCGACAGCACCCAGGTCATACTGGATACGGCCCGATGGCTTTCCTTCCAAGTCCCCCTTCACATGATGTCATGTCGCATGTTGCTCAGCGCAAGCCTGTGTGTCAGGTGACAGGTAGGTAAGGCAGGTGTTACGATTACTCCCACTTTACTGATGAAAGTGAGGCTCACAGTGATGTGACTGGTCCAAGCTCACACAGCTGGAAGGTCGTGAGGCCTGGAGAAAGTCCGGCAGCCTGACTCTGCATGCCCTGCCTTCTCACTCCCGGGTCCTGCCAAGTGTTCTGGGGGCTTTAAAGTTTCATCCTCCTGGACTTAGGCTTCGGTGCCTAGAACCAGACCCTGGAACGAGGCAGCAGGCAAGGGAGCTGCCCCGCAGTCACCTGTCCCAGGTTGAGGGGGAGAACGTAAGCTGTTCCAGGCCAGCTCAGATGGAAGCTCTGTCCAGCCCGGGTCCTTTGTTCAAACAGTGGCCACAGTGACAATTTTTGTGGGTTGGTGACCCCAAAGGTATCACTTTCAAAGAGTGAGCTATGACTTTTCATGTAACCCGCAATGCTACCCAGGCAGTGGGGCTACTGAGACCTATAAACGGGGTCTCTGTCCTGTAGGGACACCTACTAGAAATGGAGCTTTACTTGAATGCCCTTAGATTATATTCCCGGCATTTTCTGGCTCCTGTCAAAGACACTTAGCTGGAGGCTACAGCCACCCTCTTCCATCACCTAAAAGCATGCTGCTTGCCCCACACACTTGGATTTTGCTGCCTCCCTCAAGGTTCCCTGTTAACTTTTTAAAAAAGGCATCTTTAAGGAGGGTAACAAGACAGGAGGAAAAAAACTCTGAGAAATTAAAGGGAAACCAGTCTAAGTGCATTTCTGGGCCGATGATCAAAACACGAGAAAAGATGGAAATGTCAGCTCAAAGGATACAGGAGAATTTGAACAAAATTAGTCGTCACAACCCTCAGACTGGGCTGGAGGGGCATTCCTCGCCCCGCTGGCCTTCCAGACAGACCAGAGCCTGGACCACAGCAGGCAGGTTTTCTGCTGTTGGTGTCTTTTAACATTTTGGAGTAGTTTAAAAAATTAGTTACTATAACAAGCTTTTACTAAAATTTACTTTTCAATTATTTTTCAATTTTTTTTTCATTCCATCAACTTTGGGTTTCAAACCATTAAATTTGGGAGTTTGAGATTTGCAAATGTTAACTGCTATATATAAAAGTAGATAAAAAATAGATTTCTTTGGTACAGAACAGGGAACTATATTCAGTATCTTGTAATAACCTTTAATGGAAAAGTCTGAAGATGAATATTTGTATATATATACGCGTGACTGGGACATTGTGCTGTACAGAAACTGACACATTGTAACTGACTATACTTCAATTAAAAAAAATCTTTACTCAATTAAAAATTTCACAGGGGTGGAAGCTATACAGAGGGGACTTACTGCTTTAGAGCTTAAAATGAAATGGTGTTTGAAAGTGTTAAATCACCTTTTTTAAAAAAATACTACTTTTATTTTAGAATATTTTTAGACTTATAGAAAAAATTACAAGGCTCGTCCAGAGAGTTTCCATGTCCCTTACCCCTAACTTTCCCTGTTAGTAACATCTTACATTCGTCTGGTCTATTTGTCACAACTCATGAACCAATACTGATACATTTTTATTAATTAAAGTCTATAGTTCACTCCGATTTTCCTCGTGTTTGGGGATGTCCTCTTTCTCTCCCAGGGTCCCATCCAGATGCCCCGTCACACCTTGTCATCTTGTCTCTGGCCTCCGGTTTTGAGCACCTGGACAGTTTTCAGTCCTGGGCAGGGATCTGTAGAATCTTCAGCTGGGATTTGTCTGATGTCTCCTCATGGTTAGGCTGGGGCTATGGGCTATTTGGGAGGAAGACCCCGGAGGTAAAGGGCCTTCTCACCACATCGGGTCCAGGCCACATGCTCTCAGGATGACTTGTCCCTGTTGGGGTTGACCCTGATCACCTGGCAGAGGTGGTGATGGTCAGGTTTCTGCACTGTAACCTCCTCCCCCCACCTCTCTCCCCACATTGTCCTCTTTGGAAGGAAATGCTACAGGCAGATGACACTTGATGAGTGCAGAGTTATGCTCCGCCTTCTTGAGGGCCAGGTCCCTACACCTATGACGTGCAATTCTTCTGTGTGGGAGAATTTCCCCATTTCCTTTTTTATTCAGTCATTTGTTTATATCAGTATGGACCCACGGACAGTTACTTTATATTTCGGGTTATTATCCAACATGACTATTTATTTTGTTGTTCACACTGGGAGCAGCTTTCAGCTGTTCTGACATCCCTCTGACGCAGCCCCATCCTTGTGTGCAGGGGCGTTTGGGTCTATGCTCCACCTCTTTTGGGTGTGTTCCTTACTCTTACCCTCTTTTGGTTTCCAGTCATTGAAGGAAATCAGGCCACAAGCTTTGGAGATGGCTAGGGGTCCACCCAGACCACGCAGTGCTGGGTCTTTCTTCATCCCCATTTAGAATTAGCAGGGAAAGAGTCAGGAAGAGTGGTTTAAAAAGCATTATTTTCTTAGGAAGTGAAAGTTCTTTCCCCTGAACTTTCGTTATTTGTGGTCCCACAAACCCTCTCAACAATGATTGTCTTCAGATCCCTCACGCTGCCAACACCTGAGGTTCATTTGCAAATTTGGGGACGATTCTTATCAAATAAAAGAGGTTATTACCATGCTGGCATGAAACATAGTGTTCATTTGTAAGTCCTGGCATTCTGTCCTTTTTCCTGTGTGTGTGTGTGACAACAAATATTTTTAAGCACAATAAGGCAAACATGACATTTGTGGTTTTTAGCAAACAAAAGTCAACCTTGAATTCTAGATCAATTTGTTATGCTAATTATTTTTAAACTCAACTGAAGAGTTCAAAATTACATTTTAACCAAGGTTTTAATTGGACCCTATCAATCACACTTACAGTTGAACCGCTTTTTGCATAGAAGTCTTATCTTCATGTTTCTATTCACTTTCGCTTGGCCTTTTGATCAGGAGGAGTGAGTGTGGCTTGTACTCAGTAAGGTTTTCTCAAGATATTAACTGTAGTTTTTTTTTTTTAGGCTAGATGATGTGACATTTTTATTACTTCCACAGAACAAAAGCAGCTTTTTCAGTTTCGTTTATGATAGGTTTTGTAAATGTCAAAATCTTTGTTAGTCAAAGTTAACATTCCAAAAGTCAAAGGATGGCATAAACAACGTTCAAGTGCACACAAGTAGAGCTGAAAGTAATTTCATATCACTTTCTCCCTTCCTCCAAAAATCGAGATAACCTACTTTGCAAATAATTACTTGAAAGAAAGAAATCAAACTGCAGGAATAAAAAAAAGACATGTGATATTTTAAAATATTATCTATCTGAATTTCAAATATAAATAAAAGCATGAACATACAGGCAAAAAAATCCAACGTGCAATCCATTTGCCATGACTAGTACTGCGAAGTTTAAGGTGATTAATCCTGACACCAGCTCCTTGAAACTGGCTTTTACAGAATCATGGAGGATTTAAAATTCAATTTCTATAGACTTTAGAAGTAAGCTAACATATTTTTTTCCTCCTGCTATCTCCAAGGATATCAAATTGTTAAAGTTTATGGGTGATTAGTGTGCATCTTTTATTTCTTTTCATTGTTTTCTCAATGTTTAGGAAATCACAAGCAGATTATTTAACGTGCTTTCAAAAGAAGAAAGAACAGTTTCCCTTCTTTATGGAGATGAGTGAGTTCAGGATACTGACATAAATTTAGAGTCACAAACTCAAATGTTCTCTGAGGCCAGACAAATGATGTGACGCTCAGCCCTGTGTGCCTGGCAGGAACAAAGGGAGCTGGAGAACTGCTGCCCGTCTGCTGCCTTCCAAAGAAACGCAGCCCTGCAGCCCACAACACGGCATCAGAAAGGGCCAGGGCTTCTGCTGTGTCCTTAAAAAATGTGCCATCTCCTAATTTTCAAGTGTTGACAGTTATTTTTCTGGAAACATTGTGTGTGGCCTGGGAGACATGTTTGGCCTACAAACCAACCCATCTGCAAATTGGCAGCTGCCCACAAGAACTTCACACTCGGAGCTGCTCCACGAACCACGATAACTTAGAATAAGAAACAGAATTGCCAAGATCATTTGAATTCTCAGGCTGGCTGATCTGAGCACTATATTTGAGAGATTAAAGAAACGTGAAAAGGTTGATTGGTGACTTAAGCATCAAAGTAAACAGAGGTGTAGGACCCTACCAGATATCACCGAATGAGAGTGACTGGATACCCTCACGTATTGAACAAATGCATGTGTCTTGTCTGCGCCAGGCTCCAGGAGCATAGCTGAGTACAGGAACCCTCTAGAGACAGGAGGTCATAAATAAATAAGTAAACAAGAGAACTAGCACTCAGTGATATCTACCAGGCAGGACAGTACAGTAGGGAAACGTGATAGCAGGTGCCTGGTCGGCTGCCCAGGCAGCCGGGAAACCTAAATACCCACCCTGGCGCTATCCAAGCGTCAAATTCTTCCTCCTTCCCCTTTTTGTTCTAGGTCCTTCGGTGAGGTCACTGGTGGTCTGTCTTCATAAATTGAAGGCCAGTTTAATTGTTACCTTTTAATCTTCTCCACTAGATGGGAGTGGGGGTGGGGCAGGTTGACCCAAGAGGGATTTAGGGAAACCTCTCATCTAATCAGCAGCTTAATTACATTGCCTAGGTGGGTGGTGCAGCTGCTTAACTCCAGACGTTTTCTGTGACTTCCTTTTAGCTTGAATTCCAAAGGGTATCACTTTGAGTGTGTCCCCAAATTCTGGGAATGTACCATTTGAGGATCTGTACCACCTTTTTGAGACAAGAACTAATGACAGCTTGGCAATGAAACGCCACCCCAGGGTGGGGGCTTCTCCCCACCTAAAAATATGACAAATATCTTTTAAAACTCCTACTATTTTTTTTCAACCCTGTGTGTTGAAATGGAGAAATCCTGGAATGTAAAGTCAGAAGACTTGGTTCAAAGCCAGAAGTTTGGCTCTGCTGTGGCAGACTCCTGATCTGGTACTCACCTAACCCGACAGCCTCATCTTGAAGACCCACTTCTTGGTGGGGGGAGGGGGGCCCCATGAGGACTGATTGAACATTTGAAAGCCAACCCTGCAAAGTTCAGTCTTTCCTGAGATATTGAACACTAGCAAGTGCTTAGGGTTAAAATAAGTTCAGGTTTTGAGACCCATTTCGCAGAGGTTGGGGTTTTCTGCAGCCCGGTGGGCCCCTCCCCCCGCCCCCGCCCCCCATACTTATCTAATCTCCCCTTCTCAGCCCCACTGGAAAGTCTAAGACCTCCCAGGCCCACCCACTGGCAGCCTCTGAAAGAATTCTCTTTCCACTGTGCCAGTATTTTACATGGGAAGGACGTGCTGCCCATAATAAAAAGAGCTGCAGGTTAAAAATGTAAGCAAATAACGGAACTGCAAGAGTAGATTCAGTACATGCAGCTTAGAGGCTATTCTTTTGGAAAGCAAAAGCATTTCTTTCACTTTTTTCCCCTTAAACACGGCTGGAAATGGACTGCTTTATCTAAGACTTCCATTTATAAACTTCTCAGAATATCGTGTCTGCAACACTGGGCTCGCTGGGTGCAGGGTGCCGGCCGGGTCTGGGTGCAGGAGGAAATATGCGAATGCGGCCGTTTGCCGCAGGGCGGTGTTATTTATACGGCGCTGGCTGGGCACGGTTGGCGCTGGAGCGCGGGAGAGGAGGGGAGGCTGGCCCCCGCGTGTGCGCCTGTGCACTCCGCGGAAAAGGGAATGCAAGAGCTTGGGGAGGGGGTGGGGAACAGCAGAACCGTTCACGGTCATGTGCATATAACTTGTGTTGGCAATATATCCTTACAGCATTGTACTTCGATTGCATTCCTCTGGGAGCAGGGCAAGAAATGGCGATCTGGGAGAGGGTGCTGCGATCGGTCGCGGGTGATCCGACCCTGCGGGTGACCGGCGGCCTGAAATTGGCAAATGAGCCTCCTCGACTCGGTTCCGCGGATCCAAAAATCAACCGCGTCGCCACCGCGAAAAAGCGCGAGAGGGTGGCTCCCGTACGCTGGCGACCCTCGGGCTCGGGGCCGGGCGTGGGGTGCGGGCTGCTGGTGGCGGGCCCTTGGGAAGCGAGGAGAGGTCACCGAGAGACGGTGCCCGCAGGGTGGGAGGGAAGCGGAGCCTGAGGACCACCCGGTCACTCGCTCCGCCCGCGCCGCCCCCTCCGGGCTCCCAGCCCACGCGCCCGCGGCAGCGCGCGCCGCCTCCTGGCCCCGCGGGGCTCGGAGCGGGCCCGGGCCGGGATCCTCGAGTCGGGCGGCCGGGCATCCCGTGTCCCCGCCCCTCCCGGGCTCCCGCAGCGGCGGCGGTGGCGCGTCGGGCTGGAGGGGGCGCTCGCGCGCAGGAGCCGGCGCAGCAGGTGCCGCGGTTACCTCCACCGCGCGGGGGGAGAGGGGGCGGGCCGGGGCGCGGGAGGCGGAGGGAGGCCGGGTTGCCGAGCCGGGGAGCGCGGCCGGCGCGGCAGGCTGGCACCGAGCTCGCGGCTTCCGGGAGGCGCCGGGGTCGGATAAATACATCCCGAGCGCGCGGGGAGCGCGGAACCGCCCGCATCGCCCGCGCCGCGCTCCGCAGGGCTCCCGCCGGCCGGCACAGGCACAGGCGCGGCGCCCGCTCCTCCTCCTCGCGCGGCGGGCGCGGAGCCGCGGAGAGCGGCGGGCTCGGCCGCCGGCGCCCGGGCCGCTGAGCGGATGAGCGGCGGCGGCTGAGGGCCGCGGCCTCTGCCCGCCCTCCGCCCGGCGCCCGCCGGGGCCGCAGCCGGGGCGCAGGTGGGTCGGGCATGGGGGCGCACTGACGCGCGCGGCGGCCGAGCGTCCCTCCGAGCGGCGGGCCCTCCTCGGCGGCGGCGGCGGAGGCGCCGGGCCCGCGCGCTCTGTCCGGGTCCCCGCGGGAGCCTCCGCCGCGCTCTATGCGCCTCTGCGGGCGCCGCGGGCCCGGACCATGGCGATAGATCGGCGGCGCGACACGGCGGGCGGCGGGGCCGGGCGGCTGCCGCCCGCGGCCGAGGAGAACGGCGCCCTGCCGCCTGGGGACGCGGCGGCCTCGGCGCCCCTCGGAGGACGCTCGGGCCCCGGCGGCGGCGGCGACATCCAGGCGCTGCCCGCGCCTCATGCCGCCGGCGGCCCGCACCCGAGCCTCCTGTTGCTGGACTACGACGGGTCGGTGCTGCCCTTCCTCGGGGGCCTGGGCGGCGGCTACCAGAAGACCCTCGTGCTGCTCACCTGGATCCCGGCGCTGTTCATCGGCTTCAGCCAGTTCTCGGACTCCTTCCTCTTGGACCAGCCCAACTTCTGGTGCCGCGGGGCCGGCAAGGGCGCCGAGCCGGCGGGGGTCACGGCCGCGGGCCGATGGGGCGGCGGCGACCTGGCCAACTGGACCAGCCCCTCGACCACCCCCTTCCCCACCGCCGCCTGGGGGACGGCGGGCACCCTGGGCAACAGCAGCGGCGCGGACGGGGACGATGCGCCGCCCCTGCCGTCCCCTCCGGACAAGGGGGACAACGTCTCCAACTGCGACTGCCACGAGTGGGACTACGGCATCCGCACAGGCCTGGTCCAAAACGTGGTGAGCAAGGTAAGGGCCACGGCCGCCCGGCGTCGCGTCCCCCTCCCGAGCGCTTTGCCTTCCGCGGTCCCCGCGCCCTCGTGCAGACCCAGGTCCTGCAGTGGTGCGAGCCCGCGGGTCCACGCACCTCACGTGGGCTTGATCTCCGTCCGTCCCCCAAGCACACGGGTTTTCCCCGGGTGGGATGCCAGGCTTCGGCAGCCCTCCGCGGTGGCAGTGCCTCCCAACTCCGAGGGGCGCCATAGCCTTCCCGCGTTGGCATCCAAACTCCGTCCCAGCGCACACATGGAAAGGGCTCCCCTCCCTCTACAAAGGCTCCAGCGTCCCTCCCCCACTCTCGAGCTGTCACTTCGTTCAGGCTGGGGTGGCCCGCGGATGGCGAGGCCTGATCTGTCACCAGCCAGCCGGAGAGGACGCACCTTTCTCAAGGTCTCCGGCTGGAGCCAGGACCTGGCCTCTGCCCTGTGCCTGGCCAGCTGCCCCCAAATCTCCCACAAAGAAATAGCATTCGCGAGAACAGGCCTTCCCAGGCGGTATCTCTGGCAGACCTCAGCCACCTATCGCTGACTTTGGAAACAGACTAAAGTCCACTAAGGAACCCAAGTTGTGGCCAGAGAAGCAAACAGCTTTTGAAAATTCCTTGTCCCCAAGCTCAGCCTGCCCCAAAGGTTGACATTTTTCACGTTGGGCTTTGCCACCCCGGTGTTCCCTCAAATATCTCCCCAGGGCTTTAGAAAACACCACTGGGGTACAGGAAGGATGCTAAGAATTTCTGGTATTCCGGGACCACCCCTACCCTTACACAGCAGCTCTTCTGTCCAGGCACTGAGATCAGATCCTGGTCAGCTTTAGCTGAGTATCCAAGTGCTCCAGTCCAGTGGGGCCCCTCTAGCTGAGGCGCTGCACCCTGTGGACGGAGCAGGAGTGTGCTGAGAGTCCTAACACAGCCCGCATGAAGACAGAACAGGCATTACTAGAAAATCAGTGCCTGCTGTCAGCTGGATTTCTGAACATAGGAGCGATTGTACGACAATATGTCAAGCAACTTGCGTGTTTTTGCCCCTTGAGTGTTTTAAAGGACTAATTTGCATTTCAGAGTCCATGTAGACCACTCCCCCACGTCTGGGTATTTCGTGGCAGAGTTTTAAATGCTTTGTTTAAATTCAAGACTGAAACTGGACAGCTTATAATAATCACTGTGCATGTATTCCATACCTCCCCCTGCCAACATGTGTTAGTAAACAGGCATGCCTCCTGAATGTGTAAAATGAAACTCTTACATCATCATAACCATGGTCTTCATCTCGTACCAGCCTGGCGAGAAGCGATCTGTCCTCTGGGGACTGTTGACCGGGAGGACCCTCCTGTTGGTTCACTTTGCTCCCCTCCAGTCAGCCTGTCCTTTGCAAAGGCATTTCTGTGACTCTGTTTCCCGTTGACGGGGGAGAGGTGGGGGCAGCCATATCTGTTTTTTGCCTCGTAGCGAGGAAAAATTAAGACCAATGACTATCTTAGCACTCTTTGTATGTCTGTGGAAGAAAGGACTTGCAACATTTCCAAACACATTAAGCCTCTTTCTAAAGTAGAGGAGAAGTAATACGATCGCAGCAGATGTGTGCAGAGGGCGCTCTGTTCTGGGGTCGAGGGGAGGCCAACGTGAAAGTCAGGAGGTGAGACAGAATGTTATCTTAGGGGTGAGGACCCTGCCACGGATGGTGGGAAGAGAAAATTAACACAGTTCTTGAAAGCAGGCGGTGGGAGCAGCTGGGAGAGCTGGGCAGGTGTTCTCAGCAGGCCCTCGAGGGGGTCAGAGATGGCCCAAAGGCTGCACATGGTTTGGGGGCCCTGATGCGTCGGGTGCACACAGCTGACAGGGCAGGCCAAGTGGTGGAGACTTGGGGACAATAGGCAGAGACACATTTTCTTGTAAGATAAAGACTAGGAAGGACGTATTGATTTTCACCAATAAGATCTAAATAAAGGCCTGTCCTTCCACAGTGTTCTGTTCCATAACCAATGCTTTAAAGGGCTTTTAAAGCACATTTTGGCAGGTCCCGAGGCTGACTTTCTCCTCTGCGGGCTGTGTCCGCCGGATCCCGTGTCAGATGTCCGAACGCGGAATGTCTACGCAGTGGGTGCTGATTCCAGGGGTCAGGTGCCCGACTGCTTTGTTGGCAAGTGGGAGCAGAGGCGGAAGGCTTCTGCTTCTGTTAGTGGATGAAAGTTCGGGGTGTGAAAAGTTGCCTTTTGTCCCCTCTTCCTCCACTGCACACCATCTCCCCCCTTGCAAATAAGCCTCTGGTGGGTCTTTATCATTAGACCTGCAGCAGCTATGTGCCCCTCCCCGCAACACAGGCCCTGTTTGTCCCCAAGTGCTAGGTGGGGAGGGAGACACAGAAGACCCACCAGACCCATATTTCATTATACTAAATTTAGTTTGTAAATATATATTATTGGCATAAATATCATATAGGCCATAGTAGCATCGACACACGGGGAACTGCCAAGCCAGGTCGAGTCCCAGGTTATTAGAGTTACAAGGCCCTCTCCCCACTCCGGAGTAACACCCCTGGTGTGGCCGACCCTTCCAGATGCCCTGTTCGCTGGGCGGACCCGCTGCAGTCACTCCTCCTTGCAGAGGCGTGGTTTTGGTGGCTGTAGCTCAGGGCACCTCATGCCTGTTTATGCGGCTCTTTCCTCGGAAGGATTCTTTTTCCTTGGTGTGATACGTGCTTAGATGTCTGAGAACACCTAAGTACTCGATTCTTTCCTGGCTGAGAAGTGTCCAGCTCCTTCAGTCCTTCCATGCGGGGCAGAACTTGCCGTACTGATCATTCCCCTCGGCATACGTGTCCTCAGAGCTAACAAAGGTAACAGTCGATGCACGAAGGCTTTCTGTAGACATGTCATCTGTCCACCCCGAGGCCACAGCCAGCAAACCTCGATGGGATCCCGTAAAGTCAGGGCTTCCTCAGCCTGTGCTCTAGTGACGGGCGCGTGCTGTAGGGTTCATCTTGCTAGTTTGGGGTTATCAGATCTCTCCAGTTAGGGTCTTTTTTATTTCTATTTTTCGCCTCTGTCCCTGGCATTTGTTATTGGTTCCAGAATTTGCAGCGCCTTCAAAACAATAACACTAGTAACCATAACGCCACCTTTCTTTTGTGCCCACCTGTAAAGTTTTCAAAACATTTTCACATGTTATTTCCTTAGATTGAGAACGTTGAGCTGTCCAAGGCCAGTCTTAACCTGAGCGTTGTCTTGGATTTTAAGTCAGTTCACCACCCTTGGGTGGGTCATGTGTTCCATACCAGAGCCAGGTACTCATCTTCCCAGTGCGGTTTATAACTCTCCATTTTATCCATGGAGGATTGTCAGCTCTTACTTAATACAAACCCACTGGCTTTAAAATACCTCTCTCAATAATTTGCATGGTTTATCCTGCATTGTTCAGAGGGAACCCTTGTTGGTTTCCAGCGCTCTCCACTTCCTTGAGTAACCCCTAGAATTTCCCCCCAATCAGTGTCAGCAACGTTTTCTAAGCTCCACTCTTTCTGTACATGAAAGTTAGGAAGTTTGTCTGTCTCCAGTCTTCTGATACTTCTGTTCTCCTTGAGTTCTCAGATGGCTGGCTTTCATCCTGTAAATAACCTGAGAGTTGTTTAAATATCCCAGGAAGTAATTTCAATTCTTTTCTGGGGCTCAAGACTAGAAGTTATTTAAAGTGACTCAGTACAGTTTAATTAGGGTGAAAAATAATTACCATATTATCAAAGTCAGAATATCTTTAGGAAGAACTCACCTACAGGTCATCCTAGTGGTGGTTTTATTTAGTTTGTCTGGTATATACAACACAACAGGGAACATCTTTGTGCACGTCTGCCTTTAGAAATTGCCTATAATAGGTAAGGTACTCACTTGGGCAGAAAGCAGACAGTGAAAGTAACATTTCTTACCATCTCTGCCTCCAGTTTCCCTCTTCAGAAGCAACCATGGTTACCAGTTCCTTATGTATCCTTCCAGAAATATTCTAAGCATATTTTCATGTATATATTTTTCTCTCACAGACTGTATCATACCATATACACTGTTCTGTGCCTTTTGTTCACCTCTGCTGGGGACGGGCTCATGTCAGTACAGGGAGCCCTGCACTCTTGTCTGTGTAATAATGTAACAAATCACCTAGTACGGGGCACTTAGGTTGTTTCCAGTCTCTGCTAGTACACAGTATATAATGAAATTCTGGCACACATGGAGCTTTTAGAAGTGGAGGGTCAAACGGGGCTACACTTTCATTTTGATAGAGGTTGTCAAAGTGCTCTCCACAGAGATCTCATTACCAACTCACACTTGCATCAATGGTGTGTGAGGTCCCGCTCCCACACCCCCTGGACCCGAGGGTTATCATCCTTTTAAATGCCTCCTAGGTTGGTGTGTGGGAAATTGTATTTGGTCACTGTTGTCATTTGCATCCTCCTGTCACAAGGGACGTTAAGCATCTCTGACGTTTTTGAGCCGTTTGTGTTTCCTTTTCTTTGAGCAGATGTCTCTTAACAGCCTTCGCTTTTTTGTGTATATATTTTGGGGGGACTTTATTTTCTTACTGATTTATGGAAGTACTTTATGCATAAAGTAAGTTAATCATTTTGGATATTTCATAACTGTTTTTTCCCCAGTTTGTTTGGTTTTTTATTTTGCTTATGGTGCTCTTGTTATGCAGAGACTTTTGGTTTGTATAGCATCAAATGAATTAATCTTTTCATTTATGATTCCCGGGTTTTGTTCGATTTAGGGCTTCCATAATCCTGGAATATTAGGGGAAAAAATCCCATGTTCTCTTCTAATATTTTTATGATCTCAGTGTCTCTCTGATTTGCTCCTGTTGAGCTATGTGGGTAAATTGCTAGGAAAGGAAGCCGGCGTTAGGTTGGTAGGTTGAAACATCATGTCCTGCAGGCTTCGACTTGCTCATGACAAGGTCCTACCCTTAGAACTTGGTTCATCCCTGTTGATGGAGGGACCAGAAGCTGCACAGTTGCTAAGCAGCTCTTCCATCTCTTGAGGGGGATTTGTCCCCAGGTCTCACCTTTCCTGCATCCTTTTCTGGACTGGCTGCAAAACCTCTTGCCTTTAGCATTTTTTCACAAGTCTCAATTCATTTTGGCCTTCAGTCCAAGGTAGGATTGGCCTCTGAATGCTCGTCCTGTCGCCGCCACAGACCAGCAGTGCTGGAGCCGGCTCGGCTGCATGTTCAGGACTCAGCTGGGCTGGTGGCCGGGCGTTGGCTGGGCGGGAGCATTTATACCATGGAAATCAGCAAACGGCACACACCTGGGTTTATTTTTCTTGCACTAAAACAGCTGTGAAGCAATCATCACACCATTGCCTGTGACCCTGGGCCACGCCTCTTTTTTTTTTCCTTTAACCTCTCCTTCCCTCCCTCCTTCCTTTCACAGACCTGAGCGCCGATTCGGGGCCAGGCTTCGTGCTTTGTGTTGATATGACAGGCGGAAGTTGTGCAGCCCCCGTGGAGCTTAGAGACTAACGAGGGAGACACACCTTAACTAATTATAATCACATTTTAATTACTAACTGAGTTAAGTGAGCAGAAAGAAAGGGTAATGAGGGAGAGGACAACGAGCCTGGCCCAGATGGGCTGGCTCTGAGATGAGGCTGAGGCGGAGGGAGAGTGTGTGCGTGTCCCTGCGAGGGCGCGGCATCTTCAAGGGCCCTGTGGCCCGCAGGAGCCTGGGACTGGCGGGGGCAGTGTAGCTGGGAACGCGGGGCTGGGTGACTCACAGCCATGAGGTGAACCCGGCCAGCTGAGGGCTGGGTTGGGAACGAGGGCGGCCCAGGGAGAGCCTGTGGGGTGAGAAGAGGGCCTGGGGCTGGCCCTGTGCCTGTGGTGGAGACGTGGGGCGCTGCGGACGGGCAGTGGGGAGGCCCAGGTCTGCTTAGGCTGCTAAGAGAGGAGCTCGGGAGGAGCTGTGAGAGCCTCGCAGGCCCAGCCCAGGCTTGAGGCAAGTGTGCCGGCCCCTGCTCCCAGGGCTGTGGGCAGCAGAAGCACCGACCTAGAGAGTTCTAGTGTTTTCTCTTACCCTCTGGCTCAGAAGGGGAGGGTGCTCATTAAATTTCCACCAGACTGAAAGACCCTGAAATGGGAAGCTCCCGGCCAGAACCGACTTCATTCAAACAGCTTCACGTCTGACCAACGCCCAGCGTAGGTAAAATCTGTCCTGGGCACGGCTAACCCGAGCATTATCTTCTGGTCCAAAGTTCAGTGCATGGAGAAGAATGAGCCTGCAGGTCGCTGGCGTGTCCAAAGCCATAGCTGCAGGGCCAGAACCTCTCACCTGCTCACCCTGCAGGGTGCTCCTGCGTCTGTCCTGGGGTTTGGGGGCTGGGGGTGGGGGGGTTGCCGCCCTTTCTCTTGTCTTCACTGGCCAATCGGAGATGGTCCTGCTGCTCCCCGAGGACAGGGTGACCCTGTGCAGTGGTTACCTGTGGCCCCCTGGGGTGGGCTGTGCCCACCTCTCTGGGCAGACTTCCCTAATCTTTGCTCCTTCAGCCTTCCCTTCTGAGCCCACCTCCTGGAACCCTTTCCTCCTTCCTTCTGCGGGCTGGTCCCTGTTCCTCCTTCGGATCAGCCCAGTCCTTACACAGTGCTCGCAGCACCCAGCTGTGTCTGTCTATCTGTCTCCCCCCTGGATGGGGTGCCTTACTCCCACTTCACCCACCAAGTCCTCACTGTGAATGTCTGAGCCTCACTGAGCTGATGTCATGAAAAGGGTGAGAGCGTTTCAGTTTGGCAGGTGTGGGTTATGACCCGTTCATCTGCAGGAACCTCACAGGTGAAGTGGGCCCAGAGGTCCCCTCCCCTCCAGGGCTGCTGGGAGAGGGGCAGAATGGGAGAGAGCCCTCCTCCCCCGCCGCCCTCCCTCCAGGTGCCTGGCTCACAGGAGGCACCAGGAGATCTGATGCCTTTCTTCCTCATCTGTGGGGTGAGGACTGGCTGAACGAGTCAGGTCAGAAATGCTTAGCTGGGGTGGAGCTGATGCACCACACCTGGAAGAGTGGTGGATTCCATGGGAGGTCCGAGCTGCCTCTCCTGTTCGCCCAGAAACTGGTGACATGGGGAGCGAGGTGTGCCCTTCAGACAGGATGCCCAATCCTGGTGGCCTGAGGAGTCCAGCCAAAAAGGACCTCCGGGGGTTGGGCTGAAAGACCCTTTAAGGAGCTGGTTGGTTTTCAGAGTTCTTATCTGAAAACAGCAGGTGTCTCTGGCCGCAGGGCTCTGGGATCTGAAAAGGAAGAGAACTTCCTGGCTGGGGCCCTGGGATGGGAGGGGGCTCTGCCAAGTGCTTCTCTGCCTTCACTGAGGTCTGGGGTCAGAAATCTGAGTTCGTACCTTCGACGGAGGATGGTCTATGCAGTTTAGAAGTCTGAGTTGCTGTGCTGGGAGGAAATGGATCAGAGAGAAGGTGAAATTTTAAAGAGAAGCAGATGGTAACCTGAGCCGTGACCGCAGGGATCAGAGAGCTGACTTCAGGGCAGGTGCTGACCGGGGAGAGGGCCAGGCCCTGTAGAGCGGCCCCTGCCCACCTGGAGTCTCGTCCCCACTGGGTCTGCAGGAGGCGTTGACCCTGACCTCGGTCGTCCACAGACTTGACTCTGCGATCTTAGCTTCTCTCAATGTTTACCCAGTGCCGGTCATTATATATGGGCTGCCTCCCCCGAAAGAGTGACTGGGAGATTCACAAGCCTGTGTTTCTGGGAAAGGGGTCAGGGTTATGGACTGATTTAAGTGGATTTCCCCTAAAACAAATCGTGGCTGTGTTAGAGCACAGCCCGCGCGGTCGAACACTAGCAAACCTCTCTTCTTAGGACTCATTTGGTTGCAAGTCATGAGCACAAAATACAAATTAATTAACAAAGTAGAAACGGAATTTATTGGAAAGATGCAGGGCTGGCTCAGGAAACTGAGGGTGGGACCCGAGACCAGAAAACAGGGCGGGGTGCTGTTTCAGGAGCCCTGCTGTCACCTCAGTCCCTTCAGAAGCTACATCGGCTTCCCCTGAAATCAGCTTCCCTCCCCTTTCAGACTGGCTTTGCTCACCTGGTCCCTGGTCAGACCACGGCCGGCACGGAGGTGAGCAGCCCTCTGTCCCGCTCCAGATTCCTGGGTGCAATTCCGATATGCAGCTGGGCAGGGAAGGCAGGTTGCAGAGCACGGGGTGTGGTTACCCAGGGTGGGGGGACCCCTTCAGACCATGGGACAGGGGGCAGCTGTATCTGCTCTTCATTGGGGTGGAAGGGACTAGAGATGGATATTTTGGACAGTTGATGGAAAATAAATGAATATTGGTGATTTCACCATTAAGAGCTTTAGATAAAGTGTTCTTTTTCTTCCCAAAGATTCAGGATGTAATTTACCTGGCTCCTTCAGCTTAGCAGGAATACCCTTTTGAGGAAATAGGTAGAGATGGCCTCAGTTACTGGCTCCAGATCAGAGGGAGGTCAGAGCGAACCCCTGGGCAGACACTGAAATGTGTATCAAAGTCTGGCCCCCGCCCCTGCCCAGCTCAGGGCGGGTCCCCTGGTTCCTCCAAGCCTTTCTTCTAGCCAGGACCAGCCACGTAACTTGTAGGCCCCACGCGAGCTGAAAATGCAGGGCCCCTTGTCCAACAACGATTACCAAGATCAGAGCATTAAGCCAGTTGTGGCCCCTGTGAGCCAGGCTCCTCTGCTGGGGACCCCCCACCCCCTGCCTGTCGTGATCACAGAGCCATTGTCACGGAAGCAAAGCCACGCAAGTGTTCCCTGTGCCTTTCAAGTCCTTCCTGATTTCACATCCTTTCTGTGTCCCCATTCCTTTGCTGTATTTGTATCTTTTTCTCGATTTCTTGCAGTGAAGCTATAACTCACCCGGGGCGAGGGTGGGGGGGGCTGGCCCCAACCGGTTTAGTTCTGGATCTTCGGTTAGCCCGGGGCCTGCAGGGGCCCCAAGGAGCTGGGAGGCTTCGAACCGGGGGCGAGACAGTCAGCTTTCTTATCTGAGCGGTGAACCAAGAGCTGAGTCACAGGAGCCTGCGGGGAGGAGTGTCAAGTCGGAGGAATGCCGGTTAAGTGTTTATCAGCCTTTTTTGTTGTTGTTGTTTTCTGGCTTTTTTTAAAGTAGGGAAGAGGGTCAGCCTTTACACAACATCATCCTACTAGCTAAGAGTCACACTTTATTTCTTCGCATCATTTCAGGACGGAGCCCAGAGGAGAGGATGCCGGCGTAAACCAGCCTCAAGAATCCCAGGGGTCCTGTTAAATTGTGGGTGGTCATACACTTAGCCTCACAGTTTGCACTGCAGACTGTTTCCTCCCAGATTAGATTAAAAGCTGCTCCTTCTGCGTGTTTAAGAGATGCTTTGCAAATTGGACACCCTTGATTGTTCCCTCCCGAGGAACCCACGGTTCTCAAGTGGGTATATATGTCTGTTTGCAGAATAAATAGTTTTTGTCCAACTTAAAATTTTTTTAATTGTGGCAAAATATACATAACATAAAATTGACCATTTTAACCCTTTTTAAGCTTACAGTTCAGTGGCATTAAATACAGTCACAGTGTTGTGCAACTGTCGCCACCATCCATCTCCAGAACTCTCATCTTCCCAAACTGAACCTCACTCACTCAGACTCCGACTCACACAACAAAATTGGGTGACTGGCTTAGAAACAGTGCTTTTTCCTCTTTCTTCTGTTTACTTCCTTTTATTTTATTTAGTTTTTTTTTTTTTAAAGGAAAATGCTGTATCAGTTTGGACCTAGGCAGCAACCCAGGACTTGGGCTGAGACCCTCCTCCTCCCAAAGAGCAAAAAAAAAGAAGAAAAAAAGAAACCAACTGCCCCCCGCCCGCCCCCACTGTTCTGCTTGCGTCTCTGTGAATTTGACTGCTCTCAGTACCTCACTGAAGTGGAGTCATTTTTTGTCCTTTTGTGACCAGCTTGTTTCAAGTGAGCAACGTTTCCGCAAGGTTCATCCACGTTGTAGCATGTGTCAGGATTTCCCTCCTCTCTGTGGCTGAACAATAATATTCCATTGTGTTGATCCTACTTGTGTTTATCCATCGTCCGTCAGTGGACAGTGGGTTGCCTCCTCCTTTTGGCTGTTGTGACAATGCTGCTGTGAACACAGGTGTGTCCTACGATTTGAAAACGGTTATGTCCAGCCCCACCCCCGTCAGGCCGTGTCGCAGCCACCCGTGTGGCGCCTGCACTGGTCCTGCTCTCAGAACACCTGCTCCTTCCTGGGCAGCGACCTGATGGGCAGAAGACGCCTCTGCCCCAGAGATGAACTCCTGGTGCAGCAGAGCCCAGAGTCAGGTGGAGGGTTCCAGGCACACATGGGCTGGGCCGGGCTGGGCTGAGGGCTCCCGGGGTGGGAGCTGCGGTGTGGGGCGCAGGGGTGAGCTCACCTGGGGTGTGGGCAGGTGGGTAGTGTGCCTGGCTTGAGGAGCCTCGCTGGCCAGGAGGGCTGGGGAGCAGTGCTCAGGCCGGTCCATCCGTGCCATGTCCTCAGGACCCTCCAGCCCCTCCGTGCAGCTTCTGCCACACCCCCTTCCCAGAGGTTTTGACCGAGGGCCTCTCCATCTCAGTGTGTCCACCTCTGGAAGGTGCCAGCTTTGCCAGTCCCGCCTCACCCGGGCCCCGTGGTCCCAGTGCCGCAGAGAGAATCAGACTGGCCTGATGCCAGACCAGTGGACAGCGTCAGGGATGTCAGGTGGCCTCTCTGTGGCCTTGGCACTGACCATTCGGTCCTCCACCCCATCTCAGGGTGGGCGCTACCTTCCCTGGATTCCCTTCTGCTCCGTGGTGTACCCGCCACCAGTCTCCTGAGAGAGTCCTTCTCATCATCCACCCATTAAGGTCGTCCCCAGGTGTCCTAGCTCCTTACAGGCCACAGGACAAGCACCACACTCGGGGTGGCTGAAACACCACAAATTTATTCCCTCACAGTCTGGAGGCTGGACATCCAAGGTCAAGGTGTCGGCAGGGCTGGTTTCTCCCAAGGCCTCCCTCCTGGGCTGGTGGACGCCACCTTCTCCCCGTGTCCTCAAGGTCATCCCTCTGTGTGTGTCTGTGTCCTCATCTCTTCTTATAAGGACACCAGTCCTGTTGAATCAGGGTCCACCTCAGTGACCTCACTGTAAGTGAGTTACCTCTGCAAGGGCGTTATCTCCAAACACAGCCACGTTCTGACGTGCTAGGGGTCAGGACTTCACACGGGAGAGTCTTCTGGGCGAGGGGACACCTGGGTTCCAGTGGGCGGCCTGAGCAGGGCAGCCCCAGGGCCTTACCTTGTACCCTGGATGTTTGCTCGAAGCCCCAGACCTGTGTATCCGATTACCTGCTGGTCTGGCCGCCTCCTCCAGCCTCTGGTCTCATCCACCCCCTCGCCCCCGATCCCGGTGTTTTGGTCTAAATTTAGCCAACTGGCTCTTTTACTCCCGGGCTTCAAGTCCTTCGTGGCACACCGTGGCCTTTAGAAGGAAGTCGGGCCTGGTGGGCGGGTTTTCACGGCCCCTGCCTGCTTCTCCTGCCGCTGCCCCCACCGTGCGGCGCTGGGACCCTGCGCTCCAGCCCCCGATCGCTCCTCAGACCACGCTCAGGGGTGTTCCCTCAGCCCAGAATCCCAATCCGCTCCCCGTCACCCTGCCCCCTTCAGGCCTTTCCTAGCCCCGGAAGGAGTGCTGGGGTGGGGGTAAGGCGATTTAATTAGAAGACGACAAGAATAGAGAGAAGAGGACAGAGCCCCAGGGCAGCTCGGGCCGGAGGTCAGAGCTCAGCGAGCCGGGAAGACTGTGAGGAGGGTGCCATCGACCACCGGCGGCGGCGGCCAGTCGAGCGGGGCCCCCGGCCAGAGAGCAGTCCATGCCTCTCAAGCCGCTGCTTTTCAGGGCTTTCGGTCACGGGGCCTTTTCTCCGAGTGAAGCTCTGTGCAGACAGAATTGGTCTTTTGGGTCTAGGCTTGGTGGGGTGGCGTCAGGGGCCCCTAGGGTCACCTGGGGAGCTTGCGGAACACCTGGGGGGCCTGGGCACCCGGTTTTTTTAGAAAGATCTTGGACATTTCCACGTGGTACAATGCCTCCCCCAGGGGACACGTGGCAGTGCCCGGAAGCACTTTGGTTGTCACAGCGGAGACGGGGGTGCTACTGGCATCTGGTGGGCAGGGACGGGGTGCTGCTGACCACGGGGCACAGGACAGCCCCCCGCAGCCAAGGGTGACCCGGCCCAAATGTCAGGAACACCAAGTCGGAGACACCCTGGTGCGGCTAGTACAGGAGTTCACTGTGCTCCCTGACCCCGCCCAGCAGACGGCCCGGGGTCAGCCCGGGTGAGACCGTGGCTCCCCTGCAGGGGGCGTCTCATGCTGCAGGGAGTGAACGACCACCCGGCTGGGCCTCGCCCCCCGAAGAAGGGTCTGCTGAGCGGATGAGTGCTGCAGCCCGAGGGTCCACACGGGGTCAGCCCAGCCTGGGAGGCCCCAGCGTGTTTACCTACAAACGGGTAGTGCCGGTGACCCACTCTTTAAATGGGTCCTTTGACCCTCTGCTTAGAACGGTGGTTAATTACTTGAAAAGGGAACATTTATTTGCAAGTAAAAGGTATTTATTTTCAACATGGCTCTCATTCAGACTCGCCTTTTCCATAATTAATTCCCATTAAGGAGGGTTGATAGTGTTTTCAGCGACAGGAAACGAGAGCTCCCCAGGGGACAGGGACACAGAGTGCTAGAGGCCAGAGCCAGACGCAAACATGGTTTACGGTATCTGAGTAACAGAGCTGGGTGGCCCCCTCTGCACAGGCGGGGCGCCCGGGGTGGTCCTAGCATGACATCCCCCACGACACGTGTCCCTCTGAAAGTCAGCCTGGTCACCAGGACTGCGGACCAGGGGCCCCTCCACTAACTGGAGCCGACCGCCCGGCTCCAGGGGGCGCAGACCCCAGGCGCCACCTGCCCATCTGTCCCAGCCAGCAAGATCCTTTGTCCTCAAGTGCTCACAGCACTGTCCGTCAGCCAGCCCACTGCTGTCCTCCTCCTGAGGCTCTGTGCCTGGCGCTCCTGGGTCCCTGGGGAAGAGCAGCCCAGGGCTGCAGGTGGGAGACGCAGCCGAGTGTCCGGGGCTGTGGGTGTCTTAGCTGGCTCTCAGCAGTAACTTTTGAGTAGGAAACAAAGATGCATCGACCAGCGGTCACCCAGTGAGAGGTCGAGGAAGGTGGGAAGGTGGCACGCCCTTGTCGGGGCCTGTCCGCAGCTCGGAAACTTCTGGGGCTGTGGCACGTTGAGCCGCCAGCTCTTCTGGGCTCCAGAGCAGGGTTTTTATTATTCCATTGTAATAGAAGATTTGTTTTTAATCTTTTCCTGGGAAGTCCCATAAGAAGCAGCTTTTCAAAAGCGGATATCATCAAGGCTAGGAGGGCGGTTTGCATTTTTTGGTTCCGTGTGCCGGCTGATAACAGGCTTGAGCTGAACTGAATTGTGGTTTAAGCATAAGCCGCGGCTTCACTCCGTAATTAGCTTCTCGCCTGCCATCTTGTTTTCCCGCATTTGTAAACTTGGTCCTGCTTTGCACAGAGTCTCAGATACGTGACTAAAGGGAGGCTGGTGGAGAAAGAAAAACTACAGCCAGTAACAGTCTGGGGGGGAACGGAAATGACCTTGAACAGGCGGAAGGTGACCAGAACTTAGAGGCTCAGTTACGATGCCAAGAGTGGGCTTTTCAGTCTTTAAAAGGCGTTTTCTCCTGCCGAGTGAGGACGACGGTGCTCAGCGCCTTCCGTTAGTGACCTGCTTCAATCTGTGCGCAGAGCAGAGTCATGGCCTCACCTGTGACGTTCTCGCGGGGAGGACCCACTCCTTTTGAGCAGCACGTCCCAGCTGCGCGCTGGCCGCTCTAAGCAGCCCCCCCCCCCCTTCTCAGCATCTGACAGGTGGGGAAACGGAGGCTAAGATGCTACGGAATTTGGCCAGCGGCACGGTGTTAATTATTCCCAGCAGGAGTGGGCGTGGGAGGAGAGTCAGCCCTCCAGGGCCCCCCTCCAGCCTGCAGACCTTAACGGAAGGAAATGCAGGTGGCCGGCTCCCACCGTTTTTGAACATTGATAAACCGTGGCGCTTTTCACAGGGTTTCTGCGTTTCTTCATGTTTGTGAGTCACTTGGCGTTTTGTCGGGATGCGTCTTTGTGGCCGGGCACACGCGTCCTCCCAGGATGAACGCACGCCTGTGGAAGCAGGTTAAGCAACCAGGGATGCACTTTCCTGGAGGGCGGTTTACGAGTTGGAAGTCCCACCACGTTCGGCATAAATGATGCTTTATCGTGGTGGCTGTTGGAGTTACTGAGCCAAAGAAGCAGGACCTCCCTGGAGGCAGCTCCACGCGTGGGTCGGTGGGGTTTCGGATGGCGGTTGTACACAGCAGCCAGGAAGCTTGGTTCCTTCAGGTTTTGTAAAAGCAGCCCTATGATTTGAAAAAAGACATTCTGAAAAATGATTACTTGGGGGCTTGGTCACGGACTGGCAGCCGTGAGCCGGGGTCGGCCCGGCAGAGACAGCTGTGCCGCGGGCAGGGCCGTGCGGAGCGCAGGGGGCCCGGCGGCCGGGGCAGGAGACCCGGGGCTCCATCCCTAGGTCTTCTCACTTCACCGCTCAAACCTCCACCTCCCGGAGCTACTTAGCCTCCTGGAACTTGATTTCTGAGGCAGAGATGCCGCTTAATGCATGGGCTTTGTGGGGATTAAGTGAAATGCCATCTTGGAGCTCCCTCTCCCAAGAGTGTGCACTTTGAGACCCGAGTCCTTTTCTCAAGAAGCCGCTGTTGGGCCGGGAGGGCGGTCCTCTTGTAAACGGCCTGATGCATCGTACATCTCCCACAGTTTCCCAGCTGTTAACTTGGCACCTTGAAACAAAACCTCTGGAAGGTCATGGGACGAAATTGAGATCAGCCCCGGCAAAGGACCGTCTAGGTGGTGTGTGGCCAGCCGACTGGGCCTCGGCCACGCGTGGCTACACTGCTTTCTCGCCTTCAGGAAACACCTGGGCGACGAGGCTTAGCTAAGAGGTGCAGCAGCTCCCACCAGGTATAAATGACCCGAGAGTTCATCTGGGCTCGTTCGTGTCTTTTCAGTCTGTTGACCAGTGACTGACCCAGAGTCTGCACCCTTGTGCTCAGGGTGCCCACCTGTGGGTGCCGTGTGAAACAAGGCTGGACCTGACGACCCCCCCAACGCCTCTGCACCCAGTCACTCTCTCCCTTTCTCTCCTCTGTCCCCTGAGCAGTGAGCTCAGGGATTTGGTCCTCTTCCTCAGAAAGGCTGCCTTCCTTTTTTTTGTTTGTTGGTTTTATTTTTTGGCAGGGGAGGTAATTGGGTTTATTCATTCATACGGTTATTTATTTGATGGAGGTGCTGGGGATTGAACCCAGGACCTTGTACATGCTAAGCACACGCTCTGCCCTCCCGCAAGGCTGCCTTCCTTGATCAGGGTGTTTCTAACAAGAGGGGCGTCAAGCTGGAGCCATTGTAAGGTCTAATTTCAGTTGATATTTGAGTTCCGCCCTTCTCTAACTCCGTGCCTGCCCCAAGGGCTGGCCTCCTTCCTGCCCCAGACTTCTGATCTCTTCCAGTGCACTTGTCTCTCCACTAACTCCCGAGCCCCTGCCTGGCCAAGGCTTGGAAAGTTCAGAAGCGGAAGTCGCGGCCAGACAGAGCCCCGGGCCCCTCCGATGTGCGCTCCCAGCATCTCAAGGGCACCTGCTGCCACAGCCTGTCTTCCACCCTTAGACTTGACAGCAAGGATAACACTTTCTGCCCCGTGTTTCCTGGGGTCCAACCGGTAATTAAGTCACTAAATACTGAAGCCGTGCCACCCTCTGAACACGCAGAGGAGCCCCCAGGGGCCTGGGCCAGGATGCCCCCGGTGGTGACACAGAGGGACATACCAATTTGTGTGAGGTCAGAACCTAAGAGCTGGGAGCCTGGCTTGAGCTTTGCGAGAAGCTGAAGCCGAGGGAGGGAGCAGGTGTCATGAGAGGCAGGAAGGCACGTCACGCGTCCTTTTCTCGTGTCTCCCCGTCAGGAGCGTGCTCTCCGGTGGAGAGCGGATCCAGGCAGAGAGGTCGGGCCCTGGAGGGGGTTTTCTGAGACCAATCCGGAAGACAGACCGTGCAGGCAGGGAGTGGTGTCCGGGACTCCAGCTCTTCAAGACAGGGCGTGCCTTCTGTGTTGAAGCAAAACATGACCGTTCACCTCCTGGGCTTGTCATTGATAGAACTGTCATTACACGATTTTATTTCACTTTGTAAAATTTTGGTAAAATATATATATAATTCAATTTACCATTTAAACCATTTAGGTGTATATATAGTTCATTAGCTCTAAGTACATTCACAGTGTGGTGCAACCATCACCGCCATCCATCTCCAGAACTTTTTCATCTTCGTAGACAGAAACTCCACCTGCTTCAAACTCTAACTCCCCATGCCCCTCCCTCCGCCCCAGCACCCACCGTCCTCTGTCTCTGTGAATCGTTCGACTCTAGGGACCTCATATAAGTGGAATCAGACAGTATTTGTCCTTCTGTGATGAGCTTATTTCATTGAACTTCATGTCCTCAGGGTTCATCCATGTTGTAGCCAGTGTCAGGATTTCCTTCCTTTTCAGGGCCGAATAGTACTCCATTGTGGAATATTATTTCACCACCTTTTCTGTGTCCATTCATGTGTCTGCAGACCCACAGGCTGCTTCTCCTTTCTGGCTGTTGTGAATAAAGCTGCTTTGCACATGGATGTACAGTTATCTGTCTGTGTCCCTGCTTTTGCGTCTTTTGGGTGTGTGGACTCCCTACAGGGTGCTGCAGAGGACGCACACGCCACTGGACTTGGGCTCGAGCGTCCTCCTGCCAGAGCGATGGGGACGTGCGGCGCAGGTCCATCTCTGTCCAAGGAGGCTGAGTTGCACACGGTGCCGCTTTTTGTTGTGCCTGACCTTTTGTGTATCATTTCCTGCGAGTATTTAGTGTTTGTCCGTCTGTTACCAATTAACCTTTACAGTCTCTGGCGAAGACAGAGGAGCATCATTGTCATTTTTATTTTCTCTGGTCAAAGGTGGAAAGCAGAGCCCTGTGCTTCCTTTGACTGCCCTTTGACACACATGAACAGCAGCCCTCCTCCCCTTGTGGAGATGCAGGGGTGGCAGAATTTTTACCCCAGGCTCAAAATCCCGAATTGTCACTTGCTCTAGTTTGTCTTATGACCGTAGATTAGGTCACAGGCCCAAGGAAAAGTCCAGGGCAACACCTCTCGTGCTGCAACCTGAAAACATGCCCAGTAACGTGTGTGTGTCGGGGGTGGTTTCCAAGGCCCCTGAGTTTGGGAAGTGCCGCCACAGAGCTCCCTCTTCGGGCTTCACGGTGCACGGGAATGGTAAAGGCCCTGAGAAGTCCTGCGGGAGAGACTCCAGCTCCACTCCAGCTGTTACCCAGATGAACAGGCATCGGTGCCCTTTCGAGCACCTGCAGAAAATGCCTCAGCTGCAGCCTTAGAAGTGAATGCGTCTTAAAGATGCAGTCACGCGAGGCAGGACAGTCCAGCCGCAGGTTCCATTTACGGTCTGTTCCCCTGTCCCATCTTTTGCTTCCTGTGAGCCCTAGAGGGAGGGAGAGGCGTGGGGAGTGCCAGAGGTGGTCCTGGTTCCCCCGTGACCAGCCGTGTAAGGGCTGTTCTCTGGAGCGGGTGGTTAATGGAACCTTTTCGTTTGGTCGTCTGTGAATTGCACCCTGTCAGAGGACGCCTTCGGCTGGGATGGTGTCCAGGTACCCTGGTTTAATTAGCAAGGCTGAGCCCACCAAACCCCAAACTCAGACGCAGTTAGTACTGTCGCAGAGAGAGCCGGTTTCCAGGGGGTTCTCGGGCTGCGCTGCTGCACAGGGTCCCGAGTGCCGTCGTCCCAAATGCACTCCCGGCAGAAGACGTCTCTCCGGAGCTGCCTGTCCCAGGCCAGTCGCCAGTGTTACACCCCGTGTGGTTCTGACTGGCCTGGCGGGTGATGGGGGCCCAGAACACCCACGCTGCCGTCGGGGGCCTACGTGGGAGACCATCTGAGGCCCAGCCTGGTTGCCTGCCGTCACTTTGGCCTGAGGGGTCTCTGCCCCTTCCTCCCTCCTCTGCCGGGTCTGCCCCCGGTTCCCCTCCCCTGTGCTGGCCGGGCTGATGCGGGTCCCTGGGGTCTGTCCTCGGGGGAACTGGTTCACAGCAGAGAGCCATCTCCTCGGGGAGACAATGCTGGCTGTGGCTTAAGGACACTTTTCGGTTTTATTTGAGGAAAACCTCGGAGAGCTGTCTATGAGCTTGTCCCAGGGAATGTCGGAGGCACTGGGAGTGGACAGCCAGGGCCCTTCCTCGGGGAAACTGCTCTGTCATGTTACCAGTTCAGCTCAGTGTTTTGGGGAGATTAATAGTTGGTTCAAGGGAAAAAAATGCAAACACCCTTTTGGTGGAATAGGGTTGTAAGCTTTTGAGAACCAACCTCCTTTGGTTGGTTCTTAAATGGTACATTTAATGACTGACAGCAGGACGTCTGGGACGTGGGGCTGTATGCTGTCCCATCTCTGCTGACGAGGTCAAAGCGAAGGGCGTCACATCCACACTCTGGGGAGGGACGTGAAGCGCGTGTGGACCCCGCGTGGGAGGCGCCTGGTCCCCCAGCTGTGCACACAGCTGTGCCCGGAGCACCTGCTCGCCCGCCCGCGCTCTGTGCTGGTGCCGGCTGTGCAGACAGGATGTCCCCATGGAAGCACCCCTGCACTGGGACCCGTCAGGGTCAGGCCCGAAGAGTGGCGCAGACTCTCAATATCCCGGCCCTTGGCAAAGCGGCTTGATCAGTTCTCAGTCAGGTGTTACTCACTGCCAGACAGAAGCCCCCACAGAGCTGCTTCAACGACACAGACGAGTGAGTCGTAGTCACGTGTGCCCGTGGTGACGCGAGGCACCTGCTTTAGATTAATTTTGACTCACCACACACCTGCATGACAGCTTTTATGACTCCTTTGTCATAGAGGTTGCAGCTGAGGCCCCAGGACGCGAGGTCACTTACCCCAGTCACGTGACATGAGTCAAAACTCAGGCCCGTGGGCCGGGCATCTGCGGTCACGCGATGCCCTGCTGCTCCCGCGGCCGCCCCCGGCCCAGCCCCCAGGTCAGCTCTACCTTCCGAGCCTCCAGCTCTTATTCATAAGACGATGCTCTTCCTCAGAGACCACGGTCAAACCAGAGCCCAACCCAGTGCAACGCAGGGAAAGGCCACGTTGGTAAAAATTCCACAATCAGTGTTCTCCCAGACTTCTGGTGAGTTTGGTAGCGGGGTGGGCGCCGCCGAGGGTTCTGTGAACCTTGTTCTAGTGGGTTGGCGTGGCTGCCTTCCTGGAGGAGGTGGTCATTTAGAGTCCCGGCTGTGCACTCCCAGCTAAAGGCAGACAAAGCAGACAACACGCTTGTCTATAAAGGCCATTCCCCTCGATGTCCTTCATGTCCTTTCTAGGTGGCTGGCCGGTGCTGGAACAGGAGAGCTGGTCGCTGCTCGGCCACTCTGATTCGTATGCTCATATAACCGCCTGACAAGCAGCCCGAGAATTGGTCTCAGCTAAAGTGCTGAGTTAATTTTTTAAAAACCCTTCATGATGCCAGGGCCTTGGACTGACAGATGACCGTGAGGCCCGGAGCTGGGCCACACACCCTTGTCCTGCTCGGCTGTGACTGCCCTGGCCGTTCTGCAGGAGAGCCACGTGTCCCTACACACAAGGGTGGCCTGTCAGGGGAAGACTTTCCACGGCTCCCGGGCTGGGCCGACTGCGGCCCAGGAGGCTTGGCTCGGCCACAAGCTTTTTTATTTTGAGCAAGTCATTTCCCCTCTCTGGGCTTCAGGTTTCTCAGTTTTAAAATTAGGAGGCTGACCTTGACTTTCCCGGCAGTTTGGTACTAAAATGCTATGGAAAGGTAAGCTCTGGGCATGTAAGTTTCGATGGCTGCCTTTTACTGCTCTCCTGCTGCTCACAGGGACTTCACGAGCTATTCTTGTCATCGTAACGATGAAGTAACAGCTACACCCGTCCTGCTTCCACCTGAAGACTGTCGAGTACTTGGCAGGACAAATGCTATAAACCGATAGCAATTTAATATAAACCAGAGAATTGTTTGTATTTGCATGAACGAGGGCTGTTTCTTTGAGTTTACTGGGGGGGGAGGAACATGAGTTTTAATCAGACGTGGATTTCTAATCTTCTCCTGAAGAGCTGTGTGACCTTGGACCAGTTGCTTCCCCTTGGCCTCAGTCTCTTCGCCTGTAAAGTGGACACGCCTGTAATAAGCCCAGGTTGTGGGACCATCATGGTGCCGGGAAGAGAACTGTTGTTAAAGCAGCGAGCCGTGTGCGCCCAGACCATGGTGGGCGCTTCACACGTGTTGAGACGATGCTTAATTTACATAATAGACTTGTTCTATTATGAGGGAATTATTCTTTTAAATAAATTTCTCATATATCCAATATTCTATTGACTTTTATAAGAAACCTGAAATTCTTTCTTCCTCGGGGAAAATTACTAATAGTGAAAAGCTTGGCAGAAACATTTAAAAACTAGATTGCCTGTATAAATTGTGTAAAATAATGATGTATGAATTATTTGAGTGCTATCTGAAGCAATAATCGCAGGGAGAAAGAGGGTTGAGAAGACGGTCATTGCCTCCTGGGTGCTGTCCCCTCGCACCTGCCCCATCCCAGACGTTGGCTTGGAGACTAGGGACGTGGTCCCTCTCTTCAGGGAACTCCCTGTCTACTGTCAGGGCTGCAGACTTCCCGCGAAGGGCTGAAGAGTAAACATCTTCTGCTTTGCAGGCCAGACGGTCTGTGTTGTAACCACGCAGCTCTGCACACGCAGCTGGGTATCGGCAGAGACGGCGCATGAACGCCAGTGCAGCCGGGCTCCAGTAAAACTTTATGTACAAAACAGGTGGCAGGGCCGCATTTGGCCTGCAGGCTGTAGTTTACCAGCCCCTGAGCTGGGAAAGAAAGATCCGTAAACAACAGGCAGTCGTGATACGTCGCGATAAAGTGTCTGGGTGTTAACCGTGCGTCCAGGACACCACAGAAGTACAGAGCAGGGATGCTAGGCAGAAGGTACTTCTCAATAGCGTTTATTAAGCCAGATAGAAATATGGAAATGTACTCACTGCGTCTTTCTAATTTTGGACCCCTTGTAATGAGTCGTGTGCTTGCCAAGGTAATAGACGCCCCTTGAAAGGGAAAGTGCCAGTGTTACAGAAAGTCTGCCATTCTGCAAGCCGCAGGTGATACATAATGTTAAATGATTTTGATTGAAATGAGTTTTATCCTTTGAATAGACATGGAGCCAGAAAAACTAGGGTGTGTGTGGATACTGTGGGATGGGCAGAGGGCACTGAGGCTTGGGGGAGCTGCTGGTGGCCGCAGGCAGGCAGGGGGCAGGCCGGTGCACAGAGGGGAGCAGTGAGTCAGGCACACAGGAACTTCACGGGGCTGCGCTAAGGCAGGGTCACTGCCTTCCAGGCAGTGCAAAGGGAAGGGACCAGGCACTTGTTTTCGCAAGTGAAAGATAAGTTTCCTTCCCGGATCGGATCGATCACCTGCGTCATGAGATTCTTCTCATTCCAAGGATTCCCTGATCCTATGGTGAGAAGTTCCCCACACTTGGCTCCTTTCCAGAATTAGGTGTTAAAGTCCAGTTTTGCTCTTGTACTGTATCCTCCTGAAAGATGCCTTTTAGTAACACATGAAACAAGCTTTTAATTTCTCACTTAGAGCCTTTCAGTTACTTAATATCAATGATGGGCTGGAAGCCGGTGTGTCGATCTCACTTGGGTGAATATTTCCTCAGGTTGAATGCTAAGGGCTGTGCAGTTTTTTTTCCCCCTCTTTCTTTCTGGCTTTGCAATAGCCCTCTTTAATTTATAGGGTTTCCTCTTAATTTCCCTTCTTCTTTGAGGTAGTAAACTATGCATTGCAGGATTTAGAAATACTCTCCAAGATGTTGGTTGAAAGAAGGGCATTGCTTATTCATGATCTCCACCGCCCGTGGGGTACGTGTTCACCGTCCCCCCGTGCCAGAGAGGGCGTTGCACCAGGCAGTGTCAACCCCTGCCGAGAGCTGTATATACACCCTTGTTTCCTTTAAGAAGAAGTAAAGGGAGCTTGAGTGCCCGGTGTCGTCTCCCAGAGACGATTCTGTGCCGCTACTTAGGGCCTGTGTAGGTGGTTAATTTTCTGTATTTTCCCTTTTAAATTCTCTTCAAAAAAATTATTTATTTATTGAAGTATAGTTGATTCACAATGTTGTGCTAGTTTCGGGTGTGCAGCACAGTGAGTCGGTTGTACTGGTATGTGTGTATACATCTATATTCTTTCCCCCAATTCTTTGTCATTATATTGCAAGATACAGAATGTAGTTCCCTGCGCTGTAGAGTAAATTAGAGGTTTTATGTCTCCAGCCCTTTAAAAATGGTCAAATTCAGCAAGAACTGGGAAAGCCCCCAATGGTGACAACTGGAAGCAATTGTTTCCGGCTGTCTCCCTCCGGGGAAGGCGGTGCTCCAGGGAGAGGGCGGTGGAGTGAGGGTTGTCGCGGGAAGGAAAAGAGACCAACACAGAGGTCACCGCGAGAGGGTTGGAATGCATCTGAAATGATGGCCTTAGTCAAAAATGGGGCCACGTGAAGCTGGAGAGGTGGACCAGCTGTGACGCTCGCCCTGCACACGCATCTCCGTCAGCAGGCGCCGGCCCGTCCAGCTCTTGCCCTCGGCGAGCCGTGTTTGGGTTTTTGGCACCAAGTTGGGGGAAAAAAAGAAAGTGGAAGTGCCATTTGAGCCGCACTTAATGACAAACAGAAACAAAACTAAAAAGGAAAAGAAAAGAAAAAGTTCTCCCGGCGGATCTGGCAAGGTCGTTCGTTATGTCGTCCGAGGAAGCTTGCAAGAGTGCCAGCTCTAATTGGCAGTTGTGCTGGCTACTGCCGGCAGTGAATCTTCTAAAATTGGAGGATGAGCTTAGAGGCAAGAAGCAGAGAGTAATTTGGGGTTTTCAAAACATGCGGCATTTCCTGAATTTTGATAGTCTTTTAGGGGAAAAGAAATCCAAATACTGCTAGATTAAAAAAAACCCGCTGAAAATCTCAGGCCAGAGTAGGCTGCCTAGAAGTTGAGAAGCTGATGGTGGCTACTGTGCTCCATCAGCTCAGCTCACGTGACCAGTCTTCAGGATGGAGTGCGCGCGTGCGTGCGTGTGTGCGCGCGCGTGTGTGTCTGTGTCTGTGTGTCCGAATGTCTGTCTGCCTGTGTCTGTATTGCCACGTCCATTGTCTCCAGTTAAGAAAGGCAGAGCAGGGCAAATCCTCAGTGCATGAAGCGGGGCTTCATGAGGGGCCACTCAAATGCTGCTTTAGGGGGAGGAAAAGCTTGCAGAAGAATGCTGACCCTGCATTTCTCTAAATTCTCACAACTCAGTCAGGAGTTTTGGTTTATTTAAGCTTTTGAAATGTTAAGCGGCCTCATCCCCTTTGTAGTTGGAGAAGAAATGTTTCCTTTTATCTCCACTGACTCCTTGGGTTTAGAGCAGACTTTGCCTTAGTAACTGGTGAATCCCTCGTGGTTTCTGATGGACTGAGCTCCAATGGGGGTCTTGGGGGGCAGTTTTTCACTTAGTTCCCTAAAAAGCGTTTTTTGCTTCAGTCAGTGAGCGTTCACATCAGTAAACGAAGACCTGGTTTGTTTCCAATCACTTTGCAAACGAGCTTCTGGGGGCCTGAGTTCCTAGGTTGTGTTAAATGCGTATTCCTGAAAAGGTGAGGAGGTTTTTTGGTGGCTGTTTTTTCGTTTTTAATGGTTTTTGTCTCACACCCACCACCCTCACTTCCACCTACCACTGTGGCAGTACCACCTACACTACTTCTACCTGTGTCTTTTGCTCTCATTATGAGGTTTGTAGATTTATTGTAGAAAGTTTGGAAGAGTCAAGGAAAGTATAAAATTGAAAATAAAACTCAAGCCTCCAGAAACAGTCACTTTAAATATTTTGGGGTGTCTCCGTGCATACGTCAACGTCTCTTCTGCTCACACTTTCTTTTTTCCCAGACTCTCTCATCCTGTTATGTCCTGAGCATTTTTCTTGCTCGTTAGCTTTCAAAGGCAGAAATGTTAGTGCTGTGTAGCCTTGCTGGACCTAAGTCAAGGTCCCATCTTTTCACTCTTACAAATGACAGCCAGTGAACAGCACTGCACCAGGACCTCTGTGGGCATCTCTGATAATCTCTTTGGGAAAGAATTCCAAGAAAGGAAGGTGCTGGGATAGAGTGTTCATGGGACGCGTGTTGCTGGATGGCCTTCCAGAAGCACAGTGCCTCCCAATCCAGGTTTGACCCCCTTTACTTCTCCTCCATCTTTGGGAAATTAAAAAAGTTTGTTTTGAAAACAAAATACTGAGATTTGATTTTCACTAGCGGAGTTGATCATTTCCCTTGTGGTTTGTTTGTTTGTTTGTTTTAACCATTTGTTTCGCATTTTGTTAGCTGTCGGGCGCTTCACCCAACTCTAGTTGGAGTATCAGTCTACGCTGCTGTGCGAACACTTACTAAGGATAGTAACCCTTTGGATATTGTAGGGGAGGGCAAAACCTTTCTCCTCCACCCTCTCGTTCTGCATCTGGGGCCCGGGAAACCAGACTGACGAAAGGCGGCTGGACGGGGGGAAACGAAACGGTTCATTGCCACGTGCAGCTGCACACGGGAGCGCGTGGGGACCAGTAACTCAAAGGGGTGGCTGGACCTTGGGCTCAGGGAGCATCTTAGCAAAAGAAAAATATACTTGTAGAGAAACAAGGAGGCAGAGGAGAAGGGGTTCAGGCTTTTAGGAGCGGCGAGCTTGAGAGGGAGCAATGTGAGGGAACCAATGGAAATGAGGGTTGTTTTAAGGAGGTTGTTCGCAGACATATCTCGGGGCTGACTTTCTGTGACTTCCTGTCTTCACGGCCACAGAACTTCCCCGGGGAAGGGGATTCATGTCCGTGCTGGTTTCTCACAAGTGTCTGCTTTTAGGCAGATGAGGGGAGCTCAGAGGCGGCTTCTTTCTGTCTCTGCTGATTCTCATTGGCCTCCTGCTCCAAGTCATCCTTATGCCAAAGTGGCATATTCTGCAGTGTCCTGTTCTGATCTCGCTGATGTATTTTACAGATTTAGGTCTTCACAGTTTTGTTTTATGGTATTTTTGATGCATGGAGGTTTTAGATAATAAGTAAAATGAATAAATAATTAAGGAGTAACAGATAAACTTATAAAACCCAGCATCGTTGCCTTGGGCAGTTTTTTTCCCCTCGGTTTTTAGCCTTCGGGACTCTCTCCCCCCTGCAAAATTGGACAAGTCATCTTTTTCCTTCCGATTTTTTCAATCTTCTTGTTTTGCATTTGACTTTGTCCTAGTACTCACTGTTGCTGAAAATAAGATTGTTTTCCTCGTCTCCCGTTTATTTTCTGTCTTCTTTAGGAATTCCATTCGTTTCCTTGGTGAGCATTCCTCTGCTCTGGCAAGTCAAGCAATTAGATGACTCCTTGGAAAATAATATAAATTTTATTTCTTGTCGCTTATCCTTGAGCTGTGTAGGTAGAGAAACAGTCAACCAGATTTTCTGTAACTTCCGTCCTTTTTCATGAACAGAACACATGAAGCTAAGATTGAGGTCACTTTTTGGGGTCAGTTCCCTCACCGCGAGGGCAGCACCGTGGGTGGACCCTGGTCTTGGAGCAGTGGCAAAGGAAGCAGGCCTGAGATGATGAAATAGGGCCGTGACTTCAGCCACTTCACAGGCTCGTTAAACCCGCTGACCAAGTGATGAAGTGTGTGCTTAGAGGGCTGTCCTCGCTGTTGTGCAGGGAATGGCTTTGAGGGGTCAACGCACAGAGACCCTTGCCCCCTTCCTCCGGACACTCCATCCCAGGGAGCTCTGATCGTTACATCAGTGCTCACTGAACTGTGAGAGCCTGTGGCCAGGGCCTCCCGAGGGTTGCCTGGAGCAGGTCCCGAGGTCTGGCCAGTCCCAGGACTGTGTCACGGTTGGGAGGCTGGGGAATCAGGTCACTGTCCACCCGAGGCTCTGGGATCACACCTTAGCCACCGCAGACTGAGCCCTGCCTGATCTGACCGCCAAACAGCCGTGCCACGTACTCTCCGCTTAACGCTCTTCCTAATTCAAGTCATCCCCAAAATTAGAACTAGGCTGTGCACTGAAAGCTGTTTTGGGGTTTGCCAGTGCGCAGCAGAACCTCAGTCCCGTGTGAAACCTTAGTGGTAAGGGAGTCCGGAAGCGGTATCTTTCTGCCTCCCAGCACCCCCTGCAGGAACACACCCCGAAGGATGCTGAGTGAACCCCACCACATCCCCACAAATCAGGCCATCCACGGTGGTGCTGGAGTGGGGGATGGGTGCAGGGTACGCTTCGAAGGGGGCTCCCCTCGAACTGGTGATTGACTGGTGTTGGGGGTGCGAGAAGAGGGAGGCGATGGGGTGATAAAGTCAGAGACAAAACCCACAACACCGAGTCCTGGTTCTGCACGATTTAGATTTTTAACGTCCCTCTGCCTTTGCTTAGTGGAATGACCGATTTCTGTGTCTTATTGATAGTGGAGCAAATTTTGAAAGAAGGTGAGTTCAAAGCTTCCTCATTCTTCTGAAATCCTGTTGGAGATCATACCATCCCTAAGCATATTTTATTTTTATAGAAGCAGAGCTCGAGCAAGGGCTGCCATCCCAGGGGACTCCCGGCCCCACCCGGTGGGGGGGGGGACTGAGCCTCGGGGGGCAGCTCCCAGGCTATAGGGATGTCAGGTGGATCCCCAGGCAGGAGGAACTTTATCTTGGGGAGCCTGCTGGGGTCTGGGGTCGGTCTGCTTGTTGGCTCAGAGATGCTGTCTGCTCCAGAGCCTGACTGAGGGCGTTAAGGTGCCAGGCGGCCGCCCTGTCCTGGGTGCCCCCACCCCCCGCCCCCCGAGGCCGAGGACCCAGTGCCGGCAGACACGTCTGACCAGGCTTGCTTCCTTTCCTGCTGGCTGTGTCTTTTCCTTCTGTCTCTCTCTACTGTTTTAATTTTCTACCCTTGCCCTGTTCGTGGGTAGAGCTCGCACCCAGGTGACTGCAGGACATCTCACCATGTAGCAGTTAAACTGGGTCGTGGCGCCCAAGGCCAGGGAGGGTTCTTGTTCAGGGGGCTGAGCTCACGGCAGTCCTGGAAATTTCCCCACCTCCCTGAATGCTTTTAGGAAACCTCTCTTGTCCCCCGGCTGTGTAGTGGCAGCAGACTGTGTGCCTCTGCACCACTTAACCTCAAATAAGCTCATCAGTGGAAGTCTGGGTGGAGACAGGAGGGCTGATTCTCGGCCACAGAGCCAGCAGCGGGTGCCCACCCCCGGGCTGCAGCCTGGGCTGGGCGTGCCCTGCTCCCGCCAGGAATGCGCCGGGCAGAGGCACAGGAAGGCACGATGTGACTGGATCGTCGTGGTGGCTGGTGTTGTGAGCACCTCCCCTCCCAGTGAGCCAGGCGTGCTTGGAGACGAGGGTCTCACTCTTGGAATCGATTACTTTGAGGGCAGAGAGGAGAGAAAACGATTTAGAAACCGCCTCCGAAGGTGTAGACCAGGCTGGGGAAGCAGAGCACGCGCACACCAGGACTCCCGGCGCGGCAGCTCGCATTAAGGGGGCAGAACCTGCCTTTTCGAAGTTGCACATGGTTGCACCTTAAAAGGTGCTTATTATTAAAAATACATTTTCTCCTAGAAACAACACATACGTGAGTGTGGGTTTTCCGGGCTGGCCCCCACAAGCCACCGAGGTCACATCTAGTTTTCTAGTTTTCCGCGTCTGCTGCATGAAGCAGTTGTCAGCCCTGCTCTGTGTTTCCTGTAGCCCTTGACCGCCCACCCCCCCACCCCCACTCTTGGGCGCTGATTGTTTGAACCCCAGCCCAGGACTGCGATGCCAGCCATTCACCGTGGGCAGGAAGGGCCATGAGGGCCACCTGGAGGGCTTGATAAACCACCTGCCGCGCTTCCCTCCAGACTCCTCCCTCGGGGTCTGGCCTAGGCCCATGGATGGGCACTTCTAATGCCGCCCCGGGTGGTGCTGATGCTGCGGGCCCTGGAGCAGGCGTGGGAGGACGTCGATCCTGTAGAGAACTCCCGCGTCTGAATTCCTAATGACGGGATCTGGGCAGCCAGCAGTGCCCTGCTCCCCAAACACACAAACAGACCTCAGCGTCAGCAAACCTTAGCCCCTTCTGGGCTGATGGGGCTGGCGGGGCTGACCGGGCTGGCGGGGCTGGCGGGGCTGGCGGGGCTGGCGGGCCGTGTGCTCCGTGCCTGCACATCTCCCCACTACTTCCTGAGCCTGGACATCCTGGCCCAGATGCCACTCTGGAAGCAGATGAAGTAGAGGACTTGGTCACTCTCCCCAGGTCCCTGGAAGGTTGAGCGTGCCTTGGGGGCACCAGTGAGCAAGTGTGTGTCCCAAGGGGTCCAGAGGACAAGGTGGCAGGCGGCTGGCTTCCTGCTCCGTCTGGGCCAGCGCCTCACTCTGCGGTGACTGATGCAGAGCTTGGCTCTTCCCAAAGCTGGGGCCGGCTGCAGGCTCTCCGGGAGGGAGGAAGCGGGGCAGGAGCTGAGCAGACAATGACCTAGAGGACCTCCTACACTATACGGGAGACCCCCGAGCAACGCAGGGGCACAGGCACCCATCCCTACGTGCACTGGAAAATCCACGTATAATCTGTGGTCCACCCTGTACCTGAGGCTCCGCCGTGTCTGCAGATTCACCGACCTCGGACTGAGTTGTACTGAGTGTTTACCATTGAAAAAAGTCTGTGTAGATGTGGACCAGGGCCATTCAGACCCACCCTGTTGTCCAAGGGTGGGCTGTGCTCCAGGTCTCGAGCTGGCCCGACTGTGGGGAAGGATGGAGGAGGACAGACGAAGACCAGGTCTCAGCCCAGGCCACCGCACGCCTGGCCCGTGCTCCCTGCCTCTGCCTCCCGCGCTCTGTGCTGACATCTCAGTGTCCTCACCTCAGGCGTCTCTTTCCCTCCTCCAGCCTTTCCAGCTCCACTGACTGGAGTCCAAGTCCGGCACTGGCGCCTCAGTCACTTCCCTCCACTGGAGGAGGCGTCAGTACCACTGCTGGGGTGATGGCGGGGTGGGGAGGCGGCTGCCGTCTTCACAGCGTCACCAGTGGAGACCCCCGCGGTCTGCCCCTTGGGCCGGACGTCGGCGTTTGTGGACTGAGTGCTGCGTCCTCCCACGTGCTCCACCTGGACAGGCGTCACTTCGAGGGGATAGACAAAGCACTTCTCTCTCGCTTCTATAAAAGGAGGAAGGAAAAACTAAGGGTTGTTTTAATTTATTTTTTAAATAATAAAACTTAGTTGTAAGAATAATCTAACTACATTCGCCCATTGATTGGCTTTCTCTCCACGTGGAGCTGGTACCTTTACTGTGGATTGTTGGAAAACACCAGGGACACTTACAAGGAAAAAAATAAGAATGCTCAAAATTGCTATTTCAACATTTACTTTTTATTTTTAAGATGACTTAGGAAGTTTGGGGAGTTTTGAGGGATGGAAACACAAAGGTTACTTTTAATATCATCATGTTATGATAATCCTGTGCAAAAAGCTGGCAGGGGCTTCCTACCTGCAGGGCCGTGTGACAGCCCTGTCAGTGACCGGGGGTGCCCGGCCTCCCTCTCCCGCCGGCCACCTTCCCTGTGGTGTCAGGGACAGAAGGAACACCATCCCCAGATTTCATGGCGCTGTCATACCCTGCAGAATTTATCATTTGTCCTGGACTAAAGTCTTACACTGCCTTCTGTAGGCAAACTATACTTCTTTTGTGTTCCTTTGTTTTTCATTGAAGTATAGTTGATTTACAGTGTTGTGGTAGGTCCAGGTGTCCAGCAAAGTGATTCCATTATGCATATACACATTATTTTTCAGATTCTTTTGCATTCTAGGTTATTACAAGCTACTGAATATAGTTCCCTGTGCTGTGCAGTAGGCCCTTGTCGTTTGTTTTATTTTTAGTAGTGTGTATCTGCAAATCCCAAGCCAAATTGTATTTCTCGTTATGGGATTTTCAGAAACACTGAAGCGACCCTGAGTGGTATGCACGTGTGACAGCCGCAGGCGGTCAGGCGGTGTCGCGACCCCGACCGCGGTCCCGTGCCGCCGCGTGGCTGACTGGCCTGCGTGTGCTCCTGTCTGACCTGTTTTCTGTTTGCCCCCTCTAGTGGGACCTTGTGTGTGATAGCGCCTGGAGGGTCCACGTCGCTAAGTTCTCCTTACTGGTTGGATTAATCTTGGGCTACCTGGTAACTGGATGCATTGCTGACTGGTGAGTACCACCCAGCCTGCCGCGCGAGGCCGGGACCCCCGCCGGCCTCTGCAGCCCGACGGCGCGGTCAGCGCGAGCTTCCCGCGCCCCAGCCTTCCCTCTGCCCCGTGTGGTGCCACATCAGGCGCCTGGGCTGCCCCCGCCCCGCAGAACGCAGAGCTAGAGCCTCGGCCAGTGCCCGCGCAGACCCTGCTGGAGTGGGGCTGAAATTCACTGCAGTTCCCCAGTGGCTGGAGTCCAGCAGAACCGGCTCGCAGCCCCAGCCCCGCTGCCCCCGCCAGGCAGGGTTCACTTAGGAAGAGCCTGAGGACGTAGTTTCAGGGCTCCAGGGCCTGGACCCCAAGCGGGTGGACGAACAGGAGGCATAGAGTAATGGGGAGGGGGAGCCGAGACCCTTCCCCTCAAGAACTGAATGAGTAGGGCTGTGCTGACGCAGCCCAGATTTTAGAGAGGAACCCCCTTGTCATCGGCCTGGCCGGAAGATGCCCCTGCGGGTCCACAGGGAGCGGGACCTTGAAAAGTGGACAGCATTTGGGTGACAGATGGGCAGTGCAGGCAGAGGAGGAGAGGTGACCAGAGGCGACAATGAATATGTGTTACTTGGGTGGGTGTGGGGGCCAGGTGTGCAGTTCAGGGTGACGTGAGAGGCTGGTCAGATGGAGATGCAGGGTGGGCGGGGAGCCAGGGCTGTCCACGTTCCTTGGCTCCTGGCCCCATTCGTGATCACAGTAACAGTGACAGTATTAGTAGCCCTCACTGAACTGACCGCTTGCTGTCGCCGGGCGCTGGGCTAAGTCTGTCCGGGCACCAGCACGGCCCGTCCTCAGCGCCCCGTCAGGTCGGTACTGCTGTTTCACAGTGCAAAACCGGAAGCACAGTTTAAGTGAAACCCCAGGTTCACTGAGCTTTTAGGTTGGAGACTAAGCCTGTGGTGGCCCCGAGCCTCCCCCTACCACCCTGGGTGTGGACCGTCCTGCGGCGTTTTGACCTGAGCCGCTCGGTGCTCACAGGCCCGCAGCGGCGACACCTCTGAGCAGGGAGGCGGTGGCCCTGTGTTGATGGGATTTTCAGGTGACAGGGCTGCTCCAGGAGAGAGGCGGGGGGTCCTGTCCCCCCCCACCTCACCCCCGCAGCCCCCGACATTCTTGTCTCTTTAGGGGAACTTTTTTGTGAGTAAGGACATCTTGGACCCAGTGACAGATAAGGACCAAGAGTGACTCAGAGCAGACTCCTCGTGCCTGTGGCTTTGCTCTGTGGCGTCCTGTGTACGGTGGCCAGCTGAAACAGCTGGCTGGGGCTCCAGGGACAGCTAGGGGACAATGCGGCAGGGGAGCCCGGAGGGACCACTTTCAGGTTCTGGAAATGCCTCTCTAAAAGCTGGCATTAGCTGGCATTAGCATGAAGTGCGGTTTCCTGTGTGTTCAGAATTTGCTTAATCATCATGTGTAAGTTTTTCTTAAGGACACACTGCCTGGGGACAGTAACAGAGAAGTTGTCAGTGACCCTGGGAACCCCGCGCCAGGGGTTTACCTGTGGGGTTTGTGGGTGTGTTTTTGGTTTTTTTGGTTTTTTTGGGTTTTTTTGGCAGAGTTGAGAAAGGGTGTAATTTTTTTTTTTTTAAAGCAAATACTTGAGCTTAAAGGTCTTCAGAGTGAGCTATTCTGAACAAGAGACTCTAATCCCAATATTTTAATTACAAGGACTTTTGTTTCCCAGAAATCTGCACTGAAATAGGTTGGGAAGATACAGTGATGTAATCCATGTCACTTCTTTATAAAAACACACAGACTTGACCGGGTTTCCATGTCCCTCATCAGCGATTTGGTGGGGAGATTAAACATGGACTTCTGTGAACAGTCTACGAGGTTTAAACTGTTTGCAGGCTGGGATGTCTTACGTCTCGCACACATGTGCCGCCTGGCCTCCCGGTCACACTCAGGCCTTGGGACAGAAGGCAGGGGAGTGACCAGCGTCCAGCGCTGCAGCCACATTTCCCAGGGGGCGGTGGGCCGGCAAGGGGCGCCTGGAGCGGGAGGCCCGGGGCAGGCTGCTGATGCTGCTTGGTGTTTTCCACCCTTTCTTTATTTATTATTGGCACTTCCCTCCCTGCTAGAGTGCTCATTAAAAGGAAACAAGCACATTTAGGGGAAACTCCAGATTTCGCAGCTGTTGGCCCTGTTTCGTGGCTGCGCGGGGAGGTTTATCAAGGCGCAGGTTAAACTTTCTAAGACTGCAGTCAGCATGCGATGAGACTAAAGCTTTTTTCTTTAAAAAGTCAGTTCTCCACACCTGTTCTGTTTGGGGCTAGACAGGCTGTATTGTCCTGTCACGTGTTAGTTGGGATGGGAGAGGGACCAGCCCGTACGTGACTCTCTCCCCATGACTCCCCCTCCTTGGGTCTCTTGCCGAAACTCCTACATTTCTCATCCAGCCTGGGAAGCCACCCTTATGAGGGGCACTGGGGACCGCCTTGCCCTCTGGCTCCCGGCTGAGCCTCCCAGTGGGGAGGGGGTGCCAGCTGGAGATCGGAGGGAGAGGGTGGTGCGGTGGGGGCCTTTTATTACTTAAAAAAATTTCTTTACATTTTTTGTTTGTTCTTTTTTTCTGTTTGTTTTTGGAAGGGCAGGTAATTTGTTTATTTGTTATTATTATTATTTTACTTAATTTTATTCATTTGAGAGGAAAAGGTAATTAGGTTTATTCATTTATTTATTTTTGGAGGAAGTACTGGGGATGGAACCTGGGACCCCGCGCATGCTGAGCACGTGCTTTGCCACTGAGACCCTGCCTGGTCTCTGTAGGCTGCCGAGGTCAGCCCCCTCCCGAACACTGCGTCCTTCTCTCTGGGTTCCAGACCAAGGACCCCACCCCCACCCCGCTCTCCGCTGTTAGTAGCCCCAGGCTCTCCCCCCGGCTTGCCCACCTTTTCTAAATCATCCCTTTATTAAAACTTCCTTGAATTCCTCCACTTGAGGGGGTTGTCCATTTCCTGCTGAGACCCCATTTTCCCTCTCCAGGGCTGATCCAACAGCTGCCGGGCACTGGGTGGCCCACGTGGTTCTCGCACCGTCCTGTGGTTCACAGCTGGCTGGGGTCAAGGTGCGGGCAGGGCTGGGCTTCTTTCTTAGAGGCTCTGGGAGAGACTCCACTCCCCACTTTTTCCAGCTGCTAAAGGCTGTCCGCGTTCCTTGGCTCCTGGCCCCACGTCTGGCTTCAGAGCCCACAGTAGCTGGTCAGGTCCTTCTCGTGAGGCCCTCCTTCTGGTTCCTCGCAGCCAGGAGAGGCTGTCCAGTACCTAGACTGGACCCACCTGGACAGTCACCTCACCGCGAGGGCCCTGACCTTAGACACATCTGTGCAGCCCCCTTTGCCGTGAGAGGCAACGGAGGCACAGGTTTGGGGGTTAGGATGGGGACACCCTCGAGAGCTGCTGGTTCCCCCATCACAGAGCCTGACTGGTGGAGCCCCTGCAACACAGACTTGGGGCACGATTTTGTCAGTCACTCTGGGGGAGGGGGACACTGCTTGAGGGAACAGCACACACCAGCACGCCAGTGGTCGCTAAACCACTCACACGTGTCCACACCTGCTGGCCCCTCCTGAGGAAGATGCAAGGCTCGTGTGCCCGAGCCCAGTCTTCTCAGGAGTCCTTCCTGTGTGAGTCTGGATGCCCGGCAGGGGACTGAAGACCATGTCTGCCCCACAGTTCCTAGTAGTAACTTTCACTTATGGATTTTAGCAACCATTTGGGAGGGAAGAGATTCAGAATCATTTCTGAAAGTTAAAAAAAAAAAAAAATCAAGGATCTTGGCTGACGTGTCAGAACGGGGCAAGCTGCCTGGCGGGCGTGGGAGAGGCGGATGCAGGAAATGTCCCCACAGCTGCTCGGTGCTCGGCCGTCCTCTGTTCATGGTCTCATACCGAAGCAGACGGCTGACCCTCTTCCAGAGACAAGGGAAGGAGAGGGAGATAAGTTAGACTTGCTTCTCTTCATTTTAAGAAACCAGCTAAGCCATAGTTACATTATTTCTGTAAACGGGTTGGGTTTGGACAAAACCACCCCCAGAGTCTTCCCTGGTAAGGGCTTAGCAACCCCAGCATGAGTCAAGGGAAGTGATGGCTGAAATCTCAGCAAGAAAATGGACTTACATTGCGTTGAGCTCATAGTCTTGGCCTCGTTTCTCTGAACAAAAGTGGCTGGGGGGGGGGTGCTGGTTAGAAGCCTGAGTTCTGGATGAAAGTGTGCCCCGCAGTTCCCGCTCCCAGATTCTCTGGAAACTACATCCGTCTCCTGCACGGGGCAAAGCCATGCGCTCCGGAGTATCGCTTTTTAAAAAAACAGCTTTATTGAGAGGTGATTTACATACCACAAAGCTCACCTTTTTAAGTGCACAGTTCAGTGAGTTTTAGGATATTTACAGAGTTACACACAATCAGCAGACTTCAGCCCTAAAGCATTACCGTCTCGTGACCGTCGGCAGTCACCCCATCCTCCCCCCAGCCCGAGGCAACACGAACCCACTTTCCGTTTCTCTGTTTGCTCTTTCTGGGCGTCTTGCTTTTAGTAGCTGCCTTGTCCTAAGTACGCGTAGGCGTCTGGGGGCGTGGGCTCTGCTCCCTTAGAAAACAGAACCCAGTTTCTCTGTGGGCTTCCCTTCTACTTCACGCTGCTGGGTTCTGTTTTTGTGTGATGCAGAGTTCGGGTTTGTTTGGGAAAGATGGCAGGTTAGCACAGGATGAGCGTAGAACCAGGGACTCCCCATCCCCGTGGACCACCCCCGTGGACCATCCCTTCGTCCCCGGCCGCGCCCCGCAGCACAGCGCCCCCTCGTGGTTCCCGAGCTCGCACGGGCCGGCGCTGCGCCCCGCCCCGCCAGCCCCGGGTGTGCGCTGCGCTCCCCAGAAACCCATTCGGGCTCCGGGGGCTTCGCTTTCAGCCCGCACCCACGAGGTGGAGTTCAGGCTGCAGCAGTGTAGTCTGTGGATCCCGCAAATACGACTTCTCACCATGCAGTCGAGACCAGCCGGCCGCCGGCCTGGCCCTCGGCTCCCCAGGCCCAAGGTGAGGTCTGCGGGAGTCTGCGGGTAACAGCCCGCAGACGTGAAGCTGCTCCCCCAGCGTGCGTGTTGACTTTGGAGCCAGTTCCAAAGGTTGGCGATTTCTTAAGCCACTTTATGCCGGGCGTGGCAAGGTGTCTGTTTGGGGAGTTTTGTTGATTCTGTTCCTCTTGCCTTGAACCACCCCTTCTGCTCAGCAGCAGACCTGCCAGCAGGAAGTGGCTCCTGCCTCCCGTCTGTTGTGCAGGTGCTGTTGGATCTGTGCTCCCTTATTTACGAAGCAGGGAGGGGCTGGGCAAACACGCGCGAGGGCCCCTCCCGCGGGCCTGGTGAGGCGGGTGCGGCGCGGAATGCACGGCGCCCGGCGCGCACCGCGGGGTCCCGGCGACCCTGCGGCGCCCGCCTGACGGCTCCCTCTCCGCCCCGTGCAGGTTCGGCCGGCGGCCGGTGCTGCTCCTCTGCGTCATCTTCATCCTCATCTTCGGACTGACCGTGGCGCTGTCCGTGAACGTGACCATGTTCAGCACGCTCAGGTTCTTCGAAGGATTCTGCCTCGCTGGGATAATTCTCACCTTGTACGCAATACGTAAGTGGGGGCCTCCACGGCCGGCCTGGAAGAAGCGCGGGACCGCGGGCCGCCGGGCGGGGTTCGGGGAGGGTCCCTGCGAGCCGAGGCGGCGCGGTCCTCCGGAGGCGCAGGCCTGGGGGCCTCGTCTGTTGCGAGAGCGCCTGACGTCGCCCAGCCTCCCTCCATCCTGAGCTCCGCCTGGGCTCCGGTCACGTCGCGGGGCGCGGAGGGCGGCACGCTTGCTTAGACACGCGGGCAGCAGCCCACGGCGGATACGGAGGGCTTCGCTCTTCCCCGGAGTCTCTGTGTTGACGTTCTCTGCACGTACCCGGGCATCCCTGCGCTTGGTTCCGGAAGAGGACGCGGCGTACCTGCGATGTGTGCCGTGGGCTCCGTGTTTCCACTGGCTCTTTAAGAGTGTTTCTTACTTTTCTCCCTAAGGCCACGCGGAGCCCAAACTCTCCACATTCCCACGCACCAGATGCGGTCCCCGCGGTCGGGGCGTGGGCCCCGGGTGCTAGTGCTGGGAGGGAAGGCCCAACCTTTCAGGGGGAAGAAGAGTTCCCTCCGTCGACCCTCATGTTTGTTGGCCGTTTGAACTCCCCTGTCAGGATGGTTTTGTTTCGCTTCCTTGTGGCCGGTGTTTTCTAGAACACAGCCACGAGCGCACAAGGAGAAGGAAGGCTTGAGGCGTGGATGTTTACTAATTTTCCAGTTTTGTGCTTTTTAATCATGGCGGAAAGAACTGTTAGGAATAATGTGAGATGGCATGTAACGTGTTTCTGTTTCTTTCCGCTTGACAACAGGGTAGGGTCAGCTGGAGGTGAAGCAGAAGCTTCCAGGTCGATAGGGTGGCTCCGATTATCGTAAAGTACAGCTGCCTGAGTTTAGTCTGTGATCCCTTTAAACAACGCTTTCACACAACCCGCACTTTGTTCCGTTGTGGGGACCAGAACTGCCACCGATGATAATGTGGTTCCATAATCACGGAGAAGAAATGGGCTGCAGATGTGGTCTCCTCAATGCGCAGTCGGCGGGTTTGCCGTCTTCTTCTGACAGGGAGTTGAATTGTAGTTTCTTGGAAATCACCGTTTCCAGGTTATTGCATTTCGGGGGGAAACTTTGTTCTCGGGGGCTCTGTAGGAATGGACGTTTCGGGCCAGTGGGTCGAGTCGCGGCTGCTTGGAGGTGCGCGTCTCTGGACAGACGACATGGGTGAGTGTGGAGCTTGAGCGCTGCTGGACCAGGTGGCCGGGCCCTGCCCACCTGTCATGGGACTGCAGAGACGCGGGTCCCGCGCTCTCTTTGGGGGAGACGCCTGGCCCTGCTCTCAGACCCTCTTGCTGTACAGGTGTCCTGGGGTCGGCTCTCCAGGCCGCCATCCCCGAGAGGCTCCGGGTCTCACGGGAGGGTGTCCATTCTGTGTGCCCTCAAGGATGCAGTTTCAGGGGCCAGCTCTGCATGCTGACAAAACAGAACAGCCACACTCTGGGGGCTCAGCAGAAACCGTAACCTCAACCCTGCCACCCAGCTCTCGCCAAATTCCGCAGAGAAAATGTTCACGGAAAAGCGCCTTAAAGCCAAGCCGACATGTCGGTTTTCTCTTGCGTCCAGCTGCTCGCAATGGGTTGAGGCTGACAGAGCGCTCAGGGACCCCTCGGGAGGACACCTGGGGCTCGGCGGAAGGATGGCCGTGGTGCCTGAGCCCTGTCTGCTGTGAAAAGGGAGGAGGGCAGGGGGCGTCTCTGCAGACTCTCCTGGAGTTCAGCCAGACCAGGAGGGAACTTCCCCTACGCGGCACCATGTCCCAGCCTCACACAGAGCTGCCACTGGCCCTGTGAAATCTGTTGCTGTACTTACGATCAAAAATGAAGCTACAGATGTTTTTTCACTAAATCACAGGGAGAGCTCTTTACAGTAGGAAGTCCTCTTACACTTCAGAACAACACACAGCATGTGCTTTTCCCAGGAAACTGCTGTGCTTTTGTCTTAAAGACACAGAGCCAAGTCGCCCAGGGATCTGCAAACTTTTTCCCGTGAAGGGCCGGGTAGCAGGTACTTCACTGTGTCACAGCTACTCAGCGCTGCTGTCGTGGCCTGAGAACAGCCATAAATAATATGTAAGTGATAGATGTGGCTGTGTTCCAGTAAGACTTTATTTACAGAAACAGATGGTGGGCGGACGCGACCGGCGGGCCGTAATATTTTAGGCACCAGTAAGTGATTCTCTCTTTCCACTGACTGCGGGGAAGCTTGGAAAGCTTGCAGTCTGATCTAGCATGTGGGTGGGCTTACAAGCCTTAAATTCTGGCCTCTCTCCTAGTTTTATTTGAAGTTTTCTGCTTTCCTTGCTCCTTTGCCCCATTTTCCTGTCTCCCTAATTTGTGTCATTTTATTGTGTGGATCTGTGTGAAGGTCTAAAATTCGCTCTGAAATGAAGCAGGGTATAAATAAATAGTTATATTTTCTTAGGTTGGGATTACCAGTCAAATGTCATGACAGATTCCACTGCGATGAAAATTTCCAAGTATCCACCAGTGGCCCACTGTCTGAGTTAATACGGTTATTGGATATGACAAAGTTAAAATAAAGCAAAAGGATGTAGATGATTCCTTGGAGTTCACTGAGATAATATTTAAACAGCGCAAATCAAGGACGGTGACTGAGAGGTGGCAGGAGAGCTGACTTTGGGGAGAGAGAATCAAAAAAGGAAGCCATCACAACGCGCAGATGACAGTGGGGTGGTGTGGACGTGTTTTGGGCGGGTGGCCCCTCTCCCCGGCAGTCTGGGGCGAGGGCAGAGGCCGGTGATGAGAAGTTATGAGACCAGCTCTCGGCCAGTAGGGCAGGTGACTCTGAGTCTCCAAGCCAGCGCGCTTGCGAGCTCTCTCACCTGAGTGGTTTCGTCCAGGAGCAGCATACGCGCTCAGGGAACGCTTGGGAATTTGTTTTGCCCAAAGGGAATTCCTGACACCCCTGGTCGCTGGGTAGAGGTATTTCTTGACCCTAAGGTTTTGAAACTTGGGGCATTGATTGTTTGGAAAATACGTTTTTAATGGTCCTGACATTTTCTCTTCCTTCGACTGTGAGGTTTTTATCTCACTTAATGCATCTGCTGGAAAGGCCTGTATTTTCTCAAAAGAGAACGGAACAGCCTTCTTTTTTGAGTCTCGCAGGAGCTTGGCCGTGATTTTTGCAGATGTTGTTTCTCGGGTCAGGGCGGACTCTTCGCTCTGAGAAACGCTGCTGACCTGTGAGAGTTTTGTGCTTTCTATGCCAGGCTGTGTCAGGGGTTTCTTTTTCTTTTTTCTTTTTTTTTTTTTTTGGAGTTTTTCTAAGGTACATTCCAGTTAAAGACGCTCTCCTTTACACTTTGGTTTCCTTGAATTCACTAAGGGAGCCGTACTCGTGTAATTAGGATGTAAACTGGAGACTGCTGGCATCTCCCCCGGAGGTGGCGCTCGGACGCACGTGGGCAGCGGCCAGGGACGGCGAGGAATGCTGAGCGGTTTGTGGAGGAAGCGGCCGAGATCCCTGCCACCTCTGAGGCCGCAGGAGACACTGAAATCATTAAGCACACTCGGCCGCCCTGGTGGCTTAATTGTGTCCCTTTAGCTCTGGCCAAAAAAAAAAAAAAGTTGAAAATCTTGACTCAGCTGGGGCAAGGGGCAGGGAACCACAGACCAAGGAAAGAAGCAATCATCACATTTCCTACTTGTTTATGAAAATGAGGTCTTGTCACAGACCAAAGAAATCACTGCTTTTTCAACACGGGCCGACGTGATTTGCTGGGGTCTGGATTCTTTTTTCCAACTAGGATCGGTAGCATCACGGACAGGGTAATGTAGCTTTGATAAGATGTGTCCTTCTTCAAAAGAAGCCCAGAGAGAGTATAGCTTTTTGAGTTGATTTGATGTCAGATGTAATGAGTCCTGGGGGAGAGGAATGTTGTAATATACCTTTTTGAGTTTCTCTCCTCATTTGGTCTCTGTCTTCCCAGTTCCCCCACCACCACCCTGATGGGAAGTAATGAACTACTTTTTGCCAGCAGAGCCCATATCTTAGTTCCTGGGGAGGAATGAATGCCACTGTTTTTGGTTTCTGGCCTGACAACAATGAAGAATTTTCTTGAAAAATTCAAAGCTTCGTGTTCTCATTATAATAACCCTCCTTCAACCCAGACAGCCTAAATAATTGGATGAATTTCACACATCGTCAGCCAGTGACCAGACGTTTCACAGGTGACCAAGTTACTGATGACTTTGCACAATTAGAAGCCAAGTCCTAACCGGTAAATGGAAGGCTCTTGAGTCTGCTGTGGGTGGGGTGGTGTTCCCGTTCGCCCTGTTGGAGCTGGACTCTGACTACGTGGCTGAGGACGTTCAGGTACACCGGGTGACTGCCTTCCCCCCTCTAGCCTCTATTTCTATAATTTGATGTTTTCGTGAACTGATATTCCTTGGATCATATCCCACTCAGCAGGGTTGCTGAGCATCAGAGCTGTGCTGTAAATTAAGAGAAGATCCACTGAACCGACCGGCCCCGTGGAGTGAGCGGTTGAGTCGGGGGGTGAGCAGGACCAAGGGGGCTGCTCTCAAGGATAAGTAAGTTCAGCTGCCAGTGGGGCGCCTTCTGGGGAGCAAATATTTGCTCTGCATTTGGGTGAAGGGACAGTTTCACGTGACTGTGCTTGGTCATCATGAGCCATCCACTCATTTCTCCCCCCGCAGCCCCCCTCTTCCGGAGCCCGGGCCTTCCCAGCAGCTGCCCTCGGAGCCACGGCCCCGTTCTTCTGGTGGGACTGGCTCTACCGACAGGGCTTTGTCCACCAAGGAAATGAGTCAGAGTTTACCCAAAGCCTTTGGCAAACATTTTTTTAAAATCCGTTTCTTTTAATTTTTTTTAATTAAAAATATTTTTTAATTAACATTTTTTATTGAAGTAGAGTCAGTTACAGGGTGTTAATTTCTGGTGTCCAGCACAATTCCCAGTCATGCATATACATACATGTATTTGTTTTCATATTTTTGCAAACATGTTTTAAGAATTTTTTTTGAATTTATTTTTATTGAAGTATAGTTGATTTTCAATGTTACGTGTATTTCAGGTGGACAGCAAAGTGATCCAGTTCCACGTATACATATCTATTCTTTTTCAGATTCTTTTCACCTATAGGTTATTACAAGCTATTGAATATAGTTCCCTGTGCTGTACAGTAGGACCTTTTTGTTTATCTATTTTATATGTAGTATGTGTATCTGCTAATCCCAAACTCCTAATTTATCCCTCCCCCAACCCCTTTCCCCTTTGGTAACCATAGTTTGTTGTCTATTTCGGTGAATCTATTTCCGATTAGTAAATAAGTTCATTTGTCTCATTTTTTAACTTCAGAAGAATTTTGGTTTGATCCAGATTCAAAATGGCACAGCTGGGAAATCAGACTCAGGTTTTCCCATCTGCTTTTCCTTCATGGGAAACACTTTACTAATGCGGGAGAGAGACTGTGACCAGTAAAGGAGCAGATGTAGAACAGAAAGGTAATGACGCCCTTGCCCCCTACGCCCACCTGCCCCGTCACGCCTCCCAGGAACCCTAGCTCCTGGCGCAGCCCGGCAACACTGAATGAGAGCAAAGGCTCTGGTCAGTGATCCGATCCCCCGGAGGGCATGGGGTGGCTCCGGTCACGCCCTGCTGCAGCTGGTCTGAGACTGGAGGGGCGAGTCGTCCAGCAGGGAACCAGAAAACACCCCCGAGGGCTAAATTTTCTCAAAATTGCACCACTTCTGCAAATAAAAGTGATGAAACCTCTCTCCCTCTGCTTACATGTAGCCACAGCTTGGATTTATGCTGACTTCTCTGAAAAAATGTGCATGTCTGTCTGTCCTCAGGTCATGTGAGATTGTATCACGTCACCTGCAACAGGACAGAGGAAAGTCATGCGGCTGGGTGGCGTCACCGAGACCCGTCCGCCCAGTCTTCTGGTGGAAGCTAGGACAGATGGACAGATGTGGGTTAAGTTAGCCTGAATCTGTAACAAGTAGGCTTGAAAGTACATATTTCACTGGGTGTTTTGAACTTGGTGAAGACAGTCCTGTCTCAGAATCAGCAGAAAAAACAGAAAATATTTAGATATCTGGCTTTCTAAAATTAGTGTTTGGATGCCTTTCCCACACAGTGGAGGATTTTTATTAACGCCGTGTGTCTCCTGAAGGACCAGGTTTTTCCCAGACTGGATTTCAGTGGTGCCTGGAGAGCTTCATTTGAAACAAGCTGTTCACACACTAAAAGGAGAGCAGAAAGATCTGGAAGTCAGGAGACCCAGGGCTGGTGTGAGCCCTGCAGTGAGTGCACTGCCTCTGTGTCTGCGGCAAAATGCTTCATCCTCAAGCTTCCATCTCCATCTACAGAGTCAGGTTTTCAAACTGTGTCCCGTGGAGCCGTGGGATCCCTTCCTGGAACCATTTGTAGAGACAATGGGTAGAAGGAAAGAAAAATAAGTGGATTCTACAGGCCAGCATTTAACGCTGCCGTGGAAATAAAACAACGAAACCGAGTGGAACCGCCGCAGCTTCCCCCTTTAGAATTCTGTGGCTTCTGAATTCTGAGCTCAGCCAGGAGCCCCCACTCAGTGGTGAGGATTTCATAGCTCCGGGGGCCGGGGGGGAGGACATGCATCGTGGACCCCGGGTGGTGTCCTCCCAGCTCACACTGGTGACCTGCGTTTTTGCTCTCTGGAGGGAGCCCTGGGGGTCTGAGGTCACGAGGTGGTCTGGGAAGAGGTGAGGGAGGGGCAGGGTTGTTGGTTGACCGCTCCCCTTTCCCCGCGGTTCCAGGCCCCTCCTGACCCCATCTGGGGGAGCCTCTCTCACGCTCTGCATCCCCTGCCCCCCGACCTTTCACACCACACGTTTGCCAGGTGGACTCACAGGTCTGTCCCAGGGGTCCTCTAGGCTCTGCAGAACTTTCTTTTCTCGTCTGGAAGGACAGGCAGGGATGTGGCTAAACGATGTGGTGACTAGGAGAGAGGGTTGAGGAGAAGAGAGGAAGCAATATTGGACTGGCTTTGTTTTGTTTTTCACTCTTGAAATGAAAGAGAAAGGAAATCAATGTCACTGTGAAAGCAAATAGAGAAGACCAGGCGTCTTCAAAACATCCAGACATACCTGGTGGGATGTGCAATCATTGCTGGTTTGCCAAGACTCCTGTTGGCCAAAAAAACATACTCTTGGCTGAGAGAACAGAGAGAAGTGTAACTCCAGGGAGTCAGGGCCTTGAACGTTCGCTGCTAGCGGCTGTGCTACTCTGTGTCACACTACTCTGGAGAAACTGAGACTCTGAAGCAGAGTTTTGTTTTTGGTGGCTCTTGTGAAAACAAGACTGCTTTCTCCTCACTCATTCACTTGGCAGACCCTCGAGGGCTTCCTAGGTGCCAGGGGAGCTGTGGAGAACTTGAGTGCTTACTGGGCCCTGTCAGGTGCTGAGCACGCAGAGGCAGACACACCTTCCTGCCCTCCAGGACTCAGGGTTTAGTGAGCGAAGATGCAGGGACAGGAGCTGGCGGGACTGAGAGTGTTGGAAAGCAAGCCTGAGCTGTGAGTTTTGTAGGGCCAGTGAGAGTAGGGGTTTGCTGTTTGCAGCAGTGGATACTTGGAGGCCAGAGGAGCTCAGTGCATCTTGGGTAGTGAGTGACTAGGGACCAGAGGAGCCCAGTGCATCCTGGGTACTGTGGGTGACTGACTAGGGACCAGAGGAGCCCAGTGCATCCTGGGTACTGTGGGTGACTAGGGACCAGAGGAGCCCAGTGCATCCTGGGTACTGTGGGTGACTGACTAGGGACCAGAGGAGCCCAGTGCATCCTGGGTACTGTGGGTGACTGACTAGGGACCAGAGGAGCCCAGTGCATCCTGGGTACTATGGGTGACTAGGGACCAGAGGAGCCCAGTGCATCCTGGGTACTGTGGGTGACTGACTAGGGACCAGAGGAGCCCAGTGCATCCTGGGTACTATGGGTGACTAGGGACCAGAGGAGCCCAGTGCATCCTGGGTACTGTGGGTGACTAGAGACTGGGTGGAGCCCAGACTCTGAATCATGAGTCTCTAAGCCTGGGAAGGAGGCTTGGGAAGATGCACAAAGGTTCTGTCCTCCATGACCCTGGGACAGTGCCAGGCTGCTGCAGGGTCTCAAGCATGGAAGGTGCAGTTTCAGATGCATGTCTTGGGGCCATTGCTCAGGCTGGGGCAGCAGAGAGCAGACCAAGGAAGAAGGCCAAGCTGAAAGCTGGACGCTGTTGCAGTATCTGGGTGAGGAGGGAGAGCTTGGATGAAGGCTGTGGCCACGGAGGAGGAGAGACGCTGAGGAGGAGGAATCCAAGCCCAGATGACCAACGAATGGAGGCGAGCCAGGGCGGGACCAGGTGACAGCTTGGGCACCTGGACAGGTGTTCCTCCAAATGCTGTCACGGGAGATGCAGCCCAGGCATTATGATTCCAAAGCCCATAGATTTTGAAGCCACAGGCTTCTCCCTTCCTCTGGCTGGTTTACAGGGGGAAGATGGCAGCTTCGGTTCCAGACAGGACGAGTTGGTGGTGCCTTAGGGGCATCTGAGGGATTGATTTAGCAGGTGGTTGGCTGTTCAGAAGTTCAGGAACCAAGTCTGTGTCCTCTGCATCAGGGTAGCAGTTACAGGCTGTGGAGTGGCTGGGTTTGCCCGGAGCCTGTGTAACATGAGGAATGAATGGGTGGAGGTAGGGGCACAGTGGGGGGGTGGGGAGGAGGGGGCCGAGTGGTTGGTCAGTGGGAAGTCGGAAAAGCCTGATACCCAGGGCGCGAAGAAGGGGCCAGTGAGTGTCCGGTGATGCAAGACGAGGGTTGAGAAGTGGCCCTGGGATGGAGCGACGGTTGCCCAGTAGGTCAGAGGTAACTGGGGCAGAAGCAACTTGAATTACGTTTGGTGATAATGTAATCCATGTAATTCCACATGTGGGTGTTAATTCACGTATTCCCCAGAGGAATACTATCTTGTCCTCATGTTAAGTATTTTAGAAAGAAAATAACTTTTAAAAAATTTTGGTAAAATGTATATAACATAAAATTTACCATCACAGCCATTTTTTAAGTATACAAGTTGGTGGCTTAAGTGCATCCACGTTGCTGTGCAAGAAAATAACTTAATAGTGGTAAATGTTCATTATAATTGGGTAGAAAAAATTGAATTAGAAGGCAAGTCGGCAATGAGTTTTTCCTTGAAGTCACCTGAAACAGCACATTATCTTGGCTCAATAGCTGGGAATTCTACAGCTGAATTAGAGACGCAGTTTTGTCCTCCGAGGGATGTTCTGTGGCTCACACTGAAGGTGGGGTCTGCAGACTTGCCGTGCAGCCGCCCTCCTTCCCACATGTACTCATGCGCGTGATCACACATCAGCCACTGGAGAGACCCTGGGGAGGTTCCAGTGTTGGGTGAAGCCAAGCCCCACCACCCACCCAGTGTGATCCTGGGAAAGGGGCCTAACAACCTAAATCAGTTTCTCACCATGAAAGGTGGTGCAGAGGGGTGAGAGGATGGACGGGAAGGTCCAGAGAAGTGTTGGTGGGTAGGTGTGTTTGAGCGCGTGCTTCTATGCGGGTGACGGCCACCGTTCTGCTGAGAGCCAGAATCCCATGCTGGAATCCTCAACCCTTTCCTCCTCCAAAGGGCCTCACGTGAGGGCTTCTCTGAGCTCTGAGCCAGCTTGGAGAACGTTGTTAGAGAGGAGCTTGGGACTGGGGCTGGCTACTTGCCAGTGTCATGTAGGAGGGTAGCTGGTGGGGCAGGTGGGAGAGGGAAACGCTTCATAGCCCTTTCCCCCGTGGCCAGCTCAGTAAGTGACTTCTCCTGTGGCACCCATTCAGAGCTCCACAGGCTGCATTTAAAAAAATTCTTACCTTTTATTGAAGTGTTGTCAATTTGCAATGTTAGTCTCAGGTGTATAGCAAAGCGATTCAGTTATACATATAAATACATACGTTTATATTTTTCCAGTTTCTTTTCCATTATGGCTCATTACAAGAACATCAGAGCTCGGTACACTGCATTTTTAAAGTCCCAACCACTTTGATGGCAGGAGGATAATAAACTAAAGGAGAAGTTCTCCTGGACGAATCATATGTGGGGACCTGGGCTCCGCTGTCAGACACCAGTCCCCAGGGCCCCGTCCCACCTGGCACACTCCATTCATCAGTGAGACACTAAGGACGTAGAATACAGGTAGCCGTTCTCTAACATGTTCCAGAAAGCTCTCCCTCCCCTGTGTTAGCAATGCCTGTTTCAGGAAAGTGCCTGGACACGTTTTCTGTCTGTTTTTAAATGTTAACTTGGGAAGCTTGTTCCCCACCCCTGTTGGCTGCTGGGGACCCCCTTCCCTGTGTTCTGCCGTCAAGTTTTGTTTGCCTTCCCTCATGCAGGGGTGATGGCAGTTCCTGGTTGTGATGTGACTTTCGTGAAAATGTGCTCCCAGGACAGGGGCGAGTGTCTGTAGAGGAATGATCGTGCTGGTGTGGGGGCCCCTGGACTGACTCCGGCGTCAGTGTCAGCGTCCTTGGCTCTCATTCTGTTGGGGTTGACTGGTAGCCAGCAATTTACTTAAGCTCTCAGGACCTGAAACGAATGTTAAGGAAATAAAGCCGAGTTCCATATCCTCTGTATCCTCACTCGGGGTCCAGGGATGCCCACCAGACCCGCGCTTGCCACGGGTCCCACGTAGAGCCCAAGTGGCCACAGGGATCATGTGTTGGCCCAGGTCCATCCTTAGGAGATGGTCAACCTGCAGGGGCAGAAAGTGTGCCCGGAGCTCTCGGCTAACTCCGGACTCCGAGCACTTGTGGGAGAGCCTGGCACTCGGGTGGTTGCAGATGGGACTGGAAGTCTTGGCCCGTGGCGTGGGTTTGCCTGGGACTTGACCAGGCTCTGGGCACGGAGGGGAGAGGGATGGGGCAGGTTGAGGGTCCACAATGTGCCTGGCTCGCTCTGCATGGAGCGGGAGGGCAGAAGGGAACCTTTAAAAATCAGATCAGTGTGTCTGTGATTTGAGGCCGGTTACTTGAGATGGCCGAACGTGTGTAAAATGTCCAGGCGTCATGCCTCCTTCAGGGTGCCTGGACGAGAGGCATAGCTTAGACCAAGAGCTGTGAACAGAGCCCCGTTCTCTGTGCCCGACGTGGCTCCCAGCTGGTAGCTGTTCCAGACGAGGCAGCAGACAGATGGGAGCAACTGGCTGTGTCTGGTCTGCTCACTTCATCCAAGACGGGGCCTCTCCTGAAACGTAACATCAGGATGTCCCTTTGTCATACTGGCCTGCCTTTTGGCAGCCTGAGTATTATGTTTTGAGGACAAGTGACATCAAGTTTGCAAAGTTAGCGAAGAAAGGCACATGCTGGGGGCAAATCTTTGCAATTGGCTCCAGGACGGCTTGCTGCCAGCAGGTGTGCGGTGGGGCTCACGCAGCCGGCGACAACTTGAAAGGCCGGGTTTGCAGGGCTTGGTGGTGGTGCCACCACGAATCAGGAAGGAGGACTTTTCCTTGTGCTCTCTGCTGCCCGGCTCCGGGCCAGGTGACGAGGCAGGAGCTCCACTCCCCGAGGAGTGTAGATTTGTGAGGTTACACAAGGGGGTGATTGCAGGAGAGCAGCCCCACAAGGTGGAGGGGGTGGGGGTAAGCAGCCAGGGAGCAGTGGGTAAAAGATCCCAGAGACCTCTGTGTAGACGGTCATCGTGCCCTCTGCCCCCCGTCCCTCCTCAGAGAGGCTTCCCTCCTGTTCACGCAGAATTCACCAGTTTGTTTCTCTGACCCCACCCTAACTCTCCACTTACATTCTTAAAAAACCTTTTTAATAATGGTAAAAAAGAAAAAAAAACCGACAGTATGAAATTTACCATGTTAACCCTTTCTAAGTGTCTGGATGGTGCTCAGCACATTCACGTTGCTGTGCAGCCATCGCCACCATCCATCTCCTACTGACGCTCTGTCCCCATCAAACGCGAACACCCCTTCCCCAGCCCTGGTCCCGCACCCACAGCCCACTGTCTGTCTCTGTGAGCCTGACCACTCCGGGGACCTCACGCCAGTGCCATCAGCCACTACGTGTCCTTTTGCGTCTGGCTTGTTTCACTGAGCATCAGGTCTTCGGGGTTCATCCTAGTTACAGCGTTTGTCAGAATTTCCCCTTTCAGCCCAAGTAATATCCCGTGCTAGGTCTAGACCACATTTTGTTTATGCGTCATCTGAGGATGGACACTGGGGGTACCCCCACCTCCTGGCTACTGTGAATAATGCTGCTGCGAACACCGGTGTGCAAACATCTCTTGGAGACCCTGCTTTCCCTGCTTTTGGGTGTGGACCCAGAAGTGGGACTGCTGGGTCATTTGGACTCACTTTCGTCATCTGTGAAACAAAAGCGTCGGCTCCCACCCGCTCTGAGCCCGGGCTGTCTCCAGCGCCGCTCGGCCTGGCTGCGGAGGGGCAGGGCCCGCGGGGCGGCGGCGGCCGGCTGTGCCAGTCCCCTCCGGGCACCAAGAACAAGGCTGTCTTAGAAGAACCCAGAACCTCCCGAGGCTGCTTTATTTGGAGCCCCTCTCCGACTTTCCAGACAAGCCACCTTTTTAGAGGACCCGGGAGGAGCGGTTACGAGTGCCCAATGCCTGAGGTCATCACTGCTGCTTTGTTCACAGTTTCTGTGGAACAAGCGAGTGTTTCTTCTTCCTTCTCTCCCTGAATGGTTTTCTCCTCTGTACCCAAACCATTATTCTTTATTTCCTGTTTTTTTAAACTTTATTTCACCTCTAATAATTTGAACAATATTTAATATTGAATAGTTAGAAAATCTTTGAGACTTTCCCACCCACTGTGTGGTTGAATCTTCTCTGAAAACAAATGTGTGCAGCTCTCTGGAGAAACTGGTCAGTTATTTGTCAGGACTGCTTGACATCTTGCACAAGGGCAGAAGAGCTTGTGTTCTGGGAGTCTCAGAGTTCCACTCGGTCCTGTTCATTTACCCCTATGTACAAAAAAAAAAAAAAAAAAAAAAAAGTCTGGCAGGATATTTACCAAAGAGAGTAGTAGTCATTTCTGAGGCTGGGATTCTGGGGAAATTTTCAGCTTTTGCATTTTCTATAATGTAAGACTTACAGTAAGCACGTATTATTTTTAAAATCAGGGAGGAAATAAAGAAAGCAGAGTGCTTTACAACTGAGAAAAAACCCTGAGGCTTGCCTGCCTTCCTGCGGGGCCTCCTCCGGCGGCCCCGCCACACACACACACACGCACGCACGCACGCACGCACGCACGCACACACACAGCATCCGTCTCTCTCCCCCTCACCTTCCCTCTGGTCCATTTCTAAACTCACAGGTGCTCTTCGTATCTTGGTGGCGTCAATGTCATGTTTCTAGCTAACGTCGAGCTGAGTCATTTAATAAATCCATCTTCCCAGGCAGCTAAAGACCTAGGAGGAATGAGGAAAGATGCTGGGGTTTCTTGGTTTGTTTTTCAAGTCTCTTGAAATCTCCGCCTCATGTCCAGCAGGGACCGATGTTTAGTGGGGAATTTCAGAGCTGTGTCATTGAGAGCGCGATGCATTTCATTTGGCAGCTTCCTGCTTGAATTCAGAGCTGGGGCCCTTGTCCCTGTATCTTGATGCCCTGATGGGTTCATCTGTAGATGTTCTGTAGAGAAGATGTGCTGGAACAAATTAGGTGTCCAGATCTGCCCTCATGACCTGCCAGCTCTGATGCATCCCTCTGTCCTGGCCACAGCGTGTTCTCTGAGGAGTGTTTTGTTTTGGCACAGGTGATGGGTACCATAACGGGGAGGGCAGGGATGTCCAACCCCTGGCCAGCTTGTGATGCCTTCCCCGGGGAACCAACCCACAGACTTTTAAGGAACCAAGTCGATTAGGGCCACAGCGAGGGGCGGGGTGAGTCTGCAATAAACGCAGCAGTTGTGTGGTTCAGTTCAGACTCCCGTGTTGGGGAACTTTTTATTTTATTTTTGGTAAAATATACATAACCTAAAATGTACCATTTTGATCCTTTTTAAGCATCAGTGTCATTAAGTGCATTCGTATTCTTAGTCTCTCCATCATCCACCTCAGAATGGTTTTCATCCTGCAAAACTGAAACTCTGTCCCCGGTAAACACTGACTCCCCACCCCCCTCCTCTCAGCCCCTGGCCCCTCACTCTGCCTCCTGTCTCTCTGGGTCTGACAGCTCCAGGGACCTCATACAAGTGGAATCATCCTGGCTTATCTTACTAAGCGTCGTGCTGTCAGGGTTCATCCATGTCGTAGCAGGTGTCAGAATGACCTTCCTTTGGAAGGCTGAATGCTCCTCCCTCGTGTGAACAGACCACATTTTGTTTATGGTCACTTGGGTTTCTTCCACTTTTGGACTGTTGTGAATAATGCTGCTGTGAAAACGGATGTAGAAATATCTCTTCAAATCTCTGCTGTCCATTCTTTTAGGTCTAATCTCTGAAGCAGAGTTGCTGGATCATTTAGTCATTATTTTTTTTAATTGACATATTATCAGTTTGCAATGTTGTGTCAATTTCTGGTGTACAGTATAATGTTTCAGTCATATGTATACATGCATATATTCATTTTCATGTTCTTTTTCACTATAGGTTACTACAAGATGTTGAACATAGTTCCCTGTGCTGTACAGAAGAAACTTGTTGTTAAATATTCTATATGTAGTAGTTAGTATCTGCAAATATCAAACTCCCAATTTATCCCTTCCCATCCCCTCTCCCCACTGGTAACCATAAGTTTATTTTCTATGTCTCTGAGTCTATTTCTGTTTTGTATGTAAGTTTGTCTTTTTTTTTTAGATTCCACATATAAGTAATATCATACAATATTTTTCTTTCTCTTTCTGACTTAACTTCACTAAGAATGACGACCTCCGGGTCCATCCATGTTGTTGCAAATGGCATTATTTTATTCTTTTTATGGCTGAGTAGTATTCCATTGTATAAACATACCACAACTTCTTTATCCAGTCATCAAAGGACATTTAGGTTGTTTCTGGATCATTTAGTTCTGAGGATTTTTAAGGTCACTATATTCTTTGTAAACTACCTGGTCTAACTTAGTACAAGCATAATAAGAATTTTATGTTGATGTTTTTTCAAATAGGAGTAATGAGAGGCAAAAAATACAGTCATTATTTATAATTAAATTACAAGTTTGAACTAGGTAGTGTGATGATGAAACCAGAAGACAGTGCTGCTTTAGATTTTGTTTTCTTTGTAACATTTTATGTAGGAAGAATAATAAAATAATAAATATGCATGTTTCTTCTTGCCACTAGAGAAATGTGCTTTTCAACTGATTCTCTTATTGATAAGATTTTAAAGTATTATAGCATTCATAGTTTTCACTTATCTAGACTATTAAAGAATTAAGCTTTTCAGATAGAATGGTTGTTAAAATGGGTCTGAGGGACCCGTGGGCCACTGCGCAGTGTGCTGGAAGGGTGCCTGCCCTTGTGTTGCCTGCAGACCAGAGAGCGAGAAACCCACCACTGCCCAGCCAAGGGGGTCCTGGGGGCTGAGGGAGACGAGGTCTGGGGGTGGGGGTCTCTCCACACTTCTCGTTGTCCCTTCCTGGTCCCCACCTCTGTGCTCCTCACCCAGCCCTGTTCTCAAGCCTTCACCTGTTCCCATCCTTCCACCCGAAATGCACTCCTTCCTCCACCTGCCGTTTGCATCTCCAAATTCTCCCACTTCTCCTGGGGCCAGCTCAGGAGGCCCCTGCTCTCCCCTCTTTAAATACGGGGTGCTCCCCAGACTTGCCTGCCCTGCTGTACAGCAGCTGGGCTAATCTCTGCCTCCTTCTGGGTTTCGTCCCTGTGTGGCCCGGAGGGCCCCAGAGGGCCTGTTTCTCTGCAGATCTTCCTTCCCCCACCCCCAAGCCGGGGAGGGGGGCATCTTAACGTTTCTGAACCCCTGCCCAACTTTACTTCCATCCCCCCTTATGGTCAGCATTCTTCTCTCTCCTGTGAGCCCCCCCAGTTAGTGTGTGTCCCATCAGCTTTTGTCCAGATGACCTAACCCAGTATGTGTACAGTGACCTGCACCCACGTGCACAGAGCTGGGTTTAAGACGCTGAGACATTTGTGATGTAAGTGAATCAGTCGACGAAGGTGACTGAGCGTCACTGCAAATTCAGGAGGAGTGGCTGAGCTTTGAGAGATGAGTTTTCCTGTGGGAAGGAGGGCCTGGCACGGAGGAGTTTCATATCAGAGAGACGAGAGAGCACGTCCTGCAGGGAGAGGATGCGTGGTGACCGAAGTGAGGGCTGCAAGGGAGGAGGAGCGGGGAGGCGGAAGGTGGCAGGGCTGGGAGGGGCTCCAACCTGGCCCTGAAAGGTGGGCTTCAGAGAAGAGCGGTGGGGGGTTCCCTCTGCACCGTGACTTGGTCTTGGTCTCACTGTGGCCTTGGCACAGCCATGGTTAAGTGACTTGCTCCAACTGGACAGTCAGAGGAAGGGGAGGCTGGGTCCGGTCTGTGGCTTCTCGCTGGTGGGGGCCACTCTGAAATGACGGCACGATACACGTTTGAGTCCTGAAGCCGCATCAGCGTTTCCTGCTGTGCTCTTACCGGCACAAGTGTTTAATAAAATCTGCACAATCTTTACTACCCCGAGTGCAATGTGTTTTTCCAAAGACTTATATATGGCTATAAAATATTCAGAAATGAAGTATTGAGGAGGCTTCCTAATGCCTGCTAGAAGTGGAATGGAAATACACATGGCACCGAATGAATCTACTTCTACTATTAAAATTCCTGGCGTATCGGCTCCTTAAAAGCAAATCCAAGTAAACAGACGAGGCATATGCTTTCCGCCAAGGGGAATATTTTAATGAGAAGAGAGGCAGTGGATAGACGGTTGTATCTGCATCTCTTCTTTCTGTCCCATTAAATTGTAAATCATTCTTTGCCAGTCGTGACCTAGGACATGTGTACAAGGTGAGATAATTAACTGGAAGGGGCCAACTGCAGAATCACTGGTCTTGCATACTTGATACCAGCCTGGTACATTGAATATGCGACCGTATAATGTACACATTAGAGGCTGCAGTCTCCTTGCCTGCAGAGAGAGACTGTGCACAGAGCAGCAAATGACACCTGCAGGAAACAGGTTACACAGTGGGACTGAGCGGGTTCTCCCCAGAACTCCTCTCGCTGCCCACGGTCACGGCCTTGGGCGAGCCCCGGACCCACGTTGGCCTCATGGGAGGCACAACCCCACAGTAGGTGAGTGGTTTAGTTGGATGCATGACTGTGCTCAGAAATGGAAACGCAATTAACTGCCCGAGGGTCAGTAGCTAATATTCTATTTCAAAACACAGAATGTGCTGAGATCCAATCATGAGAACTATCAGCTTCAGCCGCAGTTGTGTTCGCAGTAGTTTGACGGTGGTGGTCTGTGTCGGAGCTGGGAGTCCTGGGCTGGTAAACGATGACATGGGCCGGACACAGCAGCCGTCAGCGAGCTCATTTCCTCTGGGGCTTGCTTTTAATTTTTTCCTGCCGTTTCTTCTTGTAGCTTATTGTCATTTGAAGTCTCACTTCCTGTAGCTGTTAAGATGATTTTTCCCTTTGAACGTAGTTTCCTGTGGGAGGTAAAGACTGTCTTCAGTTTTCTTTCCTGACCTCTGTACTCCCGTCAGTTCCACCGACAGTCGCCTGGTTTTCTGCACTCGCTCAGGGCCACCATTCATACCCCTGCTGCTCTGGATTCCATCCATGCTCGCTTCAGAAAAGGTCCTTCAACCCCCGGCGGCCACCAGCTCCACCCCAAATCTCTTAGAATCCTACAAGGTTAAAGTGGAAGAGGCTGAGGGCGCCAGGCAGCGGCCGTCAGCTCAGAGAGGCCTGCTGGCCAAGGCCTTCCTTGTCTCAGCAGCAGACCTGACGCTGCGCCGCCTCCCGGCTGGGCTCCGGCTGGGTTTCACGCTGGCTCACGTCGTGTGGGGACCCTCGCAGCAACTCCTCAAGCCCTCACCCCGCCAGGGCTCCGGCCCACCCCGACTCTGCCCCCAGATGAATCTCACCACACCGTCACTGTCCTCCCTGCTGGCTGCCCACCACTTGTCCACTCCGGCTTCGCACGTAAGGGTCGCCGCAGCTTGGCTTCCCCTGGCTTTGCCAAGGCACATCCTGGATTCTGGCCGCTTGCCTCTCTGGCCTGGAGACTCCCCCCCGATCATTACCAGGTCCACCTTTTGTTCGCTTTGCTCCTGCGCGTGGGATGCCTGCGTTCGCTCTGACTGTTGGGAACTCACCTCGGAGACCCCGCCCAGGGTCGCCCTGTCCCGAGACCCAGCATCTCAGTCCTAGTCTGCATTGGCCCCCCCACCCCCTCCCACCTGTCTGCATCTGAACGCTTACCCCATGCAAAGTGCGGTGCCAAGGAGGCAACCCCGAGTCACCCGGGCACGGGCTGACCACACAGCCCTGAGTCCAGCTCGAGCGGTAAAACATTCACACAGGCAGCTCTGCGGCTGCGCGGAATGTGAAAAGCACTGGTTTTTAAAAGTGAAACCTTAGGTAAGGCTGGGCCTCTTTATGCTGGTTCAGATTTACACCTCTGTCCAGCAGGAGACCGTCCAGGGTAGAGGCTGAGAACCCCGGTTCTGAAGCCAGAGGATGTGTCGGCAGTAGCCCGCTGTGTGACCCAGGGCGGTAACTTAACCTGTCTGTGCTCAGCTTCCTGGTCTTAAAGATGGAAATGAGGAAAGTGCCCACCCCCCAGGGCTGCTGGGAGGGTTAACTGAGTTAACGTGGAAAGACTGGCGCGAGCCTGGCACACAGCAGGCACTGGGGAAGCATCAGCCGTTGTCACCTCCGTCACCACTGTCACCATCACCATCTCCAGTGCTGGCTCCTCCACCAAAGGCAGAAATCCCAGAGGAGTGCACTGGGTCAACACTGAGGGGGACCGGGGATGCTCTGACACCTGGCTTCTCGCGCACCTTTGGTTCGAGGTCGGTACGGTCAGCGGCCCCCATCCCTCCCCCAGGCCTTCCTGCACCTGGCACAGCCCTGTTTCAGGAGGATGATGTGCTAAAAGGAACCAGCTGAGGATGGCTGTATCAGGATCTCCAAGACGACCCCCAGGACTGAGATCCCACAGGACTCAGCATCTGGTGTCTGGCTTGGCCGTGATTTATTACCGCAAAGAGGATACAAGGCAGAGTCAGCACAGGGAAGAGTCTGGAGGGAGCCAGGCCCACGCCCCAGCGTCCCCTCCCAGGGAGTCACACGGGGTCCTCCGCTATGGGCTGTGACGACACGTGTGGAGTGGTGTCCACCAGGAGGTCATCAGAGGCCCGGAGCCCAGGGCTTTTGTTTAGTGCTGGTCACGTAGGCCCCTCTGCGTGGCGGGGGCCAGGCTGCAGGCCCTCAGGAGGTCGTGGGTATTGGGCGCAAAGTGCCCTGACTGCACGGCGGCGGCCGCGGAGCGGTGGGCCGACTCCTGGAATCCCGGGCCAGCCTCAGCAGGCGGCCTTCCCAGCAGGGTGGCCCAGTCTGCCGGCTGCCCCCTCTGCACAAAGACGGGCTCATGTTGCGTGCGGGCAAGCTTTGGAGTAAGTGGAGTTTTGCAGGGAAAAAAGAAGTCCTGTTAAGCATATTGGAAGCACTTTACAAATACCTGGTGATGAAATCACAAGGGGGAGAAAGGTCTGAGGCCAAAATTTTGAGAGGAAAACCCAAGCAGAATTTGCAGGAGCGTTTCCCGGCGTGTCTGCGCTCCGGAGCTGGCGCGGGCGCCCGCGTTGTGCCCCAGCTCTGGCCGAGTGGGAAGCCCCCGGGCAGCGAAAGGGGGAGACCCGGGGGTGCGGAGCTGGAGGCGGCCCTGAGCCTGTGGACGCCTCACCCCGCAGACGTGAAAATGAAGCCCAAGGGGCGAAACCGCTCCCGTGTCCTCCCCCTGCTCGGCTCTTAGCATCGCCCCCCAGTACAGCCGCCAGGAGGAAGGCACCCGCGAGGGAGATGTTAGTGCGTCCTGCCGTGTTTATCTGGATTTTAGACCCGTTTCCTGTTACCGCTTGCTGTGGTCACACCCTGCGCGGACACACCAGAGGGACGCAGTTGGCTGGCCTGCTCTGTGTCCTCTCTGACAGAGGATGCGATTCCATCTTAGCCGGGCTCCAGACCCTGTCATTTCTTACGCAAAGTCCCAGCAGTGTTTCAGCTCCTGCCAGGTGTTCGTGCCCGAGAGTCCGAGCTCAGACTCTGGACCAGGTCTCGTGTTCAGTCCCAGCCGTTTGAGCACAGACTGGAAATTGCTTCTCAGTTTCCTCATCTGTAAAATGGGGGCAAGAGTCCCACCTCCTAGAATGATTGTGGGCATAAAGGAGACACTGGATTTCACTGACTCTGCAAGGCCGACGTCCACCAGGACCACCAGCACACACGCGTTTGAGCAGTTGTGGAATCGGGACCAACGCTGATCACACCTTATAGTCGATGCCGTGTCAGAGGTCAGGTGGCAGCGTTTTTCTTTCTCGCTAGTCCGTTCAATAACGGTGCATCTTAAAATCGATGGCGTCGTAGATCCAATAAGATAAAAAGCAGGCAGCACTTAACACAGTGCGGCAGGAGGCAGACGTTCGGGAGGCTTAGCCGTTATCATGGGGCCTCCCCTCCAGGAAGGGGGTCAGCTGGCATTCATCTGGTGCTCTCTGTGTTTAGGTGTCTAACTGTCAGAATCCACAAGACAAAGTTTCTCACCCCCATTTACAGATGAGGAAAGCAAGACTTGGAACGTCCACACACACTGAGGAAAGGGCAGACCCAGGAGTCTGCAAGCCACAGCCGCTGGCCACGCCCTACGTGGTCGGTGAAATGTGGGTGGTTTTTACATTTTTTACAAGTCATGAAACATCAAAAGAAGAAGAATATTTGGTGATGCGTGAAAGTTGTAAGAAATTTGAGTTTCAACGTCCATCGGTAGAGTTCTGTTGGTTGTGGCCCTGCCCACATGGTTACGGGCAGGCTGGTGGCTTTTGCACCACGGTGCCAGGCTGGTCCCGACAGAAACCACGTGGCCCACAGCACCTGAAACATTCACCATCTGTTCTTGGCCCACCGACCTGTGCCTGTCGGAGGAGAGTCTCGTTCACTTCTTATCTTCCACGCTTGGCAGGTGCTCAGTCAGCAGCGGCTAAATCGAATTTCTGTCATCGGTCCTGAGTCTAGAGAGTAAATCTGAAGTCGGGCTGGTGACCAGGGCACCAGATAAACATCGAAGTGAAATGCTCATCACAGACCCTCCAAGACACTTTTCCAAATGAGGTCACATTTGTGTTGCGGTGTCTCCTAGAGAGTAAATAAAATTAAGTGACTCCCTGAGGACAAGGCCACAGTCCTGGGTGGGGAAGTCCCAGGTGGGAGCTGTTTCCAGGAAACCGAACAGTTGGCTTTGTGCATCAGCTCTTGAAAGGCCCCCAGTGCAGAGAAGAACCCAGCGCAGGTTGGGGGGCTCGGCTGTCCAGAGACCCTGTGGCAGATGAGGGGAGACGTGGGTCCAGGATGTCCTGCTTTGAAGGCCCTGCTGGTTTCAAAAGATCGATCAGGTTAGTGACACTGAGCCAGGTTCGATGTCCCCTCCCCATTAGATGTGTACACGGCCCCAAGTGTGGGCGTGTCAAGGTCACTGGGGAACTTGCTCAAGTTGGAGTTTGAGCCAGCAGTCGGGCAGGCGGGCCTGCTGTCCAGTGAGCGGGGAGCTGCACAGCCTCGGAGTCCAGGACGGAGTTGCCCAGGGTGGCTGCTGCCACAGGTCTGGGCCAGCTCTGCTGCCTGGCACCCGGGGAGCTCTCCCACCCTGACATGGCTATCTCTTGAGCCAGGGTCCCAGGGAGGGTCCCACTTGGGCAGAGGAAGCTTTGTGAAGTCAGAACCAGGAGTGGGTCCCTGCCCTTGGAGGGTCGCACACACCCCTCCGCCCCTGTGGGACTCGGAGCTCCTCAGGGGCCAACTCACAATTCCTCCAAACACGTTTCAGCGTTACACTGTCTCGCTGAACAACTTCCGTTGAAGTCCTCCCCAAAAAAGCTTTATTTTATTTTATTTTTTAATATTTAAGAGCACTTTAAAATTCCCAACAAACACTAAAAGAATCTATAACATTGATATGCCTCGTTTGTCCCTTTGGCTTTTAACATTTAATAATTTTAATATAATTTGACATCAAATTTTTTAATATAATTTGAAGTTAAAGCACTTAACTCTCCCATCTTTCTTTTTACTGAAATATAGTTGATTTACAGTGTTGGTTTCTGGTGTACAGCATAGTGATTCAGTTACACGTATATATTTTCTTCTCCAGATTCTTTTCCATTATGGGCCATTACAAGCTATTGAACATAGTTCCCTGTGCTACACAGGAGGACCTTGTTGTTTATTTTATGTATAGTAGTTAGTGTCTGCAGATCCTGAACCCCTAATTTGTCCCTTCCCACCTCCCTTCCCTCCTGATAACCATAGTTTGTTTCCTATGTCTGTGAGTCTGTCTCTGCTTTGTAAGTAAGTTCATTTGTATCATTTTTTTTTAGATTCCACATAGAAGTGATATTATATATTTTTCTTTGTCTGACAATGTCCAGGTCCATGCATGTTGCTGCAAATGGCATTATTTCATCCTTTTTTATGGCTGAGTAGTATTCTGTTGTGTATATATACCACAACTTCTTTATCCAGTCATCTGATGGTGGACACTTAGGTTGCTTCCATGTCTTGGCTATTGTAAGTAGTGCTGGTATGAACACTGGGGTGCCTGTATCCAAAAAAGCTTAATTTTAAAAAGATTTCTTGCATTCCTAGATGTGGTTAACCACCTTCAGTTTTGTAAAGAAAGTCAGTGGGAAAGTTTAGGGGAAGAAATCCCCAACCAAAGCATTTTAAAAAATGGAAGCATGGATTCCATAAAGTGAAGTTCAGTGGAGTACGTTACAGTCCACGCTCTATAAGTCGTTCTAATAAAATTGGATCTATTATCTTACAATCTGCCATTTTCCTAAAAGAAAGGTGGGATGTTAACAAATATTAATCATGGTTGCTGTGGACTGAGTTTGTCTTTTTTCTCTTGAATATGGAGGTGTACTGGTATATGATGGAAATTTCCACAAGAGAAGAAGTTAGGCTTAAAATACATTTTAAAAAACCCTTTTCTAACGTGGAAGTGATATTGTCTAAACACAATGACGTTTTTAGTTGAAGCATTTCAGCAGTCTCTGGGCTAAAATGCTTGTGGAGACTAGCCCAGGGCCCCTAAAACACGTGGCTTCCAATGGAGAACCTCAACATATGTCTGCTCCATTATTTCTAATGAGCCAGTCACACATCGACGCCTGGAAAACACCTGTGAGGTGGGTGTTGCGTTGAACACAGGGTTTCAGGAGATGCACAAGGAGGCGATGGTGATTTTTGAAGCCCTTTTTGTCTTTCTGCTGCTGTTGTTCTTTTCTTTTTAACTGGGGTCCCTGCAGGGTGGGACTTGGGGATTCACATGTTTTTCTAGTTCCCTTCTGCCCAGAATGTCCCCATCTGTCTTTAGAAGAAATGCTTGAAAGAGACTGCAGGAATGATCAACGAGGCTAAATTATTCATGGAAATGTTAAGAAGGAAAAGGTATTTTCTCAGGAAAAAAAAAAGCAAACCTCACACTTGAAGTGACAGACAAAGTTAGGTTAAAAATAGAGGCATCTCTGGGAAAGACCACGGAATCTTAATTAGCTCATCTCTCTGATCGGTTCTGATGTGTCAGCAGGTTGGTCCCGGGGGGAGGCCAGGACTTCTGTGCTGCACACACGTTTTTCCAGCAGGTTTAAGTAAAATTAGGAGCCAGTGTGCAGCCTAAGCCGGCTGCACGCAGAGCCCACCCTGTGCAGGGCGCGGGGTGGGAGGAAGGACGGGAGTGACCGCGTCCGCCTGGCATTCCCGGCGGCTCTGGCTCCCCTTCCTGACCCGTCTCCTTGGACCCCCGCCCCTTCCACGGCGCACAGGCCCCCCTCCTGCTGGAGCCCTCTTGCATCATGTCTTCCCTCGGAGGGTTTGTCTTCATGTCCCTGAGATCTTACAGATAGAATTGCCCATCCGTGACTTTTTTCAGCTTTTAATCGCTCTGACCCACTTTATGTTGAAATGTGGCCAATTTGACAGAAACGAAAGCTCCTTTTGAAGCTTCTGTGTCTTTTTTGGGTCAGAGACCCCTTCGAGAATTCGATGAAAACAATGGGTTGGCTCTTCCCCTGGGGAAATGCTTGCCCCCCTCATCCCCCCCAACCCAACACATGCACACACAGCCTTACAGAAAACTGCAGAAAATTCACGGCTGTCCCCAACACGTCTGTGCATCCCAGGCTGAAAATGACTCGACTCGGGATGGGCTTGAGGGGTGAGGACGCTGGGGGAGCCTGGCTTGCGTTGCACAGGCTGGGTTTGCCTAGAAGACACATTATATGGAGGGCTGGGGCTGGGAACGGATTCCCAAGGTGTGGGTCTAGCAAGCACTTGGTCGCAGAAAACCAAGGATTCAAATTTTGGTCAAAGCCCCCGTTTCCAGAAAATATCTTTTGTCCAAAAGGGAGGGAAGTAAGTCACTGGGACTGCCAACCCCAGGAGGTCTCCCGCCTTTGCCTTCCACCCTCGGTCACCTTGACCTTGCTGGAGCCCGGTGAGGACCTCCACCTGTTCCGGGTGACGGGCCTCTCAGGCTGCCGGTGAAGGTGCGGGGAGCCGGAAGCTTCTGGAGAGGCTGAGACAGCAGAGCAGGACTTGGCACTGGAGCCAGCGCGACTCAGCCTGGTGCCGGGGCTCCGTGTCCCCAGCGGAAGGGAAGGAGTGTGCTCCTTCGAGTTGCACTCGAGGTCACCGGGACACGGGGTGGGAGAGGGTTTCTAGTCTTACGTCACGTGACGCATCTTCCAGCGCCGACAGATAGTCAGGAGCACCCCCCAGTGTGGCAGCCGCTGGGGAAAGCTCACCTGGGGTTCAGTCTGAACCCACTCCCCACCCTAGCTGTGTGACTTTGGGCCACCTGGGTCGCCTGCCCGGGCCCCGGCCTCCGTGTCACCTGGGCGGTGGGAATGCCGCTCCGAGCTGCTATGCGCCTGGGCTGTAAGCCCTGCGCTGAGTGCCTGGCCCTGTCTGCGCTCACGGTCCTGGCCGGGGTGGCCCTCGGCCTGCCTTGCCTGCTGGGGGCAGGGGGGAGTGACAGGACCACAGAGCCGTCTGCAGGTGCTGATCCTGGGGCCGCGGGAGGACGCGCCCTCGGGCCTGGTCCCCGGTGCCTGAGATGACGATGGGTGGAGATAGATGCTCTCAGAGATGCTGAGCTCAGCGCACCAGCCCGACCCCTCTTCCTGCCTTGAACCTCTCATTTCCGGACTGTTTAGAAAAGTGCTTTGAATTTCCGAGGACTGTGAGACTGAGGCACGGACACTGCTGTGACGTCCAAGAAGCCGGGGAAGTGGAAAGGTCCACAAAGAAGTGTGTCCTTTGAGGGCCACGTGCACTTTCTCTAAAGCCTGGCTCACAGCGCCGGCTTGTCCGGCATCCACGGCGTGGCTGGGTGGCGGCCACGCCAGCGTGTGAGTGGGACCTACTGGTCTCTGGTGCCTGAGGCTTGAGATCACCCTCCGCCCTCCCTTCTGGGGTGATGGCTGCAGTGTTGGAAAATCACAGTGAATTTTTTTAACGGGGTTAGTGTTGATGGACAGTGCTGTTGGTTTCAGGCGTACAGCACAGTGCTTCAGTTACACATACGTATAGATTCCTTTCCGTTATAGGTTATTCCAAGATTTTATTTTTGGTCAAGAATGAGGTGGGAGACAGAGACCACTTGCTTGTCCTAGATTTTTTTCCCCATTGCTAGGACCCCTCATGCCCGCGGTCCACGGTGGCTTCTGCTGGGAGCGAGTCCTGTAACTTCGTGGTAAGACTGATATTTGGGGTGGGTGTTTTGCTTGGTAAAGGTCTGAGTGAGTTTTGTGGCCTCAAGCAACTGTTTAAGCCTATAGAAGTATTTTTCCACGCGCGCTGTCTTCAGTACCAAATAACTCAGGAAAAGTTAATCCATATATGTTACTGGTGGTGATAATAATAAAGGAGTAAGTTATCTTTTGAGTCAGGAACCATCCTAACAGTGAACACATATTAACTCGTTCCCCCCTGCCCGCCCCCAGCACCATGAGTTAAACATTTACCACCATTCTGCCGCCGGAGATCCTGTGGCTCGGAACGTGGACCCAGGCCACGCGGCCTTCTCTGGTGGGATCATAGCTCATGTGTCTCTGTCACCCTGACCCCCACGGTCCTCCCTGCTGTTTCCTGATGCCATCAGCCCTCATGTACCTGCACAGTCACTGTCACAACTTAAAGGAGCCGCAGAAAAATTCAGTGAATAAGAGACTAAGAAAGCAGCATGTCCTTTGGTTGGTAAATTAATAAGCCGTTTTAGAAAATAAAGTTTCCTGGTTTCCCTTTTCCTTTTGCCTCTCAGGTTCCCAGAAGAATTCAGGATACAGACGCTTGTATTAGACCTAATAACTATATTTTCAATGTTTTAAGATTTTTAGGGGAAAAAATGAACACATGACCCAACATCATCTGGTAACAACAGAAAAGAATAGTTCAAGTGGAATTACCCTGGAGACTTCATGGCGGGCGTCTCCGTGGTTACAGGTGCTCCCTGCGTTCTTTAATGTTTGAGTCTTTGCTGGAAACACTGTAAAGTAGAAAATGTGCGTCTCCAAGGACAGGTGCGCGGCGGGGACGCGGCAGACACACGGTGGCGGCTGGGGCCCCACCGAGAAGCCCGCGTCGCGGGAGGCCCTGGTCTCTCCTCGAGTGTCGCGCTGAGACGGGCTTGTCGTGTCGCCTCCTGCACTCGCCTGAGCCCAGGGGGGACTGAGGCCGCGTCTCTTGTCCACCGGAGCCACCACAGCAGACAGCTGACCTCGTCCCCTCTTCCACTCCTATCGCCTGGCCCCGGGGCCTGGTTTGCCCCCGCGGACCCTAACATCTTGGCACCCCTGTGACCCCTCCCCGCTCCACAACACAGAGATCTTTCTAAACCCAAGCGGTGACGTCACTCCTCTGCTTCATATGCCTTTAGCAACCTCAGAGACCCCGTCTTACCCTGCGTGTCCCCGACAGTGGGCTGGCTCCATGCCTCTCCTGCCACCCTGGGGCTTCACCCCCTAAAAGGGCCCATCCTGAGCGGCAGGCCCAGGAGCTGGCGCGGGAGCGTCTCCTCCGGGCCCCCGGGGGCTTCGTGGCCTGGAGGGACTTCCCCGCTTCTGCTGCCCCTTCACAGAGGGGCTACACCCCGACCTGGAGTGCAGCAGTGGGGCCACCTCCTGACACCCCCACCCCCGCGTGGGACCTTTCTGTGTGACCCCGTCCCGTGGTGTGAGCAGGGCGCCCAGGACAGACGTGACCTCGTCCCACAGGCCTGGGGGCTCTGCTGGAGCCGTGAGCCCCGACCGCGGAGCCTGGCTCCTTGACGAGAGCCCCGGAGGGCGGGCCCTTGCCTTATTTGGGTCAGAAAAGGGTTTCCTCAGGTGTTTCAATCCTGGTTTAAAATGTGTACTAATTTTCTAAAGCATACTTTGAGATGATAACTTTAAAACATTTAGTTTTTGCCAGAGGTTCACAGGGCCCTTGGGTCACTGCTGTGCCCATGACCCTCCGGGGAAGCATGTCTGACGTTCCCTCTGGGCCCCTGTGTTCCTCCTCTATGGCCCCGCGTGACAGCACGTGGCAGTGCCGCCTTTGGACCTGGGTGTTCCCTGCGCCTGCCTGTAGTCCCCCAGGCGAGGCTGCGTCCTCATGCGCTCGGTTCCTGGCGTGGGAATCGGCTCCCGCGTGCCCTAGGCTGGCGCTCACGGCAAATGCCTCCTGGCACCTGTTGCGATGCGCTCGGATTTCTCGCTGCCCAGTAATGCGACTCAGTGAAGGAGCGTTAGGACACAGACCTGCGGGTGTTTTTCTTGGATCGTGTAGGGCTTGCTGTTGTCGGACACTGGGAGGGCGTTCCCAGCTCTCTCGGAGGAGGAGGAGGGTGACATGCTCCAGAGCCCCCACCCCCGCCCCACCCTCCATGAATCTGGGAGTTTGGGAAATGGGACGTGTGACAGTCAGGGTCACCACTCCTCTCGGGACCTTGACCTGTGTGCCTTCCCAGTCACTGAGCTTCAGATGCCTGTGTCACTGTGACATGAGCGTCCCCACCTGGCCAGTGGGATGCTTTTGGGGGGAGCCTGAGGGGTGAGGTTAGGCGGGAGGACAGGATTGGGGGTGAAGGAGCCATTGGCACAGACTTGATTCATTGGCCTTTTGAAAAGGTAAAACATGATGTAGGAATCTTCAAGCTCCTTTCCTAGGGAGAGCTGGGGGGACCCACACCCCTCCCTTGCAGTGCCGTCTGGTTCCTTGTTTTGGGAGAAGATGTGTTTTGTCAGAAGGTGTGTTTCGTGAGACGCAGCCGTGAGACTTCTTTGGGAGGGAAGCCCTCGTCCACATCACAGCTGGTTCAGGCTGAAGTCCTCTGAGCAGTTTAACTTGGGACCAGCACAGAAACAGGAAATCCATGAACTACGGAAATGCAGGACGTGGCTGCTGTCCGTGGCCTGGATGGAGGGTCCCCCAGTCTCGGTCTGCTGGCCTCTGCTCCCTCTTACCCACCCACTGTTTCTGCAGGCGCCCCCTCCCTCTCAGGGAAGCCTGTGGGGTCCATCAGAGGATGTCCACTGCGTGGAGTTGTCTGTACCCCTGTCCTTGCAGAGGGCTCAGCCCATTTCCTAGGGAACCAGGACGGCTCTGGGCTTAGGTGGAGAGAGATGCTTGGAATGAGATGGTGAGAGTTGACCTCAGGAGGTGAAAAGTCCCCAGAGTGACCTCCCCCTGCTGCTGAGCAGTGCCTGACATCTGACCATTAGGATCTAGTCCTACTTTTAGCCACACGGGATCCTTGCCCTGAGGATGGTGATGCAACAGGCTCCCGGAATCACTTCCACCTCGTGGCGACCGAGCTGATCTGATCCCCTGAAGGGGAGGGGCAGCAAGGACCCCGGTGGGTGGCGTGGGTGGGCACAGACTGGGTCAGAGCCCCAAAGACAAATATGCCTACTTTCCACTTTGCGGTTTTGTTAGGAAGGGGATTTTTTTATTGTGGGAAAGGACACATGATGTAAAATTTCCATTTTAACTGTTTTTAAGTGTACGATTCAGCAGCATCAAGTATGTTTGCATTGTTGTGTGGCTGCGTCTCCAGAGCTTTCCATCTTGCAAAACTGAAACTCTGTCCTGGTGAACCCTAGCTCCCCAGCCCCTCCCTGCCAGCCCCTGGCAACCACCCCTCTGCTTTCTGTCTCTGTGAATTTGACGGCTCTAGGGACCTCGTATGAGTGGAATCCTCCAGGATTTGCCCTTTTGTGACTGGCTTACTGTCCTCAGGGTTCATCCACGTTGGGACTTGTGTCAGGATATCCTGTCTTTTTAAGACTGAATAATACTCCATCGCGTGTATAGATTACATTTTGTTTATCCATCATTCATCAGTGGGAATTTGGTCATTTCCACCTTTTGGCCATTATGAATAATATCGCTATGAACATGAGTATACAGATACCTTTTAGTCTTAACTTTCACTTATTTCGGGTTTATACCCAGAAGTGGAATCACTGGTCACGTGGTAATTCTGTGTTTAACTTTTGGAAGAACCTCCACGGGTTTCCAGGGCAGCTGCACCGTTTTCCATCCCCATGAGCGGTGCGCAGGCTCCCATTTCTCCGCGTTGTCGCCATCCTCGGGGCTGTGACGTGGTGTCTCGTGGTAGTTTGCATTAGGGTTTCCCAACGGCTGGTGATGCCGAGCATCTCTCACCTGCTTGTGGGCTGTCTGTGTACCTTCTTTGGTTTCCGTTTTGTTTTAAACTTGCACTCAAGACCCTCGTTTAGATGGATGTCTGTGTGTGTGGCCTGAGAAGGACTGCTCAGTGATGAGGGATGAATGTGCCAGCGCTAGCCCGCCCGCTGGGCTGGTCTGTGTCTGCCCAGCGGTGGCGAGCCCTCCGTGAGGTGCCCAGCCCTGCTTGTCCCGGAGTGAGATGGGTCCCCCACCCCTGTTCAGTGCCCATCCTTTTCTCAGTTGAAATGACCTGTGACTCTGGACGTAGCCTGCCTGGTCTCTGACTGTCTCTCTGGCACTAAATTAATGAGTTTCCTCTTTGCAGTCATTTCACTGGGACCCCCTCCTCCTGTCATTTTAAATGCCTGAGCCACACATGGGGCAGGGTGAGGAGGGGAGGCGGTGGCAGACCTGAGGCAGAAACAGGGTAGGTGGGGGAGCCTGGTTCAGATGCTGTGGGGCACAGAGAGCAGAGGCCACCCCGGACGTGGTGCCTGAGGGCAGCCAGAGCCCCTGTGAATCCGCAGCATCTGCCACGCCTGCCTGTCAGTCTCCCGCAGCTCATCCCCGCAGCCGCTTCCTCGTGGACTGTTGCACCTTCTGGCGCTGTTGCTGAAACAGACGCTCCTGGGACTTAGGATCCTCAGGCCGGCTCGCAGCCTCTCTGGCACCGCCCTCTCCCGGGGCTGAGCTCTCCTGCCAGACCCCCCTCCCAGCCGCCTCCGCCCCGCCACCCACAGGGCAGGACAGCCCCACTTCCTTTCCCCTAAGAGCAGCTCAGTTGCTGCTTCCTCTGCAGCGTCCTCCCCAGGGTTGGCTCCCTCCTCCACGTCCCCCAGCCTCCGCATCAGCCTGTCGGCCCCCGAGGCCGCGCCGCGGCTCACTCACCCCGGCCTCTCCCCGGCATGGTCCCCCCGAGCACGCGGACGGACGGGTGTGTCTGCTGTGCACAACTACCTTCTGTTTGCCCTGATCTCACCGTTATTCGGCGTTCTCTCCGGGTCAAGAGCTGGACATGGGACTCTGAAGAACACTGTCCCTACATTCAAGGAGCTTTTAACTTGGTAACCAGAAGAGTCGATTTTGAGTTTTTATTCATGGCAGGCATTTAGATACCTTTTTGATATTTAGAAAGAGGTGCACAGCACAGTAGACAGAGTTCAGTGTTTTAAAGAAGTTAAGACCCGTGGCTAATGCAGGGCGCAGGGAGCTGGGGACGCGCCTGCTCTGTGCGGGTCACCTCCTCAAGCTGGTGGAGAAGCGGACTTGTGCCTGCGCTCCCGCCAGGCCGCCGGCCTGCCCGACCTAAGAGCGGGGCCTGGGTAATTATTAGCGCAGGCGTTCCGAGGAGGGGAGGGGAGGCCTCCGGCTGCTGGTTTCCGGGGGTCTTACTGTGCCTCTGACCTTTGCTTAAGGTAAGGGTCGGCTTGTTTGGCAAAAGCAGTGAGAAATATCCCCAAGGCCTTTAACTGCTGCTGGGCTTTGGAGACTCGGGGAACGCGGTGCGGGCGCCGCACCTGCCTTGGGTCTTGCTTTTCATTCTGTTTGGGGTTCTCCTCCGGGCTACACGCCGAGGTCGTCTGCTGAAAGGCTGTGTGTGTCCCAAGCCCTGCGGGCCCCAGGCTGGCCCGCAGTGGAGGGAACCTGGGAAGGTGCGGTTTCCCGTCCTGGAAACGGGGAGAGGGCCTGATATCCGTGTGCACAGGATTTACTGAGGGCTCACGACGCAGCGTGTCTCCAGGTGCCTCGAGGGGCCCGCTGTCACTGCGCACCTTACTGCGGGCGGACGCTGATATCATGGGCCTGATGTCAAACCCAGAGGCCCCAGCCAGCCGGTCCTCATTGCTGACAACACGGTCCCAGCAAAGCTCTCCGGACTCAGGGAGACGTGCTCTACACAGACGGGGTCCTGGCCAGAGGGCTCGGTTCTAAAATAAACCCTCTGCTGAAGACCTGCCCAGTGAAAGGGAGAAGCTGGCAGGAGGGGGCCGGTGCACGGAGGCTAAGTTTAGGGTCCGCGGTGTTTTCAGGAGCAGATGAGGAAGTGAGAGGCCGCCGGGGTCACTCCTCTGAGGTTTCCCTTCCTGAGAAGGCTGCTGCCGGCTCCAAGACGGGGGCGTGGCCCCCTCCCCTTGCCTGCTGGATTGGATGCCCGGCGTCCCGTCCAGCCCCCATCTCCTTAAGGTTCCAGAAGCCCGCGGTCAGCTCCCAAGGGCATGCCCGCATAGGGGAGGCAGGAAGGAACGTGTGTGCTTTGATTTCTTTTATTAGTGGTAACTCTGGAACAGTCCTGACACCAAACGTCCACGCGCCCGCCCCCCAGACGCATCCACCAGGCCCTATTAGAGCAGTCCACCCCCCCAGGCTTCCTCCTCCTGCCCCTCCTTGTCGCCCTGTCACTGTCCATCATCCCTGGGAACTTCCTTTAGTCCTAGTCCATCCGGACTCTTCCCCGAGCTGAATCTGGAATGTGGGATGGTACCATTTTCCTTTAAAAGAGGAACTTGAGGTAAGTGGCACCCCATGGATTTGTTCTTCTGAACTTTCCTTTTCTCTTTCTTAAAACTCAGCACTGTCTGGGAGTTTCCTCCACGTGGACGTGGCTAGAAGGGGTGAACTGGGGTGATGCTGGCTTTGAGAGTCGGGTTTGCTCAGCAGTGCACTCGGGCTTTGACTTAGAAATAGGTCGTGGATGAGCCAGAAAGTCATGTGCTTCTGTTTCCTCCGTGTTGGAATCCAGTCTGGAGGCACGGGAGGGAGAGACAGAGCGGCAGGTGACCGGGCTCGGCAGCTGTGAGGGGGGCTGGTGTGGGGAGAGGGGCGCGAGGCCCAGGGCGGACCCCCCCACCCCCGCAGTGTCGTAGGGCGGTCACCTCGCTCGAGCCGCCTCCTTCACACGGGCGCTCCCCCCGGCCGGCAGCCCCCACACCCCCCTTCCTGTCGTACAAACGGGGAGAAGGACACACGGCCCTGTTGCCGAGGACGGGCGTGAAGAACCAGCGAGCAGGAACCTTGTCTTCCTCGTTTTCAAGTCAAAGGCTCCTTCCCGCGGATCGGAGGCTCACCTCTTTCCCCTGATCTCTTATCTCTGACATTCTGTTTGAAGATGAGGAAATTGAAGGTGTCAGGGCCTCTGTTCATCTTGTTTTATCTTCAGAATGCCGAGGGGAAGAGATGCTGGTCACGATTTGGGGGGAGAGCACTCTTTTCCATCAGTGAGGGTAGTGACCGCAGAGGCAGGCGGAGGAGGGAACCCACAGACGGGGTTTGGGTCCCGTGCTGTGCAGGTGGACAAGCATTGTTTCTTTTTCCTTTTTGTAAACATAGTAATAGTAGCCTCGGCGTTTTTCCTGCCTCCTGTTTGAAGGGAAAGGTTCAGTGCAAAGGCACTCAAATGCGTCATGCCTTTAGGGACAGACTCAGGGCCGTGACCGCTGGCCCTCACATCCTCTCTTTTCTATTAACACATCTTGTCCACCCACGACTGACACACATGCCTTCTAGTGACACGTGCTTACTGAAGAGGAGGACGTTGAATTACAAAATTCAGCAACCAGTTACGGGGTCACCTGGCCCAGAATGGCTCCTTCCTGTTGTGGACACTCTCTGATTACTTAATTGATTGGTAGGAGATTAGAGACAGTGTGGACACTGGAAATCTGAGCGACCCCTCCACCTCCCCGTCTTCTCCCAACACCCATAGTGGGACACCTCCTGAAAGACAGACACCGAGTTTCCACTCGCCCACGAGCAGGTGGTTGACCCATCACTGACTGAGTGCTTGCCGGATGTGGGCTCTGAGGATGGGAGGACACTGGGACTCAGGCCACTAGAAGGATCGTGGCGTCTCCCGCGATGGGGGCGCAGACTGAATGCAGCGGGGAGTGGGGCGGGCACACGCCCAGCCTCGCTGGGATCCTCCTTCCTCCCCGTGCCACCCACCCCTCCACGTGAAGGCTGGAGTTGGGGGGTGTCTCAGGGCCTGACTCACGCACTTCCAGGCAGGTGTGCCTCTCCTGAATCACACGGAGGGTCTTAAGGGCGGTGTCTTCGCCATCCAGGGCCCTGAGTGCCTCTGGGGGGGCGGTCCTTCCGTCCCACGTGCGTGTTTCTGCCTGGTTCTCCCTGAGCCGCTTTTCCTGGTCCTGCAGCCCTGAAGGGAGATCTCCGTGACCGTCATCGAAATTCCCACGAGCCGCCCACATGCGCCAGGGAGGTTTACCTGGTCGGAAAGGTGGTTAAACCACCTGTCACCCCAGAGAACACATCAGAGAATTCAGCCCGCCTGCCCCAGGGGTGGTGTTTGCCCCACCATCTTCCTAGAAAAAGCAGAGCAGCGCACTGCAGGAGCTCTGGAGAAACCGATGGCTGGGACTTGGCGCCTCTGCCCGGGTCAGGTTCACAGCGGGGCTGGGGTTCCGGGAAACGTTCGCCCATGGAGGAGGGGAGCCGGCTCTGCCGAGAAGGGCTCCCTCGGGGGCTCCCTGTCAGGGCTCTCGGGAACCGTCATCATGGAAGCAGACGTCACATGGGCACGTGGGGGTGGCCGCAGGAGGGGCAGAGAGAACCGTATCAGAGCTTCAGTAAAGGATGCGGAGGGCACAGCCTCCCCCCACCTGGGAGAGCCATGCTTGACCAATTTGGTGATCTGGGGACAAAAATCCCAGGAGCTCTAGTCTCCCGTCTTCAGTTGAGCCTCCCTCCTGGTGTTGGATTCTGTGTGGTCCTGCACAGGGCAGCGTGACGTTCTGAAGCCCAAAGCCTGCTTCCAGGGTGGGACCCCGGCCTAGGGGTCGAGTGACTAGAGACCTCAGGAGACACAGGAGGTGGTTTAAATGGGTTCACCATCGAGGAGGGTGCCGTTGGCGCCTGGGAGCACGGGGAAGGAGGCGCCTCCCTGCGGGCGTCCCGGGAGTCGTGTGGGAGCTGATGGGCTGGGCTTCTCTCCTGGGTTCAGGTGCCGGACGCCCGGGTGGAGGCCCTGTTGGGTGCTCCCTCAGCCCGTGCCCCCGTCTCTCCAGTCAGAGACAAGCGTGTTCTTTTGAGCAGAAGCAGCTCCTCTGAGTTGCTGTGGATTAAGCAGAGCACTGGCCACACCTGACATGGCCCGATGTCTTGCGGGCAGCAGGCAACATTTGTCCAGTAATACCATTTCCTTCCCGCCGCCTTCGTCTGTACGTAAGACTTTCTACCCTACTCCTCAGCGACAGGGCTCTGCTGGAACAACGCTGGCCTCCAGGGCTGGGCCTGTTTGCAGCGGAAGGCGGGCGTCTCCCAGACGAGACGCGAGCACACAGGTCAGACCCCAGCTGTGTTCACTAGGCTGAGTCTTGGCTGCATCCTTCCCTTCTCACCAACGCCCCCCGACCCCAGCTCCAGATTAATGACAGAATTAGAATTTTTAAAAAACTGGGAAACACACTAATCATTCTCGGGACACAAAGACACTTGTGCTCAGACGCCTGCCGTTTTCACGTGATGGGAGGCTGATGGGAGGGCCCAGGTGATCCCGGTTCCGTGATTCAGGCGATTCCCAGCACAGGTTTCTTATTTAAAGATGGAAAAATGAGGATGAGGTGGAGGCGAAGAACAGAGTCTGTAGAAATTAAATCCTTAAAGCAGCTTTTGTGGTTATCGCTGAGGCTTGGCGCTGTCTTGCTCTGTGTGTGTGTGTGTGTGTGCGCGCGCGTGTGTGTGAGGGGTGTGTATGTATTTGTGTGTGGTGGAGGGTATATAGTGTGTTTGTATATGTGTGGTGTGAGTGGTATGTATATGTATTTGCATGTGGTGTGTGTGTGGTGAGTGTGGAAGGTGTGGTGTGTGCATGTGTGACTTTCCTGTCAGACGAGGAGGACAAAGGCACTTCCACATTGTGGGTCCCATCCCGCTGCATCCCTGGTCTCCGAGGCCTGGCCGCCCACCTGCCAGCAGCCCTGCCCGCACGGGGGAGGCTGGGGATGCTTTGCCCTGACTCAACTCACGTGTCGACGGCTGCCAGCTGTGCCTCGGGCATCACTGGCCCTGGGCATCCCTTCCTGCTCTCTTACTCACCCGACCTCGGGATGCAGGGCTGCCTCCGGTGGTCCCACCGTCCACAGGGCATGGGGCAGGCCTGGCCACCTGTTGTCCTGAATCCGTCCTGCTTGGTGGAGCGTGTGTAGCTAATGAGAAGACCTCAGATAGAGCCTGGGTCTCCTGCTTAGTTTTCAGGGAAGCACTGAGTGTCCGGGGCTCCCGTTTTGGTTCACATGGCAGAAGTGTGGCCCCGGGGCCCCTGCCGTGGGTGGTGGGGCCGGAGCAGGGAGGGCTGCCGAGTCCTCCAAGTGGCCACTGGCACCTTCCTACACCAACGCTTGTGAGCCTGTAATAAATGGGTCAATTTATGTAACAAATTTACCCTGGATTGTTGTTAATTTTATTAATTAGATGTTCTGATTTGCTTTGCATTGATCTTGCTTTCAAAAAAAACACTTGGATATTCAAATCCTCCTAATTTTTATTGGAAAAAAATATAGGAGGGGAAAGGAGAGAGGTTTCTGGAACTGCTGGGGTGGGGAGCGGGGGGGTGGTGGGGAAGCAGCAAAGGGACCACTCACTCCGCCGTGATGACGGCGCAGCAGTTCTGACTGTGCAGATGTGGCTGAGTGCGCCCGCTGGCCATGTCCTCAGACAAAGCCCGGGGTCCTGGTCCACCGCCCGCCCCAGCCATCCCACCCCTGTGACACCCTGGGGTCTGTCTGCAGCATCAGCTGTCACCTCAGGTCCCTCTCCCTTTTCTTCCTGCTTTGTCCACCCCAGGAGGCTAAATCCCAGCGTTTTCCACCCAACTCGGGTTACCCTGGACCAGGGCCTGCGGGCTGCGGGTCCTCCCCGGCCTGGGCCTCCCGCCCTCTCTGTTTCCTGTGAGTCTGCACAGCCCGCCTCAGCTTTGGCCACGGCCAGGGCTCTGTTTGCAGCCGTCCTGGGGGCATTTCCATCCACACTGGTTTCTGGAATGTTCAGGGAAGTTTGTTCCAGTCAGCCTGCTGTTCCCTCTTGTAACTGAAACGCAGGCTCATGGTTGTAAGTTACAAAAGGGATAGTTTGTAAACAGTCCTTCTCTTCCACCACCAATTAAATGCCTCAACGAGAGAAGAGCATTAAAAATTAAGCCGCCCTTTGATAACCTGCTCACTGGCCTCAGTCCTGGGTGAGGAGGGCCCTCCCCCCGCAGCCTGAGAGGCCCCACCGTCTCCTCCGGGCATGAGGGCAGCTCGGGCTTCTCGAGGACTTGGTTCTCGGAGGGAAGGTCACTGTGCTCTGCAGGGGACGTTACTGGTAATTCTGTAACAGATCAAAGTAAAACTAAAATATCCTAACCCTGGAACCCGTTCGGCAAAGGTTCCCGATAGCCCAGTCTGCACCTGTCAGAGCCTCAGAGCACCTTCCGCACACTTTTTCTCTGAAAGGCCAGGAATTCAGTCCCTTCAGGCCGGGCAGCCTGTCCAGTCCGTGCCTCACCTGTTCACGGAGGCCGTGGGAGTGACAGCGGCCCGGACAGTCTGCAGGTGGTCAAGGGCGGCTGGGTTCCAACAAAAAGCTTTTAGCAGACTCAAATCCAACCTGCACATACATTTCACACAAGAAATAGGCTTCTTCCTTTGGTCGTCTTGAACCCTTTGAAAACGTGAAAACCTGTCATCCCGGGCTGAATACAGATAGGAGGCAGGTTGCAGAAAACCAGGCGGCGGGCAGGGCTGGGCCTGGGTCCCAGGTCTCGGAGTCCCCTTGCTTCTGCAGCTATCGGGACCCTGCCCCGAAGCAGCAGTTTAAAACTGCAGTTCCTGACGCATCAGTGGGTTAGCAAGTCCATGGGGTGGGGGGTCCTTCCCAGCGTCTTAGAAAGAAAAGAATAGAATTAATGCAGCACACATAGTGAGTGTTAAGTTCCGTATCATGAACCGCGTGTGTGTGCGTGTGTGTGTGTGTGCGTGTGCTCGCTGGGTCACCATGCTGTCTAGTACTTGGAAAGAACTTTACGTCAACCAGAGCCCTCCCCACCCCCAGACTTCTGTGCTCCCTGAGGGCGTACAGACTCGGTGGGGAGCTAGTGCTAGGCAGCAGGAGGGGACGGAGGGGAGTGTGGTCCGTGCGGCTTCGCTCTCCCTCCTGGGTCTGTAGCCGCAGAGATGGAGACAGGCCAGGGTCTGCCCTGGAGATGCTAGGTGGCTGGGGGCGACACCCACTGAGCAGGAATTTCCTGCGTTCGTGTCCTGCTGGTTTCGACAGGTAGTTCCCAGACTCTGTCTCCATCTCTCTGTTCTTCTGCCTCCCGGACTGAGTGATATTTAAAGCTCTTGGTTGGGGATTCAGGATTCTTCACCAAACAGAAATGCAACCCTGCGTGGGAAGAGGGGTGATACGTTTTAATCTGATAAAAACAAGTCATGCCAACCATGGCTGTTTGCCAGGCGGTGAGGAGGTGGGGGTGGAGGCAGGAAGGAATCCTGGCACTGCAGTCATTCCGGGCCCACGGGGGATGCCCTGAGCCTTGGGCTGTGCGAGTTGGCAGTCAGAGTCAGTGGGGCTGGAGAGTCTTCTGGGAGGTGCTGACAGTGGCGGTGGAGAAAGGAGGAGAGACAGACCTTAGGTTCCTGCCTTGGACCAGTTCTAGAAAATGGGGTGGGGAGGAGGAAGGGAAGGTGGGGCTGGGAGGGTGGGGGCCCAGAGGCCTGTGAGTGGAGCTCTTCCCCTCGGAAGACGCATGCTTCCTTGGTCTCCTACTCAGATGGGGCTGTGTGGCTTTCTCGTTTACCCAGAAAGAGAAACATTTACTCTTCTGAAGAGATAATGAAAGATTAGCCTCTGTTTCCAGGGTGGTGATGAAGGCTGAGGTCAGGGTGGAGGGAGGAGAATGCTGGTCACTTCCTCCCCAGGACAGAGACTCTGAATGTCGCTGGCATCTTCGGCCCGGCCCGGCCCCAAGGTGACAGCCCCTGGAGGTCGGTCAGGGGTCATCTCCTCGTGGCCCGGGACCTTGCTGTCAGGGTCACTGACGGCGCAGGGGGAGGACTTGAGCTGTGTTCTCCCCAGGCAGTCTCCCAGCCGGATCTGAGTGACCCTGGGCTGCGGCGCGGAGCCCAGGCCCAGGTGTTGGGAGCAGGGGAAGCACCGTGCCCAGCGCGGCATCGGGGCCATGGTGGGCGCCCAGAGAGCTCTGAGTTACTCCGCGTAGATGTGGGGATTCCCGCCGGGCTGGGTCCTGCTGCTTGTCCCCGGGGCAATGACTCGGTGCCTCTGTCTTGGGCGAATTCTGTACTCCGCAGAAGGGAAGGGAGAGCTGCCCAGGTCAGGCAGTCCCCTGGGTTTGCTCAGGGCCGCTCCAGGTTGCGGGCCCGAGGCCCTCGAAAGCACTCTGGCCCCCTTGGGGAGACGCTGTGACTACGAAAGCAGCTGCCTAATGGGCGGAGGCGGGGTTGACGGGGCAGCCACTCAGCCAAACCACACACGGGCATGAGACCTCACGCAGGGAGAACACTTAATGACTCAAGGAAGTGTTTACAGTGTCTTGCAAAAAAAAAAAAAAAACAAAAGGCTGACAGCCAGTTTTGTTTTCTACATAATTCTCTACGAGATCAGGAGGAAATACGCTGGAATGAATGCTGGACATTCGGATTATCGGTGACTCACTTAGCGTATGGTTTCCTGTGTTTTCAAAATTTCCCCCCAGGTCTGTCTTTCACTTTTAAAGGTCAGATGTGCTGCCGAGGGGGCACATGCCGTGTGTCCTGACCCAAAACAGCCCCACCAGGTCCCAGGACTCCCGGCTGGGTCTTGGAAGCCGGGCTCCGTTCGTCCTGGTGTGGGCAGAGTTCCTAGTGGGAGGACTGGGAGCAGCAAAGGAATTGTCTCGTAGGCCAAGGGGGCAGGAGGTTTAGAGGGTGAGGGGCGGACCCTGCCCGCGCTGGAGCAGGAGTGATGAGATGGGGTGGACAGGTCTAAAAGGGTCTGTAGGGAGGGTGCTTGCCGGACCCTCGGACTGAGCCCAGGTAGGGGACCCTCAACCTGGGGGAGGGAGGGGGGCAAAATTAACAGGCTTAAGAAGTCAGTGGGATGGCTGACTTGTGGGGGGGGGGCGTGGTGAGTTTAGGTCCAGATGTTCAGTAGCAGGTTCTAGACGCAGCAGAACCTGTCCGGCAGGGGAGCAGAGCTTAGTGGGACGGCAGTGCTGGCAGGTCAGGCTGGGTCATTCACGTGCCGGAGGGGAGCCCTGCCCCCCAGCGGACAGGAGCCCGTCTCCGGCCCTGAGAAGCTGGAGTGGGAAGAGGTTGCCGTGGTGCCAGGCTGAACCACTCGTCAGCTGCAGGTGGGACACCGTCAGTGCTGAAGGGGAAGGCAGCTTTAGTCCCCGGTTCCGGGGGCAGAGCTGTTTGTGCACAGCAGGAGAAACGTACCCCGGCCCGGGCTCACGCCACCTCCTCCCTGTACACACACGAGCCCGCGTCGTGTCCTGCAAAGGGCACCGTGGTTTTAGAAATGCAGGCCAAGTGTACTTTCTTTATAACGTAAACATGAGTGATGTCCCTCTGAGAACCGTTTCCGTGGCGTGGATGAGCTGGACTGTACGAAACACAAACCCTCGTCTTTGCGTTTGAATCTCTGTAGCCCTGGACAGCGCTGTGTGCAGAACGGGTGCCTGGGGTCCCCAGGATTGGAGAGGAGGAGCCTGAAGAAGGCAGATGTGATGTCCTCTGCTTCGGGACAGAGGCTCATATTTATCACAGGCTTAGCAGTGGACCTTTTGTCCAGTATTGGACGATAATGAGCCATTTTGTTTGTAGAAAGGAAGCTTGCTCGGTGAGAGGTCTGCCTGTTTCCTGACATTAAAACTTACTGAACGATTTACCCAGGCTAGGGCGGTGGCCGCCTCCGCCCCCCTGCCGGGCGGCCGGGGACACGGCGTTTCCCATGGGTTTGCTTCAAGCTGGGAAGCACCTTTACTCTGGTTCCGAGGGCAGCAAGTGGAGAGTTGTAGGAACTTGTTTCTGCAGTTTGTAAGGACCGAAAGGTGCTGGTGAAGGAATCTGTGCCGGAAGATGGCTAATTTTAACGTGCTTGAGGTTTGAAATTGCTTCTTTCAAGACACCTCTCCAACTCTCCCTCTGGGAGAAGGGTCTTTATGCATCATTCTCTGCGTCCAAATGAGTTCCCTTTAACGTCCCGGGGACTCCAGGAAGCCTAGACCCCGTGCCATCTGGTCCCAGAGCCCTGGCTCTCCGCCGGAACCAACGCAGGTCTCCTTTGGGCTTTCAGTAGCGCGTTCACTGGGCTCATTAAAGGGGCCTCTTGGGGCTTTCACTGTACCTGATGTATTTTCTTATCCTCACTAAGAAGGAGGCGTATAGTAAACGTAAGGATTTGACGAAGCCAAGTGTTGGGAACACAGTGTTTCCTATTATTTCTTATACTTTTTCATTTTTTTTAGATTTTAAAACATTTTCTTACTCAATTTATTCTCATCAGTATTTTCTCAGTATACTTGAAAGATTTCATAATTTCAAAGTAATTTTTAAGTTCAGTTTTTTCCTCCTTTCTATTTACATAGTCTTGAGAATGCTGACAAGGTATCTTTGTTTTGACACTTCAACGTCAAATTCCAGATCAGTGCTGTCCAGCAGAACACATGCAGTGTGGCTAGCACAGCTGAACAACTGAATTCTTCATTTCATTTAGCTTTCATTAATTTAAGTAAAATTTTAAAAGCCTTCAGTGGTTGCCATGTTGGACAGGTGCAATTCTGGAAGGAAAAAAACGTCGATGCCAGAATATTCCTCCAGGGCTATCAGAGGCAGGGCTGTATACTCTAATTTATGTTCCATTCCTTAGCAAAAAATCTTCTTTAAAAATATTAGGAATTATTGAATCAAGGATAATACCCACTGAAGGACATAATGTCCTGAATATTTACAGAACGTAGGTTCCTTCTTCTGCCATCTCGTACCTCCCACTGGTCCTTTTCCAAATAAAATAAAATGTTCTTCCGTCTGGTGTGTAAGGGCTGCTCTGTGGTCGGCACTCGTGTCAGACAGTGATTCGCTTTTCACGCGGCTTAACTACACCCTGGCCCCCAAGGTCATCAGTCAGTGTTGTTATGCTGGAAACATGGACAGTTCCAGAGCAACCCGGGACCCTTGGACGTTCGGCTGGTGGCTGAGTGTTTCATTATGTCTCAGCAAACGCCGGGGTGAGCCCTCGGTGATAAACCTGGCTTGTTAAGGGCTGGTCTTGTTAATGGTCGTGGTGATAAATTGTGAGTCTCACTGAAAAGACATGACTAATAGAAAGATAATCTCTCTAAGCGATGGGCTCCGTGTATGCATTTGGAGGGCAGGGTTGTTTGCTTGGTTCTTGAAAGACAAATCTGGTGTTTAAAACCAAAAGGTCTGAATCCAAGTTCTAGGTGCTGTGAATCACGTGACCTGAGGCCTCCTTGGGGCCACCCCGTAAGGTGGGAAGAACTCTTGTTTCCATGCTCAGAGCGTGGTCAGGAGGAAAGGCAGTGGCTGCGTTTGCTGGGGAAGAGGTCTGGAATCTGCGTCGGTGCATAAAGCTCATTTTAAGCTGAAGACATTTGAGAATTGGCAGATCCAGGAAGGGGCGTGCTCTGCACTCCCCTGACTAACAGCAGATCCTTCTGATGGAACTCAACTCCCATAAATCCCGCTTTACAGGAAATTTCCCCTTCCAGGGGGAGAGAGTGACTCCCGTCACCAGAGATGAGAAGCTGCCTGAACAGGCTTCACTAAAGCACACCTTACCTCCCAGGAGTGTCTTTCCTCTACAGATTTCGCCTTCATTGCTCACCAGTTGTTGTCCCTTGAAATCCTGGCTCCTTCCCTGCGTCAGGATGGTGCATAAGCCCCAATTCTAACTCCTTCTTTGAACTACTTTCTTTGTGAGCCCCACATCCACACATCAGCCATGAGCTTTGTCTTTTCTCCTACAGATCTGTCTTTTGTCAGTTTAATTCACAGGCCCCAGTGAGTGAACCTAAAAGGGTAGAGGGCAAGGTTTTCCTCCCGACACTAACAGGTGGAAGTGGTGTTTGTCTGATGGTGGTTTGAGGCAGGCGCAAAATCCCAGCACCTTTGCTGACACTCGATGGCAAAGGTACATCAGACTCCCCTGGGCCCCCCATTAAACCCCGGCTTCTACCATGAAAGTGTCTGATTCTGTTGGTTTGCACATATGGTCCCAGGGGGTCTGGTGCAGAGGGTTAAGGAAGCCCCACTTTGAGAAGCACTGCTTTTAGGGACCTCTGCATGTAGGAAGACAAAGCGTGCGTGGGTGTGTTGGGGGGTGACCCCACATCGCCTCACTTTCCTGGTTTCTGGGGCTGTACGTCATTTTGAATTTCAGTTTCCGTATTTGGTTGCCTAAACGAATTGAGATTTTTTTTTTTTTTTACTAATTTTGCTTAATTAATTGTTAACCACACAATGACTTCTTGAAGGAGTTGAGTTATGTTAAGCGGATTCATATCCTTAAAATATCACGTGGTAATGGGTTTAATTTGAAATTCAGTGTCCTATCTTGAAACAAAATGGTGATTGAATGTAAGTTTTCATGCAGACACACCTACCATTTAAACCCATATTATTAAGAAGACATTTTTTAAAAGACAAAAAAAAGAGAGATAAAGGAAAACCCGATTGCTCACCTGGAGGAATAACGTGGTAGTTTAGGTGTTACTAAACTCGGGATACCTTCTTACCTCTCCCAGACAGACTGCATCCTGGCCTGTTTCATCACTTGGACCCTAGAATTCGTTCAAGAAATGAGAAAAGTACACAGAGATTTAGGTTATATGATTTTTAAAAATCTATTAACTTTTCTTTCAAGGAATTTACATGATTTATTTTGCATAGAGCACGTCACTTGAATTTTGATTTTTCCCGAGCCAGGTGGAATCATTCCCCGTCTGCTTTATCCCCACGCTTGGCTCCTTGTCGCCCTCCCCCCCAACACCGGCGGGGACGCTCGGTCATGCTGGATGACGAATGTGGGTTTGGTTTCTGCCCTTCGTCTCTTTCTCTTCTGTCAGCTTGGTCACAGGCAGCCCAGGGTGAATCGGACGTGCGGGCCGACCACTCCCCCAGCCTCTGGGGTGGCTGGAGTGACAGCCTTCACGCTGGAATGTCACCTGACACCAGAGAAGTGGTTACCAGTGACTGGAGCATCCCACCCAACGGGGAGTGACTTCTGTGTTTTATGTTCTGGACCAAAGAACGGGTGGGGCGGGGTGGGGGAGAACGAATGAAACAAACCTGCGTGGATGTTTCCATGAGGTCTGACGGTCGCCTCACTGAACGTGACCTGCAGGTGCGCCCTTGGACCTCACCTTGAAACAGCTTCTGGAACCATATAAAAAGGACGCCTTTGGAATAAAACCTTTTGAACCAAAAAATATATATATTATAGTTCAATGACAAGCTTTTCTGAACTTTAAAGCCCTTGTATCTGGCATGTCCCCTCTCAGCTCCACAGGAGGGAAGGTTTTGTGGGAACCCGTCCCCCGGTGCACCCGTGACTCAGGTCAGCCTCTCTAAGGCCTCGTGTGGGGTTTCTCTTTACATAAAGTGCTGTGTGTCCCGAACATGTTTCTTCAGCACTGAGAGCTCGCGGGAAAGCCACGTCACCCCGACCCCGCAGGAGGCCCTATTGAAGAGCATAAAACGGTCCAAAGGGGCATGTGCCGAGACGGCCTGTGTCCGGCGGGAGTGTGACGGGGCTCCGGGCCGGCCAGCGCGATGCCTGAAGAAGGGGCCTACTGCGAAGACACTGCTCCCTCAGATAGACTTACCTGGGACCTCTGTGCCTCCTCTGCTGCTTTTCCAGGAACAAGATGTGCCCTTCCAGGCGGATCTCACCAGCACCCACAGGGAGGTCTGTGGGGCCCCCGGTCCTCAGGGCCCCGGGTGGTCCTTCCCCCCCGCCGGGCCATCCACCTTCCTTGCGGCCTGCGCCCCCTCGCTCCTGCCCTTACTGTGTAGTTGCCCCATGCCTCCTCACAGGGGGCCTTGAGGATCGTTTCTCGCCTTTACACGGCGTATCATTTAGAAAGGCCTTTCGACTGTGGTGACAAGTCCGGTCACTTTGGAAGCTGTCATTCTCATGCAGAAAATCCCCAGCTTCCACAACGGCTATACACTTCCACAAGAGTCCGTTTGTTTCATGGTTACCTGGAGCTAAAGGGGCCTCTGTTGTAGTCGTGAGCCAGTCCCCGCAGCCCCCGGGCTGTTGGACCAGGTCCCTGAGTTGTGACTCGAACGCGCTCTTCCAGGTGCGGGGCAGATGTGCCAGGCCGCTGGCCTCCCGTCCCCGCCCCCCCAGCCCTCCGCAGCCCTCCCGAGGGACCTGGGTGCCTCCCAGCCCCAGGCGACACAGCTGTCCTTGAAGATGGAAGCTCCCACCGGCGGCAACCTGCCGCTCTTTCCGCAGCCTCCACCGGCTGTCTGTCTTGGTTGTCGTGTTTCTGTGGATGAGCTGATAGGTAGGGGGCTGCGGGCAGTGGGTTCTGAGGACACAGCCCCCTTTAACCTCACACATCTGCAGGAGACAGGCTCCGGGAATGTGTCCCTCCAGGTCATGAGCTGGAGGCCTGAGGCTCTGCCCCGGGAGCCGTGGGGCCAGGGCTCGGGGACCCGGGCGCCCCAGTGAGGGAACCAAACGCTCTGGGGCAAAGCTTGGTGGTCAGCATGTCCCCACCAAAGGCCTGTGCGCGGTGCCAGGCCATCACATCATGGTGAGGGGAAAGCAGTTTTTTCCAAATTGGGGCAGGAGTTTTAAAGGATGCGAAACCCCTGGGGGCAGAAGGCTGACTTGGGTTTTGTTCGGGGTGGGGGTGAGAGCCACACAGCTGTCCTGTCCCCAGCCTTCCGTCTGCTGCTCTGCTGCCGTGTCCTCTCCATCCCGCTCACCTGGCCCCTCCACCACGTACCTCAGGCTTCAATCTGGGGTCTCCTCTGTCGCGCTCCCCAGGGCTCCCAAACCCTCCCCCTGGAGACCCTTCCTGGGGTCTTTCTTGCTCCTTTTGCTCCACGTGGTTAATCTTTTTCTCTTTATTTTAATTGAAACATAGTTGATTTGCAATGTTGTGTTAGTCTCTAGTGTAGAGCATCGTGGTTCAGCTATATCTTTTTCATATTCTTTTTCACTATAGGTTATTACAAGATATTGAATATAGTTCCCTGTGCTGTACAGTAGGATCTTGTTCATTTTATATATAGTAGTTTGTATGTTAATCCCAAACTCCTAATTTATCCCTCCCCTCCTTTCCCCTGTGGTAACTGTTTGCAGCAACATGGATGCACCTGGAGATGATCATACTAAGTGAAGGGAGTTAGACAGAGAAAGACAAATGTCGTATGATATCACTTATATGTGGAATCTTGATAAAGAAAATGATACAGATGAACTTGTTTACAAAACAGAAAGAGCCTCCGTGTGGTTACTGTTGATGAAATAGCGACTCTGGGCCACAAGGAGCCAACCTTCTCAGACAAAAGAAAATCCAGAAGCCTGCACCTTCCTGTGCGACAGGGTTCATCTTAGTGCCACTGCTTCACAGGCTGCTCAGACTTCCCACTCTCCAACAGCATCGTTCTTGTCCGATAATTAAGACAAAAGTGATCGCCCAATTAGGAAGTGTCACCATTTTGAGGATGCAATTGGAGGGGAAGGAAAAACTTTTTTCTCTACCCTCTTAGGATTAGTGCCTGGGGCCTGTAAATTAAACTGACAAAAGACAGATTAACAGGATAAAAGGCATGCAGATTTTATTTGATGTTAATGTTTGAATATTTAAAATTTTAAGCACACTCAGGTCTCACAGAGAAGGAAGTGAAAACCCAAGGAAACACTGAAGCCTGAGCACTTCTGTGCAGTTTTAACAAAAGGTGATACATTTGTGGAGAAGTGACTGGACCAAGGAAAAGGGTTTGGAATTTTAGGGGCAGTAAATTCTGGAGAGGTGAATATATGGGGAAACTCGTGGAAGACAAGGGCTGCTTCAGGAAGGCAGGTTCCGTGGAGTCGTCTGGTCTCCTGTTCCTGGACCAGGAGAGGGACACAGGGCACCTCACAGAGGAAGTTGGGCGCTGCCTGTAGGCAGACAGCTTTTCTGGCCTTTTTCAGTTGCCTTCGGCTGAAAACCATCTTTCCACCAAAGTGGTATCTTCTGTCCCCTCCACAGCTTTGTAATCTTCTCCAGTATTACTTCTACAGAAGAGAAAACTCAGTAGCCCGGGGTCATGGAGGCAGAGCCAAGCCCCAGGCCCCACCGGCCATTGTGAGTAGGCGCGCCCCCTGGGGTCTGCAGCAGGAAGTACAGAGCCACCGCGAACCATTCTTACCAAAACGGTGCACCTGAGTCCAGCGGGAGCAGCAGGTCCAACTGAAGCTTGAGAGGTTAAAACAGCGAGTGAATGAGCAGGTTAGCAGCAGCTCGAGGAAGCAGGTATTCAGACAAAAGCAGAGCCTGTCTGGCTTTTTCAAGAGACAGAGAAAAGGGGAGAGATTTTCTAGATTGAAGGAGGCTTAGAGGCAAGCTTGTGGGTCTCACGTGGACCTGATTTTTTTTAAAAAAATACAACCATAAAGAGATTTTTTTAGGTACTTGAATAATTTGAACATAGATTGGCTGTTAAATAATATTAAGTCATTATTATTAATTCTGTTAGACGTGGTGATGGGCTTGTCTTGTAAGAAAATGTCCTTTTTGTCGAGAGATGTATTGGTATTTAGAAGTGAAACGACATGATTTCAAGAATTTGATTTAAAATATTACAGGGAGCACCTAGAATGAAAATGAATATGAAAAGGAATATATGTATGTATATGGATGACTGGAACATTATGCTGAACACCAGAAACGGACGCAGCAGTGTAAACCGACTAGAGCTCAATAAGAAAACATTACAGGAAACTGTAAAAGAGAAAAAAGAGGCAGAAGAACCAAGCGAAGCAAAATAGGGCTCGTTGCTGACGGTGCGCGTGGTCTGCGGAGGCTTGCCACCCTGTTCTCTCCTCTTTGTGAACGTGTGAACTTCCCAAAGAGAAGTTTTTTAAAAAATGCAGGTGCAAGAGAAGTGGGAAGGTAAGAAGAAAACAAGAAAAAAGGCAGAGCTTGTTTAGAAAGACTCGGCGGCTAATAATTCCTCCATCTTTAGGAAAACCCTGCCGGAGAGTGAACTGCACTGTTTATTACCCGATATTGCACAGCAATGACACCATGAACTCGTGTTGAGATATGTTCCGTTTACCATTAACCCAACCCCAAATTCCCAATTGCTTGTCAAGCTCATAAAATAACAACCAACCATTGGCCACGCTGGTGAAGAGCAGAAAGCTGGGTCATTGGCCCTGCCCTCCGACATCTGGGGAGCCTTGTGCTGCGTGGCAGGGCAGGCGTGGACGTGATGAGGGCTGTTCCGTGTGGCCACGCTCCTCTGAGCTTTCACATCTGAGCCTGTGCGGCCTCTCTTTGCTTGGATGCATAATCTGATCACACCAACGTGGTTGGTCAGTAAGTGTGGTTTGATCCCCAGAGTGGATGGTACCAAGGAAGGTGAGGACTGAGGATTGTCGCTTTGGAACTGGCAGCTGGAGACCTGGACGGTGATTCCTAAAGTGTGTTCTTGGCTCGAATGTCGGCCGCTCTCTCTGCTCAGCAGACCTGAAATGCAAGGATCCTACTGACTTGAGGCTATTCTGACATCTTAGGTCATTTCTGTCCTTGGATTTTTCTTCTCTTATTAAATACTGGGAGACTGAAAGTGGAGTTCTTTTAAATCCTCAAGTGCCTACTGCTGAATTCATCAGTCAGTTTTGAAACAGAAGAGATTCCTGGGCAGAAATATTAGTGGGCATTTAAATCCCTGTTCCTCATTCTGAGTAATTTTAATGTTAGTTTTTCTAAAAAAAAAAAAAAAATAGGGTGATAGAAAGAACGTATTCCCTGGGAAGGGCAGTGACGAGACGGCCTACACAGGATAGCTGGGTTTTATGGCTGCTGTTTGCCCCAGTCTTTATCAGCATGTGACTCTGTGGACCACGGTGAGCGCCGTGTAAGACTGGCTTCTGCACATTTACCGACTGATCTCCCTGTGACTAACAGACTCCGTTGTAGAAATCTAAGTGGGACACAGGTAGAGTGGCCGACCTAGACAGAAAGGGTCTTTTACCAGGCTCTTCATGTGACAGATACCGGAGCCCCTGCTGCACGCCAGGCCCCGTCCCGGCTCTGAGGAAGCGCAGTGAGCAAAGCCGGGGACACCTGGCCTCCGGAGCTTGGGTCCGGAGGGGCACAGTCAGGGGTCCTGACCCACCGGGGGCTCCATCTGGAGACAGATCCTGCCTGCAGCCGAGGGTGGGGACGCACCCAGGGGGACGGGGACCTGGCTTCAGTTCCAACTTAGTTCCCTCCTTAGCTGTGTGATCTTGGACAAGGCACTCAATCACTCTGAGCTTCAGGGTCCCCTTGTGTAAAACGAGCATTGAAAACTACCTACATCATCGAGTTGTACAGATTAAGTGAGTTTAAGGCATGAAAAGTGCCCACCAACGTGTTGAGCCCTGGAGACCTCAGCTGGGAATTAACGTGGTTCTTCTGCATTTGAAATCGACCGTCTGTGTCTGTGTGTCTGGCAGACGCTGGCACATGATTTGCAGGAAATATTTAAGTTTGCACCTTTTTAATTTTCTTTTTCTCTAAATGGAGGTGGTTTTAACCGTTCTGTTAGGTGGGTCCTAAATTAAGAGGACAAGGAAGTTTTCCACACGGAGGGGAAGACTTGGAGCTGCTGTGGCATTAGCAGCCCTTCCTGGTCACGCCCTCCAGCGCTATTTGTGTCTCCGTGACTGGCAATTCCAGGCCCTCCTGCTATAATAAGGAATTCCACCGTCACGTGTCAGAGGTCTATTTTCTAGTGTTCCGGGGGCCGGCAGCCTTGGCCAGGGCTGTAATAAGCAGGTGGCAAGTCCCCATCAGGGCCGGCCTGGGAGCGGCAGGAAGCGGGGAGTTGCCGGGCAGGGGAGAGGCCGGCAGGTGCCAGGAGGCGTGGCCAGCAAGCACACCCACCTCAACAGGCGGGGAGGGGTGAGAGGGACCTGGCCGCGCCAAGGGCTATAGGAGGGCATCTGGTGGCCCCAGGTGGCCTGGCCAGGGCCAGGCTGGAGAAGCCGGTGCTCAGGGGAGGCGGGTGGTGTTATCGTCCATCCTGCGGGACCTCCTTCCTTGGGTGGTTTCTCTGGTGGCTCCGAAGCTCCGTGGCTGATGACAGAGGAGGCCGGGGTCGGGGAGCGGGCTCGGCGTGGGAGGTCGTGAGGCTGGAAGGGTGGCCACAGGGATGTGTGCTCTTGCCTTGGGGCTGTGCAGGGGCCCGCAGGGCCGAGCCGCTCAGCAGTGCCCAGGGAGGGGCAGATCACAGGATGGACTGATGCAATTCTCGTTCCCCAGCTGTTCCAGAAGCGGGTTTAGTTCTGGTGCCAGAGTATAGTTTGGGGAGATGTCGTCCTTTCCGGAGCCTGTCTCCCTCCTCTGGCGAGTTGGGGCGCCTGTCCCATGTGGGGTGGTGACCCGGGCAGTGCCCAGGGAGCCTGCGGGGGCCGCTCTTCTGTGAAGCAGCGTGGAGAGTCACAGAGCTTTAAGTCCTGCTGTGCTGTTTCTCCCCGTGCAGACCCTGCTTCTTTCCTGGGAACCTGGTGTATGAGTTGGTAACGGGGGCGGTGGGCCTGGGCCTTGCAGCCGGAAGGGGTCACGGGGGCAGGAAGACGGGACCCCTACCCAGAGGAGAGCCTTTTCTTCCCAAGCAGCCTTGTCAGCACCCCCCAGAGAGCGGAGGCTACTGAAACTGGAGAATCCTACGGCAGGGGCTTGTGCGCCCAGTCATCAGCTCTGACCTAGCTTTGCCTGAAACACAGCATCGTTCAGGTCCCTTGGGGAGACTTCATTCACTGGAGTGAGCTAGTCTCTCAGGCGCAGGACCCACCCAGAGCCTCCCAGACGGTCTGAGGTCTCGGTGGACGAGGTGGGTGTTTTCCAGAAGAACTCGGTTCCTCTGTAGCAGGAAGCCACGCGACTTCCAGACTCTCCCAGAGGTGCCCTGTCACCAGCCCACGGGGTGTGCAGAGGTCACCATGGAGCGGGATTCGGAGATGCAGCTCCCCGGGCTCTTCCTGGGCCCCGCGCCCTCGAATCCTCCGTCCAGACTGCGGGGCTGATGTTGCCGCCTTGGCTGCGGTGCCCTCACTTGAAGAGGGGGAGTGTTTGAAATCTGGTTCATCTGCGTATGAAGTCCTCGGGGGCTGGTGTCTGGGATTCTGACATTTCCTAGCCGGGTGGGGCCTTGGAGAGGGGCCTGGCCCTCAGATTCCCAAGGAGCAGGTAGTCAATGGGACGGAGCTCCCTCTCCCTAACCTTTTTGCTCCCAAAACAAAGATAAAAGCCTCTGTGGCGTTTTCTTCTTATTGCGGAATTCACGAAACCCTTTCTGGACTCTGAAGTTTAGTTCGCACGTCTCGCCCCCAGGACTCCAGCTTTCTTGCCGCTGACTCCCCTCTGCTGGAGGATGCTGGGCACCTGTCCCCACCTGTTCCCAGTGCGGTTTGGCTGTCTCACCTGGGAGCCCGTCTACGGGGCTGGCAAAGACCGTCGAATGATGCCTGCTGCCCTCCTGGGGTTTCACTGAGATGGCCCCCGGAGCTCACAGCCCGCTGGGAGGCCGGGGAAGCAGGTGCAGGCTGGCCTGGGAGGAGAAGCAGGGCCAGGTGTTGGTCCTGTGGGCGGTGCTGTAGGGGGGTCAGGCAGCCGCCAGGTGAGCATCTTCTGAGACAGAGCTTCCCCAGGCGCCCCGCGTGACCCGGTGTGAGTGCAAGTCCAAAATCTGTGTCAGGGCTCAATCAGACACACAGAGCAGGAGGGGTGTGTAGGGCACGGTTTCCTGCGGGGAACTGGCTTACGCAGCGGCGGGGCAGGCCAGGCAGGGCTGAAATCCGCGGGCAGGGTCGGCGGGAAGCGCAGGCTGGAGCTCTCTTCAGCAGGGTGTTTTCTTCCTCCAGAAGCCTCAGCTCCGTTCCTTAAGGCCTGGCACCTGGTTGGGTCAGGCCCACCCAGACTATCTCAGACAGTCTCCTTTGCTCAAAGTCGCCTGATTACGCAGAGTGACACCTACATTGCTGTTGGCTGTGGCCCAGCCCGGGCCACACGAGCTGACCCTCACACCCCCTCTGTCTCCTGAGGTCACCGATCTGGGCGGCACAGCTCTCTTTTCCTCCAGGAAAATTGTAAAGCCTCTGAGGAGCGGTCTCCCCGGAGCTACAGCTCCTACAACTCCTGTCACCTAGGTGCTCAGGCTGTCGTGGTTGGGGTTTCCTGTCGTCTTTGGGGCCAAATGCCTCAGTTAAGTCTTAATTACATGCTGTTTCATTCTCATAACCATCAGAAATCGCTCTGCTTGACAACAACACATCAGGCTGGTAAAAACAGCTCTAATGCCTTCTCCATTGGGCATTAGGGGAAATGTGATTCTAGCAATGGGACTTTGGGGTGTGATAGGAATCTGGGGTGTGATGGGAATCTGGGGTGCGATGCGAATCTGGGGTGCGATGGGGATCTGAGGTGTGATGGGATCTGGGGTGTGATGGGGATCTGGGGTGCGGTGGGCATTTGGGGTGCAATGGGGATCTGGGGTGTGATGGGATCTGGGGTGCGGTGGGATCTGGGGTGCGATGGGATCTGGGGTGCGGTGGGATCTGGGGTGCAAGGGGATCTGGGGTGCGGTGGGGATCTGGGGTGCAATGGGGATCTGGGGTGTGATGGGATCTGGGGTGCGGTGGGGATCTGGGGTGCTATGGGATCTGGGATGCGATGGGGATCTGTGGTGCAATGGGGATCTGGGATGCGATGGGATTTGGGGTGCAGTAGGGATCTGCAGTGCGATGGGGATCTGGGGTGCAATGGGGATCTGGGGTGTGGTGGGGATCTGGGGTGCAGTTTTCTTGGGTTCAGTTAGTCCTGTTTTCTTAATGATGGATCTGAGAGAATCTCCACAGAATAAAATACAAGGAGAAGAACGAGGGTTGACTATCATGGTAGGTTATTTCTTTTTCAGTCTTTTAAAAAACAAACGTCAGTCCTACCCTGAAATTCACCAGATCGGGTCAGTCAAAAGGAGGTTAGATGAGACCAGAGTGAGTTGGCAATAATTACATGACTGCATTTGGCAATGACGCGTAATGCTGCACGTGTAAGTGAACACACAGCACGTACCTCATTCAGGCACGCTCTGCTTACGTAATTCTCTCAACGGCCCACTTTACAGATGAAGACACTGAAGCACAGAACTCTTAGGGGACCAAACCAGGTCACAAGCTCGTACGTCTGGGGACAGGATCGGAACCCGGGCCATCTGGCCCCAGAATCTAGGCTCTTACCCGCAGCCGTGAAAGCGCTGTATGCAAGACTCTTGAGACATTTTTACATTCGAATCTATAAGGCATCACCTAAGATGATAGTTTTTTTTAATAACCCTTAATTGTTTTACGTAACGAAGCACATAATTGAGGATAGCTTGACGTTGGCCCCACTGGCCAAGGAAGTGGCTCTCAGAAGTGTGGTGACACAACTCACCGCCAGGCGTCCCACAATGCTGCTGTCCAGCTGCAGGTCAGCGCTGTGACATCTGCCCATGGAGCCCAGGCGGTGGCACTGGGGACACCATCCTCTGCTGGTGGCAGGTCTCTCCACCTTCCGGGCCAAGGCGGGGTCCCCGCTGCACCCAGTGCTCCTGTCTGCAGAGCGAGGTCAGGCCCTCGCCTACCTGCAGCCCCACCCCTGCCGATGCCAGCCCTCTGGAGTATTCCTTCCTCTCCTCCCTTCAGAAAAGCTGCTTTCTCATCATCCGAGAGGAGCATGTGATTAATGGCAAACCCAAAGTGCCTGTGGTTCTTGGATAATTGCTTTTTTTTAAAAAAAAATCTTTACAGCCACCTTCAGAACATAGTTGACTTCAGGCAGTTCAGAAGGAATTCCTGGTGAGTCAAGGCCAAAAGGTCGTTGTCTGCAAGTGTCACACCTGTGTCCTTATGGCGACGCGCCGTGTTTCTCACTGCCCGGCAGGAATGCTGAAACGCCGGGTACCTGCTGTAATGCCCTGCATTTTCCTCCTGATGCGATCAGTGGAGTCTGCTAGGGCTCCTAGCAGGAAGGCCTGGAGAGGAGGGGCCGCAATTTTGTTTATTCAGCTCTCGTAGGTGTGTGTCTGGGAGGAAAAACATTTCTCCCGCTGTGGGTGATGCACAGGGTTTGGGGGAAGTGTGGTCGGTGAGCAGTGAGCAGTGCTTCCCACTGAGTCATCAGGGACCCATTAAAATGCAGAAGCTGAGCAGATAGGCCTGGGCGGGGCCCGAGGCTCTGCGTCTCTAACGAGCTCCCGGGAGAGGCTGACGCTTCAGGTCCAAGGAGCCGGGACTTGGAGCGTGGCCCGGACCGCGTATGGGAGAGGAAGGAGAGGACCCTTTAGGAGGGAAACCAAGACAGTTCACTCATCGCCACGTCGGCAGTAACCCTGGTACCCACTGGTCACTGCGAGGGGCGGGGGGGAGGTCAGGCTGGGCTCATCGGCCCATCGGGGGACAACGGTCCTTTGTCATCCACAAGCCTAGGCACGGATTTGGGAAGTTGCCTGGGGTCCTCGGGGTGACAGCGCACAGTGTCAAGTCCCAAAGGGCGTCTGCGGGAAAAGGGGTCACCACAGGTACGTTCATAGTTCCTGCATCACGGAAACCAGCGAGCCCAGGCCACGAGGCCGCGTGCTGCAGGGGCGTCCCCGCTCTGACTTTGTTCTCAGGTCGCCGGCGCAGCCAGGCGCTGCGCTCGCTCATCGATCCTGGCCGGGACAGGCCAGGCTCTGGTGTCTGAAGCGCAGGTTTGTGTTTAATAAGTGAAAACTAGAACCGGCAACTCAGGGTCTTTTTGTAAAAAGACCCTGGTATCTTTGTTACTAAGAGCAGAAATGCCAGATCTGGGGTGACTGCCTGAAGGGAAGGGAGGGGACCTGGCCTGCGCACTGAAAGGACCAGCTTCACAGGAAGTGGCCAGGCGAGCGCTGCTCAACCCTGTTTTCTTAATTAAATGGCGAAAGGTCTTTATCAGCGAGGCCGGCTTCTCTCTCACTCACCCACGGCCCATGATGCCCTGCTTGTGGCAGAGCAGAGATGCAAAACTGATGACTTTATTCTTTCTTCCCCTGCAGATGGGCTGGGGTAGATCCTGGCCGCCACAGTGCCCTGTCCTTCCTTGTTCGGGTTTCCCCCTCAGGGCCACGTGTTACGTGCCTGTTCTCCTCCTAACCCGCCTCCCTCCTTACTGCCTCTCGGCCTCCGACCTCGCCCCGGCCTCTGCACGCCGGCAGATGGGCTGTGGCATCTCATCGACAACTGTCTCTGGAAACAGAGCAGGAGACGCGTTCTCTCCTGAGGGTCTGTCTTCTTTCTGTAGAAATCATTTTAACTATACTTAAAAAAAAAAAAAGAAGAAGAAGAAAAGAAGGCAAGCTTTAGGAATAATGCATATCATGCATAGAAGAACAGCAAACAGTTCACCTGCTCTGCAGGGAATCCCGCGTAAAACCCGCTGCGTTTCCCAGTGCTGCGGGCCGTTGCGAGAGGACTTGTGCCGCAGGTCTGCGCTGGCTGTCCCTCGGCTGCTACGGTGTGAGGCTGGTGACCGGCTTTTTTTTACTGAAGTTCAGATTAAAAGCATAGGTTCTTGACCACAGGAGGGACTGTGGTGTCCTTCCATTCAGCAGACACTAACTGAGGCACACGCTGGTTCCGGGGGAGCTGTCCCCTAACAGGGACAGAGAAAGGGGGGCAGGGCATTCTGAGAGGGAGGGGTGGCTCCAGGGCGGTCGAGTCTGCTTTAGGCTTTGGTTTCTTCTCATTCAGAAGGTAGTCTGGGCGCCGCTGGTCTGTCTGTCTCTCGTGTGAGTGGGTTGCCTGGAACCCAGAGTTCCGGGAGCACTGGGACCGAGAGGGTGGTGAGGTGGGTGGGCGTCAGCGGACGACACTGCTGTGCCCTGTGCAGCGTTTGGGAGGGCCCCCTGGTCCAGCAGCAGAGACAGAAGGGACAGCGGCAGAGGGCCCGAGAGGGGGCCCTGCTGGCCCAGCTCAGGGCCACCCCGAGAGCGGAGGGCGTGGGAGCCACGGGGGAGGCGCACACTCTCCCTCCAGGCGGAGCCGCATCTCCTGATTTCTGGGCTGGGTCGCTCTGAATGACAGCTTTCTTCTGCTATGACTTGCTCAGTGACCTTGAGCAACCACCTCCCTCCCTCTGTAGTCCAAGCCTAGGCTTGTCCGGCTGTAAAAACAAGTATCTCAGCCTTGAGCTACATGCAGGGCCCTCCTGCAACCAGCACACGAAAGTGATCTTGTGCTTCTTGGCCGGTGGGGATGCTTGCTGGCCCAAAACCCCCGTCCCCTACTCCCGGCTCCCCGGCCATGGGGCAGGGCACTCACGTCTCCCTTGTCCCTTCTGTGTTCCAGGAATAGAGCTATGTCCCCCCGGAAAACGGTTCATGATCACGATGGTGGCGAGCTTCGTGGCCATGGCGGGGCAGTTCCTCATGCCTGGGCTGGCCGCCCTGTGCCGGGACTGGCAGGTCCTGCAGGCCCTCATCGTCTGCCCCTTCCTGCTCATGCTGCTCTACTGGTCGTGAGTATCCTGCCCGCCGCCGGCCGGGTGCACCTGCACCGCCCCCTGGGGGCTTCATCCTGGGCAAAGACGGGGATCCAGGGCTTGGGTCCCACGGGCCCCAGACTTCCCACCAGTTTCAGCTTGTGGTTTTTGTATGGTGGAATTTTCCTTTCTTCTCAAAGTTCATTTGCTAAATGTTGTATCTTGGGAAACATTGTAACATACACAAAAGTAGACGGAGGGCTGACCTGAGTCCCAGATGCCCTTGCCCGGCTCTGGTGATCTGCCCCCTGCTGGACGCCTGCCTGCTGGGTGTGCAGACCTGATTTTTATGAATGGGTTTGTGAAGGGCGGGGTCTCGTGGTGGGATCGGGAAATACACTTGGAGATGTCCAGGAGTGATTTAGCAGAGCCCCCTCACCTCCCGACCCCAGCCCAGCGTCTGTTTCTGGAGGTGAAGTTTTATTGGAACCCAGCTGTGCTCACAGGTCACACGTGCCCCCCGCGTCGGGGCTGAGCGCGCGCGTCCCAGGCAGTGCGGCCCCGCCAAGCCGGAAGCACTGACTCTGATACTTTGAAGAAGTCTGCCCACCCCTGCTCTAGGCGAATCAAGCAGGACTTTTAGAACTGGGTGTAACTTTCAGTTTTGGGCTTGTTGACTTTAGGGAAAAACAAAACAAAAAAACTGAACACACTCCTCTTAAACTCCCCAGGGGATTAATGTTTAGCCAAGGTTAAAACCACTGCTCTTGGATAGAGATGTTTATCCAAAAACTGAGTGTTGCACCCTTTCTGTAAATACCTCTTTCTTTCTTCCCCGTCCCTCCCGCCCGCTCCTTGGGCCGGCCCTCACCTCGCCCGCAGGTGCGAGGTTTACCCCGACTGCACTGGTTTCTGTGATTGAGTCGCCCATGAAAGCCGACTGCCTGGCGAGCACAGCTGTGTCTTAGCTTTACGTGCTCCCTGCGGCCGAGACAGCTGTTAACTGGGCTTTCTTATCTAAGATGCCGGGGAGGGGAGACAGCAGCTACCTTCTGACCTAACAGACTGAGCCAACCCCCGCCCTGGCAGTAGGCCCCCCAGCAGGGGACCCTGTGAGCCCAAGAGCAGGTGCGTTTTCCTCCGGAGCCTAGTTCTGGCTCGCGTGTCCTCAGTGCTGCGGCAGCAGTGGGTTAGCGGCAGGAACAGATGAGAAAAAGGCCACCTGCCGGGAGGCCACCGGGCAGCCGCTGCCAACACCGTGCTCCACTCGCCTGTGCCTCGCCAACCTCCCCGGCCGAGGTCGGACGTCACGCCCCTCCTGCAGGAGCCCTGGGCGTTTCGGGACACCCTGCTCCCTCCAGCAGGGTCTCAGGAGGCCGAGGGTGAAGTCGGCCCCCAGAGCAGGTGGAGCGGGCAGCCCTTGCCGCTCTTCCCCTGCTGTTCCAGAGCTGGGCTCGGGGACGTTTCCTGGTTTAACACTTCTTTACAGTGTTTACGGCCGGACACAATCGCAAGCACTATGCAGAGTCCATCATTCAGGCTGGACACCTCCTCGCTCCATTGTACAGATGACGAAACTGAGAACGGCCAGCTGGTCCCTGAGCCCGGGCCCTGCTGGCCTCCCTGCGCCTCCATCCCTCATCCCTGAGACCAAAAGGAGCCGCTGCCCTGGCGCCTCCGCTCTGCAGTCAGGAACCCCCCACCACGTCCTCTCACATCCTGGCCTCCACAGCGCCCAAGGGCAGCGGTGCTGTTTGCCGTCCCCCGGGGGCTGGAGGCCTGGGGGCTGGGGGCACAGACTCTTGGAGACTCACAGGCGCCGTCTCCATCAGTGCCAGGCTTTGAGTCTCAGCCCAGCCCCTGCTCCCACCTGTCCCAGGTAGGAGGACACCTGACAGGGAGAAATGGCAGAGGAGGGTTTCCTGGAGCAGGTATGGGGGCCGGGACCTTGTGGGAAAGAGATGGAAGGTTTGTTTATCTTATTTTTTAATTTGAAATTTTAAAAATAGATCAAGGTTTAATGACAGGTAAAAATGTTCATTTATTTAAATACATTATCAAACCTAAAAGAAATTCTTTGAAACACACAAACGTAAAAATAAAACTCTATGGTGAGAAGGGCACCCAGAGTCCTGGGATGAGGAAAACGTGCGCAGACAGACCGAGGGATGCGCCCCGAGGGCTGGGACGCCTGCCCGGCCGCCGCGCCGCCCACGGTGGGCACCGCCATCGCTACCGTGTGCTTTGCTTATGCCACAGTTGAAGGTGCTGGGCGCACGCCTGGCCTGCCGTGGGTGCGCGGAGACGCCGGCAGCTGCGATCGCCGCTTCTGCCCTGATGGCGTCACTCCTTACCCCTCCGGAAGCCGGGCCGCGACAGGGCCGGGCGGCTGAGGCGGCGGGCAGGGAGACGCGCCCCCTTCCCTGCAGCTGTGCGCAGCTCCGTGGAGTCGTTGGCTTTTAAAGGCCACAGAGTGCCTCCCTCTCCACCGTCTCCCAATGACCGCCCTTCTCCCCTCTGCTGCCAGGGAGCCCCTCGCTCCTGCGGGCTCTGCTGTGTGACCGGCTGAACTGGGCTGCTGGGGAGGCGGTGGCTGCAGCTGGCGGGGTGACCAGCTGCTTCTGACAAAATACTGACAGCCACTCTCTCCTCTGAGAGCGAAAGTGTATGGCATGGGCCCCGGGTGCCAGCAGCAGGCCTGTGCTGGGGAGTTCCTCTGAGGAGCAGGTGCATTCACAGGGGCCATGAGACAAACCACACGACGCAGGGTCCCCGGGATGCAGGGTCAGGAGCACAGAGACAAAGGGTGGAGATGGGGGTCTTCTGGTGCAGATGGAGGTGGGGCCGATGGGGACGTCCAGACACCATGCTGACCTCCAGTGCAGGAAGGACCCAGAACAGCCTTCCAGGAGTGACACAGAGGCCACTGCAGGGCATCTGACCCAGAAAGGGGCCCAGGGGCCTGTGTTGCACTCCTGAGATCTCAGGCCCCTTCTGGACTTTGAATTGAGCCCCCAGGGTGAAGCCGGGACTCAGAGCGTCAGTGATAACAGGGCTGGAAGATCTCTGCCTGGCTCAGGGCCTCAACTCCAAAGCTGCTGGCTGCCCCGGGCCGTGGGCGGAAAGGATTCACCCTTAAGACAGTGGTGCCTTGCAGTCTGCCCCCCATGTGGCTACATGTTCTGTTCCAAACTCCAACCGTTCTCCAAGGCTGAGAAGTTGACGAAAGAACCAGGGAAGCTCGCTGGATCCTCAGGATCAGAAATGAAACCTCTGTGGAGAATCACCAGAGCCAAGACTCACGTGGAAGAAAATTCTCACCAAGGATGAGCTCGCGGGTAGAACTCAGAGCCCACGGGACCCGTCACCAAAGCTGAAATCTGTAAATCAGGGGTCTGCTTCTCAGGACTGTGCAAAACAGAGCTGCCTGAAAGAGAAGTGAATTAACTAGTTTATTAAGTGGTCACACTTCCCCGCACCAAACGCTGCCCTCGCCCCAGGCACTCTAGGTGGCTGTGCGTGCCTGCGACCAGGGCTGCTCACTGAGACACACTTGACGGGGGTGAGGGGGCCACAGACCATAAACCCATCAACAGGCAAACAACACGTGTTCAAGTAACCAGCAGCAGGAAGAGATGGGGTAAAACCCTGGGGTGTCGAGGAGCAGTCGGGGCAGAAGCAGCCCCTCTGAGGACATGGCCTTCGGGCTGAGGCTCAGTCATCTGAAAGAGGAAATCATACCAGGTTCTGGGCGGAAAAGTCTTCCAGGCAGAGCGGGGACAGCCAGGGCAAAAGCTGGTTCACTGGGCTTTTTGTAGATGAGGAAGGCGGCCAGCGTGGCTGGAGCCCAGGGGCCAGAAGCCAAGCTCACGCACTCGGGGGGTCAGACGTGCGGGGTCTCGGGTGTGCAGATCTTCTCCGAGACCCAAACACAGGCTGGCGGCCAGGCAGGGGCCGTGCCCCCGGGGGTGCTCTGGGAGCATCACCCGTCTGCTGTGCAGGGAGCGGTCGTGGGGCTGTGCTGGGCAGGGGAGATGGCGGTGCCTGCACTTGGGGGTCTGATTCTGGGTCTGCTCTGGAAGTGGCCCCAGGCAGTCTGGCTGGTGGGTCTGCTGTGGCCCATGAGGGTGAGATGCCCACGGCCTGGATCTGGACCGTCTCCTGGGAGGGGAGACTGGGGCCCGAGATACGTGGGGCCAGCTGGGGGCAGAGCAGAAAGTCCCCAGGGAAGAGTCTAGGGTGACAGAAATGGAGGGGCTCTGAGGGAAGTCTGGGAAAAGGGAGGGTGTTGAACTTGAGGGCAAAAAGGAGCTGCTGTGAAGAGCTTAGCAACGTGGTCGGAACGCAGCCGTGTTAAGTTGTGGGGTATGTTCGATACAGGGATGGCGAGGCCAGCCAACTGAGATGGCGGACACTGGGAAGACAGCTTGTTGCTCTCAGTCCCCAGGAGGAGGGGCTCGCCGGGTGGGGGGTGGAGGCGGAGGGAGGGAGGGAGGGTGGACAAGAGCCCTCACTGTGGTCTCTGAGGACGAGAAGGCGAGGCGGGTGAGCAGGCTTAGGATGGGCTAGTGTGGACCATTTCCATGGGCTCTGGGGCATGGAGCCATCCTGGTTGTGTGGGACCCAGCCCTGGGGGATGCGGGCGGGTGGGCAGTGGCCAGTGTGTGCGACCCGCAGAGGGGGCTCTGGAAAGGTTGGTGTGCGTCTGGTCCCCAGGTGGGTTGTCTGCTCTCTCTAGGAACTCGCTGACCCTGGGAGGAGCAGCTCTCCCTCCCAGAAACGTCGGGACATACAGTAAATAAAAAGGCACGGTTAATGCATAGCCCTAGGGCAGCGACAGGGTTACAGGAGTAAAATTCCAGTTAGAAGAAGAACCCTCACAGAGCCGCTGTTCCTTCTGCCCACTTATCTCCTCACATCGTTTCTCAACATCCCCTTTTATTTTCAGCATTTGCGAACATGCCAAATTAATTCTCTTTAGAGTGGTCCGTTTTGAAAGCCCTGCGTTCCTTCTTCCTGCAGCCTGACGCTTGCATGGATAAGTTCGTAAAAGGAGCAGGAGGAGAAGAGTCAAAGCGGGGGAGAAAGTGGAGGAAGGTGACCCGGCTGAATTCCAGGTGTTCACCTGTTTCTAAAGTGAGCTGAGCAGCGTTTTAAATTTATCCCACTGGTACATGTTTGGAGTTGCTCAGCCTTTAAAAGGTGTTTTAGGTACTGACTCCTTCATCCCGACAAAACCTAAAGCGGCTTTAGAATATTTGCCCAACACACTGCGTGACCAGCATCTTTTATAACTTTCAGGAGGAGGCAGCAGTTACCACTGGCCCCTTGAATTACAGAGAGAGTGTTGGGGTGAGGAAGGCCTTGGTGTCACCCCCCCCACCTCCCACCCCCATTGTACAGATGGGGACACTGAGGCCCCGCGGGTTAGGAGACTTGCCCAAGGTCACACAACAGGTCTGCAAACCCAGGCTTCCTGATATATTCCCTCCAGAATTTTGCTGTAATGGAAGAATTCTGGAGCTTAGATGTGCATCATTTTGAAAAACAGCAGAGACACACTGTTCCAAGTTTATGTGACAGATGAGTTAGTGGGATGGCCATTTAATTACGAAAAAATTCCTTGTTCTACAGAGAGATTTGCTAAAAGAGCTCATCTGCCTTAGAAACACCTTGGGGTCCAGCCATCCTGAGAGCCAGCTTTTCTTTGATCTCATGACACTCAGCCCTTCTCCCTAATTTACTAAATTTAAATCATCAGCTTGACTTTTTATAAGAAGTGCTAATTCACATCCATTTGCTATACCCCAAAATGAACCTGCGTTTTGACACCAAACAGAACTAAAGTTAAAAAAAAATTAAAGCGAAAGCTTAGCTACTGGAACCAGGTGTATCTTCTTGTGAGAGCTTCGAATCAGAAACAAGATATTCCTCCAGCTGGTATTTAACTCAATTCTAGTCTTTGATTGAGTTTTTTTACTTTGAGAATTTTTTCAGAACGTCACGCCTGTGACACTTGGTAACACCCCAAAGCCTCAACAGCTGAAGTCGCCTCTTTAAATCAAAGCACCGTTGGAACAGGCAGCCAGGGCCCTTCCCTCACCCGCGTTTGGGAAGCCGCAGCTCTGCAGAGCTTCTCTGAGCTCTGCCCCTCTGGCCGCCCTTTCTAACCTGTTTGCTAGAACCCCCCACCCCCACCCCCACCCCCCGTAAGGCGTCTATTGATGTACGTGTCCCAGCCCGGCAGGCTGATGGAGTTCAGCCCGCGTTTATCCCTGGAGGGCTGTGACGCTCCATCACAAGTGTCAGCAGGTGTGTCACCTGCAGCTAAGTCCGTCAGGAAAACAGAACGGCTCGAGGATAAAGTTAACTTCACACAGCATCAGCGGTTCGTCTTCCCTCCTGTCCAGAGTCTCTCGTGAGTAAATGTTCTGGTTCAGTGACTTGAAGAGACGGCCGTGCTCTGAGTGTAGAGGTGGCCAAGAGTGGGTGCTAAGTGGACGCGCAGGAAGGCAGCCTGGAGGGCCTCCTCGTCTGTGGCCGATCCTCCAGTGGGGCAGAGGGACACTCGGTTTTATTTCTAAATGTTAAGGAAAAAATGCCAACTTCATAGTATTACGGGAAGATCATAGTATGGCGTTTTAATTTCCAATTTTTCGAGTGGCCGTGCAGGTTCGAGGCTACGATGTGAAACAGACCCATGAACGTAAGTCCGACGGGCTTGAGACTTAGCCAAATAACAGAAAAGGCAGGTTCCACATATGAGTGGATGTCATGACATTTGTCTTTGTCTGGCTTACTTCACTTAGTATGATCCTCTCTGGGTCCATCCAGGTTGCTGCAAATGGCAGTATTTCATTCTTTTTACAGAAATAGACTCACAGACATAGAAAACAAACTTATGGTTACCAAAGGGGAAGGGTGGGGGGGGTAAATTAGGAGTTTGGGATTAGCAGATACAAACTTCTATGTATAAAATAGATAAACAACAGCGACCTACTGCACAGCACGGGGAACCATACTCAGTGTCTTGTAATGACCTACAGTGGAAAAGAACACATAAATATATAACTGCATCCCTGTGCGGCACACCTGAACCTAATGCAACATTGTAAATCAACTATACTTCACTTTTTAAAATTAAATTAAAAATTAAAAAGAAAGAAAAGGCAGGGATGAAGACAGAGATGGGAAAGCAAATCAGAAGCAAAGGTCACTATTACGTCATAAAGCACCTGGTCTGAAAGGCACGCGGTGCGCCAGCGACCTCGCGGGGGGCGGGGGGCGGGGTCCCCCAGCTGGAACTGCCTCGGACGCTCGGCTCGAGGAGCAGCCTCTGGTGCGATCAGTCAGAGGACCGGGGGCGTTCTGTTGTGACACAGTAACAGCGCCGACACCGGTACCGTCGGGAAAACAGGTCCACGTCAGTATATTTTCCGTGTCATTCTCTGAGGATCGGCCGCTGCGGCCGCTCTTCTGGGCGGGCCTCTTTCTCGCGTGCATCGGTCCTGCGTTTTAAGTAGGACTGTAAGCGTGCTGTGAAGTGGGGAAGGTGACATTGCTCTAGGATCCAGAGGCCAGGCTGCAGGTGCACCCGGCCATCGGTGCCACCCAGGAGGTGCTGGCGGTGGGAAGGGCTCCCCGGCCGTGCCCGGAGGGGCCAGACTAAGTGCAGATCTGTGGCCCCCTCTGACCTGAAGTTCAGATCTGTGCCTTTGCCCTTCTTGGGGAGTGGTTTGAGGGTTTCCGGTGTGTCATCAGGCACACCTGTGCCACAGAAGTGTCATCCTGCAGTAGGGACCATGGTGTGGAGTGACGTCTAGTGTCACCTGAGCAAGGTCAGGGCACCCACGCCTTCCCGGTGGGGAGTTTGCCCATGGCCCCCTGCCCTGGCCCTGCCAGCCTCTCTGCTCCCAGCTGCCTCTCCCCTCCCCATCCCTTTCCCCGTCCCCACCTGGGGCTTCCTAACACAGAGCTCAGTCATCTGAGACCTGGGGGTCCTCCTCTGAAGAAAGCCTGGGTTTCCAGTGCGTGGTCTCTGTGACCTCCACGGCCCTCAATCGGAGGCCTCTGCACTTAATTTCTGCTTCCTGGCTTTTTGTGGCATACCTGAGGCCACGGGGGAAGTGGCCTGTGGGCCCAGGCAGAGGTTTTCTGTTCTAAGGACGAGCTGCAAAGGGGGGTTCCTCGGGTTGTCCCGAGGTTGGGACGACCTTGCGTTTTGTCCCCAGGGCACAGGCAGGAAGTCGGTGTGGCTTTTGTCCAGGGCGTGACAATGGAAGCCACTGTGCACAACACCAAGGGGTGTCGGTCTCCAGACCACCAGGGGGGCAACTGTGCCAATCTGAAAGGAAGGGGACTTCAGAGAGTGAGACTGGCGTTTTCCACCAAAAGTGGGAGCCGTGGGGTCTCCAGTGGTGGGCAGGTCGCTCACCCAGGGGGCAGGGAGCAGCCTGGTCAGGGGAGGGCAGCGCAGGGGCACCGGGACGAGGGCAAGAGGTCAGGGAGGGTTTCTGTCTTCCTTGGAATACTTTAGTTTTTAAGTAGAGGGTGGATTTAAGTGATTTGCTTACTTGAAAATTAACTTCATAGCCAAAGCCTGTCACCCTGTGACTCACGGCTGCTGCTGACCCCACATCCGCCTGCTTCTGGGAAGAGGAGGCAGGCGAGGCAGGCAGAGCGCGGGGGCAGGGCCGTGGAGGTGAAGCCACGCCGTGTGGATGCTGCTGGTCCAGCCCACATCATGCTCTGTGGCACCCGCACCAGACACTCCCGTTTCTGCAGGGAGGGGTCCCCGTCCCTCGAGAGCCGTGCCTGAGGCTCAGACCCTCACCCCCACCAGGTGCCGCTCTGCCTCCAGGGAGTTCCGATTTCCGTGCAAGTGAGTTAAACGAAGAGGTTTTGGATTTCAGAGCCTTCTGGATCCTGAAGTTATAAGCGAGGGATCCTGACCGTCTGACCATCCTGGACATATTTTGGAGGCCTCAGGACCAGCCTGTCACGTGCCTTGGAGCAAGAGGTCCATCGGACGTGTGACCACTGCAGGGAAGAGACGGACTCTGCCCGGCGGGCTCCGCACATGTCCTCGCTGTGCCCTGCATCCTGCCAGGGGCTTCGGACTCGAGCAGGACGAGCAGAGACTTTGCAGCGTGGCCTGCATCCTTTGTGCAGAAGCCCTAAGACCACTGAGCCACTGGCTTGGAGTGATCACAGCCTGAAAATCTCTGGGTCAGGATGGTTCAGGTGCAGCTCTGCCACGTTAATAGCTTGTAATCCGGGCAGCGCTCCTGGACGTGCTTTGCCTTGGTCTTCCCGTCTGGAGAAGAGAGAACATTAGTACCTCCACGTAACGAGCTCAAGAGAGTGAGACCCTTCCAGCTTTGTAAATCCCCGTTCCGCCGGCTCCTCCGTGGACCACTCCCTGCTCCTGGAGCCTCGGCCCCTTCCAGCCCCGACTGCAGACTCCCACAGACGCCACCATGGCTTTCGTGTTCGCTTCCGTTCACGGTTGCCAAGGTCACTTTCGCATGACCCGCACGTGAGTGTGCCCCGCAGACGCGGCCTCCAGCCGCCTTCCCTACTCTTCCTTCTGTTGAAAATGATGGATTTCTTGGAGGCTCAGCTACACTCCTGCCAGCTCCTGGGCCAGCGGCTGACTATTTCATTTTCGTGGTGTTATTACATTATGTACTTGTCAAGAGAGATTTCATTAAATTCCCATAATGTGGCCATGCTGCAAATTTTCCAAACTGGGGCAGCAATCTGGGGGCTTTCTCATCGGCTGACAATTCAATGAGCTCTTTGTGACTCTGCAGCAAATTCAAATACGTGGCATCGGGGAGGCCTGAGGAAGCATCCCGGGAACAGTCTCCCCCAAACCCCAGGCGTCGGCACTGTCTAGGCACGAGTGGTTTGTTCCTTTGCCGCGTCCACTGAGGTTAAGGATGTGGGCTCCTGAGCCCCACTGCCGGGGTTCAAGTCCAGCTCTGCGTTTAACCACTCTGGAATCTGGACAATGTCCTTGAACTTTCTTTGCCTGAGTTTTCCCATCTGTGAAATGGGGATAATGTTCCTAACACATGATGAGCTTGAAAGACTGAAATACATGGGAAGGGTGTGGAGGGGGCCTGGTGATTGCAGGCCAGTCGTGGAGGGGGTGGCTGGCAACGCCATCCATCACTGGAGACAGGATGTGGGGCCAACAGGAGTCCACCTGTCACCTGGGCCCAAATCTGTAGGGAGACCCCTGGTTCTGCACCTGGGTTCATTCTGGTCGGGGGAGGGGCTGCCGCTCTTCTGTGACCTGGGGTCCTCCCCACCTGGGCCCCGCCTCCCATCTCTCCTCCCAGACCCAGGAGTCTGGCATTACAGCCTGCGGCTCCCCAGTCAACATGCTGTGTGTTTCTCGGGTGAGAGCCTCTCCTCTGGGTCCTGTCCCCACACCTCCCCCACGGCACAGGGGGTCTGACCAGCACCTGCTCATCTCCCAGGACGCCCGAGCATCCCCCGCCGCCTCGGCTCTGCCCCCACCCCTGCCGCCCCCGTCCTGCCCTTCCTCTTGGAAGGAACCGCCCACTCTCTTCTTGGGCCCTGTCCCGTCCCATACTGTACAGGCTTCTGTCCAAGTCACTTGTAAATCCACAGGGAGTGTGTCCGTGTGTGTGTTCGCCTTGTTTACCTGTCTGTTCACAGAGGTGTTCTTCTGCAAGACTCCTCAGTTCCTTGAGGTCAGGGACGTACGTGTCCCTTTGGGATGTATTTGTAGTGACAATGCTCAGTACGTATGAGGGCAAAAAAGTTTGGTGACCAAATAAATGTTTGAGTTCTAAAAAAGAAGCTCAGGGGTGCACTGCCACTGTGCCCAGCGGTCAGGGTGACAGACCACGGCCTCCATGTCATGGGGCATCACGTGGGTCCCCCTGAAAGTGGGGCTGCTTCTTGGCTGCCCTGGGTCTCTCCAGCCAGCCTGCCCAGCATTGCTCAGTCGTGATGCCTTGGGTCCCTGCTGCCACCCACAGGGCAGGGGCGTGGGGAGGGCAGGTGCCGCTCAGTGAGATGGGGGCTGTGCCCAAACCAGGACCTCAAATCTACAGTCAGAGGGGCAGATTAGCCAGCTTCTCAGCTCGCAACAACTTGATCAGATGGATTCGAGAAAGTGAGACACAAAAAATAAGCTTGATCGGGTAGTTGCATGTGGAATCCTGCAGGGACAAAGAGAAGACGCACACACTGGTCGTAGCCTGTGTCACCAAGCCAGTCCCAGGGAGCGCGGGGAAGGCCGGTAATGCGGACTGCGTTTTCTCAAAGTGATCTAATGAAATTAAAAAACAAGGAAACAAGACAGCAGCCCCTCCACTACCCTCTTCTCAAAACCCATATGTTTGAAATGTCTATCTGCCGGTCTGTCTATCATAGGTAAGGAAACACCCTGATAGAAATCAAAATATTTAGAATCAAACTACAGCCGGAAATACTTACCAAAACTTGTGAAATGTAGGTAAAATGATACTTAGATGCAATTATGAAGTCTGAAGTGTATATATTAGAAAAGAAGAATTAAAGTTAATAATCTGCATGTCCATCTTAAGAAATTAGAAAATGACACTAAATCCAAATAAATCAGAAAGATGGAGACAACACGGGCGAGAGCCACAGGGTGGGCATTTGTCTTCAGTTATTTCATCATAAAAAAAGACCTGATAAAACATGGTAAGATGTTACTACCTACATAATATTGATGTCTGTTATGCCATATTCTGAGTGTTTGTTTGCTTGAATTATGTTATTCAAAATTAATTTGTAAAAACTAGAGACCAGTAAAAAAAACATTAACTTCCATTATTTTTTTAAAAAATCAGTGCAGGGTGGGGAGGGTCTAGCTCAGTGGCAGAGCGTGTGCCTACCATGCATGAGGTCCTGGGTTCCGTTTTTTAAATAAATTTAATCTAATTAACCTAAAAAAATCAATGCATACAATTTGAAACCTATGTTTCATCAGCTTTCCAATGGGCTCCTCTGTGAAAAGACATGAGACTTTCTGAGCCTGTCTCAACGCCGGGGCCCACCTCCCCGGGGCGGGCACACAGCCCTCCTGCACCTCCTGTGCCTTCGTGCAGGGAGGGTGGCTTTTGGACTGTGAAGGCCCAGGTCTCCCAGCGTAGGTGAACAGTCGGCCAGACCGTCCCAATGTGCCGCTGAAGTCAGGTGTCTCTGCAAATTCATCGTAAGCATATAGCAACTTGATTTTTGTTCCAACAGGTAAGGGCGTGCCCGCCATTACAGCATTAGGGATGTGACGCTGAAGTGCAAGTTAACCGCTGGTAGCTTTCCTGGCTTCTGGCGCACTCCGGTCAGAGGCTCCACGGCGGGCAGGGCAGGTCTGGACACTGTAACTGAGATAAAACGCAGCGGCCCTGGGGCCCCGGGCTGACAGGCTGCGCGGGCTTCCCCACCTTTGATTTCCAACTTCTGTTTCTCCCAGTCGGGGGTGCCCACTGCTTCACAGGACTTTAGTCCCAAGGGAACACAGCCCCCATTCCTTTGCGTGCGGCTGCGGCCGGGGCACACACGGGCAGGGTGGAGCAGTCCCTGCAGAGCCCTGTGACTAAAGCCTAAAAGTCTAACATATTAACTGTTTGGACTTTGACGGAAAAAGTGAGCTGAACCCCTGCCCTAAGCAGGCATGCTGCTCTTTGGTCAGCTTGCAAATACTGTCATTAATGCAAGCTTACAAAGTGCATTGACAGTAAAGCACTCGTTTGGGGTTTTGTTGGTTTGTTTGTTTGTTTCCTGTTGGGACTCCTCACAAGATTTAATCCTAAACACAAACTCAAGGAATCTGTGGCGAGTAACACTTGAACACCACCATCCCAGGGAGCTGTCATGCGCAGTTAGCCGCAAGGTGACAATAATTCTGCAGCCGGGCCCTGGGAAAGGAAGCCTTCAAATGTTCGAACCTGAAAGTGCCTGCCAGCTGGCCGCTATGGGGGCATTTTTTTAAACTTAAAATCATTCTATGAGGTTTTTGGGACAAAATATCACAAAAGCAGCCCTTCAGTGAGAGCGGCTGGAACATGTTTAGAAACCTCTGGTTATGGTGGGCAGTGAGCACAGATGGTTACGGTGGAGGGCGCGCACGGAGTTCCTGATGCAGCTGGTAGGATGCTGCTCCTGTCTGCACACTTGAAGAGCTGCAGGTTTTACCCTTTTCTGAAAGAAAATGAGGAACACCTAGGGCCACAGTGTCCTTCTGCTGGTTGGGCTTGGTCCCACCACTTGTGGGCAGAAACCGAGTCCGACCTGCCTGAGAGCTCCCGGACCGCGACGGAGCCGCGTCCAGTCTAAAGACCTTCACCGACCCCTCTGTCTCTTTGCAGGATTTTCCCCGAGTCCCTCCGCTGGCTCATGGCCACGCAGCAGTTTGAATCTGCAAAGAAGCTGATCCTGCACTTCACGCAGAAGAACCGCATGAACCCCGAGAGTGACATCAAAGGCGTGATGCCAGGTGAGCACGTGTTCCCTTCAACCCCACGGCCTCGCCAGGCCTGGGGGACGCGCCATCTGTCCCGTCCGGACCAGGAGCCAGCCCACAACACACCCATGGTGCTTGCGTTGGCTCTGTTCTGCCTGATGGCCGCCCCAGCTGGCTGTCTAACTTCCCATGATGGTGGTCCTCAGCTAGACCAGGATGTGCTCGAGTCCAAAGCCTGGGGAGGCATGAGCCTGACATGCCCTGCTCTTCAAGGGAACTGGGGGGGCTAAACCCAGCCTGGCACACAGCCTTGCCTGCCTGCCAGGTTTGGTGCCGGCAGTCCTGGCCTAGGGGTGTGGCTGGCCTGGGGGCGGCCGGCCTGGGGGCCACTGGCCTTCACCACCTGTGCCAAGTAGGACATTCAAAGAGCTGCCATTGTCTGCAACTCTCAGGGCCTGTTGCTTGGGCAGGAAAGTTCACATCTAGAGAATTCATGTTTATCAGGAACATCACCACGAGCCAGATCAGGGCAATAACATCACAGGCACGTGGAGGAGGCAGACGAGGGAGAAGTGGACGTGCGATTGTCGGGGGGTGAACGCGGTGAGCAGGAAGGAGCGCCTGGGGAAGGGAATCGGGCACGTGGGAGCTCGCCGGCCGGGAAGGGCTCCTGGAGTCGCCTTTCCCATGCTTCCCAGACGGGCTTTTCATCAGACTCCTGACCCAGGAGATCTGGGTTTGGTGTCAGAAGTTCCTCAGATGCCGCTGTTGCTCGGCTGGGATGCATCCCTGCCCAGGACCCGGGAGACAGGGCCAGCAGGGCCGTGGGGCTCTGCGTCCAGTGGCAGGGTCTTAAATAGGATGACGCTGACACTGGACAACGTCACTTTTCTCAGTGACTTGCAAATATTAACTAATATTTAAACCTGAGCACTTTGCATTATTAATTTATGTTTCTTCCTAGCAGTTCTGTGCAAGAGGTACTGTAATTATCCCCGTTTGCAGGTGGGGAAACTAAGGCACAGAGAGGCTGAGTATCTTGCTGGAGGTCACACCGCTAGTGAGGAGGAGAGCTGGGACTGGAGCCCAGAAGCCCAGCAGAAGTGGCTTCCCTGTGCTGCTTCTGAGAGGCGAGGGAGACAGAGACACTGAGATCCTGTGTCACCTCCGCCAGGCTCTAGGGGCACCGCATGCCTCCCCTCCACTGGGCCCGCCCCTCTCCAGCTCTGTCCTCTCAGCCCCGCTCTCGTGTGGCCAGCTGCCGGGAGACCAGGGCAGCCCGACTCCCCAGGCCTGGCTGGGCCCCCCGGTGATGCCTGTCCGGTGCCTGCATCCGAATAAGGACGACAGGAGCCGAGGGGGTGTGTGGCTGCTCGTCCCCAGGGCTGGCGTTAAGGGCCCGCGTCCAGCACTTCCAGCCCTGACGCACCAGGCTCCAAAGGAGCCCCCGTGGGAGAAATGGACCACGGTCCCCGTCCTCAGGGCGGGCTGGGGCGTCCGCTGCCCTTGATGGTCGTGTTGTCTCCAGGCAGAGGAGTGTCTCAGGCTCAGAGGTGGGGGCTGGGGTCCTGCCCCATCAGTGCACCCCAGGCTTGGACTCATGCTGGAAGAAAATGTGACATTTCCAGAATGTTCCCTGTGCTTTCCTCTTTTAAAGCGGTCTTCAGTTTATCTTTGGCTGCTTCCCCGAGGAGTTTGCAGCTGAATCGCTGCAGGTCTTCCACAGCTCCCACGCATCACTCCCAGTGTCCTTCCTACAAGCAGTGTCCTCCTCCTCCCTCCCCCTTTCCTCTGCCCCACGTCTTGCCTTTCTTTGGTTTTAGTTTCCATAACTGAAGTGTCTCCAGTTCCACCAGGAACACACTAGCAGTGTCTTGAGTACAAAAGCAAAGCCAATCATCGTGCGCCCATCCAAGCGAACGCAGCCACCCTGTGGGGTGTCTCTCTGCATCTCGGAGGCCAGGCCCCTCCCTGCGCTGTCCTTGGGAAGCATGGATCTCTGAACTATGGGGAGGTCGTGACTCCTTCCTGGGCCTGCGGGGACGCCGTCCCCTCTGGGTGGGTGGTGAGAGGTCAGGGCGGTCTCGGTGGGCCGGGGCGCGGGGCCAGGACGGCCGCTGCCCACTGCAGGCCAGGCGGCCTTCACGACTTCTTCCATCGGTCCTCATAACAGCGCTCGGAGGAGGGGGCACCGCCACTTACCAGAGGAGAAATGGAGGGACAGAGCAAGGAGCCTCAGCAGGCGGGTGAAAGCTGGGATTCCGGTCTCCCAGACCCCTCGCTGCCCCCAGCGCAGGACAGCAGTCACCTGCCCGGGCCAAGCCGGACCTCCGGGTGCACATCACGGGAGCAGCTGAAATGCACGGGAGCAGGCCGGTTGGGGACGCGGGTGGCGTCAGAGGGGCCTGAAATCAAAGAGGCTCGGCCAGGTTTTGGTCTCGGAATTTCTCTTCTGGCTCTAAGTCAGGAGGGCGGAGAGCAGGGAAGAGGCCCGGGGAGAGAAGTGCTTTCAGCAGTTGCTTCCTCGGTGCTCAGAGTCTGGTCTAGTCCCGCTGGCCCGTTCACCCTATTATTGCTACACGTGAGGACCTTAAAAAGCCCCTGAGATTTCTGTCCGATGGCTGGAGAGATGGAAGGGCGTCTGGCATTCACTTCCTCAGGATCTCGGAGGTCACGTAGTGTTTCCTGGGCTCAGCGCTATGAGTGTCACCCTAGAAGCACAGGCCTGGTGCCGAGAAGCTCTGTGATGTTGTTTGTCGGCTGGCGATGTGTGTCACAGACACAACACACCAACGGCCCCAGGGCAGTCAGTGTAACTCCACCTAGAATAATGCAGCTACCTCTACAGATGACAGGCAATTTGGGCTCCGGAGTTTAGCCTTTAAAACACCCGCAGGTCATGATTACAATTGTTGCAGCTTCTTAACAACGTCTGCTTCATGTATTAAAATGTATCAGGAGTAAAGTTTGGGCCACATTACAAAAAAAAAAAAAAGAAAATGTTAAACTTGTATAAACGTGCTAATGGACATTTAATTTCTCTTCTTGGAAGATTTCCACGGTGGGCAAGTGTGGCTATGCGTAGATTCCCGACTAGTTTTATGGCAGTGAAGATACTCAGATCATTAGATCAACATTATCTGTGAACCACAATGTTTCTATGTGCTTTAAAACGTTTTTGGTGTTTTAGTCGTGGGGACAGTATGTCTATAAATCAAACTTGCAAATTTTTGCAGAGAAGATGATAGAGGTCAGGCAGTCCTGGGCTGAGAGGGTCAGTGGGTGGACAGCCAGAATGCCAGCTGCTCCAGCTGGGACCCTCCGGAGCGAGAACACGGTCGGTCTTGCTCAGCCCCATTCGCTCCAGCACACACGTCTGTGCACACACATACATACGTGTTCATCGCTTCTCTTCCTAAGACGCGGGCATGGCAGGGACAGGCGCAGAGGAAGCAGCCCCAGCCTGTGCTGCCCCGAGCGTGGGGACCACAAGCAGCAGGTGTGTCTCCCATCCCCCAGCAGAGGGTGAAGCACACGGATTAGGCTCCATGCAGAAGAGAACCTCTGCCTGCTCCGCGCCCTCCCTCCGCCTCCGCAGGCCTTCCCAGGCCGAGTGCACACAGTCCCCGGGGCTGGGGGTCTGTGTGCGTCTCGCTGGCTCCTGAGAAAGGCGCTGTGGTGGGAAGAAGTCCCGCTGGGGCCCTGGCCCCTGCGGGCCCCCAGGGGGCATTTAAGCTGCAAAGTCTCCGTGAGCACATTTCCATCCTGAGATCCAGGCCCCGCGCCTGACCTAAATCGAGACAAACCTCTCCTTCTCCTGATGCCGGAACTCACGCACTGGGCTGTCTGGGGCTGCTCGAGCATCGCTCACGGGTCCCCTTTCTCTGCAGAGCTGGAGAAGGAGCTTTCCCGGAGGCCCAAGAAGGTCTGCATCGTGAAGGTGGTGGGGACTCGGAACCTGTGGAAGAACATCGTGGTCCTGTGTGTGAACTCGTGAGTCACAGGGACCCACAGGGAGGCCAAGCAGGGCAGAGAGGGGGAGGCCTGCCCAGGGCTCCACTTTTTGCCACGGGGCCCGGGTGAGTCTGGGGAGCCCCGTCAGAGCTTCCGGACAGATGTCGGAAGGGCTGCAAGTGTGGAAGGTGGGGAGCCCCCAGCTCGGGGCAGCTGGCGCCCAGCCACCCCCACCGCCCAGCGGGCTGGGCATCCCACCATCCGCGCTGCGCGGGCCCCTTAGCACAGGGCGGCAGCGAGCAGGCTCACGTCCACGGAAACCCGCGAGCGGGGCCGTCCCACCTCGCGCCTTCCGTGGACGTGCCTTCCCCCCAGGCTGGCACGGAGGGCCCCGCTGCTCCGACACTCACACCTCCACTCGGCGCCGGCGGAGGCGGGTGAGCGCGCAGCCCCTCCCGAGCCTGCCCCGCACACGGCCCGCTGTGTCCCCGCAGGCTGACCGGCTACGGCATCCACCACTGCTTCGCCCGCAGCATGCTGGGCCACGAGGCCAAGGTGCCCCTGCTCGAGAACTTCTACGCCGACTACTACACGGCGGCCGGCATCGCTCTGGCGTCCTGCCTGGCCATGTGCGTGGTGGTGCGGCTCCTGGGGCGCCGCGGGGGCCTGCTGCTCTTCATGATCCTCACGGCGCTGGCCTCGCTGCTGCAGCTCGGGCTCCTCAACCGTGAGTGGGCGCGGGGGGCGGGGCCCAGGTGGGTGGGGGCGGGGCCGGGGACCAGGGGGCGGGGCCGGGGGCACCGGGGAAGCTTTCGTGACCTCAGCTGTTCTCCCCAGATCAATGGCTGGGCCAGCTGCTTTGGGAAGGACGGGCTTTCATTGGACAGGAGGCCGCAGCCTCGAGGGTGCGGGGGTCTCCCCTCCTCCCCACCTGACCCCGGGGCTCCAACTCGGAGCCTTCCCGGCTGCCCGGGGCTCTCCGGCAGGCGTGGCACTCAGAGTCCTGGTGGACGTGACCCCTGCCCCCTGCCTGGCCACCACACTGTCCCTTTGTGATCCAGCACGTGACCAAGAACATAGGGCTTGTTGCTCCCAGTGAACCCAAGGGGAGATAAATACATTTTGACGCCCTTGCGCTGGGACACTGCTCTTCAGGGCATGTTCCCAAGTTTATCGGTCGCTCTTTGGGCCAGTTTCTCAGTAAACGTTAAAAAATAACCTGAAGAAAAGCTAGAGAATCCGTGCAGCCCGTCCAGCTCTGAGAGGCCAGCTCAGTGCAGCTCCCCGTGAGCAGAAGCCGCTCCCCCGCCACCCCCCACCCCGTGCAGAAGAGCAGCTGAGCCTTGTCCTCCCATGACGGCCCCTGCGACCGGCTCAGACGCTGCAGGGACCAGATGTTTCCAATGGTTCCCCTCCCTTCTGAGCTATCTGATTAGACGCAGGGACCATCCAGTGCCCCACAGATCAGAGCTGCTGAGAAAGCAAAAAGGCTCTAGTGTTTCTGGCTTGCACATGTCACCCGAGGTGGGGAGTCAGTGTCCAGCACAGAAGTAGGAGAAAGAAATCCAGCCTCGTGCAGACTGGATCCTAGACTGGCCAGTGTCAGACGCGGGAGCAGTGTTCTGACTTCAGCAGGTTCCTCTGCACCCTGCATCTTGCCAGGGGGCTGGTCTTCTTTTTAGCTGTGATGACGTGGGGCCTCTCCCCGGGTAGGACCGCCCTAGCTGCCCATAGGGGAGACTTCCAGGCATGGCTCACACAAGTTGGGTGGACGCGCAGGGGAGCAGCACCCCTGGAGCTCCCAGCCGCCCTCTTAGTGGCCGAGCAAGGATGCCCAGGAGACCAGGTGTGTGGTCCATGTGGATGGCACAGTGATGCTGTGTGCTGGCTCTGCCCATGGCGGTTGGTGCCCCCAGAGCACAGACCGGCAATGACTTGCATAAATTTGAACACAGTTAAATTCACCCTTTGGCTTGAGGGCAGGCTCCTTGCCCCAGCCCTTCCTTCTGAACAGAAGGAGCTCTGTTTGGTCAAAGGGCAACCCTGATGCCCTGGGCCCTCCTCCATGTCTTCCCACATCCCTCCAGCTCTCTGACCCCTGGTGGCTTCAGCCATGCTGCCCATTGGGCCTGGCCGGCTGGCAGTGGGGCCACTCCAAACCTGGATGGGGTTCCAGTCCCATGGCAACACATGGTCATAACTTACGTCCTGACGTGCTTTCTCTCTCCCCTCCTCCCACCTGTGTCCCCATCCGCCATCGTTTCTGCGGCCCAGTGATTGGAAAGTACAGCCAGCACCCAGACTCAGGTGAGCCCCGAGTGCACAAGTCGGGCACTGTCATCTTTTTATTGCACCCAATGGACATTTCCATAGAGACTCACAGACCTGTGGTTTCCCTCTCCTCTCTCTCCCCCATCTTGCACCCCAAGAGTTGCAGCTGAAGTTGGCCGTAGGTTGGACATGACACGCATCCATTTGTCCTCTCTGCCCCTCTTGCCTCTCCAAAGCCCGCTCGCCCCCGTCCAAGCCCAGCCTGCACGCTGCGCTTGTCCCTCCCCTGGCACCAGCGGTCAGCAGCCCAGCGGCACCTGCGCTGGGACACAGGGTCTCAGGGACAGCCCCAGGCCAGATCACAAAGCCCTGGGAAGGCGGGAGGCCGGGCTGACCGCGCTGCCAGGGGACGCAGCCGCCCCTGCTTGTGCATCACGCAAGCTCGCTGCTCTCGGCCGCAGGTCCGGCACAGCGCTCCCCGCACGTGACGCTGCTGCTCGCGCGTGCCTGGCCCGATCCCAGCCTAGGCTGTCAGGGCCTCCGTGGTGAGAGCCAGGGCTCCTGGTGCAGCCTTGCAGGGTCCTGAGCTGCACCCCAGGTGTACGACACCCCGACAGCTTGCCCTGCTCTGCCTCGTGTCCCTGGGTGTGAGGTCAGACCTGGTGCCACCTGTCAGATGCTTGAGTCGGTCGAGCACTTTCCCTCCAGCCCCATCAGTCTTTCCCTTTGGAGTATCTGAGTTTTCCTTCTCCTCAGTCAAGCCTGAGATACCCTGGCCCATGGATTGGACTGGTCAGGCCAGAGGCCGGGATGGTCAGCCTCTCTGGAGCCACAGTCCTTTCTGCAGAGCTGACTCGGGAGGCTGGAGGGGAGGGCGTTGCTGTCATGTTGGGGAGCTCTCTCTCCCTCCCTGGTGGCTGCTCTAGGCCTGCAGCTTTCTGGCAGAGTCAGCCTGAGCCCGGAGTCCTAGACCCACAGGGACTCCCAGAAGCCCGACACAGGCTCCTGCCAAGAGGGCTCTGACCTCCCGCACCTGGACGTGCTGCCGCGTCGCCAGAGGGAAGTGAGCACCTGGTCTGCACCTTGAACCGGGCAGAGGGGAGGAGGGGAGACCCTTCGTTGGGCCCCAGGCTGCCCTCCTCCCTCCTCCCCACTCCCACCGCCCAGCATCCTCCCTCCCCTCCGCCCCCTCACCCCCTCTGGTTCTCCCCCAGGCATGAGTGACAGTGTCAAGGACAAGTTCTCCATCACTTTCTCCATCGTGGGCATGTTCGCCTCCCACGCGGTGGGAAGCCTCAGCGTGTTCTTTTGTGCAGAGATCACCCCCACGGTAATAAGGTATGTGGCGGAGCTGTCCTCGGAGGACACAGTAGGGATGTGGGGCGGACTGCCATGTAGCAGGGCTCCCGGTGAGTGAACCACCAGGGTCTGACCCACACTGGCCTCTTGACAAGGTGTGGCCATGCTGGGCATGTCAGCTTCCAGCCGGGGGTTCCTCCCTGACCACCAAGGTGACCGAGAGTCAGGTGAGAGCTGGGCCCTGGGTCTGTCCAGGCGGCTGGAGGAGCGGGGAGCAGGGACCTCTGGTGGCACAAGGAACACAGCAGGGCCTGGAAGAGGAGGGAGGTCAGGAAGTCACTTGACTTATGTGTGTGCTTCGGTCGAAATCAAATGTTGTCCACTTTCGCAGGAGAACTCAGTAAAGAGTCTGTCTCAGGATTAAAAGTGGGGTAGAAAAGGCCTTGGTTTTCTCCTGGCCTGAGAAGCCGATGTCACTAGAGCCCAGCAAGTGACACCCCTGACTGGTTTGACAGATCCTCACTGAGCACAGCGCGTGTGGGGCGGAGGCCAAGTGCGCAGCCCGGCCCTCGCGGGGTCCAGGCTGTTCCATCTTTCTGGAAGGTGGGGTTCACTTGCGCTTAGCTGCTTTGCTTCAGCCGTGAGGCGAGGCTGGCTCTGTTGGGGGCCTTCCGGGCCCGGCCGGGCAGGGGTAGGCGGGCGTGCACGCTGTGTGGTGCTGTTGAGGTGACAGCGACATGGCAGGTCTTCTTGGATGTGAGGGGCCTCCCTTTGCTGCAGTCACGGCGTCTTCCCGGTGGTGACAGTTGTGGCTTTCTGACCAGCTCCCGACCTTGGCGTGGGACTGTCATTAGCTTTTCCAGCATGCATGCTTTGTTTGAATATAATTGTGAGCGTGGCGGTAACTCAGCCGTGGATAAAGCCCAGAAGCCAGCAGGATGCCCCTCCAGCCTCCCTTCCCGTGTGGGAGGCAAGTGGAGGCCAGGCCAGCTCAAGGCAGGACTCGGGATGCTGGTGTTCATGTGCTGAAAAGGGTGATATGAAGATTCCACGATTCTTTTTTTTTCATTCTTTTGGGGGGGATGTGGGGTGGAGGTTGGTTTGTTTGTTTAATGGAGGGACTGGAGATTGAACCCAGGCCCTCGTGCAGGCTGAGCTCGCGCTCTCCCATTGAGCTGTACCCTCCCCACTGAAGATTCCAGAATTCTGAATTTAAGCTTGCTACTTGTAAGAAGTCTATCTTTCTCTCCTTAAAGTAACTTGGATATCATTACTAGTAGCATAAAGCCAGTCATACGAGGTGGACATTAAAACCTCTGTGCTTCTAAAGCGCCGGAGGCGACCGGGCCGGGTTCTTTCTCCTGTGGCTCGGGGCACCGCCGTCCTCCTGTCTAAACGCGGGCGTCTGCCGCCCCCTCGTGGTGGCCTGGGGGAAAGCAGGTGTACAAGGTCAGCCTGTGCGGGAGAACCGAGAAGTCAGCACCCGGGAACCCAGCACATGATGATCCCATGCTCTAAACTAAGGGGTTTTTTATTCTTAAAACGGCTTTATTGAGAAGTAACTGATAAACAAAGAACTGTACGTACTAAGTTTGCACAACTTGATGAGTTAGGACACGTGCAGACACCTCAGGTACCATCACCCCAAGCGAGGTAACAGTGCACAGCCAGCACGTCCACAAGTTTCCCTCTGTCCCTTTGTTTTTTAAGCTTATGTATAATTGATATAAAAAAAAAAAAAAACCCTGCACAAATTGGTGAGTTTGGATGTATCACATGCACCATGAAATTATCACCACAATCAACAGACAGCAACAAACGTTTCATTGTGTCCCTTTTTTAAACTGAGATTGCTAAACGCAACACAGAGCCAAAATGGAAGACCAGATTCTGCCACAGCTGTTCCTAATCTTACTGACTAATTTCAAGGTATCCTTGAAGGAAAACCAACAGAAAATTGCTCTCTTGGAAAAAAAATATGTAAAAATGTATTGCACATCACATATGCATGTACACAGACCGCGTTTTACATGTGTGAGTTTTAGACGTGTAGGTGCTTTTTACAAAGGGTCATCAAATCCTGCGTAAATCAGATACACGTCATCTCATGTGACGTGACCTGCTGACCTGCTGCGCCAACAGGACACGGTTCACCTGGGCCGGGAGGGAGGCCTGCCCCCTCACGGTGGGCCGCGCCCCGTCTTCCCGAGCACTGGCCACGTGTGCGCTCACAAGCGCTGCACAAGGAGGGCCCTCCCGGGCTTGTCGGCAGCACCGTCTGCACTTAGTGATGGGAAGGTCAGGCGGACCCCTGGGCGGCTTCCGGGAGATGATGTCTTACTGGTACCGAAGGCCCGTGAAACACGCCCGGCTTCCCAGCACCCGCGTGCCCCTTGCAGCGCCGGGTGTGTTCCTGGAGCGGCCAGACCCCCACAAGGCTGGGCAGCTGTTTTAGGGGCTTGTCTATTCATCTCCCAGGTGGGCTCAGTCACACTGCACTTGGTAATGGTCGTCATGTTTAACCTGCTCCGTTCACCGGGCCAGTGGCCCTCTGCCGGGGAACCGGGGTGACCTGCACCCCCGTGTTCATTAGGCACAGTGTGCGATGAGGATGTCCCAGAGAAGCCCTGCCTTGAAGGGCTCACAGACTAATACGGGTGGCAGGTGCAGGAGCAAACAGCCACACAGGGGTGCAGAGTCTTTAGAAGGGTCTGGGACCCTCTGCCCAAGGCGGGGCTGGAGTCTGGGAGACACTCCCCAACACCCTGCTTTTCCTCGTTGGTGTCCCCCGCGCCCGGCAGCCTGGGGTGCGGCCGTCCCTGCAGCGCCTCCAGTCGCCCCTGGAGAGAGGCTTGGTGACTCGGTGCCGAGCACACGCACAGCCAGGCAAGGGGCACCGGCTTCCCTCCATGGTGGGACTAGGAGTCCATTACTCACCGAGGGTGTTCAGTCTCTGTTGTCATGTGACAAGTACCCAAAACTTACTGGCTGAAAACACACGTTTGTCATCTCCCAGTGTCCAGGCAGGAGTTGGCTGGGCCTCAGGGGGGCTCCCACAGGCAGCAGGCAGCTGGGATGGGGTCGGCTTCGAGCCCGATCAGTAACTGGCAGGTGTCTGAACACCAACACTTACTTCTCACACTCCTGGAGACTGGACTTCCACGGTCAAGGCGTCGGCAGACTGGGGTGGTGGGGACCTACTTCCTGGATCACAGACTGTGTCCTCCCATGGTGGGAGGGGCAAGGGAGCTCTCTGGGGTCCCTTGTGTAGGAGCAGTAATCCCACCCACCTGACCTCTTCGCCTCCCGAAGGCCCCGCCCTCCAACACCATCACACGGGGGGGTTAGAGCTCAACACGAACTGGGGGCACAGCAGTGACAGCAGCAGCCGAATCCAGGTCCCCACCGGCTGCTGGACTGAGGGCCTCAGTTCCTCGCTGGCTGTGGGCCGGAGGCCACCTCAGTTCCCGGCCACGTGGACCCCAGTAACACAGCCATTTGCTTCATCAAAGCCAGCAAGAGAACCTGCTAGAAGTCAGTCATTTGTGACCTAATCCCGAAACGGATATCTCATTTCCTTTGCTGCATTTTTTGGTAGAAAGTCAGATACTAGGTGCAGCTCCCACTCAAGGCACCAGGGTTGGACACTGGGAGGCGGTGCCCCCTCGTGCCCAGTAAGTGCCCAGGGGCCAGCCAGGCCTCCTGGGAGACGCAAGGGGTGGCAGGTGGGGCCGGCCCTGATCCTGCCCTGAGAGACTCGGAGTCCATTAGAGACAGATGTGCGGACACAGGAGGGCTGTAGCTCAGGTGTGCAGCTGGGCCTGGGCTCTGGACGGCTGCTTGGGGTGAGGGTTGGAGGGGCAGAGGTCCAGGAGGAGGGGTGCATGTGCGCAAGGGGCAGTGGGAGGGCGCTCGGAGGAGAGGATCCCCAGGAGAGAGAGGAGGGGCACAGGGCTGAGGCGTCATCTGCAGGCCAGAGTGGGAGGAGGACATAGATGTTCCCGCTTTGTGGGGCCAATAGAGGAGGGAGAAAGGGCCCAGGAAACCAGGAGTAACAGCGCACACACCGCACTGTTTTGAACACTGTAGCTCTGTAGTATGGCCTGAAAGTTCAGGGAGTCTGATTCCTCCAGCTCTGTTCTTGTTTCTCAAGATCGCTTGGCTATCCAGGGTCTTCTGTTGTTCCCATACAAATTTTAAAATTATTTCTTCTAGGTCTGTGAAAAATGCCATTGGTATTTTGACAGGGATTGCCCTGAATCTGTCCGTTGCCTTGGGTAGTGTGGTCATTTTAACAATTCTGATTCTTCCAGTCCAAGAACACGGTATATCTTTCCACCTGTTGGTGCCATCGGCAGTTTCCTTCCTCAGGGTCCTGTGGGTTTCCAGGCGTAGGTCTTCTGCCTCCTCGGGCAGCTTTACTGCTAGGTAACTTACTCTTTTTGATGCAGTGGTAAATGGAACTGTGTCACTATTTTCTCTTTCTGGTCACTCGTTGTTAGTGTATAGAATTGAATGTAATTCTGTGTGTTAATTTTGTATCCTGCAACTTAACCAAATTTATCGATGAAATTTAGTAGTTTTCTGGCGGCATCTTTAGAATCTCTTCTGTGCGGCACCGTGTCATCTGCAAACAGTGGCAGTTTCACTTCTTCCTTTCCAATTTAGATTCGCTTCTTTTTCTTCTCTGATTGCTGTGGCTAGGACTTACAGAAATAATAAAAGTGGCAAGAATATGGGCATCCTTGTCTTGTTCCTGATCTTGGAGAAAACGCTTTCAGCTTCTAACCACCGTGTATGATGCTAGTGTGGGCCTGTCATGACTTTATCATGTTCAGATGTTCCATTTTATGCTCACTTTCTGGAGAGTTTCGATCATAAATGGATGTTGGATTTTGTCAAAAGTTTTTTCTGCGTCTATGGAGATGATCATGTGGTTTTTATTCTTCATTATTATTGTGGTGTATCACATCGATTGATTTGCAGATACTGAAAAATTCCTAACATCCTGGGATCAAACCCACTTGACCACGGTGCGTGATCCTTTCAGTATTTTGTTGGATTTGGTCTGCTCATCCATTGCTGAGGATTTTTGCATCTATATTTATCAGTGATACTGGCCTGTAATTTTCTTTTCTGTGATAACTTTATCTGCTTTTTGTATCAGGGTGATGCTGAGTTTAGAAGTGTTCCTTCCTCTACAATTTTTTGGAATAGTTTCAGAAAAACAGGCGTTAACCCTTCTCTAAATGTTTGGTAGAACTCACCTGTGAAGCCATCTGGTCCCGGACTTCTGTTTGTTGGGAGTTTTTAAATTGCTGATTCAATTTCGTTACTGGTACTTGGTCTGTTCATGTTTTCTGTCTCCTCTTGATTCAGTCTGGTGAGATTGCGCGTTTCTAAGAATGTGCCCGTTTCTTCTAGGTTGTCCATTTAACTGGCATGTATTTGTGGTAGGCAGTTAGACTCTGTGTGTTTCTGTGGTGTTGGCTGTAACTTCTCTTTTTTCACTTCTGAGTTTATTGATTTGGCCCCTCTCCCTTTTTTCTTGATGAGTCTGGCTAAAAGTTTATCAATTTTGTTTATGTTTTCAAAGAACCAGCTTTTAGTTTCATTGATCTTTTCTTTTTCCTTTTTCTTTTCCTTTTTTTCTTTTTTCTTTTTTTTTTAGTCTCTATTTCATTTATTTCTGCTCTGATCTTTATGATTTCTTTCCTCCTACTAACTTCGGGTTTTGTTTGTTCTTTCTCTAGTCCCTTTAGGTGTAAGGTTAGGTTGTTTATTTGAGATTTTTCTTGTTTCCTGAGGTCAGCTTGTATCACTACAAACCTCCCTGTTACAACCACTTTTGCTGCATCCCATACTTTTTCTATCATCGTGTTTTCATTTTCATTTGTCTCTAGGTATGTTTTGATTTCTTCTTCGATTTCTAGTCTCACAGCATTGTGGTCAGAAAAGATGCTTGACTTGATTTCAATTTTCTTAAATTTACCTAGGCTTGTTTCGTGGCCTAGTGGGTGACCTGTCCTGGAGAATGTTCCCCGTGCACCTGAGAGAGTGTGTATTCTGCTGCTTTTGGGTGGAATGTCTTATATATATACATATATATATCTCAATTAAGTCTATCTGGTCTAAGGTATTTCCTGATGTAAAGCCAGCGTTTCCGTATTGATTTTCCGTCTGGACGCTCTGTCCATTGACGTAGTGGGGGTTAAGGCCCCACCATTACTGTGTCACTGTCGACTTCTCCTTTTATGCCTGCTGGTATCTCCCATATACACTTACGGGCGTCTATGTTGGATGTGTACATATTTACAACTGTTGTATCTTACTCTCGGATTGATCCCTTGATCATTATGTAGTGTCCTCCTTTGTCTCTTGTGACAGTCTTCAATATACAGTCTATTCTGTTTGATACAAGTGTTGCTGCCCCAGCTTTCTTTTGATCTCCGTTTGCATGGAATACAGTTTTTCTATCCTTTTATTTTCAGACCATGTGTGTCTCTACATCTGAAGTGAGTCTTGTAGGCAGCAGATATGAATCTTGTTTTTGTATCCAGCCAGCCAGTCTGTGTCCTTTGGGTGGAGCATTTAGTCCATTTACATATAAGGTAATTACCACTATGTATGCTCTTGTTGCCATTTTTAAAAACTGTTTTGGGTTTGTTGTTGTAGGGTTTTTTCCCTTCTTTTGTTCTCTCTTGGGACTTGATGACCATCTTTAGTGTTATGGTTTGATTCCTTTTTCTTTTTTGTGTGTGTATCTGTTATCGATTTTTGGTTTGTGGTACCATGAGGTTTTATATAGCAGGAGACACAGATATAGATTGATAGATAGATAGATTGATAGATAGGCTTATTTTAAATTGATAATCTCTTAATTTCAAATGCACTTTTAAAACCTTGCGTTGGTTCTCTGCTCCCTTCATGATTATTGTTTTTGATAACATTTTTTGCATCTAATAATTTTGTGTATCCTTTAACTGCTGACTGTGGATACAGATGATTTTATTACTTTTGTCTTTTAACCTCTCTCCTTGCTTTGTGTGTGAATGACTTCCTGCCTTTACTATCTGTGTGCCTTTAACATGAGTGGTGAGCTCTCTCATTTCGTAATTTTCTTGTTTCTAGTTGCGGCCTTTCAGAAAGCTTAGAGAAGTTCCTTTAGCGTTGTTGCAAAGCAGGTTTGGTGGTGCTGAACTCCTTAAGCATTTGCTTGTCTGTACAGCTTTTGACGTGGCCATCGAATCTGAGCGAGAGCCTCGCTGGGAAGAGTTCTCTTGGGTGTAGGTTCTTCCTTTTTATCACTTTGCATACATCATGCCACTCCCACATGGCCTGCGGGGTTTCTGCTGAAGAAAATCAGCCTTACGGAAGTGCCGCTGAACGTGATCTGTTGCTTTCCCCCTGATGCTTTTAATTTTCTCTCTTTATGTTTAATTTTTGTCATTTAAATTTCAGTGTTCCTCTTTAGGCTAATCTTGTATGGGGCTCTCCTCACTTCTTGGACTTGGGTGACTGTTTCCTTCCCCAGATTAGGAGTTTTCAGCTATCATGTTTTCAGATGTGTCCTCAGCCCCTCTCTCTCTCCTGCTTCTGGGACCCCGATAATGTGATTATTAGCGCATCTGATGTTGTCCCAGAGGTCTCTTAAACTGTCCGTGTTTCTTTTCATTCTTTTTTTTTTCTGTTCAGTGGCAGTAATTTCCACTTCTCTGTCTTCCAGCTCACTGGTGCATTCCTCTATCATTCAGTCTACTGTTGATTCCTTCTAGCGTGCTTTTCACTACAATTACCGTATTCTTCATCTGTTTATTCTTCATATTTTCTAACTCTTTGTTAAAAACTTCTAACATCTCGCTTGTGTATCCATCCTCCTCCCAAGTTCTTTGATCATCTTTACGATAACTGCTCTGAACTCTTTCTCCAGTAGACGGCCTATCTCCACACCCCTCAGTTCATCTGGGGTCTCAGCTCGTTCCTTGTCTGGAACATGTCCCTCTGCTGCCTCATTTTGTCTAAGTTGCCATCTGTATTTTTAATGTGCGTGGTAGATTAGTTACGTTTCCCAGCCTTGGAGGAGTGACCTTCTGCAGGAGGCGTCCTATCGTCCCAGCAGTGCACTTCCCTCTTGTCACCCAAGCTATATGCTCTGGGGGTCCCCCGAGAGGGCCGGGCGGGCCCTCCTGTTGTGGTGGGCTGGCTGTGTGGGTGGTCTGGTAGCCTTGCTTGGGCCCTAACCCGGTTGGTTGCCAGGCCCTGCCTTGTGCGGATGCTGCTGGCTCTGTTTAGCAGGGCCTGGTCACAGGGCCACTGGTTGTGGAATCCTAGGGGACCCAGGGCTAGTGCTGGCTCACTGGTGGGCAGAGTCAGGGTCCCAAAGACTCTGAGGCTGTTGCCCACCCAGTGGCAGGTGAAGCCAGGTCCTGGGGTGAATTCTGGACTACTGGCAGGCAGAGCTGGGTGCTGGAATCTGGCCGCAGGGCCCAAGGGTCCCAGAGCTGGTGTCAGATCTCTGGGGGAGGGGGGGGAGGCAGTTCCTGATACAGTCGGGTATGGGGTCCAAGGTGTCCCAGAGCTTGCACTGGGCTCCTAGTGAGCAGGGCTGGGGCCCAGCTGGTCCCAGGGTAGGGTCTGGCCTGCTGTGGGCAGGCTGCGTCCAGTGGGTCCAGGATCGTGGTTTTCTTGCATCTGGCGTCTGTCCCCTGGTGGGTGAGGCTGGTGTAGAGGAGGGCAGGGCCAGTGCCTGCCCATTGGCGAGTGGAGCTGGGTCCCTCTGGTGGGCAGGCCCGCCTCTAGGAGTGTGTTTAGAGTTGGCTGTGGACTCAGGAAGTCCGTAGGCAGTCTGTCTGCCGATGGGTGGGGCTGTGTCCCTGCCTGGCTAGCTGTCTGGCCTGCGGCATCCCAGCACCGGTGCCTACAGGCTGTTGGGTGAGGCCGGGTTTTGGCGCTGATGAGCTGGGGGAGGATCCTGCGATGGCGCTTGGCCACACCAGCGTCCAGAGGTAGGAAACTCCCAAATGTGGTGCCGCCAGTGTGTGTGTCCCCGGAGTGAGCCACAGCCATCCCTCGCGTCTCCAGGACACCCTTCCAGACTAGCAGGTAAGTCTGGCCCAGGTTCCCATGATGTTACTGCTTTTTTCCTGGGTCCTGGTACCCTGAGAGTCTGTGCACACCCTTTAAGAGCGAAGCCTCTGTTTGCCCCAGTCCTGTGGGGCTCCTACAGTTAAGCCCCGCTGGCCGTCAAAGCCAAATGCTCTGAGGGCTCCTGTTCCCGGCGCAGGACCCCCAGGCTGCGGAGCTGACACGGGGCTCAGAACGCGCACTCCCATAGTTCCTGTGATGCAATTACTGTCCAGTTTGTGGGCTGCCCCCTGGGGGCCTGGGAACTCATTATCTTGTAGTCCGCCCTCCTACCATCTCGTTGTGGGCCCTCTTTGTCCTCAGTTGTAGTTTTTCTGGTAGGCTTCGGTCTTTTTCATCAGTAGTGGTTCTGCAGACAGTTGTGATTTTGGCGTGCTCCTGAGAGGAGGCAAGCTCAGGGTCTTCCTCCGCCGCCGCCTTGATCTGCTGTGTCCTGAACGCCGTCTTTAAGCCCTGGCCACCCTCCCCCCACGGCCCCCCTTCTGGATGAAAAGCAAACCTTGGGGGGAAAGCATGAGTTGATAGTGCTTTGTTCCTCAGCACTGTCTATTATTTACGCCGAGGGAGGCTGGTCTTCCACTTAGAGTGGTACTTATTTAAAGTCTCCCTTCAGAACAAACGGAGTCAAGTGCTGGGCTGAGGAAACGCTGACTCAGCGTGGGCGGCGCAAAGGCAGGCCGCGGAGGAGGGAGGAGGGAGGGCGGCGGGCGGAGCCAGGCGCCCGCCCGCCGTCCAGACCGCCCGCTGACCCCCGCGCTCCGGCAGGTGCGGCGGGCTGGGGCTGGTGCTGGCCAGCGCGGGCTTCGGCATGCTGACGGCGCCCATCATCGAGCTGCACAACCAGAAGGGCTACTTCCTGCACCACATCATCTTCGCCTGCTGCACACTCATCTGCATCATCTGCCTGCTGCTGCTGCCCGAGAGCCGGGACCAGAACCTGCCCGAGAGCATCGCCGACGGCGAGCACTACACGCGCCAGCCGCTCCTGCCGCCCCGGCGCGGGGAGCAGCCGCTCCTGCTCACCAACGCCGAGCTCAAGGACTACTCGGGGCTGCACGACGCGGCCACCGCGGGCGACGGGCTGCCAGACGGCGCCACGGCCAACGGCGGGCGGCCCATGTAGCCGGGCGGGCGGGCGGGCGGGCCCGGAGACCCGGCTCTGCTGCCGCTAGGACCCCCGCAGGCCTCGGAGGAGCGTGTGTTTGAGGAAGCTGACTTTGCAGACGACCCTTCAAGGACTTTGTTTTCTGCCATTAAACGTTTGTATTTATTTTGGTCATTTTTACGAGAAGCACTTTATTCCCTTCCCTTCACTGATCTCGATCGAAACGGAGCCGCCGCCTCGGGAAGAGGGATGCGGTGGCCGAGGAGCCGCTCTGAGGACCGCACAGCCAGGCTCCCCCGAGGTCAGCCGCCGCCCCGAGCCAGCCGTGCCCCCGCGGCTGCGCACAGCGCCGACCGGCTGCCGTCCGGAGCTCCCCGCGGCTGCGCCTTAGCCACACCGAGATGGGAGCAGTCAGGGCTCCGCTAGAGTCTGTGGTTTTTAAAGGGTTTTTTCTGTAAGGTAAGAGCTGCCCCATGTGTTGGGGGAAAGCAGCTCACAGTGTCATTAAAACCAGCATAGTCTTTCCCAAGATCATCCTTTTATACTTGATGCTGGAAGCTCTTTGGGGGAGAAGCTCAACCATGTCACCAGAAATCTTAAACGCAGTCTTCCAATGCAGGCGTGCCACTAAGCGCCTGCGGAGCTGGCGGAGCTGGCGCATCTCGGGCGAGACGAGTGACTGTTAACCCCCCCCCCCCCCCGGCCCGCTGCAGCAGGAAGGCCCTCAGTCAGCTGTTCTGTCAGCACCGCTTGAACACACGGCTACTTTCTGAACTAAAACCAGTAGGGAAATAACTAAACAGACAACTACGGCAGCCCCCCAGGAGGGAGGTGTGCTCCCAAACATGGCCCGTCAGCCTGTCCCAGCACCCGCCGCGCAGAAATCACCAGCTTGGAGGCCCGGCTCCCGCTGGCCGCAGGCTGAGACCGCAGCGCCTGCAGGAGATGGTCCCCCGCCTGCAGCTTCCATCAGCCCCGAGGTGGGCTTGGGGTGAGGAGCGGGCCCCTCACAGGGGCGCCCCACTGGCCGCAGCCGCCTAGAGCACCAAGACCACTGGAGAGAAGCAATAACTCACCAAAGCTGGACCCCTACCCCATCCCACTGTCTGCGGGTTTGCGTCCTGTCCCTCGTTTCGTCCCCGACGCTGGAGGCCGTCTTGGGCCCAGCTTCCTGCACCTGTCCAGGGGCTGCTTCGGAGGAAACGCAGGGGACACTAAGAACCCACCTTCACTGGCCAAGCAGGCACTGCCTACTTGTAGCAGCATGGGCCCCTGCTCTGGGGACAGCTTGGGTTCTTTCTAGAAGTGTCCCCTCCCCACTTCGTGGCGCATCTCGCCCAGGGGCTGTGTTCTCCCGGAAAGTGCGGTCTCGGTCCGTGTGAAGCAGCACGGTGACCCCCAGCCCGCAGCTGCCTGGACTCAGAGGCCAGGAAGCGAGGTGGGCCCATGGCCCCGATCCCCTCCAGCCCCCACCCGCTGCGCTCCCACAGCTGGCTGACGTTGGCAGGAGCGCTGACACGAGAACTTTGTGAGGACCAGAGCAGACGTGCAGGCCCGCGTGACCCCAGCAGGTAAACCGCACAGCCTTGGCAAGGAGGCGGGCGTGTGGCCGGTCCCCAGCTCCAAGCCCACCCGCCCTCCCCTCGTCTCTTTTAAGTCACTTCTGTCCCAAGTTTCAGTGTCAGTCCGCACTCACCTTAATTCACAAGGCCTTTCTCTACATCTGCACAGCTCGAGTGCCAAACCTGCGAAGTACCTTCTGCCTTTCTCAGCGTGCTGGCCGCCAGGCCCCCGGCAGCACGGCCCCCAAGTCCGGGATGCAACACGCAGCGCCAGGCTTGGGGGTGGGGGAAGCAGCTGGCAGGGGCCCTGGGTCGCACCTGCCAGGTGTCTCTGCATCCGTCACCCCAACGCCAGGCCACTTTCTGGACCCCAGACCACATGTGTTCTTCCACTGGCTTTGCAGACCTCGAGGGAATGTGCTGAAGCCGCCGAGTGTGGCTGGTGCCTCCAGGAAGGAGGAGGCAAGCACAGCACGTCTGGACCCCGGTCCCAGGGTCTCATCTCCATCTTAAATGACCGCAGGCACTGGTCCAGGAGACCAGCCTGTCGTCAGGCCAGCGGTCAGGCCCAGCTCCCAGACAACCGGAGAAGCGGGCTGTGAGGGCTGGGCTCTTGGGACCAAAGCCAAGCAGGTGTGAGTGAGGCGATGTCTCCTCAGAGCAGCCCCTACCCTGGGGTCCAGCCCAGCCCCTGTCCCTGCTGGTGCAGCAGAGGGACTGCTGTGTGTGAAACGTGGCCAAAGCAGAAACGCTTCCTGTGGGCTGAGCCCCCTAAGACCCCGCCGAGCGAGCGCGGCAGCAGGGCCCCTGCCCCGAGCCCCATCGGGCCAGTCCCACCTTGCTCCCTGGGGCGCCCGCGGTCACGCGCGGGCTCCTCAGCCCTGTGCCCTGTGCCCCTCGTGCCCAGCAGGGAAACACCTCTCAGGCACCTGCCGCTGCCCGGCGCCTCCACCCACGCGGCCGGGAAGCGGCCGGCATCTCCTCCAGCACGGCTCCTGCGCCCTGTCCTCACCACCAGGGAGCAGGGGTCCCTTCCAATAACAGTCAGGCACAAATGTGAGCACCGGAGACGGGGCCAGGGCTTTCTGCTTTCTGTTCTTTTCTGGAAGTTGGTAACTCATGAGACATCCTGCATATTAGCACCCAAGACAGAATAAAAGTTTTAAATTTTTCTTCTGAAAGTGTGTAGTCACCTGCCACTAGGGGAAGGGGCTGGTAAGCTGGTCTGGCCGCAGAACAGAAAGCAAGCAGAGACACCTGGCAGAGCAGCACCACCACCTCCTGGAGCCGAGCGAGGGCGGCCGGGCCGTGGGGACGCTGGGCACGCGGGGCAGCCCTCCCCGTCCCGCAGCTCCGCCTGGAGGTCTCCGCACAGCGCCCGTGCGGGCGGGACCACCTGGAGGTGCCTGTTCACAGCACAAACCTGCACCTGGTTCTGAACTGTCCTTCGACGCTCATGTCTGCATGATGTCACAGCTGTTGTACCTTGGGGGGAAATTTGTATGTAAATGTACAGAAATAAAAATGTTGCCCCATTAACGAATCTCCTCTGGAATGTCTTCCCTACCTCATCTGATGGTATCCAATGAAGGGCATTTCACACCACTGACTACGAGTAATAAACACTGTCAATTCAGGTCTCACCGAGTCCTACTTCAGCGCCCGTGAACCTGAGCCCCCGGGGACGGTGGGTGGCTTCTCTGCCTGCGGCATCCTGTCCCTCAGGTGGGCGGACACAGGTGGCGGCAGTGCTATCCCCAGACCGCCTGAGACATGGGGGCACGTGTCTGAGTTCTCTTCTCTCGTGTACAATGTCCTGCTGCCCTGTGGCCTGAAGGCCCCAGAGGTCCCGGAAGGGTTCTCTTACACTGTGACGGAGGGAAAGACTGATAGCCCAGAGCTCTCTTTAATGTAGTATTTTTTAACAAGAAAGCAATATTTCTTTAATAAAGCATTTATACCAAACTCCTCTCCACAGCCCTGATTTTGTGTTACTTACTCTTAGACAGGCGTCACTGTGCTTCCAAGCCACCGGGGCCTCGGAGGTCAGTGCCTTGAGCCCCAGGCCCAGTCCCCAGAAGTGGCCTGACGAAGTCCCGGCCGAAGTGTCACCACCCCAGCAGACTATACCGGCTCAACTCGAGCCTTGTCACTGCAGGAAACGTGTTACAGGGCCTGAAACTAACAGCCTCTCGTGACAAAAGGGGTCCAGGTGGACCCCAAAGGTCAGAGTCCTTTGCCAGAGGCCCTCACCTCGCCGGTGCTGAGGGGACCTTCCAACCCTACAGAGCCTGGCCCCCTGCCGTCTGAGTCCAGGGAGGGGAATCTGAAAAAGCTCCCCCAGGGATTCGACCAGAAGCCAACGTATCAGACAGACTGGCCTCCACCTCAAGGGGCAGCCAGAAAGAGGCCAAGGACAGACACGGCCATGTGGAGGCCCGGGACTGGGAGAGAAGAGGAGGGAAAGCCACGGTGGCAGGGAGCACGGAGGGGAGCGGGTAAAACCATAGCGTCTCGGCTGCCCCGGCGCTCAGGGTCCCCAGAGCACGTCTGACAAGAGCCCAGTGAGGGGGGGCCCCTCCCCTACAGCGAGGAGACGGGCCCAGAGGAGGGAGAGACCTGGGGAGCAGGGTGGACGCGGATCCCCCAGGACGGACCTGGCACAGTCGTTACACTTCCTCTCGGGGAATGAGTGGCCCTGTCACCCCACAATTCCCACGGGGACCATGGCATCTGCCCTCCACGCTCACCTCTCCCAGGACCCAGGGGAGCCTTCCCTGACCCCGAGAGGGGCAGGAGGAGGAGAGACCCACCCAGGAAAACAAGCCGAGACGCAGGAACCCGAAGAGGGCAGTGAGAGCTCCAGTCCATTTATTTAAGCCTCTGCTCGAGCCAGGCCCCCGCTGCCGCCCCGCAGCTAGAACTTCTCTGGAAAGGCCTCCATCTCCTCCTTGATCCTGTTCTCCACCAGGAACGCGAAGCTGCTGTCTGTGTTCTGCAGGTTATAGCTCACAAACACCTGCTTGCTGGTCTTCCTGGCTAAAAAGAGAAAGCACGTTTTCACAGCGAGCCGACGAAGGCCTGGAAGAAGGTGGGGGGCTTCTCGGGGAGAGGACCACCCCGGTGTCCGAGGCTCCACGGACAGCTGTGCAAACGCAGACGACAGGCACAGGGACCCCCCTCGTCCCCGAGAAGCGGTTCTGACAGCGTGATCCCCGGCCCCACGGGGTCTGTGCACGGCCCTTGGGGACCCAGCACCAGCGTCTGAGGCCCACCACTCTGCACACAGGACCGGCTGGTGGTTCTGCTTTCTAAATACACAGATAACGTCCAAGCAGTAAAAATAAAATATTACAGTCCCCCTTCAGTACTGCCCTGCCAGCCCCAGCCTCCTCCCAGAGGAGACCCTACACGTGTCCTGAGTGTGTGCAGACATGTGCACGCACACACACAGGTTTAACTTTCAACCTGACGCCGAGCACACGTCCCGGCCCCTTGCTACAGAGCCACCAACAGATGAACTGCTCCAACCACAAAACCGAGCACAGCTCCGTGGCCAGAACCGGACAGCAGGACGGCGTCCTGAAGGTGGGCCGGCGGGGCCTGAGCCACTGAACTAGCCACACAGAGCCAGCCCCCTCCCTGGGCTCCCCCCACAGACACCCCCCAGTCCCACCATCAGAGGCAGAGGGTGGGGAGGGGCAGGGAGGGAAGCTGGGCCGGCCAGTCACAGCTGCTCCGCCTCCCGCGCTCAGTGGTCAGAAAGTCCCTGTTCCGGGCGGCCACTGATTCCCGTGGCACCCCCTGCTAAGACAGGGCCCCACAGGGAGCAGAGCCACACAGGGCAGGGGGCCTCGTCCACACTGAAGCCCCCCTGCGCCTCCAGATCGTTCACCTCTCTACATGAGACACTGTCTTGGGACACCTGTCTCTCCTCACCATCCAGACAACTCACGATAGGGAATGATGGATTTCCAACTGCAAGGTCCCGCCCCAAGCTCCAGGTGGCCACACAGCCCTCTGTGATCTCAGCACACACGTCTCCGGCCCCCCAGGGTGCCGGCACCTCACCCCATGCGCCCATCCCTGCTGGCCAGTGGCCGGGGCTGCTGGGTTTGCTGATACAGGCAGGTGGGACCCTCCATTAATATCTTTCATAAGGTAGAAAGCACCTTGGCCTATGTTCTGCTTCAATTCAAGTAAATTACAAATTGATGCAAACCGCGAGAGAAAATGTTCATTAAAAAGAGCCCCAACATTTGCATAAAACTCAACAAAAAAAGGAAAGACCCGAGTTTTTTGCATACAAACTGGCCTCCGTCCTGGGACGGCCCCCGAGAGCACATCCTGGTCACTGAACAACCAGCTTATCTGCAGCTCATCAGACGCGCTCCAGCCGCCCTCCTCCACCCGACTGTCGCCCACACTGCAGGGACCCGCCTGGTCCCAGCTCTGCAAACAGGCAGCCTCCCTCTTCACCTGCCTGGCACCCAGGACTCTGCCTACTGCGGATGTCACCCCAAAACATGGGCAAATCCACAGTGAGGCAAAGGGGTGTCACCTCTTATCACTTCCACGTGATTCAGGTAGCAGTTCAACAGCGTTAGCGGAGAAGGAAGGAGGCCTGGGGACCTGGGTGACGGCCGAGTGGGGGTTCTTTGAATCTGCCTTACAACTCCTCTGCAAACTTAAAACTGCTTCCTAATAGCAAGTTACCGAGGGAACTGCCTAGTCAGGTGTCTCCAAATCCAGGCTGCAGGACGAGTACAGGGACATGCCTGAAATGTGCAGCTGGCCTGGTGGTCCCCCCCGCCGCGCACACACCTCAGCATGGCCCGGCCGGGACGCCCTGCCCTCCACACACTGCCGGTGCCCCGGCACTGTGTGGCTGTGCGTCTACGTGTGTGTGTCCCAGGGGACGGGCACACAGACTCCTACTCCCCAGGGATCAGGCTGACAGAATTGTCGCCACAACTAAAACATGCGCTCCTCAAAATCAGGGCGGGGCCTCAGCACTGCACCCCTGCCAGGACATGGGGCTCCGAGAGCGGCTGCGACACGCGTGAACTTGCAGACCAAACGGGGGGCAAGGCTGCCCAACCATTCGAGGTCCCTGGTGCCACCTGGGTAGTGTGCACAGCCAAGGGCCGCACACCTGCCGGCCTCCCTGAACCACCAGGCATCTGCAGTACAGGGGAGGCTGCGGTCCTCAACCTCGGGCTCCTGCTCGACGGCCCCTCAAAGCCATACTCAGGCAGGCTGGTCTCCCTTCTGAGCTCAGACGGACATCACGTGCGGTGACGGGCAGTCTTTCCAGCTCCACGGGCCCCACCAAGTCCCCAGGAGGCCCAGGGCTGCCCGCTGGGTACCATGGGCATCACTCACCCTCTTCTCCCACGAAGGAGGGAGGAGGACAATCCCAGTCACTCATAGGCTAGGACGGCAGCCAAGGCGTGACATGGGAGCACGCAGGCCCTGAGACGTGGCGCAGCGGTGGTACCACGTCATCTTGGAAAAGACCAGTGGAAGGAGCCTGGGCTGCCCTGCATGACGGGGGTTCACCTCCCAGATCCAGCCTCTTCCTCCCATAGTGACCCACCTCCCGGCCCCACCGAACAGCAAGGTCCCCACCCGCCACTCCAGCAGCCCCGGCGGGTACGTACCTAAGCGCTGGGCAAGGCCGGTGGACGTCGTGTCGGACGTGTCTCCAAAGAGGGCGGTGGACACGGGGATGGGGTCCTGAAAGGACAACAAAGAGCATGGTGCTTCTCCACCTGCACCTGCAGCTGCAGCTGCGAACAACCAGCCAAGCCCCCACGGCCCCAGCTCTTCCCGAGGCAGTGGTAGGGCGAGAGCTCCGGGTGTCTGGGTCAACGGCCAGGCGGGTGACCCTCTGATGCAGACAAGGTGACCTCGGGGAGAGATGAAGAGAAGTCCCTGGGAGCTGGCATCACAGGGCTGCTCCAAGATCCCAGCACTTCTCTTAGTGCCACAAACTCCAAGGCAGGCTGAGGTGCAGCATCTTGACTGAGAGGGACGGGACCCAGTCATCGCAGCCACAGGGAGCCCGGGTGCCAAGTGCCTCCTGCCCACTTGCCCCCGAGGCAGCTGCCAGTGAGCAGCAGGACCCCAATCCCCTCATCTGTGCCTAGAAGAGAATGCACCCTTTCCCTCGATGGCGTCTGGGCTCTTGACGGCCAACCCTGTGACACTGCAAAAGGATGCCAGCCATCAGCGTCCAGACAAATACACAAACTTCTCAGCTCGCCTGGCCAGGCCTCATTTCAGACAAGCAGCAGTGAAACGAAGGCTGAATATACGTGGCCCCTCTGTCACCTACAGTGATCTGACTTCCAGTCACTCTGGGAGTGAGCCCCCTCACGTTAAAAAGGTCCAGCTTAAAAGAAAAAACTCACTAACTTACAACATAGCCAAGTCACTTTTATGAAAAGACACAGGCTTGGTACAGAAGTCAGGGAGACTTGGAAGTGGCAAGGTTTTAGAGGGATGAGCCCTGGGTCAGAGGCCCTGGGGTACAGTGTCCCCACTGTCCCACGGGGACAGGTGAACTGAGCACTACTAGGTGCCAGCCGCTGAGCAGAGCACAGGCCAGAGACCGCCCCCACCCCCAGGGCTCAAAGCCTCTTCAACTCAAGACAGAATTTGCTCAGATCTATAAAAGACAAGCCAAAACACAGGATAAGAATGAAAGCATTTCCTGAAAGCTTTCCTGTTAAAACATGCAAAAATAAGATCTTATTTAATGAATCTGATGTTTACAGATCTCAAGTTCCAGGTTTAGCTGTATGTTAATAGTATTGACAGTCAAAAAAAAACAAGTATTGACAGTTAAACCTCCTGAAGATAGAAACATATACTTGAACAGGGTGATCTTTTTCCACCAAAAACAAAACAACTAAGAACTCCACACTGTCACCCTCCTTAATCCTTATTTTCAAAGTCGTTCTGTGCCAAGCCAGTCCCCGGGGCAGACACGTGCCGGACGGCCCTGCTGGGGCTGGAGCAGCACCATCCACTCCCTAGAGCGGGCCAAACACTCCTGGGTCGTCTGACCCTCAGGGTCCCAACCCCACCCTCCTGGTCCCAGGCCGCCTACCCTGCGGGGACCCCGTGTGATCTGAGTTCTGCAGACCCTCCTGGCAGTGACAGACCTGCGCAGTGCAGGGCAGGCGGCCGGAGGAGCTGGGCGTGCGGTTCCCTTCCACACACTCTTGCCACCCATGTAGGGGCCTGGGGGAGGGAGAGCTCACAGACCCCATGGGGCCATCCCCACACATGGGACGGCAAACTTTGCTAGGAAGGGCCAGACAGTAAAGAGTTCAGCTTTTCTGGGCCACAAGGTCCAGCTACAGCTGCTCAAGTTTGCCATCCAACTACAACGCTGCAGCAGACACGACTGACCCGGTGGGCATAGCTGTGTTCTGATCAAACTCATCACGAAGCCCACGGCAGGCCCGCCTACAGGCCAGTCTGCTGAGCCTCGTTCCACGGGGATCTGGGGTTTCCTGCCTTAAGCTGTGGCCTGGCCCTCGGGCCGTGGAGATCAGTGCCCAAGCGCACAGTGGGGCCCGTCGGGACCGGCCTTTTCCTTCTCTTGCCCCATCTTGGTGAAGTGTGGCTTTCCCGCTGAGATGACACACCCTCCCAGGAGTGATGACTGCCAAGCAGTCAGACCACTGACGCGGCCCACAGGAAGAGCCGTGAGACAGGCAATGGCATGCCTGGTCTCACCAACAAGCAGTCCTGGGCCCCTCGTGGCCCACAGCCCTGCCCAAAGCCTGTGACCACAGCCTTAGGACTGGGGAGTGAGGGGACGGTGGCTCCCAGGGCACCAGGACCTGCAAACACATAGCCTCCTTCGTCACCCCTCCCCCTCCGGCCGCCACACCCACCCAGTGGAATCACCTGGAACAGCCACCTGCCCAAAGGCCCACCTGCCAGCTCCCACCAGAAAGGAAGGGACAACAGGCCCAGGAAGAGAAGAGCGAGAAGGGAAAGGGCGGAAGAGAGGCCGGGGGAGGGCGTGCAGAGTCCGGCTCAGGGGCTGTCTCCTTCTGAAGCTGTGCCCAGGTTCTGCCTGATGACCTCTGACCTCCCCTCACCCTGCAGGCGCCCATCCCTGAGGGCACTCCTGCCTGCCCAGCTGGCTACCCGTTACCGGCAGTCCCCACACACCGGAGTTCCCTGAGAGGCCTCCGTCCCACTCCAACAAGGGTTTAGTGAGCAGTTTGTCAGGCACCAGGGAGACAAAAACCCAGAGAACAGACAGGCCCCACCCCCGGCACGGATGCGGTTGGGAGACCATAAACTGCAGAGGGAGCAGCAGCCTGGCCTGCTGGAGTGGCCAAGAGGGGCAAGTGGGCGTGAGGACAGCGGGGCAGGGGCGCCCCACCAGGTGACAGGGCCTGGAGGTCAATGCAGTCTCTGGACTGTGCTCCGAATTCCTCTCTCAGAACATCTGAGCAGAAAGATGACAATACTGACTGCCCGTGGAGAACGGGCCATAGGGCAGTGCTGAGGGCTGAGCCACGTCCTCCGAAAGGCAGGTCCAGGTCCTAACCCCCAGCACCTGGGCAGGTGACTTTCTTTGGAAATAGTCTTTGCAGATGTAATTGAGACGTAAGTTGAGATGAGACAGACTCTTCCTCTAACAGGACTGGTGTCCTTAGAAGAAGGGAAGAGACAGAGGCACAGGGAGAAGGCCTGTGACATGGGCAGCACGATAGGGGTGACGAGGCTGCCAGTCAAGGAACACCAAGGACTGCCAGCAGCAGCAGAAGCCCAGAGACGGAGATGACCTCTCCCCCAGAGCCTCCGCGAGGAACCAGGCCTGCCAACACCCCGATTCAGACTTCGGGCCTCCAGAACGGGGAGGGAATCGATCACTGTTGTTTAAAGCGTCCCAGTCTGTGGCACTTCGTTACAGCAGCTCTGAGAAACCCGTTCAGGCAGCAAAGGGGGCATCAGCCAGGGAGGAGAGATGGGTGGGCTTGGCCCAGGTGGCAGGTGAGAAGTGGCTGGATTCTGCACCTTCTGCTGAGAGCAGTGCCCGCTGCTTCACTGACGCTGGGCGGGCGTGTTAACTGTGGGAGGATCCAAGAATGCCCCTACAAGAGGGACAGACCTGCTGTAACAGAGGGGCTGGCTGCTGGAGGAGCAGGTGTGCCGAGAGTTTGGTCTTGAAAGTCTAGTAAGAGATGCCTGTTAGACTTCCCAGTGAGGCACACAAATGGAGAGACAGGAAAGAGATCCCTGCTGGACATGTAAAAAGATGAGGTCAATGCTGAGCCGGCAAGAAAAAAAGGGGGCAGCTGCCACCCCCCAGGGCGAGTGTGACCGGATACGAGGTAGCCCCTGGACACTCCAAACACTGCAATGGGGATGGAGAACCAGCTGGGCGGCCCGGGCCAAGCGCTGGCCGGACGCAGCCCCCGACCGACCCCAGTCCGCTGGGACATCACAGGAAGGGCCCCAAGCACCCCCTCCCCAAGCCCAGGAGAAACCTGGGGGCCACCAAGTCAACTGTCTCCCAGGCGTGCACCGGGTGGGCACGAAAAGCGCGCCTGAGGCCCCCGCTGGCACCCCCACTGCCCAGAGCCCTCGGTCACCGTCCCACCCAGACCCCCACCCCCACCGGCCGGCCTCAGGGACCCCCACCCCTCAACCCGCGTCCTCCCACCCTCCCCGTCCCTCTCGCCGCCCCTCTCGCCGCCGCTCCGGGACCGGGCCCCCCGCCCCTTCCCTCCTCCCTCCTCCCTCGCCCCCTCCCCCCACCCGGCCCCCTCCCCTCGCCCCCCGCCCTCCCCGCACTCACGTAGCGGGTGCACATGGCCACGGCGAGGTTGCGCAGGTGCGGCGTGACCCCCACCCACAGGAACAGCGAGTCCGTCAGCCGCATGACGTGGAAGTGGACGAGCTGCTCCCACAGCCTGGCGCTGAAGTTGTGCAGGGAGACGTCCCCGCTCGCGGCGGCGGCCCGCGGCCCCTCCATCCCGCCCGCCGGGCTGGCCGCACGCGCCGAACCCGCTCTCCGCCGCCGTCGCCAGACCCGAGCAGGCGAGCGCCGAGACGCCGAGCGCGCCTTTGCTTTCGATTCCGGTGGGTGGGGCCTGGTGGTGGGCGGGGCTTTCCGGGGAAGGGCGACGCCCAGGCGGGACGCCGGAGGGGCGGGTCTTGTCCGGGGAGGGGCGGGGCCGGGCTGCGCGGCTGAGGCGTGAATCCAGTCCCCGCTGCGCGGTGCCCCGGCCTCTCCCGCGCTCCAGTCCCGCCTCGCGCGCGCGGGGAAAACCCGCCCTGGTGTCGGGCGGGCTGGGCCGGCGTCCTCACTGAGGGCAGCAGGGACGTGCCGGAGCATCCTCCCGAGTGGAGACGCGCCGCCCAGGAAAGATGAGTGCTGCTGAGTCCATGCCGCGGGCACTCGGAGCAGCCGCCTCCATCAAGCAGTGCTTGGTTAGGGTTAAGGAAATCCACCTGCCCCCGGCAGCGCCGTAACTGTAGGAAGCCCTGAATGCAGGTGGCGTGAGAATGACAACGATATTGGGAAGAGCTCTGAAAACGAAAATTGAGTAGACCGAGTTGTGGGAGGGGCGGGCTAGCGGGCCGCTGGACTCAGACCCTCTGAGCTGATGTCCTGCACAAGCGTGGGCCTTGGCTAACCTTTTAACCTCTCTGAGACTCAGTCTCCCCACCTGCAAAATGGACGTAAGAGCAGGTGCCTCCCAGAGAAGCGGGAAGGAAGCAGGGTGAAAGGGGCCTTGAATTGTAGTCACTCTGGGACAACAGAGTAACTCAGTTGACGTTAGAAAGTCTTCTGTGTGTTGAGAGAATGTTTCTGGTAAAAGTACACAGCGCCCATTTTTGCCAGATTCTGTTACAATTGACTCTTGGGTTTTACCTTGGAACACTCAGAATTCTTTGCAGGGGCCTCTGGTAGTTAACTGCCCTCCCCTCTTCCTTAGACCTGCTACAGAAGCTGAGCTTGACCACCTGGAACCCTGCTGGAAACCCTCGCTCTGTAATCATGTGATTGGCCCAAATCGTTTTTCTCACCTTGCTTCCATCAGGTGTCTGGAGCCACGTGTAGCCACATTGTAATCTCCGAGTGTCCACAGGCAAGGTCCCCAGTGGTTCTGTGTGCAAAATAAAAAGGCCTCAGTGACCCGTGTGCGGAGGGGAGAATTATCAGACTTCTGCTTTTTAAACCTCTAAAAGGTCTAGGTTGACTAAATTGACATTTAAGACACTATTGTTAAAAGTTTGCTCTATTCGCTAATTGTCAATGATCATCATATACTTAATTTTCAGGTCAGCATTTTTTAACAGCTTTATTAAGGTATAATTAACATACAGTAACTGCACTATGTAGAGTATACAAAGTTGTGACATGTTTACAGGCCGTGAAACCATCACCACATTCAAGGAATGTATGCATCCATCACCACCCCCATCCCGAGGCTTCCTCAAGCCCCCGTAACCCTCCCTGCCCGCCACCAAACTCTGCGCTGCACTTGGTCACTGCAGAGTAGTTTGCATTTTCTAGACTTTTATTATAAATGGAATGTACAGTATGTACAATTTTGGGTCTGCCTTTTCATGCATCATAATTATTTTGAGATTCATCCAGGTTGTTGCACATGAGTGCCGTTCATTCCTGCTTAGTGACAGGCAGGTGCCCTGGCTTGTTTATTCCTCACATGATGTTCTTTGGGGCTGTTTTCAGTTTGGAGATATTGGAGTCAATCTGCTATGAACACACATGTACAAGTAAGTCTCTGGATGGACATATGTTTTCATTTTTTGTAGTTAAATACCTACCAGTAAACTGGCTTCTCATGGTAGTTGTATGTGTAAGTTTTTTTTAAAAATTTTAAACAACTTTACTGTAATATAATTTCTGTAAACTACACACATTTCAGATGTACAATTTGATGAATTTTTATAGATGTATGTACCAATGAAACCACCACCACAATCAAGATACCTAACATTCCCATCACTCCCCAAGGGGTGCAAATCTCGAACTCCCAATTTGTTCCTTCCCACCCCCTCTATACCCCAGTAACCATAAGTTTGTTCTCTATGTCTGTGAGTCTGTTTCTGTGTTGTAAATCAGTTCATCTGTGTCTTTTTTTAACTTTTTAAGAACCTGACAAACTGTTTTCCACAGTGACTGTACCGTTGAACACACTCCCATCAGCAGCATGAGAGAGTTCTGAGTCCCACACACCCTCATCAAACAGCCAGGACAGTATCAGTCTTTTTCATTGTAGCCATTCTAAGGGGTCTCTCGGGGTGGTTTTAATTTGCATTTGCAGGAGAAACCTTTGTGACCTTTAATTAGACAAAGATTCCATAATAAAACACCAAAAGCGTGATGCATAAAGGGGTAAATTGATAAACTGGACTAACGGAGCCGAAAATGTCACACACACATCAACTCGAATACCTTCTAATGTTTTGTCTCCTTAGAAAACAAAAGCCATTTTTAAAACAGAGAGTTTATCTCTAAAGAATCTTCGAGAATTATCTGGGGAAACTCAGGCAGTTAGCCAACACCCTGTTGCCGCGGGGTCCTCCCCCCAACCCACCTGCGTGCTCCTCTGCGGGGCGAGCCGCGGTACCCAGCAGGCACAGCTCACGGCCTCCAGGCCCTGCACCATCAGCTGCCACTCAAACACTGCACTGCGGTCCCCAGACGCGTCCTCTCACTTACCTCGAGGACTGTTCTCCACAAGCCCAAACCCTACCCCAGCCCAAGTTCAGCAGACGACCCAGCTTCTGATTTTACAAAGAAAATACAGGTTGTCAGGCTCCACCTCCCCAGCTCCTTGTCGCTCCACTCAAACCCTAACCTTCGCGCGACCCCATTCTTAACCTCCTTCCCCTCATTAATTGAGAGGTGCCCCTCCCCCACGTCGTCAGGGACCCACTCCATCAACCGTGGTGGTGGCTTCCCCAAGACTCTCAGATCTGCATGGAAACTTCCCTCTCCCTTTGCCCCATCCTACGTCTTCTCCCTCCCTTCCATGGTGCTTCTCTCATAAATGTTCAGACTAAGCTCTCTGGTTTGCTTTCTACAGAACCCAACCTGGGACAGCTCCTTCTGTGGCCTGTTTCAGCTCACCTGACACTCTCCCTGGGCAGCTTCATCCACGGCCATGATTTTGCGCATCACCCACTCTCTAAAGCATGAGTCTACAGCCAGCCTGGCTCTTCTTCTCATCCAAGCCCAGCTGCCTACCGGCCAACACTCCTAACTGTCCCCAAGCACCTGGACCCTCAGTGCATCCACACCTGAACTCATCCTCTCAGCCATCCGCTCAGGCTGCCCCCAGCCCTCTCCCTACATTGGTGAATGCGCACCTGTCACGCCCTTTCCGCAAAACACAAACTCAGGAATTGTCCCTGTTTCTGCAGACCTGCCGCCCGCAGACGCCTTCCCACGCCTGTCCGGCCCGCCGCCCTGGGGCAGACCCGCCTTCTCTCACCTGGGTGCTGCTGGAGCACCCTGACTGGACTGGCTTCCTGCTGTCTGCTTCACTGGCTCCCAGTTTGTCTTTCTCACCGTCACAGAGAGATCTACTGAATGGACAGGCCCACCCACGTTACTCCCCCTAGTGAAACAGGCTTCTTCAATGAATTTTAGCCTGCACACCTTGGCAGACCCCCAGCTGCTGGTCTCCCTCGTGTCCCTCCTCCCCTCACCTCCCTACTTTGTGCTCTGGAGACACTGAGCTCCACGAGGCAGCAGAACCACCCCCTCCGTTTGCCCTGTGCTCCATCCAGTGAATGCAGTGCCCCCGCCCCCGTCCTGACTTTCCTGCAGGAGAAACCCCTCGACCGGGGGTTCGCCCCAACTCTGCCCCTTAGGGAAGCCTTCCCTGCCTCGGCTGAGCAGGCTGCAGCTTCTCCTGGCCTTCCTTCAGTTTTAACCCCCACAGAGCAATCATGTCATGTAACCTTTCCAGGCCCATCTTCCTTCTGAGGCAGCTCCTGCAGGGCAGCTACGGGGTGTTTCATCTTCAGTGTGGTACCCGGCCGGGGCCCTGCCTGTAGGAGGCCACAGGGAACTCCTCAGGGCTGCAGCTCCCGGACTAGCCCACCACTGATTAGCCCGGGGCCTCTCCGCTGGGTCTGTTATCCTAGCTGTAAATCAAGAAGACTGGCTTCAACCATCTCCAAGGTGCCTTCCAGGGCCAGCACCCTATGAAGATCAGGTAAGAACGTAGACCCGGAACAAGATCCCTCAGTCCGCCCTGAGCAGGGGTGTGATTCCGCAGGGGGCCGCTGGGCGGCAGGTGGGAAGGAAGTGGGCTCCGTGCCCTGCAGCCTGGGCTTTTGCAAAGCGAATGGGGAGGCTCCGGATTCCTATCCTCAACTCAGAAACTCTGTCAGGGCCAGTCTTTTGTCTCAACTCCGCAGTTTTAGAACGCTCAGGTGAAACAGTGCATCCCGTTTCTCAGGTAGCCCACAGATGCAAAAGCACCAGCAGGAGGCTGCGAAAGAAGCCAGCCTACCAGCTGTCCGCTTGAAGCAAGGGCGGGACCCTGGTGGTATGATTGATCCCTCTCCTCTTTCTGCCACCACTTTGGGTTGTGAGCCTTTGTCTGGTGTGAATCTCATTCGGAACCAAGAACTATGGGATTTTAGATGATGGATAAGAGAACTGCCCGTGGGGAGGACGCCTGTCAGCTCCCTTCCAGGCGAAGGTGAGTCCTAGGTTCATCGCATGCACCACCTGGAGATGCAGCTGCCCGCCCCGTGCATTCACGGTGCGTTCATGGTACCAGTGAATCTCAGGAGCATCCAGGATGTTTACAGCATCATAAGAGTCTCTCATGAGATCCTTGGGCCTTTAACCCAAAATCAGACCCAAACTCTGTTACAAGCCATGGTTGACAATGCGGTATTCGGGTTAGTAGTAGACCACCTTATGCTATGATCATGTCTTAGCCCTGAAATGGTCCATATGGTCCCTCAGGGACCCCCAGCTGCCACCTTGGTCACAGCAGCAGAAGCGGAAGCTGCAGTCTTGGGTCCATCCTTTTGATGCTTGGACTGAAAAGTGACCCATCACATCCTATCATAGCCCAATTGCCAGAAATAGTCACCTGTCACTGCTTACCCACCAGAGGGCTGAAGGGGAGGGGGAGATTGGGTCCAAATGTGGACACAGGCAGAATTTTGATGAGCACCACTGTGCTGCCACAGTGACAAAACAAGTCATGATTTACTGAGAGTTACCACGTCTGCCAACCAGCGTTTGTCCAGATTTTCCAGTGGCCTGAGGTCAGGAGGTGCTGCCCAAAGCTGTGTTCCCCCAACAAGTGGCTAAACTCTGAGTCTTTTTCTGACCTGAAGAGCATATGATCACCCACATCCTGCTGCAGATCTGTTCCTCCCACCAAATCTTCTCCAACTGACCCATTGAGTCCACTTCCGTCCCATGACTGTGGATGGAGGTAAGCCCTCCACTGGCGCCCTGGCCCCTCCTCTCCCCCCAGGACGGCACCCAGCAGCCTGCAACTCTCTCCTGCGTCCTCGATTTTCTCCTCCCCGGTAGACTGTTCCCACCGGCACGCAGGCGTGATCTCTAAACATCTTTGTCTCCCTCATTGACTGTGATCACCCCCTACCCCATGCCTGCAATTCCACACCCTTTCTCTCCTGAACTCACTCCGTCAGGCTGCCTTCCCATCACTGGGCGCTCCCACCGAGACCACCAAAGACCTCGGGTGTCAGAGCCGCAGCCTGACGCAGGCTCCTCCTGTTCGGGGCTGCCTCCTCCCATCAGCCCCCCTGTCAGGCTCCCCCGCTGGTCCTGGGCCACAGTCCCAGCCTCCCCTGAAGTGCTCCAGGGTCCACCTGCTCCTCCAACCGCTCTCCCTGCCAGGGGCCCCACCCCCTCCACCCAAGCCCATGGCTTCTGTTCCTTCTGCACACTGATTTCTCCCAAATTTGTGTCTCCAGAGCCAATCCCCTTCCTGCGCTCCAAACCGGTAAGGTCAGCGGCCCCTCCATCTGAACATGCCCAGAAACCAACAGCTGCGCCGGGGTCCCCCAGGAAGCGCGCCTCCCACGGTCTCCTCTGTGGAATGTGCCCCTGATTTGGGGGGTTCAGGCGTCTTCTCACACCTGCACCTCCTTCATCAGCAAGTCCCGCTGGCTCCGTCCATCACCTCCGCCATCACCTCCCGTCTGGACTCATGCTAACCTTCTAAATGGCCTCCCTGCCTCCACCCTCACCCTCTTACCACCTACCCTCAACATAAAAGAGTGATTCCTTTGAAACAGCTTTCCTCTGACCTCATTTTTGAAATAGAAGGATTAGATTTTCAAACCAAAATTGCCTAATATGAGCAGCCTGTTTCCAGGGAAGACTTCTAGAATGTTCGCCTTTCTTGGGGCTATCAGAACCATTCCCATTTTTGTCTAATTTTTCCTATCAGGCCTCGAACCCCCCAGAGGCTAGTATTCCCAGTGCATGGACCTCCTCCCCACCCTCCCCCGCCTCCTCGCCACAGCACCCCCCACTCGCTCGTCACAAGTGCAGACAAAGTATTTTTGCTGGTAGCAGCTGTCCCACGGCATTTCTTAGTGCCCAAAGGAAAACCCCTGCCCACGTTCTGATGTCATCAGGCTCTGGCACCAAAGGAAAATACGAGAATCCTATCAGTTTGCTCCAGAAACAACGTTTAAAGTGCACGGAAACCCAGGGAGTTATCAGTTGCTCACCGCCAGAATTGCCCTCCATGAGATTTTTCTAAAACTCCTTTTAAAATGTCAAGGCAGTTTCTTTACCAACTATCTTTCAATACAGCCCCGCGCCACCCAGAGGTTTATCTGCTCAGCCTCTGGGCAGACTGGGTGCCCCGCCCTCCAGGCCACAATGGAGGCTGCCGTCACTCCACCCTGGACTGGGCAACAGCCCCATTCCCCCCTCCCTTGGAGCAGGTCTGGCCTCTGTCTCTGGATGAGCCATGGGAGATGAATAAAAAGGTTCCTCCCAGCCTAGCTGGCCAGGGGAGCCCCCGGCTGGATGCACGCAGTCTCAGGGCAGGGCGAACAGGAGCCTGGGATTCAGGAGAGGAAAGCAGGAAAGGGGGCTTCCAGCAAGGGGCGTGGCTGTTCATTCCCCCCAGCCCTGCTCCCCCAGCAGCTTTTAGGACACCCCAAGCTCTGGGAAGAGGATTTCTTCTTGACCCCCAGGCAGAGACCAGAGGATAATTAACAATGGGGGGCAGGCTCGAGGCCACATTGTGGGGTGAGGCCAGGAGTTGGGGGGCAGGTTAGGCCAGGCAGGGGGCCGGGCCTGGAACAAGGGGACAATCAGGCTGAAGAAGAGAGGCACATGCGCCAGGGCCACCAAGACAAGTGGGGGCGGGCCGGGACAGCTTGTGTCCTGGAAGTCCAGTCAGTAAGAGGGGGTCACACATTGGGGACCCTCATATTATCCAGGTTGAGTCTCATAAAAACCCCGAGTGGCTGTGTCGACATTCATATTTTCAAACAAGGAAATGAAGCCCCAGAACAGACAAGGGGCCCTGAAAGCACCTGGGTGCTTCCAGCGGAGGTGGGCCTCCATCCTGGGAGCCAGGCAGCCGGTATGCAGGGCAAGGAGCCAGGGTGGAGGGAACACACGGGCTTCGGGGGTGGGGGCGCTCCACACCGCCTCCCCATATCCGCTCCCGTGGCTGAACCTCCGATGAGGCCCTGATGATGCACCGGGCCTCCAGGGCCGCGTCGCCAAAGCCAGTGGGGCTTAAGTCCTCTCCCTCTGGGATCCCAATTTTTAATATTCTAATTAAGTGTGGGTCATAAGCAAACTCACACACCTGGAGGGGGTCTTTTCACGGATGGTGTGTACCCTTCGGGTAGGGAAACGTGGCTGTCCTGAGTGTGGCTGTGCTGGGGGTGACTTTAAGGCTCTGGAGCGCACCTGGGGTGGGTAAGGCACAACGACGCTCACCGAGGAAGCCAAGAAGCAACTCCGCCAGCACAGGCGATGGGGTTTACATCCCTGGGTCCAGCTCAGAGCTGAGGAGGGGCCCGCGGCCTCTGGGTGAGGCTCCTGGGGCTTGATCAGAATCCCGAGATGGCAGCCAGGGGACCGAGAACAAAAGGCTGCTTCTCCGCGTGTGTCCCTCCTGCTGAAACCGATCATGTGACGCAGAGGCCCCGCGGGAGGGAGGGGCAGGTGGGCGGGCTGCTCAGCACGTGGTGGGGTTTTTCCCGGAATGTCAAAGCCCTTTCCCCCGGGTAGCTGCCCAGACCTGGGCGGCGCGAGTCACCCCGGCCCGGCCGCTTGGCCCCTGGGCCCCCACCTCGCCCGCGGCCGGGCCTGTCCTGGGCACAAAGGAGAAGATGGCTGCCGGGCGGGTCCCTTCTGCGCTGCCGTTTCCTCCTGGCACTGAGCACAAGCCCGGCTCCGCGCTCCATAAAGACGCGGCCCGTGGAAGCAGCTGTATTTCAAGGAGAGTCAGGGCGCAAGCCAAGGGGAAAATGAAAAGAGCCAATGACAAAACGCCCATTCATCGGCTTCTCTGGGCAAACATTTACCGAGGCCATCTGTGCTCCAGGCCCCGCGGGAGCGCGGGGGGCACAGAGGTGCCCTTGAGCCGACGCCACGCCCCGCCCCGCGGCCCACCCGCGCCACGGCCCGCGCGTGCGCGGTGGGAGGGCGGCGCGCCCCGCATCCCCGCCCCGCACGCATCTCAGTGCGGGTGTGTGAACCCGCCTGGGGGGTGAATGAACCTCGCAGGGAGGAGCCGCAGATGCGTTCACACTGCGGGGCTGCATCTCGGAGAGAACCCCGCCTGGGGCAGGGTCAGGATCGGGGTCACTCTCTGGGGCCAGGGAGGGAGGTCCCTAAGGGGCTCTGGAAGGCGCGTAGTGTCCACTAGGACATTCATCGAGCCGTCTACTGTGATCTGAGCACCTTCTGAATCTATCCTTGAACAGCTTAAGAACCCATGTGTGTGTGTACAGATGCCTGCATAACGCCTCGGAGAGCCAGAGGCCTTTAAAGGGTTTATTCCTTAAGTGTCCTGCGTACTGCCTTTGCACAGGACTGGATCTAAACAATGCTGGCCCCTTCAGTAATCGCCCCAAACTTCACCGTGTCTCCACCAAAAAGGTCTTTTTCATCTCAGTTCCTAAAATGCAGCAATCAAGCCCATTGGTCCTAATGATGGCATCTGGTTTGTACTGAAGGCCACCCTTCAGAAGGTAGATTCCCAAGCAGGTTTTCACTTATTCATGCATATGTTTATCCTACAAACAATTATGGAGCGACTGCTGTGTGCCAGGCTCCAGGGGAAACAACAAAACAAACAAAAAAAGATGACAAAGCTCCTCTTAGTGAAAGAAATGATGAAGCAAATAACTACAGTGCAGCACAGTAAGAACTGAGCTAAAAAGGAATGGGGTGACGTAGGTGGTTCCCCCAGCCAGATGGGGTCCTTAGGACGACTTCCTGGAAGAGGCAGCACAGAGCAGAAAGGGAGGATAGGAGGAGTCAGATGGACCAGGCGGGAGGCCGGGGCAGGGGCACAGGCCCCAAGAGGGGGAGACGCAAGGTGACCAGAAGGGGGGGGCACTGAGGACACAGCTGGGGGCACAGGGCAGAGCGGGTTCAGAGGTTGTTACAGGAATGGGGGAGAGATGAGCTGAGAACGGGCAGTGATGTGGAAGAAAAAGGGCAGAACTGAATTCAGCAAAATTCTCCTAGTTGATCTGATCCCATGAAAAACCCTCATATGAACGTCTGGGCACCCACTTTAAAAAGCGGCGACCCTGACTTAAAAAAGGAAGGAAAATCTGACGCCTGCTACACCTTGGAGGAACCTTGAGGACGTTGTGCTCAGTGAAATAAGCCAGTCACAAAAGGACAGATACTGGATGATTCCACTTAAGTGAGGTCCTGAGAGCGGTCAGATTCCTAGAGATGGACAGTAGAAGGGTGGTGTCCAGGGGCTGGGGGGTAAAATGGGGAGCGAGTGCTCAGTGGGTGCAGAGTTTCAGTTTGCAAGACGGAAGGAGTTGTGTGGACGGAGGGAGGTGATAGCAGCACAACAGCGTGAATGCACTCGATACCCTGAACTCTACACTTAAAATGGGTCAGAAGGTAAATTTTACATGTGTTTTGCCATGATTAAAAATTAAATAGAAAAGAAAGGTGACCTTGGCTTGAAAGGTCAAATGCGTTCCCAAGATGCATATAACCAAGTCCCATGGCCCTAAGAAACCTCTCTGTACTCGGCTGCCCAGACGACGAGGTCCTCTCTGAGAACCCAGGACATACCACAAACTGAGGCTGATGCTACAAAGGCCCTATTGGATAGTTCTTCAATCTTCTGAACCAACTCCACTTCCAAGAGCCCCAGTGGGTCAGTAACCACTGTCTGGACACCCCTGTTGAAGTGGCTGCTCAAACCTCCGAGCACAGCTTCTCAGCACAGGAAGAACCACTGCTTAGAGACTGCCCATCCCTTGCCAAGTCCTGCCTGCACCCCAATACCATCTCTAGCCCTCACAGCAACCCCACAGGGAGGCGTTAATACCTCACCATCAGGCTTCGGAGGCCAAGGGTAAACAATTACCTACTTGCCCACAGCGTTGAGGGGACGTGAGAAGCCAGGATTCCAGGCACTGAGTCTGTGTTTGGGGGACACAGACGTGTCATGATGTCCTCTTAACTCGGAGGGAAGCCTTAAAGACGCTTCCAAGGGGAGCCCAGATTGCACAGAATACCGGTTTGGCCGCCAACAGTGACCTAAAGGGTGAAGCAGGGGTGTGAACGCAATGCCTGCCCCTTAGTGATGATCCCATAATGACTGAAGACACCAAGTTTCAGGCTGAGGATTTGCTTCTTTGCTTTGTTTTGCTTTGTTTCAATGAAATCCCAGAAGCAGTCGCTTGTTTTCCCCCACCAGGGAATCTGTAATCAATCAGAGAGAGAGAAACAGAGCGGGGCCAGGAGCCAGACGGGAGGATGGATCAGTGTCCTTCCCAGAGGGTCAGTGTGACTCGCCCGCCGATACCTCGTCTAACACGCCGGCCCAGACTCGCTGCCACTCAGGCCTCTGTACCTTTCATTTTTTTGTCTGACCTCACTCTTGAGTTAGCAGATAAAAGCAAGGTTTGGATAAGCATAAAAATGAGATGGAAAGAAAACCAGTGAAGGGGAAGGAAATAAGAAAGAAACAACAGCAGGTCAGGAACCTGCTTTTCTAACTTGACGCCTTGGGCTGCCGCCTAGCTCCCGGAGGGCAGGGCTTTGCACCTGATTCCCTGACTGCTGTTCTGGGCCTAGAACAGTGCCTGACACACAGCAAATATTTGTCAGATGAATTTGATGGGCTCTCATGCTGTTTTAAAGGATGAAGCTGGGTGTGTGGCTGTAGGTCAGTATTTCCATGGGGACCCCACCTCGGGGGTCCCCCTGCAGCAGGAGGCCAGAGCCACCCCAGTCTCCGAGGAAGCCCCGCCAGGCCCTTTCCTCTGCCCACCTGGGGCAAGTGCCAGGGTATCAGCCTCGCCTGCACCAGGACCAAGGTGGCTGTGGGACGTGAGCTCTGTTTTCTCATCCTCACTCTCCACTGTGATGTAACCCACTCTCCCTGGGTCCTTCTGATCACGAAGAAAAGTGACCCTGAGAAGTCTGGGCACCTTTAAAGTGGTGGAGTGCTGCCCCGCTCAGGGACACACAGGATTTCGGTGGGTTTCCAGGATAAAGGCAGCGACCAGGCCAAAGGAACGGGTCCCATGTGGTCCTCCCAGGTCATCTGATTCCCAAGTGAGGAAGTTACCATGATGCAGACATGGACACCACCTCACTGCACTCAAATTACAGTCAGGTTTTCTCTTTCTCCATTTTAAGGTATCTTGACATTTTTGAACTTCAAAAATATGTATTAAAGTTGTTTCATTTTCATAATATTTCATATTGTTTAAAATAATTTGCTCATTACTCGAATTACACTAACCAAAACAAAACAGTCGGGTGACTGTCGGGGCTGTATCTGCAGAGCCTTCTTTATTTACGGCTCAAACTGCACAATTGCAGGTCAGCCTAGGTGAACAAAACCTTCAACAGAAAACAGAACAATGGAGATGGATTAGAAGCACAGGGATGTCTCCGGAAGCCCGTTCACTGTCTCAGGGAAGGTCTGGGAGAGGCTGAGGGCCATCCTGTGGCCAGCCACGAGAGAAGGGTCCCCTCTGGACCCCAATGACATCCCTGAATCTTGCAAAAGATGGAGGCAACCAGTGCTTGGCCGAGGGACAGGAGGAGGGCAGCGTGGTCACCTCAGGTCAGAAGCAGAGCACTGAGGGCCCCGCATTGTAGAGGGGGGACCCTCTGCAGGGCCAGAAGACATGACCCTTACCCCTGTGAGAGCTGCTCTGGGGCCAGGGGGCAGTGTTCCCTAGGTCTGGAGCAGGAGCCGGGCAGGAATGAGGGGTTGAAGAAGGCACAGAGGCCTGGAAACCAGCCACAGTGTGGAGGTGTCCAGGTGGACCCCACAGCATCCTCCACCCTCTTGTTGAAGGTCCAGGTTCTCTGAGACCAGCGTCACCTGTGACAGTCATCACTGTACAAGGGAAGAGGTTCCTGGGCTTATTGGCCAAGGCGCCAGGAGCCCATGGCCGAGGCACATCTTGTTCCAGAAACCTCATGTGATTCCTGGCCCGTCCCCAGATCACTTGGGGCGCTTCTCTTCCCTCGAGAAGACACACGCGGAGCTATGGGTACCTCATCCCAGGGAGGCAGAGCCGTGTGCACCTCTGCTTTAGTCGGCGGAGCGGGGGACTTCTCCCCGGAGGCACAGGCTTAGCTCCCTCAATTTCAGCCCCAGCCGGTCTGCTTCAGCTCCCCCCCAGCAAGAACCGTGGGCAGTGGGCATGCGCCCCCCCCTCCCGCCGTGAGAAGCGCTCTGGGCTTTTGTCAGATCTCTCTGCTGCCCATCCTTCACCAAGGTGTCTTCCTTCCTCTGCCTCTAATCTTTCACTTCCTCTGCCACTTCTTCCATGTAAACCAGCCGTGAATCAGCTGCTTTTTCAGAACCGCGTGTTTCTCGAGAGAGGTCATGACGGATCTCTACTTTGTACCGGAAGGTTTTTTCTTTCGCTTCCCCGCAGAATTTTGGCCGAATGTCATGCCTCACTGACCCCTCAGCAGTCAGCTTGTGTTGGAAACAAAGGGTCTAGCGAAGATTTGTCTGTGAGCTCTTCATCTTCCTGTCTCTGATTTCTTTCTTTTTTTAATCTTCTCACTCCAGTAATCAGTCTCTGCATCGATTGCAAAATGCAGTGATTTAAAACTTCAATTTTCTTCTCTCTGAGTGACGCTCCTTATACATCTTTCTAAGAGTTCCCGTGTAATTTTGTTTGTTCACTGAGCTCAGAGCATTTCTGATTCCTCCATCACTGCTCCGTGCTCCTCTTAAATTTGGTCATTTTCTTTGTAAGTCTGGTGGAGTTTAGACTTCATCATTTCTTTGCTAATTTAGCTTCATCACAGCTTTTTTTTCCCTGCCTCTGTGAGTTCCACAGAATTCCTCACAAACATGTGTGACATTTCTGTAGAGTTTTGGCTTCCCAATAGCTTGTCCTGTTTCTTTCCATGGAATTCATCCTTAGTTGTCAAAGTTAGAAACGAATTTTTTTTACTGCAATCTGATTCCTTTCTTCAAGCCTCCGATGTGTCTCTAAGCCCACTCGCCTTCTCAGACAGAGCCTTACTCTGCATACCGAGTTCTTCAAAAGGTGCCTTTGTTGCTTTGATCTTCTGTCTGAAACCTTACAATTTGTTAAGAATTTTGTTTTTTCATGATATTTAAAAAAAAAAATGTCTGAGCGTCTGTTGCTCCATCACTTAATACCTTCCACTCTCTTTGTGGCAGAGCAGCTTCCAGAATAAACGGAAACAACCAGTTCCCTGGGAGGAGGCAGTAACTGCAGTTCGCAGGGACGTGAGGAAGATCTGGCAGCCTCAGGTCCCCGGCCACGGTCATCACCGGCATCCTGAGAAAGCACCTCCAACTTTCCCAGTGGAAGGACATCTGTATGGGTTTCTAGGCTGCATGCAGAGGCTCCATATCCCCGAGGTCGTGCTATCAAACAGCCAACCTTTCTACAATCTATTTCTACATTCTCTGGGATCCTTTTTTTTTTCTCTTTCCAAAATGACTCACAGAAACTGCATCTTCTTTGTTCCTCTATGTTCAAAAATATTTGTTACCTTTAAAATTAAAAGACAAGTTAACTGGGTATGCAAATATTGGGACACACGTCCCTTGAAAATTTTATAGGAATTACTTGTTCTCTCATCTTCTAGCACTGAATATTGTGCTAGAAAAGTCTGGACAACTGTGATTTTTTTCCCCTGGGTTAGAAATAGCTGGGTTCTCTGGTTGCTGTATTTTTGAGGTATTTTATTTACTCAAAGAATATTTATTGTCTGCCTGCCCTTGGTTTCAGGAAATGTGAGAGATACAAAGGCTAAAAACACATGGTTCCTGCCATCAAAGGGTCAAAAACCAGCGGGCAAGGGTTCCCTCTAGGGACAGAACTCTAACCTCACGCAGAGGTCTGGAGCGGGGTGGGCAAGAGCGGCCTCCGCAGTCCGGGGAAACCGCAAGAACTCCTGTTTGTACTTGTTTCCTACAAAGCAAGGAAATGATGCTTTGAATAGCCAACGTCCCCAGTGACGCTGGCGCCTGACTGGAGGCTTGTGCCTGTGGTCCTGTGTCGTGAGTCGTTCCCTGGGAAGGAGGAACTGGCAGTGGGTTTACTGACCATGTCATCTCGATTTTGCTCCACTCATCCTCACATCTGGGCAAGTGGCTTGAAATACAACAGCAAAGAAACTGCAAAGTGAAGATGGTATTAGTGATGCAAACATGTGAAAAAATAAGGGACGGCAGAGCTGACCCTCTGCTCCTTCTACAGACCCTTGGTCAAGCCATGAGGAAATCAAGTCTGGCAAGACGCGGGCCAAAATAAAATGAAAAGTAATAGAAAAGTGTATTTGAAATACTGATTCACATCTGATATCATTCATAATATATCTCTAAGTAAAATACTAAGTATATGGAACCTTGAGATACTGGCTTATAAAAATAAATATATGCAACTTATGGATAAATAAATATACATATATTGGGGATGTATTTTCAACTTTTTTTTTTAACTGGTACGGGTGTGCAATGAAAAAGCTTGGTGACCACTGCTTTAATATAATAAATGCAAAACCGGCACTGATTGCGTTAAGAAACCTCTGGGAGAGCAGCGTACAGACAGTTCATTGTCCCTGGCAACAGGGGGACGAATCACAGATAGCTGAGCTGCATGGTGAAGAATGCATGCAATGTCACCGGATGAAGAAGAGGAGAGAGTAAGTCCAGGTGGATGGAACAGTGTGAGTGGAGACTCAGAGGCTCAGGGAGCACATCCTAAAGACGCGATCAGCGGGCTGATCCAAGTCTGGAATGTACTGTGGGGAGGCAGAAGGGTACAGGGAACAGAAGAAGGTAGACCACCCAGGCTGGAGGGGCCTGAATTCTGTGCTAAGACTTTGGACCACAGACTGTGAATGACAGGGAGTCTTGGAGATGCTTGAAAAAGAAGAGCCATGATCCAAATTAGTACCAGGATGCCTTCAGCACCACTTCCGGTGGTAAATTGGCCAGCGGAAGGAGCAATAAATGATGAAATTGATACTGGTTTTAGAAAGCTCTATCTATCTATCTTTGAGAAACGGGGCACTATGTTAACATCAAGACCAAAAAATGCCACTAGATATATAGGAAATAGTAAGAAACTAACCCTTTTTTTTAAACTGTAGTAAAATGCACGTAAACATACAATTTGCCATCTTTTAAATATACAGTTCAGTGGCATTAAGGACATTCATACTGTTGTGCAACCATCACCACCATCCTCTCCAGAACTCTTTAACTTGCAAAACTGAAACTTTGTCCCCATTAAACACAAACTCCCCTTTCCCCCTCCCCCAGCTCCTGGCAATCACATCCTACTTTCTGTCTTTGTGAATTTGACAACTCTAGGTATCTTGCATCCATGAAATCATACGATATGTATCTTTTCACAACTGGCTTATTCCACTCAGCATAATATCATCAAGGTTTCTCCATGTTGTAGCCTGAGTCAGAATCTCCTTCCTTTGAAAGGCTGAGTGGTATCCCATTGTATGTGTCAATCACATGTGGTTTGTCTATTCCTCTGTCACCGCACACTTAGGGTGGCTTCCACTCTCCACCGCTGTGAACAGTGATGCCGTGGATGTAGGTGTACAAATATCTCTTCGAGATTCTGCTTTCACTTCTTTTGGGTACATATGAGCAACAAATCTTTTCATGTTTCCTTTCTGGGGGTTATTTTCTAAGAGGTAGTGAGTTGTCCCAGAGGTTCTCATAATGCAGTATTTTCCTGAAAATGTACCATGAATTGTGGTGGCCACTGAAAACAGGCTGGACACATGAAGCCAGGAGTTCCTGCTCAGAAGCTGACTTGTTTCTGCAGTGAAGACATAGTTAATGCTGACCAGGCACCTAAATCCAAGAGGCAAAGAAAGGGTGGTACTGTATGTATTTGTGTGGCTCCATCTATCCAAACCCACATGTTTTGATTTTATTTAAGTGGCAAGCAAAGGGCTGCGGCAGACCTCGAGGAACACCACACCTTCCTGCGGGCAGCTTCTCAGAAGGGGTTGATTCATATACGTTTGTTGATTTCATAGTCTGCACCTGTCAGTCTCAGTGTTCTATCATGTTCCCATTCAAGGGCATTTTCTACTTCTTGCTTCTGTTTTCCACAGTCTGGCTCTGTATCATGAAATGCCATTTACCTAGGATTCACAGAGCCAGCGTTGTCCGGCCTGCCTTCCTCCAGCCCAAGACTCTTACGAATCACTGACAGTGTGGGGGAGGGGAGGCTGCTTATAAAAGGGAACCGGTGTCCTGGAAAGCCTTAGTCCTGCTCCCTCTGCCGATTTGTATGACAAAGAAGTGGTGACAGCTCAGCATTCTCACTCTGGACTGAGGCCATTTGAACCCAAATTTGAACGCCGGCAATGAGAAAACAGCCAGCCTTAAGGAAGAACAAAAGTAAACGTCGCCGCCCTGCCCTGCATTCACGGCCTCCGAATTTTCTCTGCTCTTTCCCGTCTTTTGTTACCTGGGCCAACTGGTCCCCACAGAGCCCCACGACTGCGGAACGACAAGGGCTCTGCGGCTCCCACTCAGGCAGCCCTTTGAGTAAAGAGCACGGGGGCAGCTCTGTCGGGGGCTGCTGGCTTCTCATGGGGGGAGGGGAGGCCTGGGAGAAAAGGGGGAACAGTGGGACATAAACAGAGGGAGTGACAAAGCTGAGAAAGCACGGGTCTCAGCGGATCCCAGGAACCCCCTCCGCCACCCACTCCCCGCAGTCACAATATAGAGCTGCGACCCCTTCCTCGCCCCAAATTTCTGGTTGTTTGACTCCTTTACATAAATGTTGGGGTTGGTAGTTTTCCAGTATTTCTAGCTGGAGAGCATTGAGAAGAGTAAAAAAGGAAATAATGATGGATTTGCAGTCTCTTTCTTTCAGTTCTTCTTCATTCATTGGCTAAGTGTCGGTTGCCTAGGAAACCGCGCGCATCTCGGCGGCAGAGTCGGCTGTCAGGCTACGGGCTGCGAGCTGTGTATTAAGTAAGTGGTGAATGCGGGCGGGCAGTGGGAAAATCTGAACGCTAGAAGCCTTGCGATTTTAATGTGTGCAAGAACATTTATCTTGCTTTGAGAAAATAATGCTTTGAAATTTCACTCCAAATCGGCTATGTAATGCCCCCTTTCTATCAGACTTCAATTAATTAGCACAGTGATTCTGTGGAATATATAAATGCAAAACCACTTGAGAATTTGCCACTGAAAATAGTCTGTAAAATGTGAGCGCAAATAGAATTTTAATAGTTAAGGGGGCATCTTACTCACCTCGGCCACACAACCAGTTATGCACAAATAAAGGTTGGATTTTACTGTACACTGCTGTTTCTACAACTGTCTCAGCAAGGAAGAATTTAGCAATGTTAGTGCCTCATTAAAATTAATAGCAAGTAAGTGATGATGAAATACATTGTTCTGACACCTTCGTGTCTGATATAAAATGACTTAAATGGAGAGAAATTGTGGGTAATAAACAGATGAGAAGAAATGCTGGAGGACCCAGCTGGGAGCGATTTTTTTTTCTGCGTTGACAGCCCCTCAACAGCCTCTTCCCTGGGAGCTACACAGAATAAGGACTGATAAGGGTGGGCAGATAAACCGAAAGACTTCAGGGAGAGGCTTGGCTGTCATCAACACTCAGCATTCCGACGCAAAGCCAGCTCGTTGTGAAAAGGAAAACACGCAGGATCATACTTTCAAACGGGGGAGGGGCGTGGGACGGCCAACGCGGGTGCCGGCTCGGAAGAGGCGGGCGGGGGACGGCACCCGCAGAACATCTCAAAGGAAAGCAGATTTTTAGCCAAAAGTGCTGAGTCCCCAAGGGCACCCAGGCTTTCGGAAGGATGAGGTCCAGCCTCGCTCTATCCTAAACATTTCCCCTAAAAGAAACCCGAAAAGAAAGGGTTCTTTTAACTACATATACTTTAACAAGCGTTTCCACCTCGGGCACTCCGCGGAGACCTGGCTGTGAAACAAGCTGAGAAATAAACCGATCGGTGAGAGTTGCGGGGCTCAGATCCGCTGGACAGCCGCGCGGCGGGCGGCCCCTGCGCCCCAGCTGGGCGCTCACCGCTCGGCGCGCCTCTGCGGCCCTGGCTTGGTTCCTCCCCAGGCCCGAGCGGAGCCGCCGCCCCAAAGTCCGCGTGCTGACACCAGCCGCAGCCCTTTTGCCCGGACGCGGCCACCTTCCCAAGGGCTGGGCGCCTAGAAGCAGGATTCCAGCCTGAGCCCTGCCTTTAACTGGCTGTGTGACCTTGGCATCGCTCGCCCTCGATGCTTCTGCGTCTGTGGGAGCTGGATTAGACACCCGGGGTCAGGTCCCGGGTCCAGGGAGCCCCACCAGCCGGGCCTGTGGGAGGACCTTCCGCCGCTCTGCCCCTCGCCCGACCCCAGCCTAACCCGGACGCCGGCAGCCGCGTCTGGGGACCTCTGCCCCGAGCTGCAGTCCGGGGGCAATGGGTGTTTGAAGGAGGCTGGGCTTTTGTTCTCTCTGTCTCTCTTTGTTAACTGGAATTGGGTTGAAAGCCCCCCTTCCATCCCCAGCGGGAAAGGGAGGCGATGACAGCTTGCTGATAGTTCTGGGAGGGTCTCACTCAACAGCTGCGGGCTCTGCTCGGCCGCGGGAACCCGGGCCATTTCGGCCCCTCTCGCCTCAGGATGAAAAGGGGTCAAGTCACGTTTCAGATGACCCGTCACGGGTCGGGTGGGGGAGGGGCGCTTCATCCATGGAATTGCGAGGAGCCAGGTTCCAGCTCCTTCTCTCTCTCTCTCTCTCTCTCTCACACCCCCCCCACACACACACACATACACGAAAAGTAACAAAGAAATCAGCTCCTGGACACCCTAGAAACTGTCGGTTCGACGGAGTGTGGGGCTGCGCGTCTGCGCACGCGCGCTGTGTGCACCTCAGGGTCCCGGGTGGCCGCCCCCTTGCTGTGCTGCAATGCTCTGGCGCGCCCCTCACCCGCATCAGCAGCACGAAGGTTGGGGACCTCGTGGCTGCCTCCGAGTCCGGCGCCTGATAGAAGATGAGAATGTTAGCAGTGAAGCGGGCGATGACCTCCCTTGGAATCCATCCCCTTAGTGGACAATAGACGAACCGAACCCAAAGAGGGGGGGCGCCCGGGGTGTGATTTTTAAATACTCAGTTGTGGGAGGTATCCCATGCATTTTCGAGCTCTTTGTTCTGCCGCAGCCCCGCCCCCCGAACCCCACCCTCTTTCTGTCCGCTGGACAGTCCACACTGCACCGCCAGCCACACCCACCCCATCGACTCCCAAGGAACAAAAGCCGACCCGCGGGGTGGAGGGGTACTGGGTACCAGCCGGGGACCTATGGACTCTTGGAGAAGGTCGGGCGTGACAGAGGAGACCCTGAGGTCGCCCCACCCCCGGATGCTGCAACCACAGTGAAAGGGAAAATAGGCCTTTAATAGAGACAAAAGAGAGGATGGGCGGGTGCGGGGGGGCGGGCGGAGGGCACCCTGAGGCTCTTGGGCTTTAGGTGTCCGGGGTCACGGCTCTTCAGACCCCAGCATTCTGATTACACAGGACTTCCGCCTGGGGCCTCCTGACTTCTCCCAAGGCTCTGTGTGACCGAGGTTCGGGCGCGGACATTTGTTGCCTTCTGAGGGTTGGGGGAAAGGGGCAGTGGTCTCACCAGGAAACGGGTGGCTTAGGGATCTCAGGCCCTTGGCGGAGGAGGTGCCGCAATCTGCGCCGCCAGCGAAATCCGCGCCACCCCAGCCCTACCACCTGCCAGTACCGGGAGCACAGCGCGCTCCTTTCCGGCGCACCTGACGGCCTCTCCACCTGCTGCAGTCCCCCTGCCCACACCTATCCAGCGCCAGCTCTTCCCCTACACCAGCCTGCCACACTGGTCACCCTCGCCTCGCCACCCTTCCACCCTCGGTTCCTTCACCCACCCCCAATTTTCAGTGCCCAGCTTTTCCACATCCCCCTAGTCCTAGACAATGCGCACTCCCCCACCCTGCTCCTCGCAGCCCCCACTCCTCGCCCGGTCCGCAATCTTGTGCTGATTGGCCGCGGGCCCCTGGTCCAGCCCCCTGGACGGTCCCTGGGGCTCGGAGCATTACGTCAGCGGGGCCTGGAGAGCGCTAGCTCGAAGGGGACTGGGGGGCTCGGGCTGGGGGCGCGGCCTGTGCGGGCCGCCCCGCCCTCCTCGCATAAAAGGCCGAGCCCGCTGGGCCGCCGCTCTCAGCCAGCTGGTTCCCGAGCGCTTTCCCGGTGACCCCGCAGTGGGTGTGTAAGGAGGACGGACATACTGACCAGACGCCGACCGGGACCAGAGGAAGCCAGCTAGCACCATGCGTGAGATCGTGCACATCCAGGCTGGCCAGTGCGGCAACCAGATCGGAGCCAAGGTGGGCGCGCCGCCCGGCAGGGGTCGGGGTGGGGGCGGCGACCTAGCCTAACGCCCCTCGGGGTTCCGGGCGCGATCGTGGTCCTGAGCCGGCCCCGGGCTCCAGAACGCAGACTTTCCCGGCTGCTTTGTGCCGCGGAGCCGGGCGTGGGCCCGGAGGAGACCTTCGGGGAAGGGGGAGGACCCCTGTTAACTTTCTGCCGTAACGCGTTTGGAATCCTGGTCCCTCGGCCTCCCCTTCCTCCTTGCTCTTAACTTAGTCCGGCACGCGGGCCCGGAGAGGACGCGGGTGTGTCCGCGGGGCTGTGCGCGCGGGTCTGCGGGCGGGGCTCGGACGCCGGGAGAATTGATTTTACTCGCTTGAACCCGAGTCGAGCTGCAGGGGAGGGGGCGGAGCAATCGTCTTGAGGTCTCAGGACGTGCTTTGAATATAAACCCCACCTCCTAAAGCTCCTTCGGGTCCCTGTTCCCCCGCCCACCCCCTGGGCGCCGCCGGAGTTCCTGCGCGCCCGCCTCTCCCCGCTGCCCTGGTCGTCGATCCAGTTACTGGTCCCTCCCATCCCCGCCGAGACCCCCACCTCCCGCCGAGAGCAGCTGTTCTCCCGGGGAACGCCCCATTATAACTCCCTGACCCTGCAAACCGCAAGCCCTGCGGCTTGTGCCAGGTCAGGCTACCCTGAAGCTCCTGCACGGTTGGTTGGGTTGTCGGAACTGAGTTGGGGGCTTTTCATTTAGAGTCGTGGCCTCTCTGAGGGGTGGGGCATGGCTAAATGCAACCTTATTCTGTGTCTCAGTTTTGGGAGGTCATCAGCGATGAGCATGGGATCGACCCCACCGGCAGTTACCATGGGGACAGTGACTTGCAGCTGGAGAGGATCAACGTGTACTACAATGAAGCCACCGGTGATTGCCTTTACCCCCCACCCCGGGAGGGGGGACTGACCCCATGAGTGTGGTCCCAGGGGAGGGTGGCCTAGCGGATTTAGGATTCCCACTCTTTCACTGCAGTTTTACAGTGGGCGCCCCTTTGAGAATCCCATGATCCGGTCTTTGGGGGCAACAGCAGTGCCTGCAAGAAGGATGCTGGTACCAGGCCCTCCTCTTCAGAGCTCTCTGCCTGCAGGTCTCAGTCCAGCTCTGTCCCTGCAGGTAACAAGTATGTGCCTCGGGCCATCCTGGTGGACCTGGAACCGGGCACCATGGACTCGGTCAGGTCTGGACCCTTCGGCCAGATCTTCAGGCCTGACAACTTCGTGTTTGGTGAGTGACGGGCGCGGCAAGGGAGTCTCATTTTACGCTGGACACCTCAGGGTGGAGGAGAGTGACTGCCCTAGAGAAAGTATAGAGTTGTGTGCCGGTTTTGTCTTAATAGAAGCTAAAACAAAATGCCTTTCAGTCTCTAATAGCCAGGTTCCTAACCTTCCTTATTTATAATTATGTCCATGACCAAATATTTTAATGTCTGGTCATTTTAGTGATAACCTGAAATAATCTTATCTAAACAGTGACTCATTGAGCTATATTAAAGGGCTTAAGGTAAAAGAGAATTTAACACAATCATCAGTGACTTCTAAAGTCTCTTTCCGCCTGGCAGGCCAGAGTGGTGCCGGGAACAACTGGGCCAAGGGCCACTACACGGAGGGCGCCGAGCTGGTGGACTCGGTCCTGGACGTGGTGAGGAAGGAGTCCGAGAGCTGTGACTGTCTGCAGGGCTTCCAGCTGACCCACTCGCTGGGGGGCGGCACGGGCTCTGGGATGGGGACCCTCCTCATCAGCAAGATCCGGGAGGAGTACCCCGACCGCATCATGAACACCTTCAGCGTGATGCCCTCGCCCAAGGTGTCGGACACCGTGGTCGAGCCCTACAACGCCACCCTCTCCGTGCACCAGCTGGTGGAGAACACGGACGAGACCTACTGCATCGACAACGAGGCGCTGTATGACATCTGCTTCCGCACCCTGAAACTGACCACGCCCACCTACGGGGACCTCAACCACCTGGTGTCGGCCACCATGAGCGGCGTCACCACCTGCCTGCGCTTCCCGGGCCAGCTCAACGCCGACCTGCGCAAGCTGGCCGTGAACATGGTGCCCTTCCCGCGCCTGCATTTCTTCATGCCCGGCTTCGCGCCGCTCACCAGCCGGGGCAGCCAGCAGTACCGCGCGCTCACGGTGCCCGAGCTCACCCAGCAGATGTTCGACTCCAAGAACATGATGGCCGCCTGCGACCCGCGCCACGGCCGCTACCTGACCGTGGCCGCCATCTTCCGGGGCCGCATGTCCATGAAGGAGGTGGACGAGCAGATGCTGAACGTGCAGAACAAGAACAGCAGCTACTTCGTGGAGTGGATCCCCAACAACGTGAAGACGGCCGTGTGCGACATCCCGCCCCGCGGGCTCAAGATGTCGGCCACCTTCATCGGCAACAGCACGGCCATCCAGGAGCTGTTCAAGCGCATCTCGGAGCAGTTCACGGCCATGTTCCGGCGCAAGGCCTTCCTGCACTGGTACACGGGCGAGGGCATGGACGAGATGGAGTTCACCGAGGCCGAGAGCAACATGAACGACCTGGTGTCCGAGTACCAGCAGTACCAGGACGCCACGGCCGACGAGCAGGGCGAGTTCGAGGAGGAGGAGGGCGAGGACGAGGCCTGAGCGCGCAGGTGGAGGCCGGGGAGGGAAGGCCGGGAGGAAAGCGAGGGGGAGGGGGGCTCCCACGGAGGAGAAGCATGGGCTGGGGTCTGGTTCTCTGGTGCTCTTCACTGTTGCCTGCCACTCGTTTTTTTTTTCCTTTTTTTTCTTTTGTAATCTCGATGACATCCAAGTAACATTTGAGATCTTTCTGAGCTACTGTTGTAACAGCTAAAATCACATAAACGTTTGTGTCCTAATGGTCTCCTCTTTTCTGTCTCCTCCTTCTCCGATTGTCAATGTAAATGTAACTTTCAGAACACTTGGTATTGAATCCTGCCTTTGGAAAAGACAAGGGACAGGTAAAAGCTCAAATGATTTTACTCTCTAGCGTGGTAAAATTAAACCAAGCACAGTCATATCCGCCTTAGGCGGGAGAGCAATCTGAATTTTAAGTTGCCTTTAAGGCAATTTTTATTAGCTGAAAGATGCCTCCTTGGAAGCGCAGACTGTGTTCTCACGGAGAAATCCTACACTACCTTTATTTCCTCTCCAAAAAAAAAGTGAACAGTTTCTACATGCGCACAGCACAAAATTCTAAAGGTTGCAGAGTGGAAAGAAGTCTCTCCTCCTGTGCCCCTTGGTACAGTTTGCCCCCGAAGGGCAAGCATTCCTCTATGGTTATCTTTCTTGCACCCTTGCAGAAATATTCCATATGTCTTCAAACCTATGTAGATTTATTCCCTTTTTCCTTTCTTCACACATATTATGATACTAACACTATTCTGCTGCTTTGATTTTTCACTACCTAGTGTATCTTTAAAATACAGAGAGCTGCCTCCTTTCAGTGGATACAGAGTATCCATTATGTAGTTGTGCTGTTTTGTATCTAACCAGTCCCCTACGCAGGGACATGCAGTTGTTTGCCCTTCTAGCCTGTAGTGCCACAGTGAATAGTTTTGTGCATATATCATTCTGTAAACTTCTTTAAGCGGAATTTTCTGCCAAAGGGTATATGATACTATGACATCTTAAGTTGATGAAATCCCCTGTACTTAGGAATAGCCACAGATTTATAAAGTGTTAATACACGAGAATTCTTAAGGAACTTTTCCTCCCAGCAGCTATGTTTATACTATATTACAAGTTATTTGCACACAAGTTAACTACCTTTGAATTTATATGAAGTTATACATTCTGGATTATTGGAGAATATTACTTTAAATAGGTAAACCACAATCATTTTTGGTTTATTGCATTCTTACCATGAAGCATTGGGATTTGGGATTTGAACCCAAGCCTGCCTCTAGATTGGAACTGAGTCACTAAAGAAGCTGTGGGTTTTTAACAACTGACTTTCAGCAAAAATTATGTGCTTCTATGGGATCAATTACATTTTGTCAAAATGGACCAACGCTCTGCCTTAATCGGGGCCGCCAGTTTCACATTTTTGGAAGAGAAGCAGAGTGTCAGTAATAAACACATGTACAAAATGTACTTACAAACCCTGGTAGGAAGACAAAGACACCAAAAAACTGTAGATTTATGATTTTTCTAATTTTTAGACAAATTCAAAATGAAAGAAAATATCACCTTAAATCTGATGCTGTATTTATTTCACTCTACTTGGTTCTACTCCTACTTAAGTTTTTGTTTGTTTGTTTTTTGCTTTTAAGAAGAAGGAGGGGAAGGAGGAGGGCGAGGAACAGGAGGAAAAGGAGGAGGAAGGCGAGGCTGGATCAGGGATCTACACATTACAGTGGCTGATGTATGTCTGACGTATATTTGAAAACAGTTTCAAAGAAAAAGTGTGAGCTGTGTCACTCCAAATAGTGTGAAATAAGGTAACTCTCTCAAATGGCCCCCTAAACGGCAGTGGGCAGCAGTTCACTTTATGACTATTATCCATCATGAAAACCAGACCCAGTGACGAGGACCAGCGGCTTCTGGTTCAGTTTTCTACATTTAACAGTGAACAGCAGGTGCCTTGCCTGCTGAGCCTCTGTAAAGTTTCCAACAACCTCACTGAAGGGGAACATTGGCTTCAAGTGCCCTGGACACTTAGGTCAGCCACCAGGACCCCCTGGATCTGCCCTTGGCCATGCCTTCCCCACAGCCTGTCAGACACACGATCCGCCACTTTGGAGAAGGGAGGGCATGCCGCCAGGTGCCTCTTGGCAGACTGTCCGTGTCCTGCTTCTCTTTCCACCTTGTGAGAAAAGAGGGGACAGGAGGCACAAAGCAGGCCGGGCTGCCAGCCTGTCGGCACACTCAGGTGCACACACTGCGAGGACTCCCTCCAGCGTGATTAGAACAGAGGTGCCAGACTGACCTGGCAAACAGATGCTCTGGGCAAAGCTTGTAAAGCCCAGTTGTAAAATCTTAACTTGAAATACTTAGCAAGACAACTCAAGAGCAGGAACATGCACAGACTAACACCCGGATTAAGAGACACTTTTTGAAACTGTTTCCTTTGTTACATTTCCATTGTGTAATGGGATTTGGTGATGGTGGTGATGGTATGTTTTCAACGCCGTTTCTGCAAAGGGGTTATTCCATCCCTCCCTGATGTGCCTCCACAGGTGGTGATGCCACCTGGCGGATGTTCACTTCTGAGCAGGCACAGTGCCCAATTTATAAGACCCACTGGGGTGTGATGTAAGATTCAGAGGTTGGGGTTAGAGAGGGCAAGTTGGAGTCACCCCAAGACTCTGAGAGAATGAGAACCCCAGTGTGCTGCAAATTTACCTGCACCCCTACATCAGCCCCAGAGATGATCTAAGATGATCTCCCATTTCATCACTTAAAGTGTTAGGTTAAGAGAAACTTGAAGTAAAAGTAACCTTAAGAGATCATCTAGTTTGACTTCCTCGTGTAAGTAAGGAAACGGAGGGTTAGAGAATTTTGTCTCAGTTCACAGAACTTTCTGTACAAATCAGATTTCAGATTTTGTCTTTTCTCTGAGGCTGCACCTCTCAGGTCCCACGGTTTACAAGGCCACACGAGGATTATGAAGACGGGAAAGAAAAATGTTCCGGCTTCAAGGAACAACCCTACGGTGCCCCTCGGCCCACGGCTCAGAAGTGCCGAGGGTGTTGTCTCTGACGGGGTCACCACAGGCCACGCAGGATCACCTGGTTCTAAAACACCACATGAACATGCCCTAATGCAACTACGGTTGCAAGAAGAATATTCCATTGGGGCTAGTTATTGTGAAAATGAGTGGGAAGTTCACGAATATTCTTTAGGGGACTGCCTTTTACACAGCCCCATTTTAGTTAAGATGCGGCCTGTGTGCTAGACAACGCTGCTTGACAGCTCGTATAATGCTGATTTCTTTCCAGTGTGTAAGGAAGTCTCCGGCCAGGTCATGCCTCTAAATGCCTTAAAGCTGGGCCATTCACCGGAAAAGACTCACTCGTGCCTTTGCTTCTTAGGGGCGTCCACCCTCCCTCACCCTCATGCTTTCCTTCAGGCGCGCTGGCCGACAGGGACCCGGAGAAGCTGATTTCCGTGCAGTCTGTTTCCTCAGACTGCTGCACAGTCACTTTTTCTTTTGCTATTAATTGAGGTATAATTCACAGGACACAAAATGTACCATTTAATAGAGTACAAGTCTGGGTTTTAGTCCATTCACAGAGATGTGCGAGTATCACCATATGTAATTCCAGAACATTTCCATCACCCATACCCATCGGCAGCCCCTCTGTCCAAACTGACGGACATGTAGCTTGTCTCCACTTTCTAACCGTTGAGAACAACACTGCTAGGAGCATGCATGTACACGTTTTTGTGTATGTTTGTTTCCATCTCCCCCGGGGTGTACACCCAGGAGTGGTCACGGGGAACAACTGTGTGTCGATGATCACCGTGACTCCCACCTGGGGGTGCACGTGCTTTCAGATTCGCCCGGAAGGATGGACCCGAGATCAGACAAGCCTTCGGGCTTCGTACGTGTACATCATCTAGGTCTCAGCACAGTAGTTTAGAAATGGAGGGACCTGGCGAGATGGGATATGACTCCATCACTTTGTAAATTAGGAAATGAAGATGCCAATTAAGCAATGTGCTCGGGTCAGTGTCCAGTTGAGGCTGATGTGCAGCCGCTAACACAGGGGTTAGAGTTCCTGTTTTCCTCTAACTTTAGTCTAGAGACACCCAGTGCAGGCTGTGTGCACCCCCACTGTGTCCTCTCTGCTCTGCCACCGCCCCTGCTGGTGGCTTTCAACCTCGCGTTCTCCCCAGGCTGCGCGGCGACCACTGCACCTCTCGTCACAGTATCGACTTCTGCCAGGAAGGGAGGAGAAGGAGGGAAAAGAGGCACCTTCCAGCTGGTGAAGCCACCTTAGAGATTTGTGCCAGGGGCCCCCTCAGTGGCCTCTGCTTGCACCTCGCTGGCCATGCTTTTTTTGCAGGAGAGCAAAGTGGTCTTGACGCACACACTACCCCTCCCACCCCCACCACCAGCCTAGAGGTCTTTCAGGAAGCAGTGGAGAGTGGACCCTGGATGGGCAACCTGAAGTTTCTTCCATAACCACAGCGGCTCAGAAGTGACACTAACCCAGGTCTCATGCTCTCTGCAGACATGAGTTCGCAAGGTGCTTCATGCTAAGAGTCCCCATTTTCTAAAACGGGGAGCTGAAGACTGTGTCAAAGATTTTTTGATCCATATTTCTGGATCAAAATGTTTACTCCCCTTACTTCAAGGCCTTCCTAACTTTTAGTTAACTGACGACAACACGTACCCGTGACTTCCAATGAAATCCCTTTCAGTGATCTCGAGTGAAATGGTCATGTCAGCTTGCACCGATCGTGAACATGTTTTGGCCAAAGCAATGGGACTCTTTTCATGAGTATGTTCACTGTGACTCGCACACCTAGTCACTGAGGAGAAAGCACCAAGACTACTTTGGTGAGCTGGGTGGGAGGAAAGGGCACAGGTGCACACTGGGCGTGAGCAGCTGCGGGGTCACCTGGTCACGGGGACCACGTGCCCAGGATGACAAGGGTAGACGTCAGGGAACAATGCAAGTCAACAGGCTGGAGGGCCAGCCGTGCAGGGAGTCTGTGGGTGACCCACCTCCAGAAGCAGCTGGGCCCCTGGGAGGACAGCTGAGAGGGACCAGCCTTTGGAGGCTAAGACAGGAAGAATTAAGCACTGAGTAGGTCAGATCACTCAAAGATAAAGCTCTGACTATTCACAACAGCCAAGACATGGAAGCAACTTAAATGTCCATCAACAGAAGACTGGATAAAGATGTAGTGTATACACATACACACACACACACACACACACACACACACACACACACACACACACACAGGAATACTACTCAGCCATAAAAAAGAATAAAATAATGCTATTTGCAGCAACATGGATGAACCTGGAGATTGTCATACTAGGTGAAGTAAGTCAGAGAAAGAAAAATACCATACACTATCACTTATATGTGGAATCTAAAAAAATGGCACAAATGTACTTATCTACAAAACAGAAACAGAAACAGAATCACAGACACAGAAAACAAACTTATGGTTACCAAAGGGGAAAGAGTGGAGGCGGGATAAACTCGGAGTTCTGGATTTGCAGTTCTATATAGATAACTGGGACTTTTCTATAGATAACTACCATATATAAAATAGATAAATAACAAGGATCTACCGTAGAGCACAGGGAACTATATTCAATACCTTGTAATGGCTTATAGTGAAAATATGAAAAGGAATATATATATATATACACATATATATGTATATATATAACTGAATCACTTTGATGTACACCAGAAATTCACACAACATTGTAGACTGACTCTGCTTCAATTAAAAAAAAAACAAAAAACGATAAGGCTCTGAAGAGCAAACGGTAGCTCAGTGAGCCAAAATCTAGAGAAGCAACTGTCCAGCCTCTGCTTTCTGTTAGCCCTCTGGGTGGACAGGCGTGGTTTGAGGGTCTTGTTTACAGGAAAGGGGCGGGATCAACGTGTGCCAAGTGCCAGGAATGTTCCTGCAGAGACGCCAGTGCAGAGGGGAGAGATCTCAATTCTGCCATTTGTTAACTTTGGGATCTTTAACAAGTCACTTCACCTCTCTAATATCCTTGATAAAATCATGTTCTTAATATCCACTTGCACAGAGGATTCAACGGCGCTGAGGCACGGGCAGTGATGAGAGAGTGACGATAGCCAGTATGTACTGAAGAGGTGGTGCTGGCTACACGCTGGTCTCACTTCATCCTCTCCGGGATACTGTCTCATTTAGGTGCTTTTGATTGTGTCCAAAATCAATTCAATATCTCCTTTCAAAAGGGGTTAAGGTTGGGAAAATATCACTCTCATAATTTAGGAGTCCGGGGACAGAACTTTCCGGCTCCATCATGGTTGCCTCTGGAGCTGCTGAACACATCAGGATGGTGTCCGGGTTCCACCTTGGCTTCCTGGGGTGGCAGTGTCTCCCCCACCCCACCCCGGTGGTAACTTTAGGTCCTTTCCACTCTGCACCTGGAGACCCAGAGACAGAGAAAAGAGGAACCCAGACTGGCCAGACAGGGGTCACAGGCCCATCCCTGGATCAGTCACGTGGTCAGAGAAAAGGGAGGCTGGCTGACCAGACTGGATCACTGCCCTCCTATGAGGTGGACGAGGAAGGACCACGTGACTGGCCCTTTGGTCTCATCCTTTGGGGAACTGACCACTCCCGAAAGAACTGGGGTTAAGTAACTTGCCCCCAAATCTTCCAGCTCTAAGTGCGGGACCTGCATAAAAACCTTGGGGTTTTCTGACTCCAAAGTGCATGATGTTTGTGATATAACACCAAAAAAAAAAGTGAGTGTGGTCCATTTAAAAAGGGATGCTCTCGGGCAGCACTGAGGGTGAGGGCCCCATTCGGAGAGAAGCCAGCCTCCAGACGCTCCCCCTGCCTTCAGGCGCGCGTCTCCATCCGAGGCCCTTCGCCGCTGTCTGCCAACCCCCTTCCCTCTCTGTCTCTTCTCACTTTCTCTAAGACTCCTCCAACTAACAGTGCTGTGTTTCCCCACCTCCCGCCTCCACCGTCGCACATGCCTTCATTCTCCCCAGAATATCCTCACTCACTCCTCTTCCCCATGCGCTCTCCCGCTCGCGTCGCGTCTAGGGGCCGCGCCCCCTGAGAAAGCTCCCTTTACTCTGACCCGCTAAGGGGCACGTTCTTTGCCTTCTGTCATCGGAAGAGCGCACTCCTAGGAAGCAGGCGGCCTCGGTGCGGGTCCGCCCTTTTCACTTCGCTTTTCCTGTGGGTTATGAGTGTTTTATTCCACTTTTGTCTCCACTGTTGACTGGCGTGTGTTTGTGCTTTCAGTGGTTGCTCTAGGATTTATAACATCAATCTTTAATTTACCTCCATCTACCTTCAAATAAACCTTTTTTGCCTTGTGCGTAGGGTGAGATCCCCACAACAGTGTGGTTCTTGCCTCCTACGCTTTTGTAGCCACACAGTTTATTTTCACATATTTTTATTGCATTGGCTTTAAACAGTTATAGTTTTACTTAAGAGATTAAATACTAAGAAAAATCTATTTATCTACATAGCTACCAATCTAGGCCTCTTCTTCTGTTTGGGTGAGTTACACTTCCTTCTGCCTGAGAAACTTCCTTTAACATTTCTTGTAGCACAGATCTGTTGGCCACAAATCTCTCAGCTTTTATTTGGCTGGAAAAGTCTTCATTTTGCCTCCATCTTGAAAGGGATTTTCACAGGATGTAGAACTTCAGGTGGACAACTTGTTGACTGTCAGCACTTTAAAGACATTACTCCATTGTCTCCTGATCTGTGCTGTTTAAGACGAGATGTTATCAATAATTATCAACTTTGCTTCCCTGCATGTGATGGTTTCTTTTCCTGTCTGGCTACTTTTAAGTCAATATCCTTAAGATGATCGCTATTTTCCAGCAGTTTTAATATGATGTGCCTTGGGGTGGTTTTCTCTGTTTTATTCTACCTGGGATCCCTTGAGCTCCCTGAATCTGCAAGCTTATAGTTTCCATTGAATTCATAAAAATTTCCACCATAATTTCTTCAAATATTTTTCTATCCCCCTACTTTGTTTGGGATTCCAATTACATGCATTTTAGACTTCTTGACATCATCTCACAGTTTAGTGAAAATCTGCTCATTTTTTGTTCACTCTTTTTCTCTGTGCTTCGAGTTTTGGCTGCTGTTCCTTCCATTCACTGGTCTCTGCAGTGTCTAAACTGCTGTTAGTCTCATACAAGTATTTTTCATCTCATATTTTTAATTTATAAAAAATAAATTTATTTAATTTAAATTAATAGGTTTTTAATTTCTAGAGGTTCTATTTGTGTCTTCTAAAGTGTTTCCATTCCTCTCCTCTTCATGTCCATGCTTTCCTCTACTTCCTTGAATACATGGAGCATGCAATAGACCAGCTGCTTTATGGTCCTTGTCTGCTCATTTCGTCATCTTTGTCATTTCTAAGTCTGTTTCTTTAATTGGTCTTCCTCATGGTTATGGGCCATATTTCCCTGCTTCTTCATATCTTCTGATTGGATGACAAACACTGTGAGTTTTATGTTGTTGAGTGCTGGATTTTGTTATAGTCCTTTAAATGTGGCGGGACTTTGTTCTGACACACAATTACTTTACTCGGAATCGGATGGATCCTTTTGAAACATGCTTCTGAGCTTTACTAGGTAAGTCCAAAGTAGTCTTTGATCCAGGGATAATTTCAGCCCACGATTACGGCCATGCTTCTGCATTATGAGGTGTTTCCATTCTAGCCAACAGGAACACAAATTACTCCCAGCTCTGTGTGAGCTCTTGACGTGTTTGGTCAACTGCTTTCCAGTTGTTCTTTTTCCCCCATTCTTGTAAAGCAGTAGTTTCTGGTCTTGCTTGTGCTCCTTAGTTCTCAGCCAAAGACTCGCGAGGACCTGTCTGCAGGTGTCCAGAGCTCACTCTGTGAGGTTCCTTCCACTTCTGCGTCTGCCCTGTGCTTCTGCCTGATGTGGGCCCTCAGAGTTCTGATGTCTCACTCCTCAACTCAGTGGGATCACCGAACACCGTTTGGGTTCCATGCCTGCCCTGCAGTCTGGAAACTGCCCTAGAAGGTCAGTTGGGACAATCATATGCTAGCTTCATTTCCCTTTCCTCAGCAGTCAGTCATTCTTTGCCTGGTGTCCAACATCTTGAGAACCATTATTTCACACATTTCCCCCAGTTCTGTAGTTGTTTCAGTCGGGAGGGTAAATCCAGCCCCTGTTGTTCCATCTTGGCTGAAAGTATAACTCCTCTCTTCATTTCTTTTTGATTAAAATATAGGTTTTTTTCCCCTTCCATCTACTAATTCTCTTATGGTAGTATCTGTCCTATGTATTTGCTCCTGTATTGCTTTTAGTTTGAACTTCATTTATGATTTTTTTCTTTATTTTTACTTTTTTTCTCAGTTCTTTCACCTATTTACAAATATTTCTTTTCCCAAGAATTTCATTTCAGAGTTTTCTCATTTTAATTTTTTTCCTCCCAAATCTGTTTTCCTTTGCTTGATTTTTTTTTTCTTTTTTTTAGATATTTTGAGATTGTAGGTGACAGTTTTCATCCGTTTGGAATTATTGTCTCTCTGGCGCACTCTCACCACCTGTAGAGACATTATTCTGCTTCTAATTCTTCCTGCTTTTATTAATAATTTTGTATGGGATTTGATCATTGTCTTTTTCTGTTGCCCTTTTTAAAGTGAAACTGGGGGAAAAAAAAAAAAAGCGAAATGGGTTTTCCTCTGGTTTCAGGAGTAAAAGCCAGGCCAGGCCAGTTTAAGAGCTAAGTGGCTCTACAGCTCCCCCTTTGGTTGTTTTCAGAAAGTGATTTATTTTTCTTAGATAAGTTTCTGAGATCTTCAGTGCTGCCTCCCTCATTTTTACCTGGATCTTCTCTTTCCTTCGCTGCTATGAATCCCATCTTCTGTATTACGGACTCTGCTTCCAGTGGCTTTTCTTCCTGTAAGGCTTGTTCCAAAAGGGAATTTTGATTTTTTTAGTTTGCGAGTTCACAGGGTTAGTTTCTTGGTCTGTTTTTCGGCTGGGGAGGTGAGGGGACGATGATGAGGGAGACTCACAGCCACGGTCCCACCGCCACTGTCTTCCAAGGAGCCTAGAATCCAGGAATCTCCAAAGTTGCGTAGTTTCAGTCGTCGTGCTTCTATTTCATCTTCTGTTTATTTCAACAACTACTACTGGGCACCTGCTATGTGCCCGACACTGTGCTAAGAAGACAAATATGAATAAACGTACTCCAGCCTTCAAGGAGTTTCCAAGCTGGTGGGAGCAGGCAAGTAGAAGCACAACTAAGCATGACCAGGCTGCAGGAGATGCTGTGAGGTTGCCATGGAAACCATAGAGGACATGACTTACGCTCATTGGTTTGAAATCAGGCCAATTTCCACAGAAAAGCAACATTTACATCCCCCCCACCAAACCGGAAGGTCTGCTGTGACTCACATATTGATGAAAACCAGGGTTCTCTTAGGAGGGTGACAGGCTCATTTAAACAACAGCTCTTGAAACAGCCAAGCTACATTATTACAGAAAGTGCAGCTGCAGCATTCATGCTGGCTCCTTCACAGAGCTGCCTGCTTCTCACCGTAACCATCAGTCTGGCCTCCTTTGTCTTTGCTTTGCCTTCCTCCTCCCCCAGCAATCCGGACAGGTCTTGGGGAGGGAGGCAGGATGGTGCAGATTTCTCTCCAAGGGAGACACCCCAGATTGTATCTTTCTGTTCTTCTGCTGAAAAGTCCACTTATATTCTTGACCCATGACGGTCATCCCCCGCCCTGCACCCCCAGCACCGGGGGAGGCTCCCAGACTGGCTCCACAGCCGGCGTTTCTCATAATCACACCCCTTTGCTTGGATATTCTCATAAAAAGCCAGCGGGCTGATGTGTGTGCTGGCACAGGAAGCGGGCAGGCTGCCATCCACCCAGCTTTCACCCAGAGCATCTCTGTGGGCAGACCCTTCATTATCCAGCACCAGTGCGTGTATCCTGCTTCTGTTCATATAGTGAATTGTGGGGTGTTTTTTGTTTTAGCGTTGAATCCAGTGTTCAATTACGCAAAAGGTCAACTGGAGATTTTAAAGAGACTTAGAAGATGTGGTTATCTTTGAGAACTGGCAGTGTTTCCTCAGTCCATGCTGCAATGGCTTCCTACAGGCCCAGAAGCTCAGGAGTCACCCCTGAATCCAGGAGGCGGGAGGAAGATGGGGTGAGCTGAGGCCTTATCCCATGTCAGTCCAGCCATGTCTGTCCAGGGTGGGGGCGGGGGGGGGAGGGAATGCCTGCTGAGGGTGAACACAGCCAGAGATGCTGACTAACAGGACAAGAAGGAGGAGGACCAGAGTCCAGGAGAGAAGGGATCAGTGGCCCTCAGCTGACCCCACCCCGCCCTCTGGGTGCCTGGTCACCTCTACACGAGAGAGGGCACCCCCTGACGCACACCCAGGCCTCAAGGCAAGTCCCTGCTGGGTCAGCACCACTCCTGGCTGCTAGGGCTCCACTGACACCCCACCTCCTCAGCCAGGCGAGGGAATCCCTTTCGCAAGGAAAGTTTCATAAGACGAGGTTAGAAACTTCCTTGAGGAAACTAGGAATTCTAGGGCTTGGAAGCAAAGGACTTCCAAGTTCCAGGGTTCTTGTCCTAACTCAGCTGTCTCCCAGACAGCCTCCCCTCCCGTCTGCTCCTCCTGACTTGGACTCTGTCTGAGCTCGCCGCCCACTGGGAAACTCAGTCACTCAGACCACAGCAGGCCTGGGACAGAGCCCCCAGTCCTCTGGGCACCAGCTCCTCTCTCTCTCACCCCCAGGCATGGCCCGGCCATTCCGTTTTGTGCCCTCAGTGACCCCTGGACAACTGAGGTGAAGCCACCCTCCCTTGGGACTTCTTGGATAAAGCCTTTAGCTACCTCTCTCCTGGAGGTCTCAGGCCCTGGCCCACTCCCCCGCCACCTCTGCCCACTTCTTCAGTCCTGTCCAGCCTTCCTCACTCACAGCTGACTGCCCACGGTAGTTGCATCCTTCAGGGAGGTCCTTCTGCATGTCCCAGTGGCTCAGGCCAGACTCCAGGCCTGGTCCTCCTGCAGCCGTGGGGACTCCGTGGGGCCCTTGGGTTCCTGAGAACAGTCTACCCACAGCAGCATGAACCACCAGGTTCTTTCCACATCTTAGCTTTCTTCACCCGTTTTCAGACCACTCACTACGTCTCTGGCTCCTCCTGAGTGGTTCCTCCAGCCTTTAGCTCGTACATCCAGCAGTAAGTGACAAGAGCTCTTTGGCAAAGTTTTTGACGAGTCTCAGGCAGCCCTGCCACTAGGGCCCAGATGCAGGCAGGCATCACTCCACTTACAAGCCCCGGGAATCGGGCAAGTACCTAATGCCTCTGGGCTTCCGTTTCTGCACCCGTGAAATAGGAACGGTCGTCATGACTGCTCCAAAGGTCAAGTTCAAATGCAGCACCTAGAACAGCGCCTGGGACTTGGCAGCGCCCGATATGCTCACCAGTAGCCGTGGTGGTTGATTACACCCAAGGCGGTGAGGACGGTCGCCTCCTGAACAGAGTGCCTCTCGCCCTGTCTCCTCAGGATGCACTCAGGTTGTGAGCAGGAGATGGTGACACCACATAGGAACCGAGGAGGGGGCTCTGGGCACCCCCGAGCTGTAAGGCTGCACCATAAGCAATTGCTGGAGCATGGGGAGGGAGAAAACTCTACATTTCTGTTCCTGTGCCCCCACGTTTGTCCTTGAGCAGGAGGAGCTGGGGACAGTGGGACTTCAGGTCCCCTGGCTCCCCCGCCAGGTTCTCCGGACGATTCAGCACAGTGGGGAGAGCTTCTGCATCTCCAGTGGTCCCTCAAACTCTGAACTGCCTGCTCCACTGGGCATCTCCATAAAATGCAGATTCTGATTCAGTCCGTCTAGGGTGGGGCCAGGAATCCTACATTGCTTTCTTTCTTTTTTTTTAATGTTTTTTTTTTAAATGGAAGTACTGAGGATTGAACCCAGGACTTTGTGCACACACTCTGTCACTGAGCTATACCCACCACCTCGCCTAACTACTTAAAATTTTTTAATTTTTTAATTAAATTTTTAATTAAATTTTTTAAATTAAAATTAAAAAATTTTTAGTATAATTTTAATTTTTAAAATGAAAAAAATTTAATTATTTATTTTTAAATCCTACATTTCTTTCTGTCTTTTTTTTTAAATGTTTGCTTTTTATTTCTAACTACTTTCTTTTTTAATGGAGGTAGTGGGGATTGAATTCAGGACCTCATGCATGCTAAGCATGCAACCTACCATCGAGCAATACCTACCACCTCTTCTAACCACTTAAAAAATTTTTTTAATTTACATTTTATTATTGAAAAAATTTTAATTTAAATTAAAAATGTTTTATTTTATTTTAATTTTTAACTTTTTAAATTAAAAATTTTTAATTATTTTTAAATCCTACATTTCTTTTTTTTTCTTTTTTCTTTTAATTTTATTTTTTATTGAAATATAATTGGTTTACAATGGTAGTTTCAGGTGTACAGCAAAGCAATTCAGTCATACATGAATATATATTTTTTTCAGATTCTTTTCCATTATACATTATTACAACAAATTGAATATGGTTCCCTGTGTTCTTAAATCCTACATTTCTAACCAGCGCCCAGTGATGCTGCCGCCCCACTGTCCTGGGGGGCGGGGTCCAAGGGTGACGTCGGTGGGGTGTGAGAGTTCTAGCTCCCGAGATCCCAGGATGAATCTGCCCCTTGCAACATGAGCATATTAAAAACAAAACAGAGCCCTCGGCAGCAGAGCCTGCAACATCTGTGCCACATTTCCATGCCCCCACCTGCCTGAAGGGTTTCATAACCTTCACTTTTTGCTGCCAGCCCACTAAGCCTATTCAAAACGAGTTTTTTCTTCCTGTCTTTCATGGACCATTCACTGAACAGACGTATACGGAGCGCCTTCACGTGAGAGATGCTGTGCGACCAAGAGCAGCCCCAGCCTATGCTCTGTGCTGCGGTGGGAGTCACTCTCAGAAATGAAAGGCGACCCTGGTAGCTCTCCTCTTACTCTCCTGTTCCCCACAGCAGGGAGGGCGAGGCCCTGACGCAGCATTTCTAACACCTGCTCAGGTGGGCTCAGCCCTCCCGACGGCCCACCTGCCTCTGGCCAGAGCCTCACCCACTGCCCAGCCTCGGCTGCAGCTCCCGCCCTCCTCCCACCCCCGTTCCCCCCAGGGAGTCTTCTCTGAGCACCAGCTGAGCCCCTGCACCCCTCGGTTTAGACACGTTTACACTGAAAGTCTGGTTTTCTCTCTGCCAAACTGGCCATTTCTCAAGGGTGGGGAAATATCTCAGTTATCTCACCATCAACACCTTTTTGCTAAACTGCGTCTTGGTGTAAGCACTCCGCCACCTGGCAGGAACTCCTGCCTGTGGGTTTTCCCACTGGAGATGCCCAGGGTGTGACCTGCTTCCAGGTCCTCCGCCCTGGCCGCCCTGGCCGGGCTAGAGACTGCTGAGGACTGAAGATGTTCCAGGTGCCTGTGCGTCACTTGGGCAGGTAACCCTTTATAGCCCAGCTGTCAGGACAGCATCCCTAAAGCCTGCCAGGTCAGGGTGGGGAGAACACCGAGCAGGCAGAGGAGGCCACGTTCCTGCCATCTGCCAAGAGCCCCGAACCACGGAGAAAGGGAGGCAGCCAGGGCCTCAGACCCCCCTGGAAACCCCTCAGCTGTGGATCTAATGAGATGAAAAGGGAATTCAAAAGCTCTGAGCTTCTAAAACTAGTTCTCTCTTACTTCAACTAATGTTCAGAACAGTTAATCTTTCCTAACTTGGCGGCTTTGGAACAATTTCACTTTCATGTCATTGAATTGCTAAAAATCCACTCTTTCTTTTTATGAGAAAAGGGTTATGGAAAAGATTTGATTTTCTTGCTCTTCTCGTGAAATCTTCCATTTGCAACCTCCATACATATCAAAACCACACATACGTGGAAACACAAAAGACTCTAAGTAGTTAAAACAATTTTGAGAAAAACTGAACAGGAGAAATCAGGCTCGCTGGCTTCAGACTATACTGCAAAGCTACAGTCATCAAAACAGTATGGCACTGGCACAAAAAGACACGGAGATCAACAGAACAAGATAGACAGCCCAGAAATAAACCCATGCGCTTAAGGTCAATTCACCTACGACTAAGGAGGCAAGAATATCCAATGGAGAAAAGACAGTCTCTTCAATAAGTGGTGCTGGGAAAGCTGGACAGCTGCCTGTGAAAGACTGAGACGGAGCACTCCCTGACACCACGCACAAAAATAAACTCAGCATGGATTAAAGACCTAAATGTAAGGCCAGAAACCACAAAACCTCTAGAAGAGATAGTAATCAATCAATATTTTTGTTATACAAGAGAATCAGTTTCCTAATATTAAAGCCACTGTCACTTGGATCTACTGCTTTTTTCAGCCAAAAGCATCTTTGATTTCTCAAGCCACAAACCTGAATACCAGCCTCCATCTTGGGTTCTGGGGAACGGCAAACCCAACCACATTTCCTCCCACCAGCCTGCTGTGCCAGCCAGAGAGTGGAAACAGCAGAGGCACGTCCAGACTTGAGAGGTGCCGAGAGCCCCTGGGAGCCTCGCTGGGCCCCAGCACAGCGCAAGAGAGCTTCAGAAAGTCCCTGTGTTTTCACTGGGAAGGGCAGAGGCAGCTGGGAGAGGGCCAGGAGAACCAGGGAGACATTACTTAGACAACAGGTGTACTAGTCAGATTAGTCAGGGCTCTCCAGAGAAACAGAACCAACAGAATATACAAAAAGAGATTCATCAGGAGGAACTGGCTCACACAGTTATGGAGGCAAGGAAGTCTGTGATCTGCCGTCTACAAGCAGGAGATGCTGGACAGCCAGGCGTGTGGTTCCAGTCGCAGCCCCAAGGCTGGACAGTCCAGAGGCTGACAGTCCAGAGCGAGGTCGAGGCAGGAGGAGACTGATGTCCCGGCTCAACAGTCAGGCAGAGAGAGTGAAGCTTCCTCCCTTCCTCCATCTGTGTCCTCCTCAGGCCTCTGACGGACTGGGCGATGCCCACCACACTGGAAAGAGCACCCTGCTTCTCTGTCTACGGATGCAAATGCTGATCCCATCCAGAGTCCCCATCACAGACTCACTGAGAAACCCAGGGTCCAGTCAAGCTGACACATACAATTAACTATCACACTGGGACCGGGCAGGATAAGTCAGCAGGAACTTTCCCATGGGAGACGACAGGGGAACGTGAGCACCTGAAAGGTGTGGGCGTGGGTATGTGACAGTGAAGGGGGAGTGCAGGCCCCACCCTCACCCCCACCCCACACACCCTGGCATCACCTACACCATCTCCGCCTTAGAATCAGCCTCAGCGGGAAGAGGATAGGGTGAAACCCTGAGTTGATGGAGGGTCTTCTGAACTGACAAAGACTGACCCACAGCGACCAAGCTGGGGCTGTTTCCGCCAAACAGAGTAGGGGCTCTTGAGATAGAAATTGAGGTTGATTTTAGAAAATTTAGAAAACTTTAAAGAAAATTTTAAGAAACATCCATTTTTAGTTTATGTACTAAAACTCATATTCTCTAACCATGGACATCATCAAATTCAAAAATTTTGTCAACCTGATGAGAAATGGCATCTTGCTGTTATTTTATTTACATTTCTTAATTACCAGTGAGGACAGGCATCATTCATATGGTCCTGGGGGCACCATCCTCCCTGGGCTCTGCATGCACCACAGTTACCGCTCACGGTGCAGGACACTGTAGGGCTGGCAGACGCACCCCCGGCCTCAGAGACGGCTGCTGCTGCTTGCACCTTCAGCCTGAGTAGGTTCAATTTGTCAAGCATCACACAGACCACCTGGGATGAACGCCCCTCGCTCAGGCCGACCCTCTGCCCTCTGTGTGTGTGTATGCTGTTTATCGTGGAGGCAGAGCCCGGTTCTCACCCGGGCACCGACCTGTGCGCCTTCCTGCTGCCCCGCCGTCAGCTGCTGGGAACAAGGCCGCGGCACCGGGCTCAGTGTGCCCGGGGTTTTGCTACCTCCCACACCTCTCTTCTCTTCCCCGATATTCTAGTAAAATCAACACGGACTTCTTTGAATCTGGATCCCACGTGTACAGAGACAAGTAACTCTCCACGTCGCGCTACCTCTTTTCTGTGTTCAATGGCCTCAGTGGGCCTGCCTGCAGGGCTGATGCTCATTTATGAGTTACTTTTATTAAAACCAAAATGGTGCCCAGGACAAAGAGGGCTACCTCACATCTCACCACTCTAATGCAAGAGTTAGTTTCTTTTCAAAAAATTTTAGCATCTAATCCTTGTTCAACAACACAGACTTCTACCCACTTGTAATGCTGAATCGCTACCTAAGCGTTTCCCCTGAAGCGCTGGACATCCATCTGCTACATTTTGTCTGCAAACATGATAAATCACAGGAACAATGGTGTTGTGAATCTGCAGAATCCTTGGCAGTTGTAGAATTCAAATATCTCATCTCTTTATTCTACTTTTTCCATTTATTTATTTATTTATCCACTAGTTTATTCAACAAACATTTATGGTGCTAGGCAGTGAGGGTGCACATACTAACAAGGCAGACACTGACCCTACCCCTAAGGAACTCACAGCGTAGGAGGGAGACAGACAGCATCATGTAATTTCCAGGCACTGACCCATCTGAGCTGGGCATTTATGCTAGATTTGCACAAGCATCAAAATAGAGAATACCTATTTGGTGCAGCCACTATAGAAACCAGTATGGAGATTCCTTAAAAAACCAAACATAGAGCTACCATACGATCCAGCAATCCCACTCCTGGGCATACATCTGGAGAAAATGCCAATTCAAAAAGATATGTGCACCCCTGTGTTCATAGCAGCACTGTTACAATAGCCAAGACATGGAAACAACCTAAATGTCCATTGACAGGTGAGTGGATAAAGAAGCTGTGGTATATTTATACAATGGAATAGTACTCAGCCATGAAAAAGAATGAAGTAATGCCATTTGCAGCAACATGGATGGACCTGAAGATTGTCAAACTAAGTGAAATAAGCCTGAAAGAAAAACGCAAGTACCATATGATATCACTTATATGTGGAATCTTAAAAAATGACACAAATGAACTTATTTACAAAACAGAAACAGACTCACAGACATAGACAACAAACTTATAGTTACCAAATAGGAAAAGGAGGGGAGGGATAAATTAGGATTTGGCGATTAGCAGATACAAACTCCTATATATAAAATAGATAAACCATAAATTCCTACTGTAAAGAACAGGGAACTATATTCAGTATCTTGTAATAACCTGTAATGGAAAAGACACTGAAGAATATATGTGTATAACTGAATCACCATGCTGTATACCAGAATCTAACACAACACTGTAAATCAACCACACTTCAATGAAAAAAATAAAGAATATCTATTTTTTAAGTGATCTTGCCAGTTACACACAGGCGGCCAGATGTGTGGCAGCCCTGTGTGCGTCTTGGTTGATGGAGTTATTGCCTCAAGGCCATAAAAGCAGAAGCTTGAAAGGGACCTGGAGGACTCGCCGTCCTCTTCGAGGCCTAATCTCCAGACAGAACTCCCTTCCACTTCCTGCTGCAGGACGGCTGGGCAGATAAAAACACTCTTTCAGATGAGAAAAACAATTAAGCACTGAAAATGTGAGAACAAGAAAACACAAGATTAAAAATAGACCTCAGCAGCCCGCTTGATGAATCATGCTTTCAGCAGGTGGATGTGAAGGCATCCTTCTCAGCAGCCTGTCCTGGCGGGGCTGCTCCACACTAACAGGGAGGAAGCCGGCAAAACATTAACAACCCACTGCTTACTCTAGTGTTTAGCTCGAGGCCGATTATGAGGAAATCTGCCTCGTGTGTCAGGCCTAGAGCTAATCATTAAGCCCTTTAGAAAACCAACTTAAACAACACTTCTTTAGAAAATAAAACTTAAAACCTACAAGCTGAAAGAACGGCGGCCAACCCCAGTATCGGTTCCTCTAATTCAACAGCTATTAATGTTTTACCCACTTTATTTTTTTTTGATGGAGGGGCTGGGGATTGGACCCGGGACCTCGCCTATGAGACACACACACTCTACCACTGAGCTACACCTTGCCCTCAACATTCTTTGACATTTGCTTGTGTCTGTATATGTTTTTGGCTGAACTATTTGAAAGCAGATCGCAGACCTCATGCCCCAGCCCCCCGTAAGCTCCCGTCCACCCCTCCTGAGGACAGATAGTCTCTCCCACAGCCGCAGCGCCGTTCCCACACCCAGGAAACATGTCATTAATTCAACAGGATCACCTGATATCCAGCGGCGGTGCCCGGGGATCGCACACCAGCTGGAACTGGCTGCCGCCCCTGCCACCTGGGCACTGAGCCGTCCCTGCCCTGCCCACTGCCTTCCAGAATGAAAAGCCTGACTTGGGGGAGGACACTGTCCAGAGACCGTGCCGGGCACCTTCACCCACCAGCTCAGACCCCCAGATGCGGACGCCTTCCCACACCCCATCCCTGAGCCCACGTTCCCCATCCCTGCGGGCCAGCACGTGGCTGGTCGGGTACATCCCCCTCGGGAGCCGGGCCGTGCTGGAGCTGTGCGCGGGTATTTAAAATGGCAAGAGAAGATGTTAATCACGCATCGTAAGATATTCGTGCACATAATGCTGCTCACAAAAGTGGCTTTCAGCAGCAGCACCCGTGAGCTTGCATTTCATTAATATTTATGTCAGCAGAGAGGGGCTCCTAAGAGCAAAGTGCATCTCAGCTTCACAGAAAAGGCGAGGAAAGGCTCTGGGCTGAGGAAGATCAAAGCCACGAAGGCGGGGAGGGAGGGGCTGCTTCCACCCTCCTCCCCTCACATGTTTCTTCTCCTCCAGAAGCCCCTCTGGAGCAGGACAGGGGAGCACATTCCTGAGGTCCCAGTGGCCACCTGCAGGGACCATCCCAGGGTAGACACGATGACAAAGACTGAGCACCGGATGACCTAGGCCCTGGTCCCCGGCCCGGGACCTGCAGGTCAGGGGAGGGCAGGGCTATGCAGAGCCGCTGTCCGTGGGGAACAGGTCTCAGGGTCAAGGGCACAGGCTCTTCCGAGCGAGAAGTTCTCACGACTGCAGCTGCGGAACCAGCACAGGGAGCCTGCTGTGAGGACAAAAAGCCTGAGGGAAAGGCAAAGGCAGGGAGAGAATAAAAATAGAAATGGCTCGCTGCTCTGAGGGGCGAGGTTCTCAGGGAACCTGGTCCTTACTGGTCCTTCAGGGAGCAGAAATGTCATGACTGAAAAGTAATCCCACCGGCCAGCTTTGGGCTTTCTGTTTTCGCCACATTAACGCCCTGACAAAGGGCTGCAGCATTGCTGATGCAGGAAAGAGGAAAAGAGTGGACATTGGATGGACCCCCCCCACCTCCTTTCATGCAGACCGTCCTACAGGCTGTGTGGCGGTTACCTAGGAAACCGCGAGGATGTGAAACTCCAGGAAACACGCTGTCGGGAGGCAGGAGGTGCAACTGCTGATTTTTTTGCTGACGTTGCGTGATGCCAGGCCGTTTTCTTAACCCCTCTGCCCCAGTTTCCTCGTGTGCGACAAGGCAATACCATCCACCTCGTGAGCGCGTGCGAGCCTGGCTGTAGGACACAGGGGGAGCTCAGTGTGGATGTCCCCCTCTTTCTACGCACCTCACAAGCACTTCTACGCCTACTCACTGGGCACCATTGAATAACTGAGAGGCAGATCTGCTATAGAAATAGTCTAGGTAAGAAATGTGAAGTCAATTCAATTTTCATAACTGGAATGACATTTAACACTTAATAAGAAAGTCCAAATGAGTACAAAAGATGATAAATCTTTTGTAAATTGAAAATAATTAAAAAATGCATATACTTCTTATTTATCACTTTGGTAGATATGAGTTTTTTTTGCTTTTTGGTTTCTTTGGGGGGAAGGTAAGTAGGTTTATTTATTTTTTTGATGGAGGTATGGGGATCGAACACAGGACCTCCTGCAGACTAAGCAGGCACTCTACCACTGCGCTGCGCCCTCCCCACTGGAGCTTTTTAAATGTAATGTTTTAGATCCTCTTTGACTAAGCACAGCTGCACAGTAGGGGCTGAAGGGCCTTCGAAGTAGCTCTCCCGTGTGCTCTGCTGAGTTCAGACCAGACGGGAGGCGGGCGTGGAGGTCAGACACATCACTGGTACTGTGGCAGCACCATCACTGATTAAATCCGTATGTCTGACCTGTACAGTGACAATGGCCTTTAATGCTGCTCCAGAATTGGAAAGACTTCACACTCCCATCCCAGGCCGAGCTGCACAACCGGGGCCTGCCCCTGCCTAGCACCCAGCCAGGGCGGCCCCTCCCACCCACCCCTCACCAAGCTGGCTGCCTGGTACTGGTGCCCACAGCACACTCTCCCCGGGGGAAGACCACCATGGCAGTGACGCAGCGTAATCAGAGGTGTTCCTGTGTCCCCTTCCAGACTGTGAGGGTCGCATCTCCTGACTGCTGGAGTTTGGGTCCCTGATGGCCCTCAGCTGAGCCCCTCTGTAGCGCCACCTTCAGTTAGAGAGAGCTGCCGCAGCCAGAGTCATGGTCCCTTCCTCAGGGACACCACAATTGCAAGGGCTGGTCAGCGGGGGGCAGTACAGAGCTTTACCCCCTTACCTCAATTTAGGACATCTCTGGGGGGCCATCTGAGCTCTGGAGCACCCTTGGGATTTCTGAGACCTTCCCTGGGGGCCCAATTCAACTCCTCACTGCCCCTGCCCACCTCCTCCTCCTCTCAGGGCTGCTGCCTTCACTGCCCAAAGGTTCCTTGTGCAGAACTCTGAGTCTGGCTCCCGAGGAACCAGCTGAAGACAATTATCTTTCAAGTACTTAAACCACGCATTTGGATTGGAGGTGAGGTAGTGATGACCCCATCACCCAGAATTCTATTTGGAAACTCACATCTTCTGTCATTTTCTTGATATATTTCTGCAATCACGTTTCTCCCCAGTTTTCCCTTTTTTCCAGTTCCTTCACTGCGGAGTTCTTATTTGTCTGATGTTGGACCCCCAGGTGAGTCTTCCCGTTTTCTGATCGATGCTCTATTTTCCATTTCCCTCTCTTCTGACTGTACTTTCTAGATTTCCTGGACCTTCTCTTCCAGTGTCTCCATTAAGTTTTCGTTTCTGCTCTTACACTGTTCAACTGCCAAGAACTTTTTCTTAAGTCTTTACATTTTCTTTTTTTAGCACTGTTCTATTTTATAGATGCCCGTCATCCCTCATCTGAGGAGAGTCACGAGAATTTTTAGAGATGTTTTCTTCTTTCATGTTTCTCTCTCACTCTCATTTTTTTTTTTTTTTTTAACATTTGTTTGCTTGTTTGAGCCTCTGCCTTTCACAGTAGAGGATTTCCTCAGGTATCTGGTAATCTTTGGTTGTCTGCTCACTTTTAAGAAAGAGACACCAAGAAGGAAGTTGGAATCTCTGAGCCCATGGGTGGGGCTTTTTGACTGCAGGATTCTTTGGGTGAATCACGGGTGATCTGTCCGGTTGTTTGCTTGGGAACCATCAATAACAGTGTATAGGTTGAGTAACAGCTGAATATTTGCTCTGATGGTGAAATTTTATGTCAACTTGGCTAAGCTATGAGCTCAGCTTTTGGGTCAGAAAACAGTCTAAAGGTTGCTGCAAAGGTATTCTGTCAACATGGCTCACATTTGTAATCAGTTGGCTTCACATCACACAGATTATCCCTCATAATGTAGACGACCCTCATCCAATAGGCTGAATGACTTAGGAGCAAACCCTGAGGTTTCCCAGAGAAGAACCCCTTCGAGATCGTGGGATGGAAACCCTGCTAGTTTCCACCCAAGGCCCGTCCTCCAGACCTCAGGCTCTCAGGGTTCTGTCTCGGGAGCCCTCACACCCCCTCCTCCACATGTGGCTTTGTTCCTCTGTCAGTTGGGAGATGGGGGCTAGTTCTCTACTTCGTGAGTCTGGGTTTGGCTCCGTGATTTGCTGTCGCCAGCGGGACATCAGCAAGTGTGAGGCCACAGGCTGGAGGACCACTGGTGAGGTGGGACTTGGCCCCTCCTGCCGCTGGGGACCTTTTGCCACCACACGAAGGAGCATGATTAACATGATGGGGGATGGACACATGGCTGCTGGCCCAGCTGACACCAAGCCAACTGCCAGCCACAACGGCGAGCCCCTCACTGGACCCACGAGCCTGCCAACCACCAGTCCTAGTGAAGCTGCCTGAGGACACGGAGCCCCAAGGGGCCTGGCCCCTGACAAGAAGTAAGTATTTTGTCTTAATCCACCAGATTCGGGGGCGGTTTGTTACACAGCAAAGGATGGCAGAAATAATCACTCTTGTCAGGGCTCCATCCCTGAGATGCCCATAGTCCTCAGAACACCCTCACAACGTCCTGCTCCCTGCGCCCGGCCGCCGGCACCCGGACAGCCAAGGAGGAGCCTGGAGGCTTCAGCGCTCAGCACAGAAGACTCGCCTCACATGAGGGCCAACTGTGAAGTTTTGGAGGACGCAGTGTCCACACACGGTGCCCTCACTTCCGACAAGCGCAAGCTTGAGGGGCTCCCCAGACCCCCCTCAGTGTCAATAACTAGCCAGAAGGACTCATGGAACCCGCTGAAAGCCGTCAGACTCATGGCTATGGTTTATTACAGGGAAAAGACATGGATTAAAATCGGTCAAGGGAGGAGAAGCACGGGGAGGTGTCCAGGAGGGGCCAACAGAGGACCCCGTGGCCCTCTTCCCAGGGGGTCCAGGACGTGTTAACCCCTGGCATCCACGTGTGACAATCCACACAGCGCACCGCCCGCGAGCACGTTCCCCTGAGCCTGTGTGTTCAGGGCCCTCACTGCGGCCTGACACACACCGCCCATGTGGCCAGTCTCCAGTCTCCAGCTCTTCCTGGAGGTCCGGACCGAAGGCTGAGACCCTTGGTCTCTAGCTCCTGGGAGATCTGAACCGACGCCATGTGGCCCAGAAACCCCACCACAAGTCACTAGGACAGACTCCCGGTGGCCAAAGCCACCAGACAAACAGACACTCGTATCAGGCAGGACATTCCAGGGGCCTGGAAATCACCTCCCCGTAGCTGAGGCCAAAGGGCAGTCCTCTCTTTGGGTTAGAATAGTCCTTCGTTACACAGGCCACCCCCGGCCCTTGGTCAAGGCTCTCTTACAGCAAAACCACCACCTCTGTCTGGGCATCTATACTCAGTGTAGCGTTTACCAGACAGACCAACAGGCAGCAGCTCCTCCAGGCACCTGTAAAGCACTACACCTGTCTTACTGCACTAAGTTGATTACTCTTTTCCCCTCTGGATCAGCTCCTATTCGTACCTTATGATAAACTTGTACAGAACGATTGAGCATAGAAACAGCTGACGGCTGGCTAAATCCAGTCCTTCCCCAGACAGTCATCCTGTCACATCCCGAGGAAGCTTTAACCCCGCCGCTCACTGTATCTGATTGTCAAATCAGCAGTATCATCAGACCTGTTTACATAAGGTGGCTGAGTCTCACCGGCAAGGCCGGTGTCACACCCCGTCACAGCACAGCAACCTGGCAAGTGAGAGTCAAAGATGATGAGGACCCGAGCCCCGCTGAGTCACTGGCCGTCATCGTACCCACGACGTCTCCCCGAGTGATGCCACTCAGCCCTGTAGGCGCCCGTTCGGCCCATTCAGGTTCCAAAAGCAAGAGTGGTTTTGGCAGCAGACAGCCCCACCCTCTCAGGCAGCCGGCGGACCGGGGCCGAGGGGACCGGGCCGAGGGACAGGGCCACCTCTTGCTCTGAGCCTCCCTCGAGACACCAGTGAAAGCACTGCATTTCCCTCGCCGCGGAAACCTCTTCCTTACCCGCCCCTCTCTCCCCGCACTTACCGGTTTACTTTTACCAGCCTTTCCTCCTTTGTTTGGAAAGGACTCTGGGCTTGGCCTCTCTGCCGCCCCCCGGGCTCCGTGTCCTCGGGCTCGGCAGCAGCGCTGGGCCAGCACGTGCACCCCCCTCGGTCCCCTTCCTTGCACGCCGGGCAGGGTCGCGGGGTCCAGAACCAGCGAGCTTTCCTGACCGCTAGGCAACCCAGCTGCGCTCACCGCTGACCTTGTGTTGTCACACAGGATCGAGGCACGGCCAGCTCCGTCGGGCCCTTAGCAAGTCTGACGTAAGGACTAAAAGCTGCCGTGACAGTTTCTTGCTCAGGCACCACCTCTGCTCCCGGAGCCGTGGGTGCTGCCTGGGCCCGGGCCCGCCTCGGCGGGTCAGGGAAAAGAGGGCTGAGGTGACACGGGGAAGAAGTGCAGCGTCACTCCCCCACCACACGCGCCCCAGATGCCACAGGAAAGCGGGCGAGTCTGCCCAGGGGACACCCCGCCGCCCCTTCATGTCCCAGGTGGGCAACACTCAGGAAGGCGTGTACGCCAGCCCCTCGTGCCTTCGTCACTGCCTGTTCCAATTACCCATCAAACCATTTCTCAGGATGAAAGCGTCGCCCTTGACCTGAAGAAATGGGACTGGGTGGTCCGAGGTGGTCCAGTCCTTCTATTCCAGTCCTTTTACAGTGTTTCATACAATTGCCCCCTCCACCGGGCACGCACACCCAGCCCAGGTGTCTGCTGCCATCAGGGCGGCCGCAGCCCTGGCCCCACCCGACAGCATGTGCGGTGCCTCCCCCCGGAGACCCTGGCCCGGGCCCACAGCCCCTGTCCTTCCCTGGGCACACTGTACAGCTGGCGTGTTGTGCCTCCCAGGGGGCAAGAGGAATGTGTCTAGGTTCAGCCCATCTCTGTGTTGCTGCAGAGCCCACATGTCCCTGAATTCCATGCACCCAGGAGGCCACCTCAAGCCAGTGCACCAGGATAGCCTTTTGCCAATTCCACCCTCTCCCCGATCCCAGAAGGGGTTCCTCTCACGGGCAGTGATGTGTCCTACTTGAAGGGACCCCTCAAATCCCCCAGTGATTTCCGGAGGGCAGTGCCCCAGGTGGGAGTCCCTTTAATAGGCCAGTTTCCCACTGCCTGTCCCCTTGACCTTACGGCCAGGCCACTGGCCACAACCCATGAGTCATTAAAACTCAAACATAGAGGCAAACGGCTTGCATTCCAAGCCACTGAGCTGATTGCTTTTACCCTCGTCATTTAGAGTGGCCGCTGTCCCAACGGGGCGCTACCTGTGCACTCCGGAACCGCCATCCATGAGCCGAGCAGTGCTTTGCTGGCCCACAGAGAGCTGTTTATGGGGCAAACCCCAGGTGGCTGTAGGGCGCAGCAGCCCCTCAGGTGGTTCTGAAGTCAGTCCTGGGGGCAGAGAGGCTGCCCGCTCCTCCCGTACCCCGACAGCACCCTTCCACGTCTGAGCCATTTCCGTTTCATTACGGAGCCCTTCTCCCCATTAGAGCACCCCTCCCTCTTAGAGCATTTCTCTGACATCCCCCAGAACAGTAGGGGTGTTTCAGGTTTCAAGACTATTTTATGTCCTTCAGTCACAGGGGCAGTTTCAAGCAATGTCCCAGAGCAGGCGAGCAGTACTTGTCTTTCAAATGGAAAATTTCTGGAATTTTCCAGTGGAAATGCCAGGGGTCACTGCTGGGTAGCACCCACAGGCTTTGGCCACAAGCCCGGTCCCCCCCCCCCGCAGCGTCACCGTACAGATCACCTGCCTGTCTGTCTCCCCCGCCACTCAGCGCCTGTGTGGCTCAGGTGTTCTGGGTGACGCCCACGTGGCTGCGCACTCAGCCAAATAAGGCTGGCGGATGGCCCTACCTGCCCTCCGTCCTGCAATACGAGGTAGGGGAAGCCCTCCCCAGTCAGACACAGTGTCCGTCCCCAGACACACTCGGGTAAAGGAGACACGACCACCTCACCGAGTCTGTTCGAACCTTTCACTTTTCACCCAAGCTTTCACTTGAAGCCCCCTGCTGTTTCATCCCCACACCCTCCGGATCTAACTGCAGCCCGCTGGGACTCCCCCACAAGCTTTGGCATCCTGGCACAGGGGCCCATGCCAAGCGGTCCCAGGAAGGCCTCCTCCGGCCGTGGGCCCGGGCCACTCACCTGCTCGTGCCCTGGGCCCTTGGTTAGACTGGGGGCCATCGCCTCAGGCGGTTCCGGGTCAGGTTTCCCACTGTCATCTTTGCCTTCCAGCCTTTAAAGCTCCTCCAGACCAGGGGGAATAAAGCAGACTGAAGGCCCTTGCATGTGGGGGGACGAGCAGAGGCTGCCGGGGGCCAGCCGCCTTGTGAGCGTGCTGCCGTAAGACGCTTACTCTGACTCCGGCAGTGTCCGCTTTACTCACCCAGTAGTAACCGCTCAGAGGCGCGACCCTGCTGGGGTGGGGCTCCTGACTCCCCGCCTTTCCCCCACCGTCTGGCGAACCTTAGCCGCCCGTGGCTTCGGCTTAACTCTCTCCTTTGGGGGCAGCCCTGCGTTAGCGCAGCACCGCCTGGACCCGCGCGCGGCTCAGCCTGGAGACCAGTCCCAACTCGCCCTTTCCTGTGGTGACTGTAGACAACCACCACCAAGGCGCGGAGGTTCACTTGTTGCTTGTGGCCCTGAGTTTTCTTATTCACCCAGTGAGTCATCTCCTCAGGAGCTGGAGCCATCTTTTCAAAATTCCTTTGGTAACTTTACCTCCAACAACCAGCCGCAGCACAGCTCTGGTTCTGCACCTCAGGTGACTCTGTGGTCACCCTGGAATGAAAGGGTCGTCACCCCCCACCCTGCCGCTTTTCCTCTTCTGGAACCATGTGCTTGCATGAGTCAGTGCCACTTCTGATGCCAACTGCAGGGTCAAAGGTCACCCTTAGGTTTGCTAAGTCACGAGGAGGACTCGCAGAACTTACCCAATGAAAGCTGTTACACTCACGGTTACAGTTTTGTTTTTCACAGGGAAAAGATACAGCCTAAAATTAGCCAAGGGAAGAGTGCAAGGGGCAGAGTCTGGAGAAGAATCAGACTCAGTGTTTCTGCTGTCCTCCCACGGAGGCAGGACACGTCACTGTCCTTGCGTCGTCATGTGACAACATGCATGGAGCACCGCGACCTGGGCAGTGCACCTGGGCCTCAGTGTTCAGAGCTTCTCTTGGGCTCCAGGTGCAGCTCTGTAACTGTCTCAGCCCGCACATCCAAACTCCATCACCTCCTCCCCAGCCGGCCTCCCCTGGTCCTAGAGGAGCACACTGCAGGCACGAGCTGCCCTCCGGGAGGCGCAGGGAGACTCAGGCAGAGGGGCTTAGACACGCACTAGGGGTGGGCTTGGAGAGTCTGGGTAGGAAATTCAGACATCCGAGGATTCGGGACACGGTGGCAGGTTTGGTGGACACAACTTCTTGGTTCCACAAATGAGTCCCACAGGGAGGGGCACCGGCCAAAACAGAAAAGTCACGCCTGCGGCTGGAAGAGATACTGTCACTTAGCCGATTTTATTGGCCCTATCACACCTTTAGCCAGACTGCCGTAGCCACACATTACCTCTGGTTCAGCTTTCAGGCACTGGATGGTCCAGACGCTCGCTGTGCGTGTCCTCGCGTAACGGACGCGTGCTACAGCCACCAGCCCACGTGGGAGTCCCAGCTGTGGAAAGAGGCTTTGACCTTCTTTCCTTGCCAGGTTCTCAAGAAGCCTTAGGACAAGAGGCTCAGGGGTCGGGAGACCCCTCGAAGGCTCAACAGCCGTAGCAGATCACGTGCGGGCCCCTGCGGCTCGGTGGGCCACTCGGTGAGTGGGCCCGAACCCCCACGTTCTCCCTGCTCTGCTTCAGGCAACGACCAGACTGTGGGCAGTCTCAGCCCAGACACTCACGTCATGACCAGGGAACTCCAGGAACGCCGGCGAGTGGTCCTCGGCAGCTGTCTGGCATTGGACACGGTCCCGGCCGCCCAGGGGGCCCTTGTGCAGAGAGGTCAGAGGGACTGCTGCGCGTGTGTTCCCATAAATATCTACGCCACCAGCCAAAACACTCACCGCAAACCGAGGAATCCGTCCAGTTGCAACTGTCGCCCTCCCTCTTCCATTTAAATATCCTTCAGGCCCGGCATCTCCGAGCCTCATTGGGCTCCCTTCAAACTTCAAATTGTGGTTTTACTCCCTAATTTAACCTGTAATCATTGTTCTTCTTATAATATTCCTAAGCACACCTGTTGTGAAGCCTCTGGTCTCTAAGACCCTCTGACACTGCTAGCCCAGGACCAGGCTCAGCAGATGACAACAGCTGGTCCTTGGGGCCGACGAGGACACAGAAGCCTGCCCACCTCGATGACGCACTGAGCCAGCATCGCCCTCACAGGACGGTGACTCGTCCCCAACGGCACTTAACCAGAGTCTGTCCCTATTAAACAACAGGGCAACGACTGAGGATTCCCAGGTGCCCGCTTCTCACTCTTGACTTTGTGTCTCCGAACTTCAGCTGGGCTCTCCCACCTACAGCCCACAGAGCCTGGCCGCCCCCACGTCGGAACAGGCACATAGGTGAACGCTGCCCCCTTAGCACCGCAGTCTGGGGATCTGCCGACTACAGAGGAAAATACCCCCACAGGTGCGAAATCACCTGCTGACCCACCCGTTCTCCCTCCCCGCCTGCAAAGTTCCTGCTGGCCCTGTTCACGTCTCCCTGTAGGAAAAAGTTCTGTTCTGTTTGATTTCAGGTGCTTGCAGATTTGAAACCAGAGCATCCTCCCCAGAGTAATAGTCTTTTTGATTCAAGTTGCTCTGTATCTAAGTCTGCATATGTTTTTCCTTGACAGGAGGGTCCCAGCTCCAGCCACTGCCCGCCCCTCCCCATCATTCTCCTGCTGCGGCCAGTGGCCAGAGGGCAGTGTGAATGTCAGTGCATAACACTGCGCTGCTGGGGGGTGGGGGGCTGGGCCACTTTGTGCCAGGAGACAGTGAGCCCTGCGGGCAGCCGCAGGGCGGGGTCCAGCTGGTCCTGGGTCCTGTCTGGACCCGTCCATCAGCTGGGATGCTGACACTCAGCCCTGCCTGGGAGTGACAGCCTCCCCAGCATCCCCAGCTTCCCTAGCTTCCCTAGAAGGGACCTGCAGTGCCCACCCTCCCCCGCAGGGCCCCTCCCAGCTTTCCAGTCTGTCTCCAGAATATGGCTGATGCTCTGCAGATTCCAGAGCCCCTCGGCAGCAGCTGCTGGGAGACGGGGCGGTGGGTATTGGTCTGTGTGGGACGCATTCGCCGTCCGACCACAACGCCGCTGCTCCAAGGGCACGAGAGGAAGAAAGGGGATCCCTCCTGACACAGCGTGCCAGCCCGTCACGTGCTCCTTTTTTGTCCCCAGTTTTGGGAGGTCATCAGCGATGAGCATGGCATCGACCCCACCGGCAGTTACCATGGAGACAGTGACTTGCAGCTGGAGAGGATCAATGTGTACTACAATGAAGCCGCTGGTGATTATCGGAACATTTTTTGCCCCCTCGCTTGCTCTCCGTTCTGTGGCAGACGCAGAGTACTAGGAACATGCAAATGACAAAGGGCCTCCTGCCTTCGTTTTAAATGTCCACGGCTGAGAATCACACGGCAGAGTTCCTTAAGTCTCCTGCACGTCTGCCATGACTAAGCAAGCCTGACCTCCCTTGTCAGAGCAGAAAGTGCTCTGATCTCCTGCTTTTGTCTCCTGCTGGAGTTTTCTCTGATGAATTCTGCCGTGAATTCAGGCACACAGAGCAGGGCGTTGTCTGGGATTCCTTTGCCAACCTCAGGTCTAAGTTCTGCTCTGTACCCACAGGTAACAAGTATGTGCCTCGGGCCATCCTGGTGGACCTGGAGCCGGGCACCATGGACTCAGTCAGGTCTGGACCCTTCGGCCAGATCTTCAGGCCCGACAACTTCGTGTTCGGTACGTAGCCATGACCCAGGGGCACCGGCCCAGTGGGTCTCCTTCCTCCTCAGCCCTGTGGAGATCCCAGCTCTGACTGCTGACTGCTGAGTGCGGGGTGGAGGCCGTGTGTCCACAGAGAGTCCTGACTGCACCCGGTCCACGGGCTGTCACTCCTCCAGCGCCTCCGGGCAGCTCAGAGAACAGGGCCCGCCTGCAGAGGCTGCTGCAGCCCCCCGATCACCCCCGACACAGCAGCCTGGGAAGGGCAGTGAACAAAGAGCAGAGAAAGGCCTCAGACAGCAGGTAACGCGTCATTTCAGGGGACCAGTGACAGCAGGCAAGCACTGCAAGAAGCCAGAGGCCAAAGGCACAGGTGTGAGCAGCAGCTGAGACAGCTGCTGAGAGCGCACGGCGCCCGGACCTCACTGCCTCCGCCCTGTCTGTTCACCGTGGCTGATTTAGGTCCTTTAAACACCGAATGCAGGCCTGGGCGACCTGGCCGTGAACACGGCACCGTCCCCCAGAGCCGGGCCCTGCCGGGGCCCAGCTCACCCAGCGGTGAGACGTCCTGCCCCACAATCCCAATTCCCCAGCAGACAGGCAGGCAGGGCGCGATGGCTCTGCATCTCCACCAGGAACCAGGCAGCTTCAGGTGAGTCACCAGAATGAGGGGGCTGCCTGGAAGCTGACATTCATTGCAGCTCTTGGCCGAGAACCACCAGACCAGCTCTGAGCCCAGCGCCTCCCGAGATGAGGACTCAGATCCCTGTTTCCTGGGGGCCGGGGAGAGACTGAAGATGTCTGGCAAGTGAAGAGAACACCTGGGAACATGAAACTTGCAGGAGCTGAAAACTGCAGGTGTCTGGAAAGTGTGGAGAAGACAGTCATGAGCTCAGGGGCCAAGCCAGGACCCAGGGCTACGCACGGGGAGGGGCTTCCTGCTGAGTGTCTCTGTAGCCGACACCGTCCCCTGTTCCTGTGACACTGCCCTTCCCAGACCCTCTTCTGCATGTCCTGCCTGTAACACCCCTTGGGAAGGAGGACCAGCCAAGGATGGACTGGAGGTGAAACAGCCCCGCTTCCCTGACTCAGAGGGGCCGCCCGGTGACTGGGTCTCTTACCGAGCCCGCACGGAACGCAGCTTCCTTCCTTCCCTCCCCGCTCCATCCCCACCGCCCTCCACCCGCCTCCTGGGATCAGCCCCCTACAAACTTCCACTCAGATCCTTGTCTCATGCCCAGAAATAAACCCGCACACCTACAGTCAATTACTCTTCGACAAAGGAGGCAAAAATATACAATGGAGAAAAGACAGTCTCTTCAGTAAGTGGTGTTTGGGAAGCCGGGCAGTCTCGTGCAAATTAACGAAATTAGAACACTCCCTCACTAAACAGCAAGTTCCCACTGTACAGCACAGGGAACTATATTCAGTATCTTACAGTAACTTTTGGTGAAAAAGAATATGAAAATGAATATATGTATGTTCACGTATGACTGAAGCATTGTGCTGGACACCAGAAACTGACACAACATTGTAAACTGACTACACTTCAATAAAAAATATATATTTATATACATGAAAAAGACCAGTCCCTCACACCATACACATAAGTAAACTCAAAATGGCTTAAAGACCTAAATGTAAGAAAGGACACCATAAATCTCCTAGAAGAGAACACAGGCAAAACCCTCTCTGACATAAATCGTATCAGTATCTTCCTAGCTCAGTCTCCCAAGGCAAAAGAAAGAAAAATAGAGATAACCAAATGGAATCTAACCAAACTTAAAAGCTTTTGCACAGCAAAGGAAACCATAAACAAAACAAAAAGACAACCAATGGACTGGGAGAAAACATTTGCAAATGATCTGACTGACAAGGGCTTAATTTCCAAAATATGCAAATAGCTCATACAGCTCAGTATCAAAAAAAACAAACTCAAGCAAAAAGTGGGCAGAAGACCTAAACAGCCATCTCCCCAAAGAAGACATACAGATGGCCAACGGGCACATGAAAAGATGCTCAACATCGCTAATTATTAGAGAAATGCAAATCAAAACCACAGTGAGATATCACCTCGTATCAACCAGAACGGCCATCCATCATCAAAAAGTCTACAAATAATAGATGCTGGAGAGAGTGCGGAGAAAACAGAAGGCTCTTACACTGTTGGTGGGAATGTAAATTGGTGCAGCCACTACGGAAAACAGTACAGAGTTTCCTTAAAAAACTAAAAATAGACTTACCATTTGATCCAGCAATCTCACTCCTGGCCATAGATCTGGAAAAGATGAAAATTCTAGTTCAAAAAGACACATACACCTCAATGTTCACAGCAGCACTGTTTTAATTGTCAAGATGTGGAGGCAAGCTAAGTGTCCATCAACAGATGACTGGATAAAGAAGAGGTGGTATATTTATACAGTGGAATCCTACTCAGCCATAAAAAGAATAGAATCATGCCATTTGCAGCAACACGGATCGACCTAGAGATTATCATACTAAGTGAAGTCAGACAAAGACAAATATTATGATACCACTTATATATGGAATCTAAAAAAATAATACAAATGAATTTATTTACAAAAGAGAAACAGACTCACAGGCATAGAAAACAAAGTATGGTTACCAAAGGGGAAAGGGGGGAGGGATAAATTAGGAGTTCAGGATTAGCAGATACAAACTACTATATATCAAATAAATAAAAAAGCCCTACTATACATCACAGGGAACTACATTCAATATCTTGTAATAACCTATAATGGAAAAGAATCTGAAAAAGAATACATATATATATGGCTGAATCACTTTGCTGTACACCTGAAATCAACACAATATTTTAATATAGTTATACTTCAAAAAAAATGTTTAAAAAGAGCATATTATTAGACTCCACATATGAGTGATATTCAGTATCTTGTAATAATCTTTAATGGAAAAAATATGAAAACGAATATATGTATGCACATGCATGACTGGGACATTGTGCTGTACCCCAGAGACTGATACATTGTAATTGACTGTATTTCAACAAAGAAGAGCATATTATAATAAAAATTAATAACTAAGATAAAGCAGAATCCTTGTCTCAGGCCCACTCCTGGGGCCCGACCTCAGACCACAGGGCAGATGAGGTTGTAGTTCTCTGCTGCACAAACCCGGGGCGTAACCCTCACAATAATCTTACAGCGTCTGGCAGGGCACGGTGGGGCCTCTGTCCCCGCTCCTCCATCTGCAGCGCAGCGCCCCTTCCCTGCCCCTCAGGTGGGGGCAGAACCCAGTTCCTCGCGGCTGGGGTCCAGGGTCCCTGTTGGGCTGGTCTTGGCTGTCAGCCAGAGGCTGTTCTCAGGGCAGCCTGCCGACCCTACCACACGGCCCACAGCACAGCAGCCGCCCCTTCCAGGCCACCTGGAGAAGTGTCTCCACTGCTTTGAGACTCTGACCGCGTCTTCTGCACCAGCTGGAGGAAATTCCTTAACGGGCTCATGTGATTAGGGAAGGCCCAGCCAGGTCATCTCCCGACTTCAAGGTCAACTGATTTGAGAACTTAATTACGCCTGCAGAATCCCCTCACCGCAGCACCTAGGTTAGAGTTTGACTGAACACCTGGGAAAAGGTGGCTGCACACCGGGCGGGGTGCACCTTGGGGCTTAGAATTCTGCGTCCCACAAAGAACGGTTTGGGGTGTGGAATGAACTCGGTCCCTGGAACTTCTGGTTCTGACATCTGGACCTGCGTTCAGAGAGTGAGCGTTTTTCTAGTTAACAGTTACAGGGCTTTGGGCAAGTATTTTCATCTGTCTGAGCCTTAGTTTCTTTCTCCAGACAACGGCGATAACCGTCCGGACTTCAGAGGGCGACTGCGAGGATCACATGAGTAACACCCGTCAGGCCCCTGTCACACGGCAGGACAGCAGCGGGGGCTGCAGGGAGTGTCCCGCTGCTCAAGGACGGGCCCTGTGGCTTCTTGTTGGGAATTCCTCACGGGGGAGACCAGTTCTGGAATAGCTGGGTTTTTTTTTTCAAGTTTCTTTTGGAAGTACAGTCGATTTACAATGTTGTGTTAGTTTCAGAAGCACAGCACAGTGATTCAGTCACACACATACACACATATATATTCTTTTTCAGATTCCTTTCCATTAGAGGTTATTACAAGATACTGAATATAGCGCCCTGTGCGGTACACACAGCAGGACCTTGTGGTCGATCTATTTTGGGTACCTTTTAACGTTGGGAGATTTGATTTCCAGGTGTCTTTGACCACAGAAGTCTGTCTCCGTGTGATCATTCTTGGAAGGGTTAATACACTTGCTCATCAGAATAAGGCCTTAATCGAATGGTATTAAAGGATCTCTTTGGCACAGATTTTCATGATGGGGTGGAGCCTGTGTGTGCAATCTGGGGGAGAAAGAATAAAAAAGGACGCTTAGCCACCCTTGGAATTTCACTTCAGACTGGCTCCAATCCGGTAGTTTAAATTAGCAACTACGGGCAGTTACAACGGAAGTTCCTGTCCTGGTTGGACTCGGAGCAGCGGCCGGCAGGGAGAGTCCCCGTCTGACCTGCCCCTCCCGAGCGCTTCCTGGTCCCCTTGTCCCACTTTCCCGCCGTGTCCTTGCAGCCCAGCGACAACCCTGGGCCCACATTAACACCTGGTCAGACCTGACTGCTCCCGGCAGGACCAGCCCCTGACCTGCGGGGCGTCTGAGCCCCCAGTCTTCCCCGCTCAGCCTGTGCCCTTCCACTGTGGATGTCCGCCCTGCCTCGGCCTCAGTCTGACATCTCCAGGGAGGGACCCAAACCCCTCGTGAATTACAAAACTATCCAACATTAAAAGAATCTGTGAATCAGTACAGCATACAAGTATTCCAGGAGTTAACAAAAATCTGACTCTGAAGCACCCAGGACACAGAAATGACTGGCTGCACATTGCTCCTCTGTCCTGTAATTCACCGAAACTCCCCCCTCTTTTCCTGACACACCCCGAACCAAGCGGTCCTCAGCTAAGCACCCCCTGCCAGCCGGTGAGGGGAAGCGATGGGTCCAAGACCTCTGGTTTCCTCCCAGGCAACAGGCACGCACCTGCGGCGTTCACAGCTGTTGACTCTCCCTCGACAGCCCTGTCTCCTTTACTGCGCGGGCGTTTCCATCTTCTGTAGTAGCCTTCTTCCTTCTAGTTATAAAAGATTCTAACTACTTCTCTGCACCCAGACAGGGATACTAACTGTGAGGGGTGGATGAAGCCAGTTTAAGAGCTCTGCAGATCTAAGCCACTATTAACATTTTTTGGACATGCCATACCGACATTATATCAAACATATTTAAATTTCTATTTTCTAAAATGTTTACGTTAGTTATAGCTTATATGTTATGATATGAGTTAAGTTGCATTTGACTCACCAATGTGATATGTTTCATAGACATTTAGCCGAACACTTACTAATTTTACTCTTGTGGATTTCCTTCCTTATTCTTGAGCTATCACCCCACCCCTATCTCAGATGTCTGAGGCCCTGGACACTAGCAAGGGCAATGCTTACAGTGCCCCATGGTAACTTGGCTTTGCTCAGAAGCTTAAAAAACTGGACCTAACAAATATTTCTTCTAAGTAAGAAAAACAAGTTACATACACATCAGACTTAGAGTGTTCAACAAAACCTGGTATAATCAAATAATAAATTTAACAAAATTAATCTACCCTGTACTTGAAATGACACCTATTTCTATTTTTGTGCTCCATGACAATTAGGTGTAGGCAACAGCCGATGATAAATAAGCAGTAGTATTTCTTCCCAGTCAAGTATTTCTGGGACTTCGTGGGCAAACAAAGGCGGGAACCGTGAACAGGAAACACTTTGGGGGTTTCTCTGAAGACTCCTGGCTGCACGACTAAGGAGGCCTGGGGACTGGAGTTTTCCATAACTTAAATGCTCGAAGGTCCAATAAACACTTTAAAAATGCCCCTCAGTATGATTCTGTTGTTAAAAAAAGGCATATCACATTTCGAGTGCATCTCCCCCCCTGCAGATTTTATAAGTTTGGTGGTAGCTGATTGTTGCCCCCACTGCAAAGACTATTCTAGAAAAAGCTGTCCAGACCCCGTGGTGGGGGCAGAGAGAGGAGAGTCCCGTGTTGCAGGTGAAAACACTGGCAAGTTGGGACGGGGCACCGGTGAGCCACGGAGCCCCCGGGAGAGCAGAGCGGGACAAGGGCGGGGACGAGGGAGCAGGGCCAGCGGCTGGGCTGGACGCCCGGGGGCAGCTCTCCCCACCTGCCTCCCTGCACATGTTCAGCAAAGTCGGAATCATTCGGCTCTGCAGGACCTGCTGGCTTTCTCACCTCGGGGAGGGGGACGCTGACGTCAGTCTTTCCATAACCTCTGTTTGTCTTGAAAGTGAAACAGAGCGAACCTTGAGCTCTAAGAAGATGACCAGCACCCTTTCTGCACCCGGCTTGGCCCCATGGACATCGGCGCGGCTGGCCTCACCCAAATTCTCTGGCAGCTCAGATTTTGGTGTTAAGAAAGCCTGTATTCAGAAAGTAGGTGGCGAGGGAGCCAGGCAGTTGGAAAATGGCTGGAACAGGCTCCTTGGGTCCCATGCCTCCTGCAGGGGCTGGTCTAGTCCCAGCCCTGCCCTTGGGGGTGCTCGGGCTCAGAACAGTCCTGCAGGGTGTGGGGACCCCCCCACTGACCTGCAGACCCTCGGGGTTCAGGTGTGGAAAGAGCACCCAGATGGGGCCTCGGCTCCCTGCTTAGGAGTCCTGCTGCTTGTTCCCTGCTGTGACAACTGGGGCACGAGGGACCGGGAATGCAGCACGGAGGTGTGCACACTGTATCACGAGGCACAAAGGAGGGCGCATCACAGAGAGAGCCACACTGGATTTCAGCACTGATTTATAGAGAAAAGCTCCCTGGAAGGAGGGAGGGAAATAGTCATACCAGTTGTAATAGCTTAGATTTACATAACATTTACTGTGGATCAGGGGGTATTCTAAGTGCTTTCCCATATTAATTCATTCAATCCATGTAACAACCCCAGGGACTAGGTACAATTATTAGTCCCACTTTACAGATGAGGCAATTGAGGCACAGAGAGGTTAAGTAACTTGCCCTAAGTCACACAGCTAATAAGTGGCAGTCAGGATGTGCATCCACTCCCATCCATCCAGGCCTGTGCTCCTAACACTCAGGGAATATAGGGGTGTGGGCTGAATGGGGGGAAATTCACTCCACTCATGTGAACAGCCATGGCCGTGTGAAGCAGATTTAATCAGAGAAACCAGTGTAGTCCAGACAGATTACGGAGGAAACGGCAGCAGCTGGAAGAAGGTTCCATACATTTGAGAATTTATGAGACTACGTCTCACTTAAGTCACGGTGTAAGAAGACAGAGTACTTCCCATTCTTAATGTCCAAGGCAAAGATGATTGAAACTATGTTAAAAAGGAATAAACAAAAACATCTAAACAACCCATGAAAGGGGGAAAAAAAGGGAAAAGTCAAACATGAACGTGAAAATAAACACATCCAGGGGAGAGTGGAAAGACACACCCGTGTTCTTTAGTATTTGATACATTTCCTAATTGTGTACTCAGAAAATATGTTTATATGAAATATGTTCTTACCACGTTAAAAATGTGTATGTTTATGTTACATATGTGTATTACATAGTCACACACTGTATACTATATTTTTTTTCCTCAATTTTGAAAGGTCTGACTGACAGCGCTAGTAAACATAATTCATACTGGGACATGAAACATTCTAGAAGGTAGCTGAAAAACATTACTATATATTTACTCCAAACTGTTGTTGTCTGGTGCAAAAATTTATAAATTTTGGACTTGACGTCTTCAAAGTAAATTAAACTGGAGCTCAGACTGTTCATGCTTCAGGCAGTCTTTTTAAAAAGGAAGCACCTCAAGTGCTTTAAGCAAAATTCCTCCATCTTCATAAAGAGATGCTTTTATTATAAACCTGGATGTGTGCACTCAGTCAAAGAAGCAGACAGGGCTCTTTTACGTAAGTGTCACAGGAAGGAGAGACTGAGATGGCTTGTCCCCTGGGCCTTCTCTGAGGGCACAGAAGAAGAGAACGTGATACTGTTGCAGAATGACTGATACAATTTTACTGCTGGGATGGTTCTTGGGTTTCCATTATTCTACAGGGGAAACTGATCTCAAAATTTTGGGACCCCCACTAAATATATTTCAACTAGATCACATCTCTCTCTTAAGAGATGGCACCACCACCGGAGTACCACGCATGCAGAGGGCACTCGAAGGCTCTCAGTGAAGGCAGGAGAGGGGCGGGCAGGCAGACTGAGAGACGGGAGCCTGAGACCTTCAGTAAAACGCAGGCCCAGGCTTCACCTTCCCTCTCCAGTCTGAATGTTGTCATCATCAGCCCAGAGTGCCTTGGGAGAGGGAGAGGCTCTGTCATTGGCAGTGACATCACGCCCAAAGCAGGAAATGACACGTGGCTGGAGGATGTCGGCTCCCCTCCCCCACCACCCTGCCCAGCAGCCAGAAGAGCTGCTCCGTTTTAGACATAAAGAGAAAAGGGGAAAACCCACCTTCTCCCCAGAACTCTTCAAAGTCTATTCTGGGGCAGGGAGGCTCAGTTGGCCCCCTTCCCTCCTGTTGTCTGCACGGTGCTGTGTGGCCCTTGGTGGGGTCTGGGATGCCCAGGTGGCGGAGGAGGGCAGCTCACAGCCCTGGGATGAGTCACCTTAGGTCAGGCAGGCATCATTCAAAACTCTGCCTGTGTGTGCATCTGATTATACATGAACAGACATGAAGGCGGGGGCTGGCGAGGAGGCAGGCTGGGTGCACTTTGTGGGGCAGAGAGGGCAGCCTTGGGAAGAACGTTTGCTGCCAGTGACCCCCAGGGGCCTGGGCCTGCTGGAATGAATGCTGTCACTGACATAGTCATTAAACACCCAGTTCACAGACATTGTCTTTCGTCTTCACAATGTAACAAAAGCCAATTCCCATGTTTCAGACACAGTAACAGAGGCTGAGAGCTTAGGTGACCTGCTTAACCTCCCAACCAGGATGCAGCAGAGTGGGCATCCTCCCACAAGCACGGAGATGCCCACCTGTCAGGGTCCCCAAGTCCCCAATACCGTCCCTTCCAGGTCTCATCTTCTGCTCCTACTTGGCCCCAAATTCCCACCTTGAATGAAACAAAAACCAAAAGACAGTAGTCTCCAGAAAAATCTTGGTGGAACCTTGTAATCAGAGAAGTTACCTGGAGCAGGGCCATTCTCTGGAGAGGTTCTGGGATGCTCCAGCGGGTCGTGAGGAGCCCAGGACATGGGAGCTGGGGGTAGCGGTGGAGGCCGGGTCCTAGGCATCTGGAAAGAGCATCTGTAGGAGGGGCTGAGCCCTGGGGGCCTAGCAGCATGGGGGAGGGGGGCGGAGAGGAGGAGGAGGAGGAGGCCTAGGAAACCCATCCCTGACCTGCGGGGAGGTGCCCGGCACCTGCTTGCCTGCTTTTGGAGGGACCCCGAGGACTGGCCTCCTGAAGCGTGGGTGACGAAGCCGTGACTTTGCCCACCATTCATGTGGCAAATGGGCTTAAACGTTTATAATGACAGCATCGCCCTGGATTTTATGGGGGTGTTTTTGCTCCATAAACTGGACCTGCTTTCATATAGAGCTTCTCATTTCCTACTCACAAAGCCAGCTGCGGGGCACCTATAATTACCATCCTTTCATAGCTGGAGAAACTGGCCCCAGAGAGGAAACAGAGGATGTGCTGGGATGGTCCCTGAGAACAATGACGGCTGGGTCTTACCTCACCCGGACCAAGCCTCTAAAACTCACCTGGGCTCTCCCTTTGTAGAAGGGAGCGAGATGCCTTCACTGACTAGCTTTGGGGCTGGTCAGCTCTTCCAGCCTCCGCCTCCAAGCTGTGAAATTGGGGGAGGAACAAAGTTTACTCGAGAACAGCAGAAGTACAACGGGAGCCACGTAGGTAATTCAAAATTTTCTAGCAGTCAGTATTAATCTAGCAGGCATTTAAAAAAGTTGACAGAAAAAAGTGAAAATAAGTTCAAAAAATATATCCAAGATATTACTTTGATAAGTAATAAACAAAATTAGGATTGGAATATTTTACATTCTTATCACTTCTTGAGTCCACGAAATATGACGAGCATTCCACATTAAAGCACACGTGAACCCAGACTCCACGGCCCAGCTGTCCAGTGGCCACGCGTGGCTGTGGCCTGGAGCCGGACGCGGGGATTAGGGGACATCATGCACGAAGGCGCACGCGCTTCGGCGGCCGCCTGGCCATTAAGTTCTCTCCCGGACACGCACGCCGGCGGAATTGTCCACGTTAAGTGGCCTTTACCAGGACCCCAGACCCAAAGCAGGCATGAGACAGATCCAGCGCCGAGTCACTTTTCCTGCCCCTTCCAAACCGACCACCTCCCTTACGCGCAGAGGCTAAAGGTCCCCACCCCGCCATCCTCGCCTTCCCTGAAGACAGCCGCCCGTCGACCCCCACCGGGGACCCCCAGTCCTCCCCGCCTACCACCCGCTCCCGGCGTTTACACCCGCCGCGATTCCCACCCCGAATAGAGAACGAGGCCCGGGGCCGAGGAGCCTGCCCGTGGGCAGGAAACCCAGGGACGCTGCGGACCCGACCCCACAGGCAACTCTGGGCTGCCCACCCCCAGGGGCACGCGGGGGCGAGGGCCGGGCTCAGAGGCAGCCCCCCGGGACCCGGAGCGCCCGACCAGCGCACCTCGCGCCGCGCCCCAGCTCCCCCTCGCGGTGCCGCAGTCCCCGCCGTCCCCGCCGCGCCGCCCCCGCGCCCCGCCCGCTGACGTCACCGCGCCGGGAGGGGCGGGTCCCCCGCTATAAAAGGCGGGGCCGGGGGGCGGCGGCAGGTCTCTGCGCCCGAGTCTGCCGGTCCGCGCCGCGCTCAGTCCAGGGCCTGAGGCTTCACCCGCTCCGCAGCCGGCACCATGCGCGAGATCGTGCACATCCAGGCGGGCCAGTGCGGCAACCAGATTGGCGCCAAGGTGTGCGCCGAGGAGGGGTTGGGATGGGGGCGGCGGGTACCCAGGGTGCGCGACGGGGAGGGAATGAGGAGGGGACGGCGGGTCCCCAGGATGCGGGACCAGGAAAGGGCCCGGGTCCACAGGGTGAGGACCGAGGAGGGGTCGGGGAGGGGGTGGCGGGTCCCCAGGGTGCGCGCCGGGGCCGAGGAGGGGCTGGGGAGCGGGTGGCGGGTCCCCAGGGTACGCGCCGTGGCCGGAGAGGGGCCAGAGAGAGGGTGGCGGCCCCGGGTGGCGCGTTCTCGGCTGAGGCGCCGGGCGGGGCCCAGGAACCACAAAACCTGATCTGCCCGGATGCGCGCGGCAATGCAGCTGTGTATGCCTTTAATCAAGGCCTTTTGAAATTTCCTCGGACCCGGCCCTTGTGCGGAACGTGGTTGGTATTTCCCTGGTAGATTAGCCTCTGAGATTTAGATGGGGGCTGCGGTCGTATTAACCCAAGGTCCTCATGCGGAATTTAATTTGTATATTTTGTCTATAGTTTGAATGAGAAAATGCAGTGTCATCGGGTGATAGATGTTAGGCAGACGTCTCATGGGTCCCACAGACGAGGATGTTAGACAGATCTCTAATGCGAGCACCATCTAGACAGGATGACATACCACGTCGGAGTCCGATTCCGGTCTGCGAGGTGGCAGGTGGCAGTCCTGCGCTGTGACAGCCGCCCTCAGTGGGCGAGGCGCAGCCGCATGGTGCATGGGTGTGGGCGGGCGCCTGACAAGGACGTGGTCTCTTTCAGAACCGCCATATTGCCCACCCCAGCCTCCCGCCCCCTTTCCTGCTGCAGATTCACAATGCAGCCAGCCCCTCACTACCGGGCCAGCTCCAGCCACTGCCCCCGAGGGGGCTCCCCAGCCTCCTGCCCGCCCCTCTCCATCATTCTCCTGCTGCGGCCAGTGGCCAGAGGGCAGTGTGAATGTCAGTGCATAACACTGCGCTGCTGGGGGGTGGGGGGCTGGGCCACTTTGTGCCAGGAGACAGTGAGCCCTGCGGGCAGCCGCAGGGCGGGGTCCAGCTGGTCCTGGGTCCTGTCTGGACCCGTCCGTCAGCTGGGATGCTGACACTCAGCCCTGCCTGGGAGTGACAGCCTCCCCAGCGTCCCCAGCTTCCCTAGAAGGGACCTGCAGTGCCCACCCTCCCCCGCAGGGCCCCTCCCAGCTTTCCAGTCTGTCTCCAGAATATGGCTGATGCTCTGCAGATTCCAGAGCCCCTCGGCAGCAGCTGCTGGGAGACGGGGCGGTGGGTATTGGTCTGTGTGGGACGCATTCGCCGTCCGACCACAACGCCGCTGCTCCAAGGGCACGAGAGGAAGAAAGGGGATCCCTCCTGACACAGCGTGCCAGCCCGTCACGTGCTCCTTTTTTGTCCCCAGTTTTGGGAGGTCATCAGCGATGAGCATGGCATCGACCCCACCGGCAGTTACCATGGAGACAGTGACTTGCAGCTGGAGAGGATCAATGTGTACTACAATGAAGCCGCTGGTGATTATCGGAACATTTTTTGCCCCCTCGCTTGCTCTCCGTTCTGTGGCAGACGCAGAGTACTAGGAACATGCAAATGACAAAGGGCCTCCTGCCTTCGTTTTAAATGTCCACGGCTGAGAATCACACGGCAGAGTTCCTTAAGTCTCCTGCACGTCTGCCATGACTAAGCAAGCCTGACCTCCCTTGTCAGAGCAGAAAGTGCTCTGATCTCCTGCTTTTGTCTCCTGCTGGAGTTTTCTCTGATGAATTCTGCCGTGAATTCAGGCACACAGAGCAGGGCGTTGTCTGGGATTCCTTTGCCAACCTCAGGTCTAAGTTCTGCTCTGTACCCACAGGTAACAAGTATGTGCCTCGGGCCATCCTGGTGGACCTGGAGCCGGGCACCATGGACTCAGTCAGGTCTGGACCCTTCGGCCAGATCTTCAGGCCCGACAACTTCGTGTTCGGTACGTAGCCATGACCCAGGGGCACCGGCCCAGTGGGTCTCCTTCCTCCTCAGCCCTGTGGAGATCCCAGCTCTGACTGCTGACTGCTGAGTGCGGGGTGGAGGCCGTGTGTCCACAGAGAGTCCTGACTGCACCCGGTCCACGGGCTGTCACTCCTCCAGCGCCTCCGGGCAGCTCAGAGAACAGGGCCCGCCTGCAGAGGCTGCTGCAGCCCCCCGATCACCCCCGACACAGCAGCCTGGGAAGGGCAGTGAACAAAGAGCAGAGAAAGGCCTCAGACAGCAGGTAACGCGTCATTTCAGGGGACCAGTGACAGCAGGCAAGCACTGCAAGAAGCCAGAGGCCAAAGGCACAGGTGTGAGCAGCAGCTGAGACAGCTGCTGAGAGCGCACGGCGCCCGGACCTCACTGCCTCCGCCCTGTCTGTTCACCGTGGCTGATTTAAGTATTTACAGAAGGTTGTTTGTTCTTAATTGTAAACCAGTAGGGTTTTGTTAAACCATCTTCTTACTCAATAACCTCATATAAACTAAACTTTTTCCTTTATTAGATCTCCAGTGTTTTTGAGGGTCACTGACATAAGAAGAGTTTTCTGTAGGTAGAAAGGGTTTCTAAAAGAATCTGTCCCCTTTAAAACTAGTCCAGAGTCAAAATGACAGAATTTAGAATTCCTTATTGAAGTTTTAGTGTCTAACATTCTCCTTTCCGCCCGGCAGGCCAGAGTGGTGCCGGGAACAACTGGGCCAAGGGCCACTACACGGAGGGCGCCGAGCTGGTGGACTCGGTCCTGGACGTGGTGAGGAAGGAGTCCGAGAGCTGTGACTGTCTGCAGGGCTTCCAGCTGACCCACTCGCTGGGGGGCGGCACGGGCTCTGGGATGGGGACCCTCCTCATCAGCAAGATCCGGGAGGAGTACCCTGACCGCATCATGAACACCTTCAGCGTGATGCCCTCGCCCAAGGTGTCGGACACTGTGGTCGAGCCCTACAACGCCACCCTCTCCGTGCACCAGCTGGTGGAGAACACGGACGAGACGTACTCCATTGACAACGAGGCGCTGTACGACATCTGCTTCCGCACCCTGAAACTGACCACGCCCACCTACGGGGACCTCAACCACCTGGTGTCGGCCACCATGAGCGGCGTCACCACCTGCCTGCGCTTCCCGGGCCAGCTCAACGCCGACCTGCGCAAGCTGGCCGTGAACATGGTGCCCTTCCCGCGCCTGCATTTCTTCATGCCCGGCTTCGCGCCGCTCACCAGCCGGGGCAGCCAGCAGTACCGCGCGCTCACGGTGCCCGAGCTCACCCAGCAGATGTTCGACTCCAAGAACATGATGGCCGCCTGCGACCCGCGCCACGGCCGCTACCTGACCGTGGCCGCCATCTTCCGGGGCCGCATGTCCATGAAGGAGGTGGACGAGCAGATGCTGAACGTGCAGAACAAGAACAGCAGCTACTTCGTGGAGTGGATCCCCAACAACGTGAAGACGGCCGTGTGCGACATCCCGCCCCGCGGGCTCAAGATGTCGGCCACCTTCATCGGCAACAGCACGGCCATCCAGGAGCTGTTCAAGCGCATCTCGGAGCAGTTCACGGCCATGTTCCGGCGCAAGGCCTTCCTGCACTGGTACACGGGCGAGGGCATGGACGAGATGGAGTTCACCGAGGCCGAGAGCAACATGAACGACCTGGTGTCCGAGTACCAGCAGTACCAGGACGCCACGGCCGACGAGCAGGGCGAGTTCGAGGAGGAGGAGGGTGAAGACGAGGCCTAAGAACTTCTCAAATCAATTGTGCATCCTTAGTGAACTTCTGTTGTCCTCAATCAAGCATGGTCTTTCTATTTGTATACTATGGTGCTCCGTTTTGCCTCTGTCAGAAATTCACTGTTGATGTAATAATGTGGAATTCCTCTGAAAATTACAGTATTGTCTAAGATATCTATACTAATAAAAAAGCATGTCTAAAACCTAACATCTTTTTATTTTAAATGTTTTTATTTTTTCACTAAATGCTTCTTTGCTTTTTTGTTTATAATTTCTCAATTTTTTTTCTTTCTTTTGGAGGCAGGAGGTAATTAGGCTTAATTTATTTGTTTGTTTGTTTTTTAACGAGGTACTGGGGATTGAACCCAGGACCCTGTGCATGCTAAGCACACACTCTAACACTGAACCATACCCTCCCCCAACTAAACACTTCTTAAAATGTTTCTGGGGCAAGCAATTTTAAAAAAATAGGATTTCTACTTTAATGTTTTTAATTAATAGACTTTCTGGTCGAGATAAAAAGACTTCTTTTTACAAAATCTTCACTGGCCCAAAGTATTAAAGGAATCCCGTAAACGTGTGGAGGGGAATAGGAATCAGAGGACAAACCTTCCTCCCTGAATTTCTGCAGTTGCAGGGACGCTATGAAAATGGAGACTCGGGGGCCCTGGGCACAGACTGTGTTTGATTTCTCTGCTTCTCTTGACCAGTGAGCGCTTGTACCTCTCAGATAAAAAGGTACTGCATAACTCACGTCCTACAAGAGCCGTCACGCACACTACAAATGCATCCCTGACGATTCATTTGAAAGTAAAGTATATCATGGTAGGAATTTATTTGTTAAGACAATGGTAGAAATTCACAACGGCGTTTAAAATCAGACTTAATTTTTGTAGCTATGAAAGCTAGAGGCTATTTTTAGTATGTCCTTATTCGAGCTTGATTAGGAGTGGTTTGTGGGCAGCAGGAGGCAGCCTGGGAAGGCAGGTGGACTGAGGACTGTCCCGGGGGTGGGTTTCGGAGGCAGCGCCAGGCCACCTGTTCTCAGCGACACCGTCATTGTAGGAAGTTTTCTGCTAACTTGTTGAATTCATCTGCAAAACGCAAGTGCAGGTTGTGCTTGCCCTCCGGCATCAGATGCAGCCTAAAAAGAAAAGCTCATGGTTACTGGCCCACCATTTAAACCTGTTACCCTCCCGACACGCCACGGGCATCCCGTGAGAAACTGCCACTTTTTTTCTAACTGCTGTTACAGAGAAAACGTGCACAGTATGAAGTTTCCCGGGATACAGACCTAAGAGTGAACGCCCAGAGGCTGACGTCACAGTGACAGCACACACACTGTATTCAGAATTGAATCGGGTTGAGAAATGGTCTGACTATAAACCTGACTGAGAGTAGGGAGATGCAATTTGGTGGTTACCTTAAAAAAATCATTTTAATAAGGTTGATTTTAAGAGAGAGAGGGTTGGAAAGATGATAAAAATATGAAATGCCCTGAATCCACTGGATTGGAGCTTCGTGGAATAGTGGGAAAACCCAAATCAGAGTTCAGAGCCCCCACAGGCCTGCAGTGCAAGGCTCCAGATGACCCTGCCATTCTGGCGGACTGCGTAAGGCCGCACACAGGCACCCACGGAGGGCAGGTACACAGGCGCGTGAGGCCGGAGCCCGTGTCTCCCGGCTCCGCAGCCCACATGTGGCTCTTGTGGCAAACCCCACGTCCTCATGAGGCGGCTTCTTTTCAACAGGGCTTTCTTTGGTCAAATGTGGCTGGTCTGTAACTTCTTTAATAAAAGCAGACTTCTCTGAGTTCTACATTTATTAGCTATAAATGTGCAGAACTCGTAAGCTTTAAACGAATGAAAGTTCCCAGGATGTAAGCCCTAGTTTGAGCTGTTCTGTCCACAAAAACAACCGGACGCTGAAATGACTACACTGAGGCCAAATGCTAGTTCCCGCATTGCCTGATGCTGCTCTCCACAGCTGGGGGCCGAGAGCACTAGGGAGGACGCGTGGGGAAAGGGCGCCGGGGACGGAGCAGCCCCTGGACTGTGTTGGGTCTCTTGCGACTGGACCACATTGGGGTCGGGTGGAGGTACCCAGAAAATCAGGATCGTCGACGTGAAAGGAGGACCTGTTGTTGGCATGTTTCTGAGGCCCCTGCTGTTCAGGATGGGGCCCAATGGCCCTCCCCGAGGAGCAGGGCTCGCAGGGAGGCTCCCAGTGTGGGCTTTCAGGAGCCAGAGAAGCAGCCCCTGCTGACGGCGCTGGCAGTCAGGGGGCACGCCTGGGCTGCATGGCGCTGTCCAGGCTGTGCCGAGCTGGATTCCAAAGCAGCGACCCTGCCCCGCCTCACTTGGAGCCCTCCTCTGTGGGCAGCCAACCCACTCCCATGATTTGTTCAGATTCCCAAGAAGGAAGGAGACACCTGCCGTGAATCCTTTGTAGGCTCAGTGCCGCCTGCACCCTTCCTGAAGTGACCCAGGGCTCGGGAAATAAAAACTGAGCCCTTGTTTAAAGTACGGGGGCCCTGTTCTGAGGCAGCTACACTCAGAGCGGCACTGGACTATGACAGACAGATGGACGGACAGACAAGTGAGGGTATGAGAAAACTGCTCTGCTCCTTGGTGGCGTTGGAGGTCAATTCCAGGTCCTCAGCAGAGCCCCTCCCTGAGGTCTGACACAGGAGTCCCTGCACTTGACCTGCGATGCTCCCCTCGGGACAGCATGGCCACGGCTGCTGACCCAGGCTCTCATCCAAATAACAAAAGGGTCTGATTCCGGGCTCATGGGAGAGTGGCTTTCACACAATCTGCTGGCCGACGGACGCCCTTGCTGGTGTGCGGAGGGGACAGCCTGGCCCATGCTGCCAGCACTGCCCGAGCTGAGGCTCCTGCCTTCACAGAGAGCTTGCTTCCGGTCACAGCTGAAGGCAACCGGAGGTGACACCGCAGGGTTAAAGGCATGGGCTTGATGGGGGCAAGACATGTCCTCTCTTCCTACACTGCTGGTGGGAATGCAGTTTAGTGCAGCCACTATGGAAAACAGCGTGGAGATTCCTCAAAAGACTAGGAATAGACTTACCATATGACCCAGGAATCCCACTCCTGGGCTTGTATCCAGAAGGAAATCTACTTCAGGATGACACCTGCACCCCAATGTTCATAGCAGCACTATTTACAATAGCCAAGACATGGAAACAGCCTAAATGTCCATCAACAGGTGACTGGATAAAGAAGATGTGGTATATTTATACAATGGAATACTACTCAGCCATAAAAACCGACAACATAATGCCATTTGCAGCAACATGGATGCTCCTGGAGAATGTCATTCTAAGTGAAGTAAGCCAGAAAGAGAAAGAAAAATACCATATGAGATCGCTCATATGTGGAATCTAAAAAACAAAAACAAAAACAAACAAACAAAAACAAAGCATAAATACAGGACAGAAATAGACTCACAGACAGAGAATACAGACTTGTGGTTACCAGGGGGGTGGAGGGTGGGAAGGGATAGACTGGGATTTCAAAATTGTAGAATAGATAAACAAGATTACACTGTATAGCACAGGGAAATATACACAAAATGTTATGATAACTCACAGAAAAAAATGTGACAATGAGTGTGTATATGTCCATGAATGAAAAATTGTGCTGAACACTGGAATTTGACACAACATTGTAAAATGATTATAAATCAATAAAAAATGTTAAAAAAAAAAAAAAGACATGTCCTCTCTTCAGTACGGGGTCTCCACTGGCAAGTGACAGCACCACTGCTCACTGGGAAAATGGGGACAGTAACAGTGTCCCCCCACAGGGTAATTCAGAAGACGACACTGACTGTGGCCACACGGTAAACACTTCATACGTGTTCGCTGCTGGCCCATAATTCCATCTACGCGGCACTTCACAGTGTGCGAGAGTCCTCAGGAAGGTTCCAATTATGCTCAGCATGGTAATCAAGTGCTCCAACCTGCGAGACTATTTACATTTATTGGCTAACAGAACTGACTGCAATTGGAACCTTCTTACCTTAAAGAGATTTTATGAGACGTCATGGGTAAGAGTCATCTAGAAAGGACGAGACCCCACCCTCTGTGAGATACCAGGACGAGGCTGGCCCTGTCTGGAGTTGGTCCTGTAACCTGGCCCCAAGGGGTTCCTGGGCTGCCTGCAGCAGCAGCTGGAGGAGAAGGTGGGAGAGGAAGGTCCCCTGGGCACCTCAGCCTGGAGGGTCTAGCACTGAAGCCAGGGCAGCTGTCCTTCCCTTGGTGTCTCCCAGGTTCACCCTCCACAGCACTGGAATGAACCTGCCGCCAGCATGAATCCTTCCCACTTCACCACTGCTGGTGGCGCGGCTCCCACTGGCCTGCCTTGGAGGCCTGGGGCCATCTTTCCGCTGGTGGCCAGACTGTACGAGGCTAGGAAGCTGCAGATTCCTTCCGTGATTCAGACAGAGGACAGCGTCTGGCCTGTGACTAGAGGGCCTGGGCACCCATAGCCATTCCCCACCAAGGCCAGGACCTCTGCAGACAGCTCAAGCCAGGTGCTCCCAACTGTGATGGCTGGGTTTACACATCATCTCAGCTGGGCCACAGGTGCTCAGATATTTGGTCAAACATTATTCTGGATGTTTGTGTGTGGGTGTCTTTAGATGGGGGATTAACATTTTATTCTGTAGACTGAGTAAGGCAGATTGCCCTTCCCACTGTGGGTGGGCCTCATCCAATCAGTTGAAGGGCTGAACAGCGATAAAAGGCTGACCCCCCCCCTGAGTAAGAGGGAACTCCTGCCTGTCTTCAAACTGGGACATTGGCTTTTTCCTGCCTATAGACGCAAATGGCAACATCAGCTCTTTCTGGTTCTCAGGTCTTCAGAGTCAGACTGGACGACACCGTCAGCTCTCCTGGGTCTGCAGCTTGCTGACTGCAGACCTTGGACTTCTCAGCCTCTACAATCGGCTGCGATTCCTTATTCCTGCAGCAAATCAATCCCTCTCTAAGGATATATAATGTGTACACATGCACATGTATGTATGTGTGTATTTGTGTGTGTGTGCACATGCTGCTGAAAGCTGTGACCAAGGGCTGTCAGCCTCTGACCTACTGCCATGCGACGCGCTGCTGCCTCCTGGGCCTTGATCACCTACACCTGTACCATCCCAGCCACGCGAGGCAGTTACTGTGTGCCGAGTTCTCACTGATCTTAAATGTACACAGACCTCCTCATTCATTCCTCAAAACCTTATTCTGAGAAGAGAGGCATGATCCTCCCCAGGTAGCGCCCAGGAAACAGGAACAGAACACAGGTACCTGTTTATGGGCACAGTTCGTCACAGAGCCGGCCCTCGGGCCCAGGGCCCCCGAGACCCTGTGGTGCTCCTGACCACCGGCGCCAGGCTAGACTCTGGTTCCCACCCTTCCCCTTTGGTGACACAGGACCTAAGGTGCCAACTCTTCGCACACGTGGACTTTGGCTCTGGCTCCTGCCTGCCTGGGCTGCTCTCTGGCCCCAACCTGCAAGTGGATTCTGCACCACACTCCTGGGCCCGAGTCACCTGCAGGGATGCCGTCCACCTGCAGTGCAGGGACACGGCCCATGTGCTGCCCATGCTCTCCTTCCATGTGGTCCGAGCACTCTGAGATGTACAGCCTGCAGCCCAGGACAGAGGCCAACGTGCTCAGCTGCAGAGAAGGCACCAGGAGGGGCCGCGTGGCCTCCGAAAGATGCGTGACTGGAGAACAGGACGGGGAGACATCTGAGTTGTGATCGGAAGGCTGGGTGCCCGTGGCCAGGCAAGGACAGGGCGGGGTACAGAGGACTCCAGGCAAGGCGCTGGTCACGGGCAGCTGCGTCTGAAACCCAGATCCTGTTATCTGCTGGGGCCCCCAGTTCCTGAGATCTAAGACCTCAGAAATATACTGTCATAGGGTGAATCAGGTCCCCCAGATTCACGTGCTGAAGTCCTAATCCCAGGACCTCAGTGTGACCTTGTTTGGATAGAAGGTCTTTAAAGAGGTGATCATGTTAAAATGAGGTCCTAAGGGTGGGCCCGAATCTAACCTGACTGGTCTCCTCGTAAGAAGACTAGATCAGCACCCAGACACACACAGAAGACCCTGGGAAGACCCTGGAGGGCACAGAGGGAAGGCAGCACCTACAAGCCGAGGGAGGCTTCAGGAGAAACTAGCCCCGGCGACACCTGGACCTCAGACCTCCAGCCTCCAGGCGATGAGGGGAGAAGCGTCTGCAGTTTAAGCCGCGCTGCGCGGCTACCTGTTACAGCAGCCGGAGCTGACTCACACACCGGCGAGCACCCGCGCGTCTCAGCTCGCTGTGAAGCCACTCCTCTCCCGAGCCAGCTCAGCCCCCTGCCTGGCCGGCCCATCACTCCCACCCCGAGGGGTTGCTGAGTGCTGGCCTCTGCTCAACACAAATTCTCGGAAAGCGAGCTGGGCTGCCTAGCGGGCAGCGCACACCTGGCAACAGGAGTCGCCCAGGCAGGGGCTGGCGAGCAGGCAGGTGGCAGCGTCAGTGCTCTGCGGTCCAGGAGGGAGGGCTGGGCAAGCAGTGGGTGCACGGGGCGGGCAGGACACGGGACCCTGGGGGCAGGGCTGGCTCCCCGTCACTGCTGGAATCAGGGTGACTCCTACTTCTGCTGTGTACCTGGACTTCTGCAGAAGGCTTTGTTAGGAAGAAGCGTTCAACTGCCCCAAAACAAACCTTACAACCACTGAACTTGACCTATCTCTGATGCCTCTTCGCCTCCAAGAGATTGTGTGATTCCTCTCCCACAAAGAGCGAACAGAGAGAGACAGGAAGGACTGACAGGCAGGAAGCAGGGCTGCTGATGGCCCAGCCTCCCTCCAGCCTCTTCCAGGAGAGAAGCATCTGCTCCATACCTGATCTCTCTCTGCAGTAGGTCTTTGGGGGACAGACTGTGTCTTTAAGTTTAGTTGTAAATGTGCCCGGCGGGGAAACGGAACATCAAGTTCACCGTTTGCGCCCTGCACGCTGAGTTGCTCCCTGGTGTTGGAAGGCCTGGTGTGCAGTCAGAGGACGACTCTGGTGCTCAAGGAATCAACCCTCCCCTTGTGGGTCCAAAATTATGAACCGTGTTTCAGGTTCAGGCCCAGCATGAAGGGCTCTCCCGGCAGAGGAAGGTGGCAGTGTAACACGCAAGCCGGTTTCAGACGGTCACTGCCAGGAACACAGCACTCTCGACTCACTTGTTCCAAAGAATTCTGCTCTAAGAAAACGACCTTCTATAAAGGAGTGTACTGAAACCACTAACATCTCAGCGGTAAGGGAATATTCTTCTCCCATACTGATGTGTTCTGTTGCTAGGAGACAGGTCTGGAACAGAATTCCTAAATTAAACTTTCTCGCAGAAATTTACTGGCTCTCTAAGGGAACACACTGCATTTATCACGAGCGTCAGTCTGCAAAAACCTGTCATTTCTGAAGCTAGAAGACAACCATGTCAGCAAGTACACACTTCAGGCATTTTACCATCATATTAAAATAAGAGTATGTTTACGAGACGCAGCTGTGCCATGGGTGGAAAGCACTGTGTTAGGAGGGAAAAAGTCTAGGATTTGTCATTTACGAGCTATGCAGCCTTGGAAGGTTACTTAACACATCTTGGTCTCGATTTTCTCATCTCTAAAATGGGTGCAATATTTCCCCCCTTTAGTTTGTTGTGAAGTATAATTAGATATCGTATACAAGATACCTTTTAAAATATGAAATGCTATTTGGACATAGGGATTATACAGGACTACAGTAATGACATTTTATTATAGACTGAGAAGCATGTCCTCCACATTTAAAAGTTCTTGGAGAAATCTGTCTGTAAAATATGTCACGGAATAAACAGTGTGCCTAGGAAGGAGAGGAACGGTTTCTGAGCCTACCTTCCCTGCTGCATCGTGGGGACCCGCAGCTCAGGGACCTCTACCGGCCCTGCCAGGGCGCCAGCCCCCAGCGGGCGTCGGGAATGGCTCGCGGGCGGCGGGGAAGGGAGGGTTTTCTTACGTCACTAATAAAGCCAGTTTCAAAAGAACTCCGTACGGTTCCAAAGACGTCCTGAGTAATGACAGCATCTCTGGAATTAATATGCAGTCTCTGAGGAGGTCACAGCTCCCCTCGGTGCTTACTTTCCAGTATTTTTGTTTTTCAGAGAAACCAGGCCACTATCTCCTGATCGCACCTCAATTTCACCTACGGGATTTACAGCCACCACATGCCAAGGAAACACTGAGTTTATCCACCTTGGAATCTTCACCTTGATATAAGTACCAGCAGAAGCTGACTCTCCTGTCAGCCGAAGTATTTAAACTATAAATTTCTGTTCCACACAAAAACAAATGGGGCTAAAGAACAGAATTTCCACCGACATGTCTCACTAGGTTCTCTGGCGCCCCCAGGCTCGCTGGCCGAAACAAGGATGCCCAGGATGAGTAACACGTCTCTGCCACCTGCTCGAGTGAGCCCCTGACCCGGCCGGCCTGGCAGACCCCGCTGTTTGGCGGTTCTGAATTACAGATTTTCCTCTGATGTGTACATACTTAAAACTGAAATAACATGAAAAACTTACAGAACAATTTTTTAAAAAGCAGGAATCAAAGTTGAATATAGAATATAATTGTATCTATGTTAAAAAATACTGGAAAGGAGAAACACAAAAATGCTAATAACAGGGGGTTGGAAGGGTACCCCTGCTCAGTGGTTGAGCATGTGCTTAGCATGCATGAGGTCCTAGGTTCAAACCCCAGTGCCGTCATTAGGAAAGTATTAAGTAGAAAATTAAATAAAATGAGCAAAGATTTTAAAAAATGATTTAAAAATCCCACATTGAAAAAACACTAACAGAAGTACTTCAGTGGGTGACAAGGAACAGGTGCTTAGTTTTCCTTTGATTTGACAAACTTTCTTTGCCGGGTGGATGGTGCTTTTATGATGAAAGCTCCTAAATTACTACTCCGCTATGGTTGACGACGAACTGTCACCACTGCTGCAGCCCCAGCGCCCACCGTCCCAACTCGTCACCCACAGCTCAGGCTCCTTGTGCCCCTCGCTCCGGAAATACAGGACTATTGGCTGACACTGGCAAAGGGGGGCGGGGTACCCCTTAAACCTGAGCCTCACACTTCCTCTCCTCCTACGGCTTCTCCCGTCTGCCCCCCAGGCCCCCGGGGCGGAGCGCTGGCCCAGGCGTGACTCACCGGGACCCTCTCACGTGCTGGTGTATGAAGTCAGCGTGCGAACGCGGGACCAGAGGATCCCTCTCCCCGTGCACGACCAGGGTGGGGCACTGGACCAGGGGCAGCAGGTGCCGACAGATGTTACCTGAAAGACACAGAGGTCCCCGGGGGTCAGCGGGGCCGGGCGGGGCAGGGCAGACCTCAGCGTCCGTCTGTGCAGCACTGGCTTGGGTCAGATAAGTTCCTGGGGTTTCCTTTTCTGTTTCTTTGCTGGTGTTTTTCCTTGCAAGATCTACTAGTAAGCATGCAGTTCTGCCTGCTTACCTTCAGAATCCAGGTACAGCAGGAGTTAAGGCGAACAAAAGCTCCACTGGTCTCCCTGCTGCAGGGGGCAGCTCCCTGTTTGCCAACGGTGACGGGTGCGTGGTGGCAGGAAGGCTTCTCCCTGGAAGCACGGCCCTGAGTGCCCAGGGGACAGGGCTCGGGCCACAGTGATCCGCCCAGCAGGCAGACGAGAAGGCTGCCAACAGTCTTGCTGTAGGGTGAGTCACGTCGCCAGACTCCCTACTTTATGGCATCCTCCCCCCCTTCTCTTTCTTTCTTTTTTTCTTTAACAGACTTCTAGTGTTAGGTTTGTAACAGACTGAGCAGAAGGCAGAGAGTTTGCACACACCCGGCCCCACACACGCACAATCCACATTGTCAGCCCCGCCCACCAGAGGGAACGTCTGTCACAGCCGAGGAGGTGTGCTGACACGTCACCGGAGCCCGGGCGTCCTGAGGGACACGTTCCTGGTGTGCACGGTCGGGGGTTTGCACAGACGGCTACAACACGGACCCACCGTCACAGCGCCACACAGAGCGTTTCCACTGCCCTACGGCCCCTCTGCTCTGGCTGTCCCAGAAGGTGCGGCGGCCCGTCTTTGAATCGGGCCGTTTCCTTACTGTTCGGTTTGAAGAGCTTTCTGCGTATTTGGATACAGTCCTTGGCTGATGGGTCTTTTGCAAACATTTTCTCCCAGTCTGTGGCCTGTCTTTTCATTCTCTTGAAAGTGTCTTTGCCAGAGTCAGTTTTTAATGTAACAATTAACACAGGACATACTTTGAACTGCTGACTTAATTCCACTTCTGATTTCAGCATTCTAGCCTCTTCACTACCCTCCTCAAGAAAACACAGAAGCTTACATCTCACGAATCTGCCTTTTTTGGTGGAGAACTGTCTCCGACACTGTTCACAGCATTTCTTGTTAAGAGGTGAGGAAGCTCATTTCAAGGACCTGTCTCTCCAGGCGGATCCTGCCTTTGCTCAGGATCTACTTGCTGTTTTGAACTTACACCAAAAAAATCGCATTTCCAAACGTGCTTTTCATTATGAAAGTCTTGACGGGTGACTCATTCTGGAAATGATTACTGAGTAGACCAAACTGGTCCTTCAATCTCAGCAAGTTTGTAACTGAATGTGCTTCAAGATTAGATCTCAACTATTCCCCTTTCTTTCAGCAATTAAAAAAGGAAAGTGAGAGGAAGTAGCTACAAAAAAACGGACTTGAGTTCATAACTTCTCTTCAGGATGTCAATTCTTCCTGTTATTGGAAGTCATGTGACTTTTCCAGATTAAGACAGGAAGACACCTGATGGCTAACGGGACATAGTTTAGCTCTGAAGATGGGAAAAGAACTCAACATTCTCTTCCTCACACCACTTCTGCTGGGGCTGAAGGCCACGACAGACAGTCCCTCTTCTTCTGTCACACGAGACACAGTGGGGTGACACCTCTAAACGTGAAAAGGCGGAAAATACAGGGACTGTTGCAGCTTTCGGCTTCCTAATCACCCATATTCTGGAATCAGAAAATGAAGACTATTCGAGGCTTCTGGAGAATTATTTGTCATCACACACACAAAGCACTCAGAGAAGAAAAGAGCAGCCTGCTATTAAAGACTCAACAATGTGAACCTTTGTGCACAGTCTGTCTCTGGCGGAGGGCGGGTGTGTCACACAAGGACCCGTATTGTGTGCCGTCGCCAGCACCCTCTGTTCACACACCCGTGTGCAAGGACAGCGGGCGAGCACATTAACCCCGAGGAGTTCCGGGACGTCGGGGGAGCTCAGCGGTCTCTCTAATCCACAAAGGGCCTGCCAGCTGTCCATGCAACCTACCACCTGGAAGACGCTTGAACTGGTTTATGCCGTCCACCCACTTTTCACAGGTTCTAGCAAAGTAGTCGATCCCATACAGGGCTTCCAGAGGCTTCCTTGTTCTCTCACTCCACTTAGAAACATCTCGGATACCTGCGAGACAGAAGTGAGGGCAAGAATAAGGTTAGTCTCTACACGAGTTTATCTTTCCACACCCCCAGTGCAGGGCAGCTCGGAGCTGCGGCGTCTGCCGTCCGGCTGGCCCGGGCTGCTCAGCCTGGCCACTTTCAGTGGCTTCTGGGTCTGTGCTGAGGGCTGTGTCCCCACCCAGATGTGAGCTCCACGGGCGGGGTTTTGCTTTCTGTCCCCCACTGTGTCCCTCCGGCACAAGAGGGGCACCAGCAGGTGCTCACCAAGTGAGTGAAATGAGATCTGCATGTAATGCTGCTTCTCCGTTAAAGGCGTGAGATAAAAGCAGATGTTCCCTTAATTAGGGTCATCTGAGTAAAAAGGACATATTTATAAAAGAGGAGTTTTTTCTGCACTGCATTTACGTACACTGAGAAACACACACAGATCACTCATTCTAGCTTCTGCTGCTGAAGCCCCAGGGGCGTCACTACCAACTGCAGACTGCGCTACAGCGACTCACTGTTAGGAAAGGAACTAACAGCTAAAAACCAGCTTGGAAACGAATAAGCAAGTTCAACTCCTTAGCCCAGTATTTTCCTTACTTCTTGAAACACCCGGTGGTGACAGGAAGACCCTTGCCCTCCTGAGCCTGTCGGACATCGAGTGTCGAGGGCTTTGAACACGGTGCTTTACCCACACGACGCTCCCTGACACAGCAGGGCCGCCGCGATCAGGATCCCCACCCAGCGGCAGCCGGCACGTCGCCCTGGGCAGGGCCCGGCAGCTGGCGGGCACCCAGTGCACGCCGGGGAAAGGAAATGACCGCATGGGGTAAAACTGCGACTTTCAGCCCCAGCGGCCTTCCGAGCGGGGCAGCCCCGCCACAGCCAGCGCCTGCCTGTCCTCCGCTGACTCCTTTCAGTTGCAGACGGAAGCCCGGGCTCCAGTCCAGAGGCTGAGGACGCCGCGCTGCTCTGCATGAAACGGAGGGGACATCACGTGGGGGTGCAGAGAAGCAGCCTGACAATGAAGAGGTGGGGGGAGACCTGGGAAGGAGGCAGAGGGAAGCGAGGGAGGAAGGGAGGGAGCAGCTGGCAGAACGCCGTGACAGCGGCCAGTGAAAACATCCCCACCAACGGCTCTGCCCTGGGCTGCCGAGCGGGCCACACCCTCCGAGAGGCCTCCGGCAGCGCAACAAGCAGATCTTTCATGATAACTTGTGTCTGCTGCGCTGCTGGACTGGGGGGCTGAGGGAGACGAGAGAGTGTGTGTGTGTGCGTGAAAGAAAACAGCTGGGAGTAGGAAGACCACTCAAAGGCAGGGTTGTTCCGGGGGAAATGTGACTGCTGGCTGGGGAAGGGCGGGACCCCGGAACCTGAGATTCCTGCATGAAGCCGAGGTGAAAATGGCCCCAGCCTGGCACCATCACAGTGCCCGAGAGCAGCAAGCGGACATCCCGTCGGAATGAAAGTGCTCTCAACGCACACTGTCTTTTTGTTTGTTTTCAGACCAAGAGTAAGCAAATATATGCTCCTCATCAAAGATCACAAAGCAATCCGAATCTTTATAAAGTGAACAGAATAACTAGTAACTTGGAAGAGAAAGCTTAGAAATGAGGCAGAACCCCAGACCCAGAGATGAACAGAGACGGGCAGATGGAGAGACTGGGCTACAAAGTCTCACCTGTCCCCGAAGGAGGAGGGGCCAGCAGGCGACCACGCTTCTCAGAACTGAGGGAAGAACCCATAGACAAAAGTCCAACGTAGCTCCAACAGGATAAAGCAAAAGAAATCCACACGTAGACATGGGGTGGTGAAGCAGCAATGCGCCAGAGGGAGAGAAAAAAACCCTGAAAACCAGCCGGAGACGAGGCACACCACCGCAAAGGAAGGAGAGTCGGCCGACGACACTTAGCAGCAGGTGAGGCCGGCAAGGGGGTCACTGGGCCGCAGAGGAGACAACTTTCTGTTTATATTTCTGTGCTCAGCCGGGCAACCCCTCGCAGGAGCGAGGGTGAAGTACAGAAGTTTCTAAGTAAAAGCTGAGCTGACTATTAACAGACCTGCCCTCAAAGAACTTCTAACCAATAGCTTCAGGGAAAAGAAAGGATCTCAGTAGGAACGCCTGAGATGGAAGGAGGAAAGGGGAGCAAAGATACGGATAAGCGTGCTGGCAACCGTAAAGACAGACCCAGCGGTGTGTCCTTCCTGCCTCAGAGAACTCACCACGCTCAAGAGACAACAAAACACTGTAACATTTCCCCGCATTAAAAGTAAATGGTTCTGTCCATAGAGAAAGCAAAAAGACGAGCCGCGGGCTGGTAACACAGCCACTAACACAAAGGCCAATCAGCCAGGGGTCAGGAATCGGATTACCAGAAATGAAAAAACGAAACCACCCTGCAAATCAGTAACGTTGTAATAATAATCAGACGCCTTCTAGCTTGAGTTGGGCGGAGTTTCTGTAGTTACACTTCCTAACATATACCCGTAAAACACATTGTATTATATGTATCAAATATTACATAACAAAAGTGCGAAAATCAGTGAGAAGACATGAACAGGTAAGATACAGAAGAGGAAACCCCACTGGTGCATAAACACAGGAAAACATTCTCAGTCTCATCAGCAACAGGAAAATGCACGTTAAAACCCCCAGTAAGGCACCATTTTACGCCCATCTGCCCGGCTAGAATTAAGGTCTGGTGATTCCGGGTCCTGTGGAGGGTGTGAGTTAGGGATGGGAATGTGAATTTATTTTGCTGGAAAACAATCCATCACCGGGAACGCAGCAGATCTCCAGACACAGCACCAGCCCGGCCACTGGGCGTCCTCCCCGGGGAGGCCGCTGCGCATGTGGCCGAAGGACACGCCCCAGGTGCTGACAGCCAGGCTCCCGTAAAAGAGGGAAAGCCAAGGGCAGCCCGCCGGCCCAACGGAACACGACGCAGCAACGCCACGAACAGCCTCAGAAGCACCGTGTTCTAAGAGGCCACGTGGAACGCGAGTCACAGAAGATGACCACCTTGTTCAGCTCAAAAGCAAAGAAATTAAATGTTCTTTAGGAATATAAACATATGTGACAGAAGTGTGTTCAGAAAGGCACAGGGATGACTGCGACTTGGGCAGGAGGTCGGGTGGACGGGAGAGCACACGTGCACATGACCCTGGTGTAACCCATTCGTGTCACATGTGTTGCATTACAGGGACCAAATATCATACAGTTAAGTTAAAAGTTCAACTATAAAATAAATAAAAGTATTATATGTTAAATTATAAATTTAAAAAATATATCTTAAGATATTTTATATAACACAATATGAGTATATGCAATATAAACGTGATATATTACATTTAACATACACTTATAAAAATACGTATTTATATATTTTTACTATAGTATATTCTATTATTTAAGATATACATTAAAATACATATAAAGTAATTTATATTTCATATAAATATATTTAATTTATACATTTAATGTATTTTAATGTATTATCAATACATTACGTATTAATAACATTATTAATATATAATATAAATATAATACAAATTTCTATAAAATCAAAAAAGCCCTTGTGATGGGAAGGCTAAGACCTTTAAGAACCAAGCTGCTAACATTCAGGAATGGGAAGATGTTTTTCTTCCTAAAGTGTAAATTCTTCCTATGAGGACAGCGGGAGAGCCTCAGGCATTTGCAGAGGCACCCGTGGAGACGTAAACTCCAGGGCAAGGCTTTACACGTCCGCAGGCACCACCACCTGCGCCCCCAGGGACAGGGAGCCCGGCTGCAGCTGCCGGGCCCCAGGCGCGCATCGAGCACTGGTTCACACCACTGGCCTGGGAGCAGCCTGCCTGGGTTTGAATCCCGGCTCCTGCACTCACTGGCTCTGGGATCCCGAGCGAGCGCCTTACCCTCTCTGTGCTCGAGTCTCCTCACCTGAAAATGAGAATTGTAACACTCTGACATGAAGAGTGAAATGTGCTGCCAACGGTGCCTGGCACACAACAAGCACTCGAAACTACTCCATGTATTTAAATATTTACTTTTGCTCATTTTTTTCAAGAGGAAGCCAGTTTTCCCCAAAGCATAATTTCCTCCAAAAAACAAGCAGTAATTATTTTTCATAGTTGGAAGTTCCTAAAATAACCATTTGAATCAAACTGTTTGCTGATCCAAAACAGAACTAATTTTTATCCCCAAAGAAACTGATACATTTCTCTTTTTTTGAACATACGATTTGTGCTAACCACTGGAATCGTCATGAAGAACATAAATCAAATATACACTCATCACTAATTACTGAATTAATCCAGTCAGCGCTGCTGGAAGCCTGCTGTGTGTCTGTCACAGCAGATATGCTCTCTGCCCTCAAGGGCCATACGGTCCAGCAGAGAACTTGTAAACAACCACAGGAGCAGAGTCCTGTATGAGTTGAGTGATGGGAGAGGCTGGGGCGGGCAGAGGAGGGCCACAGGGCTTCCCAGAGGATGCAGCACTGGCCCTGGGTCTGGGAGAACAGAAGCCGGCAAGCAAACGTGGGGCGGGAACAGCATGTGCGGCGGCACAGAGGCAGGGAGCCAGGCCACTGACTGCCAGAGATTCGGGGATCTCAGTGGCTGAAGAAAAGGATAAGTGTGTGGGGGCAGGGGGACAGAAAGGCAGGGGTCCCGGGTCCCTCACATCTGGAGCAAAGCTGACTTACTGAAAAGCTAGGGGAGACCCTGAGTGTCCGCTCGGGACAGAGTGGAATGTGGACTGGAAGCAGGTAAAGGCAGAGGGTGGTTAGGAAAGTGTCCATCGCCCTGCGTGGGGACCAGGGACTGACAGGGCCTGGGCCCGGAGCCTGGTAGGAGGAAGGGAAAAGGCGACATGGACTCCAGGCAGCGCAGAGCATGCAGGCGCGGGGTGTGGGGACTGCAGCACGAGGTCAAGCGCCTGGGCATCGTCAGGCCACCACGGCAGGCACACCTGGACACCAGCGGAGGCACAGCCACCTTACCGCTGGCACAGAACACGCTCTCAGTAACAGCGCCTGGAGACACTACTCTGGGAGAGAAATGGTTCTCTCCATCAGTATCCCCTCCCACGATGAGAGGGTGACCAGGAAGGACAAGCCTGGCGAAAGGACCACGACTCCGACACAGAGTGTGCGGTCCAGGTGGGCAAGCAGTAAGAAAACTGAACAGGAAGTGGACCACCTGGGACGTGGCGAGGCCAAGGGATGCTGAGCTGCTTGATGTGAGGGGGGAAGAAGCTGTGTGTGGAGGACCCAGCGTCCCAGGCCGGCAGGGAGGAGCGGGCAGGTGTCAGAGCAAGAGGACACCCAGAGATGGGAGGGTGGCGAGAGCCTCGGGACAGAGACGCTTCAAGAAGAGGCGTGTGATGAACAGACATCACGTGTGTTCCCAACGCTGCCGGACGTGTCCGACAGGCTGGGAAAAACAGAGGGATGTTTCCCGGCACTGGAGGGTCAGAGTCCATCCTGCCCAAGGTCAGGGGAGACTGGGTGTGAGGAAGGGGGATGATGGCTGGGAGGGGCGTGGGGGTTCAGTGTCAGTAACTACGGGGGGCTGTGAGATTCAGAGCTTGTAGTTTGTTTGCAGAAAGAAGGGACGTCCTCCTTGGATTCCCACTTTGACATAAATGTGTGTGTGCGCGCGCGGGTGCACATGCGCTGGAGGGGGTGAGGTGTGACTCACGGAAACTCACGAGCGGCTTTGAGAGCAGACGCTTCAGAAGAAGCCCCTCGTCAGCCAGAGAACCAGGACCGGCGTGGGGGACACTGCGTCTTTTCCTCCTACTCCGCCCTCTCCTTCTGCCCAGCCCTGCCCATGCAGAGAAGCTCACTGCCTGGGGCCACCCTTCCCAGCGGCAAGGCAGCACCCAGACCCCAGGAGAAGGCCAGCTCTCTGACCAAAGGCACCAGGGCAAGGGGTCCTGACAGCTGACTGCACGCAGAATGACCATTATTTTTTTCTCTCTTTTCTCTTGCCATTTTGCCCCAAAGATGGCTCCAGAACTGTGCAGCAGCAAGGGGACCCACAGGGGACCCCCTCATTCTGCATCTGAGCTGCTACAGGTCCTGGGACGGCCCCTCAGCTCTGCACACGGGGCAGGTGCACCGACGCCCAGGGCAGAGGCTGCAAGAACTGAACCGCAGGACTAACCGCCATCCAGGTCCCGGGGGAGCCCCTGCAGGACACACACAGGGCAGGGACACACGCGGGGCAGGGACACACATGGGGCAGGTGCAGGCTTCGGGAACTGACCTGACACTGGAACCACCGCCCACAGAAGGAGCAACAAAATCTGCAGCCTGAATCTAAGCTGGTTAAATCCACGCTGTTGAATGCCAAGGAAAAAAAGCAAAAAAGTCAACATTTTTCAGAGTATTTTAACAGGATCAGTCTCACAACATAATTACAATAAAAATGGCCCCAAATCAACCACAGACAAAACAAACCAAAAAACCAGGAAACTGACAAATCTGCCAGAGAAAAGACCATTAACAAATGTCAACCCTGAAATGACCCAGACACTGGCATCATCAGACACTTTAAGGCAGGCCTTCTAACATGTATGTCACTGGGGTCCCAGAAGGGGAAAAAAATATTGGCACAGAAAAAACACCTGTAGGAATAATGAGGATGACTTCCCAGATTCGGTGTCTGAAACACACAAAGCAAAACCCAGAGGACAAAAGACAGATCCACAATCACAGCTGGAGGCTGCACCTTCCCCTCAGTCGCTGACAGAACAAGTGGACAGAAACCAGACTACAGAAGACCTGCAAACACCGCCGGCCAAGCTCGCCTGGCCGACATTCACAGGACACTCCACCCAACGGCAGCGTAATCCTCAAGTGCACGTGGAACATCCACCAAGACAGACCACATTCTGGGACATAACTCAAATGCGCAAGAAGTGAAATTATACAAAGTAGGTTTTCTGAACATTATGAAACTAAACTAGAAACCAGTAACAGAAGGGTATCTGAGAAAACCCCAAATATTTGGAAATTAAGTAATATTTCTAAATACCTTGGATCAAAGAGGAAGTCTGAAGATACAGAAATCGTTAAACTGAATGAAAACGCAACATACCAGCATTTGTAGAATGCAGCCCAAGGGGGGCTCGGGGAACTCTGTGGCATTAACTGCTTACAGCGCAGAAGAAGAAAGGTCTGAACATTCTAAGCTTCTACTTGAAGAAATCAGGGGAAAAAAGCAAATTAAAACCCAAACTAAGCAGAAGGAAGAAAATAATAAAAAATAAGAGCAGAAACAAGACAACTGAAATCAGAAAAGTAAGAGAAAGAAATCAATGAAACCAGGAGCGAGTTCCTGATATAATTCTCCAGGCCAGCGGGTCAGGATAGAGAGATGACACGAACCACCAGTCCCAGGGGAAAAAGAGGGGCCACCTCTACAGACCCTACAAACTGCTCAGAGTAACAAGGGAACACGACAGCTCGGACAACGAGATCAAAGGCCTCGGCGAGAGGCTCGGCAGAGGGGCTGGAGCGGGGGCCGGCGGGACGGCCTGACCATGGGTGGAGAGGAGACGCGTACAAGCAGAGTTCAGCTTGCTCGTGGGAACGACAAAGGCGGGCAAGGCAGAGACCGGAGGCAGGAGGGGCAGCCAGCCCACCTTTACCGGCTGAGAGGGAGAAGCCAGCGTCACAGGAGTGGAGACAGAACCACAGGCGTCCCAGGGGCAGCGGGAGGGGCAGTACCAGCTGCAGAGCGCAGGGGCTCCCTCAGCACACAGCAGACACCCTCCCCAGGACCCAGCAGGGACAGTAAAAGGACGGGCAGGAGTGCCGGCTGGGACTGCTGACTACACCAGACTTCTCATCAAAGAGTCCCACAGCCTTTACCAAACAGAAAGACAGCAAAGAACCGAGACCCTGCAACAGGACACTGCCGTCACGTGGCTCACGTAGGTCACGTGAGCTGCAGAACCGGCCTGTGATATTCCAGCGCTCGCGTCTGCAAACTTTCTGTAAAGGGCCAGAGAGTAAATGTTTTAGACGTCTCAGGCCGAGAGGCAAAATCAAAGACGTTCTGTAGATACAGGCGAGAGACTGCTGACCTGCCTGGTCCTCATTTCCCGGGGTGGGCTGTCTGGGATCCAAGAGGAACACCCAGGACAAAAGCTACTGGCCTGGAGGGGAGGGTCCTAGTAGGGCAGCCCAGGTCAGCTTGACTTTCCCCCCAGGGACCCCCAGATCTCAACACGTTCTCCTCTCTTCCTGGGAGCCCCAGGGTCTCGATTTGGGTGCCGTGCTGGAGGCTGAGCATCTCCTGAGTTGCCAACTGGAATGCTGTGACTAGGTGCCTGGTAAGTGCCAAGAGTCGCCCATGTGAGGGGACCGCCAGAACAGGCGCTGGGCAGTGACCCCAGGACCAGAGGGGGCACCTCATCTCAGTCTGCAGCCCGCATGGCGCCGGCCACCTCCATCAGAGCCTTGGCCTTACAACAACAGGCAGGGGGCTGAGTCTGGCCCAGAGGCCGCAGTTTGCCAGCCCCTGTGTCTTTAAAAATCTTCAAAGATAAGCTTGAAGGACAACCTTAAAAAGTGTGGGTAGCACAACAATTCTTTATCAAAACACAAGGTTTCGTACTTGAGGACAATGTTCCCTTCCACACTCACATGCCTTTAAATGAGGTGACCAGTAACGCTTCACGTCAACCCCTCCTTACCTGAGGTGCACGATCACAGGAGGAAATGCAAAAACTGACTTTACTTATTAGCCTTTTCCTGAGTCATAAAAGTGTCACTTCTGGAAATAGAAAACTTCAAAACACTGACCAGTTAAACCGCATTACTTTCCTGAGAAGGCATCATGCTCCCACCTTCGAGCTGAGGACTTGTCAACACGCATCGAAACAAGGCCTGAGGGTGGGCGAGGGGGAGGAGGACACTCTGGGGGGGGGGGGAGGGAACCTACCCTCGTAAATGGCCTTGTCCTCGTCGGTCACGTAGGCGTTGGCACCCCAGACCACCACCTTGTTGATGTAAGATGGATATTTCGCAGCAGCAATGAGCGCCGTTATCCCGCCGTCGCTCCACCCCAGCAAGGACACCTTCTTAAACTGCAATGTCTGTGACAAACACAACAGAACGCACAGCACAGGTTACATGCTTCCAAATGTATTTGACAGAGAAAATGAACAAAGACTACACCTGAGAGACACTGCCTCAAAGTAAAAATTGAGTGATTGAGACAAACAATTAACGAGTATCGGTCTAAGACACTTGCTGATGGGACTATAAACTGGTGTAGAGACTGTGGATAATAATTTGGCACCATCTTGCAAAATGAGTATTTGCATCTTCCAGCTAGTATGGAACGGTCACACACGTGCACCAGGAGACAGGTCCGGGCTGTCCACCCCAGCACTGCTTACAATCACAAAAAAATGAGAACCAGAATGTCCACGGACAACAGAATGTTCACTGCACTTCGGCTTATAATCACACACACACATACACAAGGCAACTCAGAAATTACTTATCTACCACCAGAAGACAGAGGAATTAAGACACAGTGTATCCATATAATGGAATACTAAGTACCTATTATAAGACTGGAGTAAATTTGTGTTTATTGACATGGAAGCATCCCCTTGATAAACTGCTCGATGAAACAGTCAGCTGGAAAGTCATTAGGTACAGCAGGATGCCATCAATATACAGTAGAACACTCATATACGCAAAAAGGCAGAGCCTCAGAGTCTCGGCAGCAGGGTCTCTAAAGAGCTGGACTGCAGGAAGCTTTGCCTCCTCCCTTACACCTACTCAGATGCTGAGTTTTCTGTAGGAATCACATGGTATCACCCTCGAAGAAACACAAAACAAAAACTAAATGAAGACAGGCCCAGCCCTCCTCCTCTCCGGGCTCTTCCCTAAGGGACCCACCTTCATCAAGTCGACAGCGTCTTTTGCATCCCTTTCAAAAAATTCCACGGGGAAGTCTCGGTCTGGGGGTCTGGAGTGCCCGTATCCTCGGGGGTCCCAGGCGACCACTGTGAAAAGCTGCTTGTTTAGGTTCTTCAGCTGAGGTCCAAAATCAGTCTCTCCGCTTCCTAAAAACAGTCCCTTGGTTACACTCAAGTGAATGTTGTCACTGTTTCAAACGCACCACATTGAAAAGCAGAAACAACTCCAATCTTCAAGTAACTAGTTCCTACCCAAAGTGAGACATCAGGTGTAACCAGCCAGGTAGCCCCGCAGTGAGGAACCCACAGCTGCCTCTTCCTGGTGGATTCAGACCCGCCCCCCCTCCCCCTAGTGGCTACTTTGAGAAGGACGGGGGCCCTGACTGGTCCTGTATTATTTCAGTACTTTTGATTTTTTTCAGCTTAATCGTCCCTCAAAAAAAAAAAATGCATGAAACTACATAGAAATAGGCTTATTGATATAATATGCTTCTGGGGTTTTTTTTCTTTTTTTTTTTAAAGGACTGCTATAAATGAGAGAGATCTTGATAACATCTGTAGACACACTTATGAGATTTGATTCAAGTTATTCAAAGCAGAAATCCAAAATCCCAGATGTCCTTTACTGAGCGAATGTGAACAGCCTTGAAGATTTTATTTTCTGGTTATAACTAGAAACCAGAAAACTAAACAAAAACATTGAAGTGAGGGAGAAGGGCAGGGTATGGAGGGAAGAAATCAAAGTAGTTTGTTTCATTAAAACCGTTTGCAACAGCTTGTGTTAACAAGGAGAACTACGTCCTCAAGGCGGTGGTGGAACGCAGAGCGTGCAGACAGTCGTCCCGTGCGGAGATCACAGCGTGGAGGGCCGGACTCAAGGGGCAAGTCCACATCTCACGTCTAAGCTCTGCTTGGTTTCTAAGGACTCACAGCCCAGGACACAAATGATACTAAACACCTCGCTTAAAAAACTATCTATTATTAGAAAATGCCTTTCAAGATGCTGTAGGATCATTTAACATCACCAAGGACCACTGCTCTTCCTGACAAGGTGTACCTTTCTCAACATCAGGCAAACCATTCAGAAAACTCAAGCCAAAAATACAGATGGATTTCAAGTACACGCCTACTGCTCTGACATCTGAAGCTTCGCTCATGACCCCTGAACCCAGAGGGACTTCTAGGAAACTACCCTGAGGGAGGGGGCAGGTGAGAGGGTGGGGGAGGGAACAGTGCAACTCAAGACCAAGGTCAGCAACGTGAGGCGCGTGCTTCCTGGCACACAGGTATACAGCTGAAGACCAGCGCAAGCACACTGAAGCCTTTAGCAAAATTATTTTAAGGAACAGTTACCGATGTATGAGACCTAAGAAGGAAACAGCCAACAGCGGCTGCCTGTAGGGGGGGGACAGGGAGTTGGGGGAGAATCTCACTCTGATTTCTGAATCAGGTGAATGTTTCACACAAACAAAAATTAAGTCACCCAAAGCTCTTTATCCCTGGATAACGATCACAGTACTGAAACAGCGACAAAGGAAGCTGGCCAACTGCTCCCTGCTTTCGCAGCTCACTGTAGCTCTCCATCGGCCACGGGAGTAACACCCTCCTGCCCCAGTACAGCAGGTGGGGGAAGATCGCAAGACTCTCTGGATGGAGACACCGCAGTAGCTACAAGGGCACCACGATCACCTGATGCTACGTCAAGTGAAACCACCATGAATTGAAAAATGCAGCATTTTCCTTTGAGGAGAAAGTAGCAAATCGTAAGGAAATAAATATGTGTTGGGATTATTTAACTAAATTGTAAATAAAACAATACCAAAGCCCTTAAAACCAAATCTGAGATGTCCTGGATCCCTGGAAACTCCCCCAGAACCTTCTACCTCTAAACTACTCACCGGTCAGAGGAGACTGGGACCCACCTGGTTTACCACCCTCCACGCGTGCCAATCTAATTCTGATCTTCGAAAGGATTTTAAGCCCAGTTTTGTTCTCAGCTCTCAACTATCTGACCGTACAGTCAAGCACAACAGGGCGATCAGTCCGGCTTCCAGCACCGAAAGCCTCACACCCTGGATCCCTCGATTCCAGGCAAACTGGCTGGCTGGTCAGCCCCACATCCCCTTCCCTGACCCCTGTCAACCCCTAAGTTGTAGGCAACTACACAGTGCTGGACTTGCACGGGGGAAAACTGGGTACTTAAGGGAAGAAAAAAATACGTAAAGGAGAAGTATCTTTCTAAATCACCTAAAATCGATCATAGGAAATATTACTTAAAGCATCTCAGCAAAGCACTAAAGTTAACCAAGACCAAGACTGGCATCTACGATCATGAACACGTCACAGACGACACAGCACACGAGAGCGGCCGTTAACGCTTCCAGACCCAGCATCCCCGGAAGCAGCAGGACGGCGTGCTCGCCCTCTCCCGTCCGCAGGTAGTGCAGGTGGACGCCATTCACAGCCACTTTGGCAGAGGTCACGGAGGAGCTGCAAGAGAAAAGCCCCAGCCCCAGAGGGAGACGGGTGAGCAGCACAGACGTGAGGACAAAACCGCGCTTTTGTATATGAGTCACTCCGAACCCTTCCCGGGGCCCTCGGGTTACTCTGACATGTGCTTCCATTTTCCCGACCTAAAAAGGGACAAGCTTGTTTCTTCCTCACTACACTGCAGAGCTGGACTCGTCATCACGTTTGAACGTCCCCCAGCCCCCGCGCTGGGCTTACCCCGCAGGAGCACCGCGAGACTCGCTGAAACCACCGGCCGCCCGCCCCGGGCACAGGCCCGCTGAGCTGGAGGCCGGGAGCCGTGGGGGGCTCCACCTGGCATGATGCAAGGTGAGCACCAGCAGGACCCTGGGGCTGCTCGCCTGGACCTGGGGCTACCCTGGCAGTGTTCCCAAGGGTGAGGCTGGCCCCAGGGTCCATGGGGAAGGCCCTGAGCCCAAGGCTGTCCCTTGGGCAAGTAGCTTCTCCATTCTCTAGCCAGATACAGGAGGGCTCTGGTCAGGAACGCCCGTCTGCACCAACAAGGGCAGACTGGTTTTTAAGATGCTGAAATGTTTCTGTGCTGACTGTTAAATAGCGGGTCCACACCAAGAGCCCTCCCCTGCCGCCAACCCGCCTGGGCCCAAGGCCTCCCGTGACGCAGCATCAACGGGATTTGCTCGTCACAGGAGAGGGTCTCGGGCGGGGGCCACCGGCACGGTGTATTCTGACTGAACAACCCGTGTGCATACCAGGGGCTCTGCCCTGAACAGCCTCTCCCTGGCAGCCCTCCGGGCAGCGCCGGGATAACCACGCGGGATATCCAGCAACGGAGCACGCACGGGGCCCTGGCGCCTCCCCACGGTCTCCCGCCTGGCCAGGGCGGAAGGGGCGGTACGGCGCGCCCGGGCAGGTGCTGGAAAAGACGCGCTGAATAAAACCACATCAAGTCTTAACACACAATCCCTGCGACAGGACGACAGGCCCGGGTGGCCTGACACAGCAGTAAGCTCACAATCTACAGAAACACCACGGGGGGGCCAAGAGCAGCGCCCCAGGTGCCCCTGCCGAGTCACCCGTCACTAACGTCCTGCTCCTCTAGGAGCAGGTCAAGGCGAATAATGCTTTCCTGATAAGGTTCATTTTGGCAAATGATGGTTGATGGACACATCTGCCTGCAAACCCTCAGGGAGTGGTGGTGAGGCTGGGAAAGAGCCTGAGGCACCGCCCGCACAGAAGCTATTACGTTCCCGTGTTCAGCGTGGGACGAGGCGGCTCCCCGCACAGCCGCGCACAGCTCAGGGCCAGGCAGAGCACCTGCATCACTCCTCGCGTCCTTAGGATTCTTGGGGGACCCCCACCCGCAGCGTCAAGGATGTGCTTTCAAAGGCATCTTGCACAGTGAGGGTGTTACGTACAATGAAAGCCCCCTCCCCCAATCTTTCTCAATGTCTAAGCCGGTGGGTTTCACGGACACGAGCCGCCCAGTTCACACGGGCTTCCCTTTCATGATTAGTCCAAAGCTTCTTCTGCCAAAAGCTCCAACTTCCTTCTTTGCTTGGCTCTATCCATGCCTTGACTCCCCATTCCATAGTTCTTTTCTAATCATCCCTACCCCACATTCTTCTGGTTGCCTAAGAATACAGAAAGAAAACCAGGCGGTCCAGACTGGGCACAGTGGGAACTCAATGTCAGGGAAGCATCCCTAAGGCAGATGACTTCGAAGGTGGCTTCAGACAGAGCCTGTCAGGGTTGGGCAGAGGTATCTGGAGAAGACTGAAAAACTAACATTTAAGATGAATTTCCAAGATGGGGAAAATTCTGAAAAAAGAATGTGGTGGGGAGGTACTTCTAGTAGAAGAAAGGGCATGATCAAAGGCCTGGGAGCGAGGGACACACGTGGGGACAAGTAGGTTCAGCTCCACAGCAGTGTGGGGCCAAGAGGAGCAAAACGTGGCGCCAAATGGTGAGGGGACTCCAGCCAGGCTGCCAGGAAAGAAAAAGTGCCTGGCACCTCGTCACCAATGTCCTGTGTGTCATCCCATCAGAGGTACCCCATCATCACGGAGGCTCCCAAAACCTTGCGTCAATCTCCAGGTAGGGGAAACAGGACAGACAGCCTTTCATGAACAAAAGCAAATCAATTTTAAACATAAGAAAAAAGTTTTATTTAAAAAAAGTTATTGAATGATTTTCCACATAAATATAACTGAAGTGAGTGTTGTATCTGTCCTCCAGCTCATCAAAGGTTCTCAGATGGCAGTCAGGCCTCTGGTAAACATTGCTAACAACAGAATTTAGGTAACTTGCCCCAGTCACTCTGCTAGTAATTTGCAAAGTCAAAGTGAGCACCTGAATGTTGACACCAGTGCCTTTGACATTTTCATACTTTGCTTACAAATAAAAATGGGGGCCACTTAATAAGATGTGTCCTTACCTTGAAAGTCCTACAGATTCTCTGTATCGTATATGTCAGCTATTTCTTTTGTTTATTTTTTCCAAAATAACCGTTAGCTACAATAAAGTATTAGCGATCCTGAGGGCTTGGATTGACATGAATTTTGATGACTTATTTTTACATCTTTCATACTCTGTTCTATGACTTAGATATTCATATTTGTATCATTATTAATTATAACTACTAGTTACTTAATTCCTACTGTGTCCCAGGCCTCTTACATGCAGCCTTTCACATTCATCTTCTCAAATCCTCAGAACAATTCTGCAAGACACAAGGCTCAGAGAGCTTAAGTGACTTGCTCGTGTTCATGCTTTTTCTGTAACCTCACAGCTGATCAGAGTCCCTGGCAGGGCTTGGTCCTGGGGCCACACTCACCCTGAACTGCCGGACAGAAGGTGGGGGCAGGTGCCAGGGGAAGGTGGTTCTCTTACTCTTGAGAAAGGCATCCCCAGATGGAACAAGAAAACATTTCTCTTCAGGCAGGTTGTTAGGTTCTATAAATTATTCATACTGTAACTGCACATAACACACAATTTCAGGTAGAAAAGGCTTTTCTGACCTGGCCCTGGGCTAGACTACTTTACAGATTATGAAATACGAAAAAAGTCAGAGTTCCAAACAGCAGACTTACAGAGAAGGTTTTGGAACCCAGCTCAGTGGTATGCTGGGCACCGGCTGTTCAGGAGCAAAGGTTTTACAGGAGCACTTTTACCTGCTTCCATGGGGCTGGATTCTTGTTTCAGGATTAACCAACACCACTGCTTGTTTTCTCCATCACATGTCATATCAATTTGCAACTACATTCATAAAATGGCAGTTCAAAATCCAGAGAAACTTGTTTTTCAGAGGTATTTTAGTAGAATGATTTGCACTGCTACGTGGATGAAGCCTTCCTGCAACCATTAAATAACCTATTGTAACTGATATGGGTACAATTACACTAACCTCATTTCAATCCTTTCTGCAAACAGGAAAATGGATAAAGACATTTTTCAATACCGACTTACAGAGCTGCAGACATTGACACATCTTCCTTCTGTATCAAAACTGTCCTGAAAATCTTGTAAAAGATCTAAACTGACAATAAAGAACCTAAATCAAATCTGAAACTCAAGAGCCAGTCAATGACAGCATAAATACGTAAAGTTGGTCAGGTTCTTCCTCCTCTCTCCTTCTTCCAAATGAGAAGTTTCCACATTAGAGAAAGTGAAGTTCTAAATGCCAGGTACCTACCTAGCATTTGACTTTCCTTCCTAGTCATGAATGGAACGGACCCATGGTGCACGTGTGTGCGTAGGCAGGTCGGCAGGGAATAAAGTGAAACAAGCTTCACGTGGCTCTATCCACATCCTCTGCCTACTACCACCTGCGACCAGGGCACCCATTTTTAGGACAGTAGGTCAGAGATTAATTCAGAGTTTTTGTTGTTTATCTCAAAGTGTGTGCGTGTGTGTGCGCGTGCGCGCCGGGGACGGGGGTCAGAAGACAGAAAGGCAGATTCCTGGAGTCTCCACAACCCATGACCTCAGAGCGTCTGGGCGCTGGGCCCAGGACTCTGCATTTTCCCAGTTCCCCAGGTGACAAGGTACCTTAAAGTCCGAGGTCGGCAAAAGCAGGGAGACTCAGGGACTTGGGACCCGCGACTGTAAGAGCCAACGGGGCACAGGCACTGCCAGGCTGGCTCTGGCCCCGAAGGCGTGGGGAGCTGCCCAGGGCGCCGCACCGGGAGCGAGGGTCTGGGGTCCACCCCGGGTCTCCCCCCTGGGTCTCGGTCTGCACGACGGAGGGGCGGGCCACCGCCCCCATCCCCGCCGCCGCCCGCGCTCCCTCGGCCGCGTCCCCGGCCCCGCCGCCCCAAGCGCGCGGACGTGGGTGCGGGGGCCCCCTGAGGGGAGCGGGGCCATTACCCGAACGAGGCCGCGGGCCAGGCCCGGGGGACGTGGAGCCCGGGTTTCAGCGCCGAGACGAGGAGCAGCAGCCGCCGCGCAGCCCTGGGGCCCAGCGCCACCGCCATGCTCGCCGGTTGTGCGCATGCGCCCGCCCCGCTCCGCGCTCGCAGGCGCCGGGTTCACCTGCCGCGCGGAGCCCACCTGCCGTCTCGCGTCCGCCCCGCCGCCAGGAACACGCATGTGCAGGGCGCGCCGGCCGCCGTCGCGCCGGCTCGCCTGGCCTGGCTGCTTGGCCGGAGCGTGTGAACTAGTGCCCCGCGGAGACGCCGGCACAGACCCCAGCCCTGGCTCAGAGGGGCCCGGCGTTCCGCCCCCACGGAAGGGTGCGCCCAGGGCCTCCCGTCTGGCTGCCGACGGGGGCGGGCGGCTGACTGTAGGGATGATGGGGTTTGACTTTTGTCTTCGTCTGACCGCCTCACACCCTCCAGGACGCCTATTCTCAAAAGCCCCAGAAATTAATGAGTGTTGGTGAGGGCGTCGGGACGCGGAACGCTGCGGCCGCCGTGGGACGCGGCGCGGCGCCGGGCCTCGAAAAAACGGAATTGGAACTTCCGGCCGGGCCGCAGCCCCACTTCCGGCCGCGCCCCCGGGAGTGCCAAGCCGGGACTCTGACAGCTGTGCTACCGGCGCGGCGTCACTCGCAGGAGCCACAGCGAGGAGCACCGGGGGTCGTCGGTGGGTGATGGATCAGGAGAACGTGGCTCCGCGCAGCGCGCGGCGCGAGTGAGCCCGGCGGCCGTCGTGCTCGGGGAGGCGGGCGGGTGCAGGATCGGGGGACGGGCGCCGGGTGGCGCCGGCTGTGTGCGGTCCCGCCGCCGTCAGGCTCGCGGGCGGCAGCTAGGACGGCGGGCGCCGGCGCCGGGGAGGGGGCGGGCGGTGAGTGCCTGGAGGGTCAGGGCCTCGGTTTCGCGAGGCAAAGGAGGCGGGTGGCGCTGAGGGAGCGCGGCGCTGACTCCTGGGCGCCGCAGGCCGTGCGGCTGAGGGTGGTGACGAGGGCGGGCTTCACGTGTACCTCACCGCCACTGGATTTCTGCTTCTTCTTCAGACCATGTAATTCAGACTGAAAAGGTGGTAAACGTTGTCTGCAATTGAAGATTCACTGGGGGTGGGGGTGGGGGGCGGGCAAGCACCTACGGCTCCCGTTCTGGCCTGTGCCCTGCCCTCCCTGATCGGGCTGCGGTTTAGCCGGGGCCCCGCGTCTCGGCGTGTGTCTCCTCGCAGAGACCCTTGCGCTCAGCAGCCCTGTGCGCTCAGAGCGCCTGTGTCCCGGCCCTGGAGAGTTCGGTACCGGCAGTGCCCTCGCCAGCCCGCCGGAGTTTCTTGAGCAGTTTGGCCTGAGTGTGGATTATGCTAAAATACTTACGTTCTTTCAACGTGGAGCTAGCACATCAATTTCCTGCGTGGAACAAAAGAGAAATATGTAATATTTCTGCTGCTGTTGTCGGACTTTCAGAAGTCTTTGGTGGGGTCAACATCCTATTTTTTCCTGATTGGGTTTCTTGTCACAGACGATGAGGATTAAACATAATTGTACAATTTTAACGCCAGTTATCCTCCTGGTAAGCAAAAACGGTAGTGCTGAGGTTTTAGGTTATTGGCGTCATGGTTTTTAAGCGCACGCTTGAGAACCGGTTCTTTGTGTGTAACAGTGTTGTGCAATTTTAAAATAACTACTTAAAAAAAATCCTATTTTTCTGCCAAGCACCTTATGATGCATTATCTTATTTTAATCCTCACATCAACCTTATGTACTGTTCCTATTTATAGGCGAAGAGAGGTTAAGACGCAGGCCCTTGGTACACAGCCAAAGAGTGGCAGAGGGGAACTTAAGGCGGCTTGATTTCATAACCCTGTACTTGGACTATTACACATCACAGAATCCACTGTAATAGCGTTAGCCCTTCAGTGATTTCTTTGTAATCAAACGCTTCTTAAACCATGGCCATATAAACACCTTTTACTTAATTATTATTGTAATTAGAAAAACTTTTCTTTATAAACATCACACATTAAACTGTACATCAAAATACTACTTAAAACATTTTGTGGGAAATAGCTCCTCCCTCCTGAAGACCTAACTTCGTATTACGGAACCAAAGCAGAGATTATGACCATAGCAAGAAGTCGGAAGTCTGCTGAGCAGGATGTGAGATCTGCTAGTATAAACCTTAGGGTCTGACCGAATACCCCTTTTGGAGCCAGTGTGGCTAGTCTTCTTGCTCATTTTGCAGTCTGTGTCATCTCACTTAATTGGTTTCTGCCCAAGACTAGTGTTTTGTGGTGCTTGGGCCTTGTGTTGAAACTTCTCAGATACAAATTTGGCTCTTTTCAGCCCAGTTTTTTGAGAGTGGGGGCTGAAGGTAAGGCCTTTGAGCGGTGCTGCAGGCTCTCAGGGCTGTGGATTTTTCATCCTGAAAGCCGAAAGCGCTGCCACCAGAAGCTCCTCTTTTGTTACCAGCTTCCTCTCTCCTGCCAACAACAGGGGCGTGAAAAGGAGAGTATGTACAGAAAATGCCAGCCTGCGTGGTAAAGTCACCGCGGAGAATCTCAAATCTCAAACTGTTTCCTTTATACAGATACACACATCATTTCAGTGGCTTGATTTGAGGTTCAAAATTTTATTTGAGAAATTCAAAGACATTTTGCATTTTTGCTTCTTATCATTTAGTAGTCAATCTCTTAGGAATTTAGAGAATTTAGAACACTGTTAGAGATACAGGGATGCATTTAGAAAAGAAATCATCCAGCCCCCTCTAGCCAGCCTGGGACTGTCTCCCCTTCCACTTTTCCTTTTGGTCTACATGACTTCATGCTGTGTGGCAACAGGTCGTGAGCCCAGACATGTATGGACAAGAAAACAGGTCCATTACTTTATAGTAGTGCTGTTCTCAACTGGGGCAGTTTTGCCTCTCCGGGGAACACATGGCAGCGTCAAGAGACATTTTGTCAAAAAAGGGATGGGACGAGGGGGAGCAGAGGGGGTGCACCACTAACAACCCGAGGCCAGCATTACTTCCAAATATCCTACAACGTACAGGACAGCCCCCACAACAAAGAATTGTCTGGCCCAAGATGCCAACAGTGCCAAGGTTGAGAAATTTTGCTTTACAGTTGCACTTCAGGAGTGTGTGTGTGTTTATCTGCTGGGACTGGAGGAGATACAGAATCAGAACCAACAATACTGTGTTCAACCACCAAACACTAGAATCTGTTCTGGCAGCCAGACTGACCGTCCTGCACCCTTCTCTCCCACCCTCCTGGGAGGTGAAACACAATGGCACACTCTCTCTGTTTAGCAGAGTGCTGGCAGTGATGCTGAATGGCCTGGTCACTTCGGTCTTCTAATCCTCAAGTTCCTTCACTCAGTCTTTTTCAGGTAGGCTTTGAAAGGTTGAGTCCTAGAGGCACAATTACCAGACTCTGAAGCTGTCCTTTTATATCACAATCGCACACAAAAAATGAAAATATTTCTATAGTACCCTGCGGTAAACTGAGGAAACTGCTCAACAGTCATCTTCCCTGAGGCTCCAGTCATAGCCAGGGGTGAAGAGGTCAATATCCCCCCCATATCTCCTCCTCCATTAGGGCACACAGGTTGGAGAAGTACATAAAGTATCAAATGCTAGGAAACAACATAAAAACTTAAGAATTTTTGTACTTGTCACAGTAGCAATTCCTTGCACCAGCACGCTAGGAAAGTCTGCTGTTTTTGTTCTTTTTTTGCCCCCCTCCTTAGTATGCCTTAAAATCCCCTTAGTCAATTTATGTAGTGAGGATTGCATATAATTCTTGAAGCCTACAGTGACTGAAAACAGAATTTGATACTGAAGTTAAAAGACCCTATAATTTTGTAATGAACTGTGCTTGTGATACAAAAAACCTCATTTGAAGAGAACTTAGAATTTTACAGGACTTTGGTTATAAAAGGAGCCTATGTGGAGAAGAGCACAAAATAAGAAAGTTGACTTAGTTTATGTTCTCTGAATTATTTTGCTTGCTCAAACAAAACTCCAAGAAGCTGAATGAACAGCCTGACGGTTATGAAACAATCTGAAAGAAAATCACCTGCCTCAAGGATCTCTTCCCTCCCTTTCAAAACCCAGTTAAGCTGCTGCTTTGATCGGGCCATGGCCACAAATAGGTCTTCCTGTTCAGTGGGTTGTTTGCTATAGACTTCTTTTCCCGTTCTCCAGCTATGAAATGCAGGAAATGTTTTATCTAGACACAGACCCCGTAACAGGAAAGAATTCTGAACAATCTGAGGCAGTACACTTTCGGTGGGTCACTCACCAAGTGAGGAAATCATCTCATGCTGCAAAAGCCCCTTCAGGAGTTAGTTCTGGCTGATGTTTATCAAATAGTTCACAAGGTCTATTCTTGAACACTGGTAGAGTGCATAGGCCAGTTTTCCCACTGTGGCCCCCTTATTGCCTTCCCTCATCAGCCACTTTTGGAGCATCTGGTAAACCTTTTCTTTTAGTCCATCTCGCTCATAGTCATGGTCAATTTCATCAATCTGAGATTCAGTGAAGTACAGCTTACGGGCACAGTTTTTCCAGTGCTTTCCCAGATTTTCCCTGACTGGGTCCAGGTGTTTATCAGTCAGACTAGTGCTATTACCTGCCAGATAGAAAAGAGAAGGAGGCATCAAGCTATGACCATTTAAACATTCTAGCTTCAAAAATCTGTATAAAGCAAAGAGTACCAGGGGAGACAGTGAAAAAGATAACTTCTTAATTATATAGTTGTTGACTCTGGATGATGCTTCACGTGTCCGCTAACCCATATGGAGTCTGTGTGTGAATTACAACAGGGAACCTCTTCCTCCTAGGAGATGTGACTCTGAGCCTTAGCTGATGGTTTTGAGAACAAAACCACTGCTTGGCTACTAGACTATTCTATACAACCTTAGCCAGCATCCTTTGTTTATGTTAGACCTTCCTTATGTAAAAGGGGAAACGCCATTTTTGTTCCTTTTGGGCATTTTCCACTTACATCTGGCCAGAGTTAAGGTCGCTCATTTCTGGATACCCTTCACCCAACAGTTCACTTTCCTCTCACTTAATCGAGGGAACTGAGACCAAGTGTGAGCTTGTTCAGTTATAGGGCCTTCCCTTGTCTTTTGAAGGATGAGGTATCTACACTCTTCAAGGTCTATTTTTGGATTCACCCCTCTTCCACCCCAAATGCTGTCCTCTCTTCTCCGATAGCCATGACCTCTCTCTTTCTGTTGGTTGCTTCCTTTCAGGCCTTCATAAAAATAATAGAACGAAGCAAATAAAAGTATAAAACCACCACAACACCACAAGCAAACCATATTCCTTGATCCTCATCCTACTTCAGTAAGTTGAGTGTAAGGAGAAAGACAGCAGCCTATTTTTTTCTGCTCAAGGCCCATTCTTTCCTCAGCTCCCCACAGTGTGGCTTCTGTCATCACCAGTGGACATTGGCAGTCCCAAAACCTCCCAAGATATTTGCCAACTTTGGTCAGTACTTCATTAGGAGAGGTACCCTTGTCACCCCAGAAGTTAGGAACCTCTGCTCTGGGTATTTAAAGACTAGCCTTCAAATGGGTTAGACCAGAGATTGGCAAACTATGGCCTGTGGATCAAAAATGGCCCACTGCTCATTTCTGTAAACAAAGTTCTACTACAACACAGCCATGTTCATCATGTACACGTTGTCTGTGGCTGCTGTTGTGCTGCAGTGTCAGCTGAGCAGTTGCAACAGAGACCTCAGGGCCACTGACGCCTAAAACATTTACTATCCGGCCCTTGATTTTCTAAAAACTTGCCAGTCCTAGGGTAATTAGAAAGCTGGGTTCTAAAATCCCATTGTTTTGGCCTCATGAGTGCTTTTCCCAGGTTGTGTTTTGGGTTTCATGTTATGAGCCTGCAGAGTGGGACCCTGTAAGAGAAAGCCCTCTTATTTTTATTGCACAGGAGCAGTTGAGGGCAGAGTCTGCTGTCTTTTACAGAAGCTTTTTTTGATGAGGACCTGAGGGAGCTGCTGCTCCTAGGTCTAAGGAGTAATGATGATGATGATGATATGATTAACACTTTTATAGATGATACTGTGGGGCCAGGCAGTGTGCTAAGCTCTTTATTCATATTGACTAGGTTAACTTTCACAGCAAATCCACGAATTAGATAGTCTAATTGTCCCCATATTAAACATTACTAGTTAGAAAGCAGTTATATGGAAGTTACAGAGCTATTTTAGAGAGGAAAGAGAGGGCAACTTTCAGGGCGAATAATGAGAGAAACACTAGGTGAGTAAGGAAGTCCAGTTCGCTATACAGTGGGTCCTTGAAGGGCTTCTTACCAAAGATATCTTGGTACTTAGAAGCTGGTTCTTCCTTCACGTTCACGAACATGCTGTCCAGGACGGAAGAACTCGTTGCACCGATCTCCATATAGTTATGGTCTCCAATCTGAATGCCAGAACTGCTGTGTATGGTATATTTTACAGACTCGTCTGATTAGAGAGAAACACGCAGTAAGTACATCTAGACCGAAAGCGAGAGAAAAAAACGTGGCAAGAGGGCACGGTTTTATGCCAAATGCCTAAGTTAACTTATTTACCCTGTGCCACCCTTGGAAGTCTTCTTTAGAAGGTGGCTGAATCACCTCGCATCCATTAGGATGGCGACTATCAGAAATACAGAAAATAGCAAGTGTTGACAAAGATGTGGAGAAACTGGAACCTCTGTGCACTGCTGGTGGGAACACAAAATAGATGCAGCCACTGTGGTGGTCCCTCAAAAAATTAAAAACAGAATTACCATATGATCCAGCAATTCTACTTCTGGGTATATACCCCAGAGAATTGAAAGCAGGGTCTTGATCAGACACTTCTACACCTATGTTCATAGCAGCATTATTCACAATAGCCAAAAAGTGGAAGCCACCCAAGGGTTCATCAACAAATGAATGGGTAAACACAACGTGGTCCATCCATACAATGGAGTATTACTCAGCCTTTTAAAAAAAAGGAAATCTGGCACATGCCATAACATGGATGAACCTTGAGGACATTGGGCTAAGTGAAGCCAGTCACAAAAGGACAAATACCATATGATTCCACTTATATGAAGTACCAGAGAAGTCAAATTCATAGAAACAAAGTAGAAGGTTGATTGCCAGGGGCTGGGAGGAGGGAAGTGAATGGGGAGTGATTGCCTGATGAGTATAGTTCAGTTTGGGAGAAGAAAAGAGTTCCTGAGATGAATGGTGGTGATGGTAGCCCAGCACTGTGCTTTTCATCACAAATGGTAGTCTTTGGCCTATATAAGATACATAAAACTATCCAAGACTCATGTCTTACCTTTGGAAAACAGCAAGCAAGTGAAAGAATATAAGCAGATACCTCCACTTCCATCCAAGACTGGATACGAGCGGACTACCGAGATTGGGGTTTGACTGGAAGATGCTCACTAGATACAAGGACCTGTCACCCAGTACTTGTGGGCAGCTGCAAGGAATCCTACCCAAATATACCTAGGCCGAGTGGTCTGATGCGGACTAGTCCAAGGTGGCAGGGTGCATTTGGCAGCTGAAGACTCCAAACAACTTGTCCTTTGCTACGTTAGAGTCTACAACAGAGCTAATGCCTACTTTATTTTCAGAAAAAAATTTAAAAATCTAACAGTGTAACTGAAAGGCCTGTTTACCTCTTGATGGCAAGGAGCTGAATGGAATGGTGGGTGTGTTTCCCAGTAGGTTGGTCTCAGGCACTGGAGTTTTATACAGGCTTGGCATATGGCCTGGATTTGGCCTATACCAAACTCTTGGACCTGCTGCTCCCAGATCCAATGGTCTTGTTCCAAACCCGTGTGGACTACATGATCCATTGCTCCAGTATAGTAAACAGGGTTGGCTGGTGAGCCCTGCTGGTTGGTGTGTTGCATTGCCGTGACTGGTTGCACCGGAACAAGCGGGGCCTTTTATCCCTGGGTTCTGAGCAGCCTCATAAGGTCTCTGCTGTGCAAAAGGGTCATGGGAGACCCTTCGTCTCTTCTCCTCCTCTCTACTGTAAGCTGCGTTCTGTCTGGGCTGCTCTTTTGTGCGCCTGTCCATACGGCTGCCATACAGGTGGTAGTTGGCTTCCTCCTGGAGTTTACTCTGCAGGCTGAGCTCATTCTCCTCCTGCTCATGCTCCAGGGAGGGAGCAAACCAGGACTCCTCCACAGGACCTATCCTGAATCCCTGTGAACTGTGCAGCGAACTGGGCTGTTCTGTGGCTGAAAAGAAATGATCAGTGTTGGAAAGCGTTTATGAAACATAAAGAAGCAAAACAAAACCTGAGTGCCAGCATGGATCTGGACCTCAGAGTAACATACTGAGAACTTTGAGAACAAATAGAAAGTGTTTACGAGGCAGTTTTCCCCCTATGGATCATGTAGGTAATATGCAGTCGCCCCTGCCTGGCAGTGGCAGAGCACTAGAGGAGTTAAACAGGCAACAGAAAAGGGGCTGTTGTGGAAACGACCAAGGAAGAGCAGAGGAAGTGTCTCCCTGCTGGGATGCAGTGCTGCAGAATCAGCGTGGCCGCCCCTCCCTGCTGAGCACTTCCCACGGAGCCTTTCATTCTTTAAAAGCCTTACAAGAGTAGGAGTAATTATCACGATGATGGGTGAGGCTTACAAGAAGTTAAGGAACAGACAGCTTGTGAGTGGCTTCAGTATCTTACACTCTGCCTTCCCTTTTGTTAGTAAAAAAGTGTCCCTGCCTGAATCGGAAACCAGCCTCTCTGCATGTACTCGGGATCTTGTCGTCACTGACCTTCTCAAGGACTTTGCTCCCACATACATCCCTTTCTTTTTCCTGAGTTGTCACTTCCTCCCCATCAGATACATTAAACTTCTTGTGTTCAAGATAACTGTAAGATTTGGGTGAACATGTTGTTACTTAATATTTCAAATATATGTACCTTAACTCCAAATATATATTCCTTTAAGGCAGGTATTCAGTTTAATAGCTTCTTCTGTTTCTCATATAATCGTAAATGGCATTTTAGACAGTAGATGAATGAGCAGACAAATAAGTGAAAAAGTAGATTTTCAATCACTGTGTAAGTTACCCGAATTGGACCTGCTTGGAGGTACTGCTACACAGTCAATTTGGAGAGACTGCATTCTCTTCACAATTGCGTTTTGGCCTGGATATTCCTTCTAAAATTAAGAGAATAAAGATATACTTTAGTAAACAGCAGAAAATAGTTGCAGGAAATTGTTATAAGAAGAATGAATTTTTCAGAAGGCAGAAATTTCACATAGCTCTTACCAGGGGTAAATTAAAAAAAAAAAACACCTTTTTTCCCAATTAGCCAAAACAATCTTAAAAAAGAATAGCTGGAGGGCTCAACTTCCTGATTCCGAAACTCACTACATCGGTACTGGCCTAAGGAAAGACATGCGGAGTGTAACAAATCCAGAAATAAACCTTGCTCATATGGCCGATTGATTTGACAAGGGTGCCAAGACCATTCAGTGGGGGAACACTGGATAGCCACATGTAAAAGAACGAAGTTAGATCCCTACCTTTCAACATACACAAACAGACAAAAACTAACTCAAATGGATCAAAGACCTAAACTTAAGAGCTAAAACTAACTATAGGAAGAAAACAGGGGAAAAACTTCACGACATTGGATTTGACGGTGATTTTTTTGGATGTAACACCAAAGCACAGGCAACAAGGTAAAAATAGGTAAGTGGGCTACATCAAAATTAAAACCTTCTGTGCATCAAAGGACACAGAGTAAAAAGACAACTGACAGAACAGGGAAAAAAATTTGTAGATCATATAAATATAAGGGATGAATATCCAGACTATATGAAGAATTCCTATAATTCAACAACAAAAAACAACACAACTGAATTCAAAAGTGGGCAAAGGAGTTGAATAGGTATTTCTCCAAAGAAGACATAAAAATGGACAATAAGCACATGAAAAATGCTCAAAAACATTAGTCATTAGAGAAATGCAAATCAAAACCACCATGATGTATACCACTTCACATTCATTAGGATGGATATGAAAACAAAACAAAATCCAGAAAATGAAAAGTGTTAGAGAAACTGGAACCCTTGTGAATTGATGGTGGAAATGCAAAATGTGGTAGCTGTTATGGAAAACAGTTTGATGGTTCTTCAAATATTCAATATATAATTATGCAATCCAGCAATTCCACTCCTAGGTATACACCTCAGAGGATTGAAGGCAGGAACTCAAAAAGATACTTATACACCAGTGTTCATAGAAGCATTATTCATTATAGATAAAAGGTAGAAACCACCCAGGTATCCATCAACAGATGAAAAAACAATCAAAATGTGACATATGCATATAATGGTGTATTATTCAGCTTTAAAAAGTAATGAAGTTCTCAAATCCCCAGTACCTCCATTAAATAAATAAATAAAACCTAATTACCTCCCCCTCAAAAAAAAGTTAAAAAAAAAGGGGGGGGATGAAGTTCTGATACATGCTACAAAATGGATGAACCTTGAAAACGTTACGCTAAGTGAAATACGCTAGACACAGACAAACACGGTATGAGCCCTTGCCTATGAGGTCCCTAGAAGAGTCAGATTCATAGACACAGAGAGTACGACAGAGTCAGCAGGGGCCGGGCAGAGGCAGGCATGGGGACTTGTTTGGGACAGAGTTCCTGTTTGGGACAACAAAAGTGGAAATGGATGTTGGTGACGGTTGCACATTATGGGTGTACTTAGTGCCACTGAACTGGTTTTTTAAAATTTAAAATGGTTAAAATGGTAAATTTTATGTACATTTTACATTAAAAAAAAAAGAAAAACTTTTCCCCATAAAATAATACTCATTATAAAAAATATAGAAAATGTACAGAATTAGCTTTAAAAAGAAACCTACGCTAAAATGAAAAAAATTAACATTTTGTATTTCAAGATACTTTCCCTAGTCATATTTTCCTTTTTCTCTTGATAGAGTGCCTGCTCCATAGGCACATGACCCAAAAGATTCACTGAATGAACATACGAATGATCTAAGGGAGAATGAATGACACAGGACACTACCTACGTGCCAAGTTTGTAGCATTTTGTATATTGCTTTTTACTTAACATGATAAGCACTTTTGTTACTTTAATTTTACAAAAACAGTTGTTTTCTTTTTCCAGTTATTTTTTATTAGACAAAATGTATAAATGCAAACTTCTTTTAAAAGATTCAAACTGCAGAATTACGCAGAGCAACACTTAAATGTCACTCCTTCCAGCCCCACTCTCTTCCATTCTCTAGAGGCAATCCTTATCCAGAGTATGCTGTGGATCTTTTTATTCTCTCTGGGCATGGAAATATACAAATATACACACACACACACATACATATATTTATTTAAGATCTAAAGGGCCACACTCTATTGTTTGGTGACTTATTTTTTTACTCACAAGTCCTGAAGATCTTTCCATGTCATTTGTTGGTTTCTACCTCTTTTAAATGACTATACAGTATTCTGTAGTTTGGATGAGTCATAATTTACTACATCTACTTAGAGATATTTGGGTCATTTCCAAATTTTAACTCTCAACAGAGGTGCAAAAAAACTCCTGAAGCCAAATCTTTGAGCACACATGTGAGTAGGATAGATTGCAAAGAGTAGAATTGTAGCAAAAGTTATGTGCTTTTAAAACTCTGATAGATACTTCACCTTTCAATAAACTTCACCAAGTTGCACTTTTACCAATACTGCACGAGACTGCGTGTCCTTCTTTTTCAGCCTTTACTGTCCATTGATGGATTCAGTTTGTTTATGTTTTGTTCAGGATTTTCACATCTATATTTTTAAGTGAAATTGTTCTGTAATTTTCGTTTCTTGTATCTTCTTTTCAGGTTTGGGACTCAAGGTTATGCTAGTCTCATAAAATGGGTTTAGGAGAGTTTCCTCTTCTCTATTATCTGGACAAGTTGTATAAAATTAGGATAATTTCTTCACTGAATATTTTTGACAGAAATCGCTGATGAAACTCTCTGGTTGTGGAATTTTCTGGTGGGACAATTTCTGATCACTGATTCAGCCTCTGAATGCTTAGAGGAATATTCAGGTTTTCTATCTCTGTTTGAGCCAGTTTTGCTAACTTAGATGGTTGTCGTGTGAACGGCATGGGGGTTAGGGGTACTCACGCCTTTCACAGTCAAAAATCCAAGCATAACTTTACAGTTGGCCCTCTGTGTTGGTGGTTCCGCACCTGCGGATCCAGCCTAGCGAGGATCACGTACTGTAGCATGTATTTACTGAAAAAAATTCTGTGTATGAGTGGACCCATGCAGTTCAAACCTGTGTTGTTCAAGGGTCAACTGTATTTTTTTTTTCTAGAAGTCTGTTCATGTAAATTTTTAAGTGAATTGGCAAAAAGTTGTTCAGAATCTCCTCTTACTGTCATTCTGGTGTCTGCAGGAGCCATAGTGATGCCTCTTTTTCCATTATTTCTGTCTTCTGTCTGTTTTTCTTGATCACTCATAATTAGTGGATTTTATTAGCCTTTTCAGGGACCCAAGATTTAGCTTTTTTGACTATCTGTTACCTGTTTTCTATAGCACTGATTTATGCTCTTCCTATTTATGGCTTTCTGTTTTCTTCAGATGAACGCTTGGCTAATTCATTTTTAGCTTTTCATATATCTAATCATAATACACAGTCATAAGAACATGTATATTTATATTTACTACATATATATTCACTTTACTAGTAAGTATATTCTGTAATTATTAATTTGTAGTGTTTTTGGTGTTTTTGTTAGCCTTCAATTCTAAATATTTTCTAAATTCCATTGTGATTTTCTTTTTTGACCCAAAGGGTAATTAAAAGTCTATTTCTTAACTTACAATTACATGGGATTTTCTAATTATCCTTTAAGATGAGTTTCTAGCATCACTGAAATGTAGTCAGAGAACATTCTTCATGTGATTACGGTCCTTTTAAATTGGTTGGGGCTTGTTTTATTTCCCAGCACCTGTTCAGTTTTTGAAAATGTTCTGTACGTTCCTGAAAAGCCTTTAGAGGGAAATTTTGCAGTTATTAGGTGTAGCATCTTATATATTTCTATTAGGTAAAATGTGTTAATAATGTTCTTCAAATTTTCTATATCCTTACTGATTTTTTTTTGTCTGTTCTATCAACTAAAGGGAAGTTTGCATTAAAATTTCCAATGATGATTATAGACTTGTCTATTTCTTCTTTGAGTTTTATCAATTTTTGCTTTGTATATTTTGAAGTCATGTATATTAAAGACAAATACATACTTAAAGCTGTTATTATCTTCCTGGTGAAATGAAACTTATCGTCATGAGATAGTCCCGGTTGCTGCAGTAGTGCTCTTTTGCCTTAGTGACTATCTCTCCTGATGCCCTTTTGGTTACTTTCTTGGTTTGTATTGGCTGTCTCTCTTTAGGCATCCCTCAAAAGTCTGGCAATTCTTGACTGTCTGTGTGTGTGTATTTTAAAATCTCCGTTTGCCTGCCTGTTACATTTACTGTAGTGTCCATTTCATGATTATAGCAGTATGTTGCTGTTAGACTTATGACAGCAGCTTGCTTCCTGAGTGTGTACGGAGGAGAGGTCTTTGTTCCTTTTCGTTTGTTCGTTGGTAACTGGCTTGGACGTGCCTCTCTGATCCCAAGCACCAAACTCACGGGTTCATCCCTAGACAGCTGCTGCTCCCATCTGTTGTTTAGCACAAAGGAATTACGGAGAGAAGCTAACTTTTAAAACTGACACAACCACGGCTCCCAAGTGACAGTCCCTATCAATGTCACAGGTGACCATCTGTTTCTTCTATACATTGACCCGAGACTTGCTCCTCCAGCACTTGTACTGCATTACGTTCTGGGTTAGCCATTGTGAAAAGTTCTCCCGGCACATGTCTCAGCAGGTACCGTTCTGTTGGCTTTCTCTCTTTCATGAATTCCTCAGAATGACCGGTCCACCTGTGGTGCTTTCCATTCTATTCCAGTCGTGTTGTGCTTTTGTTTCCATATTGCTATATACACTTTCTCTCATTAGTTTTAATGGACAAATGGGTCCAGTATGCCAACTTGATGCTATCTGCATAAAACTGCTCATTTTGTTCTATGTGGTTACCAAGCTAGCTCACCTCAGATCTTAGTAATAAATGATAGTGCTTTGGTTTTCATGACTGACAGTATATTGCTTTAATATTTTAACATTTTGAGCACCTGCTTTGTTACCTACCTTTAAACTCTTCACATCCTCTTCTACATTTTCTTCTAATTGATTTGAATAGAAAGGTCTAAATTTTTCTTCAATGCCTATGTGAAAAAAAAAAGTACTTTAAGTTTCTTAAGTATTCTCTAAAATAAAATTAAAATATCAGTAATCTATTGTTTTTGAATTACTTACCTTAATCTGTGGGTGAAGCAGTAAAATAAATGTTTAAATGCCAAATCACTGCCTTTCATAAAGAGACTAACAAGACTAATTAATTACTACGTAGACAGAACAAAGGATAGCGTAACACTGGAAACCAAGGGCTCCTGCCTAATAGCATGTAGTTTCTCTGGCTGTAGCACAAAGCTCCACCTAATATGAGTTGATTTCCCAGTGAAAAAGGATGAGCAGACTCCTGGTTTCTGTCCCTCTGGTATATTATAGGATGGAATACTCAGAATAAGGATTTGGTATAAGGAGTTAGAACTACTGGTCTTAAAAGAAAAAGGTAACTTCCACCTTTGGGAAGATGGAATAGACAGACTTTTCCTTATTTCTCCCACTAAGTACAACAAGAACCCCTGTATATTGTATATAAAATAAACACAAGGAGACTCTGAAAGGAGGAGAGGCAAAGGCAGACCAGCTAGGGACTTTGGGGTCTGAGGAAAGACTCAGCAATGGGCTTACTGGGTTTTCTTTTTGCCTCATAAATTGGACGTAGACCTGAAGAAGCTGGCAATCCCACAAAAAAAGCCCAACAAAAGCCTGCTCCTTCTGGCCAGAGGACTAAGCAAGGGGCAGCCTAGCAAGACAGAGTGGTTAGTCAATAACCACTCTCCAGCCAAATGCCACAGAAAAATGTGTGACTCCACCCCCCACCCCTATCAGCAAAGACTGCCTGAGCAAAGTTAGAGACTTCTAACCTCAGGAGACAGTAACAGGGAGCTCCGGCACCCTAGCAGGGTGATGTCAGAGAAGGCCAAATAGGAAGCCAGGACCTTCCTCCCAGTCAGATGGCAGTGAGCCCCTCCAGTCCTGTCATGTCAGTGTACTACAGGGGGAGGCTGGACTTGTGTACTTGTGTCCTCACCTTGCAGTAACAAGATGTTTCTTTCCCAGATCAGCAGAGGCCTGGGGGAGTCAGGACTTTCTCCTCCATCGCAGTGTCCATGGAAACCACGTGGACTCCCCCGGGACCCTCACCCCGACCAGTAGTAACAAGAAGCACCCCCCGCCCCATTTCAGATGCAAGAGGCCAAGTGGGGAACCTGGACTTCCTTCCACCTGGCACTAACAAGGTGGCAGCCACCCTTCCTCTGTCAAAGCCATGTCAGAAAAAGCCAGGTAAGACACAAAGCGTAAAGAAGATTCAGAATCTCCTAACAGTAAGAAAATGTACACGTTTCAATAGAAAAAGCGTTCATCATACTGAGACACAGTAAGTTCCAAACTGAGTAAAAAAGACAGTCAACAGATGCCAACCCCAAGATGACATAGATAGTAGGATTACCCATCAGAGATTCCCAAACCACTATGATAAAAATGCTTTGATAAGCAATTATGAACAATCTAGAAAGAACTGAAAAGCTAGAAACCCTCAACAAAAAAGTAGAAGCTATAAAAGAAATGTCAATGAAACTTTAGAACTGAAAAATACAATAAGCCAAATTAAAAAGCTCAGTGGATGAGCTCAATAGTAGGATGGAGGAGAAAGAGGAAAGTCAGTGAACTGGAAGACAGAACAATAAAAATGACCCAATACGATCAAGAGAGAGAAGATAAACTGAGAGGAAAAAAATGTACAGAAGCTCAGGGCTATGTGGGGCTATAACAAATGATCTAGTACATCTGTCATCAGAATCTTGGAAGGAATGGAAACAGAGTATGGCCAAAAAAATACTCTAAGGAATAATGGCTGAAAGCTCCCCAAATTTGACAAGGGACATAACCCTACAGATTCAAAAAGCCGAGCAAAACCCAAACAAAAAACCCAAAGAAATCCATACCAAGACAAATAATAATTAAACTGAAAAATAAACACAAAGAAAAAATCTTGAAAGGAGCTCAAGAAAACGAATATCTTACCTATAAAAAAACATTTAAAATGACAGAGGATTTCTCAACTTTGGCACAATATTTCTTAAGTGCCAACAGAAGAGGAGACTGTCAACCCAGCAAAAATGGAGTCTGATAATAATGCCAGGTAGCATCAGAATTCTAGGACACCCTGCTAGTGACACAGTCAGTGTCAGAAGTAGTGTTGCCAAAAAAGACACAACAACACAGTAATGAAAAGGATAGGTAAATACAGCAGGCTTCCCCCTCTCCTCTTGAGTTTCCTAAACTATGATTGACAGTTGAAGCAAAACTGTAAGACTGATGTGTTCTGAATGTACATGGAGAAAATATTTGAGGCAATTATACACAGGGGAAGGTAATGGGAAGTAAAGGGAATAAGGGTTTTATCCTTCACTCAAACTGGTAAAATATAACATCAGTAGACTGTGATAAACTATGTATAGTAAATGTAATACCTAGAGCACCATTAGAAAAACTATACTGAGAAATACCGTAGATAAATCAGAATGGAAGTCTAAAAAATGTTCAAGAACCTGAAGGATGCAGGAAAAAGAAATTAAAAACAGAACAAGCAGAAAATAAAATAAAATGGCACACATGTGCCCTAACAGATAAATAATTACATTAAATGTAAATAGTCTAAAAACATCAATCAAAAGACAGAGATTGGCAGAATATATTAAAAAAGACCCAACTATATGCCATCACAAAAAACTCACTTTACATATAATGATTATAGGCAGCTTCAAGTAAAAACATGGTCTATCATATAAACATTAATAAAAGGAAAGCAAGGTGGTAATATTAATATCCAACTAAGTAGACTTTAGAGCAAAGAAGATTACTAGAGACAGAAACGGGCATTTAAATAATGATAAAAGTATCAATTCATTGAGACGTAACCATCCTCAGTGCACAGGCACCAAACAAAAGACATATAAAATATTTAAGCAAAAGATGATAGCACCAAGAGCAGAAACAGACAAATTCACAGGTAGAGCTGGAGGCGCGAACAGCCCTCTCCTAACAACTAAAAGAACAGTCAGACAGAAAGCCAGTGAAGATACAGAAGAACCCGACAACACCATCGACTAATTAAGGTCTGACTGAGACTTACAGAGTACTGCACCCCACAACAGCAGAATACCCATTATTTTCAAGTGCCCATAGGACGTATACAAAGATACACCATATCCTGGGCCTGAAATAAACCTCAACAAATTTGAAGGAATTGAAACATAGAGACTATGTTCTCTAACTACAATGAAATCAAGCCAGAAATCAATAACAAGTAACAGGAAAATCTCCAAACTCTTGGAAATTACAGCACACTTCTAAATAATACATAGATCAAAGAGAAAGTCTCAAGGAAAATTTAAAAATGCACTGAAGTGAACAAAAATACAACATATCAAAATTTGTGGGAGGGAGAGGGTTTAGCTCAAAGTGGCAGAGCACATGCTTAGCACGCACAAGGTCCTGGGCTCAATTCCCAGTACCTCCATTTAAAAAATAAATAAATAAATAAACCTAATTACCTCCCCCTACAAAAAAAAAAAAAAAAAGAAAAAAAATTTGTGGGACGTAACCAAACAGTGCTGAGAAGGAAATGTATGGCATTAAACAGATATGTTAGAAAAGAGAAAAGGTCTCCTATCCAAATCAGTTCTGTTGTTAGCAAAAATGAATTTTCATTTACAATCATAGGAAAAAAATGGACTTAACACAGACTTTAATGTAAATCTCTGGGATCTAACCCTGACAGTGTTCTTAGACTTAACACCAAAACTATAATCCACAACAGGATAAGTTAATGAACTAGTCTTCAAAATAAAAAACTTAGACTCTGCTAAGAGAATGAAAAACAAGCTGCGGATTGGGAGAAAATATTTAAAAACCACATATCCAACAAAGGAATACTATATAAAATAGATAAAGAACACTCTAAATTCAACAGTGAGAAAACAAGATCCAAATAGAAAACGGGCAGGACATAGAACAACATTCCACCAAAGAAGATACACAGATGGCAGACAAGCGTACGAACAGATACTCAGTGTCATTAGCCATCAGAGAAACGCTAGTTAAAACCACAGCGACATACCACTACATGCTTACCAGAACGGCTAAAATACAAAGGAACGCCACCACCAAGTGCTGGCAAGGACGCAGAGAAGCTACATCGCTCACACACTGCTGGTGAGAATATAAAATGGTACGGCCACTCTCGAAAACAGTCTGGCAGTTTCTTAAAAAAAACCGAAAAACTTAAACATGAAATTATCACATGCCATGAGTATTTATTCCAGAGAAATAAAGACATTCACACAGAAACCTGTAACATGAATATTTACAGCAGCTTTAGTCCTATGACAGGGCAGGGGGAGGGACCCTTGTGGTGATGGAGGTGTTTCTGACTGTGTCCGTGTCCGGACCCCGGCTGTAATACTGTGCTGTAGTTTGGCCAGATGTTATCACGGGGGGAAACTGGACAAAGGGCACATGGGACGTCTCTGTGTTACTTATACCTGCATGTAAATGTACAGTTATCTCAAAATAAGAATTTTAATTTTTAAAAAGTGAAGAAAGCATGAGAGAAGGGAAGAAACCACGCCAGGACAAGATTCAGGCTGACTGAGGGAACAAGGAAACAGGCAACTAGACCAAATCCCAACTCTGACCCTCTGGTGGCAGCGGGAGATGGGCTTCAGTTCTGTTTTCCCACAGCAGAAGTGTGAGAACAAAACCCTTTGCCGGCTCCTAAGTTCCTTCCTACGATTTATTTCTTCCTCCCCTGACTTTCCCCTTTCCTCTGATGTTCTTTTATCCTCTGCCTCTAGGATCCTGGCCAGTCCTCGGTGACGTAGGGACGTGAGAAGAGGTACAAGGATGTGACAAACATCCACGTCCCTCTCCTTCCCCTTCTACTATGGGCCCAATCCAGGTGAGAAATCACATGTCCAGGGGCGCCAGCTGCGCAAGGGGAGGGGAAAGAAAAGAAGCTAAGAAACAAGAAGGCCCGTGGAGACAACCCAAGTATCCACCAACAGACGAACGGACAGACGAAATGTGGCATCAGACACACCATGGGGGAGTGCGCAGCAGCAGGAGGGGAGGAGATGCTGACACAGGCTATGACATGGATGGCCCTGAAGACACTGTGCCCGGTGAAAGCAGCCAGTCCCAAAGGGACAAACACTGTATGATTCTGTTTACATGAGGTTCCCAGAGCAGTCAGACAGAATGTAGACTGACGGTTGCCGGGGCTTGGGGGAGAGGAGCACGGGGTTATTGTTCAGTGGGTCGTTTCAGCTGGGGGAGATGAAGTCGTCTGGGGACAGACCGTGATGACGGACGTACAGCACCGTGGATGCGCTTATGCTGCTGAGCGGGATGCTTACAAGTGGTTGAAACAGTAAGTTACGTGCCGTGTATATTTTAACAAAATTTTTAAAAAGCTAATTATCGGGGGAAAAACCAGAAACAAGAGGACCTTAGACGCCTTCATGCTTTGGGGAGGGATGGCATCTTTTCACTGAACAAAGTGTTTGAAATCACAAGTGGAACTCACTTTTCTAAAAACTCAAAGCAACTTCCTGTCGGCATGTTACTAGGAGCATCACCCCGTGGGGGACCGCGCAGTCACAAGGGCCGCTCTCACCAGCAAACGTTGGCCGGTCCTCTGGGTTCACGTCCCAGCACTGCTTCATAATGCCGATGACCTCCCTGGGGCAGTGCTCAATGATGTCCCCCACGCTCGGCCTGTTCCCAGATTTAATGCACACGATCAGCTGCTGCTCACAGATGGCATCTGCAAAGCAAAGAGGGACTTGAGCTGAGACTTTCTTTCAGGCCCTGCTCCTGTCAGCCAGGAGGTGACAGAACTTGGACGGTGCCACTTCTCTTTTAGTGCAGCTGCCTCATCTGGCAGGGCAGGACGGCCCCAGCACAGTGACCCGTGTGCCCCACTGCAGAGGCGACCAGACAGCACTTTTGTTGCTGCAGACGGAAGACAGGATTCACAGCAAGGCTGCCGCCTGGTAGAACGAGCGGAGTATGTGAGTAAGGTCAATGACACACTCCAGATTCCCACACCCACTCACGTGGGGCAGCGCTTGCCGTGAAGGAGCTCAGGTTAGTTAGAAACTTAAAATACGGAGTGATAATTGCTATTCAAGAAGCAAGCACAAGGGGTTCTGGTAACACACCTGTGACTGGAAGGGCAGAGCGGGCTTTGCTGCGTCCAGAAATAAGCAGGAGTTGCCCAGGTGAGGGATGAGGAAGGGGGTTCAGGGAGGGAGGTTCCCGGCTAAGAAAGCGGGACATGAGCAGCTCGGAAGTGGCAGAAACATGATGTGTCCCAGAAACGATCAGAGTGACTGGGCATGTTGACTGAGGGGAGTGAGGCGAGGAACTAGGCTAAAGAGAGAAACAAACCTGAGTCAGAAAGGGCCTGTGTTCCCTACTGAGGAGCTGGGACTTTACCCTGAAAGGCAAAGGTGTCTTGGGAGGGTTTTAAATAGATGAGTGAGAAGATGGCTCCATCTGCGTTTCAGGACGAGCAGCCTGGCTGCAGTGTGAGCGGCGGCTGCGTGAGGATCCCGCACAGAAATACAGGGTGTGAACTCATAGGGTCCTGCAGGGAGAGAGAGAAGTGATGGATTCCGGATGCATCCTGAGTCGTATATACCTGGAACTCACAGGTTCTGAGTCTGACTGGACGTGGGAGATGAGGGTCAAGGCTGAATCTGGGAGGGCTGCGGTTTCTGGCTGGACAAGTCGGTGGCTGGACGGTGATGCCATTTTCTGAACATAAGAGCAAAGCTGAGTGGGCTGCGAGGGGTGTGCACTGAAGGTGAACTGGTTTGGGGAGATGCTGCTTGGGGGCTCCTCTGGTACACGGACTGGACCTGACTCACGGACAGGTGGCCACCCAGGCCAGGGCTGGAGAGGAGAGATCTGGGAGGCGCCAGCAGAGAGCTGTTGGTCAAACCGTGGGGGCTGACAACCAGCCCAGGAGGGTGCGGAGGAAAAAGCCCGTTAGCTTAGGTTCTTCACAACCTGAGGAAAGGCTGTGGGCGCATCTGTTCTCCTGCACAAGCCATGTCTTTCTCTCTGTATTCTCAGTTCCAAATAAAGTGCCCATGGTAAGTACCGAAAAGAAACGACTCTCAAAGGAAGGAACAGTGGACGAAGGGAAGCAGGGAGTGTCTGGCTGGTGGCGCAAAGGGGAGACTCCTCACAGGCAGAAGCGAACACGCTCCTCCTCCCGTCCCGGAGGAGTCCCGGAGCGTCACAGCGCCTCCCCAGCTTCGATGCGTCATCAGGGCTCTTATCTGTCCCACGGTCCCTGATCCCTAAATTGAGATTACTCACTCGTTCAACAATGAGCACCTACTATGTTCCAGGCACAGTGTGCGCAGATACTGGGAGAGAGCAGTGAATAGACCAGGTGTGGTCCCAGCCCTCGGGGCGCAGACAGTCCAGCGGGTAAGACAGACACTCAGTGAGCAAACAGTGATGAACCCTAACCGACTTCGCTGAGGGCTATGACTCCACCGAGCAGCTTGGAATTACACCCAAATCCCACCCCCCTGTAAAGGCCTTACTCTCATATGGCTCCTTATTCGCAAATATGGCCCAGAGCACTATGGCGAAGCTGTACACGTCCGACTTCTCCGAGGGCTTGGCGTTGACGTCGTTGAGGTGCTCGGGGGCCATGTAGTGGAGGGTGCCGCCGTTCTTCTGAGAGGCGCTGCTCGCTTTCTTCTCCTCGTTATGCTCCTCTTTAGTCAGCTTACTCCACATCTTAAAGGAAGCGACACCAAGATCTGCTATCTGCAAGAGAGCAAACCAGTGGGCTGGGCCTGTGAAGGCACAGCGGGTTTGTCTTCACCTTTGGGGCTGACCCCGTAGGCAGACGTAGGGCACAGTGACATTTCCAGAAATGGCTGCACTAGCAGGTTTAAAACAGCTGCTTCTGAACAGACTCACAGACACTGTATGTTCTCAGCCATCTGGGAAATCCCCCGTAAGAAATAAATGTCCATGGGGAATTCTGGTATCTCAACTCTAATGCAGTAAAACCTGAGGCAGGGACTGATGGGAGGAGAAGCAGAAGATGTTTCTGAGATAAACAACAACAAAACATGTTCGTTCTCATTGCTCATTTATTCTGCATGTATTTTTCAACTATTTCTGAGGTTAGGAAAAACAGGTGCTCTGGTCTCAGCAGATGTGTGTAGCATACAGTGAGTAGTTACCGCACCTGCTGTTTCCCCAAAAGGCGTCCAGAAGCCCGTGGATGCGAGTTTCCCAGGATCCCCAAGACACACTGAGGATAAGGACTGAAGTGCTACGTGCTCTGAGCTGCAAGCCTGAACCTAAGAGAAGATGGGATGGGAAGGAGGAGAAAAACAGACAAAAAAGCAAAGAGAAAAATACCAAGGTCAGACACAGAGCAAAGAGGGAGGTGGCAGGGCAAAGCGACAGAACAATGCAGTGAAGAAATCGGAGGTCACAGTTTCACTTTTGCTCGAGGAATCCAAGCATTTGGGGATGAATTCTGGCATGTGATTGTCTAAAATCCTCAAATTCTAACCCAGAACAATGAGCCAAGTTATTAATGTAAAGGAAAACCTTCTTTTAAAGACATAGGAATAAAAATATCTGTCCAAGACTAGAACAGAGTGTTAGAAGCAGAGTCTTGTGGTAAAGGGACGCCTGTGCAAGCAGTTCCCAAGTCCTCCCCCCAGTGCGACTTCCCCTTTCAGGTGCTTGTGCTTAGACGTCTGCTGCCAAAGCCAATCAGGTGAGATGCTGCACCTAGTTAACTCTTGCTCTTGAGTAAACGGAAGGAAAATCTCTTTCCCTTTACTACACTGGAAAGAGAGTTTTCAAAAGGAGACTGATTTTAAAAAAAGACATGAAAGTAAATGAATACATAAGAAATATAAACCCCAACCAGTCTGTATTTCCTTTTATTCCTTGGTAGGGCTTTTTAGCCCCACCGTTACCAATTACAAGCTGAGCTGGCTCCTCTTTTAGCCTCTACCACGTCCAAAGATGGATTTCCAGGGAGAATTACACCTAAAGTCACCCCAGTCTTCCAGGAGCCTTTAGGTGATGGCTTACCTTAATGTGAAAGTCACTGTCAACGAGGATATTTTCCGGCTTTAGGTCCTTGTGTATGACACCTTCTCCGTGTAAGTAGCACATTCCTTCAATGGTCTCCATAATTATCCTTGCTTTCACAGAAAGAGGAATACTGATCTAAAACGAGTGATAGTAAGTCTGTGAAATGGAACGGTAATCCAAGAAGCCAAAGCACCTGTTTCATTCACGAGTCACGGGGTCAGAACCTGAGGGAACGGCTACAAGGTTCCTTTTCATCCTCTGCAGGGCTGCTGTCATTGCAAAGCAAGCCTCTTTTTAAGAAAGATTTCATCCCAGTGCTACGGGCATTAATGCTGGGTTTGTCAGTGTAAAAGCAAAATTTCCGTACCAATATGGTAGTATGTAAAAATGCTATAAAATTAAGCTTCTTGAGAACCAAACATCATCATCATCATCATTACTATTATTACTATTATTATTATTACTATTATTATTATTTAGGATGTGGCCTGAGTACCTTGTATGATGCCTGTAATGCTTGTTGAATGAACTGATATTGTAAACAAAAATCACAAATATCCTCTACGGCGTACTAATATGACGTGCTGCTATAAAATACACAAACAATGTCATGGAAGTATGTGTATGAAATAAGGTTAAACGCAAAAAGAATACAAGGGAACGTGCTCCCACTGCTTAAAAACATGTACGGTGATCTGGTATCAGATATTTCGAGTCTCTGCAGACTCTCAGTCACCCTTACTTACAATTATATTCTAGTTACAGGAACATCAATGTTAATACAGACAGTAATTCCAGTTTCTATTAAAGTAGTTAAATATTAGTTTTGCTTAACATTGAAAAACAGTCTCTCACTGTGTGTGTGTGTGTGCGCGCGCGCGTGCCCTGCAGTCTCTAGTTTACAAACAGATTGTTTCCTAAAAATGTATGTGTAGCCCCCAAACGTCTTTAAGTCATAACGTAGCTGAACTACTATATCAGCAGCCTGATCTCCACCATATAAAGAAAAGCTAAAGAGCCCCCAGCTTCCCCCGTACCTCTGGATTTAGGAAACACTTCTGAGCCCTCTTCCTGCTTCTCCCTTACGTCCCCCTGAATTTCTTCCGGAGCCCTGTCTGAGGCACCGTATCTCTGCCTGAGCCGGCAGAATGTCTCTTGTCCCAGTTTTTCTCCCAATCAGAATGCCTGCTTACTTCACGTAGCAGGACTCGAGTCTAGGGAGGAGGAGCGATCTCATCAAATTACACCAAGACGTGTGTAAGTGATTATCGTTTCTCATTCCCGCAGGTATCTGTGAGCAGTGTCTGACTTAGGAGACCTGACACAGCTTCAGGCAGAGGGGGTGGCGGGGGCGGGGGGGAGGTGGGAAGACGGGGGTGTCTGCTATAAGGACAGTCACGCCCTGCCACCCCCTGTGCATCTCTGCTTCGCCCAAACCCCAGCATTTGCAGTTTCCCCGGTTCGGCTCCCCTTCCTTTGCACATGACCTTCTCTCTGCTGAACACTTACTGACTCCCTGGTTCTCTGCTTCAAGCCTCTACTTGTCCATCAGACTTTGGCTCAAGCATCCTCCTCCTGGAACCCCTTCCCGTCTCCCCCACGCTGGGGTGAGAGCCTGTCCTGTGCACCCACACCCCACACCAGGAAGGCGTCCATCAAAATGCCATCACACACACTGGACCATTCACCTGCTGGTCTGTCCCCTTTTACTCGTCTGAGTCACATTTACTGTTGCTTCCTGAGCAACCAGCACAAGGCCTTGCTCCGAACAGATACCTACACTTTAAAAATGCTTCAAACCTCTTCGGCTTTGGTAGGCAATTTAAATCTCCCTGTTCTAAACCTTATTCATCCAGTGTTGTTACTGTGGGGCTCTATATTTAACCTGTGAGCTTCTTCAGTGGCATCAAAGTGCAGTCATTCATCTTCCACCTGCTCATGGTATCATTTATCAGTCAATATTTAGCTAACCCATTATGCACGCGCCCCACATCCGACCGCGTGCTTCATGGAGACAGTGCCTGCCTCTGAACCGTGGGGCTCAGAGCGGCTGACAAAAGCCACCTTCAACACTACGACCTCGAGGGGACCTTCCAAGTGGGGATGGACCCCTGTACGCAGGGGTTGAGAGGGGGGTGAGCGCACCTTCTGGGCAGGGAAACTCAAGGAAGATCTGAAGAGGGGCTGACTTCACGAAATTCAAAATAGTCCCGCAACTGACGGAGGATTAACCCGCGCACGAGCCACCGAGGCAGCGCGGCGGGCCGGGCACAGCCCCTACCTGCGTTTTCAGCACGTGCATGAGGTTGCCCTTCTCCATGTACTCCATCACCAGCGAGTAGCTCCCCTCCTCCATGATGACGCCCAGCAGCTGCACCACGCGGCTGTGCCTCAGCCGGTGCATCATCCTGCCCTCCTCCAGGAGGGACTCGTTGTACCTGCGGGAGGGAAGCGCGGGCTCAGAGCGGCAGGGGCAGCGCCTCCTCCCCGCCTCCCGGCGCCACGCCGCGCCCCTCCAGGCGCAGACCACGAGCCCGGCGAGCCCGCGCCGTTTCCGGTCACTGTGCGCCCCTCGTCCCTCGGGACCGGCACGGGGCGCTCGGCGGCCGTTCAGGGGACGGACGGACGGGCCACCGAAGAGGACGCGGGCGGCTGCGCCGCATCGCGGCCTGAAGGGCGGGCCGCGCTGGGCAGCGCGGGGCGCCGTCCAGCGACCCGCCGGCTGCGTGAAAGGAGGCTCTGCAGCCTCTGCCCCGAACCGCCTCCCCCGCCCACACTGGGGCCTGGTCCTCACGGAGACGGCGAAGCGAGCGAGTCTGCCGTCACTGTCCCCCAGTCCTGCCTCACCCTCTGCCTCCTTCCTTCTCCTTTTCCTCCTCGACAGTGTTCTCCCCCGTTTACTAGCTGTGAGCTCTTCACTAGCCCGGCCCAGTCCTCCTCAGCGACACGCGACGCCAGCAGCCGCCCTGCAGGGTCGCGGGCACCTCGGCCTGTCTGCTTCCGCCGCCCGCGCAGCCCCGCCTCGCGCGCCGGCCCGGCCCGCGGCCCGCCGCCCTGCCCCCAGCTCACTCGGTGCACTTGGGGCCTGTGTACACCTTTTTCAGAATCACGAGTCCATGGGTTCTGTGTAAGCACAAAGACACCCTTCCGAAGCCCCCGCTGTCTAGGTCCTCCTGCTCCAGGAAGTCGGCAGATTTCATCTTGATGTCATCCAGGGACATGTCTGGTTTCCTTCTGAACGCTCAGATGCCCCCCAAATACACAAATTCTTTTTCCCTCGGAGCTGCGCCCTATGAAGAAAATAAGAGTACATGTTAGTGCAAAAAAGCCATTATTCACAAAATTATGTAAAGTTCCACCACGCGTTGGGCGTGCCTTCATTTTCTGAGGACAGATTCAGTCCTCAGAAGGTATTTCCAAGCATCACAGAAGGCCACCGTCTTTATTCCTTGGACTTTTCATTTCTGACAAATGAAAGACTAGAACATTTTGAAAACCCTCCTGCTACAAAGGGCCTGTATGTACTGGAAAACATAATACAAACGTCGATTCAAATGCACCACTCGGCTCAGCAGAAAGGAAAGGAAAGAACTCCAGGGACTGGACACAAACAGGGCACTGGTGGTGGGGCAGGAGCCCCGTGATGGACATTGCGGACTGAACGTGTGTCCACCCCAAGTTTGTATGTTGAAGCCCGAACTCCAATGTGATAATATTTGGAGGTGGGGACTTTGGGAGGTACTGAGGTCACGCAGGAGGCCCATGAATGAGATTAGTGTCTTTATGAGAGACGTGAGAGCTTGCTTTCTCTCTCTCCATCATGTGACGACACAACCAGGGCCGGCCTTCTACAGACCAGGAAGTGGACCCTCACCAGACACTGGATCTGCCAGCACTTTGATCTTGGACTTCCAGCCTCCCGAACCGCGAGAAATAAATGTCTGTTGTGTCAGCCACCCGGTCTGCGGTCGTTTGTTACAGCAGCCGAACTAAGACAGGTGCCCTGTGGGGCTGCCAACCTTGACATCCAAGGTCAGGGTTTAAGACCCAGCCAGAGACAGGAGCGGAGGTCAGGATGTGCAAGAAAAGAGGGTTAGAACAAAGACTCCCCCTTAACAGGGCACTTACCAAGGTACCCTAGCCCTCGATGAAAGAATGGACTACAGAAAGAACTGTCCACTAGCAACGGAACTCGTTTGTCTTAGACTGGGCGTCTAAAAAAAAAAAGTCTCTGGGAAATTATAACCTTGGGCTTGTCTTCAAACAGATTTGGGCTTTAAATTTACAGTCGTCTTATCTCTTATGGCCGGGAAACCCCAAATTAAGAACTTTTATATAGAAAGTGGTCACAGGCTGACAACATCACTGGGTTATGAGGCTAAAGCAAACAAAACACCCGCAAACCAGATCAGACAGGATTCCCACAGAAAAGCCTAACTTAATATGAGCTACCTCTCCAAAATTATCACACACACACACACACACACACAAAGCATGAGCCAGACACACCCAGCAAAAGAGCAGTATTAGGCACCAAAGAACTTCAGGTAAGTAATCTATTGAACATCCTTAGAAATAAACAGGTTTAAAATAATTATGAACATAAAAAGGAATTTGAAGAATACAAAAAAGAAGACTGTACTATCTAAACAGAATAGGAAGATGTGGAGAGGATGAGGATTGGAGAATTTGCACGCTGTGCTATGAAGCCGGCAATGCACACAGTCTCAAAACAGAACCATTTGCTTCAGCCTTCTTCCCTTCTTTTCTTTCATTTTCCCCAAACTGAAATGAAGACTAAAAATCCACTGGGGACCAACATGAGATACCACTACACACCCACCAGAATGAAAAAGGCTAACGCCACCGAGTACTGGTGAAGACAAGACACAACCGCTTTGGGATGGGTCTGGCAGTTCCTTATAGAACTAAACATACACCTACACTATGGCCAAGAAAGTCCAGTCCCAAGAGAAATGGAAACATGTGTCCCCAAAGACTTGTGCAGTGTTCACAGTAGCTCTATTCATGGTCGCCCCAAACTGCGAACAGTCATCCATCAACAGAATGGGTAAAAAACCCTGTGCTGTATTCACAGGATGGAATAACGCTCAGCCGTCAAAAGCAATGAACCACTAATGCACACAGCAGTGTGGAAGAGTGACAAAAACATTGTGCTGAGGTAGAGACGCCTTATATGAAAGAACACACGCAGTATAACTTCATTTACATGAAGTTCTAGGACAGTCAAACTCGTCTGTAGTGGGAAAGGAACACTGGTTGCCCAGGGACACGGTGAGGGCGCTTTCTTGGGTGATGATAACATTCTGTCATCTCAGTGGGGGTTCAGGTTACACAAGCAAAGGTGTTTGTCAGTACTCAGCAAATGTCTGCTCAAGAATTGCAGGCAAATTTTACATAAACTGTCTGTAAACACACTGAACTCGTTAGTGGTGTGCACGCTGAAATACTTCCGGGGAAGTGTACTGATACCTGCGAGGCGCCCTGCAGACAGACTGGTGGACGGAGAGAAGGGTAAGCAGTTGGGTCGTTACGTGAGAACGCGGAGAAGAATGACACACAGTGCATATATGAGAGTTGACTGCAAAATCTTTCATTTTTAATTTTTTGTTTCTGCATATTCAGTTTTACTTTTTCCCATACAGCCCCACTCGGTTTCTCCTAACAGTGCATTTATCAAAACTAAGAAACCAGCCTTGGTAGTGTCACTGTTAACTAAACTCCCTGCATTGCTCTGGTTTCACCAGTTTTTCTACTAATGCTCTTTCTCTGTTCCGTGATCCAATCCAGGATACCCCACTGTATTTTGTAGCTGTTGGGTTTTTTACTGTTATTATTATTATTATTTTTACCTTTGACCCCTTCACTCATCTCTCCCACCCCACCGTGACTCCTGCCTCTGGCAACCACCAACCTGTTCTCTGTTATCTATGAGATTTTTTTTTTTAAAGATTCCACATATAAGAAGTCACGCAGTATTTGTCTTTCTTATTTCACTCAACATAATGCCCTCAAGGTCCTTCCATGTCGTTGCAAATGGCAAGATTTCATTCTTTTTAATGGCTGAATAATATTCTATTGTGTACACACACACACGTCACTAATTCTTTATCCATTCATCCAACGATAGACACGTACATTGTTTCCGCATCTTGGCTATTATAAATAGTGCTGTAATGAACATAAGGGTGCATATATCTTTTTAAATTAGTGTTTTCATTTTATTCAGATAAACTCCAGAAGTGGAATGGCTGAATCATATAGTTCTTTTCTTAGTTTTTTGAGGACCCTCCGTACTGTTTTCCATAGTGGCTGCACCAATTTACATTCCCACCAACAGTACACGTTCCCTTTTCTCCACATTCTAGCCAAGTTATTTCTTGTCGTTTGGAGAACAGCCGTTCATTCCTAAGGTGCGAGGGGGCCACTCACTGTGGCTTTGACTTGCATTTCCCTGATGGTTAATGATGCTGAGCAGGTCTTCATGGCGGTAACTTCATGCCAGCACAGTGCCTCTTTACCGTCTTTGTCTTACTTAGAAAAATGTCTGTCAGATGTTCTGCCCATTTTTTAAATAGATTGAGGTTTTCTTTTGTTTGGTTATTGTAATTGAGTTGCATGAGTTTTTTATATATCCTTGGATATTAACCCCTTATCAATATGATTTGCAAATTTTTTACCATTCAGTAGGTTGATGGTTTTTGCTGTGCAGAAAGTTTTTAGCTTGATAGTCCCATTTTATTTTCGCTTTTGTTGCTTTACTTTTAATGTCAGATTTGAAAAATCATCACTAAGACTGATGCCAAGGTCCTTACCACCTATGCTTACCACCTAGTTTTATGGTTTCAGGTCTTATATTCAAATCTTTAATCCATTTTGAGTTAATTTTTGTGTTGGTGTAAGATAGCGCTTCAACTTAATTCTTCTGCATGCAGCTATCCAATTTTCTGAACACTATTTATTGAAGAGACTGTCCTTTCCCCACTGTATAAAGATCTTCCTCGACTTACGATGGGGTTGTCTTGATAAACTTGATACACTTAATACAGCCAACCTAAGCATCACAGCTTACCCTAGGCTACCTTAAATCTGCTAAAAACACAGATTAGCCTACGGTTGGGCAAAATCATCTAATACAAAGCCCATTTTATAATAAAATTTGAATATCTCATGTAATTTACTAAATCTGTACTGAAAATGAAAAACAGAGTGGCTGGCTGGGTACAAAATGGTTGTAAGCATGCTGGCCAGTTATCCTCATGACTGCACAGCTGACTGGGAGCTGCCCAGCATCATAAGAGAATTTCGTACCATGTATCGCATCCGGGAAAAGATCAAAATTCAAAATACAGTTTTTACTGAATGCTTATTGCTTTTGCACCATCATAAACTTGAAAAATCCGAAGTCAAGCCATCATAAGTTGGGGACCGTCTGTATTCTTGGTTCCACTGCTGTAAGTTAATTGATCACATTATGTGTAGGTTTATTTCTGGGCTCTCTATCCTGCTCTATCGTGTTTATGCCAGTGCCACACTGTTTTCATGACTACAGCTTCTGTAGTACACTTTGAGATTGGGAAGTGTGATACCTCTAGCTTTGTTCTTTCTCAAGATTGGTGATTTGGGGTCTTTTGTAGTTCCATACAACTTTTAGGACTGTAAACTCAACTTCTGTGAAAAATGCCTTTGGAATTTTGATAGGAGTTGCATTAAATCTGTAATATGGATATTTTAACAGTATTAATTCTCTCCATGCCTGAGTGTGGAATGTTTCCATCTACTTGTGTCTTCACGTTCTTTCCTTAGTATCTGATAGTTTTCAGTATACAGGCCTTTCACCTCCCTGGTTGAATTTATTCCCAGTGATTTTAGTCTTTCTGTTGTAATTATAAATGGGATAGTTTTCTTAACCTCTGATAGCTTATTATTAGTATATAGAAACACAACATATTTTTATATACTGATTTTGTATCCTACAGCATTGCTGAATTTATTAGTTCTAACAGTTTTTTTGAAGGAGTCTTTAGAGTTTTCTACATATAATATTATGCCATCTGCAAACAGGGACAGTTTTGTTTCTTCCTTTCCGATTTGGATGCCTTTTCTTTTTCTTGCTTAATGGCTCTGGCTAGGACTTCCACTACTACGCTGAATAAACGTGGCAAGACTGGGCATCCTTATCTTGTTCCTGATCTTAGAGGAAATATTTTTTTGGTTTTTCAATGTTGAGTATGATGTTAGCTGTAGGTATAAAATCTTAAATTCTGCACTTTGAAGTTCTTCTTAATGAAATGTTTGAAGCAGAAGGATTTTTTGTTTTTGTTTTTGTTTGGGGTTTTTTTGTTTTGATTAAGTACCTGAAGAACTTTCTGAAAATGCCTACGCTGACAGCAATCTTGTGCAGTGGCCTCTAAGTCAAATCAGGTAACCAAACTCCTGCATCTTGTGCAAAGGCTTCGGTGGGCCCTGCCACCCCAACAGAGCTCATGTAGGAACCATTTTCCAGTAACATGAGCCATTTCCAAGCAAGAGGAAGTACCCCCGGAGAGAAGCGCGTCTGCAGGGCAGAGGCGGGGTGGGAAGGCTGCCCAGATGCAGGGCACGGGGACTGAGGGACAGGGGTCAGCAGGGGTGAGCAGGGCTGAGGCAGCAGGGCCATCACGATGGTGGGAAGAGTACAGGCTTTTCCCAGGTGTGAACTCCAGCCCTAAAGCGTATTAGCCTCGTGTCCCGGGTAACTTACGTAAGCCTCAGCTTCCTCATTTGCACGCGGAAACAACAATGCCTGCCTCACAAGTCTGGTAAGGGTTATGTGAGAAAAAACACGTGAACACACTTGTCACCTGCTTCGCGGTTCTGCCTAGGGCTGGCCCACCCCGGACCCTCATCCACGTTGACCCCAGCCCCTGGGCTCTGAGAGTGGAGTGTGCAGCTGGGCGGTGCTGCTCTGCAGCTCTGTGCTGACCAGCCTGTGAGGACGGGTCAGGGGACGGAGTCACTCGTCCCCCTCCCCTGCAGCCCCTCTCACGGCACAGTCTCCTCCTGGCTAGAGGCCATGCCTCCTTCAGGCCTGAGGGCCTCACATCCTCAGGGAAGCCATCCTTCATCTCCCATTAGACTCATCCCAGCACCACTGCTTCTGCCTTGAGCCGGTTAAGACAGCTGTAACTGGGAGTCATCTCAGTTAAGCTCACAGACGGCAGGAAACTGTCTCATGCACTGTCTACAGGGCCTAGCACATGGCGGTTGGTCATTAAATGCATATTAAAAAGAGCTATTTAATTGTCCCAAACTAAAGAATACAGTTAAATGCATATAGCACAGGGAACTATATTCAATCTCTTAATAGAACCTATAATGAAAAGCAACATGAAAAGGAATCAATGTATGTATATGTATGACTGAGACATGATGCTATGCACCAGAAATGGACACAACACTGCAAACCGACTGTACTTCAATAAAAGAAAAAGTGTTTTTTTTTAAAGAATACAGTCAAATGAACTGTAGCACATTCATAAGATATAGCATGATACAGCCATTCAAAATTATGATCTGTAAAAATAAAAAACACATTAACAGGTGGATGGCTGGATGGATATACACGTACAGGAAAAAAGACAGTGAAAGACACTAAAATGTTAGCAAGGATTGTGTTTGGATGGCCAGGTGACTTTTACTTTCTTTACACCTTTACTACATTTTCCAAGTTTTCTACAATTGACATGAATTATCTTTACAATAAAATTTATTTTTTTAAGAGAATAATTCCTTCGCTCAGTAGTTCTTCATTCTAAGGAATCAAATCAGAGATGCCGAATACAGACTACATACAAGGATGTTCCTGGTAACATTATACAGAACAGCAAAAGCACATAAAACAGCCAACAAACACAAAATAAAGGAGAGTAAGTTATGGCCCATTCACACTCTGAAATGCATTTAGCAGTTTTCAAAAATGATGTTATGTATGAATGTTTAGTGACATTAAAAAAAGGCTCACAGACAAGAGAAGGAACAGGAGGGAATTACCACTGTACCCTGAACTCTGTCCCTCTGGGTATTACGTCGCAGCTGGATAAGTTCCACCTGCTGTCTCTCCTTTGGCCCAGATCCTGTCTCCTGAGCTGCCGAGAACCAGGATCTGCAGCGCCTCCTGCAGGCGGGACGGCGCTCAGGGGAGGGGCGCAGCGGGCCTGCCGCACCTCGTGAGGCTGCCTCGACCCAGGCCGTTCTCCTCAGTTGGCAGGCTGCTGGGTTAGTCTGGTCTCTACCTTATACACCTTCTGCACGGTTTCCAATGATTCAGTTTGTTTAAACTGTTTCGTCCCTATTTGCCCACGAAATACTCAATTTTACAAGCACTGAAATACCTTAGGAAGGCCTTGTGAGTGACTTAGATACCCGAGTCACAAAAACACTGTAGGCAGGTAGAAAACCACATTATAAAGCCATGTTACAAAGGAATTAATAAAGGCACATTAGCCTGTTAGAGCCTCTTAAGATAGCTAATTTCAACTAAGAATGTGACTGTGTCCATTTTAATAGGATTTCTTAATGTTTTTGCCTAAGTATTTAATTTACCGACTTCGGGAAGCAAATCTGTTCCACTGAAATTAACTGAAAATTCCAAGAAACTACACAAATTACCTCCTAAGGCAGGTAGGTCTGTATATAAAAATACTCATATGTATATTCAATTTTGTCAATTATGCCTCAGTAAAACTGGTGGAAAATATAAATTATTAATAATAATACCAAAGAGCAGGCAACGTTAATGTACAATATTAACAGGGCAGTGGTTACGAACAGGTGGAAGCAGGAGAGCATGAACAAGAGGAGGCACAGGACGTTTCAGGAGTGACGGCAACATTTTATTTCTTCTGAATGTTTACTTTGTGAGACTTAACAGAGCTGTGCAGTTACGATTTGTGCACTTTTCTGTTTATGTCATACCTCAATAAAATAAAATTAAAAACTTTAAAAATATTTAAGCGGTAGAGGGGTATTTCTTCAATTTTTCAATGATGACCATACATAATGAGTCTGATAGAAAATGTTGGCTGCCTACCTATCATTGTCCCCCTTTTCTCCTGCCAGTAGGACTCTGTTTATACTCAGGTATCCAAGGGGATTTCTCAAGGGTCTTTGTTTAGAACAGCTTGATGATTTGCCCCAGATAAACACGCACTCTGGGCAAGGAAGAATCAAATGATGTACAAGAGAGAAGACTGGATGGGTTCAACAAGCATTGTCTGCCGTGTATGTTAGCACACGATGGACCCCGTCAGGTAGACTCTAGGCTCATTGCTCCAAATAAAGACACTAAAATCTGGAGTTTAGTGATTCACCTAAAGTGCCAGGTCTTCACCCAAACGTCCCCCATCAAGTCACTAACATACGCTGTTTCTCCAGATAGCAAAGGGAAATCTGTCTTTATTAAAATCAGAGGCAAAGACCTAATCTTACAAGCCTGCTCACCTATATTAACTAAGTATGCTACAGTCAGAAACATGGGGAATGTAGGACTAAATTTTAAAAACCTATGAAAATATGTGGCTCAAAGTCAATATTCTACAGATCAACGCAGTCATTTTCCCCAGAGTATAATATCGAACCAAAAGCATGGGAAGCTCTGTGTTTAAAATCACACTCGTGGTATTAACATGTTGTGGATTAATAAGCACCCAATAGTAGTTTGAGATTTTGGAAGTTGATATTTAGGGATTTTTTTAATTATCAATATTCAGAATCCTGAAAGCAGACAGAGGAAAAAGAAAATTAAAGTTAATTGTTACTGCTATTTTAGCAATAATAATTATGAGGATTATATACCTCCAATTTTATTTTAAACAAGCTTAGTCTACGTCCCGTGTTCGGAAGAGCTGCGGTTTCCCACGTTTGTAATTGACTACAATTTCCTCCCTACTCTCGCTTCTATAGGATGGTTACAAAATTCAGATCTAATACGAGGTCGCTCCACATTCTAGAGCTCACTCCTGTCTTGATTTCTTCAGGTAAACAGGGGAAGAAGTAATGGTGGTCTAAAGACCAAAGGACCTCTGCAAAGGAGGCTGAGAATGACGGCCTCAGGCTCTGCTCAAGACAAAGAGCTCTGAGCGAGGAGGAGCCAACGATCCGCAGGGGACCAAGAACTGAACCACCGAGCCCCCCGCCCTCGGGGGGCCTGTCAGATGCTCAGGGAAGAAGGTCGGGGCTCACGAAGCACTCGAAAAAGCGAACGCCGCGGCCACCGAAGAGGCCCGGGAGAGTGACAGCCTTCCCCTCGGCCGCGGCGCTCCTCCGTCCCCACTGCCAGCCCACGTCTAGGACCGCGTGGGCCGCGTCTGCCGTCTGCCGTCTGCCGGCCCCCGCGGCCCCCGCGCCCGGGGAAGGCCCTTTCGGGACGTGGTCGGGCCAGGCCAAGGCCACCGAGCCCCGCGACGGCGGGAGCGCGCGCTACTGCTGCTTGATGTCGCCGCACAGACCCAGCACCGCCGCCAACACGCAAGCTATGGCCACAGCGTGACGGCCCGCCCAGCGTCACAGAGCCCCCCGCGCGGACCGACCCTAACCTCCGCAGAAACCCAGCCGGGCGCTGCGCCGACAGTCAGCCACCCCGCGCGCGACTTCCGGGAACGCCGCGGGCTCCGCCTACCGCCTGACTTCGGGGACCGCGCCTGGCCACGCCCACCGCCCGACGGGCCCACAGCACTACTTCCGGGAGCGACGCCGGCCCCGCTCACCTGACTTCGGGGACCGCGCCTGGCCACGCCCACCGCACGACAGGACCACAGCCCGACTTCCGGGAGCTACGCGGGCCACGCCCGCTAGCTGACCCGCCCACCGCCCGACTTTCGACAGAGGAAGCCCCGCCCCTGGCCGGAAGCCGCCCCGCGAGCCTGGCCGCTGCCCCGCGCAAACGCACCGAAGGATTCACTTTCGCTTCCGCGGGAAACTTCCCGAGGCCCGAGGCCGGCTGAGGGGAGAAGCGGCACGGGCAGTCCGGAAGTGCTCCGACGCCCGGGGCCTCGCCGGCGCGGGCTGGGGTGGGACGCCCGCCTGACGAGGGTCGCCGCGGGCGGAGCCCGTCAGCTGGGAGGCCGGCCGGGCCGCCCCGCTGTCACCGCGCGCGACTCCGTGGACCCGCTGTCCGCCGCGTGCTGCCCGCGCGGGTCGGCGCGCTCGGGCTCCTCGCGGGGTGGGCCGGCCGGGACGCCGCGCTCCGGGACCGTGCGCTCCGGCAGGCCGCTCCGGTGTCCGCCCCGTCTGCGTGCCGACTGAGGGAGATCGGCCGGCGGAGGGCGTGGACTACTCGCTCCGCCCCTGCTCCTGCCCCGGAGGAGGATGCGGAGAGCGCCCGCCCCGCGCCGGCGGGGCCTCCTGGCCGGTTCTTAAATCCCGGACTCGCCGCCGGAGGATCGCGGCTTCGCTGTTTCAGCGCGAGTTGGGCGCTGGGAGAGAAGTGCGCCCAGTCCTAGAAACCGCTCACAGAAACCTTCCCGGCGGGGCGGGAAGCGCTGGGCTGGTTTCCCAGGGGGAGTCCGCTCTGCGGGTCACCCGCGCTGGAACCGCAGGCGGTTACCATTCTCTCATCTCCTTCACCTGCACGGTGGGGAATAATGAAGCCTCAGTGGGGCTATGGAGGGAGAAATGGGATACTGTGCAGCCATTTACAATGATTTTGGGAAAGCCTCAAGCAAAATGGGAAGGGCTTGCTAAAAGTTATGTTAAACAGCTAATTATATGCAGAGCATGATTACGTGCTGTAGAAAGATACGTACATCAAGAGAATGAGCTGCCACAAACCAAGGGAAAATTTTTGCAAAAGGGGTATCTGATAAAACCCGTTTTCCAAAATACACTAAAAACGCAAGAAAAGGAACAACAGTTGGAAAATGGGCGGAAGATTAGAACAGACACCTTACCATTTGTGGCAAGTAAGCATATGAAAAGATGCTCAATATTGTAAGTCATTAACAGGTAACTAAATTTGAAAAGGCAATGAGATGCCACTACACGTTGTTGACCTAAAATAATAGACTGCCAACTATTTCTTCAGCAAAAAATGGTTTTCTTCAGGACCAGCAAAAATTGCAGTTTCGGAGTCTACAATCACATGATGCTGTGTGCAAGTTCCCAGCAAAAATGGAAAAGAGGACACTTTTTAGAGGGGAAAGGAAGTTGGGCTGGATGTAGGGGGGAGGAAAAAGAGTGGATGGCTTTTCATTGGTTGAGTTGCCAGGAAAGAAAAGGAGGTCTGTCTGCTTCCTGGTGGCCCCTGCTATCGCTGCAGGCTGTGAGAACGCCCCCTTATGTCCTGACTATTTAGGTTTCTCTTCTTTTTGGGGTTGCTTTTTCTTGTTTTTACATTTTCTCCTTTTGATAACATCTTTCTCTGAAAGCATCACTGATCAAGCCTGAGGATTTTTTTTTGGTACCAGTGGCCTTTTGTCCTTCAATACCAAGAGGGACCTTTCCTGTGTGCAGTCTCACGTCAGAGGGAAAGTGCACAGATTGCAAACCTATTGAGGTGACATTTGATTAACAGCAGGCATAGGAGAGAGAATCATCAGGCATTTTAAATCTAAAGTTCGTGTGTTACCAAGATCAGAGACACTGGAGATCATCTGAAGCATTATGTCATCATCAAAGGTTTGGTGACAAACTTGTTGGGCGTTCCCAGATATTTTGGGAAAGCTGTTTCATCTGATGTCATCTGCTTCCATTCTGGGAAATCTTTACTTTTGGGTCACCAGATAATGTGCAGGTTGAATCAGGGTTTGACACTCTCTCTAAGTGCGTAATGTGAATCCAAGAGTCAGTTCCATGGAGTTTGGGGGCACAACGTTGGTCGGCAGTGCTTGACGGGGCCTTTCTAGCGAGGGTGAATACAGAGTCTGTGGAGGTCTCCGCTCCAGTAGGGGAGATCTCTGGGTTGCCAGGTGTGATACGGTCTTCATTTCCTGGGAGACACTAAAAAGTTTATCTACCAAAACATGGTTATTTTTAGTTGCAGTAATTGGGCCTTTACGATACTGGAATATCTCTTTTATCACTTGTGGATCAAAGGGGCAGGAGCCAAGTGCATTGGGTGTCCTGTGACTGTCTCCAAGGGTGAGGGTTTCTGAGTTAAAAAAGGAGTGGATCTAAGATTCAGAAGAACCAATGGCAGTGCTTTTGGCCAAGCTATTTGCAGAGCCTCTGCAAATTTTGCCAGTTGAATCTTAATAGCACTGTTAGTATGTTCAACTAAACCAGAGAGCTGAGGGTGGCTAAGTGCAGTGAAAGCGTTGTAAAGCCAGCCACACAGCGCAGGCTTGTTGAAGTACCGCACCAGTAAAACGGGCTCCTTGATGCGCATACAGTTCGAGACGAGTCTCCCAGTGGGGGTAATCTTTTCTAAAGGGGCTTTGACCACAAAAAGTGGTAGCAGCCTGTCTGCCAGGGAAGTCTTCAGTCCAGTGGGAAAACATGCAGAACTGGAGTAAAGCAGGTTCATGAGACGGAGGTAATTGTATGAAATTTGTTGCCAGACCTTGGCTGGACCATCAGGCAGTTTAAAATACCAGGGGACACGGAACAGGCCTCCCCGGGTTGTATTTCACGCAGGTGGGACTAGTGAGGTAGGTACTTTGTGCAGCCTTGTTAGTGTTTCCCCACCAATACTGATTCACAAAGGCTGTCATTTTGTCATTCAGCTAATGGTTAAACGCATATGCCATGGTAAGGAGTGGGAATTTTATGAGTCTTGTAGGCCTGGGTTGTCACTTGGTCCAAACCAGAGCTTTCTCTTTTTACCAAGCCAACAGTTGTTGAATTTCCAATCCTGTTTTTCCTTATTTGAGGCCAATCGTTGCGCTTCTCTAGACAGTTTTTCTAAATTACCATTTGGAGAAATACCTCTGAATCATGACAGAGATCCGGCTGCTGTTGGTCCTTTAAGGGCAGTACTCCTTGCAGAAATTATCAGCAATGTGACTCCCCTGAGCTTCCAGGGAGTCAAGTTTAGAATTTCCCAGAATCTTAAATAATAGCTGAAGTGGCAGGTAAAAGTACTGCATCAGATAATTCCTGAACATAAGGCCATTTTAAATTTTATTTCCACTCAAAGTAAGGAAGCCACGTTGCTTCCATAACATTCCTAAATCACGCGCCACTCTGAGAGCATACCTGCCATCAGTATAAATACTCAGTTTTACCCTTGGCTAAAGCACGAGCTTGCATAAAAGCGTCTCGTTCAGCCTGAGGGGCTGCGGCAGCCATAGGTAACAGAGCTGAGCACCACGCGGTGCTCACTGTTCTCAGCTTTTAAATAAGAACTAATCGGCGAGCCCCAAGAAGTCAGCGTTACCTAGAGCAACTTCCTGAAGAGCATCATGAGGAACCGGGAGGCGGTCCTTGGATGCTGAGTGGTTGTGAGGGGCTTGGGCGACGGCCGGCCGCGGGGAGAAGGGCCACGGTGGAAGAGCTCCGGGGGGGGCAGCGGACAAAGGACTCCGGCCGAGGTGGGGCAGCCGAGCGCTATGAGGGAGCAGGAGGGCTTCTGCTGCGTGGGGCACAAAAGTGGTGAAAGGGGGTCCCACGGTGATCTTGGTGTCTTCACGAAAAGGGCAGTGGCACTAATGGCTCTAAGCCAAGGGGGTAACCCTGTACCGCAGGGTCCAGTCGTCGCCTATAATCACCATTGTTAATGGTGGTCTCCATGTTTGGGGCCGAGTACCCCAAGGGCATTTCCTTTTTCACACACAAAGGAAAAGGGGAATCTGATCACTGGGGTGACAGAGGGCTGGTGGGCTCATCGAAGGAAGGCCTCACAGGCTATGTGGTCCCATTCTTCCCATAAAATTGGGTAAAGTTGTTATTTTTTAGTAAAACATAGTTAGTTTGGCCATGAGAGAGAAATCTGGTATCCAGTGTTGGCAATAACCAACAAACCAAAGGAAACTGCATTAGTGCTGAGTTTGGGGTTTTGGGAAACCCAGGACAGCACAAAGCCTGTCTGGATCTAGGTGTTACCCTTGTTCTGATACCATGTGCTCTAAATACTGAACCTGCGTTTGGGGAAACTGCAGTTTTCCTTTGGTGACCTTATGTCCCGTTAAGGCTAAACGCTTTAGCAAGAGGATGCCGTCTTCCTGTGAGGAGGCTTGAGGAGGAGAGCGAAGGAGCAGACCACCCACACATGCAACAAGGCAGAGCCTCAGGGAATCCTGGCATCATCCAGACCCCCTGCGGGACCGGTGAGAGATAAGAAGAGCTCTCAGCAAAGCCTTCAGGTGATACTGCCAGGTGAACAGCTTTTCTCCCCAATGGAGGCAGAAAGGTATGGCTGGTTTCATCAGCTGGACACCGAAGACTGCACTGCGCGCACCACTCACAGCAAAGAACCTGCTTCCAGGGGGGAATGGGTGTGAGTGGCAAGCGGGTGCTGAGGGGTGACTAAGTTGTTTAGTGCTCAGAGGTGCTGGACGAACCTCCATCCTTAGTTCTCTTACCAGTAGAATGGAAGTGTTACAGGGGCCCGTGGAAGAGGTAATGAGGCCTTCAGTCTTGTAACCTGTTATGGGCTGTATGTCATGAAGGCCTTCTTTACTTACCGGGCACTGATTAATTCTGGGAAGAGGTTTTGAGGCACCTGTCTGAATCTTGATGGGAGGTGTGCTGTGAGTTCTGCCCATCTCAGTTTGAGATTCTGCCCATAAGGAAGATGGCAGCTGATTCAACAGGGACAAGTGATCAGTGTTTCCAGAATCAGCTCCAGTACCATCAGAGATGGAGAAAGTAAAAGAGGTCAAAGGGTCATTAGTTCACCTGGTTGGGTGCTTTGATGACCGCTGTCAAGTTCTAGAAACTGCCAAGTTCTTTTGGGAGAAAGGAATTCTGGCAAGATGCTTCTCTAAGAAATCTCAGGCTAATTAATGGGGGTGGTGGAGGAACTAAGGAGGAAAGGGGCGCGTCTCTCAAAGGAGCTAAACAAGATGCAGTAGGTCCAGAGACAGACAGGAACCTCTTGAGGTTCATTTGAGATCCCTGCTGTTTGCACCGTCTGAGGCAGGGGCTGCTTTGTAGCAGGGGGGCTGAGCCCTGAGACTGTGGCTCCAGTGTCAGGACTGGGAGAGATTTACCCCCAGTCTGGACAAATGTTTCTCCAAGCCAGTTAAGAGGGAGGTTGGGAAGAGCCCTGTGGTTCCTCTGAGCCCCGTCACTGAAGATGGAGAGGACCCGGGAAGGGCTGGTTAGCGGGCTGAAGTCGCCTAAAGCATGTGAATTTGTAACAATCTGTTTTCCAATCTCCTGGCTCTTTGCAATAACAGCAGAGACTGGGAGGATTTGGGTTTTCTTCAGGAGCTGAAGATTAAGAATTTTGGCCGTCTTCCTTTGAGGTGACTCACTAGAGTGTGGGGGAGCTCGTCTGCCAGGTTAAATCTGGAGTGGATACAGTTTTCCAGTCTATCCTGGTCCCTGTTACTAGAAGGGAGAGGTCCCAGTTCTGCCCACTAAGAAACATAGAGTTAAAAGCTACTTCAGTGGCATGATCATCTGAAAGGAAGGCCAGAATTTTCTTTAAAAATAATCTGAAGTCGATTACAACAGTCACGAACAGGTTCCTCAGATTGTGTGCAAGCCTGCATTGTGTTCCAGTCGACGGGTGTTAGCAAAGCCCTAGGAACTGCCTGGCAAAGCTGCTGAGTGACTGTTCAAGGCTGATCATAGGAGTTAGTGGGCTGGTTTCCCAGTGTGGTTCTAGAGACCTTTAAAGATTCTGCCAATTAGTGGCAAATCCAGTGCTGGATGTGGCTTCACTGACACACTAATGAAATAGCTGACATAAGCCAGAGAAACCAGGCTGAGAGGTTTGAATGGCTGTATTAAGTTCCTCAGTAAATGTAAGAGTATCTTCGGTTACCTCAGGAAATCTTTGACTGTGGCTCACAGTCCAGCTTCAGTCCAGGGAGTAAAAGAAATTAAGAGTTTAGCCTCTGGATTCTCAGAGGCTTAATTTTAAAGGAATGGGTTCTGATAAGTTCAGAGGAAAAGGGAAGTTTGGCGAGAGAATCAGTTTGGGGAAGCTGAGGCTTCAGAGGAGGTACAGACACAGAAGGGGATAAGGAAGATGGCACTGGGGGGGCGGGCCCTGGGCGCGAGGAGCAGCGGGGGGACAAGATGGCGCCAGACGCGGAGCAGGAGACAGAGACCAAGGAACAGGGGCCTGAGGCTCAGAAGCCACTTGACCTTCTCCTGTTTGTTTGCCTTAGTTAATCTTAAACTTTTATTTTGTAGAGAGGCAATTTTAGGCTCCTAACACTGTTCAGAAGTCCCAAAATACCAATCAAAATAGGCGTTCTGTTCAGTTTTGAAAACTTTTGAGCTATTATAGTCCAGTTTGTTTTTAAGGAAATTAAATTTGGGGATTTCAAAAATTCCCCATAATAGCCGTTGATATTCTAAATTGCCTTTGGTTAGGTCATTCCACTTAGTTATAAATGCACATAAAAAAGGATCATGGTTTTTAAACATAAAATAAGCCAGGGTCCTTGTAAGGGGGCAGCCTCAAAATGTTTAGATAACTGGGGTCCCATTTCTTGGAGGTTTTTCTCTAGAGTAAGAGAATATTTTCAAACAGTTTAAACAGCTCAAGCAGCTCAAAGAACTTACAGGCTTAATATCAGCCAGGTCTCAGGGAACAGTCTTGGTTCTGGAGGAGCCAGAAGAGCCAGGTAGAAGGCTCAGCCCAGCTCCTGTAGAACAGCCCCTATTCCAAAGGGATGGGCGGATGCTAAGGCCAGTTCCAGTGAAATAGTCTGATTTCAAAACCAGACCAAACTGCCAGCAAGTACAAGTACACACAGAAAAAGGCCTTAGCCAGAAAGAAAAAACCTTACAATAGGTCCGGAATACAGCTTGGAGAATATCAAAATACAAAGAGGGCAGAAGCTTGAATCCAGGAGAAAGACAACTTCAAACTCGATGGTCAGCAAGAAGAGCAGCGAGTGGCAATGGGCTTGGCTGTGGGCACTGTACTGCTTACTCCCCAGCCCCAGAGCCACTGGGGGCCTTCTCTGGTCCCCACAAGGGCCACCAAAATGTTGACCTAAAATGGACAGACTTCCAGCTATTTCTTTGCAACAGATGGTGCTGGGACAACCGGAGCTCCACGTGCAAAGAATGAAGTTGGAGCCCTACCTCACACCTTAAAAAATTAACTCAAAAAGGATCAAAACCTAAATATACGAGCTAACACCTTATCAGCCAACATCTTATAAGAACATATAAGAATAATCATTCTGACCTTGAGCTTAGCAATGAATTCTTAGATATGACACCAAAACCATGAGCAACGACAAAGAAAAGGTTGCTTAGACTTCATCAAAATTAAAACCTGCATCAGAGAACATTACCAAGAAAGAGAAAAGACAGCCTACAGAGTAGAAGATACTTGCAGACCATATATCTAATAAGGGTTTAATATCCAGATTTATAAGTCACTCCTGCCACTCAACAGCTAAAAGAGAATCCAATTTTTTTAAAGGCAAAGGATTTCCATAGACATGTCTCCAAAGAAGATACACGAATTGTCAGCGAGCACACAAAAAAGTGCTCAATATTCTTAGTCATTAGCAAAAGGCAACTCAAAACCACAGCGAGACACTACTTTGCACCTGCTTGGATGGCTATAATTAAAGAAGTGAAAAATAGCAAGAGTTGACAAGGATGTAAAGAAACTGGAATACCTGAGCATTGCTTTTGGGAATGTGAAATGGTGCAGCCGCTGCAGAAAACAGCTTGGCATTTCCTCAAAAAGCCGAACACTGAATTACCACGTGCCTCAGCAGTTCCACTCCTGGGTATACACTCGGAAGAACTGAAAACAGCAATTCAAACAGATCCTTATGTACCACCACTCACCACAGCTTTATTTACAATACTCGAAACAACCAAAGTGCCCATCGGTACAGGAGTGCATGAATGAAACATGAGCTATACATACGTGGAATTTTATTCAGTCATAAAAAGGACTGACGTTCCGATACACGATACAACATGGGTTAACCTTGTGAACAAAATGCTAAGTGAAATGAGTCACTCACAAAAGAACAAATACTGTATGATTCTATTTATCTGAATATCTAGAACAGGCAAATTCATAAAAACAGAAGGCAGATTAGAGGCTGTCAGGGCTGAAGAGAAGGAGGAATGCAAAGTTACTCCTTAATGGTTACAGAGTTTCTGTTTGAGGGTGATGAAAAATGTTCAAAACGGATACTGGTAATGATGGCATAACACTGTGGATGTGATTAACCCCACTGAATTGTACACTTAACATGCTTAAAATGGCACACAGTCATCCCTTGGTATCTTTTGGGGATTGGTCCCAGGACCGATCATGGACACTGAAATCTGCAGATGTCCAAGTCCCTTATATTAAATGGCATAGTGTCTGCGTGTAATACATGCACATCCTCCTGCAGACTTTGAACAATCTGTAGATTACTTACGAGACCTAATACAATTTAAAACTATATAAATAGTTGCTGTCATGCGACAAATTCAAGTTTTGCTTTTTGGAACTTTCCGGAAATGTTTTTCCCTTGAATATTTTTGATCCCTGGTTTCTTGAATCTGAGGAGGTGGAACTTACAGACACAGGGGCCTGACAGTATTTATAATTTTTTAGCACAATAAAAATTAAAATTAAATCACTGAAGTCTTTTGGTGAGAACGTAAAATAGTCAACTAGTTCGGCAGTTTCTTAGAAAGTTAAGCGTGTACCTACTATTTGATCCAGTCATTCAACTTCCATGGATTTACCTAAGAGAAAAGGGATGTACACAAATGTTCATAGCAACTTTATTTGTGGTAGCCCAATGCTGGAATCAGCCCGATGTCCACTGACATGTGAATGAATATACAAGCTGTACAGTCATACAGTGGAACTCCACTCTGCAATAAAAAGAGTGAATGGTGCCCTGACCGTGGTGCGCTGAATCCCAAAGCAACAGCGCTGAGTGAGAGAAGCCAGAGGGGGAAAATACACACTGCATGAGTCCATTCCCGTGAAATTCTAGAACACGCAAACCAGTCTATAGTGACAGGAAGCAGGCCAGCGGTTTCTTGGTAGTGATGGGAAAAGAGGGGCTGAAGTGAGGGACTACAAAGGGGCACAAGGTAACTTTTCAAAGGACAAATATATTCACTACCTTGATTTTGTGAAGGTTTTGTGAGTGTGTACATATGGTCATTTCTTATCAAATCATACACATAAAATATGTACTATTTGCCATATGTCAGTTATACCTCGATAAAACTACTTTTAACCTCCCTCCACCAAAAGAATGAAATCTGACTTTTTGCAAGAAACCATGCAAGCAAGAAGAGAACAAAGTAAAATATATTCTTTTGAAAGAAAAAAACCACACCAATCTAGAATTTTATTCCCATTGACACTATCCTTCAAAACTGAAGGAGAAATAAAAATGTTCTAAGAAACTGAGGATCTGTCACTAGACGTGCCCTGTGAAAAATGTTAGAAGAAGTTCTCCAGGGGGAGGGAGAATGATATGGGTGAGAAATTCAGATCTACATAAAAGGAAGAATGTTAGAAAAATAAAAAATGAAGGTAAAATAAAACATTTTATTATTCTTAATATAATAAGTAAGTGTTCAAAGTAAGAACAGTAACAATACGTTCAGTGATGGAGCGTATGCATAGGTGAGAGGAATGACAGCGGTGTGCCCAGGGATGGCGGGGAGACTTACGGATACTCCACCATAAGGTACCTGCACTGGCTGGGAAGCAGTATAATGCCATTTGAAAGCAGATTTAGATTTGTCATGAATGTGTATTGCAAACTCTAGGGCAACCACTAAAGTAATTTTTAAAAGAAGTATAATTGATATACCAAGAAGAGTAAAATGGAAAAATGAAATGCTCAGTTCAACCCAGAGAATGCATAAAAAGAGGGGGAGTTTTAAAAAAAAGAGAGGGACAAAGAACAAATGCAACAAAAAGTAGTTACAGACATGGCAGGTCTCAATTAACTCTCTCAATAATCGCTTAACATTAATTGATCTAAATATACTGAATAACAGACAAAGACTATCAGGTGCAGAATAAAACAAGGCCCAACTATATGCTGTCTACTAGAACCTCACTTCAAATACAAAAGCACAGATGGGTTAAAAGCAAAAGGATGGAGAAAGACACACCATGCTAACAGTAATCAACACAAAACAAAACAAGCTGAAACAGCTATATTAATTCCAGGCCAAGCAGACTTTAGAGCCAGGATCAATGATAAAGAGGGGAATCACATAGTGATAAAGGGGTCAGTTCTCCAAGACGATGAAAAGAGCCTTGATGTACATGCATCTAACACCAGAGGCTCAAAGTGTGTGAAGAACCATTGACAGAACTTCGAGGAGAAACAGACAGTTCCACTATTGTGGCCTGAAGTTTCAGGACTCCTCCTTCAGTAACTGATGGATTCAGCAGGCAGAAATATCAGTAAGAATTTATCTGAACTGACCAGTACTATAATTAACTGGATCTCACTGACATTTCACCCCAAAACAGTAGAATACACAGTCTTCTCAAGACCACATGGAACATTTACCCAGATAGACCATATTCTAGGCCATAATAAGTATCTTAACACATTTAAATAACAGAAACAATACCAAGTATGTCCTTAGATCATAGGAGAATTAAAATATAAACAAAAAACAGAAAGCTGGAAAAATCTCAGTATATTTGGAGCTTAAAGAATCCACATCTAAATAACAACGAGTCAAAAAAAAGAAGTCTCAGTAGAATTTTTTAAATATTTTGACTGAATAAAATAAAACATCAAAATTTGTGGGATGCAGTAAAAGCAGTGCATAGAGGGAAACTTATGGCATTAAATGCAAGTACTAGAAAATAAAAAAGACCTAAGATCAATAATGATGTTCTTCCACATTAGTGACCTAGAGGCAGAAGAGCACTGTTAGGCTAAAGCTAGATGAGAAAGAGAAATGATAAAAATTAGAGGTAAAACTAATGACACTGAAATCAGGAAATCATCAGAGAAAATCAATGAAATCAAAATCCTGTTCTTTGAAAAGATCATCAAATTGGTAGACCTCCAACTAAGCTAACCAAGGGAAAACGAGGGAAATCACAAATTAGTTTCAGAATTCAAGGAGAGGCCATCACTGCTGATTTTGTGGACGTTAAAAAGGAAATTAAAAAAACACTATGAACAACCCTATGCCCCAAAACTTAATAACTCAGATGATGACCAGTTCCTTGAAAGACACAAACTACTGAAACTTACAAAAAAGTAGGGAATCTGAGTAGGCCTACAACTATTAAAGAATTTGAAAAAGTAATGATCTTACATAAGACAAGCCACTAGGTCCAGACGGTTTCACTGATGAGTTCCATTTGAAAAAGAAATGGTACCAATTCTCCACAATCTCCAGAAACCGGAAGCAGGAAGATTACTTCCTAACTCATTTTATGAGACCAGCATTACCAAAATCAGATGAAGACATTGCAAGAAAACAATAGTATTTCTTATAAACATAAATATGAAAACAATCAACAAAATATTCACAAATCCCAATCCAACAATGTATACAAAGAATCATATAGCATGATCAATTGGGACGTAGTCCAGGCATGCATGGCTGGTTCAGATTAGAAAATCAATTAACGTAACCCACCACATCAGTAAGCTAAAGATCATATCAGTTGATGCAGAACAGCATTTGAGAAAATCTAACACCAATTCGTGGTAAGTTCTCAGCAAACTAGGAACGGAGGGGGACTTCCTTAACTTGATTAAGGGCACCTACAGAATCCTGCAGGTGACATCACACTTAATGGTGAGAAACTGAATGCTTTTCCCTTAAGAACAGGACCAAGGCAAATCTTGTCTCGCCACTCCTACTCAACATTGTACTGGAAGTCTTAGCTAGTGCAATAAGACAAGAAAAGAAAACACAAAATATACAGATTGGGAAGGGAGAAATAAAATCACCTTTGTTCACAGATGACATGATTCTGTTTGTAGAATATCCCAAAGAATTAGCAAAACAGACAGAAAACCCTCCTTGAGCTAATTAGTAATTTTAGGAAGGTTGCAGGACACAAGGTTAACACACAAAAGTCAATCAGTTTCCTTTATTCCAGCAATGAACAGCTGAAACTTAAACCAACACCATTTGTATTAGCATTTGTATTAGCAAATGAAATAGGTATAAATCTAACAAAACATGCATAGGGTTTAAGTTTGGAAAACTACAAAATTCTGATGAATGAAATCAAAGAAGACCTAAATAGATGGAAAGATATTCCAAATTCATGGTTGGAAGAATAAATATTGTTAAGATGTCAGTTCTTCCCCACTCATCTATAGGTTCAATGTAATGCCAATGAAAATGCCAGCAAGCTATTTTGGGGACATAGACAAGCTGATTCTATGTTTATGTGGAAAGGCAAGAAACTCCGAACAGCCAACACAATACTGGAGGAGAACAAACTTGGAGGACTGACATCAGCTGCCTTCAAAAGTACAGAGCTACAAAGATCAAGACAGTACGGTGCTGGCGAAAGAGAGACACATAGATCAATGGAACAGAATGGAACACCCAGAGGAGCCACACATCTACAGCAGACTAAGCTTTGACAAAGGAGCAAAGGCAATTCAATAGAAGAATGGTAGTCTTTGCAACAAATGGTACTGGAATAATTAGACATCATATGCAAAAAAGGAAATCTACACACAGACCTTTTACGTTCCACAAAAACTAACTAAAAGTTAATCATAGACATAAATTTGAAATGCAAAACTATGAAACTTCTAGAGAAAACATAACAGAAAATCTAGGTGACCTTGGATTTGGTGATGAGTTTTTAGATATGACACCAAAAGCATGATCTACAATAGAAAAATTGACGAGTTAGACTTTATTAAAATGAAAAACTTTTGCTCTGGAAAGAAACTAGTAAGAGAATGAAAACAGACTTCACATACTGGGAGAAAATGTTTGCAAAGCAAATATCTGATAGAGGATTTGTATTCAAATATTAAAAAAAAACTTTAAAGCTCAACAATACAAAAACAAACGACCCTATTAAAAATGGCAAACTATCTGGACACCTCACCAAAGATGGCAAATAAACATATGAAAAGGTGCTTAACATCATTTGTTATTAGGGAACTGCAAACTAAAACAACGAGTTGCTCGCTTATTGTAGTCATCACTACACACCTATCAGAATGGCTAAACAAACAAAAAAACTGGCCATACCAATTGCTGGAGAGGATACTGAAAAATAAGTAACTTTTTCTTTGCTGGTGGGAATGTAAAATGGTACAGCCACTGTGGAAGAAAGCTGGGCAGTTTCTTAAAAACCTAAGCACTGTCTTGCCTGTGACCCACTGATTGCACTCCTACGTATTTACCCAAATGAACTGAAAACTCATGCCCACACAAAAACCTGAACATTGATGTTTATAACAGCTTTATTCATAATTGCTAAAAACTGGAAGCAACCAGGATGTCCTTTAATAGGTGAAGGATAAACTACAGTACACCCATGCAATGGAGTATTATTCAGTAATAAGGAGAAATGCCACAGAAACACATGGAGGACCCTTAAATGCATATTTCTCAGTAAAAGAAGCCAGTCTGAAAGGCTACATATTGTTGGATTCCAAGTATACGACATTTTGGAAAAGGCAAAACTATACATACAGTAAAAAGATCAGTGGTGGCCAAAGGCGTGGGTATAGAGGGGGAAGGACGAGCAGGGGAAACGCAGGGAGCTTCAGCACAGTGAAGCTGTTCTGGGTGACTCTGTAATGGTGGATACGTAACATCAGATATTTGTCAAAACCCACAGACCTTTACCACACACAGAGTGAACCTTAATGAATGCAAACTTTTCTAAAGAATAATTTAGGAGGTCAGGAGATCCAAGGAAAAAATGCAGACTGTGGCAAGAGAGTCTAACTGTACTTCCAAAGTATAAAACAAGCTCACTGCGGAGCGTGGAGGGGGAAAGGGGCTGACCTCAGTCACGCGGACATTTACAGGTAAGAAAGGGAAGGAAGGGACAGCGGGGCTGGGACAGCGTGGAAGATGGTAAGCACTTCGTGTAGATACAGATGGCTACTCACAGAAATATTTATAGATGTACGTATACACATGGGTTGGTGTGCACACAGACAGTTCCTTGCTCTGTCAGTTGAGGGAGCCTGGAGGACCTCACACCATTCAGTGGCAGCGAGCGCACCTGGCGGCCAGATCTTGGTTTCTAAAGGCGTTTCCAATGGAACAAAGCTGAGCAAGATAATTGTGTAAAGTAGCAATAGATTATAGCCTGAAGTGTAAAACAATGTCCATGAGTGCACACTGACACAGGCAAATGACTGAATAAATAAGTAAGTGGGGAAGAAGTAAATCTATGCAGAAGAATTCCAAATAAATCATGTAGATATTCCAGTCTAAAGACGGGGAGCGTAACTCCTGCTCTTTAAGTGTGGGCGCCACAAAGGGACTTCTCCCCAAATAACACAGCGGGCAAAGGGGGAGAGAGGACACAGCTGTTTCAGCTGCTGGCCAGATCAAGCTCAACGCCGACACTCATAAATCACATTGACAGCACGTACCCTGGCTGGGGTGTCCTGAAAATGGCACTTCCCCTCTGCAATCTTCCCCCTGAGACCCATAACTGCAGTCTAACCATGAGAAAACTTCGGGCACATTCATTAGAGGGACATCCTACAATGTACCTCACCAGTATTCTTCAAAACCGTCAAAGTTGTCAAAAACACGAGTCTCTGAGAAACCTCACAGATGAGAGAAGGCTAAGAAGACATGAGAACTGAATTTAACATGGTTTCATGGATGGGATCCTGGAACTGAAAAAAAAAAAAAAAAGAAGAGATCAGGAAAAAGCTGAAGAGGCTAGAGTGGTTAATCATTTTGAAAAAGACACATTTGGATCCACACGGCCCAACTTTAAGACACTAATGAGTACAGTGTGGAACAGCAAAGGGATAGACACAGGCCAACTAGAGAGAGGAGCGGAGGGAGCAGACCCGCACCAGCCAGCTAGCTGATGACTTTCAGCATTTAAAAAACTAACAGACCATTTTAAGAACAGTTCAGGTTTACAGAAAAACTGAACAGGCAGCACAGTTCCAGACCCCCTCGGACACAGTCCCTCCCATCACCTCGCGTCAGTGTGGTGCATCTGCTACAATTCATGAACCAACCAAAGTCCATGCGCACATCTTAGCGGTTTGCAGTTTTCAAGGAATTGGTCCATTTCATTTAAAGCTTATGTGTATAGAGATGTTCATACAATTATTTTAGTGGCTTATTGGCTTTTTAATGTCTGCAGGTTTGTAGTGATATCCCCTCTTTTCATTATAGCAGTAATTTGTGTCTTGTTAGGGAGGGTATAGCTCACATGGTAGAGCACATGCTTAGCATGCACGAGGTCCTGGGTTCAATCCCCAGTCCCTCCTCTATCTAAAAATAAATAAATAAACAAACAAACCAACCTAATTACAACTGTAGGTTTGACTCCAGCCTCCAGACTGCGGACTGAGAACCGGGAACCGCTCAGGTCCCAGACCGGCCACTGGGTGGCGACCACTGGCAGCGGATCCAAGCCGCACCACAGAGGCTGAGAAAGATGAGCTGACCGGGAACCACAGCCAGAGCCTAACCAGGCTGATTACCTGCTGAAACAAAAATAACAACTTTCTCCATGGAATTTAAATAAGACCCGGAGCTTCACAGCAATGCTTGATCACGGGAGCATTTTTATAATTGGAGCTGCTGTGACGCCTCTGTCCGATCACCCCCACATCTGTGTCATCTTGATGTTAGCACCTCTTGACTTTCTTTTCCCATGCCAAGTTAAGATTTTTCTGGCTCTTTGAATGCCAAGTAATTCTGAATTGTATTCTAGCTACGTTTACCATTATGCTGTTAGCAAACAGAATTCATGGGGATGTAAAGAAGGTAACACACAATGGCCAGGTTTCCCAGGAAAGCAAGGCTCGTTTAAGATCAGGAGAGCAATCGCTGAAATTTACTACATCAACAGATTACAGTTAAAAACACGGTTATCTCAATATATGCATAAAATAATGGATAAATTGAACAATTCATCATACTAATGCTGTATCCTTAAAAGCTTTCACGTTGACATCAATAACAAGATAAGCATGTCCATCCATTGTATAGAAGGTTTCCCTAAAAACACAAAAAGCCAAAAAAAAAAAAAAAGCACAAGAGTTGTAAAAGAAGAAACAAAAGTATCATTATTCATAGATGAATGATGTGGACATCCCAGAGCTGGAGCTCCCTCCCCGTGGGCCCCCCGCCGACAGGTGCAGCGCCACCGCTGCCACATGGGACACTCAGAGCCGGGTGCGTACTCTCTGTGGTCTGTAGGGAGGACAGGGACAACCTGGGGGCACCTCTGACAAAGGAGAGAAGCGGGGATGGAGCGGCAGGAGGAGGGGCGAATTCCCTTCCCTGGTTCTCTGAGAACCGACATCCGACAGTGCTCGCCGCCCGGTCCTCGCGTGTGAATTTACTTCCACGCGCACATAAATACACACACGGATGACAAGTGCAGAGAACGCGGCTAAAGAGAACATCGCCACATTGGCAAAACACCTTTTCGTGCTTTCTGCCCAGTTCTCACTTTGCAGTTGGGACAGGCACCCGCGCCGGGCCCTGGCTCTCCGCGAGCTCCTGCCGGGCGTGCCGAGCGGGCCCGCGCCTCCTCACTTGGGTTTGCAGCGGGCACCCTCCGCGGACGGGCTGACGTCCCTCCCCAGGGACGGCAGGGCGGCCGCCGCTTCCTTTGAGAGCAGTGACGCCCCGTTCCTCTGCGGCCGGCGGCCGGGAAGGCGACCTCCGCGTGGGAAGGCGTCGGCGACGGGCCTCCGCGCTGCCGTCACGGGACCCAGGGGCCGGGGGACCAGCACGAGAGGAGCGCAAAGCTCCGGCTCCGGTTTCGCTGAGTCGCGCGGCCCGGGTCCCCGCCCGCGGCCGTGAAGCGCGACGCGCCAGGCGAGCTGCGAGGGGCGCCTCCTGGGCAGCGCTTCCCAGGAGCAGCTTTGCGGGCTGTGCTCGACACCAGGCATTTTTTCTCTCAGGCTGATGCACCTCTGATCTGCTGTCTTTTTTTCCCACCCACTGTAGTTGGGGTGGAAGAGAGGAGGGGAGGACGCCGCGCAGGGCCGCGCACTCACGCGAAGCCCTTGCGCGCGCGCCTCACTGGCTACCGCGCCCGCGCGCGCTCCGTTCAGGCGTCCGCGCCAGACGCCCGGAGACCCCAGAGCGGCGGACAGAACCGGTACACGCCAGCTGCCGGGCCGGAGGGGCTGGCCTCCAGGCCCTGGTCTAGGGACGCCGGAGGTCCGTCCGAGGCCCGTGAGCTCGGCTGCGCCTCTCGTCAGGGGTTCAGGGGCTCATCTCGCTGCGCGTGGACCCGGGGTCGGCGTCGCCGCTTCGAACATTGCGGGGGTACCAGCGGCTCCTTTCTGCAAACCCACTCCCGCAAGGTCTGGTCGTGCCCCTCTCTGCTGGAGTGTTGATCACTCAGAGTACTGATAACACAGTGCACTGATACCAGCACATGGCCCCTGAGGCAGCTTGATTTCTGCATTCCTTATCATTCTGCCGTCAGCAACTCATGAGGTTTCTGTTGCTATGGGGCAAGGTTCGGGGTCAGGAGAGGACAGGCTGGGATATGCCCTGCCATTTCCCCTTGCTTCTTATGACCTGAGCAATGCACTTAGAAGTGTGTTTGTTGTGGCTTGTCTGGCCTCTGGAATTTTGCCACAGGCAGGCTTCTGAGAAATCTCGTCTGCAGAGAGCAGGAAGTGAACGTCTCAGTGGGGTTTTCAACCTCAGAAATGCTGCAGAACATCCTTGACCCACAAAACATTCAGCCCTTGCCGAGTGGGGGGCCTCACTCAGGCTTCTCCTCTTCCCGCTGTGAGCGCCCCTGTGGGGTCATGGAGGGTCATTCCTCAAAACAGCCTCTGTTCAGTGCAGCCCCCCACCAATGGCTTCATGGGCCTCAGTGGTTCTGAGCACAAACTCTGGAAAAGGCTGCCTTGGTGTGAGCCTCAGCTCTGCCACAGGAAGCAGGGGGGCCCTGGCAAAGTTCCTGTAACTCTGAGGGGCTCAGTTTACCCAGGTGTAAAATGGAGATGATAGTAAAATCTTACAGGCTACCAGCTCGTGCTGGGAGAAATCTGCACAAAATACAGCCGTTCCATTAGTGACGCAGGGGTTCAAGTGACACACGATCTGATTCCCTAGAAACTCAGTCCTCAGCACATTTTAATAAAGCTGATGACTGAATGCGTTTACACTTCAAAGCACCCATCCCACTTTACAGGAAGAGATAGTGGGAGGCAAACAGGAATCGGACCTACCAGTGTCCACAAGCCAAGTCAGGACTGGCCCCAGCCAGGGGCACCGCAGACAGCATTTCAGCTCTTCCTGGGGCCTCCAGAAAAAGACTACAACGCGCAGGGCTGAGGGCCCCCAGGAATCTTGCACAACCAGCGGGCCCACTAGGAAGGCCTGACCCCCTTCTTCCACAGGTGAGGAAACTGAGGCCCAAAGCTTGTTCAAGGTCAGTCAGTCAGTGCAGAACCGGGACTGGGCCCGGGCCCTGGGCCATCCTTGGTCCCCGTGCCGCCCTCGGTCCCCACGGGGCAGAGTCCTCCTCTTCTTATCTAACCCACTTGGTGAGAAAAATAATTTGATGTGTTACCGCACCCTTTGTTCAAATTCTATACACCTCTGTGTGTTTTTTTATGTCACCATAATCCTACTCCAAAGTCAGTTTGTTTTGCTTTCACTGGAGTAATTCATGTTTCCATGTAACGCTAACTCCGCTTGTTGAATTGCTTAGCACTGCTCTGCCTGCAGTCACTATAAAGCCACTTAAGCAAAAAAGGTGATGTACTTACTGCCTTATGTGACCGGAGACCTGAGGAATGAAATCCTGCTCCAGGCAGGGATGGGTCCAGGTGTCAAGGATGTCCATAGGAAGCCGCCTCCATGGCTTGGACGAGGTCCCCTCAGCGTGGCTCCACTTGCAGACAGACAAGCTCTCCATCGTGGCTTCCGGCCAACCCGACATCACAGCCCGAAGTCCAGAAGCAGGAAAAGCCTCCTCCTCCCTGAGCTCAAAGCTCACGGCCTGGCGCGGGTTTCCTGGGGCAGGGACACTGCGCAGTCAGCTGTGCTGGTGCCCCTCCTGGGCGCCGAGGAGCCATCACCCCATGAAACCACACGGCTTGTGGAAAGGCCATGTTTCCCAGAGGAAAGCCTGGTGTGGCCACGAGAAGAAACGGGGTAGGTGCAGGACAGACGGTGATGACCGTTCACGACGCCTGCCGTCTCAGCCCGGTGTGCAGCCACAACGCTGTCACCACCCGGGTCCCAGGCACACAGGCTGCTTCCAGAGAGGGACTGGGTACTCGGGCTCAAACCCCACATCCAGCCTCTCGAGCTGAGGTCCTTGGGAAGTGTCTTAACCGAACTTGGCTCAGTTTCCCCACCTGTAACGTGGGGGCACCAGAGGACTTGCCCCCAGGGCTGACATGAGGATTCAGTGAGCCAACAATACGCGTGGAGAATTTATACCAGCCCCGGCACAGCGCGGTTTCAGCATCTGATACGTGTTAGCTATTCTCATTCACTGTACAAGTAGCGTCCCTAAGGAAACAAAATTTAACTCAGCAAGCTGCTTTTGCTTTGTCTGCAGCATTTCCTGACGTCCATCCTGGAAGCGGAGTTGTCCGGGCAAAGGCTGAGTGTGTGTGTAGCTCTTGTTACTTGTTGCCAGACGGTGTCACAGGCGGACTGCTCGGTGCTGGGGACACCCACGTGATCTCCAGCCCTCGGGTCGGGTCTCATCTGGGGTTAGAACCTTCCTTTAAGGGCAGAACAGTACAGCCCGAGCATAGGTCTGGCAGACGGAGGGCCACCTGGGTGCGGCCGCCCCATGGTTCCTTCATTGTGGGCCCCCAACCTCGTGTGCCTCCTCTCTCCTGCCCCCCAGACCTGTGCCCCTTCCCTCTCCCACACTCCCAGCTGCTCCCAAACCCGTGACACCTTCCTGATCTCAAGTAGAGAAATCTCTTTCCTCTTTTTTTTTTTAACCAACTTCCACCCAAACCCTAACGCTGCATAACCAAGGAGAACTTCCTGAATGTTAAAAGGCCCCCAAAAATGCTCCTAAGAAAAACGGCGCCAAGGCTTAGAATAACCTTCTAAGGCTGCCATCCACTCTTGCCACCCTGCCGAGGCTGAGTGGGTCTAAGTGTTTCAGCGGGGAGACTCTAAAACCAGTGTAACGGGGGCCCAGGGCCGGGGGAGCTAACGAGACACAACCGGGTCCGAGCCTCGGGTGCTCACAGCTTTGCCCGGAAGCCAGGGTGAACATCCCGCGTGTTCAAGGCCAAGCTGTCCCAGGGAAAGAGGACTTCGATGACCTGCACGAGGACAGGCGGGTTTCGGGCCGGTGGGCAAGACAAGCATGTGCGGGAGGCCGCTCACCCACGCGTGCGGCCTGACCGGACGCGGGTTGTGGCGGGCCCCAGGGCCGGGCCCGAGCGCCAGCGACGGCTCCTGCCGCTTACTGAGGTGAGGAGGCATGGGAAGGAGAAGGCCGAGCCCCGCTGACGACGTGCTGGATCCGAGGTGCCCAGGAGACAGTGGGCAGAATTCTCCAGGGGGACCAGAAACTCGGCGGGACTCAGGAGACAGAATCCGATCGGCAGCAGCCCAGGGCACGTGAGGGAACTTCTGCCACAGAAAACTAGGCAAAGAGACACACAGGACAGAAGGCAGGCCTTGGGGTGACGGTGACCTCCTGGCCCGCCCGGACCCCGCTCCCGGGCCAGGCAGGAAACACGGGCCGCAAAGGGGCTTCGATGAGCAGCTGTGAGCCCGAGAACTGCATGGAGACACCGAGGGTGACGAGAGCCGGGAGAACCCCAGCCGAGAAGCCGATCTTTCGGGGCTGACACCCTGGACAAGAGGCTGGCCCCCGAGCATCACTGAAGGTTTCACCTTCGCACATCGGGCTAACCAGGGCTTTTTAAGACAGCGCGCCTGGAAATATACACGATGGTGCAGAGAAAACCCCAAATCCACAAACATCCAAAACAGAGGAGAAAGAGAAAGTCTGCAGACAGAAATGCAAACGTGTGTGTGACGGGTCTGCCTCCGACACCACGGTGGAGGCATTTCCGCACTTCCGTCTCGCCTGACTCCCAGGGAGACCGTAGAGGAGACAGCCTGGCAGTCACCGAAGGGGAATCTGTGGGTCTTGCATCAAGACTTTTGGGTGAAGATAGAATCAGAAGCTAGGACTCAGACACTGAAGGGGAGCATGTGGCTGGGGAGAGGTCCCGGCGCCCCAGGGAGGGTCTCTGCCGAGTCGGGACTGCTGCACTCTGAGCGCCCGTGAGCCGTCATCGTCAAAAGACACTTCACCCTGTGGATTCTGGGGCTGGTCCCCAGGGGCTGTGGGAGGAGTGTGTTCAACGTCTGGGCCGATCAGGGAGCTCCTTCTTGTGGACAGACACTCAGAAGTAAGCACCTTCTGAGGATTTTCTGACCATCCCAGCACATCCAGGATGAAGGCTTGAGAAGCTGCAGCTAACCTGGCATTTAGGGAACCTCTACGTGAAAGATACTCGACAAAACAGAAGATGGGAGATTGTGAAGAAGCAGCTTCTGGAAAAGACACCCCAGAACAGGGCCCAAAAGAGAATCCGAAGCAGGCAGGTCCAAAGTCTGGAGAGAACGATCTCGAGAGAACCGAAGAGGACGAGTCTCAGCCTGCTCTGGGGAGACACTCCCGCTACAGAAGCCTGCACCTCAGGTCATTCTCAGCAGTGTTCCCTGAACACATGCAGCGACAGGATGCCTGCGGACTAGTGCTTGGAAACGTTACCGTCACCTGCACTCGGCGATTTTAAAGATGTGCTAAGTGGCTGCTCGATTAAAACTTCACAGTCATGATGCCAAAAAAAGACACAGAAGTCAGTCCCAGCGCAGCACTAACACTAGCCGTGAAGAGATTAAACTTCCCTATGAGAAGTGGAAATTTGAGTTATGAAATGAAACAAAATGAAACCTGACAGATCCAGCTCTGTGCCCAGAGAACTATCCGCAAACAGCACGACCCGTGAGGCCGAAAACAGGGAGACGGAAAGATATGAGAAAAGAGAAGGCATCAAAATGGAAGGAGCCGGAGGCCGAGGCCCCGCAGAGGAGGACCAGCACAGCCGCGGCGCCCGAGGCCCGACTGGCCGGAGGCCCCGGGGGGGCAGACACGCAGCACCAGGCACGCCTGCTTTGTCCTGGGGTCGTTTATTAATGACACGGGCCTGCACCGCCGGGGGCGGGGTGGGGGGAGGCGCCACGTGGTGCGTCCGCGGCCCGGGCGTCACTGCCCAAAGTACCAGGGGGGCCTGCAGTCGATGGGCTCTTCCTTCCAGATGGTCTTCAGCCTCTCGGCCCAGGAGGCCACCATCCCCCTTCTTTCTTCTTCCGACGCAAATTCGGGAGCAAAACTGATCTGAGGGGCGAGGACTTTAAATCCACAGAAGTGCAGTGCGCCGTGCTGCAGCCACAAGGGAGGAGAGCTGGTCAGAGGTCCGCCCGCACGCATGCTCGTTCAGCCATCAAAGGGGAGGCGGAGGGGGACAGACCCCTGCCCTGGGGCCTCAGCGCGCGGCCCCCCGCCGCGCCCCAGCTCCCTGCCGGCAGGTTCCAGTTCTACCCTGAAAACCGAGATCACTCTGTAATCTCTGCTGCTGAGTCAGACACCAAGTTCACGGTTCTGACTGATGAGGCAAATTACGGCACACCATGTGATGGAACATTCTAGAGGGAGGTTTTCCTAGCTATAACCACAGAAGGCTGATCAGGGTATCTGTTAAAGGTAAAAAGTGGGAAAGCTGAAGCAGTGTCTGTGGGGCACCGTTTATGTAAAAAAAATAAACGCAACAAACCAAACAATAAAAAGTACACACTGAGGAGCCACGCGGCTGTGAAGAAATGCCCCCGGTGACTGACGGCGGCTGTCACCAAGGCGGATTAAGAGGGCTCAGTTTGTTTTTGTATTTTACAGTCTCATTTTTTTCTAATATGTACTTTGGCACACCAAAAAAAAAAAAAAGGTGAAGATTTTTAAAAAGCAAGACTAACGACAGCTGAGAGACGCCGGCCCGAGGGGAGGGAGCCCACGCTGTAAGTGGCCTTCCTCCGCAGCTGGGCTGTCACTTGATGGAATCGCTAACCCGTCTCCTTTCCAAGAAGACATTTTTTTTCTAGAAATATCACTGTCCTTCCCTTAAACCCACACCCCTGTCCAGGCCTCCCCATCAGGGTGGGTGGGCGGGTGGAACCCAACCCACTGTCTGCATTTTTAAAGCCCATTTAAAGGCGACAACGACCTCCTCCCCGCTGGACGCAGGTCCCTCTCAACAACCTGGATGAGCGGTCCCCAGGCAGGTTTCCGGGTCTGCTGGGACTTCCGTACTGGAAATGGCGGCCCAGCCGGGGCTGTCCACTTTGCTGGCCCAGCGCCCGCCGCTTCCCTCTGCAGACAGCAGACCTTGGCACCACCCCACCCCGCCACCCCAGGCCAGGGGCTGAGTCCTGGGCCCCTTGAGTCAGGGGTGGGCTCTGGGGATGGGGTGGGCGTGAGTCTGTGCAGATGTGGCCCGGGGCGCCTCTGGCTAGGGTTCGGGGGCAAGGTTGCCTTCAGGCAGCACAGCCAGGGTGTGGGTGGCTCTACGCCCCCAGCTCTCGACACCTAGCGCCACCTGGGGGCTTCTGTTTACCCCGGCAGGGGCCAGCCAGCCAGGTGGGCTTGGCCTCCGTCCACATAAGATCAAAGCTGTCGTTATAACGTGTGTCCTCATCCGCCAGCATTTCAGTGCTGCTCAGTAAAGCATCAAGGAGGCGAGAGGGTACCATTTCCTCTATCTGGAGGGGGGCACGTCAAAACGGCCTGGCTTTCAGGCCTAAGTCACATCTCACTTTATACCTTGGGGAGGGTGGGGCCAAGGGGCTGGGGTACCTGGAGGGGCCACAGGAAGTATCGGAAGTCTCCGCTGACTCCAGTTTTCGAGTACATCTCAGCCGTGCCACCGGTGGTCAAGGAGAGGATGGCTGATTTACCCTGCAGGGGGGAAGGCGTGCACTGAAGGGACCCCAGCCGAGCAGAGTGACAGAGGCGACAGACACAACCCCAGCATGAAGGGTTGTGACGACCAGGAGGGAAAACCCGGGGATGGACACACTCCCATCCTGTCAAGCCCAGGGTGACAGCTACATCCAACAGGAAGAGGGCAGGCAACAGGCAGAGGGAACGGCCCCAGCGCAGGCGGAGATGGGGCAGGCTTCAGGGCAGCGGGTGAGGAATGGGCGGGGCCAGGCCGAGGCTACACCAGGGGGTGGGGGTGGGGGGTGGCTGGGGGGATGAGGGGTGCCGCTGGAGCGCCCAGCTCTGGGACCACCCAGCAAGGGCAGCATCTCTTCTGGGTCCAAAACTCAGAGTTTCTCCATACACATTTATTTTCTGAGGCTTTTAGAATTTAAAATGTCATCTGTTTTAGCGGGAACTTCACAGCTGCCTTGAGCTGTGTGTCTGCCAGGTTCCTGGCGATCCCCACCCTGAACGCGGGCGTTGCGTTATCCTGTTTTCTGGGGGGAGGAGGTAGTTAGGTTTATTTATTTATTTTTGATGGAGGTGCTGGGGATTGAACCCAGGACCTCATGCATGCTAAGCACATGTTCTACCACTGAGCTATACCCTCCTCCCACGTTATCCTGTTTTCAAGGTGGGTACACGATGCTCAGAGGCGAGCCTGTGCACGGCCAGGTGAGGGACCGCGTTGTGCAACAGGTGCCCCCGGAGCCGGTGACCCCGTGCAGCCACACCCTCCGCCCCCAGCCCGCCCTGCGCCCTGGCCTCGAGCACGACGCTTGGGGCTCTCTGGACCCCTGCTGCAGGAAAAGCCCGTGACCTCAGGAACAAAGCAGCACACGGGCTGTGCACACAGCTGGGGCCCAGTCAACGTTTGCTCGGACAAAAAGCAAATGAGAAAGGACTTGCTGAGACACCCCTTCCCTCCCCACGCACACCAGCCCTCCGGGCGCCTACCTTGAGGAAGCCGTCGTCGTAGAAGCCGGGCAGGTCGAAGGCAAAGCCCTGGCACAGCACCCTGTCCATCCAGCCCTTCAGGATGGCGGGCACGCTGAACCAGTACAGCGGGAACTGCGGGCGCGGCGCGGAGGGGCTTCAGCTCCAGTCTGTCCATCCGGGGGTTCGGGCAGCCTCCCCTCCCCTCCCCTCCTCCCCCCTCCCCCCTCCACACCCCCACCCCGGGGGCCGGGCAAGCGTCACCCAGGTGACCGTGTGCAGAGCAGGCAGGGCTGACCACGTCCTGGCTGCTGTCACAGGTGGCTCTGTGCCCCCTGGTGCCGGCCCCAACCCAGAGGGCTGGGAGATGCCCACTGGAAGCTCTGCTGGCCCCCGGCTCTGGGGAGCAGTCCTGTGACCCACCCAGTCCAGGGGATAGAGGGCAGGTGTGGGAAAAAATCTGCCCCCTCCACGCTGGGGGGGGGTGAGGGTGTAGGTTCTGAGAAAGTTCAGGTTCTACACAAACTGAAGCGGGGTCCTCAGATCCCACACACCAGCAGGAGCATGCCCTGGCGTCCGCCCTGGTCCCGGTCAACGTTTGCCCTAACCCTGCACCCAGCAGTGCCATCAGTGAAAAGATATGAGCCCAGGAAATAATGTTACCAAAGGTGGAAAGAAGCCCACATTTCATGTGCTTTCACTATAAATCCAACTCAGACTTGCCACCAAAATCCAAGCTCCACAACCTTCCACTGTGGGGTGCTGGCAAGTTATTTAACCTCTCTATGCCTCCTTTTCCTGATTTGCAAATAGCTCCCCATCTGGGATGACTGGTGGGCGAATACGGGAGGGTGGGTGGGTGAGGCCATCAGTGAGGGGACAACAAAGGAAGATTCTCATCTTGACGACCAGGATGCCTAAGGCAGGAGTCACACTTGGCCCAAGTTACCCTGAGAACACTCGTGTGGACAAATCTGGTTCTCACGCAGCCCCAGTACGTCCAGGGCAGGGGATGGCAGGGGAACGGAGGACGCGCCGTCCATGTGATCAGATGTGTCAGGACCACGGGCTACAGGGAGACCCCGCTTCCCAGGGGTCAGGGTCTTCCAGACGGTGTCGGCCCCTGGGCCTCCCGACCCAAGTAGACAGAAGTGAGGGTGCAGATGTGCTGGGAACTCAGCACCGGGAAGGGCCTGCACACGGAACGACGGGAGTTTGGCGGGAAGATCAGAGGAAAGACAAACCTGAAATATCACCAGGTCGGCCTCCTGAACCTTTTTCTGCTCCTGGACGATGTCACTGCTCAGAGCCGCCTTCTTGTAGGCTTCATACACTTCCACCCCGTAACTGAAGGTCTCGGGGTTAGAGAGGGTGCCTGGGGGACACGACAAATGTTCTCCTCAGGTGGCGTCTGCAGTGCATGCATCACTGTCACCTGGACGTCCCCCACCTCACCCCCTAAAGGCACCAGACAGTCACTGAGATCCCGCCAGGTGCCAGGCCCTGTGGTCAGACTGTGGACACAAAGAGAAGCAGCCACTGTCCTGACCTTCAAGGGACTCCAAGTCCAGTAGGAGACGTGGATAAGTAATCAAACAATTAACACACAAAACACGATGAGTCTGCTCGCACCGTGTAACATCAGGGCTGGATAAGCCTCACATCCCACACCGGGACGCGGGTGGCCTCACACTGGGGTGTGTCACAACGCAGTGGCCCAAAGGGCAGTGACCGGCCCAGTGACCCTGGGCGTGAGCTCTGTGGACGGGGTTCTGACGACGGAGCAGGAGTTCTCTAGGCAGCCCAGAGAACTGGAGGGAAGTGGAGGACGTTCTGGGCAAGGACAAGCTGGCCGGCCAGGAAAGGGCCACGGGGAGCACATGGGGAGGACGTGGGGTGAGAGGCTGGGAGGGCCGCAGGGGACGTGTCAGCAGAGGTGGGCCAGGTCTCGTGAGCCCTGATAAGGGGCTTAAAGCTTCCTGCGCACAGGGGGCCACTCCCCATAGACAGAAACGCTCCGAATGGGTTGGAGTCACTGTGGCCGCAGGGACTGAGGAGCAGGTCTGGTTGGGGTGGAGAGGTCAGGCGGCAGCATGGGTGGGAGGAGGTGTGGGCTGAGGCCTGCCGGACGCCCGCAGCACTAAACCGAAAGACAAGTTTACACTTTGATCTTTGCCTTTAGTGGGTTCTCGACAACCAGAGTGCGTCACCCAAAGGCACCGATCAGATCACCGGGACTCGCCGCCCACCGCGTGCTGTGCTGCACACGTCACCTTTCCATCTTCATAATACCTGTGAGCAGGGTAGCTCCCCACCTACCAGAGGGGAGACGGCCCAGGGTGACCCTGCCACCATGGGGGGCCTGCAGAGGGGCCACCAAGGGCTGAGAACATCCCAGGGCACCGCCTCCTCTCAGCCCCTGCTGGACGCTTTCTGTGCACAAAGCTCCGCGGGGACCCTGAGCAGGAGGGACCGGGTCCAAGGTGTGGTGCCCACCGTGGACACTGGGTGCTTCTGATCATGGGAAACAGACGAGAAAATGCGCACGGGCCATCTTATACGTTCCAGGTAAAAGGAAAAAGCGCCAAAGCCAAGGTATCCAGGTATCACGGGACATGGGACTGTTTTTGTAAGTGTGGTGTGGGGAGGCCTCTCTAGGGGAAAGAGGACATCCAAGAGCCGCGAACACATGCTGACTGACGGCTTGAAGTAGAAGCCGACAGCAAAGACGCAAGTCAGCAGGAGAACTGGCGAGCTACAGCACGCATGCGGCGAGGTGCCGGTGTGCAAGACTCCGGCAGCGCCAGTGAATAAAGCAGGTCCCCATCTACACCTGCACTTGCAGACGTCCAAAGCTGGCGCCAGCAGGCCCTTCGTGGGCGGAGCAAGATATGCGAGGAGCCACAGCGAAACGCCGGGCCGCCGCCCCGGGGCCGTGCAGGGCTTGCAGGGTCCCCCCTCTGCCCGTCAGTTCACCGCACTTAAAATGCTTCTTACAGCGAGCCTTGTCACCACCTGATTCGCTGGAAAACCAGGAGTCCCTTCGCATAACCCTCTCAGTTTTCCCAGCCCGTGCTCCGCGGCTCATTGAGAGGAAACAGTTGATTGGTTTCTTAAAAGAGAGGAAAGACAACGATGCCAGTTACTCCCATCAGCACTAAATTTTAAGTCGGGGGTCCTTAACACAACCACAGACAGAAGGAAAGCAAAGGAATTAAACACCGGAAACGCGGAGGAGAAATGATTATTTGCAGATGATCTGACTGTCTATCAGAAAGCCCCAGAAAATCAGCTGAAAACTACTACAGTGAGAAAATTCACAGAGCTGGACACGCACACAGTAAACCTCTTTGCGTAGGGTAACGGAACCCAGGTGACAGGAATCACGCAGTATCTGCATAAACAAAACTCATAAACAGACCTGGAAGGTTGTAACGGAACAAAGCAAAAGAAGGGCCACCCCCATCTCCGGGACAAAAACACTCGGCCCCGTAAAGTCCATCTGTAAACTCAACGGGGCCTCAATAGAGGCATCACCCGTTACGTTTTGAATCTGGAACACTAATTCAAAAGACTGTAGGGATAAGTAAAAAGGGGGGAGGGTATAGCTCAGGGGGTGGAGCGCGTGCTTAATTAGCACACACAAGGTCCTGGGTTCAATCCCCAGCACCTCCATTAAAAATAAACAAACAAACCTAATTACCTCCCCATCCCCCAAAGTAGAAAAGAAAAATAAAAGTAGTTGGGGAAAAATAGAAAATAAGGGAAAAGAGGGTGATTTAACTCCATCAGACGTTAAACTTGCCAAAATAATTAAAGCCACGTGGTACTGAGTCACGGAGGGGAAAACCAAACCAGCACGCCAGGAGCAGACAGAGTCAAACCTGCGTGGGAATTAGATCACAGCGAAGTTGGCATTTTAAATCGGGGCAACAGCTGGGTCACGAAATAAACGGTGGTGAGACAGCTAGGTTCTCAGAAAAAACCTGGACCCACATCACACACCAAAATAAACCCCGAACAGATAAACTATTTAAATTTAAAAAGCGGAACCTGTCAAATATCACAAGAAACTATAACAATGTAAAAAAAAAATAAGCTTATATACTTTATATGACACAAAATCCAGGTGTCAGAAAGTTTGACCTCTAGTCAGAGAAAGACAAACATCATACTGTATCACTTATATGTGGAGTCTGGAAAAATGATACAAACAAACTTATTAATAAAACAGAAGCAGACACACAGGCATAGAAAACCAACTTATTACTACCAAAGGGGAAAAGGTGGGGAGGGATAAATCGGGAGTTAGGAATCTGCAGATACAAACTACTATGTATAAAATAGATAAACAACAAGGACCTACCATACAGCACAGGGAACTATATTTAGTACCTTGTAGTAACTTATAATGAAAAAGAATATGAAAAACAATATATTTATGTATAACTGAATCATTATGTTGAATATCAGAAACTAATATGACATTGTAAATCAACTATAGTTCAATTTTAAAAATAAAAAAAATTTTAAGAAAAAAGTAAATTGCATATTAAAAAATGACCGCTAATCAAAAGCCAACTAAGCAAAAGTAAATGAACTCTTGTGTGAAAAAAAACCCACCACAAGCAAAGTCAAAACTAAAAAAAATTAGGTAAAAATGTATTTACACTTCATATCCCACACTCTAGGCTAATTTTTTAATATATAAAGAGCTCTTCAAAATCAATTAAAAAAAGACTAACAGAAGAGTAAGTAAGAAATATGAACAGATAATTCACAGGAAAGAAAATATTTAAATTTTTATTAAAATATCAATGTAAATATTTATAAATATAAAATATTAACATAAATGAAAAGCTACAAGTATTTAGCTTTTTTAAAAGAATATTAAAAAAAATCTTCAAGACATCATATTGTACACCTTGAATCCTTTGTCAATTATATCTCAATCAAGCTGGAAAAAATGCTTCTTAAATATATACAAAAATGGTAACACTCACTTACAGTGTGAGAAAGGCAAAGGAGAACTGTGCAGAGAGACCATTTTTCCACCTATCAGATTGGCAATTATCAAAAAATTGGTAAGAGGGAAGGAACCAGCACTTGCGGCACTGCTTGTGGGAGACGAGCCGCAGCACCAACGGGAAGCAATCTGACATCATCTGCGAGAACGAAAAACCCATAGTCCCTCCGACCGGAGCTCGTCTCCTGGATACAGGTGCACAGGTAGGACGGCCCACCTGGCCGCGCTGCCCGCTGCGCTCTGTTTGTAACAGCGGAAGGGAGAAACAACCTAAATGCCCTTTAGTGGCACCTCCACACCGTGGGGGACTCTGCAGCAGCAAAAAAGCAAGCAACGCGCAAAGCAAAGTACGGCGCATGCTCCCCTTTTTGAAAAGAGCGCAGGGAACTGGAGGGTGTACCCTGAGTCGCCTTAGGGTGTGTCCAGACACAGACAATCTCCAGAAAGATCGAGAGACAGCAGGTGACACTTGGGGGCAGAGAGACCTGGTGGCTGGGGGATGGGGAAGAAGACTTGCACTGTAGACTTTCTCGACTTGAGAACTGTACAGCATGTGCAATGATTAGCTTTGTTTTCAAACACTTTTTAATTAAAAACATATAAATAAGGCCAAAAAAAAAAAAAAACCAACCCAAACAACCAATCTGATTTAAGAATGGGCAAAGGATCTGAACAGACATCTTTCCAAAGAGAACATACAGATGCCAACAGGCCCATGAAAAGATGCTCAGCATCACTAGTCATCAGGGAAATTCAAGTCAAAGCGACAGTGAGAGACCACTTCTCGCCTGTCAGAATGGCTCTCATCCAAAAGACAAGAGATGAGTGCTGGGGGGATGTGGAGAAAAAGGAACCCTTGGGCACTGCTGGTGGGAATGTAAACTGGTGCAGCCACTATAGAGAACAGTGTGGAGGTTCCTCAAAAAATTATAATAGAACTATCACATAACCTAGTAATTCCACTTCTGGGTATTTATCTGAAGAAAATGAAAGCACTCTCTCTCTCAAAAAAAAAAAAATCTGTACCTCATTGTCTACTACAGAATTATTTACAACAGCCAAGACACAGAAACAACCTAAATGCCCATCGATGGACGACTGGACAAAGAAGCTGTGATCTGTACACATAGGGGAGTACCATTCAGCCATCAAAAGGAAGGAAACCTTGCCATTTGCAACAACAAGGATGGACCTTGCAGGCCTCATGCTAAGGCCTCAACAAGGATGGACCTTGCAGGCCTCAGACAAATACTGCATGATCTCACTTTTATGTGGAATCTTAAAACCCAAACCAAAACCAAAAATGACCGAGCTCATGAATACAGAAAACAGATTGGTGGCTGCCTGGCACGGGGGGTGGGGTGGTGGGTGATACAGATGAAGGGGTCAGATGGACAAACTTTCAGCTGTTAGATGAGTAAGTCATGGGGACGCCATGCACAGCACGGCAACCACAGTGAAGACAACTGCACATCTGAAGGAGCAGATCTTGAAAGTTCTTAACACAAGAGGAAAAAACTGTAACTATTGTGGTGGCCATTTTGCAACGTATACGAGCACCGAATCCTTCTGGTGTGCACCTGAAACGAACATGTTATGTCAGTTACTCCTCAGGAAAAAGACGCACACACAAGGAAGCTTCAAAAGCCGGTTTACCCCGTGACTCACCAGTGATATCGTTCCTCGTGGCCCTCGGCTCAAAGTCCATGGCGTAGAGATCAGACACGGTGATGCTGCAGCCCTGCCGGCCCAGCTCCGCCACCGCCACGTCCTTCAGGGACCCGTTGAAAGACTTGGGCTCCTGGTGTGCGTAGACTATGAGCACTTTCTTACCTAAACCTGGACAAGAAACGACTGCTCTTGAAGGACGACCCCTCTGTCAGAATTCAGCAATCACTAAGGGGACAAGGTAGTGTCTAGGTGCGTCACAATGGCCGAAGCAAAGAAATACCGACCTTTTTTATTTTATGGGTGGCAGTTTTAAAATCACAAGCATTTAAAACAATCTAGCTGTACTGTAGTTTATCACCACCTGAGTTCACTGATACACAGCTACACAGCGGGTCAAATTACGACGCCCCGAAAGTAACACAGCTGAGTTCTGTAACAGCCCCCTCTGTTCGGGTCATCCTCTGAGAAATTTAGCCCTGCTGTCCAACATCGTAAGAGGACAAGACCATAACGGACCTTCCATGTGAACCCTTCGCTAGCAGGCATCTGTCCCAGACACACAGCTCTGCTTCCTTCCCCTTCGTCAAAATTTGACACTTAAACAAGATATGAAAAATCGGATCCCTCGTCCCCGGGGGAGGCAGGGACTGTGCGGAGTCTGGCTCTCGGGAGCAAGGCTGACAAGAGGCTGTAAGAACAGCGGATTCTGACAGGTCCTGCCTGTGTCGTTAACAGCCTCTGAAGTAGCATTTCCCTCGTCTGAAAGGTTCCACCAATTTCTTCTCGGAGGCAGCTGTGGGGGTTTGTTTAAATTTTCCCCGGGAACATCTAAAACCAAAATGTTTAAACTCTTGATTTTAATTATTCCATTTAAGCCCTTAAGGAACAAATATAAATGTTAGTTTGAAGCAAACAGTCCTGGGGCATTCAGCTGAGTGTAAAGGTTGAATTCTGTGAGTTATATTAATAATTAACACTTTTATTTGAGCTTCTCAGACTCTGTTATTAAGTAACTCTATGTGGGGGCTTAGTAGAAAATGGATTCAAATGAAATATCTAAAACAAAACAAAACAAAACAAAACAAAACAAACCCCAACAAAATAACAAACAAAAACCAAAGGGAAAAAAAGAAATATCCACACCAATGGTTCTCTTCTGGGGCAGTGCTGCCTCCAGGGCCGAGACAGGACAAGCACCACCCTTACTTTCGAGAAACTTGTATTTCGGTGGGGTTGAAACAGACAATAAAACAAGTAAGAAAATACAAAACCAGATACTTCCAGAGAGCAGTCGACATTATAAACAAGTTTTACACTTCAGTGTTGTCTGGAGCTTCTATAACACTGTATTCAACTTCTAAATAACATTTTAGTTTTAAAAAGTTTAACCCCCCCCGTAGCTGACCTGCCATGCTCTAGGAGGTGGACGCTCTCTCTGAATCCCGCCAAGAGGAGGCTGCGCTGCTAATTCTGGGCACAGAAGGGCTGAGTGTGGTGGGCGCCCGGCTTGCAGGCTCAGTCACTCTCCTTAGTGACCCCGACAACCTAGGAGAGAAAACAGACGCTGAGGAAGGAGGGGAGACAGGCGGGGAGGTCAATGTACAGCCATGTACAGGTCCAGGCAGAGGGACCAGCGTGCGTAAGGCAGGAGGTGGGAACTGGTGTGAGGGGTTCCAGAGAGCCTGTTTCAGGGGGAGGGTATAGCTCAGTGGTAGAGTTTATGCTTAGCATGTACAAGGTCCTGGGTTCAATCTACAGTACCTCCATTAAATATATATATATATGTATAAACAAACTTAATCCCCCCTAAGACAAAACAAAATTAAAAAAAATAACATGACACAGAAAGCCTGTTTGACCCGCCTGTGGTTAAAATAGAGAGCCGGGTGGGATCTGTAGGACAGAGGCCAAGATTGTATCCTGAGACTAAAAGAAAGCCATTGTGACATGTTATGCAGGAGTGATATGACCTGATTACCTCAGACAGGTCATCGTGTCACTGCAGACTTAGGGGACACCTCATCCTGAGATTCCCAGGGTGAGGGACCAAAGACACTGGTTTGGAAGAAAAGCTTTAACTTTCGTGCTGGCAGCAGGGCATGCATTCTTCGTGTCCCCAGGCCTCACCATTCCCTATTGCTCTGTTCGGCCCACTTGCCGTGTTTACATCACCTGCCAGGCCACTTGAGGCCTTTGGGTTTCTGACTCCCCTTCTGGTCCAGTTCCCCAAGTTGTACAGAACAGAAACCTGCGGCCCAGGAAGTAGGCTACTTGTCCAAAATAGACTCAAGCTGGGCTCCTGACTTGCTTTTGGAGCTGCCACGTCCCCCCGGCCTTCCTTGCCCCAATCCACAGCACGGATAGGCTTCTCCTCCCTTAGGAGTCACGCACTTAGCGGTCAACAGGAAAAACGAGCCACGTGGTTATCAAATATATATACCACATCAAATGGGCTGATTTTTTTTGATGCACACTATTTCATCTTAATCCGCAACCAAAAGCTATTTCACGACGGCCAGGCAGCGCCTATCATGCTAACAGCCAGTTAACACTCCCTGGTGGCTGCACTGGGGCTTGCACGCCCATCCCCGACCGCTTCTCTCTTCCCAAATTGCACCCTTTCCATTTTCCCCGGAACCATAAACAGCCGTGCAGGAAGCTCCTCTTTCTACATTTCTTTGGCTGACATTCTCAGAGACTAACGCTACAGGGGCTGAGTTGCAGGTCCTGGCACAGACTGCATGGGACCCTGGGCAGAGGCCGCGCCGGACGGGTCACCGCGCGGCCCACTCGCTGACCCCCGGCTGCCCGCTTCCCGACGTCCAGGCTGAGGGCAGCGGCGGGCCTGCGACCGCTTGGCCCCCACCGCCATGTGGCAGGGCTCGGAGGAGGAGTCGTCGTCGTCTCGGCCACACGCAGGGAGCGGGAGCCCGCGGAGACCCTCGCCCCGGGAAGGGTCCCCAGGCCCGGGCCCCGGCTGGCGCGGACACTCACCTCGGCCGGCGCACGCCCGGGGTGAGCAGCAGGACGTGGGCACGCCTCCGGGAAGACGCTGCGCGTCCACGCCACGTTCTGGCCGCGCAGGCTGCGAACTCGCCGACACTGGCGGGCGGGAGGGCGCAGGGCGGCGGGCACGCTCTGCGGGGATGGGCGCGGGGGCTCGGGCAGCGCGCACGCCCCGCCCCGCCCCGCCCCCGAGCGCCGCCTCGGCCCCGCCCCTAGGCGACCCTCACCAACTCCCCGCCCACGCCCCGCCCCCGACCTGTTCGGACCTCACCCCGCATTCGGCGCCCCGCCCCATGTCCCCTCCCCGACCTGTCCCCGCCCCTCGTGTCCAAGCAGGACCGCGGGGCTCCGCGCCGAGGCCGCTGGCGGGAACCGCGCGCGGGGAAGAGGCGGCGCCCTCCTGCCGGGGCCTCCCGCCTCCTCCCGCCCCAGGCGGGTATCCAGGGTAAAAAGGGAAAGTCCCTGGCATGAGCGCGATCAAAGGGAATGAACTAGTCATACACCGAGCAGCCTGTGCAAACGTCCAGAGAATTACGCTGAGCGGAGAACGCCAATTCCAGAGGCTCCCTACTGTACGACTCCGTTTGTGGAATATTCTTGAAATGACAAATTCTAGAAACGGAGAACAGATTACTGGTTGCCAGGGTTTGGGGCTGGAGGGAGTGTGATTATAAGAGCGCATGGCGGGACCCCGTGGTGATGGAAACGTTCAGTATCTGAAAGCATCAGTGACTCTCCTGGGGGTGACGTTGTCCTGCAGTTTGGCCGGATGTTTTCCTTGGGGAAGCTGGATAGGGGGCACACGGGATGCACGTTCAAGGTCAAGGCTATCCCGCAGAAGGCAGAGGGGTACTGAGCCAGAGCCTGCGGATGTGTCGGGGAGGGGTGCTGGTGAGCTGTTCAGGCTAATTGTCTCTTTTTCCCTTTTTCCAGCAGTTTCTGGGTTGTACCACCTCATCTGGCAGCCCACCTACCGTTGTGACCCACAGTCTCCCCAGGTCTATGCCTGATTCCCGTGTCCTGGGATGGCCCCATGGAGCAGCAGGAAGGCTTCCCTCGCGTTCACGATGTAGTGAGAACCACCCCAGCTGCAGTTTGCACGCCAGAGCTGGGATGGTCTGTCTGCTGCTTTCCTCGGGTTCAGGAGTGAGGGCGTGGCCTCTCTGACACGCTCTCGTGCCAGCAGTGGACAGGCCACCTTGTCTTGTGAGCTCGGAAAGTCGTTTTCATTTTAGAATGACCTCTGTCAGAGGGAAAAGTGCTAACGGTATTTCCGAATGTACTAGAATGTCCTCAAAGATGAAATTTGGGGTTGTTTTTCCCCCTTTCTTGTGAGACTCACTGCGATGATGCCCTCAGATTATTACAGAAAATAAATGAGTCAAACTGGGGCAGGTGGGTGCAGGCGCCCTGGAATAATTGAAGGTAGACTTCCTTACAGGGAGGGCAAGTGAGGCTACTGTCCAGTGGGAGGGGAGTGTTCGCGTCTTTGTGCAGCGAAGACATGTAAGGAAAACAGCCAGACCCCCGGGGGGGTGGACCCCGCGGGAGGACCGGGGCACTGTGGAATACCCGCCTGGGAGCCGTCTAGCCCTTGGTGTGGGAGGGATGAGCTGAGCTCCAAAGGAGGCCAGGATGTGGCGTCATCTCGGAAAACCAGCAGGCGCATGGAGGCCCGGCACCTGCGCTGTGACCCTGCGCCTCTGCGATGCCACAGCACCGTCTTGTGGCCGCGAGGAGGCATCGCAGACGGGTACTGAGCACGGTCTCCCTGGGGAAGGGAAGCTGGCCTGCGGTCATTCTCCCGGCCTCCTCCATAGCGAAAGCGCCAGGGGCTGATTCAATAGGAGCCCATTCGAAAAAGGGAGATAACAGAACTTCCTGCCAAACTGGCACTGGGGGTTGAGCATTTACTGCAAACGAGTAAGTCGTAACCGTGTGTTTACCCTGAGTCTAACAAGGAAGCGGTGCTATTAAAACGAGATAAATCGAGCTAGCATCGACAGTGAACATCACCTCCGGGGGTTCCCAGAGACCCGTTTTCACTTAATCCCGTGCTGTGAAGAAACGCAAGGGTGTCACGCGCATCTCAGTCTTCAGATTTCAGCCACTGCTGCGGATTCTGGGACACCTTTCTGGATTGCGCCAGCCAGACATCTTGCTGCTGCTACTTGTTCTTGCCCCTTAGAGCACGTATCACATCAAATTTCATTTGTTTGCATGTATGTATTTTAAAAAACCAGCTCAGTTCACTCTTTGCCCTGAATCAGGAAAAACTGACTTCTTTGCTCCTGAGTTTCTCCTGCATGTCTCCTTTACTCCTCAGACACTTCACTTCTGACCACCTGGTCACCAAATGTGTGGGATGTGGGAGGTCTTCCCACACCAAGCAATTCTCCAGCACACCAGCTTGGCGTCCTGCAGTAACTCAATGCTAACACTCTGCTCCTGGAGACAGCCCCACAAGGCTGCTCCCTTGTCCCACAGGTGCCAGTCCCCAGTCCCTAGGTTACCTACAACTTCTGTCCGACTTGGCTACAAATCAGATGTCCCCACGACCCTCTCCTCAGGTGTGATCAATCTGCTAGAGCAGCTCCCAGAACCCAGGGAAACACTCACGTTTACCAGTTCACTAAAGGATGTGGTTAAGGACACAGATGGAAGGATACTTGGGTGAGGTCTGGGAGGGTCCTGCTTGCAGGAGCTTCCGTCCCCATGGAGCTGGGGTGTGTCACCCTCCCCTTGTGGATGTGTTCACCCCCCCGAAACTCTCCAAACCTCGTACTGTTGGGATTTTACGGAGCTTCCTCACATGGGCGTGATCAGTTATTAATTCCATTTTTCAGCCCCTCTCCCTTCTCAAGGGAAGGGGGTGGGGCTGAAGAGTCCAAGCTGCTGATCACGGCTGGGTTTTCCCGGTGACCAGCCCTCACCCAGGAGCCACCCCAAGTCACCTCATTAGAACAAAGGACACTCCTGTCCCCCAGGAAATTACAAGAGTTTCAGGAGTCCTGTGTCAGGAGCCAGGGTGAAAGACCAAACATGAGACAAAGCTGCCCCCGGGGTTCTTACCATTCAGGCACTGCAGGGGTTCCAGGAGGCCTGTGCCAGCAGCCAGCGGCCAAGACCAGTTTACATTTTTCCGTTATCTCACGATGTCTACCTGGCACCTTCAGAAGAGGAACTGTGTCTCCATCATCGTATCACCAGACCTTACTGTGGCTCCTGGCCTACAGTAGGTGCTCGATAAAAGTTTGTGGTATGAATGAAATAATTCATTCCACCAGCTGGTGCGTCACGGTCGCCACTTCATGAATGCTCAGTGGTTCGTGAAATAAAGTTATTAAAGCTGTTGTGCAAACATCAAGTTAGCCGAAGTTAATGCTGTGGATGACCCAGGGACTTTGCCCATCGTGTTGCCTAGATGACCCACAGGATGAGCACTCCCTGGGCCTGGCGCAGGTGGAGGTGGGGTGGCCCTGGAAGTGTGTGCCTCAGGTGGGAGGTGGGGAGGGGAGGGTAAGGCGGCGGAGGGACCGGGTGTGGAGCCCCTCCCCCAACCCCGCCATGTCCAGGGGCTCAGCGAACACTCACCTTTCCTTTGAGGGGCTCAGGTTCTCTGTCTCCGGTGGATGGGTGCCTAGAACGGGCTGGGACTTCTTGCTTTCACTTAAAAACAAGTAAAGTGTTCTGACTACTCTCCCCAAGCAGGAATAATGAAAATGTATATCTCATCTCCCTTTTTGCTTTTGTTCTGTGGTATCTGTAAAAATTAACATGCGAACTCAGTTAAATAGGTTTGGGAGACCAGCAGGGGGAGCTCTCACCCCTGTGACGACAGCGGAGCTTAACAGAAGAAAGATTCTTCTTTCCCACAAGGACTTGGCCAGTGGAAAGCCAGGGACTGTCTGCTAAGCCAGCTCACGTCCTGTCCCGTCTATAAAAGCTTCTCCTTCCCTGCAGGACGGGGACTTGCCTGTGTCTCCCAGTGGTTGAGATTCTCTGCTGATCCTGAATAAACCGTCTTTGCTGGAGGATGCCTGGTGGTCCTTTTGCTTCAGATAAACATATCCAAGACTGCATTTTGGAATCAACCCTCCTGCCCTTTGTGGGAAATCCAGGGCGTTTTCAAGGGTGTCCCACTGCCCAGACACTGAGCAGCACTAACCCTCCTGGGCCTCCAAGGCCACCGCCCTGTGAACGTTCAAGTCCAGTTCCCACCGCTGGAGGGCTGCTGCTCCTGGCTGCGCGTCTGGCTGAGGCGGGCCTGCACGGCAGAGCCTGCTCACCACCGTGTCCCTTTGTTTGCTTGTTTAGTTTTAGTGCTGCGGGGCCCCGTCAGAGCTGCTCTGGTCAAGGCATTAGGTCGCTCTAACTCAGCATCTGAGGAGGCAGTTCTGTGAGCTCCTCATGCAAATCCATGCAGTTCCCTTCAGCAAGGCCTGGAACCTTGGAGCAGGGCTGCCCAGAGCCAGCTGTCCCCCTGGTGCACCCCTGTGCCCGATGAGTTCTGGTCATTTTGCTCTTCACTGAATTTTGAAATGGATCACCCAAAGGATTCCAGACCAGATGAGAAAATGAGCTTCCCTAGATGAGAAGAAAGAAAGAAAGGAAAGGAAGAGAGAGAGAAACTTCTATTCAGTTATTTAGCTATTTCTTGAAATCTTATAATCAGGAAACATTTAAAAAATCTCCGGAGTAACAAGATTCTGTTAATTTAACTCGGATTTTAAATGAGAGTGTAACTGCAAAATAATGAACTGAATAAAATAACTGAAAAAAGTAAAATAACTGAAACCCAAATTCTGAAGAACACCTTCCAGGATTTAGGTGATTCACAGCTTAGATGAACCGCCCCTGAGTCTCTCAGTGCCTCTGCCCATGGGCACCCATCTTTCAGGTGCTGGGTTACCGTGTGCGGCTGGAATAAAACACAAATTCCTCAGAATGGCCTCAGGGCCCTTCACAGTCCAGCCCGCTTGACCAGTTCTAGCCTGCTCAGCCCCTCCCCCGCCCCCCACCACTCCCAGCCCACACCCCCCACCCGCCCTCAGAGCCCCCTCCTGCGAGCCCCTCACACGCAGGGACTCTACTTAGTTTGCTCTTCCTCCCCTCCCCACCCGGAAGACCACTCCTCCCTGCACACCCAGGTCAGCTGGCACCCCTGTGGGTCATCCCGCCGTGCAGCCAGCTCCGGCTTGCCCCCATCGTGCTGCGCACGCCCATCAGAGCCACCACCCACTACGCGGAAACACTTTCTCTTTCTATCCATCTGAATGGCTAGGAGAGAATGGACCATGTTTCATTCCATTTACTTCTCAACTTCTTTGGGAACTGATACTATACTCAGGACAATAATTGTCTAATAAATGGGGTTTGGGGTTTTCCAGCTCTGCTATCTAGCGGGGCTTCAAGGGTATGAAGATGTCGGGGGAGGGTTTATGAAGTCCAAGCACCTGGATGTGAAAGGTGGTTACGCGTTTAAAAAAAAAAAAAGGAAGTCACTTTTTCTCATTTTAAAAAGTGGGGGACAAAACTATCAATAGGGCAGGAGACAAAGCCTGGTTTCATCTCTCGTCCTTCACCCTCAGAGCGGATTATCTTAATTGTGGGCGTGGAAGTGGTAGACCCATGATGGGTCGTCCCAAGAACTCCAGCAGGATGGGGCAGAAAGGTCTTTGTGTTTTGTGAGTCAGTCGGTCCACGCCATACTGAAAAATGCACATGGAACACAATCGTGCTAATGGCACAAAAGTCGCAGTGAGAGGCCCACAGTGAGGAGGGAGCAGCCGTCTGTTCCTGTTGCGCTGGAGCCGACGCGTCAGCAGAACAGAACGCACTCACCCAGGCAGCTGGTCGGCTGCTGCTCTTGGGCCTGGTGGGGGGGGGGGGGGCTCCAACAGCAAAGCCGCCTTGTGATGAGGGAGCTGGTGTGGGCTGCGATGTGCTTCTTGAATGTGTTTTTGCCGAAATATTATTTTCATCATTTGAAAGAAGGATTATTTTCAAAGATAAAATACAGTGAAAGAAAATATTTACTTGTAACAGTCCCAAATTCATAAATCAAAAAGAGCTGTGTAGAACCCATGGTCAAGATTTTTTGTTCGTCTCTGTGTCCAAGTTACTGACTGTAAACACCTAAAAGGCTCTGTTTACTTTTATTTTACATCAAGTGCTGAAGTCCTTTGAAGCTGAAATCCAAACGGTTCCCCGTTCAAGGATGTCTGGCGAAAGAAAATGCCATTCTATTGCTGAGTGAGGGCCAGGGTTCTGTCCGGGTTAGCAGCAGGGATCAATTAGCTGGGATCAGAAAGATAAAGACATTCTTGGGAGTGACTTTTTGTTGACATCATTGCTATACTGAAGCAAATTTTCTAAGCATCAGACACTAGTGAATCACCAAGCCATACTGCGCCACAGCTGTGTGTGTCCTTCTACAGACTGAGGCACTCTTCACCCACCAGTGACCCCTCCGGCTCAGCTTCCAAGACAACCGTCCTGGGTCATCCTGTGAGTGAAGGGCCAAACATTGAGAAGCCTTGAGGTAAATGAAGATGCAGGTAAAACCCAGGATTTCATTGGTTCATCCCACTTGCCTTTCCCGCTCCATGACCTGTGGTCCACAGGGAGGGACCCTCTCCATCAGGGAATGAATGCCAGTGGTATAGCTAGTGAATGAGCATAGGAATGAGGAAGAGAGGATAAAAAATACAGAAGAGCTCCGAGTGACCGGGAAATGATAACCTTTAGATCCTCAGTCATGAGGCTCTGGAGGCTGACTGGCCAGGGGTCTTCACTGAAGAAGACCAGCAGCCTCTGCCCGCTGTGAGCCCGGGGCTGGGGGACGGGGCGCTGTGAGCACTTCTAGCACCACCACACCGGGCTGGGGCTGCACGCTGGCCCGGAGACGACTGAAACCCCAGGCCTTCGTGGTCAGGTACTTCTTCAGCTGAGTACTCACATCATTTATTTTTAAGTATCTGATTACTTTTCGTTTTGATTCTGTTCTTCATCATAAGCCTGTTAGGATATTAAGTTATGAAAATACGGTAAATATGCACTCAAGTCTATGCTAAGTGAAATCTTTCTCGGAGGATTCTGAGCCCAGAACTGTTAGCCTGCATAACTTGGAAGCAGCCCTCCAGCCTAATTTGAATCCAGGCAGGATGACAGAGAACACTGGCCTACAGAACCTCTGGCTAGGCCCCCCGCCAAGTGAAGCTGCTGGAAAAAGCAGACGCCTGAGGAAGGACTTGTTCCCGCCCCCTTTTTTTTTCAGTGGCAGCGCTGCGGGGTGAGCCGAGGACCCCGTGCACGCTAAGCGCGCGCTCCGCCCCGAGCTGCACCCTCCCCCGGAACGGCCTGCTCCGTGTGGAGCCGTGCTGGCTTCCTGTACACACCCTCTCATTTTGCAGGTATTGAAGCACTAAAATGTAGGCAGGCTGAGGAACTTACTCTATCGGAGGTATCAGCCAACGCGCTCAAACAAGAGAAAGCGTGAGAGACATGAAAACTGGAGGAAGAAATACAGCTATCTCTATCTGCAGGTGACATAATACAGCTGTAGGACACAAGGACCCAAAGAATCAGTGAAAGAAAACTGACACGAATAGTAAGAAAACTCAGTGAGGTAGCAAGTGATAAAGTTAACACATGGAAACAATCCTCTCATATACAACAGGAGCCAGCTGGAAAACATAAAGGGAGAAAAATGCTTCTGCATAAAATCAACAGAAAAATAAAATAACTAGGAATAAGCTAAACAAGAAATGTGCAAGTCCTCTATGAAGGAAACTTTAAAACACTCCTGAAAAAGAAAAACAAGTATTTGGGCAAACAGGAAGATCCAGAATGTTCCTGGCTATGTAGGGGAGGGTAAAACTTACCTTCTCCCCTTCTAGGTTCTTTTTGCTCGTCTCATAATTGAATTGACATACGACAGAGTAAGACGAGAAAAACAAACTTAGCTTTTGTTGTTGTTGGTGGTGGTGGGGTGGTTTGTTTTGTTCTGTGGGGGAGGAGGTAATCAGGTTTATCTACTTACTTTTAAATGGCAGTACTGGGGATTAAACCCAGGACCTTGTGTGCTAAGCATGTACTTGACCACTCAGCTAAGCCCTCCCCACTAGATTTAGCTTTTTATGTATGGGAGTCCATGAAAATACACGACCCAAAGGCAGCCAGGCAACTGAGACTTACCAGCCTCCCAGAGCCGAGGGCTCAGGATGGAGCTGGGGCTTCCCAGGGGGGAGGGCCTTTTGCAGGAAGATAAGAGCAGGGGTTTGGTAATCAGATGTCTGCCCTGCCCTGCAGGTAAGTCTTTCAGGTAAAAAGTTATCTCTGTTTATAGCTCTCTTTCTGGGCCAGGCCCCCTATCTAAATTCTTTTAGGCAGCTAAGGGAGAGGTAAAGGTCTTCCTGAGTCTGCTGGGTCTTGGCTGCCTTCTGCTCAAAGAAATTCACACGCCAAAGGGGCTCATTTTGGGGTGGCCTGTCCTGCTTTTCTCCAGGCGGGACAACTAAATCAGTAAACGACATTCATTTACCGCAAGGTAAATTCAGTATGACTCTAACAAATACACCAACACTTTCTTTTTCTTTCTTTTAGAGTTAGACAGGCTGACTCTCAAGTTTACCTGGGAAAATAAAGCAGCAAGGACAGCCAGGAAAATCCTGAAACAGGGGAGTGATGAGGGGGACTGGCCCCATCAAGTAGCAAACCATATCATGGAAGCTCTGTGGTTGAAAGAGTGACCAGTGGGGCTAAATACAGTGTCCAGAGACAGACCAGACCCCAGGGCATGCAGCTACTCGCTATGTAGTAAAAGTGCCTGTCAGATCATCAGAGAAAATCACAGACTTCTTAACAAAAGGAGCTGGAACAGCTGGAAAGCCATCTGAAGGAGTTAAAATTGGATCTACATTTCTCGAACAGCAGGGTAAACTCTAACTGGATCAGCAGTCTAAATGTAAAAAGTAAAGCCATACAAATACTGGAAGAAAACACTGGTGAACTGTATAACTCAGAGAAAGGCCTTCTAACTATGATGCAAAAATCTATCAGTCATAAAGGAAAAATCGTTCAATTTGACTACATAAAAAAATGTATGCCAAAAGCACCAGAAGCAGTCCCAGAAAACATCAGATGAGAAGCTGGGAGAAACTATTTGTGCCATAGCTCATAAAGGACTAATTATGCTAATATATACAGAGCATGTAAGAACCGAAAAGAAAGACCAAGCGATTTTTACAATGAACAAAAGTCATGAACAATTCACAGGATGGGGGGAATAAAACATGAAGAGGCAATGGCTTTTAAACCTAAGAAAAGATGTTCAGACTCACTCATGATAAAGCAAATGCTAATTAGGGTACGGGAGACAGTGTTTCTCACCTGTCACCTGGTAAAAATCCAAAGAAAAAGCCAAGCACAGCTGTCAGCGCGGCCGCGAAGCGGCCCTGGGGCACAGCGGGGGAGGGGGCCAAGCGGCACCACTCCTGAGAGGGGTCTGACAGCACCCAAAGTACGTCTGTATTTACCTTCTGATCTAGCAACCCTGCTTCTAAGAATCATAGAAAACAATCATCACACCAAGCTCTTGCTACCAAAAGTGCGTCTGTGGGCCAGCAGCCTCAGCTTCCCGGGCGCTTGTTAGAAACGCAGGCTCTCAGGGGCTGCTGAGTCGGAATCTGCATTCTGACAGCACCCTCAGGTCGCTGGCATGGCATTAAACTCTGAGAAGCCCAGCACTGGGCTGTTTATGACAGCATTGTTTGTAATTAGTTAAGATGGTTGCCATCAGTGGCAGTCAGTGGAACACGGAGCAGCCAGAGAAAGAACAAGGATGATTTCTGTGTGCCAGATTAAAGAAATCTCCAAAATTTAGTGTTAGGTGGAAAAAAGAAAGTAGCAGAACTATCGACAGACAGCAGGTGGACAGATTGAGTGCTGCTCTTTTGGTAAGAACAGAGTTGAAATTAGAATGAATACACATAAAACACACAAAAATATATAAGATATACGTTAACATATAAAATATATGTAATATCTCACACACACAAACACACACACACTGAAGCAACAATCAAACCAAAAGAGTTTACTGGGGATCAAAGGATTGCAATTTGGGGCACACAGATTTGGGTGGCAACCCAGCATCCCACTAGGGAGTAAGAGAGGCCAGGGGCTGGAAAGGCAGGAGGCAGGGCTGCCGTACAGAGGATTATAACTGGAGCTGGAGGCAGGAGCTAGTCTTGGTGATTGACCGCCAAGGCCATCACTAGAGGGAGGGGAAAGTCCATTACTGTGGCAAGTTGCAGGTGTTTTTGCAAAGTCCTTGGCATATTTGCGGTTTGGCCCAGTTCAAAAGTTCGTGGTTCCACCTGGTGAGGAAGTGCATAAGGTCCACCTCTCTAATGGCTTTCCAGCTCCATTTTAAAGCCCCTTGACATAAGTGACTCAATTTTATTTATCACTTCATAGTATGTTCATGTTGCTTACTTCTGCAAAAAGATAAGCAGCAATGATAAAGCCGAGCTAATCAAACTGAGGTGAAAAGGACTGGAGAGGACAAGGGTGGAAGGGAGAAATCCCCAAACATTCCTCCATGTGTCCCTACTCCAAAAATAAAGTCAAAGCAGCCACACCTTGGGGAGGAGGGATGGCGGGCTCTGCTGCTGGCACCGACTGAGTGGGGAGAGGGGCCAGGCCAGCCCTCCTACAACAAAGAATTACCCGGCTCAGAGGTCACAGGTGTAGATGCAGAGAACCCCTGGCTTATAGTAAGGACAGAGGAGGCACTAAACAATTTGACGTTTCTGAAATTGAACTTGGTATTTTTAATACAAAGCTAGCATTTCCCTGCCAACTAAAAACCGGCACTTGCCACCTGCTTCTACAAGGGCTGGATCCCACTGGCACTTGCCGGCTGCCTCTGCTTGGATTAAATCATGAGCCACTGCAGCCACTGACCTTCAACACTCCCTGAAAGGATTTCAGGGTGGAGATCAGGAACGAGGCGCTCTGTGCTCTGGGAAAACTGGCAGCACAGGCCTTCAGACAGGCAGTTTTGGGAGAAGACTTTATGAGCCCAGATTCTTGCGTCTCTTCATATCTAGAAAAGCACTGAAACTGTTAACAGTGACACCAGCATCTCGTGACTAGCAACAAGCCTCTGCCTGAACTGTGCTTGACTGAACGTAACCCCTGCCCTCCCTAAAATCAGACACACTGCTGAACTCCGCTCGCGTCTTCCCGGCAGCTCCTCAGAGCTACCTGAAAGGCTACCCTGGGCTATCGTCCTCATTTTGCCTCAAATAAGGCTTAGCTCACAACTCTCACGTTGCGTGAGTTTATTTCAGTCCGCACTCCCACTCCCGCCCCTGAGCCTCTCCGTTCTCGCAGACTGCTGGGAGGCGGCAGGCCGGGATTCCGCAGCATTTGTACAATTTATCGGACCGGAGCCGGATTCGCAGGGGCGCGAAGCGGCCTGGCTCTCTGCATTTCACAAGTCTGTTCTGCGCTGTGCCACTTAAGCCAGGTGCCAGGGGTGGCACTTTTCTGGACCTAAGTCACAGCCTCCCCAAAGTCACAGTAACATGCTGCTCACCCCACTGAGAGGCTCCGAAGGGCCAGGCCTTCCTCCCATCCACGCCCCTGTTGGCCCAGTGGGGCCGGTCACCGCACTAGGACCGGAAAGGAGGCGGCGCGCGGGGCTCACCGGGCGCACGCACTGCTCCTCCCCGCCCCGCCCGGGCCCGCCCGCCTCCCCGCCGCGGTATTTGAGGCCCCGGGGCCCCGCCGTTGCTCCGCCGCCGCCCAGCCTGCTCTGGCCGCGCGCTCGGGTACGTGTCGGGGCGCCGGGGCCGCGGGGTCGGGCCTGCGCGCGGGGCGGGGAGGCGGGGAGAGCGGCCGGCGGTGACGGCGGCGGCCGGCGGGCGGGTGCGCGCGTCCGGCACGGCTTCCCTGTCGGCTCCCCTGTCAGCTCCGGCGGCCGCGGCAGACGTGACGACGCGGTGAGTGTGCGCGGCCGGCGCCCGGGACGCGGAGGCCCCTCCGACCCGCCCGCGCCCGCGTGGGGCCGGCGCCCAGCCTCCCGGGGTGTTGCGCCGGGCCCCGCGCGCGCAGGTGACCCCGCGGGCGCGCGCCGGGCGTTGGGAATGGAGGCCGGAGGGAAGGCCGGGTCAGTGCCTGGCGGACCCTGCAGCCCAGCCCTCTTTACGGCACAGCGGGTGTGGCCTGAGCTTGGGAACGTTCCAGGCCAGCGAAGATAACCCTGAGGACCGTCCAGATCTGGTTACGACTGTTTTTTGTTTGTTTGTTTTTTGTTTTGCTAAACTCGCTGCAGGCAAAACACGGTTTGGTGTCTTTGGGGCTGAGGACGTGGTGGAGAGTTTAATGATACTTGGGGTTTGCTACTAGATGAAATTGACACGTTACTTTCTTCTCTTTTCTTCCCTCATAAAGCTCAGTTTGGGGGGAAGAGTCTGGAAAATTAATTCGCATGCCCACAGGACTGCTCCGGGTTGTGGGGAGCTGGGTCAGTGTTGGCCCCTTTGCTTCTCAGCCCAGTTCTGTTTCCTCCCGGGTGTGGTTGGAGGGCCGATGTGGGGAGGCAGCCTGGGTAGAGTAACCTTTGGATCGATCTGGGTCCTACTGCCTGCGTTGCGGGGTGTAACAGGAAGCGCTGAGGTTGTCAGTATTCTGGGGCAGGTCTCAGGATTCCCTACCACTCGTGACTAATTGTGTCCCCAGTTTATGCCACCCCAGGGAAAGGTCACAGTTTGTCATACTTGGCCATGTAAACTAAGCATTTAACTGTATGATGCCAATTCGAATACAAGGCAGTTTATTACAATTCAGCTCATTGCCATTAACTCCAACCAGTAGGTGAAATTAGAGTGAATGGAATCTGACAAAGCAGACCAAGTCTACATTAAACCAATCTTTTAACAGTTAACTCATGTAGGAAACAAGTACATTCTTAATCCAAGAAGGCAAGAAGCATAATTAGTGACACCTTAAAAAATAACTAAGACTTGATCAGTTGAATGAAATCAATTATGCACATTAACTGCTGAAAGTTACCAATGGTGCTACAGGGGAAAAAATGGTGCCAAAGATAATTTGTTAGACTTGTTTTATGTATATGCACACATGCACACACACGTGTGTATTTTTCATTAACAAAACCTTGATACTGGTTTTTATGTTCATGATTATATATATTTTCAAAAGGCACAATTTCATTGAAGCAGTAAATAATTTTTAAATATATAATGAATTTTGCATGTGTGTGTGCATGTGTTTGTATGAAGGATGCTTTTGCTTGGGTTACCTATAGAAGCTTAAAAAGTAGGAACTTGGAAAGCCATTGTTAGGTGTTTAGTTTGCAATGTGATCTCTGAAATGTGTGTCCTTATCACTGGTATGAGCATTGAATGGAAAAGAGATATTCTTCAATATAGAAATCGCACTGCCATAAAAAAGAATGAAATAATGCCATTTTAGCAATGTCATGGACCTAGAGATTATCATACTAAGTCAGAGAAAGACCAATACATGGTATCAGTTATATGTGGAATCTAAAATATGATACAAATTAACTTATTTACAAGGCAGAAACAGACACGGACACAGAAAACAAACTTGTGGTTATCAAAAGGGAAAGGGGAAGGGAGGGATAAATCAGGAGTTTGGGATTAGCAGATACTAACTACTTACATATAAAATAGATAAAACAATAAAGTTCTTCTGTACAGCAAGGGAAATACATTCAATATCTTATAATAACCTATAATGAACAAGAATATCTACATGTAAAACTGAATCACCATGCTGCACACCAGAAACTAACATAATATTGTAAATCAACTATACTTCAATTAAGGAAAAAAAAATCTCACTAGGTTGTTTATAATTTTCTTTGATATCTGGAATATTTTAGTGAGCAATGAATCAATGTTTAAATTTGGGTCTATTTTTCTTTCTTTTTTAGGATAAAGATCTCTTTAATCTTATGATTGATTATTGAGGATTTTCATTTTATTGCAAAGTGGTAACGAAAGTCAGTTTATGATTATGTAATAGTGCAGGTTATTTTCAAATTCACGTTTCAGGACAAACGAAGGATTTTAATAAGTGGTACTCAATGCTTGGGCATTTATTTCACAACAGAGGAACTGGGAATAGGTGGAGAAATGACTTTTAAACATGAAAATACCATTTTATTCTGCTCATAAAAAGTTTGTAGATTCGTGACCACATGTGTTTCGCTTCCTCCTCTCATAAAACTCTGCTAAAATGACAGTGAAGGGCCTTGTGAAGCACTGGAAACACAAGTACAGAGAAACGAGACAGGAGACAAACAGTGGACAAGAGATGTCAGAGGTTTGGGAGGAGGGAAGTGACCAGACAGAGGAGGGGGCTGGGTGCCTGTGGAGTAAAGTAGGCACCAACCACGAGGAAGAAAAGACCCCAGGAAAAGAAAGAATGCAGGAAGCAGAAGACGATGCAGTAAACTGACTGGTGTTACCCAGGGAACTGGAGTGGAAGACGGACCTAAGGAAGGAACAGCAGAGAACACAGTCTGCAGAAACTAAAAATACAATGGCTGAGATTGGAGAAAATTGGTAAAGTTTGGAGGAGAAAGTCATTAATGTGTCCCAGAAAATGGAACAAAAAGTCACTGTGATGGAAAATGCAAGTGAAGGAAGAACGTGAGACAGCCGTGCGTCCCAGAGGGCCGGGCAGTGTCAGTTTCTGTGTGAGCCACACGTGTGAACAGGCGGCACAGAAAAAGAGAAGTCAGTCTGGAGGAAACGAACAAGTATCTTAAAAATTCCCAGAGGAAGGGAAATTTTCTTGATTTGTTAGATTGAAAGGGCCCCACCAGGTACACAGCAAAATGAATAAACCAGGCCCATCTGAAGGGCACATGACTGTGACATTCAGAATATCGGGGATAAGGATCAGATTTCATAAGTTTCCAAAGAGTAGGGTGGAAGGGCGGAGGGCTGGATCTGGGGTCAGAATGCCATCAGACTTCCCAACAGCAGAGCCAAAGGCTGAGGGGCAAGAAGCAGTGCCTCAAAGACTCAGAGGTAGAATGACGTGCGGCCATTCCAGACTCTGCTAAGCGGGCAGTCATGTGGAAGGGTGGAATAAGGACATTTTCAGACACGCAAGAAAACGAAACGTATGTGTGCTGTCTTAAAAAGCTATCGGACGATTGGCTTCATCAAAGAGGGGAGTAACCACGAAGCGGGAAGACACTGGGGCCCAACACAAAGGACAGTACTGGCCAAGGGGTATCTCGTGGGGGAAAGCAGCAGGTCCAGACCGACCCACGTGGACAGCGTGGCTGACAAACGTGGGCCAGACACAGAAGTACAGGAAAGGGGGCAGGACAGCTGCAGCCCAGATGGATCCTCTAAGTGCAGCTGTGTTTGAGGAAAGTCGGGCAGATAAAAACTTCACGGGCGGTGGATCAGGGATCCGGAAGGAAACACCTGTCTACCTTTGCCACAACGGTGCCAAGACTCGCACGCTCCTTGAGGACTCAGTTTTGTGCTTTGTAACTCTTCTCTATTAAAAGAAAGGGACTGACGCTTGGTGTCTTTGGACTCAGAAAAAAAAAATTCAAGATGGATTTACAAGACCTTGTTGTTGCTGTAAAGGGAGGATGTTTGAGATCAACATCTTAAGACAAAATAATTTAAAAAGGACCCCACTAGCCAAGTTATGACGATTTGGCACCAATAAGAAAAGGACCATCAGCTAATTGAAATATCTTATTTGTAAAAAGTCATGACCATTAAGAAGTTCAGATGAGGCAAACAAGATGAGCTTTAAAAAGGCACAAGAGAACTTCAGTCACGTTTCAGGACATGCTGTCCGAGGACCCATCTGTGACTGCTGCGTGAAAATTTATTCCAGCTTATTCCAGGCTCTGAGCCAACAAGCACGGTGGTTACACAGACCGACCTAAAGGCCTAAAGATTAAACTAAAAGGCTTAGAGCCACGTAATATGACAGGACTCTGGGCTATACAACCCAGTCAGAGGAAAACTCAAATACTTCATTTTAAGGAAGGACACTGACTTACAAGAAACTGAAATTTGGTGTTTGGCTGAGGCCTTGTAAAATCCCAGCGAAGGGGGAACTGAAGTTCCGACCTCCCTGCCTCCAAGAATGTGCTTGGCCGACAGTGAGCGCAGGTGGAGCAGCTGGGATGACAGGAACCAGGCAGCCTGCGTGGGGAGGAGATGGCCCCTTAAGGTTAATTTAACCCCAGGGAGCCATTAAAATAAGCATTATTGTCACTTTAGGAGATATAAAAAGATTAAAAAAAAATTAGACCCACGGTGTTAATACTTTTGTGCTGGACTTAAGTACAGGTGTAGAAATAAGTTTTGTAACCATTATACTGCTCTGTGTATTTCTAAACATATTTGATAGTCTTAGGTGATACTAGTTTACTAGATTTGTAAATCTTGATTTATTAGGTTTACAGGAGTTTACATGTTTACTGATGTTTGGTTGTGAAATTTCTAAGTTTGCTTTAAAAAAAGTGTTTAGAGCATTAAAAAATCTGATATATTAAAATACGTAACCAATGCTTAAATATTTAAGCAAAAAGAACTTATTTGCTGCTTTGAGGAAAAACTATTTTTTTCAGACTGACAAACAGCGAATTGACCACTGACGAGAGCACGTTATTTAGCAAGGATTGTTATTCCCTGTCTATGAAAAAATTCCTTTGAGAATGAAAATCTCTGTGCTCACCAGCAGGGCCACAGTATGTGGGAGGGGAAGAGGGAGCTGGTGGGTGATTCCTTATATCTGAAAATTACTGAAAGGGCTTGACTGACGTGACATTTGGGGGAAACTTGCCATGGGTACATAGAAAACTAAAGAACTGGGGAGCAGTGGGAGAGGTAGTATTTACATACAGAAAAGCAGTGTTATGTGAAGGAAAGGTACCTCGTAGGTACAGTGCCCGGCTCAGCTCTGAACACTCCTTGTTACCACAGAGCAAACGGTGGCTGGAGGCCAGGACAGCAGTGGAGGAGGCCCTGTGGTTCTGAGACACCTCTTCCAGCAACATCTGTCTTTTAAACTAAGTGCATGTGTATTAATTTCATAAAAAGAACGACCCCCCAAATAATACAGGCATGCTGTAAAAAAATGTGAAAATGCAGAAAAACATAAAAAACATAAAAGTTGCCCACAACCCAGAAACATCTGGTGTACACATTTCCTTCCATTCTGTGTAAATTATGCTCTCGTGTGCTTTTCCTCCTAACTCACATAGATACGATTTTAAAACTGTATTTATAGCTTGACATCTTTTTTCACTTAATTTTGTATATTCCTGTGACATTAGGATGACTTTTTATAATTTTTTTACCTCCATTTAATATTCCATCATGAATGTGACATAAATGTGGCCTCTTTCGGGTATTTTAAAACCTTTTTCTGAAGCAACTTAATAGTTGGTTTTGTGCATAATATTTCTATCAGTACCCGTGAGTTCTACCTCTAACGAAATTCCTAGAAGTGGAATTTTTGGCTCAAACAGTATGACTTTTCACAGCATTTTCTTTTCCTTTATTTTTATTTTTTACATTATTCTGAACTACAATGGAAATATTTAGAGTATCAATTTATAGCATCATTTGCATAGTACAAGAAGGAATACTTATCTTACTTTGTCAGTATTGGAAATTAATGGTTTTTGAACTTTTGAAAGTTCTTGTTTTAAAAAGACGTCTTTCATTTGCTCTCCACCCACCTGTGTGTGGAGGGGTTGCCGTGTGTCGCAGGGATTAAGAGGTGGATCCCAGAGCCACAGGCCGGGCTTCCAGCCCTCACTCTGCTGCTTGTAGCCCTGCACAGATTTCTGCTGAAGTCAGTTTTTTTTTTTTTTTAAATCAACTCTTTTTGGAGCCCATTTTATTCCATTCTCTTCTCAGTTTTAGGAGTATGTCATCAATCCTGGCTGCTCTGCAGGAACACCACATAGCTTGCTAATTATGCTTATTTTGTTATTTCTGGTAACTTTCCTTCTCACTGTGTTTCACAAGTTGTGTCTGCCTTGGCCTGAAGCAGTGGAACAGTTCACACCGGCCCCGGGGGGCAGGGGCCGCACCACGCTCCCGTCTGGGGAACAAGAGAGCTGCCTCGAATGTCCTGCCCTCAAAGACACAGACGAGGGACGTGTCAGAAGCATCGTTTCCCATTTGATTCCAGGACTTCTACCGAGTGGGCTATTCACTTCTCTCGTGATTAACACATTTTCTACCAGGAGATTGTCCTGAACATCCTGGATCAACCCTAGGGCAGCACTGGTTGCTGGCTTCCTTTTTGCTTAGTGATTTCACGTGGCGCAGACATGACTGTTCCCTCTACAGCCATCAGATGTCATTGTCAGACAAGTTGAGGAAAAGATGCCGTTACCAGCCTCACTGTGCCTTTGAAGACGGCTGAATTTTTGTTTTTCTCTGCGTGAACGCTGACAGTTACTGGATATTAAAGATAGAAGAGAATGCAGGGGAGGGAGATGTTTCTTCCATCCTAGGTTCTCTCTGGCTGGTCTAATAATTAAACTGACGTAAGGCAGACCCACAGGAGAGACACAATCACATTTAATTTCGTGCGTGCGGGAACCCCACAGACATGAGGCGCCAAGAAGCGACCAAAGTTGGCAGCTTTTGTATCTTTTAGATAAAGAAACAACTGGCTGTGGGTTTTGCTTGGGGTAACAGGTCAATGAAGAAGTAACGGGGTTTGTTTATACAGCCTCTTCGGCCTTGAATTTCCGTCTCTGGCCATGAAGCTGTCTCTCTACTCCTGGTACAGGGAGGGCATCTTCACGTGGAGATTTCTTCTCCACTTTCAGAGGGACAAAGGAGGGTTAGAGTGTCCTTACACCAGCTATTTCTCAAGTAACTTTAATTCACAATGCTCAGTATGCTAAAGTGGTGTATTTTGGGCTGGCCTTCCTTGCAACCCGCCCGGAGCACAGATTATCTGGCACATCCCCGTCCTCACGCAGGGAGCAGAAATCGAGTGACTGACTCGGGGTCCCTGAGCTGGGACTGTCCCCTGGCCTCCCAACTCTTCCTGAGTCTCCTGCTGCTTCCCAGCGCAGGATTTAAGACCAAAGCTGTTCTCCAGTGAAGGACTACTCATCTGTCAGCTGTAATTCCTTTGATACAAATAAACACAACTGCACTGATTTCTCCACAATCCCTTTGGATACTGTGGGCTGCCCAGTCTACTGCTTTCCTGCTGGGAGAGGCGGGCAGGTGTGCCTTTCAAGGTCAGCGACAGGAAGGTTAGAGCCTGCAGCAGATGCTTTCCAAGTTACCAGAGACAGAGTGCTTTATTAATGGCCTCTCTTAGGTTGGCATTTCCATTTGAGTTGATACTCCTTCAACATTTGAGGGGAAAATTGTGTGGATGGTCAAACAGAAGCGCAGATGGGCGGGGAGGGGACATGTGGTGACCTTGCAGGAGACCCAATGTGCACAGGGCCTACACTTCTGTCCTTCCTCAGTTCACTGAGGCCCGTGGGGCCACGGCCTCTCCCAGTGGACTGGCCATCTTGATCTCCCTGTCCCCAACATGACTATTCAGTTTTGTTTACTTAATATTAGAAACCCACAAAATAATTCAGAGGCTTCCCCCCCCCCACCAAAAATGAGTTTTGTGTGTGTACCTATTTGCTCATTGAAGCAAAGCATCCATGGTAACTCTTAATAGCTGAGTGAGATGAGGTCGACATGTAGCCTAACTTTACACGACACTGATTTTAAACCCATCATTTCAGACTCGCCATCATGGATGCTCTGTCAGAAGCAAATGGCACCTTTGCCTTGACCCTTTTGAAAAAGCTGGGTGAAGACAACTTGAAAAATGTGTTTTTCTCGCCCATAAGCCTCTCCTCTGCCCTGGCCATGGTCTTCATGGGGGCAGAGGGAAACACGGCGGCCCAGATGTCCCAGGTACGTGCCTGAAGCCAGTTCTGGATAACAGTAAATGCTGTCAATTTGTCAGCTGAGCTGGTTTCAAATCCCAAAGAGCTTGCTCTTGACAGACAGCTTCCCCAGGGCCCACCACATGGTATCTCTTTGGCAGTGGGGCCTGGGCTTCCTGACAGCTCAGTACCTGGCTTCCAGGAGGACAAGCTCGAATGTGCAAGTGCTCATCCAGCCTCTGTTCTGTTCTCTGTCATACTTACTAAGGCCCCGCTGGCCAAGGCTAGTTCCTCGGCCAAGCCCAGAGCCAGCCCGAGAGGGGCCGCAGGGGTGTGAAGGCCTGGCTCACAGGGCCAGGATGGTGGCTGTAGCCTGCCCTCTGGCCCCTGAGGATTCAGGCGAGGCCCGCTCACCCCTCCCAAGGCCCCAGGGCCTCCCTTCCTGGGGCCGGCCCAGGCTCCACATCTAGAAGAGCAGGGCTATTGAGGCTCCTGGGTGCAGAGCTTTGTGAACCAGAGACAATATCTGCTGCCCAACCCCCAACACAGGCAGCGAGACAGGGAGGGGTCTCCCAGCGGTGGTGGAGGGTTCTTAGTGCTGGTCTGACAAAGTCAGACCGAGTAACCCAAACAGCAGCAGTTTACTTCCTCACAGGCCTGGATGCTGGGTGTCCAAGGTCCAGGTTGCTTCTTCTAAACCACGTGGGGTTCTATTTATCAACTGAAATTCTGCTTCTTTGGACAAGCACATGCACAAGCCTGCTGGAGGCAGGGCTCTGTTGGGCTGGGGAACAGTGTCCTGAAGACGCTCGGCGCTTGTGTGGCCAAGAGGGTCTGCGGGCACGGCCTTAATCTCCAGGGTCTAACAAAGTGGATCCTAATCCTGCCCCAAGGCCTGTGCCTTGGGCTTGACCTCTGCTCTGAGGCTGTCACTTACTTTCAGAGTCACTGGCCAGCTGGAGAGGCTGGGAGTGAGAAACATTTTCATTTTCTACCCAGCCAGTCCTGGGTTGGAAGTATTTCCTTTAAATTCTGCTGGAAAACAAAACAGGTCCCACTTCAGCTCATCTTTCTCTTCCCACACTCTCCGGGGTGGCTGAAGACACCACGTCCTTTCTGGGCGCCTCCTTGGCTGGATACACGAGTTCCCAGGGGGAGGAGGTCCAGCCTTTCCGCCGTGGCAGGTGGCGCCCCTCCAGTTCTTCTGCGCAAGCCCCCTTCCTCCAGCTGCCAGCAACGGCTTCTTCACTGTCCTTCCAGCCTCAGCAGCTGCCGGGTCCAGAGCCAGCGTCCATATTTTAGCGTCATGTTAGGGCAGAACCACGCCTGGATCTTCCGTGGCTGCAAAACAAACGGCCCCACAGTTCAGTAGCTGGAAATGACAATGCTGATGGTTTCTCGGACTATGGGGAAGGGCCCTGGTGGGGGCTGGGGCTCCGTCCTCCCACAAGGACCTCTCCTCATGTGCTGCCAGCTCTCCAGGGGTGTCCCCCAACCCCCCAGCAGGATGGCCTGGACACCTTACACCATGAGGGCTGGGGGACAAGACAGCAAACCTGGAGCTGCTAGGTCTTTTCAGGCCCGGGCCTGGAACAGTGTCATTTCTCCTGTGTTCCCTTGGTCAGAGCACATCCCAGGGCCAGCCCAGATCCAAGGACAAAGCCTGAGTTTGCAGAGACGGTATGCCTTGTCTGTAGACAGACCACAAGGAGTGGGCACACGGAACTGGGTTTGCAAAGGGTCATTTCTGCTCCTGCCAGTGCTGCTCTGGCTTCCAATGGGAGATGTTACAGGGAGGGTGGCTGGGTGGCTTCCGACAGACGTTTTGTCTTTAATTGGGTGAATCTTCTTTTAAGCTGCAGTGAAGGACCTTTTAGGCTGAGTCTGGTGTGGTGTCCATTTCCTGAAGTCAAGGCATACTGAGGTTGTGCGTTTTCATCTGTTTTTGATTTCAGGCACTTTCTCTAAGCAAAAGCAGTGGTGGAGGTGGAGATGTCCACCAGGGTTTCCAGAACCTTCTCACCGAAGTTAACAGAACCGGCACTCAGTACTTGCTCAGAACCGCCAACAGGCTCTTCGGAGAAAAGTCTTATGATTTCCTCTCAGTAAGTCACACGTGCTGTTTTAACTAAGAAAGCTGAGAACAAGGCCGTGGGGACAGAGGGGCCTTGTGGTATAGCAGAGAGCTTGTGAGCCAAGCTCACACAGGTGGGGTGCACCCTGGGCTCCACTCCCTAACCTCATGCAATTCCTGTAACTGTTTCAGGTTCATCCCCTGTAAAAGGAGCCTTATAATAATGTTGTCCAGGTGTTTCTGATGCTTAAATACAGAAACTATAAAAGAACTAACATGGAGCACAGCACAGTTCGCGATGAGCTGGCCAAAATGCAAAAGTGATCAAATGAGTATTTCTGATCACTGTTTTTCACATATTGATAGTTTTTTGTGCATTGTGAGACTTGTTCACTTTTTACACATGTAAATATTTTGATTGTATTTTCCAATGCAGAATTTTTTAAAGTTTTTGTCTAATTACGCTGGTTCTATTTATTTACAGTGCTTTCATGATTTTTTATTTTTCAAAAATTACTCAATCTGAGTTTATTCTTAATATATAAGGATGCAAATAAAGCAGACAAAGCAAGAGTCCTCCCAAACTCCTTTCCACACCCCAGCCCCCCCCCCCACTGTAACGGCTTTTGCAGATGTGACAGATTTGACGTGTCTCCCCCTGCACACACAGGAATGCAGGGTTCTCCCGACATAACGTCCTCCCCCCATACTTAGCGTTCTGTAGTTTGTTTCTGCTCACCTGATGCTGAGTCTGAGATTCGCTGCACCTCAGTCTGTGAGGGTTGGCCTCATCCTTTTTCACTGGGGTTGATGTTCTCAGGTGTGGATGTTCTGTGACCAGCCAGCCAGCCCCTCGATGGGCAGAGCTCATATCCAACCTGGACCATGCTGCCATTGAATGTGCCTGTGTATGTGTGAGTCCCAGATGGATTTGTAGAAGAGAGGAAGGGAGTGAAGCTTTCAAGTTTTAGTGAATATTGCCAAACTCCCACCCAAAATGCTGCAGCCCTTTACATTCTCTTCAGGGGTATTAGCAGAATGTGCATTCCAGCCCACCATGGCCAGTGTTGCATGTGGTGAACTTTTAACAATTTTGATCATTCATGAGACTGAACAACTTTTTTTGTTTGTTGAACTGTTGCATCTTTTCTGAGAATTGCCTATTTATATATTTTTGTGCAATTTTTCATCTGGGCTCGATCGATGTCTTTTTAATTTATGAGTTTTTTGTACATTTGGGTCAATCTTATTACTTTTTTTCATTATTTTTCACACTTGTCTCAGAATCTAAATTGACTGAAAACAAATGGTGTAAAGTGAATGTAGTCAAGATGAGGTTTAATATTGGTAAGATTTGTACACCAGTTATTTTTTTGTTTTTCTTTTACAAGTTGGTTTACTTATTTTTATCAGTCTTAGCAACATCCTAGGTTATTGTCATCTTTTAATAAAGCCCTTGATATACAGAAAAACAAAACTAATAATAAACACAAATAATTGGCTTATTTTCCTTAATTTTTTTTGGTGGGTATTTTAGGAAAAGCATTGATATTTAAGATGTTATTTTGATATTGGACTGTAAAACAAGGAGATTAGAAATATTTGTCAGTCGTTCCATAGTGATTTAGTATTCCAAGAATCCAATACCAATTGCTGCATATAATTAGGTATTCCTTTAATTTGATTAGTCATTGCTTATTAAAGGATAATTTAAATAGCAGTTGTTTCAAATGTGTTTAAAAGTTGTGGAAATCACCCAAGGGTGTGACGAGTTAGCAATACATGGGTGCCCAGTTTGCTTCCAGACCGTCTTCTCAGAAGCACTGATTCACAAGCCAAGCAGTGAACTGACAAAGCGTGAACCGTGCCAGGTTAGATGACACGATGCCTCTGGGTCAGCCGGTGCAGTGTAGGGGCTCCTGCGAAGGGTCGAGCAGTTCACAGCGTTTATTTGATTTCCAGACTACAGTTTTAGTTAGTTTATAAGCTAAGAAGAAAAGTAGCTGAAAACTGAGAAATTGGATTTTTGGTTTATTCTTTGTATTGATTTGTATGTTACACATGTAAATCATAAAATTATTGATGTTCTGATTTGGCACTATGTGCAAGTAAACTGTTGATTATCTTTGTAGCCACGTGATTATGTTGCTCTGTCTCTCCTAGTCTTTCAAAGATTCCTGCCGCAAATTCTACCAGGCGGAGATGGAGGAGCTGGACTTCAGCAATGCTACAGAGGAGTCCAGAACACACATAAACACCTGGGTAGCCCAGAAGACAGAAGGTGAGAATATGTCGTTATTTCTGTTTTCATACTATTTTAGTCTTATCACCAGTTCCTTCACAAGACCATCAAATGTAAACATGGAAATTTTTTTTTTCTCTAAATAACTGTAAACTTTTGAAGTCCACTTCTGAAGAGCTGTCAGCGTGTGGTTACTTCCTCTGCCTTTTCCCTGTCCACATCAATACTGGTGCATCTCTTCCGGGACAGCCCATGTTTTAACTGCTGCTGTTCTTACATTACTATAGTCTTTCTTTTCATAAAAAGGGCAAAGAAAAATTTGCATACAGGTCTCAGCTGCCTGCCTGTTGGCACTGCTGGTGCTCTGTGGGCGCCAAGCATCACTGCAGGACACCTGGTTAAGCTCTCATCCACCTATGGTTAACTTAAGTGTTCACACTCGCTACAGTCTCTCTCCTTCGGGATAATCCCCCTACGTGGTAAACACCAAACATTCTTTTCTCTCTTGCTGTGAGTTATCCTACTCTTATTACTTTGTTCATTTTATGTGTTTTATTCAACTGATGGTATTTTTCTGACCAGAGCATTTAAAGTTTTTGTTGCTGCCTTTAAGGACCAGTCTCCCTGTACATGGTTATGTTTGAGGGACAGTGAGCGCCTTCCTCTGGGCACCTGACAGCTCACGGAGATGGCCCAAGAGCACTGTCCCAAACACATCCATCAGGAAACCCTTTTAGCTAACTGGTTCTTTAATTCTCCTTTTCAGGGAAAATTACAGACTTGCTGTCTCCAAATTCAGTTGACCCCATGACTAAGCTTGTTCTTGTGAATGCCATCTACTTCAAAGGAAACTGGGATAATCAGTTTGACAAAGAGCACACCCAGGAGAGGCCGTTTAAAGTCAGCAAGGTGAATGTTTTGCAGTAACAGAGGAGGTTCTCGGAAACAGTTTCTGTGTTCACACTGGTTTAACAAACGTGCAAGACTCCCTACCTCAAGTGACTGCTTCAGGTGGCTTCAGGCAGCCCAGCATCCGTACTCCCCAGCCAGCCCGGGGCCTCCCTCTCTTCCTGCCCCTCCTCCTCAGTGTCATCGGAGGTGGCTGCATAAGCCCTCTTCGGCTGCTGGGCATTGTCTGTATGGCCAGTCCCCTGGCACAGCTCTCAGGCTGAGGGTCCTTGGCTTCCCAGAACTTTTGAGATCAAGTTCAAACTCCCAACTTTGGCACGTGAAGCTCTTGGTGGACCCAGGTCCTACCTGTTTCTCCATCCTCATTCCGTCAACACCTGTGTGCTCCTCTCTCTCCAGCAGTCCCCCATCCTGGTTTCGGTACCCATCTTCTAAGCTATCACAGAACCCTGCTCTCCTCACTGTAGCGCTGATTCCCCGGATCCCTCTGACCCCTGTGAAAATGCAGGAGCAGGGAGGTTGCTTAGGAGTCATGATGACCTGGGCTGGGCTGATGGCAGTGAAGGGGGAAGCACAGGTCTGATTTTTGTTTTACTTCAAAAATAGAGACAATATGGTTTCTAGTGAGTCAGATGTGGGGTGTGAAGGAGGCTTTTTGACCCTGCTGTGAGTGGCGTAACCATCAGCTGAGATGGGGAAAATTATAGATGGAGTAGACGTGGAGGGGAATGCTAGGGGCCAGTATGAGAGGTGACCTTGGGGGTTTATGTCCAAATGCAGGTGTCATGTAGGCACTGAAATTCATGCATCTGGAGTACAGGGGAGAGATCCCAGCCAGAAAGATAAATTTGGAAACTATTTAAAGTCACAAGACTGAATGAAATCTCCAAGAGAAGAGCAGCAAAAAGCCTGAGCCCTGGGTCCCCTAGAGCTTGGAGGCTGAAGTGGTGAAGATGAGCTGGCAGAGGAGGGGACTGGTGTGGTGTCTGGAAGCCAAGAAAACACCTCTGGGGGTCCAGAGTGGCCAGCTCCGATGAGTCATCAAAGGTGTCCACTGGGTCTTGTTCAACTTGATGTTCACCCATTTCCTTCACAGAACGTGGAGAAGCCTGTGCAGATGATGTTTAAGAAATCTACATTCAAAATGACCTACGTAGGGGAAATATTCACCCAAATTCTGGTGCTTCCCTATGTTGGTAAAGAGCTGAATATGATCATCATGCTACCAAATGAAAACACGGATTTGGAAACGGTAACTTGGTGGCAACTGCGCTGTGGGGCAAGGGGACCACGTGTGAACCTCTGCCCAGCAGGCTCCCCACTTCCCAGCAAGCTCTGTCTGAAGCTGGCGGCCCCCCCTCACTGCCCTCTCCTATCACCCAGCATAGTGTGCACATCACAGCAGATGGCCCTGCGGGGCCGCACTGTCCTGGATCCTAAAATCTTCCCCTCTCCTCTTCTAGGTGGAAAAAGAACTTACGTATGAGAAATTCATAGAGTGGACGAGGCCGGACATGATGGACGAGGAGGAGGTGGAGGTGTTCCTCCCCAGATTTAAGCTGGAGGAGAATTACGACATGGAGGGTGTCCTTCGCACTCTGGGCATGACTGACGCCTTCGAGGAAGCCAGCGCAGACTTCTCCGGGATGTCGTCCCGGAGAGACCTGCACCTGTCCAAGGTTGTGCACAAGTCCTTTGTGGAGGTCAACGAGGAGGGCACAGAGGCGGCAGCCGCCACAGCTGCCATCATGTTGATGCGCTGCATCAGAATCACTCCCAGGTTCTGTGCTGACCACCCTTTCCTCTTCTTCATCCAGCACAGCAAAACTAGCGGGCTTCTGTTCTGTGGCCGGTTTTGCTCCCCGTAAGGAAGCAGTGGGGCTGCATGCACCCCTCTGTCTCCTGCAGACCCACTTCCCTGACACTCCACGATATGCCTGCAACCCAAAGTGGCCTTCGGTGACAGTCCAAAAATAAAGTGCCTGATGGTGAAATCCCGTGTTGAGAGTACCCGTGTGTTTGTGTGCTCACATGTCCTGTGTTTTCTGGGACCTGAAACTGCCATTCTGGAGGGTCAGTGGTCACACCAGCAGGGGCAGTGCTGGCTGTTCAGCAAATCCCCCTGCTCTGAGGGTCATCCCTCTGCCCTCACCGTGCCAGGCACCAGGGGTAAGTGGCCCTGTTTGTTAGAGGACAGAGAAGCAGCAGCTACGTGCAGTTGGGGGGAGCAGGCCTCAGAGACCCTCAGCAGGAGCTCTATTCCAAAATGTGTTGCGAGCTCTCCAGAAGCCAGCAGAGGGGCGGGGAGAGCCCAGACCTACGACAAGCCAGTCCCATTGCTCACTCTGCACTGGGGGGATCTGTGGTCACAGACCTGTTCAAATGCACAACCGTCCACATTCTCTGAAAATGTTTAATTGCTCCCAGTGGCCAGAGATGCAGCAGTCAGTTCACAATAATGGAGTTTAAGACAACTTTATGAGTATATGCCAGGTAACTTTCTAATTTACCACAAGTACTGAGAAAAGGTGGTTAAGGTTTCTGTGGCCACTTGTGTTACCTGCTGGAAAGATGATCCCCGCTCACTGATGCTGAGGGTCACGTGGGAGAGCAGTGCTGTGTTCCAGAACAGCCACACAGAGCTCCCCCACTGACCTACTTCCACTCACCAGGGGCTGGGTTCTCTCTAACCTTGTGACGCGATTCATATCTTCATTCTGTTGTTGGTCCTATTTCCCTGTGGTGCCCAAGCCAGCAATTCAGCCATGAGGAGGGACTGGGATTGAGGAAACGTCGTCATTATGAGAGGGATGAGAATAGGGAGGCGGTGTTGTCTCTGCCGTCCTCTCTCCTACCCCTCCTTCCCCGCACAGCTCTGCATACTGCAGGGTGTAGCACAATGGTCTAACCACGAAGGTGGCGAGGTGTGTGTCCACAGGACCACGGTCGCAGAGGGGTCCAGGCATGGGATTTGTGGAGGCCCAGGCAGTGGCCAGACACCAGAGCCTGGGTGGAAGGCGGGGGTTGCTCGTACACATGATGACCCTGATCTCAGTCAGTGACTGGTGGGAAGGATGGGGCCGGGGCCCCAGGACTTGCCCAGCATATCCCTGCTAGGAGGGGATGGGGACCAGGGGTGGGGGTTGGGGGGAAAGGGACGTCCCAGAGGGGCAGGCACAGGAGCTGGGATTTGGATGCACCTGCAGAGTCTGGGGTCTGGGCCTAGCTGGGCTCCTTTCCTCGCTGGGGCTTCACTGTTTCTAAAGGCCTGTCCACAGTGACAGGACCCAGGATCAGGCTGTCAGGACCATCTTGAACAGTGATCCAAAATCCCTTTGGGTTCCAGGTGAGTTGAAAAGCTGCAAGAAATCTAAACTTCTTGTGGAATCTTCATACTGTTTTCCATGGTGGCTGCACCAACTTATATTCCCACCAACAGTGCACAATGATTCCCTTTTCTCTACACCCTTGTCAATATTTGTTATTTCTTGTCTTTCTGATAATAGCCATTCTAAAAGTGTGAGGTGCTCTCTCATTGTGGTTTTGATTTGCATCTCCCTGATGATGAGTGATGTTGAGTATCTTTCCATGTACCTGTTGGCTGGTCTGTATGTCTTCTTTGGTAAAATGTCTGTTCAAATCCTCTGCCCACTTAAAAATCTGATTGTTTGGATTTTTTTGCTTTTGAATTGTATGAGTCCTTCATATATTTCAGATGTTAACCCATAATCCAACAGATGATTTTCAAATATTCTCTTCCATTCCATAGGTTGCCTCTTCATTTTGTTGACTGTTTCCTTTGCTGTATGGAAGCTTTTTGGTTTGAAGCTGTCCCTCTTGTTTGTCCTTTCACCGTTGTATATTCTTTGTTGAAAGGGAACCTTGTATGTGTGGGTTTATTTCTGGGGTCTCTATTCTGTTCCATTGACCCATATACATCTGTTTCTACGCCAATATCATACAGTTTTGATTATTATAGCTTTGTAATAGCTTGAAATCATTAAGTACAATGACTCTAGCTCTGTTCTTTTTTCAAGACTACTTTGGCTATCCAGTGTTTTTTGTTACTAATGTCTTTTCCCATGGATCTTATTTAAAATTTTTAATAAAATTCCATGTACAATTTTTCATGCATCATGATAATAAATTTGAAATTACTGTTGTCATCAGTTGACTCTTGTCTGTGGATCAGCACTCGGCCTCATAGGCACATGACCTGTGCAGGCACACCAGGCCCCTTGCAGAAGGGCCTACACTCGTTTAATACTCTGCCATCATCATCTTGAAATTCTTAATAATTTTTTAACAGAGGGCCCTGCATTTCCATTTTGCCCTGGACCTTGCAAATTTTGTAGCCAGTTTTGCTGTATACTACAGCATTTTTTTGAAAAAATATTCTTTTTTTCAGGTGCTGAGGACCAAAAATTCTGAGAAATGAAAGATCTTCTCATTCCGATTTTTTTATTACAATTTATAAGTATTTTGGTCAGACTATCTATAAGTATTTTGGTCAGAATATCTCCATAGTTAGCCTTTTTGCCTACATACACGTGTTTCCTATCCAAACACTTTTACCAGATATAATTTATCAAACTATCTATGTAATTCTTTTGACGTTTTCACCAAATTTACATGCTTTAAAATCTTTGACCTCAGTTTCACTGCATTCTAATATAGACTATAAATTTATGCAGTTAAATATAGGAACTTTATCTAAAGATTCTTACCACACATCAAAATATTCCAAAATTCAATTTTAGAATTTCAGAATTAAGTCATGTATTCCACTCACATTATTTGTTTAACTTTCCCTTGTTTTTGTACACAGAACTGACTATCTTTCTGTTTACAAATTTTGCTTTTGATGATTTCAAAACTACCAAAATTCAACTACGAGTGCTCCACTCTTTGAATATCTTGATTAAATATTTCTAATTGACTTTGAACAAAATGCACCTGAAAGTCTGAGCACTCAGTTCAAAGAAGGTTAATATCATTGAAGAACAGCTAGCCTGATTTAAAATTGTTCTTCAAAGGAGCACATGTAACTTCATTCCATTTGCTGATAGGCAGCACAGAGCATGTACAGACATGTTGACGTATTTTTTGTATTCGTTAACAGATTCCTCACAAATATTTTGTAGTTGTGATTATATAAAGAAAATTTGTAAATTTGGACAGTTATAGATTCTGTTTTGTTTGGAAGAATACTGCAACTTGATCAATGCAGCCTGAATTGTGGGTATATCATAACCAACTGTAAGGTCATTTCTTCTCCAAAGGTGCATAATTTGGTAAGAATACTGTTTTTACACAGGGCTGTGTTCTACTGAAATTGGAATCATACTGTCAGTACAAAAATCTTCACTGATACACACTTTAATTAAATTTATGACCAAATTTCATTCACAAAGTATTGCGTATTTCACCTCTGGGAGAGAGAACTTCTGAAAGTTTAACTTTGATTCTAACCATGAATTACATGAAAAAAATAAAATGTTTTTTTATTTGAACACTGGGATGAAACTGGCTTTAGCAAAATACAAGCTTTTTCTTCTGTTAATGGAGCCAATACTTTCACATACAGCTTTACTTTTTTGAAAACGGCAGGAACTAGTTTAGAAACAGTCATCTGATGAAAAGTCGGCTTCAGGGAGTTGCGTATAAGTGAGCCCCGTGCAGGTGCACTTGTTAGATTGTTCTCTGGATAAAATTTTAAATTAACTGCTAATTTTTGACAGAGATGCTGGTCTTTCCTTATAGACTAGCATCTTCTAGTCCGCATATGGTTAAAGATAACACTGTGCTACCTATGGTGGGTGGTCAACCACATTTCACACACAACACACACCCTATTTCTTGAGATGTGAAGATTCAGTACTTACTTTTTGACCTGTTTGCTGAAAGGATTTATTGCAAAATGACAAAGTATAACCAAACAATAAAATAAATGTCTGTAAATCGTCACTCTACAATGAATAAAACCGGTTCCCAGAGAGTTGAGAATTTTTTTCCCCTGTAGTACTCTGTAACGGGATTAGAGTGGATCATCCTATTTCCCTGTACATATTTCACATTTGCCTAAATTCTAATCTTCCAGTTTCCAACTGACCCTGACTTACGACGGCACAACCGAGTGGCCCCTACAAGGCAGGAGCAGCCGCCCCATGGCTTCCCGCCCGCCTCGCCCACCTCCGGGGTCAACAGCAGTGCCCTCCGGCGTCAGTCAGGTTTGGTAAGGACAGCGACCAGCCCTGAGAGCCAGGACGTGAGAGCAGAGAAGGCCCAGGTAATGGGGACGCCAGGAGATGGAACGAGGATAAAACCTCCGGGGAGGCCCGGGTGTGAGTCCCGGGCAGGAGCGCGGCGGTGACCCACCTCTTCCGGGAGCCCCGCCACCCGGAGCCCCGGGCGGGAGCTGGCAGCGGCGGAGCGGGAAACACCCGCGCGGCCGGGCCCTCCTCCCCGCGCCTGGGAGGTGAACCTGGGGGCGGCCCTACGGACCGGGGCCCCCCGGCTGCCCCTGGGCCAGCGCGGAACACCCGCGGCCCCTCCTGCCTTCAGCTCTCACTCGAGGTGATGTAAGAAAACGCCTCCTTTCCAGCGGAAACGAGGACAGAGAGGAGAGCCCCCGCCGCACACCTCACACCCCCAGCTGCGCTGCTCCCTCGGGCCTGGCGCCCACCAGCCGCACCTGCCGGCCGGCGGCGTCCCACAAGCCGGGCCCGCGCCCTCCGCGCCGGGGGCCGAGGAGCAGGACACAAGGGCCCGTCACGGGCAAAGCCTGACAACAACTCCCGGGAAGTAAAAGCAGAATGGGGGTGAGAAGGCAGGGTCTAACCTTCCTTTCCCTTCGTGCTCGGTCACGGCGCTGCCGGGCCCTTCAGCCCAGGCTCCTGGTGCTGCGAAATGGCGGCGCCCATGCCTCAGCTCCGTGCGCAGAAGCCCGGCCCCCAGCACGGCGGGATTCAAGATGGCGGCGGCGGGCCGTGCGCAGGGAGGCTGCACCTCCAGGGAAACCGGAGCCTGAGCGGCGCAGCCACGCCCACCCATGAGAACCCCGGCCCCTCCCCGAGCCTATAAAGCTGCCCGGCCCTGCCGGGCTATAGCCAGTGCTCTCATCCCTCACCTCAGGTGGTTGCTTTCCTTTGCTTCCGAACGGAACTCGGAACTCTGTCTCACTCTACTGGCTGGAGCCACACTAGGCAGGTGGACCCTCTTGGGGACCAACTCTAAAGGGCTGGTAACACTAATTGCCACCCAACCCCTTATAAGTTAACACGTACTTCTAGGTAACACCCTTAAAAGTAACGGAAAGGGTGACAATACGCTAACCAGGCACTAATGGCACTTAGCAGGTGGTGTCATGTCAGAAAACTCACAATTCCTTGAAATACAAAGCCTGGCAAACTAATTAATGTGATGCTTTTGGTAGCTAAAATCTAAAGATTTTAATATAAGCACACTTTGGATCATCTGCATGACTTTCTAGCTGATGCTCCAAATTTCGGGCCCTGTTGGTCCTGAGCGGGATTAATTTAATAGCGGCACGGTGATGGAAAAGGACACTGTAGACCTTGCGTGGCTGATGCACGAGCTCTGTGGCCTGGCCGTCTGCATCCAGGAAGGTTTTTGTGTCAGTTTGAATAGATAGGCGATTTCAGCAAGGTGAATACACGCATTATTCTCACCAAACTCAACAGAATTGGTGGAAAAACTGAGCAGCATTTTCAGGTTATATAGTTCCAGCAAAGCAGCATCACACGTCAGGTGCACGGAGACTCAACGGAGCCTCTTGGCCCGGCTGCTCTCAGGAGGTGGAGACCCCATTCTCTAAGGGTTCACAGCAACCACACCCTAATTCTCATTGACACTTGCTCCTAGTTAAACTCCTCCCTCTCAGAATGTGTGGGGCACGTGGCAGTATCATGAACACAGGTGCAGAAGAGAAAGCCCTGCTCTGCGAAAGAGGCTGTGTGGACTGGCTCTGGTGAGATCCTGCATGACTCCCACCCACCACACCTTCCCTGCAGGCCATGAGGAGCAGAGTCAACTGTCTAGAGGAGTTTCCGCGCTCTCTGTGCCCTCCAAGGATGAAGTCACGATGGCAAATGCATTTTTACCCCATGCTTCGCAAAACACAGAATCCACAGGAACACTGGGGAAAGTGGGAGGTGAGGTTTGCAGAGGAAGGAGCCGTGTTGCTGGAAGATATGGCCAGTCACTGAGCTTAGACGTTTGGAAGCCCCTGGATGGCTAAGGGGGCCTCCTCACCGTGAGTCCCAAGTGCACTCCTTAACAAGGAGTTATTTCCTCATCTGACTAGGAGGCATCCAGGGATCTCAGTCCCCAGGAACTCCGACTGCCTTACCCCACACCCCTCCTGGGCAAGCCGAAGTCCAGGTGGAGGTCCTGAGAGGCCCAGCCTGAGATATCTTTTCTGGGGTCTGAAAGTCCAGAGCCAAAGCATTCTGAAAACCAGCATCAAGGATCAGGAGTTGGAACCAGCAGGTACGCCCAGGTATCAGTTGAAGAGCTGTGAATAATAAGGTACAAGGCCAGAAGACAGAGGATGAGGCTGGGAATGGTGTCTGAGACTCTCAGTCTTGGTCTGGCACCTTCTCTTTGGGTCCCTGTGGCCTCACTGGGGTTGGGGGTGAGGCCTCTGCACCCCTCCTGCATCTGTGCCATGTCAGCCTACCTCATCTCCCGCTCCCCGTGTTTGCCTAACGTCTCGTCCCATTGCTCGAGAGTGCAGACTCCCACGACACACCCATCATAAAGCAGGCAGAGGGATCTTTCTAAAACACAGATACGATCTTGCATCTCCCCACTTAAAGTCCTTGGATCGTGAGAAAAAGAGGAAGCCCAGCATGACTAAAGCCCAGTTAATTTTATGTGTCACCTTGGCCAGGCCATAGTACCCTCATATTTGGTAAAACACCAGTCTAGATGTTGCTGTGAAGGTATTTTTTTTATACGAGATGAACATTTAAATCAGGAGGCTTTGAGTAAGGTGGACTGCTCATCGTCATGGGGGTGTGCCTCATCCAGTCAGTTGAAGACTTTGAGAATGACTCAGGTCCACTGACAAAGAGGGAGCTCCACCCCCAGAGGTCTTTGAACTCAAGCTGCAACATAACTCTTCCCTGGGTCTCCCAGCTCCCCTGCGGGTTCCCAGCCTCCCCTCCCCCTTCCTCTCACTACCTTCAAATCTCAGAAATTCCACAGCATATGGTGACCGTCTTCCTTTGTGCCTCCACTGCACACTAGTAATTCCATCACTCACATGAGACCTCCCAGGATGGGGATATGATGGTTCCTGACGTCTTACGATGGAGCTACAGCCTGTATTTGCAGCATCCCTGGCTGTTGGTGGTTCCAGGTTCAGCTGGGATGTTCCACAGACCTAGAAAGGAATGTGTCGTCTTCCCTGCTCCGAGCTGGCTTCCTCATGTAAACGTCCACATGGCCCACAGCTCAACTTAAGTTAACATTTACCTGCTAGCTCAGCATAATCCTTGACACCTCCTGCACCTGAGCCCTATGTGATCAGCCACCTGGCCTGGCAACCCCATCTTCCACTTGTCCACTTAAAGAAAAACATACAACATAAGAGTTGTGAGTTTAGCTTTATTCAGGAAAATTTCTGAGGACTGTATCCTGGGAGATGGCCTCTCAGTAGCTCCCAGGGAACTTTTCTGAAGAGGTAGGGGAGGAGATGGTTTGTAAATGATTTTTTGGCTGGGGAATGCATGCAGTCAAGCATATATCTTGGTAAAAGATTACTGCTAGTGGAAGGAAAGAAATAATAAAGATCAGAGAGGAAATAAAATAGAGATTAAAAATAGAAAAAATTAGTCAATAAAACCAAGAGCTGGCGTTTTGGAAGAGTAAGCAAAACTTCTGGCCAGGGAAACCAAGAAGAAAAGAGAAAGGACCCAAATAAACAAAATATGAAATGAAAGAGGAGAGAGAACAACCAATACCACAGACATACAACAAAACCATAGGGGTTACTATGAACAGTCCCATTCCAACAAACTGGACAACCTAGAAGAAATGGACAAGTTTCTAGAGACATACAGTCCCCCAACACTGAATTAAGAAGAAATAGGTAATTTGAACAGATTGATCACTAAAAGTGAAACAGAATCAGTAATTTTAAAAAAGTCCCTGCAAACAAAAGTCCAGGACCCAGATGGGCTTCACTGGGGAATTCTACCAAATGTACAAAGAAGAACTTATACTGATCCTTTTCAAAATCTTCCAAAAGATTGAAGAGAAGGGAACACTCCCAAAGTCATTCTATGAAGCCACCATTGCCCTGATTCCAAAACCAGACAAAGACACTACCAAAAAGAAAAATTACAGGCCAATATCTTTGATGAACAGAGATGCAAAAAATCTCAAAATATTAGCAAACTGAATCCAACAACACATAAAAAAGATAACACACTGTGATCAAGTTGGATTCATCCCAGGGACACACGGATGGTTCCACATACACAAGTCAATCAATGTGATACACCACATCAACAAGAGAAAGGACAAAAATCACATGACCATCTCAATAGATGCATAAAAAGCATCTGATAAAATTCAGCATTTTATTCAACTCTTACCAAAGTGGGTACAGAGGGAACATATCTCAACATAATAAAAGCTATTTATGACAAACCCACAGCCAATATAATACTCAGCGATGAAAAGTTGAAAGCTTTCCCGCTAAAATCTGGAACAAGGCAATGATGTCCACTTTCACCACTTCTTTTCAACATGGTATGGGAAGTCCTGGCCACAGCGGTCATACAAGAAAAAGAAAGAAAAGGGGTCTAAATTGGAAGAGAAGAGGTGAAATTGTCACTATATGCAGGTGACATGATACTACCAGAGCTGAAAAATGAATTCAGCAAGGTAGCAGGATACAAGATTAACATACAGAAATCTGTTGCATTTCTTTACAGTAAATGAAATATCAGAAAACAAAAGTAAAAAAAAAATCCCTTTTAAATCGCATCAAGGAAAAGAAGATACTTAAGAATAAACCTAAGGAAGTGAAAGACTTACATGCTGAGAACTATAGAACATTGATTAAATAAATTAAAGATGATTTGAAGAAATGGAAAGATATCCCATGCTCTTGTATTAGAATTAACATTGTTAAAATGGCCATTCTACCCAAAACAATCTACAGATTTTATAAGATCCCTATCAAATTACCCATAACATTTTCCAGAGAACTAGAACAAATAATTCTTAAATTTATATGGAATCACAAAGACCCAGAATTGCCAAAGCAATACCGATGAGAAAGAACAAAGCTGAAGGCATAACCCTCCTAGACTTCAGACAATACTACAGAGCTGCAGTAATCAAAACAGCGTGATATTGGCACACAAACAGACATATAGATCAATGGAACAGAATAGAGAGCCTAGAAATAAACCCACAAACCTACAGTCAATTAATCTCCAACAAAGGAGACAAGAACATAAAATGGAGAAAAGACAGTCTCTTCAGCAAGTGGTGCTGGGAAAACTGGACAGCAGCATGTCAATCAATGAAGTTAGTATACTCCCTCCACCATGCACAAAAATAAACTCAAAATGGCTTAAAGACTTAAACATAAGACAGGGCACCATAAATCTCCTGGAAGAGAACATAAGCAAAACATTCTCTTACATAATTGTAGCAATGTTTTCCTAGGTCAGTCTCCCAAGGCAGTAAAAATAAAAGCAAAAATAAACAAACAGGACCTAATCAAACTTACAAGCTTTTGCGTAGTGAAGGAAACCATAAACAAAATGAAAAGACAACCTATAGACTGGGAGAAAATATTTGCAAATGATGTGACTGACAAGGGCTTAATTTCCAAAATACATAAACAGTTCAAACAACTCAACAACAAAAAAACAAACCCAATCAAAAAATGGATAGAAGACTTAAACATTTCTCCAATGAAGACATACAGATGGTCAATAAGCACATGAAAAAATGCTCAACGTCACTAATTACCAGAGAAATGCAAAACTACAAGGAGGTATCACTTCACACCAGTCAGAATGGCCATCATTAAAAAGTCCACAAACAATAAATACTGGAGAGGATGTGGAGAAAATGGAACCCTCCTACACTGTTGGTGGGAATGTAAATTGGTGCAGTTACTATGGAAAACAGTATGGAGATTCCTTAAAAAAACTAAAAATAGAGTTACCATATGGTCCAGTAATCCCATTCCTGGACATATATATCTGGAGAGAACTCTAATTCAAAAAGACACATGCATCCCAGTGTTCATAGCAGCACTATTTACAATAGCCAAGACATAGAAGCACCTAAATGTCCATCGACAGATGACTGGATAAAGAAGTTGTGGTATATATGGTGGAATACTACTCAGCCATGAAAAAGAAACAATGCCCATTTTCAGCAGCATGGATGGACCTAGAGATTATCATACTAAGTGAAGTAAGTCAGACAGAGAAAGGCCAATATCATATGATATCACTTATATGTGGAATCTAAAATATGATACAGCTCAGGGGAGGGTATAGCTCAGTGGTAGAGCACATGCTGAGCACGCACAAGGTCATGGGTTCAATCCCTAGTACCTCGGTTAAATAAAAAATGATAATAAATAAATATTACCTCCCCCCCAAATAAAATAATAAAATAAAATTAAAAAAATTTTAAATATGATATAAATGAACTTATTTACATAACAGACAGAACACAAATTTACAGTTACCAAAGGGGAAGGGGGTGGTGGGGAGGAATAAATTATGAGTTTGGGGTTAGCAGATACAAACTACTATATATAAAGTAGATAAACAACAAGGTCCTACTGTACAGCACAGGGAACTATGGTCAATATCTTGCAATAGCCTATAATGAAAAGGAATATGAAAAAGAATATTGACAACTGAATTACTCTGCTGTCACCAGACGCTAACACAACATTATAAATCTATTATACTTTCAATTTAAAAAAAAGAGAGATTACTAGTCACAAAGAACAAATATCCCAAGTTAATGATTTTAGAGCTTTTCTATGTATGGGGAGATTCAGGAATCTGGGGTCATTAAAATTCTTCCTGAGGTGTGCATCTAACTATGTAGGGGGCCTGTTTTTCCAAAGCATAGAGTTTTTTCTCCGAAGCCCACCTGGTTTTCCCTCCGGAATTCCTCTCAGTGTGCACTGTGGGTCAGCGAGGGCAATGGCTGGGGACTTAACCCTCACCGAGCTGTTCTTGGCTTGCAGGCTTCTCTCCGGCAGGTGTCTCCCGGGCAGCCCACAGTCCCTAGGCCCCAGTGCTGGTCTGCAGAAAGGCCCCCAGCTGCTTCCCATACCAGATGGCAGGCGCATTCTCTTCCTAAAACTCCAACACGCCTCATGTCCAGCTGTATTTAAAACTCTGTGCAGCCTTCCAGACGGCAGACCAAAGGGCCTGCATCCGGCCTCTCAGCATATCTCCCACAGGAAGCCACGCAGATCCCTCCGTTTCGGCCTGGACTTGTTCTTCCTAAAGACAGAGTCAGGCTGACGGCCAGTTTGCTCTCACCCGACTGGCCTCCGCCGGGCTCTGAGCTCCACGTTGGGACCTGTGGCATCTAATTTTCTTTTTCTCCCCCAAAGCACATAAGGAAAGCTCTACCTGTGTGCTCTTTGAATACTCACTGGGGGCAGGGTGTGAGAAGCGGGAGCTCATGGCGTGCGAGGCGGCCGGGGGCTCCCCTGGCCTGGAAAGAAGGGCTTCCTTCTGGGATAGACGTGCCCCGCCTTCTGTGAGCACTTCCAGCAAGTGAGCTGTCCGGGCCTTATGTGCTCACCTGCAAAAGCAAAATGGATTTGATGCCAGTTCAGTTTAATGGCTGGAAGTCACGCATTCCCACAGCACAGGTGTTGACACAGCGGTGCTGTGACCTGCCACCCATCGGTCCTGCTTTGTATTGTATTAAAATGAATTCCTTTTCACGTTTGTTGGGGGAGCTCCATGTTGTTTAAAGTTCCAGCCATTTCTAAAACCTTACAAATGGGACTGAGGGAGAGAGAGCCGTTCTCCTCGAGTCAGTCTCTCTGGGTGGGGTTACCTTCTCCAGCCCCACCCAATGTTGGAGATGTTGCTGGAGATTAGGTTCTTGTCTCTTTGCTGACAGAGTCCAGAGACGAGACACGGAGGTCAAGGAAGTAAAATGAGTATTTATTAAGTGACAGATAGCAGGCTCTCAAAGGGAGCATCAAACACTGGAGATGCCCTGGTTGAAATGGCTGTGCCCAACCCCAGGCGTACCCACCCAGTTCTGCGTTCCTCCCGCTGGGCCCCGAGAGACTCAGCAGGCCCCTCCCAGGGCTGAAAGGAGCCCAGCTGCAAAACTTCACAGCGAAGCACTTTGCAGTCCGCGCAGAAACTGGAAGAAAGGTCAGAGATCTGTCTGTTTATGAAAATGAATCTGTAACAGTAGGATAGATCCTCAAAAAATTAAACACAGAAGTACCATACGGTCCACAGCCCCACTTCCAGGTGTGTCCCCGAAAGAATGAACAGCAGGGTCATGAAGAGAGATTTGCACACTCGTGTTCACAGCAGCATCATTCACAATAGCCAAGAGGTGCAGGCGCCCCACCTGGCCCTCAAAACCCAGTCCAGGCGTCCAGTGGAAACGCACTCGGCCTTAGAAGATGCAAGGAAATTCTGACACATGCCACAGCGTGGATGAACGTCGAGGACATTACGCTGAGTGAAATAAGCCTGTCAGAGAAGGACAAATACTGTAGGATTCCACTTACACGAGCGCCTAGAGGAGCCAAATTCAGAGACAGAAGGTAGAATAGTGGTTTCCCGGGAAAAGGGGAGTTAGTGTTTAATGAGGACAGGGTTTAAGTTTGACAAGATGGGGAGAGTTCTGGAGATGGATGGGAGTGATGGTTGCACAGCAACATGAGTGTGCTTAATGCTACAGTGTCTCAAACTGTATACTTAACAGTCTCATGGTGACCGGGGACAGAGGGTGGGAAGGGATAAACTGTGAGTTTGAGATTTGCAAATGTTAACCACTATATTGAAAATTAGATAATAAAACAAATTTCTTCTGTAGAGCACAGGGAACTGTATTCAATATCTTGTAATAACCTTTAATGAAAAAGACTATGAAAACAAACATGGGGATATGTATGCATGACTGGGACACTGTGCTGTACACAAGAGATCGACACATTGTAACTGACTGTACTTCAATTTAAAAAAACTGTATATTTTAAATGGTTAAGCTGGTTAATTTTGTTATGTGTATTTTACTACAATTTTTTAAAAATTAAAAAAAAGAATCTGTGCAGGATACTCCTTATCTCTGGGTGGAGTTTCCAGTCACTTTTTGTGGCTTATCTTCTCATTTCCCAAACTGGAACATATTTTTCTTACATGACTTTAAAACTATTGAGCTAAAAATATACACGCATCTAAAAAAAGGCTGAAATAATAGAGGAAAAACAGCTTGCAAGGTTATGGTATGTGGGTGATCTGTCTCTTCATTTCCCAAAATGTCCACGATTGTGGCAGCAAGGTGACTTGGGGAAACACAGTTGCATTGATGAAATTCAGTATTTTATCGAGTCGTGGCCCAGTCAAAAATCTCACCCCACTCTTATTAAGTAAGGTTTAATAGAAATAAACATTAGTGCTGCACTTTGATAATTTTCTAAGCTTATAATAACCAAGAGTAAACTGTAATAGCTTTTGATTTAGTAACAAAGCTTCTTTTAGGGTATCTCTTCCTCTTTTCCTGCTCTCCAGGGTACATACGGATGGGTCCTGCTGTTCCTTACCTGGGAGTGCGCCTCACAGAGCCGCCAGGAGAGCCAGGGGCTGACTCTGCATCACAGCCTCTAGAGGGTGTGGCCTCCCCAGGGCTGCCAGTTGGAGCTTCTCATTTGCCGTCCCTGCCAGGGGTTGGGGTGGGTGGGTGGGGGTGGCAAGCCAGCCCAGTTTCAGCCACTTGAGTGGAAAACGGGTGTCTCTTTGGAGTCCCCCTGATTCAACGTAAAGTTTGTCTTTTCCATGGAGCCCCATTTTAGGTTGGACTGTCTCAAACCAGCCCTCCAGATCTGGTGAAATCTGCCCAGCTGATTCCACGTGACATGGGGATGGAAACGAGGTTTTTATTTGCAGAGAACTGCATTCTATATTCGTGGAACATTGTTCATGATTATATTCGAGACACCAAACTGAAGGAGAACCAGCAGCAGTAGGGGATCTTATGAAATGATTTGGGCTCTGGGATCTCACGGCACATTTCGCCCTGACTTCATCAGTGACGTCTCCTCCCGGCCAAAGTGGGATAGTAATTTTGCTGCCCCCAGCATGTAGTTCTGAGGGTTAGAGAGAGATGTGTGGACCACGCTGATTCCATCTGTATGAAATACCCACGACAGGCAAACCCACGGGGACAGAAGATGGACTAGTGGCCGCCAGGGGCTGGGGGGTGGGGAGGGAGCAGAGGATATTGCTATTGGATTCGGTTTTCTTTTTGAGGGGATGGAGCTCTTCTGGTGTTAGTGGTGATGGTTGTATAGCTGTGAATAGACTAAAAACCACTGAATTGTATGTTTTAAGAAGGTGAATATTATGATATGTTAACCATATCTCAATAAAGTTGTTATTTAAAAAAAAGGAGGTACTTAGGGTGCAAAATGTGAGGATGCTCTGGTCCCTAGGGTCACACAGGTGCAGGAGCGTGTGCCCCCTTAGATTTTGTGCCTGAGTTACCTGGCTCGCCTCACCCTAGTTCAGGCCCTCAGGAGAATGCACTAATTTGGGCTCATTTGAAACAGAAAGGGAAATCTGCTGAGGGACAAGGCTTCCGAGAAAGTCTCCCTGCTTCAGAGAGGCAGTCCTTGGGTCTGTTCCCTTCCTCTGGACATCATCAGGTCAACATGTTTCCAGTCGCTGGGGCCTCTGGTTGCCAGCCTGGGATAACACTGACACGTGAAGGATGAGATGGGTCACAGATGACACCCCAAACCTCTGACACCAGCCGGAAGCTGTCCTGTCTCTGGACCCCCACGTCCTGAGCCAGTCTGACCCCGCATCTGTTTCTGTCGCTTTGCTTACATGCCAGCAGCACCGTCCAAGCACCAGCATCTCGGACTCTAGGAGTGAGGACGCCTGGCTTTGTACCTGGGCTCAGGACAGCTCATCAGTGGTGGCACCTCGAACGAACACTTCGTTCTGGCTAAATCTTTCGTCCCTGTAAGACAGCACACCACCATAAAGACCCACGACCTCCCTACCCTAAAACAGTTTTGCCTCTCCACCTTTGTTTGCTTCCCTCAAGTAGAGGAGTCCAGGGCTCCGGGCCCTCTGCCTGTCCGCAGGCGCCCCAGGGGTCACTTCTTCACTGGACGGACAGCCAGCCTGGAGGTCCCCTCGGAGCACGGCGGGCGGTCACTGTGAATCGCCTTCCCTTTCAGAACCTCTTGTGGGAGTCGCCTGCAGCACCTGCCCCGCCCGGCGCCCCCCACACTCCCGCGTCCCGGCGGCCGGGGTCGCGGCGGATCCGTGGGTCTCAGCGGGGCGGGGCGGGGCGGGGCGGGGGCGTGAGTTGGGGGCCCGGCCCGGCCCGGCCCCGCCCCGCCCGCGGTCGGCGCGCGGAAAGTCCCGAGCGCGCGCATCTCACGACCCGCGGCGGCCGGGTCTGCGCCGGGGCAGTCGGGTCCGGGCGGCGGCGCCGAGGAGGCAGGTGGGCGCGGCGCGCAGTGGGGGACCCCTCCGGCAGGGCGCGGGGCGGGCGGGCCGGCCTGTTCACGGGAGCCGCCGGGCGGGGCCGCGCGGGGAGGGGAGCAGAGGCCGCCGGAGGCCGCTGCTTGCGCAGCGAGGAAGGTGAGTGCGTGCGGGAAGCAGGCGTCAGAGGCTCAGAGGTGGCTCGGAGGGGCTGCAGCCGGAGCCGGGCGCCGGGCGGCGCTCAGTCGGTTGAGCCGAGGGCCTCAGAGCCGCCGCTAAGGGCCGCGGGAGAGCTCGGGGCGAGGGGACGGGGCGAGTGGCCTGCGGCTCTCAAGCGGCGGCAGGAAGGGGTGGGGGACGGGGTCCGGGCCAGGTGCGGCACCAGCAGAGGCAGACCCGGTCCAGAGCTTTTAGGGGAAAGAGGCAGCCTTGGTGACGGATGGGGGGGCTGAAGGGCGGGAGAGGACAGCGAGGGCTCTCAGGGCCTGAGGCGAGCACTTGGGTGCCTGAGGGTCTCATTGCTAAGCTATGCTGGGGGCTGATGGCGGGTGCGCCCAGGTTCAGGTGAGCTGTCGGCACCCCCTGCCCAGCAGCGCGTGCGTCTGACCTCCCCTGCTTCGCAGTCCCGGCCTCCCCGTTCTCGCTGGCAGTGCCTGGTCGTCCCTTCTGCTCTCCTGGACCCCGTTCCTCCGGGCCTTTCCCGCGTCCCACGGGCACTGACTTCCCCCGCCTCGTGGGAGGGGGGCGGCGGGGGGACTCCAGTCTGGTGGCTTTTGCTGGGACCAATGAGTGAAGCTTCCAAACGTGTGTTTCTGAGCCAAAAAACAAAACGAAACAAAACACCCTGAAAAACAACATACAGTGTCTGGGCCGGTTTGCAATGTCCGAAGGTCCCCTGAGGTCGGGAGATCAGCGAGCAGCGGCCCTCTGAGCTGGGTGATAGCAGGAGTTGTTGGCCAGCAGGAGCTAAGGGCTGTCCCCAGACTGCGCAGCCACTGTGGGTGAAAGTTGTCTGCCTCGCAGACAACTTTATGCCCGATTCCAGCCTATCCACGTAGTTTAGCAATTTCCAAGTATCAGCTGGTAAACGGGGAGACCATGGTCTGGTGTATAGCTGAAAATCTCACAAGGGCTCTTGGTAAACGTCCGCAAGAACAGACGTGGTGTTGTGGGGACCAGGCAGAGAACCTGCGCGTTTTCATCTGGGGTTTCCTCCCCCTCCTCCTCCCTGACCCTGGCCTCCTCCTCAGATGGGAAATGACTGGACTTCAGAGTTCCCGGGAGCCGTGTGTGTGTGTGTGTGTGTGTGTGTGTGTGTGTGTGTGTGTGTGTGTGTGTGTGTGTGTGTGTGTGTGTGCGCGCGCCCGCGTACGCACATGGGTGCACACGCACCTATGAGCCATCTCTGTTGATTTTCCCAGGGCTCCCAAGCTAGTTTGACCTGTTGCCAGTACCGTGCTTAGCTAATTACCTTGACATTGGACTTGTTTTTTGGATCTTCCTCCAGCTTAAAATATTTTTGAGCTTTCAGATGAAAAAAGTACAGTTCCAAATGGCCATGCATTAGGTCAGCTGCACTGAGGGTTTACTGAGACAGCCTTTCCCTTCACTCTCTGTCTCCAGACCTGGCATCATGGATGCTCTTTCGGAAGCAATTGGCACCTTTGCTCTCCGCCTTTTAAAGATTTTATGTCAAGATGACCCTTCGCACAACGTGTTTTATTCTCCAGTGAGCATCTCCTCTGCCCTGGCCATGGTCTTCCTAGGGGCAGAAGGAGACACAGCTGCCCAGGTGGCCCAGGTAAGCCTGGAGCAGGGACTGCCTTTTCTGCTCTTGTTCTGTCACCCAGCTTCAGCCCTTCTCCAGAGCTGCCTGAAGCAGGGCGGGGTGGATGCCTCATGGGCACACAGGTGCTGTCTCGGGGAGGTGGGGCTGCCCTGGGAAGCAGATGCAGCCGGCAGGGCTGGGGTCTCCTTAGCTGAGATTTTTTTGTGGAAACGTTTCTCCAGTTAATAACTTCGATATAACTATCAAAATTTTGTCCGAGCACTTTATCTTTGTTTAGGAAATGATACCAAAATTGTTTGAAATCCCAGCAGCTAAGATCTATCTCATTTTTAGAGTAAAAGACTTTGTAAGTATAATTATTCATTGGTAAGGAACGGTAGGTTAATATCTATTTCAAGTCATTGGCATACCAACATGCCCTCCGGCTCGGTAAGGGGACAGACAGAAATATGCAGAGAGGGTGAAAAGGCGTGTGCTTCTCACGTGTACAGAGGACGTAGGCGCTAGTTAGATTAGTCTAACAAATATTCAGTCAACATCCAAAATAAGTCTGTCCCTGTCCCCAGGGGATTTTGCAGAGTGGGCAGTAGACACGTGCCCAGGGCAAAACCAGAAGACTGATACCGTGCCCGAGCTCCCACCTGGGCCACGCGGGAGTGTTCGTCATGTGCCTTCCTGTTTCAACATGACTCTCCTGCCCTGAGAACCCGTGTCGGCAGTGGTTACTCATTGTAAGCGTTCCCCAGCTCATGCAGGTGGGAGCGAAGGTTTAGGTGTGGAGGGGTTTCTTCCTGCTTGATGAACTTTGCTGTTTTAGGCCAACGAGCCCCTAATGGAGCTTCATGGAGAGCCCCCAGGTTGTCTGGTTACTTTGTGAGATGTGGCATGGAGCGGTCCTCGCCCTCCCGTGCTCAGCGGGACAGTAACGGGCAACAGGATGCTAAATCCACGTTGCTGCTTGTCACATTAAGGGACGTTCTTTCAGAGGGCTAGGTTGGTCTCTGTTTAAGCTGGCAGACACTCAAAGTGCTGTCTTCCCATTATACTGATGCCAGTTTCTCCTTGAATTTTTAATGCTTTTTAACTACATCTCTCTCTTTATTTCTTTTTGTAAATTTTAGAAGTAAGTCTTCCTCCACTTAAGGCACACTTAGTGCTTTCCTTGGGATGCAAGGTTATAAAACAGCTCCTTTTCTGAACCCTCCTCATCCCTGCCATTCTTTCCTGCTATTCCTCTTTAAACAAGAGAGACCTACCTGGACAGAAAAGCCGAGTCTTTCTCTCACTTCTGTTCTGTTTTCTCTCTCCCCGCCTCCTTCTCTTTCTCTCTGTATCTTCCCCCCAGCCCCACGTGGTGTTACTTCTTTAGTATGTATTGAATCTGCACTTAGAATGAAAGTGATTGTCCTTTTAAAGGAAAATTTTGTGAAGTATTTGAGAAAAGAATTTTGCTCACAAGTTTGTTTGAGACTGAACAGCAACATCGATCATTTCTGAATTATTTATCTCAACAGCTGCTTTCTTTAAACCCAGAGAAAGACATTCATCAGGGTTTCCAGTCACTTCTCGCCGCACTGAACAAGCCAGGCACTCAGTACGTGCTGAGAACGGCCAACGGGCTCTTTGGAGAGGAGACTTGTGAATTTCTCTCTGTAAGTTGAGTCAACAGAACAGCGAAAGTGGTCGTCAAAATACAGAGTCTGAGAGAAAGACCCTAGGGGAGCGAAGCTTATGAATGTTACTTTAAGAACTTCTAATTCTATAACTATTCCTTGAATTATTTAAAATTTGATATTTCCAGAGTTCATTTATCCATTTCTGGTTCTCATGGCTTAGTACATACCTGTGCATAAACAGTGATACCTTAATACCTCGCAGACTAAGATGATCAGTTTTAAGAGCTGTGTGGTCTTTTTAATATAAAGTGTGTGATGTTCAGGATGTTTGGAAGCTTGCTGGCGTTTTGTTGAGGAAACATAGCCTCACTGGCCGCTCTCCCCCCACCCTCCTCAAGACCTTTCAGGAGTCCTGTCTTCGGTTCTACCGGGCCGAGCTGGAGAAGCTCTCCTTCGCCAGCGCCGCAGAGCCATCCAGGAAACAGATAAACGCCTGGGTCTCAAAAAAGACTGAAGGTCAGAACCACGTGTTACCCACCCTTCCTCCCATCCTTCCTCTTCTCTTCCCCATCCCTTCCCCCTCTGACGTCACTAGTCTTTCAGTGGTCAGCGCCAGGTTGGCAGGAGGGGCCTCACGGCACATTTGAACCTCAGTGGGCTCACAGAGGTTCTGTCCAGATGTTGGATTTTCAACAAGAGAGACTTCATTTTGTCCATTGGCCCAGGGCCAGAGTGACTGATACAAACAAAAGAAACTCACAGGCCAGGTTTCCAGCTTAATAACTTACAGTGAAATGTGCTGTCGCTTGGCCTCTGACGTTCACGTGTCGGGTGCGCCCAGCACGTCTGTAGGAAGGAGACTGGCCGTCGGATCCTGCACCTGGGCCTCCTCTTTCCAGAGTCCATGTGGGCCCAGCACCACTGCCTTTGCCCCGGGCGTTACCCGTGCCTGCCCTCCTGCCTCTCTCCTGTCTTCCGCCTCCGGTCCCTTCCCTAGGCGTGCTAGGCCAGCTGCAGGCTTCCCTGGGGCTGACGGATTCTGCAGACAGAAATCAGCCTTTTTTGGAGGGGCGGGGGTTGAGCCTTATTTGCTTCTGTTTCGGAGGGTGGCATGTTCCAGTCTTGGCCCCCGCGATCACTGAGGGTGTGGCATTTGACCCGCGCAGGCCCCTCTGCGCCAGCTTCACTTTGTTCCAGTAGGAACGTTGCTCTTTCTGTGAGTTCACAGGACAGTGAAGAACAAGAGGTTGTCCTTCCTCGAAGACTTAGCGCCGTCTCCCCCATCTGCGTTTACCACTCAGGCCCCTGGAGGCGGCGCGTTAGCAGGGATGCTCTTAGTTCATAGGACAGGGACCACTCGCTCTCCAGGGGAAGAAGGGAGTATCTTTCACTTGTCACCCGACCTTTTCCGGGGGTATCTGGTGCTTTGTCTGGAGGGTCAAATAGTGAAGTCTTTTCTGGAGGCTTCCAGAAGCCCCTCCGAGCACCCACGCTGCCCGTTGCCAGGCTTTCCCCTCGGCCATTCGTCGTGGCTGCCTTTGCTGGGCCCAGGCGCAGGTGTGGAACGTTAGCCCAGGACATAGCTTTGGGGCGTCTGACCACGTGAGATAACCGAGGCCCTTCCAGCCCACCCCTCATTTCCTGCTTGTCTGGTTCCCCAACCTGGAGCAGTGTTTCCCTTGAGTGATGGAGAATTCCATCACGTCATTGACTTTGCATATGTCCCGAAGCGCGGGTGACGGTGAATGCCACCCGTGTGTGTGATTTCTGTATGTAATGACCAAACTCGGCAAATTGGAAAAAAGAACGTTTGGTCCTTGACTCATAACTAAGGGTCTGCCAGTAAGCTCTATCACAAGTGACTCATCATGCTTTTATAAAAATCAGTGGAATATATTCTCTACTTTTCCCAAAAGGTAAAATTCCAGAGTTGTTGCCGTTTAACTCAATTGATGAGCAGACCAGGCTGGTCCTCGTCAACGCCATCTACTTCAAAGGAAGGTGGAATGAGCAATTCAACAAATCATACACAAGCGAGATGCCTTTTAGAGTAAACCAGGTGGGGAAAGCTTCTGAAAATCCTGCTACTTTGATGACGAAATTGAATGGAAAAAGTTACCTTTGTGAAAGCATTAATGATTGGTTAAAATAATTCAAAACTTAACACATTTCTGAATGAGATCTTGAACTCAGTAGAAAAGAACTGAAGGTACAGAAAACTATTTGCTGTCTGTATATTTTTTTTTGCATTTTATTACTGCACCTGTTGCCTTTGATAATTTCTCATACACTCATTACTGCTTGAATGGGTCCACACATTCAGTTCTGGAAGTTTAAGATTTTCTTTTAAGCCCAAGTTGCTCAGATAGAAAGCAAAAAAAAAAAAAAAAAAACAAAAACCCAAACCCAAAAAACTCCCCCAGGTGTTAAGGTGTGATATGCGTGTGTTGGGGTGGGGGTAGAGACAGAAAACGTGGAAACGTATTTCTTTAGTCAGGTATTTAAAAAATTAAAATCAATAGACTCGAGTTGCTGTTAATTAACATTACGAATTCAGTGTTTATAACTTTCTAGTATGAGAACTAGCTGACAAAGACCTTAGCCCCGACACGGAGGTATAACTTTGGTTCAGGCAGGTGTTATCATAGTTTGCCAAACCCTCCAACCCTTTAAACAAATACCCTTTTAGTGCAGCTTGGAAACTGATAGGAGTAAAGCCCTTTTTGGGGGTCATGTACTTTAATCAGCCCTCTGGTTGCAAAGGCAGGGAGGGGGAACAACTTTTCTAGCATTGCTTTTAGAAACTGTTTTAATTTTTATGATCGATGGCCTGTGTCAACTTTTAAAAATGAATTTAATAACTGTAGTGTTTCAGTTCACTTCTGCATGCATATAGCACTTCTGTGTTTAAAAAAAAGTTATTTCCTTGAATCAGAGGATCAGACGTGGGACACTTGGATTTGTTTATTTTTTCTTTTTCCTTAGGATAAAGATAGGTTGATTTATTTTTTCAATGAAAGGCTCTGGGGATTAAACCCAGGACCTGGTGCATGCTAAGCGTGTGCTCTACCGCTGAGCTCTTCCCCTGCTCAGGACAGTTGGATTAAACGCACGAAGACACACGTGGTTCCTCACACTTACTGACAGGCTGCCTTCTGAGCCTGTGCGTCCGTCCACACTCCTGGTCACGTCCCTGTGAAACTAGAAGTTTCATCCCACTTTATCATAAAACCTGTCTCTAATTAAATAGAAGTCATTTCCTATTTAACTTCATTTGATTATGTTGTTTCTTGAGATACAGTTGCTGGATGTACTTCCACTGTGGGAAACCTGTCTTCCTTTTCTGGAAAATGCAGAATTATCACATTTATCTTGTTGAATAAAACATCTTGTTCCCCAGGCCAGCCCGTCTGCTTACAATAGACGCCTTGTAGTGGTAACAGGAAGGAATGAGCGGACAGTTTGTAATTATTAACCAGAGCACGAGTACCGTTCACTGGTAATGGAACCCTCCGGGGTCGCCTGCAGCTCTGCGGGAAGTCTGCTGCCTCCGTGGTAACCCGTCTTTCCGCCCGCGCCCGTCTGTTTGCTTCCGGCAGGAGGAGCAAAGGCCGGTGCAGATGATGTTCCAGGAAGGGACCTTCAGACTCGCCCACATAGAGGAGGTGCAGGCCCAGGTGCTGGAGCTGCCCTACGCTGGCGAGGAGCTGAGCATGGTCATCCTGCTCCCTGACCACCACGTGGCCCTGAGCTCGGTGAGTTGAACCCCATAGGCTGGAACTCAAGCCCCACCTCCACCTTCCAGGTCCAGCTTTCAAGCTGGGATGCAGGTTACCGGGCAGCAGAGCCCAGTGTTCAGACTCTTGGGTTCTGGTGGGTGGTGGTTATAGCTCAGTGGTAGAGTGCGTGCTTAGCAGGTATGAGTTCCTGGGTTCAATCCCCAGCACCTCCATTAAATAAATAAGTAAATAAACCTAATTACTTCCCCCCAAAAAATTAACAAAAAAAATTTTTTTAAATAAATAAAGATGACTGTCATTTAAAAAAAATACTCATAGTTAAAAGGGAAAAAAAAAGGTGTCGTCCGCCGGGCATTGACGACTGTCAGGATAAAGCATGTCTTGTAAAAGCTGTGGGTGAGGACGGGAACGGCGCGGCCCCGGCCTGCAGGCGGCTGGGGTCCCCCTGTCCCGGAAGGGAGCTGTGGGGGGGCACAAGGATGCGGTCTCACGCGCGTCCTGGCGGGTGAGGGTGGCGCCTGTCCTCCTGCGAGAGGAGGAGGGGTTGCGGGTAGGCCTTTGTGCACGTAGACACATGCTGAAGTGTGAATCCAAAGTCGAATTCTGGTGGACTCTGCAGGTGGAAGAAAACCTCACCTTTGAGAAGCTCCTCGCCTGGACCTCGCCAGGCTGCATGAAGAGCACCGAAGTTGAAGTTTTCCTCCCGAGATTTAAACTGGAGGAGAACTACGACATGGGGTCCGTGCTCCGGCGTCTGGGGGTGGTGGACGCCTTCCAGCAGGGCAAGGCCGACCTCTCGGCACTGTCGGCCGCGAGGGACCTGTGTCTGTCCATGTTCGCCCACAGGAGCGTTGTGGAGGTGAACGAGGAAGGCACGGAGGCCGCGGCTGCTTCGGCCTTGATCGTGGTGGAGTGTTGCATGGAGCTTGGACCCAGGTTCTGTGCCGACCACCCCTTCCTCTTCTTCATCAGGCACAACGAGACCAACAGCATCCTCTTCTGCGGCAGGTTTTCCTCCCCGTGAGGGGGACGTGCTTACCGCGTGGGAGCCTTTCCCTCTGTGTGTGTCCCGTGTCGCACTCCACACACCCTGAGGATGGGCCTGGCCAGTTCCCCTTCCGGCTGGGTGACCCGCCAGCACACTTGGCTTCTCCCCAAGACCGACCACTCACTTGCGCTTGTTAATCAGGGTCGCGGGACAATAGATTCTTATAGTTAAGATGCAGCCCAATATATAAAAGAGATAAACAACAAGGTCCTGCTGTATGGCGCAGGGAACTGCACTCAGTATCTTGCAATAACCTCTGAATGATAAAAAAGTGTGTATGTGTATAACTGACTCACTCTGCTGTACACGAAAAACTAACACAACATCGTATGTATCTATTTATTTTATTGAAGTGTAGTCAGTTTACAATGTTGTCTTAATTTCTGGTGTACAGCAGAGTGAGTCAGTTACACATATATACTCCTTTTCATATTCTTTTTTTAATTGAGTAATATTCCATTGTATGGACAGAGCACATGTTGTTTATCCAACCAGCCACTGATGGACATTTGGTTTGTTTCCACCTTTTGGCTCTCTGTGGGTGATCCTGCTATGAACAGGCATGTACTTGCAGTTTTAGGAGGAAATTTCTGGGCCAGATGGTAATTCTTCTATGTTTAAGTTTTTGAGGAACCACCAAGCTGCTTTCCCCAGTGGCTGCCCCGTTTTCCATTCCCACTGGCATTTTATGAGGGTTCCAGTTTCTCCACATCCTTGCCAATAGTTGTAATTTTCTGTTTTTTAGATGTTGGCTGTCCCAGTGGGTGGGAAGTGAAACCTCGTGGTGCTTCTGATTTGCATTTCTCTAATGACTAATGATCTTGAGCACCTTTTCATGTGCTTACTGGCTACGTGTTATGTATCTTCTTTGGAGAAAAGTTTGTTCAAGTCCTTTGTTCATGTTTTCGTTGGTTGTTTGTCTTTTTGTTGTCAAATTGTAAGAGTTTTTTATGTATTCTGGATACTAGACCCTTATCATATACATGATTTGCAAATCTCCTCTCTCATTCTTTAGGTTATATTTTCCCTTTCTTGATAAGATCCTTTGAACCATGAAAGTTTTAATTTCAGTGACGTTCAGTTTATCTGCTTTTTTTCATTTGTTGCTTATACTTTTGGTGTCACAGCTAAGAATGTGTTGCCATAACCAAAGTCATGAAGATTTACAGCTGTGTTTTTTCCTAAGACTTTTATGGTTTCAGGTCTTATATTTAGATTGTTAATCCATCTTATGTCTAGGATATGAGGTAGGGGTCCAGCTTAATTTTTTTTGCATATGGATATCCCATTGGCCCAGTACCTGTAACTGTTTCTGAATTTAAAAAAGTGTTGATAATAGACAAAAAGGAAAGATAATATCTAAGCAAGTGATAAAGTGAAAAGTTACTCAGTTTTGAAGAACACCATAACCATATTGAAAGAAAATATTATAAAAATACCATTAAATATCTATAAAAATTATATTTGCAAATAATATATCTGATAGGGGGTTAATATCCAAAATATACAAAGAACTCATACAATTCAACATCCAAAAAAAACAGACAGCCTGACTGAAAAATGGGCAGAGGACCTAAATAGACATTTTTCCAAAAAAGACATACAGACGCCATCAGACACATGAAAGGGCACTCAGCATCCCTCATCGTCAGGGAGGTGCATCAGCGCCTCAAAAAAAGTCAAAATGGAACTGTGCTTCAGAAAGACACCTGCAACCCCATGTTCACAGCAACACTACGTACAACAGCCAAGACACGGAAACAGCCTAAATGTCCATCGACAGATGACTGGATAAAGGAGATGTGATGTATTCATACAGTGGAATACTACCGAGCCATAAAAAAGAATAAAATAATGCCATCTGTAGCCACATGGATGTCCCTGGAGAATGTCATTCTAAGTGAAGTAAGCCAGAAAGAGAAAGAAAAATATATGAGATTGCTCATATGTGGAATCTAAATATATATATGAATACAAAACAGAAACAGACTCATAGACATAGAATACAGACTTGTGGTTGCCAAGGAGGGAGGGGGGTGGGAAGGGACAGACTGGGAGTTCAAAATTTGTAGATACTGACAGGTATATATAGAACAGGTAAACAAGTTTATACTGCATGTCACAGGGAAATATATACAAGATCTTGTGGTAGCTCACGGTGAAAAAGTATGCGACAATGAATATATGTATGTTCATGTATAACTGAAAAATTGTGCTCTACACTGGAATTTGACACCACATTGTAAAATGACTATAACTCAATAAAAAAAATAAAAAAAAAATAGAACCACCATGTGATTTAGCAATTCCATTTCTGGATATTTTTCTCAAAGAAGACAAAAGCACTAATTCAAAATGATATATACACCCCTATGTTCATTGCTGCATTGTTCACAAAAACCAAGATATGGGAGCAACCTAAGTACTTCTCAGAAGACGACAAGATGGATAGACTTTATGTGCCCCTTGAACTTACGCAATGCTGTATGTCAACTATATCTCAGTAAAATTGGAAGAAAAAGTAAAATTCAGTTACAAAATTTTAAAAAATCAGCAAGGAATTAAACAGCATACACAAAGAACTCTTACAAATCAGAGAGAACAGGTGGTGAGTTAGTGACGAGAGGAACACAAAACACCGTGAGATGCCTGTCTACATCCGTCAGGTGCCTGGTGTGGCGAAGTTGGATACAACCCAGTGAAAGCCAGGAAGCAGGGAAACAGCACCTCGGGAACAGGAACCAGACACCCACACAGGAAGTAATCAATCAGTGTCCCCACTGGGTGTCCGTCCCAGGGTCCGGCCGGCTCCCTTCCAGATGCGTGGCCAGGGGACGTCATGGCGAAGTCAGTGAAGGCACTGGGACTGCGCTCTTCGCTGTGGCCTCCTTCGTGGAGCAGGAGGTTGGACGCTGCCTAGGTGCCCATCCCAGTGGGGAGAGAGCATGAGAGTGGGGGGCACACTTTAGAACACCGCGTGGGAGTTAAAAACTAGAGCGCAGACTAGGTGTGTGTTCAGTCTCGTGGAGAGATGATGTTAAGTAAAAACAGACGGAAGGAGGCATATGGTACATTTTCTGTAAATTAAAACATCTGCAATGTTATATACTACACAAGGCTATCCATGTACTGCATTTCTTTTATTATTGGTGAGAACTGTTCATAAATTTTGTTACAATGTTTCATTAATAAGCAGGGTTTTTTTCTGTAGTAAACTCTAGATTTTCCTAAGAGATTTCTGGCACTGCTTTCTGTTTTCATTCTTAGAATTACCTTCCCATGGAGAAACCAATTAGTCACCTATTTTTTCTTTTATGCTTTTACTTTTTAAATCGATTTAACTGTTTAATCCATTTAGAATTTGTTTTTGTGTTGTTGACATTCAGGAGAAGATTTAATCTGATTTATTTACAAATAGCCAGTTTCTCAACATTATTTGTAAAATAATCTGTTTTTCCCCAGTCACCTATTTTTTTTCATTTTTATTCTTCCAGGTGAAGTTTAGAATAATTTTCCCACACCCAAAATAATTTTGTAAACTTTGGGATTCTTTTAGAGGGATTAGCGTAACATTAAGCATATAAATTATTCAGGTAAATTAATCTATTTATAATGTTTAGTTTTCTGCTCAGGAAAATGAGAGGAGTCTCTATTCAAATCTTTTTTATATCTCTCTGTCTAGATTTTATTTTTTTAATGGAAGTCCCATACAGTTTTGGGGATTTGGGCTTATGATTATTTCTAAATTTTATTGTAATTACAACAGCTGTAAACAAGAGCATTTTCCTCACTTGTTTATGGACGGAATATAAGTTAACAAGTGAAGTCTACACATACTGAAGAGCAGCACTGTCTGTCTCTCCTGCTACTGAACACGCTTCTGACACCAGCCGTGTGGCTGTGCCACACCGAGCAGTGGAACACTGACTGGGTGTCCTGCAGCTTGGCCCAGTTCTGACACCACCTGCCTGGAGTTAGCTCAGACCCCACAATTTAAGGGCTCAGTCGCATGAGTCTGCCCCCACTTAAGACACGAGTTGCAAGTCCCAGGTGGTTCCGACCAGCCGGCTATACATGGGGTTCCCACAGCCCCCTTTTTGGGCTCACATTTGCCGGAACGGCTCTCAGAGCTCAGGAAAGCATGTCATGTGCCACTGCAGTTGGTGTGTCATAAAGGATGCAGCTCAGGAAAAGCCAGATGGACGAGAGACACGTGCGAGTCACGTGGGAAGGGGCGGGGCCTCCCGTCCCAGGTGCCCCACCCTCCCCGCACCGCCCTGTGCTCACCGGCCTGGGAGGCCCCACGTCCCAGCAACAGGGGCTTTTACGTGAGTGTGACCGAGTCCTCATCGGCCATGTCATTAACCTCGACGTCCAAACCCTCTCCCTTCCGTGGAGGTCAGGGGGTGAAGCTGGAAATTCCAACCCCCCTAGTCACCCCAGATTTAGGAGCTCTCTGCCAGAAACTGGGATCAAAGACCAAATTCATTCTTTATTAAATCACAACCCTGAGTGAAAATAACCTCTTGGAAGCCTGGAAAAGTGTGGGGGTTACACATCAAATGCTAAGTGAGCTCCACACAAAGGGTGGGGTCACAGAGGCACACGATAGAACCCGCGTTTAAGGACCTTGAATCCAGCCAGGACACAGGAGGGACAGAAGGGCCACAGCGGCTGCCCCTCTCCCCTGGGAGCGGTGGCCAGTCACTGCCGGGTCCCCCCTCGCCTGCACAGCGGGGTCCCGTGTGTGCCACCGTCCGGGGTCCTCGGTCGGCAGCTCACTATCTTGACAGCCTGATTTTAGGGTTTTCGTTTCTCAGAAAAGTTGCGCACTATTTAGGGACGAGAAGGACTGCTTTATTTCTATTGTTTAAAGAATCTTTAAAGGATCTTGCCAGATACTCTATCAGGCTGAGCCGGAGGCGTCCACACATCACCACATACCCCGGTGGCAGAAAGGGCTGAAGAGGAGAGATTCCGTTTTTCTGCTGTTACAAGGATTTGCATGGAGATTCCCACCACCCATAAACTGGTGAGATTCTTACACAGGGACGTGTGCTCTGCTTTCTGTTACTCTGGGAGACAAAAAGCTTTGTAGCAATAGTCACTGCAGCTGAACTTCCCTTCCGTCATCTCTGCCCTTATCGTCGGGGCAGTGACCTGCCTCATCGCTCAGTCATGTGCTCGGAGGAACCGAAGAACTGTCTGGTATTTGAAACCATTTCCTCCCTTTACAAAAGCTTAGTTTGATAAACACATCGAATGTTGATTTTGGCCCGGATGCTAGAGATACAAAAGCAAAACACAGCCTCGCCCTGCACAATCATCGAGTGACGTTAGAAGAGGGAGAGGCTCCTGCACCCCCAGCGCAAGCCCGCCTCCCCTCCCGAGCTCGGCATCGCGTCGGGGTCCAGGCCGGACGCCCTACTAGGGGTCGCAGCATGAGGCTGAAACACACCAGTGCATCTCCTGCCCTGGGGGCGGCCCGCGGGACAGGACAGGTCCCAGGGCGGTCACCGGGCTCTAGGCCCAGACACCCCACCCTCCACAACGGTCCCACACGGACTCCTCTTCCTCCCAGTCCCGCTGGGTCCCTCCTCACCTGAAGCGGCAGGACTCTCCTCGTTGTCATCCCCTCGGTCTCGGAAGGCTTCCTTCACAAAGCCGAACACGGCTGCAGTCTCACTGCACCCGGCCTGCCTGTTCATTTACGGATGTTGCTCTATTTTATAAACCATTTACTATTGCCCTTCTGGTCATTCCTAACTTCTTTCTAAAAGAATTACAATTTGCCTCCTTGCAGGGATGACCGTCGCCCCGAACTCTCTGAACTCCACCTCGTTTAGAATACTTTCAAACATCTGGGAAAACCCGGGAGTCACTGAAGGCGACAGCAGATTTATGGGACTCTGACCTGCAGGCGTGGTGACCGCAGCGCAGCGTGAGGAGCTGGCCCTCGGCTCACGGGCTGTGGGCACGCGTGTTATTACAGCCTGTGTGGGTGAGTGCTGCGTAGACCCAGTCTCTTTCTTTTTTGAAAAAGACAAAATTGTAGAGGTGGTGCCTGCCAGTTCCCTGATTTGTTGACAAAACCTGTCCCCAGGAACGTTATGTACTTCAAAGGAAGACAATCCAAACAGGCTGATGAGGAGTGTGTTGGAGAAAAGTCTTAAGCTAAGGCTGTGTGGACCAGCGCAGACACTGTCTGGAAGCTCTAGGGCTCCGTCATGGGCTGAACTGTGTCCCCTCCACTTTGCATGTTGAAGTCCTAACCCCCAGGACCTCTGAACGTGACCGTATTTTGGAGATACCTTTAAAGAGGTAATTAGGGTAAATTGACGTCACATGAGTGGGCCCTACGCCAATATGACTGGTGTCCTTATAAGAGGAGGAAGTCTGGGCACAGATACGCCCAGAGGGAAGACGTAAGGAGAAGGCGGCGTCTGTGAGCCGAGGAGAAAGGCTCTCAGAAGGGGCCAACCTGACTGGCACCTAGATCTTGGACTTCCAGCCTGCAGAGCTGTGACACAACCCATTTCTGTTGTTTAAACCCCCCACCTGTGGTCCTCTGTCACGGCAGTCACAAAAACTCATTCAGATTTCAAGAATCACAATGTTTTCTTTGGGTTTTTAATGGAAATGAGTGTCTAAAGGCCAGAGATGACTTTCTGTTCATCTGTATCAGGTGAATATTCTGTGTTGAGTTTATGTTCTCAATAAGTTAAAGTCCTTTTGCCTTCCTCTTTCAATCAGCTGTCTGGGGCCCCCTGGTTTCAGTCTCGTCACTTTCTTTCAGAATGAGAAGAAACAGAGGCAGAAGATGCACCACGGCCCGCGCGGAGGAGGTGCGGGCTCGGGGGTGGAGCTGACCCACGTGGCTGGGGTCCGGGCTTGGTCATCCCGCTGCCCGATGACTGAGTGGAGCCGGACGTCTGAGTCATCACTTGGCAGTGTGCTTGCACACCCGCAGCTAAAAAACACCCTTCTGAGCCCCTGATCTTGGCTTAGAGATGGTTAAAAAATTAAGTGCAACTTAAGTTGTGGCAGAGGAAGGTCAACCCATTTTCTGAGACGTTCAGACGCTGCCCTGGGCGACGGGAGGGTTTGCACAGCTCCAGAGGGCCTTTCCCATCGAGTGTGCTGGGCGCGTCACCAGGAGACGGGTAACCCCGTGACCCTGCTCTTCCTCCGGCTGAGACCCGAGGCGTTGTTGAAATCTGCCAGCCCCGTGAAGAGACACATGGTCCTAGTCTTCAAGGAGTTCGCAGCATCCAAAAGAGAAATGAGCCCACGTTTAAGACGAGACAGAACGAGATAATAAAATACACGTGTGGAGCTCTTTGCCATTTAGGGAGCACTTTCAATCCATGTGTATATTTGATCTTCATAGCAACTCTAGGCCACCAGCAAAGCAGGAAGCGTTGTCTTCACTTTACACATGAGGAATCCAGGACGATAAGGTTGGTAATTTGTCCGAGATGGCTGAGGGAGTAAGGGTCAGATCTGGGGAAACAATGCAGGTGTTTGATTACAGAGAGGCAAACAAGAGAGGAAGATGGAGATAAAGTGAAAAACCCAAGAAAGAGACTGAGGGACTGAGCACGGGCGGGGAGAGGGGGAAGGGCACACACTAAGCCAAAGGACCCTCAGGGACAGAGGTGGGGGGGCCAGAAAGTGGTCACAGACGGACGGAGATGGGGTGCCAACTGTCGGAAGGGCTGGAGCGCGTTTAATTCACACTTAGTTCCAGGCCATCGTCTGGGACCCGTTTGTTCTTACTTCCAGGCCGTTATTTGTGCTCTGGGAGTAACGTGACCTTGAAGGCTGGAGCACTGTCTAAATCTCTCTTTCTGGAGCCTGACCTGATTCCTGGCACTTTGAAGCTCGCTGGAAATGTTTATTGTGAAAACCACTGAAACTCTTCGGTTGGAGAATGACTGGGCAGCCAGTCGGAGGCTGGGCTGGGGAAGAGGGACCAGGGCCTGAACCAGGGGCGGGGCCGTAGGAGAGGGGACTCCTGTCAGCCTTGACGTGAACTGGGCGGTGCTCTGTTTGCTCACGGAGACATCGTGCTTTTTGCCCAGAAAGCTTCCTGCCGTCAGCTGATGAAAACGCGATGAAGCCAAACTGTTTTGCAGACCCTGAGCCAGAGCTGTCTCTTCTTCCAGCCGCCTGGCAAAGGAAAGGAAGGGAGGCAGGAAGGAAAGAGGTAGACCTCCCTTAAGGGTCCTTGCCCTGGTGACTGTAAACACGACTGAGCCCAGCTGAAGGGGAAGTTTTGTGTCCCAAGTCCCTTTCCCTGTCCTCCTGCTTGGGGAACTGAATTCTGGGCTATTTCCACTCCGCCCTTCAGAGAACCAGGAACTTAAATACTCTCCCCCCAGCGAGGCCCAGCCGCCCCCCGGCTGGACGCAGCCCTCCCTGCCAGACACACCCAAGCGCGTGCCCCCACTCCATCCTCCCAGCGTCTCTCTGACGGCTGGTTCCTTTCCACTCCTGCCCACTCCCAGGTCTGCTCTCTGAGGGCAGGACCAGGTCTGCCTTGTCAACCACGGGAGGGGCTTGGCACAAAGGTTTCATCAATGCCTGCAGACTCCCGTCTCCCCCTAGGCCAGCCTTTATTTACACTGTCTGCCTTCTACCTCTTTTAACAGAAGGGAAGTAGCTTTCCAACCCATAAGCATATTTCTGGTAACCAGGCCACAGAATTTCCTGCCACAAAATGTGGCGGAAGGTCTACTCTCAGTGAGGTGGGTGCAGGGACAGAGGTCTGGGCTGCCGCCGTCACTCTAGCTGGTGGCACAGGGGGCCTGCCCTGGACAGACAACTCGGGGGTCGGAAGCGGTGATGCGGTCCTCTCGCCCGTCCCACACACCACACACAGGAAATAGCCCTTTTCTGGAGAAGCAGAAAGGGGTTGCTTTAGCTGATACTGAACTGAGGCCGAATCTTGGAACCTTTTTATTTTCCCCTTTACTAATATTTTTACTTAATTTTTTCTATGTTTTTATTGTGATAAAATACCTGTGACATAAAGTTTACCTTTGTAACTGCTCGTAAGTGTACAGTTCAGTGTCACCGAGTCTGTTCACACTGTTCGCCACCGTCTATCCACAGAACTTTCCATCTTCCCCAGCGGGAACTCCATCCTGGTTAAACACTAACCCCTCCCACCCCCCGCCTCCGGCCCCCACCCTCTGTGACTCTGACTCCTCCGGGGACCTCGTACACGTGGAGTCGCACAGTGTCTCTCCTTTTGTGACTGGCTTGCTACACTGAGCACAGTGTCCTCAAGGTTCATCCATGTGGTAGCAGGCGTCAGAATTTTCCTTCTTCTTTAAGGCTGAGTCACATTCCACTGCATGGATGGACCCCATTTTGTTTACCCATTTGTCCTTCGAAGGACACTTGGGTTGCTTTCCCTCCGTGGCTGTTGTGATTAATGCTTCTGTGAACACAGGTGCACACATACCTCTTCAAGACCCTGTTTTCTATTCTTCTGGGATCATACCCAGAAGTGGAATGGCTGGATCATATGGTACTTCTAGTTAAGTCTTTGAGGATCTGCTATACTGTTTCCCACAGGGGCTGCACCGTTTCACATTCCTAGCAACAGCGCACAGGGTTCCAGTTTCTCCACATCCTCCCTTGGGAACCCTTTTCAGAGAGGCATTTGTGTTCCTTCTTGGCTCATTGTTTTCAGGGATCAGGGTCCTCCAGCCTGGCTTGGGCTCCCATCAGTGGACGGACGGTCTTTCCACATCACCTATCCTCTGCTTCCAGCAAGACAGCGTCCCTCTGCGGCTCCAGACCCTGCCCGGAGCCTGCGGTCCTATCCCCCGCCAGACGCCGCACAGCGCGACCGGTGTTCCTTCCTTTGTAGAACATCCTGGGACCCGTCCAGTGCTTCCAGAGCATCTGTCAGAGTCGGAGAGCAGCCTCTCTGCTCCTAGGGGACTTCCTTTTCTGCGTCACAGGCTGGTAGACACTCTTCAAACACATCCCACTGTTGGTTTTACCCCAAAACCTGGGCTCCTTAGGAAGAGTGTCCATGTAAGCACAGCGACCAGAGGCTTCTCACCCCTGCCCGCCGTGGAGGTGCCTTGGCTCTCATTCTCCGTGAAGGTTAGTTGCCCTTTGGTGACAATCTAATAGCACACAGTTAGCTCCCTCCTTGCATAAGCTCTTTGACCCTTTTACCACAGCACAAATTGCTGGGGCAAGTTTCATTTTCATTTTGAGGTGGAAGAAAATGTACCAAGGACAAACCCTCTTAGTGAGACAAGAGGGAAGGGGGCAGGGCACAGCCAGTGAGGACACGACGTAGATGGGTTAGAACCGACTCGGCCCCAGACGGTGGAAGGCTTAACGCCCTGTGGCCCTTGAGGCCCAAGGTGGCGGGAGATTTGACCTCAGCAGAACTTGAGCTTCATTATACGCTCATCATAATATATTAGCTGCTAAATGACACTGCAAGGGGCACCATCACAGCTCCCAGGCTGACCGTGAAAGGTCAAAAACTGGGCGGTGGCTGGTTCCCAGATCCTGGGAACCCCCGCCCCTTCCTCAAAGTGGCTGGAATAACCCTCCCACTTGTCAGCATACGGAGCTCCCGAGCCCGTCAAGACCGACCGCCCTGCACGCCCGCGCGCGCTCTCGCCTTCTGAGGTGGCCCGCGCTCTGTCTGTGGACGGCGCGTCTCTCTGAGTAAATCTGCCTTCACTCTGCCGTGGCTTGTTCTTGAACCCTTTCCTGCGCGCCTCGCTCGGCAGCCCGTCCCAGGGACTCGCCTGAGACCTGGGGCAGGACCACTTCACCATCAGCTAACCAGCAATTCACGGATAGATTCGGAGTAGCTGGTGATACATAAACTTGAAACTAATTACTAATTATTTGAAAGCAGTGACTAATCCGTTATTTGAAATCAGCTTGACTGTCATCATCAACCAGCTGTGGGTTTAAGATGACGAGGGAACTAGAGGGGGTTCCCTCCGACTGATGAAACTTGAGTGTGCTTGACCTTCAGCTCCTTTTGCCCTGCGGCTGACAGTGAAATCAACACTTTCCTGCAGGCCCCAGGTGACCGATGGCTGCTGACATCAGGGTCCTTGGGGACCTGGTGTCGTTTCTAGGCCTTGAGATCTTCTGGCCTGGGGCCTCTTCTCTTGGGCCTCAAAGTCTTGACATGATTGTGTAATGAGATTGTATGTAGAGCCACAGTGAAAAGATGGCCCCAAGTCCTTTAATTATGAAACTTAAGCTCACATCCCATAACAGAGACCCCACAACGAAGTTTCACTGGTCCCACGGTTACCGCGGCGAGGGCACCGCTAGATGGCGCTGCACTGTGAGGAGCATCCGTTTGTCAAATGCAAAATTTTAGGACATACTGAAATGCTTAACATTTCTGCTCCTCGTCCTCCTCCTCCATCTCCTTCTCCTTCTTCTTCTTAAACTCAAAAAGCGATATTGGCCTGGCCTGGCCTGAACCCGAGGGCGCTGCCTCAGGGGCAGGGACTTGGCTGCCACATCTGGGTCGGCCGTGGGCAGCAGTGCGTGGCCCGCCCGGGGACCCGAGGGCCCGCTCCTCTCTTCTTCCAGGTGGAGGAGGAGCTCGTGAATGAGAAGCTCAGGGGTGGACAAAGCCAGGAGCAAGGGACCGGGCAGAGAACTGCAGCTGGGGGTCTGCTCTGGGCGGTTTGGGGATTACCGAGCCCTCGACAAGCCAAGGCCGACTCTTCCGGAGTGTCGTCCAGGACAGAGCTGTTCCTGTCCACGGTAGCGCACAGTCCTCGGTGGCGGTCAGTCAGGATGGCTCCTGGGGGGCCGGCTGAGGTGTGGGGCGCACAGGCCCCCCGGGGCGGCTGCCTCTGATCTCGAGCACTCTGCTCCCGTGGGAGCCACGTCCCTCCACTCCCCTCCACTGCTCTGCTGGCCTCCCCTCTTCCATCACAGTGTGCGTGAACTTGACCTCAGCCCCCAGCAGGGGCAACCCTCCAATAAAGGTGCTCGTCTGAAATTCCGAGCTCAGAACTTAAGTGATTTGTGCATTTTTGCTTTATTTTCAGATGACTTAGGATGCTCTGTGGCACCCTGGCAGGAGAGCAGGAGCGGACTGTAATTTGGGCTTAGAGAGAAAACGCCTGTTCTAGATTTGGAGGAGCAAATGGCTCTTCACCCGCGGTCCTCCAGCCTCCTCTCCACAGAGTGCCTCTCCTGTCCCTTGAGTGTCCTCTGTCCCCACTCACACCTTGACCTTCATGAAACCCCCCTGTGCCTCAGGCCACCTACCCATTCATCTCGTAGTGACAACTTCCTGTCCTCTGCTCTCGGGATAAAGGTCCCAGGTAGAGATGCCTCGGCTGTTCAAACAGCTTGAAAATGAGTCTGAAACATTTTGGCAGCAAAAGGAATGGAGACGGCGCTCAGTCAGGACTCCTGCTCGGCGTTGGCCGTCTGAGCTGGTCCCCTTTACGGCACAGAATCTTTAAGCACAGACTTTACACGAAACACGAGACAAGGGGATTTAGACTATTTGGACACCACGTAAATGCTGCTGATGAAAAAACTAATCAGTCCATCTAAGAAGAAACGAGAATTTTTATTCAAGCCAAATTTGAGGATTAAAAGCCAGGAATGACATCTCTGTTCCGCTGGGTAGACGTCAAGGAACAGGTTTATAAGTGTTTTGAGACAGAGGGCTGGACATCAGCTGATGCGTTACTGACAGTCTACACAATCCAGGTCTGTGTCATCCTGGTGGTTCACGTGGCCCCTCACACAATCGAGATGGAACGTTACCTTTGAGGAGCTGTCTTGTTGATTCTAGGAGAATATTGTTCTTTATGGTGGAGCAGGTCCTGCCAGTGGGGGAGGGGTTTGGTGGGTGCTTTAGGCAGATACTCAGTGCACGGTGTTGGGGGAAGGGGAGAGAAGGGCAGAGGGCAGAGAAGAGTTTTTGTTTAAATTTTTCTTGTCTTGCCATAAGATACATATTTTATTTCACAACATGATAGACTGTAGACTGTAAGAAATTATGAGCACTGTCTCACCCAGGGAGGGGAGAAGTTTGATTTCTGTAGAATAAGGTTTAGACTCATTTTTAAAAACTAAACAGGAAACTGTGTGCTTTTGAGGGGGGGGGGAAATTCCAAAACATTTGAATGTTGGCATTTTACCCAGACTTTCCAAGGTCAACTGCAAGGTTAACACTCAGGCCCGAGCCTACTGAGCAGCCCCAGAGACCAGGCACCGAAGGGGCCGAAACACAGCCTGGGTTTTCGGGGTTTCACCCGAGGAGCTGTGACTCGAAAACATGTCTCGCCTGTTATCAGCATCCTCTTGTGACCGACAGAGGTGTTACTCACTGAACAGCTAATTACACGGTTTGTGGATGGTGGGGACCAGGTTTCTTACAGTTGGAGGGTGAGTTACAGCAGAGAAACCTGACAGCCACAGCCTCAGCCAGGTGATCGGGGTGGACATCAGCTGTGACAGTCATGTCGATAGATGACACGTACCCTGGAAGTCATGCGAAGAGACACTTCTTCCTCCCAAAGGCTAATAACCCTGTGTCACCACGAGAAAAATGTCAGACAAATGCCGGCTGGGGAGGCATTCTGAAAAAACACCCAGCCGGTGCTCTTCTAAGCTTCCACGGCCGTCAGAAACAAGGGAAGTCCGGGTAGCTGTCACAGCTGACGGAGGCGGATGCTAAGTGAGTGTGACCTCCGGACTGAGGTCCTGCGATAGAAGGCCGACATCAGGTGAGAACCGAACCAGGACGAATAAATTAAGGACTTCAGCAAATGATGCGTCGACATCGATTCACTAGTTGTGACAACTGTGCAATATTAACGTAAGGTGCTAACAACAGGGGAAACTGTACCGTCTTTGCACCTTTTCTATAAATCTAAAACCACTGTAAAACAAAAAGTCTATTAAGAAGAGAAAGGGATTTAAGAGACATATCAACTAAAAACAGAGATACTATTTCTAGCCAGTGCAATGAGGTAAGAAAAAGAAATAAGAGGCGTGCAGGATGGGAACAGAGAGTAAAACTGTTCTTACTTATTCAGATGGTGTGCTTGTCTGTGTAATAACTCTAAAGGCATCTACGAAAAAAAAAAAGCCCTCTTGAACTAATAAGTGAATTCAGCAGTGTCTCAAGGTGCAAAGTCTACATAAAAAAAGAGAAAATATTTTCATATAATAACAATAAATATGTAGAAACTAAAATTATAAATATAGTACCGTTTACAATCATGTCAAAGGAAATAAGTATTTAGGTATAAATCTAATAAAACATGTACAAGATCTTATGTTGAAAATTGCAAAATGCTGATGAAAGAAATTGAAGATCTGAATAAATGGAGAGCCGTGCTGTGTTCATGAGTTGGAAGATTCGACACCGCAAACAGCCAATTCTCCCCAGTTATCTGTCAGTTTAGGACAGTTGCTATCAAAATCCCCAAAAGATCTTTTTGAACACACAAACAAACTTATTTCAAAATTTATATAGAAAGGCAAAGGACAGCATTTCTAGAATAGCTAAACAAAAGGTGAAAAATAAGAATAAAGTGGGAAAAATCACTCCGCCCAGTGGTAAGGCTTGTTGTCCAGCTGCAGTCGCCAAGACAGCGCGGTATCGGTGGGGGGCAGATGCATGGACCCAGGAAAGAGAACTCAGAAACACATCCACAGAAATGTGCCCAACTGATTTCTGGCACATGTGCAAAAGCAATTTAACAGAGGAAAGAGAGCCTTTCCAACAAAAGGTGCTGGAGCAACTGGACTTCCACGGGTCAAAAGCAGACCTTGACTTAACTCTCACATCTTATGTAAAAATTAGCTCAAAGTGAATCACTGGCTTACACACAAAACATAAAACTATGAAAACTTTTAGAAGGTGTCGACTGAAATAAACGCTCAGCCTAAAAGTTGAGTTATGTTTTATTTGGCGGGAGGACTCGAGCCAGGATGACAGCCCTTCAGGTGGCTCAGAGGGACTGCTCAGAAGAGGTAGGGGAGGAGCTAGGATATACAGGAGCTTTACAACAAAGACCAGGTAGTTGGAACAATAAAAGATTACTTGTTAGCTAAAGAAAACCAGGCATCTCAAGTTCAAGAATTTAGTGCTTTTCTGTGTATGGGAGGAAGCAAACATTTGGGCTCACTGAATTCATCCCTTTGACAAGCACCTCGCTATCTTGGGCCAGTGTCCTGTCCTTTCTTATTCTGAGTGCCCTCAGAGGGCACCGTTGTGAGTGGCTGCGGAGGCCGGGCTGCAGACCTGTCCCCACTGGGGGGTGGCGGCAGCCGCTGATGGCTTGGTTTCAGCATTCTTTGTTTACTGATGTGGTTGCAGTATTTTTCGTTCACAAAGGAAACAAAGAAAAAATCTTCAGGACCTGGAACTAGATGAAATGTTCTTAGGCTTAACACCAAAAGCACAACCCATAAAAGGAAACACTGATAAACTGGACCTCATCAGATTAAAAACGTTTTTTTCCTCTGCAGAAAATTCTGTGAAGAAAATGAGAAAACAAGCTACAGCCGGGGAGATAATATTTGCAAACTACATATCTGACAAAGGACTTGTGTCTAGAATGTCTAAAGAACTCTCAAAAGCCAACAGCAAAACAAAAATTCCAGTTAGAAAATGGGTGAAATACAGGATCGTTGGAGAGGGTTACAGATGTAAATAGACACATAGAAAGACGCTCAACCTCATCAGCCATCAGGGAAACGCAAATTAGAACCTCGGGGCAACATCACTCCACACCCGCGGTCTGCATCCGACTCCGAGCTTTCTCTTGTCTCAAAGCTGGGCAAGCGGCCTGTCAGACCTTCAGGGTGCAGCCTGCTGTGCATTAGGCAGGGCAGCTCTCCCTCCTCACACGCTGCCGGCTCCCCAGCAGGATCCGCCTGAGCAGTGAGACAGGCTGGGGCCCGGGACCTGGGTCCCTTCGATGCAGTGCCTGGGCCCGGACAAATGTCTCCTTGACCAACAGGATACAAAGAAACTACAAGGGACTAAAAATAACGCTCGACTGTACCGTTGGGACAGTTGTTAACAATGTGATACCAAAAGGCCGCAAACCAACCACTTCTGAGTTGTTGGGAGCAAAAGCAGGCACTGCCCGTGATCCCTGCTCACGCCCCGCCAAGGGGGCGGGCAGACCACTGAGCCACACCCACCTCGGCCCAACCCACCGGTCTGCCCTAGCCCTCACCCCATTTAAGGGACTGTTAGCGGGTGGAGGGACCCCAAATTAGGACGTCCACCAAAGTGCGTATCCTGGCCACCGGCTATGGAAGAATTTGCACAGCAGAGGCAGAGGGTTGATGTGAGCGGCTGCTTTATTGCTCAGAAGGGAAAACAGGGGAAAACTGGTCACGCAGGGAGGAGGGAAGAAAGGCACTCCAGCCCGGAGCCGGAGGCCAGGGCGCCAGCTCCGCCGGGTGGGCCGCGGGGCCTCTTGATAGAAGGCAGGCACTGCCGTTTTTCATTTTCATTCTGATGGTGGAATTATTTATTTTCTGCCACAGGCTGCTTCCTCCCTCAGAGCTCAGCCCTGAAACAAAAAGCTAATGCAGAGACTTCCCGTGGGAGCAAAGGAAGCGATACCGGGGTCTGTCCTTTGAGTTCCAGCTGCCAGCTGCGGGGTGAGGGAGACGCCCGCCTTCCCGGCGGCTGGCACGCCCTCTCCCGGGCTGTGAGCCCCGCCGGCCAGTCTGCCCCGCCGCGCTCGCAGGGCCAGCTCGCCCCGTTCCCTGCTCTCGCTCCCAGTGCTGCGGCACGAGTCCCGGCACACCCTGCCTGAGCTCCTCATCTGGCCTCTCAGCAGTCCCTACTGACTAGAGAGTCCAAGAGCCCGGGAGGGTGACAGCAGGCGCCCCTCTGCAAGCACCCTCTGCTTCTCAGCACTGCCCTTTGGGTTCCTCCCCACTCCCACCTCCCAGCCTGAGAAACTCAACTGTCCTCAGCACGCACCTCCTGGCTTCTTCGGGAGATGTCTTGAGGAAGTGGCGAAGGCTCCCAGGATGCTGTGGACACGGAGACCCCCGGGAAGCACCATCCCGGAGGCTTCGCTTGGGGAGTAAACCCATCACTTCACTGCAAAGGACAGGGCCATGCTGTGTGAAGAGGGCGAGCACCGTGAGCTATGTGATGGGGTGGCCAGAGAGGCCGCTGCAGAGAGAGCTCCTGCTGGGCTGTGCTTGCTGTTAGCCAAGCGGGCACCTTTGGGCCAGAGCCTCTTGCCCCAGAGGGATGTCTGCTGTCCGACAGTAGACTTTCAAGTCACGCTCTCATGAGTTTTCAGCCCCTTCAGTTGGGAGTGCCTGCTGACCGCATGTGATGTCAGCATCAGGAAGAGCCAGGTCATCTATGGGTTTATATGTGATGTAGGCAAAATAGATTTGGTTTTTGTCCCCGTTCCTGAAACTTGCAGGAATTCCTGAGTGACAGGTGTGTGGTTACCTGTGAGGAACCCCTTCACGTACACTTGCTTCTACGAGACTGAAGTGCCTCACTGGCTACTGTCACTGGAGGGGCTGTCCCCACTGAGAAGACCAAGCCCGGAAAGGTGGGGACTTTCAGGTGCCCTGTACCCCCCCCCACCTCCGCCACAAAGATCTCTGGGGGAGGGAGAGGGGCTGGGGACTGAGTTCAATCAAGTGGCCTTGGTTTAAGAAAAACCCTGAACACTGAGATTTGGAGAGTCTCTGGGTTAGTGACACATCGGGGTTCTGGGAGGGGAGTCCCAGGGAGGGCACGGGAGCCCCCTCCCCACCCCCACCCCCCGTCCTGTGCCTCCCTCCCGTCTGGCTGCTCCCAAGCTGTGTCCTTCACGATAAACCGGTAGGAATAAGCCGAGCACCTTCCTGAGCTCCGTGAGTCGTCCTGGAGAACGACGGACACTGAGGAGGGGCTGCGGGAACCCCCGAATTTACAGTCAGAGGACAGGTGGAAAGCTGGGACTTTTGACTGGTGCCTGCAGCCGGGGAACCCCTAGCTGTGGGGTCTGCCCAGCACCGGGCAGCGAGTGTTGGAGCCAAGTGAATCGCAGGACCCCAGCCGGTGCCGGCTGGCAGCATGCAGACAGTAACAGGTGACGCGGTGCCCTCGCAGCTGGACGCCCTGCCTCCATGTGGACGAGCTGCGGATTCAAAAAGCTTTACAGAGACACCTTTGTGAGCTCGGCCGGAAGTAAGGAAATTTACTCAGAAGAGAAGCCTCAGGGAATGAGAGCGTGGGTTACATGCTTTGTTCTGTTTGCATTCTTTGTTTCTAGTGAAGGAAATGTCAGAAGAGGCGGGGGAGGGTGCCGAGGGCTGCCCCCCGGCAGGGATCCCTGGCGCCGGGCTCAGCTCCAGGCCACCCCAGCCGGGGCAGAGCCCGTCGTCCCAGCCCCACCAGGCCTGCACCCAGAGGAGGTTCACTGTCATCAATTGTGCAACGGGTCGCCAGTGGGTGGAGTGAGAGGCTGTGCTTCCTGAGACAGATTCTCTCGTCAGTGGCACATTTCCTGTCATCACATCCTAAACACCAGTCCCGAGGCAGCGTCAGGGCCTAAGTCTCCCCAGCCAGCCCAGCCACGGGGCTTGTGCGCTGCGCTGGGCACTGCTGTCACCCCGGGTGCCTCGTCGGCAGGGCTTCCAGCGCTTAGAGATGCTGTGTGGAACCCACCCACCCCTGAGGAGGCTGCCATCACTCTCTGTTTATACATGAGGCATCTGGGACACTGAGGGTGCGAGATACTTGCCCGAGGGACTCAGCCCGTAGCAGGCGGGCCGGGGCTCATACCGCGGAGGCTGCCCTCGAAGCCGGCACGCCGAGTCACCCGCATCATGGTCTCCCTCCCCATTTCCGTCCTACCCTCTTTAAATTAAGCCAATCCAATTCCTTCCAAAATTCCTTGTGGAACATCCCTCTCGTCCCCCTCTGAGTATCTGTGGCTCCCGCATCTGAAAGCCATTCTCTGAACAGTTCAGGCCAGAGCGCGGGGCAGTGGAACGGCCCTCACTGAAGCTGGACCGCCTCCTTCCATTCATACGAAGGCCTTCATAACCATACTGGTGAATGTTGAGTTTGTGGTCAATTACAATTTCAGAATTTGTCTCACGTGAACTGCTATGAAACAGGCCTCTCACCTCTGGTATTTGCAAAACTGATTTCTTAACATCTGCGTCTAAAACACCTGCATTCTCTTTGTGACGTTTTTTGTGTTGGTTTGAGATGACACATCAGCCAGTGGAGCTCTTCTGAGTCTCGGCTCTGTCATCCCCGACAACAGGGTTGCGCTTGCTGCAAGTTTACCCTGAGCGTCCTTCTGTGCCTCCGTGTGGCTCGCTCGTGAGAGGGCGATGCAGAAGTGCCGGGAGACCAAGCGCAGGGCCCTGAGGTCTACCTCGAGAGACCGCTGTCTCAAGCGGGTCACACGCTGGGTCCCTTCTACAACCAGCCAACTGTTCTCTGCCGCGCAGTCAGCGCGCTGCCTGAGCAGTAATGAAAGGCGTGGGTAAGTGTCCTTCTCGGCTCTGAGCTCCCAGGGCAGGCTTTTCGCACCATCTTGGGCCAGGTGTGCCATTTTCTCTCTTGCGTTAGAGCTGTTTGTACTGGGGCTTGAACTCATCCTCTTTGGACAACACTTCCATTTGCACCAGCGTCAGGCCATCCTTTCACTGAGGAACGTGACCGAGCAACACCACATCGTCTATCCCCTCTGCTCAGCTTGTCCTGGGCTACGCCCTTCGCTCACGTGTTCACACACTTACTCGACGATGTTAACTAAAGGTCCGCTACGTGCAGGCGCCGCTCTGGAACCTGGGCCCGAAGCCCTGCTCCCGCCATGTGACATTCTGCTCAGAAACAGGATAATTTCTGATGGTGACAGATGCTTGAAGCCAAAGAAAGTAACGTGGGATGAGAGGAGAGACCAGGGAGGGGCTCAGCAAGGGGGTGGTGTTGAGAAGAGAGCAGAATAGGAGGAGTCCGTCCCCCCAGGAGGAGAGGACATGAGGAGGAAGACGGTGCAGGAAGAGGCCTTCCCGGGGGAGACACTACAGGAGGGGCCCTGCGACGGGGAGCAGGTGAGGTCGGAGGAGGGTGCTGGCAGAGTTACTCCACAGGAATATTTATAAGAGGGAGTTAATTGTATGGAAATTCCAGCTACCCTAACAAGGGGAACTGAGCTTGCCTGAAGGAGAAAAAAACGACATGAGTTCCCGGTGTCCAGACGGCTCAGTGGCTGAGACAGTCGGTGGCGATGAGATGCTGCCCTCAAGAGGGCAAAGGTAGGCTACACAGCGGAAGTCTGAAGACGAGCTTTGGTCCTAACGGAACCAGCAGAAATTTTATTGTTAAATAAAAGCAACAGAAATTTTATTGAAAACTAACAAGACTGCATGAAACTCTGAGAGGTTATTTTATCTGTTTCTGTGGCCTCAGTCACTTAAGCTGCTCAAGATGTGAAACTGTAACTTACTCAGAATTTCCTAGGGGGGGTCTAGTCACCTGCAGCCACAACCCAGGGTCCAAAATTATTCATTGTCATGAAATAATTGTGTCTCACCTAAAATTCTCAGACCATTTTAAGGAAAACATGAGTATTTGTAAAGTGATTTCAACTCACTTTTCTTGTTTTAACAAGTTAAAAATAAATTATAACAGACAAGTGTAAAGAATTCAGTACATACGACCCTCACATGTCCCTTCTAACTATGGTGGATGCAGCTCCTGGTACACAAAAATTACTTTTTCAGATGAAAATGTCTCCATGCCCATGGAGTATTGTAAATTGTGTTTATGTTTGGAGATTGGTCATCTAAAATAAAATGTCTTATCTAGAAGGCACGCTAACGGGGAGATAACGTGTCCATAATAATCCCACTTAAAACACTTACAGACACCGCTATGAAGACCATACCTCCATTAAGCTTCTCGGCGATCAAAGTATAAAAATTCACTCAGCCGTAAAAAAGGAATAAACTAACGCCATCTGCAGCAACATGGATGGACCTAGAGATGATCATACTAAGTGAAGTAAGCCAGACAAGTATCATATGATACCATTTATATGTGGAATCTAAAAAATAGTGCAAATAAACTTACTTATAAAACAGAAACAGACTCACAGACATAGAAAAGGAACTTACGGTTACCAAAGGGAAGGGGGGTGGATAAGGAAAACTTAGGAGTCTGGGATTAACGTAGACACACTGCTGTATGTAAGACAGACAGACAACAAAGATTTCCTGTACAGCACAGGGAACTGTATTCAATACCTTGCAATAAACTGCAGTGGAAAAGAACTGGAAAAAAATATACATGTATACATGTATGTGTAACCGAATCATTGTGCTGCACACCTGAAACTAGCATAATATTGTAAATCAATTATACTTCAATTTTTAAAAGTATAATAATTCACTCATTTAATTTCTTAAACTGAATCAGGAGGCAAGCTAATTCAAAATGACTTTTGAAGAAAAAAGAAAATCAGGGTGTTTGTGGGGGTTCTGGATAGTCAGTAACCCACTTGCCTGAAGGTGGAGACAAGTCTGAGTTAACTCACTTCTCCTCTCAGGCTGTGTGGGCAGGAGGAATAATTCGGGTCACGAGGAAACCCCTCAGGGGACGGACAGTTCCCTTATTCCTGTAGGACCAGACAGCCGGGACGAGTCGGAGGGATGCGGTGTTGGTGGTGTCCACACGTCCTCCCGAGCAGAGGGATGAGGAGGATGTGCTCCTAGGACCTCAGGCTGGAGGAAGGGGTGCGCTGCGTGCTCACAGGGCAGGGGGCGCCCTGCTCTGACCAGGACCGGCTGATGCAGGGGTGCCTGCTCGCCTGTGTGTTCTGCTTGAAATCTGATTCACCTTCAACAACCGTGTCCTTATAACGCCTTCTATCATCAGTTCACCTGGTATTGAGGATCTGATTTCCCCTCTTTAGTTCCTTTTCTCGAAGGTGTTTCAGTCTGGAGCATGGAGCTCAGCTGTCCCCATGCTGACATGGTATTTCCGACGACGCTGACTCAAGGCTGGCAGCTTGTTAAGATGAGTCTAGGTCTTCGTACTCTCACACAAATGCACAATCGTTAGTTTGTTCCCTCAATTAATACAGCAAGTGCATGAGTTGGTCCCCCCACCAAACTTGTTTTCTCCAACTAGAAACATCTAAACAAAAGCAAGAGAACAGTATAAATTTCAGCCACTACTGCATGGTACTCCCAAGCCTGGTGGATGCTCAGAGGACAAGGTCTGTCCTCACATCTACAGGCACCCCTGCCACAGCTGGCCAAGCCCCTCAAGTCTAGCATTGACCCCTCTTCCAGCTCACTGGCACAGCCTCCTCACAGCTCTTCATTGTCACGGCTGCATCTGCCACACTGCATCCCAGCCAGGGACTGAGCCTCACATGTGCCGCAGGAAGTCATGGAGAGTAGTGACCACGGAATGACCATCTAGCTGGATCCAGGCAATGGGAGACTGCTCACCCCATCCACACTCCTTGGAATGAATGTCTTCCCACCGTTCCTGCACCAGGAGCCTCTTCAAGGATTTCTCAACTTAGTAATTACAATTACAACAATGCAGCAATAATCTATCCCTTTTCATTGCTACGTAGTATTCCACCGAATAGATATGTCATAACTTACATCCCCATTCTGCTGTAGTTGACCTTTGGGTCTCACCAACAGGTTTACCTGCAACATTCCTGTAAATGTCTTGGTGTAAATGTGAACACACTTCTCAAGGAGAAGAATTGCAGGGTTAACATTCTTAAATAACACTGAACTGTTTTCCGAAATAGTTTTCCCAGTTTGCAATCCCCCAAAACCCAGGAATGAGAGAAGGCTGGTGGCTCTGCATTTGTGGCCACACTTAGAATCGTCATAATTTTTACTTTTTTGGCTTTGCGAGTGTAAGTTATCCTGTTATGTTCTAGGTTTGTTAGTTTGTATTTAACATCTTTTTATGCCATTTGGAGTTCCTCTTTTAAAGTGTTTTTTCAAATTGTTCACTCATTTTTTAAATGTGTTTTTAATGTTATTTGTAGAAGTTACATGTGTGATTAACAGTCTTTGTCCACTGTATGCCTTCAACCCTCTTTCAATTGTGTGGCTTGTCTTTTTTTTTTTTTGGTTAGTGGAGGTATTGAGGACTGAACCCAGGACCTTGTGTGTGCCAAGCACGTGCTCCACCGCTGAGCTGTACCCTCCCCCACCTCCTACTCCGGACCTTGGCTTGTCTTTTAACCATCTTATTGGTGTTTTTGTAATAAACAGGAATTCTTATTCTTAAAGTAGTAGAATTTATTAATCACTTCCTTTATAGTAGATGCTTTCTTTGTCTTCTTCAAAATCTTCCCTACCCTGAACTCATGGAAAAACTTCCTACATTTTCTTCTAAAAGCTTGTTTCACTTTATTTTCACATAGCTTTTCATAGATCTTAAACATCCATGGACTTGATTTTTTGGTTTAGTGTAAGGAGGTAAGGAGTCTTTCTCTCTTCCTTCCTTCCTTCTCTCTTTCTCCTTCTTTCTATCTTTAATTTTTGCATATAGGTATTCAGTTGTCCCCACCATTTATCAAGTATTCTGTCATCTCCCCACTGAAGCCTTGTCACCTCTGTCATACATCAGATATCCGTACCTGCAAAGACCTGTTTCTGGCTCTCCTTTCTGTTTCATTGCCTGTCGCCTGTCCCTGCACCAGTGCCGTGCTGGGCTAATTACTGCAGCTCTGCAAGTTTGCATAGTTCGTAGAACATGTCCTCTTTGCCTTGCTCTTCTAGAATGTTTTGACCATTTGCATCACTGTACACATTTTGTAATCAGCTTGCCTGGCTTCACAAACACACACATACACATATCCTTTCTTTGGAATATTTATTAAGATTGGGATTGATTAAAAATCAATCAGAGAAAAACAACGGTCTTTACGATATTGAGTTCCAGTCAATGAATGTGACACATTTCTTCATTTACTTAATTAAAAAAAATTTCTCTTAATACAGGGGTGGATTTATAGCTCAGTGGTAGAGCACATGCTTAGCATGCACGAGGCCCTGGGTTCAATCCCCACTACCTCAATTAAAAAGTTTTTCTTTTAATAATGTTTAAAAATCTTTCTTAGAGGTTTTATTATGTTTTATTAGGCATATGTTTTATTAGATATATTTCCAGGAACTTAATTTTTTGACACCATTTTAAGTGGAATCTTTCTTTTAATTTCATTTCCTGTGTGTTGCTAGTCAATGGAAATATGGATATTTAGTCATTACCTTGCTGAGCACACTCAGTAAATCTAAGTACAGAATTGACTTAAACGATCAGTGCACTTGTCCCCGTGGCCACATACAGAACACCGCCCCTAATGGGCGTAGGAGATTTCTGAATTCAGGAAGTATTTACAAAAGTCGACCACATTCTGGGCCATTAAGCAAGTCTCAAAACATGTTTCAAGACTGAAATAGTGCAGAGATCTTGCTCACTGACCACAACATGGTCACCCTTGAGGTCAGCAGCACGTGGACAGTTAGTTCTCAAAGATCTCTTGGTGCCTGTCTGGGATTTTCTCCTTCCCATGGGTTTTATGAACCCGGCTGTGGGTCTTCGAAAAATTTATGCAACTTTCTCATCCCACACCATGAACCAGTGACTGATGGGCCCCCACATGAGGGATCAGACGGGAAATCTTACCTGGATTCGAGGATTCTTGTGCTGCTGGGTGTGCGGGAGCAGGAAGGGCATAGGGTCACTAGCTCACCTGAGTCCCCTGGGCACACCTGCGATAGTTAGGGGAGCTGGGTGACAAAGGGCCCCGATCGGCTCCAAGCTGATTAATCCTGGTTGGGAGGTGGCAGGGGGGGTGAGCAGATACAGAAAATAAAATAATCACCAACAATTAACATTTTTTGTTGTTACTTAATTTTTGCTAAAGTGTAACACACGCAGAAAAGCACACCGTTTATGTGCACCCCTCAGTGCATGATCACAAACCAAGACGCCTGTGTAACCACCCACGTCAGGAAGCAGCAGGTCCCCGGCACCCCAGAGGTCCCCTCCCCCACCCACTCACAACCCTTGTGTTAAAAATGAACACAGGATTTGTTCTGATCAGGCATGCCTCCACGCCCATTGTCTGTGCATTTTATTGGGTCTGTCCCCGGGGAGTGAAACTGCTGACCTGGCCAGGGCACCACGCGTTCAGGTTGAGCACATCCGCCTAACGGAGCAACATGGCGATGGTGCCACCAGGCGAGTCCCAGCATCTCCGCATGACCTTGGGCAGGGGCCTTTACACTCTGGAGCCCCAAATACGCACAGAGTGGCCACTGCCTCTGCCTTGCACAGACGTGGATTGATTGATGATTCATGTACAAAGGTGCATTCTGTTTGAAACTTATATGATACATGCAATGATTTAGGAAGTTGTTTCATTTAATTTGACTCAGATCACCAAGTGTCAGGAGAGAAAAAAGAAAATTCAGAACCCTTTTCCTTGCTCTACTTGTCTTGGATTTTAATTTAACAGCCTTTCCGTGCAGCCTGTGGCTTTTGACCTCCTCACACCGACCTCTTGCTAGAAGCCGATGAGGGGCCTCTATTCTGTAAGAAATGGTGACAAGGTTACCAATTTCATCGAAACTTAACTATGACTGGCTCTCAGTAAATGGTTTCTTTATTCCAATCAGCTGTAAAACAAGTGACAATCTTAACCTCTTGTTTATTCTCCCTCTTGTCTAAAAATCTATGGAGAGTATTTTTCTCTCTCAATACTGGTTCTTCTCTGCTTCTTTCCTTATAAACAAATTCTCAGAGTCAAAAAAAATCTACAAACCCACTTACACTGTATTATCCAAACTAATTGAAAAGTAGGATTTTTCTTTCGTCCCTTTTTCATGTTGAGATTTGCAAGAAAGCAGGGGGAAATTTCAAGAATGCAGAATTATTACATACCCTCAAGTACTGTAAATTTTGGTGAAATTACATACCCAGACATTTGGTGGGGGGACACAAACAGAAAACCTCACAGAAGGAGTTCTTGCTTTTATTATTCGACCATAGCCATTCTATTTTAACATTATAGGGGGAAGACTGGTTAGTTTAAAATTTAGTATAACGGGTAAGAAATGCTTCATTCACATAGATGTGGGTTTTCAGGGTGTGTGGCATGTGAGCTGACCTAGCCTGGTGAGGGGACTATTGGGCTGAACCCACTTTAGTACCTGAAGGACAGTGACATCAAGGATGTCGTTTAGGACTGTTTTGTCTCACCCTAGAGGCCCCTCAAAAACCTGAGAGTTTGGAGTGTATAGATGGGATTCAAAAGGGGCTGGTTTGCCCTCTAAGAGGTGACCCATTATGTCATCTCAGTTACTCAGACCTTAGTGAGAAATTGCCCAGCAGGTCGTTGACAGAGTGAGTTTGCCTGATCTCAGAGAGGTGCTGACCCCGCCACCACCACAGGAGGGCGTTGCGTGGAGCCCTGCGCACCTCCCCTCGTGCAGAGCGCAGCCCGCGCTCCTAGGAAGTAAGTCACCCGGGGGCAGGGGGCAGGGGGCAGGGCGCCCCGCCCACCCGCGCCCGTCCCCACGGGCGGCACTCCCTTCTGCTGCTATAAGGGCCGCGCTCGGCTCTCTTCCCAGACCTCGTGCCCCGTCCAGGCAGCAGAGCAGCGGGTAAGGCCGGGCTGGCGGCGCGGGGAGGTCGGGCGGGCCGGCGGGAGAGGCCAGCCGGGTCCGATCTGCAAGCGCCCCGGGTCCGGTGCTCACCCCGCCCCGCCGTGCGCCCCGCCCGGGTCCCCGGGTCCGGTGCTCACCCCGCCCCGCCGTGCGCCCTTCCCCGAGGCTCCCAGCGCCGGTGGAGAGCGCTAGGCCCGGCATCCTGCCGCGGAAGGAGGTCGCTCTCTGGCGGCCCGAAGGCGGAAGCGATGTCTAAGTTTGGACGTTTTCTCTCTCCCTTCCTCCCGGAGTTCGCTCCGGGTTCCAGGCAGCCTCGGCGCGGCCCGGAGCCGCTTCCCCGCTCTGCGCGGGGGGCAGGGGGCGGAGGCCGCGCCGCCCTAGAGATTATTTACCAGCAGCAACAGTAATAACTGAGCGTGTTGCTTACACGCTGGGCAGCGGGCACGACCGTTACTCTTCGTGGCCTGAGTGAGGGGAAACGTGCTCTGAGAGTAGGGATCAGGTGGGGACAGCGGGGGGCTGAGCAGAGCCCGGCGTCACCTGCAGGCACCCTGCTGGGCGGTGTCTTGTTCCCCGGGAACCGTGCTGGGTTTCCCAGCCTTCATACTCCGCACCAGCTGTGGGACTCTGGACACTTAACCTCGCTGAACATTACCCAGTGAGTCATAAAAATGAGGGTAATTATATCTGCTTTGCTGGAATTGGCTTTAATGGAGAGCAGGTAGCTCTGATTTTGTAATAGAAACATTCTTTTTCAGGTAAATGTGGGCAGTGGATTCATGGCCCAGATGAGTCAGAGACTTGAATGGGAGGGTGGAAGTGTGCGTGCTCCCGGAGCAGCAGGGAGGGTCCCGTAGGCGCACCAGTCTTTAGGACACAGGGTCCTGGTCCGCTGTCACTGCTGAATCCTAGCTGCCACATTTGTGCATGGGGACAGCTGTTGTGGGTCCGGTGGGGCAGTGCGTGGGCGGTAGAGAATTTCCCAAAGACGAAGGGTGAAAACAGTAAAGGAGTTTATGAGGTTACTCTGCCGTAGGCAACAGCAGGCCCCACAGTTGGGAGGTGAGCCCCGAGGCGGGGTTGCTGAGGTCTTTTTTAGGGACGGTCACCTTTAATTCCGTGTGCTTGCATGGCATTGGGCACAGAGGGGTCGCAGAGTGCGTGATCAGCTTGTGCACAAGACTGATTGGTGGGTGCTGAGGAAGCAGGGAAAGGAGGGGTCGTGAGAGGGCAGAGCTGCCAGACTCGGGGGGGGGGGGGAGCTGCGGTGGGTCCCGGCGGTCTGGCCGCGGGGCCTGGTGGTCTGGCTGCGGGGCCTGGTGGTCTGGCTGCGGGGCCTTGTCAGTTCGATCTTTGTCTAGTTAGTTCAGCTCGGGCAGGTGGGTATTAAGAAAGGAATGTTCTCTGTTATCTTTAAAAGGCAGCAACTGGATGCTCGAGGGGCCTTGCAGCAGGAATCTGCCAGATGTCTGTGGTCCCCACAGCAGTGTTCTTGCCTCCTGGAAGAGAGGGTGAGGGGGCGAGAGAGAGAGGAAACAAGTTGCAGGGTGCTTCAGGGCTGGGCCAGGCTGAGGAGGAGGTGGCCGTGGCGGCGCTCACGGCTGTGTGACACTGGCAGCTGGGGCTCTGTTCTGTGTTGCAGCCTCACCATGGAGCAGCTGAGCGTGGCAAACACCCGCTTCGCCTTGGACCTGTTCCGCACCGTGAATGAGAGCAATCCTGCAGGGAACATCTTCTTCTCCCCCTTCAGCATTTCGTCAGCGCTGGCCATGATCTTTCTGGGGACCAGAGGCAATACCTCGGAGCAGATGTCCAAGGTGAGCAGCAACTGGCAGAAATGGCCTGCTTCCCCGGCCGAGCCCCGCCATGGTCTGCCCCAGAAAGCCGCGCCTTTGAGTGCGTGCAGAGCTGGCTTTCTGTGTCCCGCATCGTGCATCATGCTATCCCTCCTGAGGTCAGACTTTCAGAAAAAGCCCCAAGAATAGCCTTGGGGGCAGGCTGTCATTCACCATGCAGTCTTGAGCGAGCACCTGTGATGTGCCAGGCGCTGTCTTTGGTGGGGCTGAGGGCAGAGCAGCAAAGAAGGCGGACAGAGCCCTGTTCTAGTGGAAGTCTGCGTGGCTTTCCCGGAAGCCACGTGCCTCCTGCTCTCGAGGACCGTCCAGCTTCCGCTCTGCCTGTGATGCTGGGCTACTCGCATAATGCCTGCTGCGTCCTTTTGGGCGTAATGACACACAATGGCGAAGTGGAGGGGACACTGAGTGTGTGACCCCGTGTCCCTAGACCTGGCCCTGGCACCAAGTGTGGCAGGCTGGGCTGTGACCTGGGCTCCTGGGTGAGCAGGAGGGCCCTGCAGGGGAAGGGGAGCGGTGATGCAGAAGCCCCTCCTGTCCTTGGTGGGTGTGGAGACTGCAGGTGTGCTGGGTGCCCTGTACTCTGAGTGGGGAACGCTGGCCATCCTGGAAGGAGGACCAGAGTGGAGGTCCTTCTAACATGCGGGCCACAGGTTGTGCTGCCCTGGAGCCAGGGACTGTCCAGCCCGGATTCAGGCTGACGGGCTTGTTCCAGCTACAGAGCTTCTATGTCTGCACTTGACGGAAAACCAACTTTTCCCATCATGGCCGATACAGAAGCATTTGAACGTTTTCAAAATCCACGTTAAAAAAAACTCTGGTACTAATAATTGCGAGCTGCCCCCTGCAGGGTCATCTCGGCTTCTTCTTTGAGGTTTTCCAGGAACTTTCTAACCTCAGCACAGAACAGTCTTAAGTTTTCCCCCCATTTCCAGGAAGAACGTGGGTCATGTACCCACACAGACATCCCATAGCTCAGTTCCTGCACTTTGTATACTGTGGACGTTTGTTCTCCTTGTTTCAGAAGCAAGGAACCAGCCCAGGCCTCATAAAACCATAAAGGGGACTCTTGATGTAACTGATACAAGGGGATTAAACTTTTACCCAGTGTCAAGTTTATTTGTCTTTTTAAATTTTTTCTTTTTCATGGAGGTGCTGGGATTGAACCCAGGACATTGTGCATGTGAGGCACGTGCTCTTACCACTGAGCTGTACCCCTCCACCCATCACCCAATGTTAAGTTTAGAGAAGTTATTTTTAAATGAGTTATTGATGCCAATAATGCAATTTGAAAAGCCCCTCACTCTGATCTCTTTGTGTTCCCGCAAAGCTGATGATTCTGTTTTACTGTTTATTTCTGAGAATTTTCAGTAAAATTGTATTTGATACAGAATATACATGTGAGCATAATAGTTATGATTTTTTTTGGAAAAAAGCTGACTTGTATAAATATTTAGCCTGTTAACCACTCATATCTGTGGAACCATTGTTATAACAAAAACAATGATGTGAAAACAGTTTCTAATGTAATTATGTTTCCCAAAGCTGTACATTTTGGACTTTCTCTTATTTGCTCTCCAGTGAAAATGACTAAAGTGTTGGGCTGGGGAATCATCAGTAATTAGTAATAAAAACATACTAATTTAATTTGATGGAAGCAAATACCAAGGAATCAGTTTATAATTTCAAAGTAAATGGTTGTAGAAATAATATTTCCCATCTTTTAGGCTCTCTATTTCAAGGAGGTTGAGGAGATTCATTCAAGATTTCAGAGTCTGAATGCTGATATCAACAAACGTGGGGCTGCTTACACCCTGAAAGTCGCTAACAGGCTCTTCGGAGAGAAAACCTACGACTTCCTCCCCGTGCGTACTTGTGCTCTGCTCTGAAACTCGCCAGGCAGAGCACGTTCTTTTTTTCCAGCACAATCAGGTCTCAGAAGTTAGTTTTAATTTTCAGAAACATTCAGAAAAACGATCCAGAATGAAGCGTTCCCACGAGTGGATGTGGGTTCGTTCTCCATCTCCACAAGGAAAAGGCCGACCCTGGCTGTTTCACTAAAGCAAGAGTGAATTCCGCGGTTCACTGCCCAGTATAATCAGGACCCGCTTGTTTATAAATACGTTAGTCGAAGGTTAGAAAAGGATTGGTAAATTTTACACAACACCGAAACGACTAAACTGTTCACCAAAAAATGGTTACGATCAGACACACATCACTATATATAAAATAGATGAACAAGGACCTATCTTTTAAATTTATTTATTTATTTATTTTTATTGAAGTGTGGTCAGTTTACAACATTGTGTCAGTTTCTGGTGCACAGCATAAAGTTTCAGTCACACATATACATACATATATTTGTTTTCATATTCTTTTTCATTATCGGTGACTATAATATCGAATATAGTTCCCTGTGCTGTACAGAAGAATCTTGTTCAACTATTTTATGTATAGTAGTTAGTATCTCCAAATCTCAAACTCCCAGTTTATCCCTTCCCACCCCCTTCCCCCACTGGTAAACATAAATTTGTTTTCTATGTCTGTGGATCTGAAGGACCTACTGTTTAGCACAGGGAACTATATTCAGTTTCTTATAATAACGTATAGTGGAAGAGAATCTGAAAAGAGAAAATACATACATATGTATATGTATAACTGAATCATTTTACTCTACACCTGACACTAACATTGTAAATCAATACACATCAATAAGAGTTTTTTTTAATGTTTAAGATCATCAGTTGAACATTATGTTTTTCACTATAATAAAAAAAGTAAAAGGGTTAGAATTTTTTGGTTACAATGAAATATATCCTTTGGGACAGTTTCTGTTGTTTTAAAAAGATTTTGGAGAACCATTTCTGTATGTAGTAGGAGTTATTCATCACATTTCCTTTTTTTTATTTTATTAAACAGGAGTTCTTAGCTTCAACTCAGAAAATGTACGGCGCTGAGCTGGCCAGCGTGGATTTTCAGCAGGCCTCCGAAGACGCGAGGAAGGCCATAAATGAGTGGGTCAAAGGGCAGACAGAGGGTGAGCAGTGGCAGCCCGGCTGGACACGCGCACTGGTCTTCTCTTTCCTCTTCTCTCCTTCTTGCCAGTGGGGGACCCCCTCTCCCCTTTCGTCACCCCACAGCCCGACCCTGGGGTCCCCTCTGCACTGCCCAGTGCTGGACAGCTTTCAAATGTAGAGATTCCTCAAAGTGGAAAGGTAAACATGATTTAACTGAAGATGCTAAATATTTTTTCCCCATAAATTCCCCAAACTACATTTAAAAGTTAAAACTGATATTAAAAGTAGAATGAAAGGAATGAAAATTTTGTGAATCAAAATTTACAGTCTGCTGTGGTCATAAATATTTTTTTGCCGGCATCTTATCTAAGAGGTCAGGGACGGCAGGTGGGGCTGTATCTCCTAAGGCTGTTGTTTAGACTGTGACTCTGTCGTGGTCACAGGATGGTCAGGGGACCCACAGGACACCTGTCTTCCTTCCACAGGGGACTGCCATGGCCACGCTGTCTTGAGTGGGGCCTGTGTTTCAGGGGAGGAGCTGTCCCGCCTTTTGGATGTTTGTTCAAAGCTTTCCTGTGAGAGGCTTCCACTGGAGGATTTGAAGAAGGGATTTATTTACCAGTGGCTGAAACTTTTGGTTAGGGAATTCTCTTTTCTTCCTGAAAAAGAGTGGCCCACTGTGTATCCCACACTCCAGAAAAGGGGAATGCCTATTGTTTGCCCTTTAAACATCTGACTTGCTGTGACGCACTGGCCCTTTTGGGCTGGTTTGTGTGTCACCCTGCTCTGCCCTCCGAGGGCTGGCTTACAGCAGAGGCACTCCGGTGGCTGCGCTAACGTAACACCACATTGCAGGAAACTGAACAGAAGGGCGCGCTGGAATCGCATGTCTGTGCTAACCGAAGGTCAGGTCAAATCTGGAATTCCAATAGGTGGATTTTTAAAAAGGTAACTTTATCTTTTTAGGAAAGATTCCAGAGCTGTTGGCTTCAGGTGTGGTGGACAGCATGACTAAGCTTGTGCTGGTGAACGCCATCTATTTCAAAGGAAACTGGCAGGAGAAATTTGCGACGGAGGCCACGCATGACGCCACGTTCCGGCTGAACAAGGTGAGGCGCGGCCGCGGCCCGCAGCTGCTCTGGGCTGGCGGCTGCAGACGGTGACGCGCACCATCTGTCTTCCCACCGCTCAGAAAGACACCAAGACCGTGAGGATGATGTACCAGAAGAAGAAGCTTCCCTTGGGCTACATTGAGGACCTGAAGTGCCGGGTGCTGGAGCTGCCGTACCAGGGCGGGGACCTCAGCATGGTCATCCTGCTGCCTGACAACATCGAGGATGAGTCCACGGGGCTGCGGAAGGTGTGTGTCCGCGGAGGCGCCGGCTCTGTGTGTGTGTGTGTGTGTGTGTGTGTGTGTGTGTGTGTAGGCATGTGTGCGCGTGTGTGTGCATGTGTGTGTGTGTGTGCATGTCTGTGTAGGTGTGTGTGTGGGTGTGTGCGTGTCTGTGTGTGTGCGTGTCTGTGTAGGGGTGTGTGTGCGTGTGTGTGTGGGGGTGTGGGTGCTAGTTCTGTGTTTAGTGAGCCCACCTGACTGTCCCTCCAGGTCTTGGGCCCTCCTTTGTGCAGGAGCCCGCGGACAGGGACAGCCGCGCAGCCCCAGTTCAGATGCTCAGTGCTGTCAGTGAGCAGCGCAGTGGGAAGGTCAGGGCACAAAGCAGGTGTCCCGCTGGCCAGTGGCAGCTCACGGACGCTCTCTTAGGTGAACTTTGGAGGAAAGTGCAGTGCATGAGGGTTGTTTCATTAAAACAATTTTAAAAATTGACCCCCAAACGATACAGCCTGCGGCTTCATCATGGGCTATTAAATCTGATCATTATAGTGCTCCTTCTCACCCCAACTCAAGTGGACTGTGAATTAGATGTCAGGTAGCTACCTGAGAGGAGCAGCCCCGTGTGACCCGCTGGCTGAGAGATGAGCCCACTCCCCGGCGTGAGCCTTGCCTGTTGCTCGTGGTTCAAGGCTGTGGCAGCTCTTGCCGGCGCCAGGAGGCGGGGAAAGCGTGAAGAGGACGGTTCTTCACTGTCTCTGGCCGTCGTGTGCCCTCCCCTCGCTGCCCGGACTTGCTGTCGGGGAGGGTCTGGCATCAGCCGCCTGCGGGTACAGAGCATGTGCTGAAACCAGCATGTCCCTTCTTTCCCTGCTGTTTCCATATTCGTCTCTTCCTGATTGTAAACAAGAAAGTCCGGAGCCTCATGACAGGGACCTCTGGCATCAGCAGCACAGTGGCCCGCGGCTCCGAGCCAGTGCGGGAGCAGTGGTGGCGGCGACGCCGCGGTGACGTCGCACAGCGCCGACTGTGCACTGAGCGCTTTGTTGAGGGGGACTCGTCCAGTGCTCACGATAGTGCTCTCGTATGTGCTACTGCTCTCCCGTCTTAGACAAGCACTTGGTCTGCTTCTGCTTTCACCTACGAGCTAAATATGTTAAGAAGCTCACAGATACCCACAGTGATCACTGGAGTTCAGAATAAATCGAATAAACAGGAGAAACCTTTAAACTTTTCCCTTGCACCACTCAACCAGCTAGGGTAGTAACTGTCACAGGGGTCCAGTGTGGCAGGGACTCAGTAAGTCCTAGGTGGGGGGATGGGTGCGTGGGTGGGCAGTTGGATGGGTGGGTGAGTGAGTGGATAGGTGGTGGGTGGGTGGTTGATCCACACCTCCAGATGGAATTCTCCTTTGGCACAAACATGAAGGAAGCTAGCATCTGATACTACAGGTCCATTCATTTAAAAAATGCTCCATCAACTCACTTCTATGGAACAGTGCTCACCTCCTCTTTTTGCCCATTCTGATTCCAGATTGAGCAACAGCTGACTTTGGAAAAGCTGCGTAAGTGGACGAAAGCTGACAGTCTGGAGCACCTTGAGGTCAGCGTCCACCTGCCCCGGTTCAGGCTGGAGGAGAGCTACGACCTGACCGCCCCGCTGGCCCACCTGGGTGTGCAGGATCTCTTCTGTAGCAAGGCTGATCTGTCCGGCATGTCGGGAACCAGAGATCTCTTTGTATCAAAAGTTGTCCACAAGTCCTTCGTGGAAGTGAACGAGGAGGGCACGGAGGCAGCAGCCGCCACCGCGGGCATCGTCGCCTACGCCATGCTGATGCCGGAGGAGAACTTCATAGCCGACCATCCTTTCATTTTCTTCATTCGGCACAACCCCTCCGCTAACATCCTGTTCCTGGGCAGACTTGCTTCCCCATAGACACTGTGGGCTACCGGTCGAGCTTCGCGCTCATTACCTGCTCTTTTAATGACGACCGCTTTTGTTACCTTCACCATAAAATACTATCTGAAAATGAATCTTTAATTTCCTTTGTAAGCACAGCCCTGGTGTCTGCTTATAACTTGGCAAGGGTATCTGTTCTTCTCTTTTATACTGAAAAAATCCAGTGACCGCTTTTGATTGCATCAAGTTAGAAGCAGAAATCAGAGATCAGGTGTATAGGTTCTTGACGACGCAGCAATCCACGAAGCTGCCGTACACTCCTGAGAGCTGTGGGGAACGCGGTCCCACCGTCATGGGTTTTACAGGTAGGCTTTGGAAGCCGTGATAGACATACACCCTGACTGTTGAAGGATATTCAGTTGAAATATAGGAGGGCAGCCCTACTAAGGGCCCGGGTCATGAAGACAGACTCGCCTTGGCCTTGGCAGTGTCTCGGACCTTGTGTAGCACGACAGGATTTGTGTGCCATCATGGCAGAGCCACCTGGCGATGCCCTGCCCTCTCTTTTTTGTTCTCCTGTATCCTTCCTGGTACGTGGTTGGTGTGTGGTCACGAGGAGTCAAGCAGTAGGTGTCGTGAAAGAGACTAAGAAGTGACACAAAAATGTCGTAGGATAGACGGTTAAGCAAAGAGGGCGCGCAGCCGTCTCACTGTGAACCAGCTTCTCCCGTGCTTTCTGATAAAGGCTCGTTGCTTCCATCGTCTGGTACAGGGTTTTATGGCAATGGGATGGCGCTACGCGATGCTGCAGCAGGAGATGGGTGGGGGAGCTCTTTGATTAGTGTAAACCTCTGTCAACGCACTCCTTGGAATGAGACTTGAAATGCTGCATTTTCTTGCTCCCACAAAGCTGGTGGGCTGGTTAATAAATTTTCCTAAGATTCTGCAAACCAGACTGACCTCAGTCCTCTTCTTGTTTCTCCCTGATCTCCGACAAGCCAACACTACAAAAGGGGTTCTTGGCCGACAGTCTTGACGTCCGCAATGATAGTGACTCCACACAACAAAAACAAAAGTTTAGTAATTACAATTACATTAGATTTGGATAAGTCAAGGGTGCACGTTGTACTCTTAAGTTAACCACTGGAAGAACAGTAAAAGGTTTATGGCTTCCACAATAAACCAAAGAGGAAAAAAAGAATAACAACAAATACATACTCAATCCGAAAGAAGGAAATAAGAGAAAAAAAGATACACAGAACAGGTGTGACAAACAGAAAGATGGTGAATTAAACTCCAAATAATTAAGTAATTACTTGAAATGTAAATGGACTAAATGGAGTTAAAATACAAAGGTGGTTAGGCTGGATTGAAAACAAAATACTATTGGTGTCTACAGGAGATACACCTATAGCATAAAAATTGAGAATTAGAAAGGAAAGAATGGAAGAGACGTGTCATGCAAATGCTAAACATTAAAGTCGGTGTAGCTAAAAACGTTAGGCAAAGGAGTTTCTCTTATTCTAGAGATAAAGACAGACACTTCATGAGATACAAAGATTCAGCTCACTAGGAAAACAATTCTAAATTTATATGCACCCAAAAACAAGCCCTCAAAATGAAACAACAAAAATAGAAATTAAAGGAGAGAATGGTCTGCAATTTGACAAGATATGAATGTATGTTGCCACCACTTGCACAATAATTTAATGAAGATCCTACCTTCATTAAAATATATAATGATTTGAAAGGAAGAAATAATATTTTAGATCATTATTTTCATAACAAGTCTAAATTATTAGTATTTAAAAGCGAGTTAAGTAAGATGTTGCTGGTTACACGTGCAATACACAAAGCCGATTTGTATTTCTATGTAACATCAATAGTTAAAAAATTTTTAAATTTTTTTATTAAAAAATTTCTTTTTGGTTTGTCTTTTTGGAGGGGGAGGTAATTAGATTGATTGATTGATTGATTGATTTTAACGGAGGCCCTGGGGATTGAGCCCAGGACCCGTGCATGCTAAGCACACGCTCTACCCTGAGTATACCCTCCCCCTACCCAAGACAGTCTTGAAGAAGCCTCAGCTAGAGGGGCATACTGAGCTGAATTCAGACTTATTCTAAGCCTGCAGAAATCAGATAGAATGGGTTTGGTGCAAAGATAGTCAGGAACAGAACAGAACAGAAAGCCCAGAAGCAGCCTCGCACGACAGGAGCCTTGTGACAAGTGACCATCATCTCGGCTCAGATCAGCCTTTGGCTTATGCCTCTCGCCCTATGGGAACTATGAGCAATGCCCTCTTTTGCTCTCAAGATTTAATCATTTCGGATAATAAATCACATGGTCAGCATGTTTATGATGAATGTGGCACCTCAAAGCTGGGAATGGAGGGAGGAAATTCTCAGGAAGTTGTTCCGGGATATTTGGGAACCCGTATGGAAAAAAATTATAAGGTTGATCCCTGCCTTAAACCTAAACAAAAACCAGTGCCAGGTGGGCTGTTGGCTGAGCTGTGAAAGCAGAACATTAAAGCTTTTAGAGGATAATAGAATAGGATGTATCTTCATGAGCACGTGGAGTGACTTCTTAAAGGGACACGCACACCTTTTGTCAGATTCATTCCCAGGCACTTGGATCTTCATGACACTCAACTGCACCCAGGGACAATGAAGGACTTCAGTTACACAAGGCATACCATGAAGAGGGAGAAGGCAAGGAGGCAGGAGAGTGGAGGCGGGTCAGTGCCCCGGGGAGGGCGCCGGCCAAGCAGCCGTCTGGGAGGACGCCCCCACAGGCAGGATTCTGCTTCTAGAACCTTCCCGCTGTCTTCCGCTACCTCCCAGGCTACGAACGAAACAAACACGGGGAGGCAGCCAGACTTCGTGTCGTGTCAGTTTTGGAGAACTGGCTCCCAGATAGCTTCAGAGTCTTCAGAGCCTCAGGTTACCCAGAGAAAGCGCAGCCCATCTGGGGGAGGCGGGGACGACGGGGGGCTGGTCGGGTATTACAAAACCAGGAGTGCTTTTAAAATCATCCAAAACAGGCCGATGTGTCGGGTGATTTCTGCAACGGTCTTTCTTCAAACAGGTGACTGCCATGGTCTTGTCACCCGAAATTCTTCATCCTAACACTGTCCCAGAGCTCTCATCTGACCACAGCTCTTCTCCCAGCGGCGAGAGGCTCGCCACGGCTTAGCGGGCTGTGGACCTGGGGCTCTGCCGTGACGTCTGTGTTCACATTGGCCCGGTGACGCAGCGCTGCTGCCTTCAGGCTACAGATGAGAGCAGGGAGGCTGCCCGGGCCTCAGAGCCCAGCCCTGCAGAAACCTCCCCGATTCGTCGCCCGGTCTCGTCCAGAGGGACGAGAAACACCTTGTAAGCGGCCCTAAGCGACCCTCGCCCTTCAGCCTTCGGCACTGACGCTGGGCTTCCCCCCTCAGCTGTGACTCTCGGCCACCTGAACGGGAACCTTTGACAGTTTTACAGTCTCAGATAAACTCGCACTTGAAGAGGCAGATCAGAACCTGGAATTGCCTGGAAACTGGAGGTAGATGGGACAGGCTGAGTTGTCACGTGTCCGGAGCACAAACTCAGCGTCCTGGTCCCCTCCAATGTCACTGCCAAGGGCTGAGATCGCTACAAAACATTGTACATCTGGTTGAGGGTAAGAAATATACCAGAGGATGAATTCATCATTTAAAAAAACAAACCATCATTCAGGACTAAGGAAGGATCTGTTCGTACGCCCACCTGGGAGAGGCTGACGGCTCATGGGCACGTACCGGTCATCAAGCATAAACGCACTTCTAACCTCTCAGGGTTCTAATTACATACACAACGTTGCGACACCAGAGATTTTCGGATCTGAGAAAACAGTAGCTATTGTGAGAGGAGCCCAACCTACAGGGTGTGGATAGAGCCGTGTGGAGTGAAAGAACGTGTCAGTTAATCTGTGGCGTGAAATCTCACAGGCTGTCATGGAACAAAGGATCTTCCAGCACACAGGAGGGACGGCTGAAGAAAACCGGGCGGCGTAGCAAGAACAAGAGGAAGTTACTGAAAGAGGTTTCTCCAAAAGTTCTTACACCAGCACTTCCTTTCTTTTGCAAATCTGTCACAGCAAGTCCTGGCAATAAGATCTTTTGCTTCAGCAGATAAATAAGAGTTCCCTGTAAACTAAAAATTCAAATATTGATCACTGTGCAATATTTTTAAATGTCAGTTTTCGAAAAATAAGTGCACCACAAATTTTAGTTTTCTGTGCAAAATTTGATATGTTAGCTGTAATATTTAGGAAATTGGGTAAAAAAAATTTTTTCCTCCATTTTCAGGTAAACCCAGATGTTTTCTGTGATGTTAAGACAGTAGATACTTAAAATTTTCAATTGCTTCCACGTGACCTAACTATATGACAAGGTAAGGACTTATGTGCCTTTTAAACTCATTAATTTCTTACTATATTTTATGGCCTACATGACTTACTCTCATTGCTTGCTGAACTAATTTTCAAAAATGGATTTTTCAAATCATTGTGGGGTGTTTTTGAGTTAAGATATATTAACTCCTAAGAAAGCTTCTGAGATAAACAAGAAGGTCCTACTGTATATTCAATGGCTTATAATAACCTATAAAAGAAAATAGGAAAAATAATATATATGTATAACTGAATCACTCTGCTGTACACCTGACGCTAACACAGCGTTATAAATTGACTATACTGGGGGAAAAAAAGCCAAAAAAAAAAAAAGGAAAAGAATAAAAGGCCTCCAATTCTGAGCAATCAAGGCACCAGTTACGCCAGAAACCATCGTCTTTCTGAGCAGCTCAACCACAGTTTTGTTACAAGGACGCCTAAAGCTCTGGGGAAGGCCCCTCTGCCCGCCCACCCGCCTGCCCACCCGCATTCCCTTCCGGGCCCCAACCTGCAACCTGGGGAGATTTTGCTCTGACATGGCCAACGATGATTTCGACATACATTAAATTCTAAAAGGAAGAAAGTGTCTCACTCTCCTGAGTCCGGGTGCTCAGGAGACGGGCTGTTCTAAACTTGCCGTGAGCCTGTTTAATCCTCTCGACAACCTGATGAGTTAGGTGTAAGCAGTGCCCCCGTTTCAGATGGCAAAGCTGCAACACAGAGGTATTAGGCAAGTCAAGGGTCACAGAGAGCCAGGGTTCACCTGGGAGGGTCTCTTGTTCTGTGTCCTGCGCTCAGGATACCGGGGGGCGGGGATGAGCCGACCACGACCTGCTCCTTGGTCAGGCTGAGGGACTGCTGCTCCCGGGTGCCGACGTTTGCAGGTACCGAGCTGGCGGCCCCCAGGAAAGAGCACGGCAGGGTCCCTGCTGTCAAGAGGTCCTTTAACGGAGGGAAACGGGAGGACGAGCTCAGCTGCAGGGGCTCTGAGCACAGGACCAGGCTCGACTGGGAACAGCGGACGCGAAGACCAAAAGGAGACAGGCTCAGCACGTCAGTCTCGGAGGCCACTTCCTCCCCTGGGAAAATGAAGACTGTGGGCTCAGTGTCCTGTCTGGTTCCCTCAGACCCCAACACCCTGCCGTTCTCATGCCTGGTCACTGTCCCCTGGCCACATGCTGGTCAGCGAGTCAGCAAGACTCTGCCAGTCGTACCAAGCCAGCTACTGGGGACAGTTTGGTGCAGCCTGTGACTGCAGCTCACTGTGCTGAGCCAAAATACAACACACAGCCGGGGCTACAACCATAAAAAAAACCCAGAAAACAACAACAGAGGCACAGGATGTCCCTGTTGGCAGGGACGCTGCACCCCTCAAATGTGCAGACACCGAGGCATTACGTTCACTGCACGGTCCATATTTACGGAATGGAACGGGGGCCCGGATGCTTTGGCTCTTTGCAAAAGTATTTGCCATACACTCACGACATGGACGTTTTCTAGCTCAGGCGTTTACGGGCCGTTATGGGAGATAGCTGGTCCGTTGTCCCTGAAGACTGCGCGGTCTCCTTGACGCCCCAGGTGTTGCCTGGCAACCGCTTCCTTGCTGATTTCACATCTCCTCTTACCATCGTTTCTCTGTCTTCAGCAAATCCACCCCTACCCTGCTCCCTCCCACACAGAATTAAGTCTCTGTACTTTCCCACATGGCCATGCGGCGGAAACAGAGGGACAGACACGGCGGGCTTAATTATCCGGTAAGAGGCTGCGTGTTCCCTGCTGTTACTGCGTCTCAAGTTTGGTTTGAATTTGGAGCACTGCGGGAAAAACTCCTGTTGACTTTTTTTTTAATGCTAATTTTTTATGGACGTGTAGTCAATTTACAGTGTTAGCTTCGGGTGTACAGCAAAGCAATTCAGTTATACACGTACAAACATACATAGGTATTTTCAGATTCTTGGTTTTTATAAATATGACCTGTGAGGCCTGCGGCAGAGCCTGCCCTGGTCCTGGGGGAGCGAAGGGAACGTTCATGTTCAGGCTCAGGGTTTGTGCTGGAGGGAACTTGGTCAGAACTGGATTTTCCCGGGGAGCAGGAAGAATGTGGTACTTCGAGTTTGCAACACAAAGCTACAGTGCGTGTTTCCTTTTTCTAGTGGTGACGCCCTTGGAAGACTCTTGAATAGCTGTTATTCAGACTCGGAGGACGCGGAGCACTCGCTGTACCTGAAACCGGGCCGGTCTCAGCCAAGCAGAAGTGCTGGCCGTCCTCGACAGAAGGGTTCCAGCACCTCGGCCCCGACAGGTCCCTCCTACCCTCCGACTAGTTAGTGCCTGAGATGCCACGGCTAAGCTACACCCTGTTACCTTCAAACCCGAGGAGCCCTTTACAATAAAGCGCTGACCCCACGAGTAACAGTCTTCACGGACGTCTCAGGGAAGCTTGGTCATCACATCGTTGTGGCACTGACGATCTGAGAGCAAGTTATGAGTGGGAGAGACCGTGGGAACACTGGGCTCTGGGAAATGACAAAGCGAGGGCCCCAGTGGGTCTCTGTCTCCAAGAACTGTAACAGTTTCTCCCCTCTGTAATTGTTCGAGTCTCCGTCAAAAGCGGCCAGAACTGTCTGCACCCGTCCTCAGTGGTACCCCAGATCCTCACACGTGTGTCTGTGTGTGTGTATGTTCTATACCAGGGCTCTCAACCAGGGTGGCTTTGACCCCTACCCTGGGGACATGTGGCCACATCTGGAGTCACTCTTAGGTGCCACGACTGAGGGGAGGTGCCCCTGGCATCTGGTGGGCGAGGCAGGGATGCTGTTAAACATCCTATAATGCACAGGACAGCCCCACACAAAGAACTATCTGCCCCCAAACGTCCACAGTGCTGCCGCTGAGAATCCCTTTCCAGCGAAGCAGGGCTGTCCAGGCCCTTCCTCTTACCAGCGTGCCGGCTCCTCCTGTCTGTGCCTGTGGAAACACCACTTAACCTTCAGGCCCCCTGTCACCGTGACCCTCCTGCTGCCTCCTCTCCTGACACAGCCACGCTCTCATGCGCACCCTGGACCTCTGCCACCGCTTTCAACACTCACCAGATCCTCCTCTGAATCACCGCGGGCGACCCTGTCTAAAGCTGCTGGTGGACTGAAAACTCCTCGAAGGCAAAGTCCCGCTTCTAACTTGTTTCTGTCCCTTCTTCAGAGCCTAGTAATCTACCTCAAGTACAAAACGGGCCACAGAAAGCGCTGTGACACCAAGGATGATGGACCAGCCGTGTTCGAGTGTAAAGGAGGGAAAGACGCATCTGAGCGGCAGGCTTCTCCAGGCGGGGGGGGGGGCTGGCTTCGAAACAAGCCTGCCTGTTCCTGCAAGTTTGCTATCTGACATAAAGAGCCAAGTCTTCCACGATTAGATGCGAAAGTATTTTACAAGTGCGTGCACTTTTTCTGCCTTCTTGACTTGGAAGCCCTCTCGTTGGTTTGCGTATTCCCAGCGCTCACACGTGAAAGCTCTGAACGCATGCATGCGTGCGTGGACACAATCAGGTGCCCGTGTCCAGGGCCCACAAAGGGTTTAACATCGAGATGGGACGCTGTGAGCTGGGGACTCTGAATGGCAGGCCGGTCCCCCTTCTCCCTTCTACACTCAGTTCACAGGAAGCCTTTCTGGACTTTTCTCCAGAGAACCTGGAACATCCGCAGAAACTCCAAGGGAATAAATTACGTCCTGCGAACTTGACGGAGCCCACGTGGGCAAGAGAGGAGTCAGGTCTCAGGCTAAATGCTCCCTAACCATAATCTGTGGTTATTTTTTTTAACGTGCTGTCTTTTGTTTGTTCGTTTCAGGCAGAAGGATTATCAAGATGATTGAAATAGGAGATGGCGCGTGTGCTAGGTGTATTAACGGGGAAAGTTATGATGGAACAATTGATCCATCAAAATAACAGTGGCTCTGGCCCTTTCTTTTCCCACCGCAGTCCAGTCTCTGCCACCAGGGCAGTGGGTGATCTGCAGCCACTGCAGGGACTCCGTCAAACGACTCAGAAGTCCCTTCCTGTCCTCTGTGAGACAGCACCGATTATGTACACGATCTGAGGGCTGAGCCAGAGACTCACCCAGCTCAGTGCATTTATTCATGTTTTCACAACACCAGGAAAAGGACCCTGCACCGAATCAGATGGAGGAGGGTGTGGCCCCCCTGGCTTCCCAAGCTGAAGGAAAATTCCCATGGACCGGTCCCGGCACACAAACCACCCGGCCACTGCTGAAAACTCCCAGGATCAGAAAGAATACTCTTTACTTTCAGTAGAAAGGGGTGTCACACGGGCCTCCCCAGGCCTCCTGTGTGCTGGGCATTTTATAGTCAGTACTTCGACTCCCCGGTCCCTCTAAGTAGGAGCCATAGCTCAGCTTCACAGGTGAACAGACTGAGGGGCAGAGCGAGGATTTCGGGCGACAGGACTCTGTCTAACAGGGCCCAACTCCAAACCCTGTGTCCCCCCACCATCCTCTGCACCCTGGGTGAGCGACTGTGGGGCCAGGACGTGGGGCAGGGCCTGGGGACCCGGGGGAGGGGGGTGAATGCAGTGGGACTCAGCCAACTGAGAGCTCGGAGGATTACCGAGGAGAGGCACTCCCAGCGGACTTGCTAGTTCCTGGGGACAAAGACCCTCTTTTTTGACCCCCATTTCAAAATAAATGTGGAACTTTTTCAATAGGAAACTTGAAATCCCAATTTGCCCACGAGCATGGGTGCGGCGTCGCAGCTGCCGTGGCCCCGCACTGTGATGGCCACGCCTGGGCCTCTGTCCTCGCTGCGCCCACCCACCCCGCGCCCCAGCGCCTGATCTCTTGGTTGCCAGTTACTGAAACCCAGTTTAACCTGGATTAGGAGGAAAGAAAGGGGTTACTGGCGGCCTAGAGAAACAGGGGCCGTGGCTGGTCTGGAAACACACTCCTGCGGCCTGGCCGGCGCCCTGGCTCCGGTCCTCACCCTGCTGTCCCCACCAGCAGGAAGCGCCCTGCCACATCAGGGTGTCACGACGGGAAGGGAGCCCAGGAAGGGCTGGGCCTGGGTGGGGCACCAACCAGGCCCCGAGGGGGTTGCTCTCCGAGCTGGGCCAGCCCCCCGCTCCCTGCCGGTCACAGGCTCAGAGCTGAGGGCGCCCCTGTCAGGAGGGCACACAGAATTCCAGGTGTCCCCCTGGTGTTACGCACCAGAGTGTCCTACAGTAACTTGGAACATCACTTCTTAAACTGTAACGGGTGTAGCTTACTGTACAGGAATCATACCACAATGAAGTTGTTAAAAAAAATGCAGTCCCTTGAGAGAGACCTTGCTTCAGCACGGACTCCTGGCCCAGCCCTTGGAAATGCTGCGTTCCTCTCGGGCTCCGGGGGTGCTGGGGGCGCCCGGACGCCCACCTGACCAGCCCTGACCTTGAAGACAGAGCTGGCGTCCGCAGCATCCTGGACGATGTGTCGTCCACCCTGGGGTCAGACACCACCCCCAGCTCAGGCCGGGCCTGGGAGAACGAAGCCTCGATGCTGTGACGCCTCCTCTGGTCTCTCCCCGGTGCTGCCTGCGTGTTGCTGCGACAGCCTCCGGACAGAGGGGCCCGGAGAGGAGGTTCCCCTCATGAACTGGCCTTGGACGCGTCATGATCTCAGTGCGCTCCCAGGTTCCCACCCCAGGCGAGGAGGTCCGGCCGCAGCTGCCCAGATGGCAAACGACGAGCAGCAGAGACTCGTCCAGCCTGTGCTGGACCCGGGCCCTTCTCACCTGGGGCAGAGAGAGACGCGGGGAAGGGGATGGGGTAGAGGCCGTGCTTGTCCCCTGGAGTCCCTTCCCTTCCTGCGTGAACGTCAACCAGCTACTGAAAAAAATCTGCCTTCCTCGTCATGAGGCCTCTCCGACACCTGCTGATCACTCCCGCCGCTTTCAAACAGAGTAACAGTCCCTCGACTGGACGAGCGAGAAGGTACCATCACCTAAGTTACCTTACATGGTTTCTGCAAGAAGCTTCCAATGTAAAAGTGGGCCTGGAGGAAGTTAAAAGGGGAGGGGGCCCAGCAATCACCACTGTCCTCACCTTAAAGCTGGGAAGGCCGAGGCCCAAGGGAGTGAGGTGACTTGCCAGACACTGGACGAGGGCTCTGTCTCAAAATCCACTTTTCCCATCATGGAAGGATGAGGGACTTGAACGGCTCATCAGCAAAATGCAGTTTCCTTTAAGCGGTTTTGTACTGTGAACACCTTCAAACTGCACAGCTTTTTAGAGGTTATTATAACCCATCCTCCTTCAAGAGATGAGGAGGTGGAGGCTTGGAGAGGCTAGTTAATACTCCGAGATTCCAGGAGTTGTCCAGTCTGTTTCTTGATTACGACCTTGAGCATGTTCATTATATATTTTTTATTCTACTTCATTAAAACATGCAGAGGGGAGGGTAGGCTCGGGGTGGAGCGTGTGCCTAGTAAGCACGAGGTCCTCGGTTCAGTCCCCAGTACCTCCATTAAAGATAAACAGAAACCTAATTACCTTCCCCAAATAAAAACATAAAAATTAAAAAAACCGTCATGGAAAGGAAAAAAAACGCTGACTTTGTAATCAGTTTCTTGCTTAAATAAAGACTGTAAAAGGGACCTGGATCTGGCTTTTAGTGCAAAAGCAGAAAATTCAGACCGTGTCCTAACTACACAGTCATTTCTGGTCCTTCCCCAGCTCAGTGAGTCAGCCGGGAGAAGCACCTCGCAGTGACCATCCACTCCCCGAGCCAGGGGAAGTTCACGCCTGCCCGTCTGAGACAGGACCACGTCTCTTCCTAAATGTGAGCGTCTTCTCCAGCAGGCAAGTCTGTGAAACAAGCACCTGCTAAAAACCTACTAGGAACCAGGTGTCGTGATCATTACTACGCTCGCCTTCAGAAGGCTCGTCACCTGCAGGCAAAAAGCCGGAATCTGTGCAGGACGCACTGCCAGGTGTGAGGTCAGCAGAGGATGGAGCAGCGTGTTCTCACTGGGTGGTTAAGGGAAGACTCAACATTTTAGTGGATCTTAGGGCAGGATGTAAAACAAAAACGCAATGGAAGGAGTGTAGAATTTCAGCTCAAACACTTCCTGCTTCAGGAAGCAGTTGAGCGGTTACAAGGCTGCGATTGTGTCACGTCCACCCCCAGTAACGACAGACCTGCCAGGACCCTGCGGTTGCTCAAGCAGCGGCCTCAGGGCCCGGGGGAGCCAGAGCACAGCCCTGTGGGGGGAGCCAGGCCCCTTCCTCGTGTGCCCTGGGGTGCTGGCTTCCCACGCCCAGGGTCAAGTGAGTCTTTTCACGCCCTGGCCCAAGAAGAGGCCTTGCCTTCACAACAGCCGTTTCCCTGGAGTAACGGTGAGGAAGTGGCCAGGCAGATGGAGAGCCTGCGGGATGAAGGCCGTGCAGTTCACTCCTCGGTAAGGAGCCCGCTGAGTTAAAGCTGTGTTTGCAACGGAAGTGAGAAGTTCATCAGGACAGGCACGTGGCCCAGAAACCTCTGTCTTCCCCAGGTCCCCGCTGGCCCCTGCGGTGTCTCTGTGAGAACCAGAAAAAGACCCCTGTCCTCGATGTCAGCCGACCGTCCCCAGGCGGGCCTGGCCAGCACAACCCACGCACTGGTTTCACAGCGGACAGAGGCAGGCCTGGGCGGTGTGGGGACTTCGCACAGGCCACACGGGCTCCTGAGTCACCGGACCTGATAGAAGCCAGAAAAACAAGGTGAGTAAGTAGCCGAGCAGGGGGGCAGGGCGGGGGCGGAGACAGTGTCGCCTGGCCCTGGTCTGGAGAGCCCGTCGGCCACTGAAACCTTCCTTCCAGGTACTGACGGCGGGTGGTGCAGTGCGGCCCACACCGCCCAGCGGCCGCAGCATCCCTGCACACATGCCAGAAACTCGGCCCCGTCGCAGACAGACTGAACCAGCAATTCTGGGCTCTGATGTGCGCAGAGGTCGGAACCACGGGCAAGACATGGGCGCTCAGACCTCCTGGGTTTCAAGCCATCTCTGTACGTCACTCAGGGACAGTCACCTGACCTCCCCGAGTGCTGGGAAACAAGCTGCTGGAAGACAAGCCGCACCTAAATTTCCGTGAGCTTAAAATACTGTATTCACACTTACTTGCTTAAAATGCACATGCTTGCTTTGTTTTAATGTTTCACACAGTAGATGAAATGTGTGAGGAGAAATCCTGAGATTGACCGTAAGGGCACGAAGGAGGGCGGGTACTTCCTTAGGGTGAGACAATGGACAGTCCTGGAAAGCCAGATTACCCATTAACAGAACTTGGTTCTGCATGAAAGCATGCGGTTTAACCCGAGGGAGGTATTTGCTATCTCGAGATGTCCTGGAGGCATTAACAGGATAGACTTAGACATTTTGCAAACCCCCAGGAGGGTGACTGTTCCTGGAAGGGAAGGGCCTGAAATTAATCAGTTAGCCAGCAAGCAGAACTTCGTGCTTCTGGCATGGAGTGTCTAAAGCCCCCCTCCCTGATCGCATTTTTTCCTGAGCTGTAACTCCTAATAAACATGATGTCGGCCAGGCTTTCGGGGCTCTGGATCCACGAGAGCTTGAGTCCCCTGGTCGCGTCTTTGCTCTTTACTTTGTCTCTTTGTTTCTTGAGTCTTGTGTCGCTCGTCGTCAGACACGGTCCCGAGCTGTGCTGGACGCAGCACCCGAGCCCCAAGTCCTACTCTGGATGTAAGACAGATGGAGCTCAGGCAGTCATTTCAGAGGCTGAGATCATAAATGTGAAACGCTTTCAGCAGTGCTGGACAGGCAGGACACACGTGCGATTTCTGGCGCCAGCCGAGACTGTGTCAAGAATCCCTGGAAGGCTGCTGCCCTCCCGTCCCGGGCTGGCCGCCCTGGTTCAGCCCGGCCCCCGGGGAAGGAGATGGAAGGAGGTGCAGGCTGGGCGCTGGCCTCTCACCCTGCACGGTCCAGAGGGACAGAGCAGCCAGCATCCGGCAGTGACCGGGCCTGGGGACCCCAGGGACCCCGAGCTCTGAGCACCAGGGCGGGTGTGTGGCGGGGGTGGAGCCTGGCCCAGCTTGGGGTCACAGGAGGCCTCCCCAAGGAGGTGATGTTGAGTGGAGGTCAGATCAGCAACGGTCGCCATTAACTCTTATCAGCACGTACATGTGCAGCCATCGTTCCCTCCTCATTACTGTTCTCAGCAGCTGCGTGTTTTAAACCAGAACATCCCTGTTATAATTAGGTAACATTTTGATCCGCATTCGACAGACGAGGAGAGCGGAAACCAAGGTGATAACTGACCTCGGTCACACAGAGCAGAAGTGGCTCGGTCAGGACTGGCACCCACGCAGGCAGGTCCTGGCCTCCCTCTTCACCTTGGGGCGGGGCCGGGAGATGGTGCTGCACAGGTGGGCACGACCCGGTGGGCGGGGTGCGGGTCTCGGACTTCAGTCTGGACTTCCGCCTTTACACTGAGAGCAAGAGAAGGAAGGGCTGATGGTACAGGATCGGGCTGCGCCCTGGGTGGGCAGAAGAGCGGGCCACAGTCCAGGTGAGAGGAGGGCACGCAGTCCAGGGGCTGGAAAAGGAGGCGGAGGCAGGGGCCTGAGGCCGTCAGACAGGGTCTTCCTGTCTCTCTAACGGTTACACAACCTGGTCCTTAGGAGCCCTCAGGGTCACAGCCCGTGCGGGGGACAGCCGGTGTTCCGAGCACACAGAACTCGAGGACCCCGGGTGTGTGCAGCCAGCGAAAGTCACACACGAAGAAGCCAATCCTGGGACGTGAAAAACCACGTGGTGAGGCGAGAAAACGGGGGTGCTGCTTCCAATTTTCACACACACGTTGGGAAAATACCCAAAGGATGCTTTTTACTAAAGTTAGCCATCATTACGACTGAGAAGAAAAATTAAAGTTGGTATATGTGTGTGTATATATATATATATATATATATATATATTTTTTTTTTTTTAAGGCGGGTTGTTGTTTTTGGTTGCATCGCCTCAGGTACCTTTTTGGCAACGGTCAAATATTACTTCTGTAGTCAGACAAATAGTCAGCTTTTTAAAAAAAGCACTTTATTGGCCCCTGAGAGTGTGGCCCTGGTCACCAGGCAGGGGCGCGGCTGAGATGGGCAGTCACGGCTGAAGCCCGCCCCCTGGTGGACACACACGGCAAGGACGACCTCGGTTTCAGGACACCTGCGTGATGTCTCAGTGAGCTTATTTATTCAATTTTTGTCATTCGACAAATACGTACTGATCATATTTTAAATGCCAAGCATGACGAGAATATAAAATCAAATTTAAATAATGTCTGTCATGAATTACGTTTATAATGACCTTATGGGAATTTAGGAACGTGCCTTGCGGCCGCTTTTGTCCCAGGAGCACGGCGGAGTCTCCGCTGGCCCTGCCCCTCGGACGCAGTTGTGGACGGTCACTTCCAGGCTCCTTCTGACAACGCGGCGTGTTTCCTGGTGACAGCTGCAGTCCAGAAGCTACACGTGCTGTTTCCATCCGACCATTTCCCTGGACTGCAGTGCTCCTTTCTCTCGAGGTACACGATTGTGTGGAGTTGTTTCTGTAAAGACACAGTGGTCACACAACTTCTCGGAGACCTGCCCACTGGGGTGGCTCCAAACCACTTCCGGCCTCTCTGCCTGCTCTTCCACAGGGACCTTCCTGGAGGTCCTGGGGTTCATGGGGCAGGCGAGGGGTCGGGGCACTCCGTCACAGGCCGCTGGCCTCTCCTGCACCCTGGGTCCCCTGCTGATCCTTCCCGTCCCCTCCCCTCCTCTCCAGGCCCTGAGTCCCTGTGGTTGTGAGCCAGAAATCTATTTTTTAAATTTTTTGTATTTATTATTTTTTTATTTTGGTGGGAGTGGGGGAGGTAATTAGGTTTATTTTAAATTTTGAGAGAGGGACTGGGGATTGAACCCAGGACCTCATGCATGCTAGGCACGCACTCTACCACTTGAGCTATATTCTCCCCGGAAATCTTAATTATCTTGAATATCAATCAGTCAAGCTGATGGACTGGACCCACGTCTACCTGTATTTCCTCCCATGCCCCCACCCCCCGCCACCATGCTAAAGGAATCTCTAAGCTGTCAACCCTTAAGCTGGAGAACAAGTGACAAGGGTGATGTAGTGCTGAGGCTGGGCAGGTGATGGGTGACAATGGACTGGGCAGGTCCTGGTGGGCCAAGCCCAGAACCCGTCTCATCTACGTGGCAGTGATGACACTCTCTCCTCCAGGAGACTGGAGAATCTCTGGACCCAGAAGAGAGCTGGGACCCTGGGTCCCACTTCATATGCAGAGACCAAGGGGACACACACACACCAGTGGCTGTGAGACACCTGTCTTTGGAGCACCCGGAATGCAGGGAGCAGACCTTTACCTACTGGGCGAGAGAAGAGGTTCTCTGGGGCTGTAACCAGCCCAAGAGGAAAAGCCCTGAAGACACCGACTTCTAGGGTTTCCAACAATAGCTCATCAAGGGTCAGTCAACCCCCCAGCCAGTCTCCTCTTCAGCTTGACATGTCTGAACATGGGCACATGACCCAGGTTTACCAGACGTCCGGGGAACATGTGATGTGAAAGACTGAGGCCAAAACAAACAGAAAAAACAACCGTGGAAGGAAAGAGAGCATACAGGGAGAAAATGAAAACAAATTTAATGTCCCCAGGGAGGTGAGATAAGCAATCACCACACACACACACGGGCCACTACGTAAAAGCAGGGACGTTAGCAGAAAAGCGAGCTCCCGGAAATCTGAACCAGGACAATGGCAAAGATGAAAAACGAAGCTGAGGGGCTCTCCCCCGAAGGGGAGCAAAAACAGGATGGACAACAAGGAGGAAAGACACAGACGAGGACCAGTCCACAAGGGCCAACCTCCAGAGGCTGTTCCAGAAAGACAGCCCCGAGGGCGGAGGCGGGAGGAACCCACAGTGAGAACGCGGGCTCTGCGTCAGGTGGAGCTGTCACCATGCTCCCCAGCGTCACCTACGATGATTCTTCTTTCAGTGTTTACCCATCAAACTGTGATGGTGACAGGTGTCTTGGATCCCAGGTGGGAAAAACACAAAAGAATTGAAGAGTACTTTGAAATAGTTTTATTGGCTCATAAGACCTTTGCATATAAAAAAAATACCCAAAACACTATGCAGTATTAAATCACAATTACTTTTTTTTACCAATTGAAACTACTGAGAATATACAATTTTTTAAAGGAAAAAAACCCCTACAGAACTGAATTCTGAAGTGACATTATGACTTAAATACTATGACAAAATAGAGAACTCCGCATAACATGAATCACAGCACGAAGCTGCCAGATGGTCTCAAAGCGTAACTGCTGCACAGAGTGCAAGTGAACACAACCCCAATGTCACACACGCAGCTGAAGTGACCGTGCCTCCACCAAGGGACCCCGCGTCCGCCCGCGCTGCAGCGGGGCCGCAGTCAGCACCGCCGCTGCTTGAAGAAGTCCACGCCCCGCAGCTGCTCGGGCAGGTACTCCTGGTCCACCGGCTCGCTGTACGCGGGGTTGTACTTGTAGCCCTGGCCGTAGCCCAGGTCCTTCATGAGTCGGGTGGGCGCGTTGCGCAGGTGCAGCGGGACGGGGGGCAGCGGGCCCGGGTGGCCCCGCAGGCAGGCCTTCACGTTGTTGTAGGCGCTGAACACCTCGATGGACTTGGGGGCTCGGGCCAGGTAGACCACGCACTGGGCCAGGAGCACCTGGACGAGAAGGCCACGCTGTTACGAACGCTTCCCGGTCTCCAGAAAGTTCGGAGACGGCCCCCGCCCCATGCTTTCACTCCCCCTCGGCCTGCAGTCTGCGTGACCCGCGTGGCCCATGACAGAAGGAAGGCGCTCCTACTGAAGAGAGGCTGAGCCACACCAGCGGTTTTTTTCTTCTCAACTGAACACTTACTAAATGAAACTTTTCTTAAAACCCCAGCATATAAAGGCCCACAGGAGCTGCTGTTTGTGTGTGCAGTGATCAGCTCCTTCGACACTTATGCCTCCAGAAAACCCTGGGCCCCTCTCTGAACCCAGGACTCGGACTCCGCCAGCCTGGGGACACGGCCCCGCTGACACCTGAGGCCCCCAGCCCCGCTCCAGGCCGCGGCCAGGGTGGAGCGCACACCCACCCCCGAAGGGACGGAGCGGTGGCTTTACCTCGCACTCAGGCATGCCTATGAAGTGACAGCCCTGGTAGGCGGCGACTGCCTGTGTCAACGCGGACGGGTCGGCCAGCCCTGCCACACAGACAAAGACAGGCTGAAGTGGGGGGCCCCCCTCCCCTGCCGCTGCAGGCCTGACTGAAAAATCCACTCAGCGGCCTGATCTCACTGGTCTGCGCAAGAGCAGTCACTGGGTGGTTGCCGGGCCGTGTCGAGAACTGTCTCCTCCTGGATAAACACTACGTCCAGCAGGAAAGACAGGAGGCCACACACGACAAACATAAGGAGCAGCGGCCACGAAGACAGCCACAGAGACGTTAAAAGCAAAACACTAACACCAAAGGCAAAGCTTTCTGATCTTTTCCTTTAAACAGTGTCCAGAATCGTCTACTTTTATCTGAGAAGATGTCTGATGAAACCTGACCACCTGACTGCAAAGCAAATTTAACCTATTTCTTTTATTTCAACACAGGCACCTCGGAGGTACTGCAGGTTCAGTCCAGACCAGCGCAAACATCACAGGAAGCGAATCACATGAATTGTCTGGTTGTCCAAAGCATACGGAAGCTACGTTTACGCTGTACTGCAGCCTATTAAGTGTGCAACAGCGCTACGTCTAAAGAAAGTACACACTTTAATTTAAAAACACTTTATTGCTAAAAAATGCTAACCGTCACCTGAGCCTTCAGCGAGTCGTAATCTTTTTGTAGCAGTGACGTCAAAGATCACCGATCACCAGAACAAACGTAATGAGGAGGAAAGTTTGAAATTCTGTGACAACTACCAAAACGTGACACAGAGACAGCAAGTGAGCAGATGTCGTTGGAAAAATGGTGCCGACAAACCTGCTTGATGCAAGGTCGTCACAACCTTCAGTTTGTGAAAAACACACTGTCTGTGAAGTGCAGCAAAGTGCAAATAAATCAAGGTGTGCTGGCACTCACGCGGAGAACCTCACACCGGAGAGGGAACAGAAAACGCTGACTCAGGGAACAAACAGACACGCACAACGCCCAGCAATGAACTGTGTTCACGCTGAAGTCGTCTCCTCACCCGCCCTATGTGGCACCAAGGAATTTCTAGGCCCAAAAGCAGCAGCGTCCCCTCCGCCCACACCACCCACCAGGGGACACCAGGCTCCGGGCCGCTGTCACTCACCGACGTCCTCGCTGGCGAACCTCACCAGCCGCCGGGCCACGTACAGTGGGTCCTCGCCCCCCTCCAGCATGCGCCCCAGCCAGTAGAGGGAGGCGCTCTGGTCCGAGCCCCGCATCGACTTGTGGAGGGCGGAGATGCAGTTGTAGTGCTCGTCGCCTGGACACCAGAAAGGCCCACTCAGTGTGGGCAGGGTGCCAGGGCCCTGGGCTCATGCTATCCAAGCCACACGCTTATCTCACTCGGCCGATTGCAAGGAAGCCTGAGCTAACACGGGAGGGCACAGGAGGAGTGAGCAGAGTGAGGTCTGACAGCTGCCCTCCAGCTGCCAGCGGAGCATGAGCCACCTGTGGGACGCTGGAGCAGCGATGCGCATGGACGTGGGGGTGGCCAGCAGTGCGGGCCTGGCCAACCCGTAGACACGGGGACACCAAGAGACCTCCAGCGCCTACCTTGTCAGATGTGAGTGGGGAGTCGGCCACGAGCCTTCCCTGCAGTAACTAGTAGACTTTCCACACCTTTGAGAGCCTTGCTGTGTGACTCTGTCCAGAATCACACAAACCCTCACGCATCTGACCTACGGCCGGCTCGCCACACTCACACCTTTTATAAAAAGACCCAAGTGTGCTGTGCTCACGACACTTAATGTCCTCATTAAGGTCAGGACTTCAACAGGAGCTGGTACCAAATCTGTTAACTAAATGCGATTCTACGAAAACAGGTGAGCACACAAAGCAAAAGCAACTTTTTAAAAAAGCCTATAAAACAGAAGCATCGAGTTCCACGTTTACTCAACTTCTAGTTCAGACTCTAAAATTAAGGACTGTAATTCTCGTTAAGTTCCCTTATCGCAAAAGTCCTCCACTACAGACGATCACAAGGACCCCTCGCTGCCAGCTGAGCACTATACTTCAATTAAAAAAAAAGGGGAAAAAAAATCCCCGTGTGTTCTAGAAGGCGCTGCCAGAGAGTAACGGAAACATCCCTAACTTCCTGCGACGTCACACCCAAAACCCTGTGTTCTCCCCAGGGCGGCTCTGCTCTGCGCCCCAAGGGAGCCGGGCCTGCGCGGGAGGGCATCCCGTCCCCCACACGGATCCCTGGGCCCCGGGGCAGGGCAGCGGCCGGGCCGCTCACTCACCTGCTCGGTCGTACAGGATGTGGGAGCGCTGGAGGCCCTCCTTCACGTCGCCCTCGGTCACGAGGACCCGGCTGGGAGAGTAGGTCTGCCCGCTCTTCTTACCAAACGCCTTCCTGGCGCTCAGCCTGGCCAGCACCGCCAGCTGCAGGCCGTTCAGCCCGGTCCGGGCGTCCCCGTCGCTGAGGTGGGCCAGCGTGTCCACCGCCCTGTCCTCGATGAACACGGAGGGCCTGCAACACCAGCGGGCACGCCGTCACTCACGGGACTCGCGCCTCACCCTGTGGCGCGTCCTGAGCCGCGTCCTCGCAGGTCCCTGCAACGCGACCTGAGGGTCACGCCTCTGCCCGGACCCTCGGCCAGGCTGCTGACAGGGTTTGTCACCATCAAGACTGAGGGCCACCTTGCCCTGGGGTCACAGGGTTATTCTACTGTACACCCGGCCTCTGCGTCTGCCGGCTCTGCATTCGCAGCTAAAAGCAACCTCGGAGGAAAACAGTAGGGGAAAAATTCCAGAAGCTTCCAAAAAGCAAAGCTTGAATCTGCTGCACACCCAGCAACTATTTACAGAGCATTTACAACATTCACGTCATGCTGGGTGTTTAAGTCGCGTACAGATGATGTAACATGCACCAGAGGGTGTGCCTGTGTGACACGCAAACACTAGGTTACTTCAGAGAAGGGACTTGAGTGTCCGAAGATTTTGGGGGTGGTGGGTCCTGGGACTAATCCCCTCCGGATACCGGGGGACACAACTATGTAAGCACACATGTGTAAGCAGGTATGGAGGAGACATGGACAATTCTAGGAAGTCACTGCTGACATGCAGTCTCTCTGGTTCTCTCCTACAGAACAGTGAAAACCCTAACCCTAACAGGCGGTCCGGGTCTTGGTGACAGCACATCGCGTGTGTGCGTGTTGTGTCGCGGGCGGGGTGGGGCAGGGAGAACCAAATGGCCTGAACATCTCATCTTAGAACTATCAAAGCAACGATTTCCATCTCCTGGGAAGGCTTCCTAGCAGCCAAAGAGCCCACAGAACCACCTGCAGGAGGAAGAGGATGGAGCCGGAGCCTGAGTGCGTGCCACCTGGGGCCGGGCCGTTGGGTGATGACACTTGTCTCTTCGTCCTCACTCAACAAGGGGCCTCAAATACAGGAATTTATGTCTTACTCTTTCTTTATCCCTGCTGCCTGGCAGAGATCAGACGTACAGTATCTGAACACCAAGTGGACTGACTTCAATTTCCCCACAATCTCAGAGTGAAACATGTATTTTAAAAATTGTAACATATGGACTGTAGGAAAAAAAAAAAACAAAAAAATCCTTATCCACAACATCCAGAGACAACAGCCACCAGGTCATTTGCTGAATCTTCTTTACAAGCGCGCCTTCCACATTCCTAAACCTGGGTGGCGCACACTGGGGTTCTGGGCACACTGGGTGGCAGGTAGAACCTTCTGAACATCCTGTTAATTTCCATCCTGTAAACATCCAGCCTAATTTTTAAAACAAAGTAGGAATCGCACCCTTAACAATGAAATATTTTGAAAAACAAGCAAGCCACTCACAACTCCGAATGTTCCTTTTTAATAAAACGTGCATTACGTAAAAGTTCAGAACTAGAGATGGGGTGAGTCACCTGCTGCTGTGCCCTTCACGCTGGCGCTCGGATGTACGGCCCTCCCTCTTCTGTGACTCTGCCACACATTTAGAGGCCTGGGGCTCTTGGGGAGAGTGGGCAGCGGCCCGCACACTAGTGCTCACTCTGCTCCCCCACTTCCCCACGCCCTCATGTAAAGATGGAAGGGGCCTCATGAACTATGAGGAAGCCAGCTAACCGACTGTGAACGAGCCTGGAAAAACAGGGATCAACTCCTTTACGTGGATGATAAGTGAAATCCTTCCTTCAACGTGTCCACCCTTAACCAAAGTCCAAACTGTTCTGCTGTTACCCTTTCTGTCAGGCCAGGAGGGGCAGGGATGGAGGCGCTCCCACTCCAGCACCCGCCACGTCACTCCCCTCTTCAGATGATCCACATTCCAAATTTCAACCCGTCCACAACGAGTATTTTTAAACACAAATGAATCTGGCAGCACCTCTGTTCTTGTAATAAACAGCGTCTGCTGATGGCACTCAGGATGGTCACAGGAGTAAATCACCAAATGGGACTTTGCACAGATGGCCAAAGGTTCCACCCACCACCCAGTGTTTCCCCAACCCCAGCTGATACCATCTGGGCTCCGAAGAGGAATAAAGTGCATCAGAATACCCCGAGATCTTAGGAGAGGGAGCAGATGAGAGTGCTTATGCCAAGAACAACGGAACAGGAATGTCTGTAATGACATCTGCAAAGCTCCCAGCAAACAGTAACTCCCGCACCAGCAATCTTGAAAGGGCGCTCCCAGTCCAGAGAGTTTCACGTTACTTTAAAATTTAAGCACAGTCTTATAAAATGTTTTCCATTTGGAATTAACTTTCTAAAGTTAGAATAGAATTAAACGAGGCAAAATCTACTCTGGGGATAGAGTGCCTGAAATTTCACAGCTTCCTGCAGAGAAATAAGCAGTAGCTAGTGAGTTACACGGTACAGTGTGACTAAGACACCTGTTCCACAGTTAGGGCGAGAGTGGTTTGCCCTAAGTGCAGTGGAAAGATGACGTTCCCGGGTCACAAGACCCAGGGGAGGCCTGGGGCCTTGCCCTCTGACCGAGGAGCAGCGTGGCCTGAGCGGGAAACGGGGCACGGCAGCAGGGCAGCTCCCTCCCCTCCTCCTTCCTCCGGCTGCCCCTCTGCACCTTGCTTCTCTGGGGTTTGGAGGATTCTATTCAGACGGCTGCATGTTTCAGCTGGAGGAGGAATGAGGTAAGTGAAAATGCGCCTGTTATTTCATGCAGAACAGAAGCAGACGTGGCTCAGCTACACCCTCTCCCTAAACGACTAAACAGCACTCTGTGGATCTCTCACTGAAGAGAAGGGACACTCCACGGTCAGGGTGACAAGATGGGTGTGCGTCACGTTACAAAGAACTTTCCTAAAACGCCGATGTGCCTATCCGACCACAGATTTACTGACTCCAGTCTCTGGGGACGACCCCCCCGCATATGCCTTTTTCAACTATAACCCTGGTAAGTGTGATGTGCAGATCTGGGTAAAAGGCCCCCCAGAGCGTCTGTGCCTCCAGCCACAACGTGCGGACCGCGCTCTGAGTCAGCACCTCGCCTGTCACACGACAACGTGGCTTCGTCTAGTCAATTCTGCTTGCCCTTCAGAACTCAACTCAGTGTCTGGTCTCCAAGAAGGGAAAACATCTGACTTCACACCTTCTAGATGCCTCTTCGTAGGCCCATGGCTTGTGAGGAGCCCCTTCCCCACAGGCCGAGCGTGAAGGCCCAGGAGCGAGCTCGCAGCACTCAGCCCAGGCTGAGCCCGTGCATGGACTTCTACCTGCACTGGGCAGATGAAGACAGCGGGCGGCAGGTGTCAGCCCCTTGGCCACAGCCTCGACAGCCTGACTTCCTCCAAGATCGCTCCAGTGGCCCCGGGGCACTGGCACATGACCCGAGAACACACACCACAGCCAGAGAGTCATTATTTGGGGGGCAAAGTCATTCCTTCCAGCTAGATTGGTGTAACTAAACCTAACTTACGTCCACAAAGTCAATGTCGCTCAACAGAAACCTGAAAGTAAAATTTCCCCTGTAACTGAAAGACTACACCATCTACTCCGCTCTGTCCCAGGCACCTGGGCGGCCAGGCACACTTCTCCTAGATGAGTAACATGTGAGCTCTTCCCGCGGCCTACGACACCTGCCAACTGAACTTCCTGTCACAGATGCTAAGTGACCACTTAATTAAGCCCAACTGTCTTTCATTTCATGCTGCTTGCTGCTACAGTTTGCTTGGGCAACAGTATTAAGAGAAAGCTTCTTGAAGAAGGTTCCGGGCAGTGGGGCAATGAGCTCCACTCTGGAACACAGACACACAATGTACTAAATGACTTGTCACGCTGAAAGCTGGGCTGTATCCGTTCCTGAGGCACGTGCTAATAGCACATGGCGTGCTGTGCCCGGCGCTGGGAGTGCGAGCAGAGACCAGTTCCTCTCCCTCAACCCTCCCAGGAAGGTGAGGGACATAAGAAAAGAAACAAGACAATGAAAAGAAGTCACAATGAAAAGAAGTCACGATATGGTTAGGATCAGCTCCACACGAGTGGCGGTGGAAGTTAACCAGCAGATCCGGGAGCCTTCCCCGGGTGGGAACGCGGTTTTAGTAGACGAAGAATCACTTCTGCATCAGGCTCTTACTTTCAGCAAACTTTCAGCAATAAAAGGAGTCCCCATTCTCAATGCAGATGACCTGGGATAGCATTAAAATGCAGAAACCTTTTTAAGAAGAGCTCCAGATTTCTCCCAACAGGCTGGCCAGTGACTGGGGAGGGGAACCTGAGGGGACCTGAATACCGACCCAAGGAGATAGTGATGGAAGTAAGTAAAATTACCCTAAATGAAAATACATTATGATAACTAGTTCCTGTACACAGAATACACGATGTCAGGATTCCCCCACCCCCCCAATTTCTCTTCATCACTGGGTTACATGAGTTTTGCAGGGAAAATGCCGTTTCCAGGAAACTGATACCAGCTGCGAAGAGCTGGCAGAGCCTCTTTCAACCCCAGCGGGCACGCAGGGCACCTGACTGGGGCCAGCAGGTTCCACAAGGTGGGTGGCTGTCCCACCAAGGCTCTACCCTAAAAAGATGTGGCTTTACCCATGGGGGTTCTCGGCCCAGCTCAGGGCTCCCAGGAGGCCCAGCGTGACTCCGCCTGCACCTGACACAGGAGCTAACGGCAGAGGCCAGGCCCGCAGGGAGACGGGTGACGCCCTGAGCCTAAAACTCCACCTTGTGCTTTAACTCTCACAGAAGGGCAGCGAGAGCTCGGCAGGGTAGCAGCTGCGGGGTCCCCAGCAGGCAGAGGCCCGCCTTTCACACTGTTCCACTGTGTTAGGGCAGCAGCCCGGGCCCACAGGACACCTGAAGGACGTATTCTAATTCAAATAAGGGAAAAACTCTGACCCAAGGACCCTAGCCCATCATCCACAACACACCCGGCGTATCAATGAACTCGCTCCGCACTCACGACACAGAGAGAGGTGACCAGTTAAAACTTCTTCACTTTCATGGAACTGAGCTTGACTTCTAACGTAGGTAAAAATCATTCTAAAAAGATTTAAAGAATTTTATGGTAACATTTACATTAGATCTTACTTAATATTTTTAGAAGAATAAACTGCAGAAACAGAAAATTGGAATGTGAGTATGAATCTGTCAAAAGTCCATGAAAAAAAATGATCAGCAAGGCCTCCCATGGTCTTCCAAGCCTCAGAAGAAACGCGCGCTAGGAAAAGACCCAAACCCTTAGCGCAAAAGCAAACCCCCAAGAACCGAAACCAAGGGGCTGAGCCAGAACTACCGAGGCGCCCACGCCGCGCCTCTGGAGCGAGAGAAGCCGCCGCGGAGGCGCACATCCGAGGCCATAACGGAGTCCCGCCCACACCGTACTGGACCAGCAGGTCTTCCTGCACCCGGCCCCGCAGGCCCCCCACCCAGGGCCCACCCAGTCACTCACTCAGAACTGCTGTTGCTGCCGTGGCTCAGGGGGTCAGCAGGGCGGCTGGAGTCTAGGACGTGGATGCCCAGGGTGTTAATTGCCCGCATCAGGACGGCCACCACTGCCTCCACTGGTAGCTTCTCAAGAACGATCACCCGACAGCGGCTCAGAAGAGCGGCATTGACCTGGAAGGAGGGGTTCTCTGTGGTCGCCCCAATCAGGGTGATGGTCCCACACTCCACGTGGGGAAGGAACGTGTCCTGGTTGCGGAGGAAAACAGAAGAAAACGACCCCAGTTGGCAACCAGCTGGGTCCTGGGTAAGTCGGCTGCGCCTTTCTTTTCCTAATTTCGGTTCAAGAACAGCAGCTTAAACTGTTCGCCGTGACTCCTGATGCTTTAATTAAAAATTTATGAAAATTGGCAACTTGATCCAAAGTGGCTTTTCTGATATGTATAGCTCAAGGATATGCCACCAATTTCATTTACCAGATAAAGTATTTTCTTAACACCAAAAAAAAAAAACCCCACTAACAAAAAATAGTGAAATAGGTGTAAAGAAGGGCCGACAGTCCACACATCTTTGTAGACAGTTAATAATCAACCTCCAGCCCTGGGCATTTGCACAGTGACCTCACATACTTTATACCCAAGTAAACATTCACAACGACCAAAGGGCAGAAGGAAGTGAACGTACCTGCTGAGATTTATTGAACCGATGAATCTCATCAATAAAAAGAATGGTTTTCCTCTTGAAAAAGCTCTTTTCGTTCTGAGCTTGCTTGATGACGTCGCGCACGTCGGTTGTCTTGGCGTTGGTTGCTGACAACGTCACAAACCTTATGCTGTGTTTCTTGCTGTGGTTGGCTATGATGTGAGCCAGCGTGGTCTGGACAGAGGAGAGAATTTGGGAGCTGATGAGACAGACCATAGTGGCCTCTGTCCCGAGGCGGCAGCAGCACCCTGTATGCCGGCAGGCACTTGGCAGCAATCAAACCAAGCAGCGCATTTAAATGCTAAATTAAAATGTGATAAATACAACAGGAAAGCAGCTAGACCTTACGCTATTCCTAACCTTTTCTCCTTTGTACCTGACCCTGCTGAATTCGTTTTTTTTTGGGGTGAGATCTCTGGAATCCCGGTAAAGAGCGACTGTCTGGATTCAGTGGAGCCTGTGACAGCTGTGACCTCTTCTGGCCAAGAAAGCAGTACTGCTGACGGGCGAGGTGCAGACCCCTGGCCCGTCAGGTACACAGAGGGGAGCTCCTCAGGGCAGCTTAGGAGGGGAGAGCAAGAAGACCCTGAGCACTCAGGACGCCCCCACCACGTGTGAACGGCCACTTTGGAAGGAGAGGAGACAGCAGCACTGGGACCACACCAGCACTTCCCCGGAAGCAGATAAGATCCAGGAAAGCACTGCTTGGCACCTGGCACTAAACCGTGCTCAGTACACATGCACAAACTGTCGTAAACTTTATCGTAACCGTCAGCAGTCAGGGCGGGAGCGGAGAACAAGGAGAACGAGCCTGCTCCTGAATGGAGAGGTGGCATTTTATCTCCTGAAAGTTGCACAGCACCATCAGATGCCGTGGCCGCCTCTTTAGCAAATCCCAGCCTACAGGTCCCGCCTGTGACTGGTCAACAACCACCACACTGTGCAGCCCAGCCCGCCCCCTCTCTTGCCAGGCATCTTCTGTGAGCCCACCCTGCTCATCTGCCTTCCCCAACAGCTGACTAGCTATTTGGATGATCCGAAGTAAAGAGTTCACAGTGCCCACTGAGAACGCTACCACATGGTAGGATGCCGTCCCTGGGTCAGATCTGATCGTTACTGGCCAAAGGGAACAATAAGACACAAAATGAGCAGGATGCCTTCCAGGAACTAGAGTAAAGGGAGGCGTGAATAAGCCGTGGGAGATGAAGCTGGAGAGAAAAAAACGGGGGAAACTCCTAGAAGCCCTTGTGCACTGAGGAGTCTGACCCCGAGCCCCGAGCCCCGCCCTCGCACGCTGGACCTAGGTTTTGCTTTTCACTCGCTGGGGTTCCTTCTCTCCTGCAGATTAAAAAAAAATAATGTATTTAAGCACCCCTTGGCTTTCTCTTTTTTCAGTCTTAACTTGTCTCCTTAAGACTCCTTACTACTGTTTCTCCAGTGTTCTTCTAGACCCCAATATCCTAAGTGCCCCCCACTGGTCTCAGCTGATTCCTCCCCAGGTACGCAGAACTGGGCACCGAAATGCACCGACGTTTCTTCTCTCAGGGACAAGAAGCGGTGAGGACGGTTACGGAAACGATACATGAAAACGACTCGCAGTCCCGTTAAGTACGTCAAGTCTCAGAGTTAGATAAAAAGCCAGACTCTCAAACCAACGGCTACAAGAAGGAAGCACAGTAAAAACTTAAATTTTTTTTTGATTATTTTTTCCAAAACGGAACCCCTACACCCACAAACAGAGCGTCCCGACGTTCCGGCCGGCACGACGGTGCCTCGAGAATCGGGCGGTGGATAGGGGTGGGGAACGCGCCGGGAGACCGCGTCCGAGGCCCCGGATTCTCGCAGACACGAATCGGGGCGTCTTCCCTTTGGTAACGACCAGAAAACGCGTCGGCGGAGCCCGGGCCGGCGCTGCCCCGGAGACCCCCGGAGGGCGGGCGCGCGCACTCACCTTGCCGCAGCCCGGCGGCCCCCAGAGGATGAGCGAGGGCAGCTCGTTGGCCTCCAGCAGCGAGCGCAGCAGCGTCTCGGGCCCCACGGCGCGGCCCTGCCCCACGTAGTCCTGCAGCGAGTCGGGCCGCATCTTGTCGGCCAGCGGCTTGCCCTCCAGCATCTGCCGCACCTCCTCGGCCGCGGGCGCCCGGGCGTGCGGCCGGCCCCCGGGGGCCCCGAAGGCGGCGGCCGCGGCGGCCGCGGCGTCCGCGTCCCAGCGGCCCGCGTCGTCCTCGCCGTCCCCGTCCGCGTCCGCGTCGCCGTCCGCGTCGCCCACCGCCTCCTCCTCCTCCGGCGCCTCCGCCTCGTCCCAGCTCCGCGGGGACGCGCTGCCCGCCGCCGCCGCCGCCGCCGGCCGCTTCCCCGCGCCCTTCCGGGCCGGGCTGCCGGGCCGCGCCACCGGGAAGTCGGGGATGAGGCGCGCGCCGCTGGGCGTGGGCGGCGCGTCGTAGCTCTCGCGGCTCTCGGTCTCGCCGCCGTCGTCCGGCTCCTCGGCCTCGCCCTCGCTGCTCTCGGCGGCCGTCGGCGTGGCCGGCTGCTTGAGCGCCGAGCTCTCCGACGGCCGGCGCCGCTTGGCGCGGGGCGGCCCGGCCGCGGGCTCCGCCTGGCCCGCCGGGTGCAGCAGCAGACAGCGGTCCAGGTGCGAGTTGATGTGCGCGGCGGGCATGGTCTGCTGGCACACGGGGCACTGCACCCGGTGCAGCTGCGCCAGGAACGGGTCGTCCTCCGGCCCGCTCACCTCCATGGCGCCCGCCGCGCCGGGATCGCGCGCACCGCTAGGCCCCGCGCCGCGCGACCTTCGCTCGGGGAGGCGGCAGGACGCGCGCGGGCCAGGGGAGGGCGCCGCTCATGCCCCGCGTCCGGAGCTGCCCGCGTCGGCCCGCCCTCGGCCGGCGGCCCGCGGCGCCTCGCGCGGCGCGCCGGGAAGCGGAGTCCGCGGAGACTCGCCCGGCCGCTGTTGCCAACGCCTCGCGCGGCCTGACGGGAAGTGTAGTCCGGGGAGGCTCGCCTCCCCTCACCTCCGGCAACACCTCGCGCGGCCTGACGGGAAGTGTAGTCCGTAGCCGTTCACCGGGTCGCCGCGCGCCCCCTTCCGGTCGCCCCGCGAGCCACCTCTGTGAGGGTCCGAGAGGCCGGTGGTTTGCGCGTGCGCAGATCTGCCCTCCGCGGACGGGATATTGGAGCGGTGGGAACGCGCCGCGGCTGCGCGCGGGGCGGGGTCGGAGGGCGGGGAAGTGGGAGGAACGCGGGCCGCGCGGGCGGGGAACCGGGACGGGAGCGAGCGGGGAAACACGAAGCGAGCGCGCGGGGGAAACGCCCGCCTCCGCGGCGGCGGAGAAACTCCAGTCAAGTCCCGCCCCCAGAGGGCCGGCCTTTTACCTCAGACGCGCGCCGGCGCGTCGGTGCTCGCGTCGCCGGTGCCCGCGTCGCCGTGCCTGGTGAACCCCGGGGGAGGCTGGTTCTCGTGGCGGCGGCCCGCCTCCGGGGTCTGCGAGCGCCGGCCCGACGCACGCGGGCCCGCAGCTGGGGGTTAGAGAAGGAAAGTGACCTGGGGAGGAAGAAGCAGGAGAGAAAAGGGACTTTAGAAAAGGACGGACTTTCGTAAGAGTTCACGAAACTGGAGTTTTATTGAATCTGCACAAGAACATCTTGAAACGTAACCAGGCGCAAACAACTCAGGGTTTCATGAGCCTCTTCGTATGAGACGATTTAACAGAAAGAGGAACAAACGGCTCGCAAAGAACTGGAACAGGATGAAGACGGTGTAAACAAAGAGCCAAGGAAGCAGTTTTCGGTTGACGTCGGATGTGAGGTGTGTGTCCCGAGCTCCTGGCAATTGTTAAGAGGACGAAACCCGACGTTTTTATGGTGGCTTTTCCACGTTAGGTACGTTAGAAAGAGCAGAGAGCTTCTCTTGCTTCCGCTCCTTGGTCGCGTCCAGCGCGGCGCGCGCCCTGCGCCAGCGCGGACGGGGTGGTGGGTGCTCTCCCCTTCGGGTTCCGGGGCTGTCCTCACACGGTGCTGGGAAGAGCGTGTGGCTCAGTACGGCAAGTGTAACACACCACGTTCGCTGTGAACATTTATAGACGTATCTGGACATACAGTCACCTCTAACACAAGCAAAATACTGTAAAATGACAACAAACTAGACAACTGTGAAGTTTCTTGAATGTCTTTTTTAAAAAAATAAATGTAAGGCTTACGTTTTTATAGAAATCATACACGGTTATTACGGAAAATATATTCAGAGATCCTCATTGTTGGTATTTCAGCACCCTCTTCCAGTCTTTTAAAACGCGTAAGATTACACTGGGTATTTACACATAAATGTATTTCTGTATCTGTCTTTATTGTTGCCTAATATGTATTTTCAAAAGTTTTTATTGTAAGGGGAAAATATTCATTGTACATATGGAGTAGAAATTAGAAGATACAGAACTATAGTATATCCCCATTTTATTTTGATACATGTGCTTTGCTCATATGTATATATTATATATACTAAAGAAAAAAATGGAAAAAGGAAAAAGTACAAAGAAGAGACAAAACTCTCCATATATGTTTAATTTATTGATTTAATGAATAAAATCGAGCTGTTTGGATGGGTCACCCCAGAATCTGGGCTGAGCTGGCCACGGTGTGACCCTGGGCAAGCTCTCACCCTCGCAGACTCAGCTTCCGAGTCTCAGAGGCCCCCCTCCCGTCAGTGGTGAGAGCCAAGTGCTCTCACGAAGGTAAAGGGGATGAGGACGGTGGCGGCTCACATGGGGCCCCTGTTACTCTCTTTACCTGAACCTCAGCTCATTCTGCCTGAAGTTCAAAGTTTTCTCCACTAGATGGCGATAGAAATAAAATGAGTGAGCCACCCCAGATTTTCTAACCAAATTTAAACTTTCTTTTGAAACAAGCACAAATACTAGTACATTCAAACTCTATGATAAGGCTGCGGTAAGTGAGATCAGTGTAAAGCAGTAAACCCTAGGCTTCAGTTTCCTCCTCTAATGCCTCACTGCTTCATTGTTTTCAGCTGGCCCTGGCGGGTCACTTTGGGCCGTGTAACCAACTGGGTTCTCTGTCCTCCGGCCCCAGGATCGGAATGGGGATGATGGATTCCGTGCATGACTCAAATCTCAGATCGGCCCTTTGTTCAGTGGCCACAAGTAAAGACAGCCTGGCCGTAGGTCCTGGGTGCTGCCGTCCAGTGAGCCTCCTAGTCATCGAACCTTCAGGCATTAACTTGCTCCCTCCCATTCAAACCTGAGGTATGTGGGACAATTTGAGTCCAGTTAATCTCACCGTGACACACATCCCTGACATCTTCAGTCACCATCCTACACGTCAGCCCCGTGGCCCTCTGTTCTCCTTCCTGCTTTGGGAGTCGTCTCCCGTGACCCAGCCTCAGGCTCCTGTCTTTTCCCCACTTTGCCTGTTTTCCCCCAGAATCTGTGTCAAACTTTCTATTAAGTTTATTCTAATAAATTGTATACATTTTCTTTTCTTGCTGTTGTAATAAGACCTTTGAATTGTTCTGTTTTCTTATTGATCTTTTTGGTATAAAAGGTGCATCGACTTTTATTAATTTATTTCATATTTGGCCTTTTTGGAGGCAACTCTTTTATTAGTTTTAAGTGATCTTTTTTTTTAAATTGAAGTATAGTTGATTTACAATGCTGTGTTCAGTTTCTGTTATACAGCATAGTGATTCAATTATATATATATGTATTCTTTTTCATTGTAGGTTATTACAAGATATTGAATATAGTTCCCTGTGCTGTACAGTAGGACCTTGTTGTTTATCTATTTTATATGTAGTATGTACTTGTTAATCCCAAACTCCTAATTTATCCCTCCTTCTGCCCCTTTCCCCTTTGGTAACCATAAGTTTGTTTTCTATGTTTGTGAGTCTGTTTCTGTTTTATAAATAAATTTATTTGTGTCAGTTTTAAGTGATTTTCAACTGATACTTACAATACACAAAGAATATGTCTGAACTTTGTCATTGGTTCCTGGCAGATATCTCCCAAAACCCTGGGAATTTCCTGAGTGACAAGAGAGCCAATGCGGTGACTCCTAGTGGCTCCCAGAGCTTCAGGGTTGGGGCTGGTCCCCAGAGGGACTCAGAGGTTGGGACTTCAGGCCAGCCATCTCTGGGAGGGGAGGGACACTGGGCACTGAGTTCAAGCTCATGTACATCATGGAATCCTGATACAAACTCTGGACACTGGGGATCGGTGGAGCTTCCCGGTTGGCAGACGTACTGATCAGGGTGGGATGAGCCCCATCTCCGTGGAGAAGGCAGGGGAGCCCTGTGTCTGGGATCCTTCAGACCTCGCGTTACGCGTATCCTTCGTTAAAACAGTGTAATTTAAGTGCTTTTGGTGACTTCTTTGATTTGTTCCAGGGAATTGTCAAACCTGAGGGGGTCATGGGAACCCCCACATTTGTAACGGGTTGGCAGGAGTGCAGCTGGCCCCTGAGACTCGAGGCTGGTGTCTGAAGTGGGCCATTCTTGCGGGGGACTTGCCCTGAGCTGTGGGGCTGATACTAACTCTGGGGCGTCAGTGTCAGAATAGAACTGAATTGCCAGACGCCCAGTTGCTCTCCAATACCGGAGAGCTGGCGTCAGAACCATACTCCTCCCTCTTTCTTGCCCATGTATTTACCTGTTACTTTGTTTTCTTTGTGCCTTGCGCTGACCCCTACCAGTTATTATTAAATTATTGGAGAAAGAGGGTCTCTACCTTGTAAAGTGAAATATGAAGTGACAGAGTCAATATTCTACTTCAATCCCTGATTTTTAAAAACTTCTAGTAAAATAGAGAAAGATACCTCCTTAACATGAATTTTTTTTTCTTTTTTGGCCTCAAACTAGCAGCCATCTTTATGTTTAATGGTGAAAACACCAAAGATACCCGTTGTTTCTTCTCACACTTGCACACCTCCCCTCCCCGTCGGGGTTACCGTTGGCTCTTCAGTTTAGAGAAGCTGTGTTAATCGTCCCTGACCCTCCAGGCTGGGAGGTGCCCTCTGCTTATGGGACACCTTGTCCGTCTCTTGTAACAGGTGCCCATAGCATTGTCAGTGCATATGCAGTTTCCACGCGGCCCCAACTTCCACCATAGACTGTGCACGCCCTGTGCTTGCTGTGTAGGGGGCACTGGGATGCACTTGAACGGGACCAGTGAGTGAAAACGGAGTTGTCAAGGGCAGGCTTGACCCTCTCCCCGAAGGTTCACTTCAGGAGCATTCTGTTTCTTCTGGAAAAACCACCAGAATGGGGCTTTTGGTTGTGCAAAGGTTAGATGAAGATTTTCTGCTGACATGCAGGTATTCGGAGAACCTTCCATAAAGGAAACAGACGCTTCTTTGGAGGAGAGAACAAAATGGTCTCCTAGGAACTGAGGAGACTTGCCACTGGGAAGAAAGACCCGGTTGCTGCGGAAGGGATGGGTTTTGGACTGAAGAGCGAGGAGGCTGTGGAGGTGGGCCCTGACATGTTTCCTTCTGGTCCGTCAACCTGACTCTGAAGCCCTGTGGTCAGGGGGCTGAGGACCAGAGAGGGAGCTAACGGTTCCTGAGAAGCTAGGCATCCTGGGCATGAATCTAGATCTGGAAGACCCAGCAGCCCCCAGCCCTGCTCTGGCCCCCGGGATGGGCGGGTCTCAGGGCTTCGACCCCGGGTTCGCACCAGGGCCCCGGCAGCTGGGCCCTGCCCAGCTTTTTCAAGGAAGGCCTTAGCGGAGGCCTTACCCCCACAGGGCAGGAGGGGCCTGCAGACACCCATGAGGGCTGCCACCCACAGAATGCTCTGCAGCACATCCAAGCAACTCTTTGAGGAATTTCCAGAAATAAATAGGGGACACACTCGGTGCTGCTAAGTGACGGGCTGGTTGAACGAGGCAGGTGTAGAGGAGAATCTCAGAGACACCGTTGAAAAGACATTAAAAATAAGTTCAATAAATTAACCTGTCAAACTGAATAAACGAAAGAGAAAAAATGAACTAGTGGCTTCCACCTTACACCACCGGCAAAAATTGACGCAAGACAGACCACAGGCCTCGACGTGAGAGCTAGACATATAAAGCCCAACAAGGAAACATGAGCGTGTCTTCATGGCTTTGCAGCACGTGGGACTTTCCTACTGAGGACATACACGGCACTAGTCCTTGGGGGGAAAAAAAATATATATATATAGGACTTAATTAGAATGTAAAAACATCTGTTCTTCAAAGACGTTTGTGGGAAAATGAAAACATAAACCACAGACTGAGAGAAAATCTTTGCAGTACACATATGTGCACCGGACTTGTGTCCAGAGTATATAAAGAATTATTGCAACTCAGTAACAATACACCCCCATCTTAAAATGGGCAAAACATACAAAAGAAGATAGTGAGTAGCCAAAAAGCGCAGGGAACATGCACAGGGAGAGGCACGTGACATCCAGAGGTTGACGCCACTGCCCTCCTCCGTAGTGACTGAAAACCTGAAGACTGACAGTCGCAAATGCTGGAGGCCAGGAAGAGTTGGAACTCAGCTCTCAGCGTCGCTCATAAGAGTGAAAAGTGGTAGGATCATTTTGGAAAATCATCTGGGAGTTTTCTTAAAAAGAGAAACACTCCCTTGCCATGAGATGTAGTAATTCTGTTCCCAGAGGATTTACCCAAGAGTGATGAAAACACGTTCACAAACGCGTCCACAGAATGGCTTAGACGCCAGTGGTTAGAGCAGCCTTGTTCATGACAGCCCCGGACTGGGGACACGCCAGACGCTCATCAGCAGGTGAATGAGCAACAGGGAAAACCAGCAAGGAAACCTCGCCACAACAACGTGAAGAACTGGACGCAGACAGTTTTAACGGAAAACAAAATGCTACGAATCTAAATAGTATGAATACATTTGCACACAAATCCAAAACTAGCAAAACAAAACTATAGACTGTACATACAGGTGGTGAAATGACAAAGGAAAGCAAAGAAATTATTCTAAAAAAATTCAGATTAGTGGTTCATGCAAGGGGAGGACAAAGGAATGAGATTTCGGTTTGCTGGCAACTTCCTAGTTTTGTTGGTGGCTCTGCGGGTGTTTATAATTATCTCTTAAACTGTTCTTACAATTTTACGTGCTCTCTCTATGCATATATTCCAATGAAAGAAAAAAGGTATTTTAAATGAATGAGACTTCACTGTGCAGCCGTGCGCTGGTGAGGTCCTAACATACACTCACGGTCAATCATCTTGCCTGATGGGTTAAGAAAACTGAGATGCTTGGGAGCATTTTTACTCTTTAGAACTTAGGCTCTACATTTTTCAGCTGATAATCTTTCATCTTTTATGAGATTTGGTCACATTAAGAACAATAATACTCCAATGATAACCACGAAGTCTGCCATTTATCAGGTCCCTCTGATGCATCAGCCGTTCTTCTCTCATTTCTTGCATCTCAGTGACTCTGTAAGATTAATGTTACTGTCTTCACTTAGCAGGTGGAAAAACCTGAGGTTCAGGGAGGCTGAGCGACTGCTCTGAGTTTGTGCAGCTGGTACGTCTCAAACACAAGCTCACACTGTTTCCAATGCCCATCCTTTCCCCACCAGGCCAGTCTCCTTATGACATTTATGTATTATCTTAATGGCAATTTTTCAGATTAATAAGGAAGTATATGTTTAAGAAAAATCGGTAACCCTAGAAACACACAAACCATAGTGCCCATGGCTGCTCTAGAGAGAACCACCGTTAATATTTGGAGTAGCAATCTGAACTCTTCTCCTGTCTGTATTATTACCCATCAATAAACTGACAGAGTATGTTTTTTAGTCAAAATTGGGATCTTACTGGATATATTATCCTGTAATTTGCCCTCTTCCCCCTAACTATCGCGTTCATTTTTCCCCTGATATTGTTAAATATTCTTCTACACGTGACTTAATGGAAGTACAGTGTTCTTTCTTATGGAAGAACCGTACGTAACCTGTTAAACCAGCTTGTACTTAGGTTCTGTTTCAATGTTGTAAATACAAGAAATAACATCGTCATGTGCACCTTCAAAGATAACATTTTGTGTACAATTCTGTTTCTTGGGGCAAAATTCTTAGAAATGCAATTGTGAGGTCAAAGAGCACGGCCAAGACGCCCCCCCGAAGACGGGAGCGATTCACGTCCCACGCAGGAGCGCAGGAGCCGGCCCTCCTCCCCGCCACGCGCTCCCAGGCTTCGTCCGCACCGAAAGGGCTTCCCTTAAGAGCTGGGACCTGTAAGGCCCTCTTCCCGTTTTTCCAGCTGCCGTGGTCCTTTTGCACCAAGAAATTGTACTTTCTGCCTAAAAATGCAACTTTTCCCTTTCACAGGAAGTAACACATGCCTGAGAACATGTGGAGTTTCGCCCACCTCCCCTTGAGCCACCGTTCCCCTCTCGGCTGCAGTATCGGAAATGGAAAATTTCCCTGCCGAGCCTCACCCCCCTGGGGAAAGCAGGCCAACGTTTGGTGGGAAGTGCGTGGCGCAGACTCTGCACTTCTGTAATTTCATGCCTTGTTCCTTCTTCTAGCTCCTGAAGTTGACTTCCAGTTTAGAAGGTAGGAAAGCGTCCTCAAGAATGTGAACATGAATGTAGCCCTCCTCCAATTCCAACTAAAGAAAAACTGATGATTTGTGCTGTAGAACGGAAGTTTTCAAAGTTGAGCATGAGTCCTCTCACTTTCCCCAGTTGTTTAGAATAGTCTCAACAGCAGAATGAATTTGAGCTTGTAGGAAGCGTTTTACTTTATCTTCTCATTCTCGGGCTAAAAGAATTACTGGGAGGGAGATGCGTATTTGGAACGGGGGAGGGACAGAGAGAATCCCGTGGCGTTGGGTTGGAATTAGAAAGCTCTAAGGATGAACTCGTGATTTAAAAAACTTGTGTTTCCTAGCTCCGTCCACTGAAAGGACTGGAAGCAGTGACACCCCAGGAGCAGAGGACAGTCCCATTGCCCTGGTCTTGACTTCCAAGTACCATTCTTCTCCAAACGGAACTGGGGCTCCTTTGGGAAAGGGTGGGAACAGTGCAAGGTGACCTTTGGACATCTTGTTACTCCAGAAAGTAAGGAAGGGCTCACAAAAGGATGGTGACGTTTCAGAGGTACACAGATGCTCCCACTGGCCAACTGAGCTTCAAAGTGAATCACACAGGGAACATTTATCCGTTTCTAGAAATGAATGAGTTCCCAATGAAGTTGAAAAGGGAGTGGGATCAGGACGGGGACGGGGAACGAGCTCTCACAGAGGAGCACCAGTTACCGTAGGAAAATGATGGAATTAGACGATCACCACCTAACCGTCATGGGGGGTAACAGACTCAGGCAAGAATGGATACTGCAATCATGGAGCGACAGATGGTTGTGCAACAGGAGACCCAGAACATCTCATAAGTTACTTAGTGATTACAAAAGAAAAAAAGGGGGCCTTTGATTTGGAGGAACCTGGCAGACGCCACCTTAGTCAGATCACCGAAGTTAACATGACTCATCATGACACAAGCTATGTCGTGTACTGGCTGCTGTGACACTCCGAGAAAGGTACGCCACCACTCGCACGGTTTTCATGCCCAGGACTTGACCTGGTTCCAAACTTGAAGGAACAATCAGGCAATTCAGACTGAGAGATATTTTATGAAGAAATTGGTCTGGAGTCTCCCAAAACAGCGATGTCATGAAAGGTTAAGAAAATAAAAAAAGGCTGGGGTATTGTTCCCTGAATAGATAAAAGGAGACTAAGAAGACGTGCCAGCTAAATGTGCCGTGTGACTTTTGACTGGATCTTGTCTTTGTTCTCAGGAGACAGAGGCTAATGTATTTAGGGATAAAGCAAATATCAAAAAAGTAAATATTTGAAACATAAATCTACATGCAGAGTGCATGGATATTTGTGGTATTATTCATGCAAATGCTCTGTAGGTTTTAAGTTCTAAAAAAATAAGTCAGAGGAATGAAAACCTATTTAACAAGAATGATATGAAAGCCATATGAGCTTTGGAAATTTGTTTATGAATTTATGAATAGTATTGTACCATGTTCCTTTGGTCCTATTGAGTGTCACGCACGTTGTTTCCCGAGCAGTATGTTAACTCAGTGACACGTATTCATATTTTACAAGAAAGTAAAATAGGACGTAGTCAGATGAACAAAGTGTGCAACCATTATAGAGGTAATGAACTAACTGAGAGCTGCTTAATACTTCTGAGGAGACTAATTCTTCAGCGGCCCAACTATTTCTATCTGGGTATTTTCAGTCCTGTTTTATTTTCATTTTTTATTACACAAAATTTAGCTACTTACTCACTGTCACTTGGAAATTTTAAGGGTCTAATATCAACGGGGTTGTAAACAAGTCTGAATGTTCCATAACGTCGCTGTCCTCCTGACCTGAAGTTTCCTATTTCCAAGTAGAAAGTAAGAAGTAGAAATTCGTTTTAAATTTCCATGAACTTTCTCCTAATTACAAAATCATGCATTATGTGCTTCTCACACCAGGAGGGGAGAAGGGTGGGCGCCTAACTCCTTCTCACTCACCGCTTCTTCTTCCTTTGCTCTGGCCCCGAGTGACCCAGCAAGTGTCAGATGTGACTTATGACTCCTTGGACCAGCCTGGGTGACCTGGAACCACTGGCCACAAACTGCTCAGTGGTGCTTTTTTTTCTTCTTCTTTTAACAAGTTTACTTTTTATTATTCATATTATTGGGTTTTCTATTTTCTTAACTACTTCATTTGAAGTATAATTTACATATCATAAAATTCATCCATCGTAAACGTACAATTCACTATGTTTTAGGAAACTTCGTGAGTTGTTAAACAATGTCTTTGAACATTTCCATCGCCACAGTAAGATTTTCTTTACAGTTAATCCCTGTTCTTACTCTCAGCCTTAGGCAACCACGGATCCACTTCCTGGGTCTACAGATTTGCTTTTTCTGGACATTTTGTACAAATGGAATTTTATAGTCTATGGTCTTCGTTTCTGGCTATTTTCACTTAAGCACAGTATTTTTATTTATCCAAATTGTAGCCAGGATCAATACTTCATCTAATTTTAGAAGACCAGTAGCACGAGTTCTTTGAATGGACTTTTCTTTTAGGACATCTTTTTGCATGGATACATAAATTCTCTTTTTCTGTTCATCAACTCCATTGCTAGACACTTGGGATTGTTCCCAGTTTTGGGCTGTCGTGAATAAAGCTGCTGTGAACATTCATGTGCGAAGCTTTTGTGTTCACATGTTTTCATTTTTCTTGGGAGGGTACCTAGGAGAAGAACTGTAGCGTCATATGGGGAATAACTTCTTAAGAAACTGCCGCACCATTTTCCAAGACACCTGCACCGAGTTACATGCCCACCAACATGTATGTTGAGGGTTCCAGTTACTGCACATTCTCACCAACATTTGCCTCCTTCTGTGTTTTCATTATAGCTCTTCTCGTGGCTGTGAAATGTTCTCATTGTGATTTTAATTTGCACCTCCATAATGACGGATTTTTGAGCATTTCTGTGTGCATATTAACTATTCCTTTATGTACCTTCTTTGATGAGATGTCTTTCAAATCTTTTGCCCATTTTGAAAATTGAGTTTCATCATGTTGTTGATTTGGGAGAGTTTGTTTCAGGATACAAGTCCTTTACCAAGTGTATGACTTCACGGTATTTTCTTCAGGTCTGCAGCTTGTCTTTTCATTTTCCTTTGGTGTCTTCTGAAGAGCAAACTTTGAACTTTGGTGAAGTGCAGTGTATCAGTTTTTGCTCTTATAGGTCCTATTCAGTGGTGCATTTTGAAAGGAAGAAAATTTGGCAGTTATGTGGATGACAGGGGTGCCTTTCGTCCGTTTCGGTATCTGTGAGGATTGCTCCACTTTTGTGTGAGGACGTTCAGGAGGCCTTGTCGTTCTGGGGACGTTCAGGATACTGCGCACGAGTAGAAGCTGCCGGCACGGCCAGCCTGGCTCGGATACACGCTCTCTGGCAACGCCGCTCCCTGTGCTCTGAGGACAACACTGCCTCTTACTGGTTCATGGAAACGTTCCTTGGAAAGAATTGCCATTTCTATGGCTTTATGGAATGCTGTTTTCCTGAGGTTAGAATTTTTTAAAAAGACTTATAACTCCAAAATATAAGGGAAATCCAATAAAAGTATTGCTGGGCCTGCTCCTGGCCTCCCTGTGAACTTTTCCACGCACGAGAGCATCGTTAGGACGTTCCCGTTAGTGTGCGGGGTGGACAGCGGGTGCTGAGGTCGGCGGGCAGCCACGGTGGGTGCGTGCCTGCTACCTGGATTTCCTGGTGGTCAGGGCTGTACCGGGCCGCCTGTCCTCGGTGCCACAGAGGCTGGGAACAGAGACACAGCAGAGCTGCAGGGTTGTCGTCTAGTTTTAAAAGACCAGTGGCATGGGTTCTTCTAGCGGACTTTTCTTTTAGGACAAATAGACACAGTTAAAAACCTTCCGTCTAGAAATTAACCAACAAACGTTTATTCAATACGTACGTGCCTGGAGCCTTCTGCACGTGGTGACTTCCCGCTTGCATCTCCGACCCGGGCCTCTCCCCTGAAGCCCGGGTTTCTACCTCACAGACTGATCAACTTGGATGTCCAGTGGTCCTGTCCAAACTGAGGTCCTGACTTTACCCCCAGAGCTGCTCCTCCCATCAACCCCTCCATCCCAGTCAACGTCAACTCTGTCCTTCAAGTGCTCAGGAAGAGCTCCAAAAGTCATCCTTGCCTGCCGTCTTTCTGTCACAGGCCATGTCTAATCCATCACAAATCCTGGTGGCTCTAAATGGAATACGAAGCCCTGGGTGGGATTTCAATGTAGAAAAGGGACATTAGGGGACAACTCATAAAGTCTGAATAAAGTATGGAGTTTATTTCATAATAACGTGTCACCACTGTTTCGCTGGTTGTGCCAAGTGTACCGCACCAACGTAGGATGTTAAGACTTGGGGAAATCGGGTGTGAGGCACGGGGGGGGGGGGGGGTCTGCTATTTTTTAACTTTTCACCTTTTCCGTAGCTCTTAAACTGCTCTAATACAAGTTATTTTAAAAATGCAAAGGAGCAGTTTCTGCTGGCTTCTGGCTGGTTTGCTGGAGCTACAGGGACGGAAAGTCTGCCTCCGCTGACGGGACGGTCTGGGTGGAGGGTTCGGTCAGATCAGCTGAAGGCCACACGTGGTTTTCTTTGCGGGGGGGGGGGGGTTGTCACCTTATAGTACTTTTACGGTTTAATTACTCCAAGGAAAATTGGTAACCTCAGATCAGTTCTGTCTTTTTATAACAATTTGGCTACATAACTTCTCTTTCACAGATGCATGGTTACTCTTCCTGAAGAACAAAGCCCTCTAATCCTAGAAAAACACCCAGAGTTTGGCTTTTTAAGGATTTTGCTCTAATTCTTTAGGTGCTTCTCAAAATGGAAACATGTATTTTTATTTTCTACGGAATACACTGATCTGAACCAAAAATAAAACCTTTCTTGTTTGGGAAAGCAAGAGGGCGCTAGAGACAGGTGTTGGGGGGCAGCAGCGGGGTCAGCAAAAGCTCGGAAGGGGTGCAAGGTGAATTAGAGGGTCGTCTGTGTTGCTAGCTCTGTCTACTAGGGCTCAGGATTCATGCATCTTCGGTAAGCGCAGGACTGCGCTGCTGCTGGAATCAGGCAGGTGGGCTGCTTGCACCGGCTTTGCTTTTCTTGGCCTGTGATGAAAGACGGGAGTGCGGGGGGGGGGGCACAGTGTCGCTTGTGGGGAGAGTTTATGAAAACTCATTCCTGTTCCCTGTCACTCCCCGGGTGCCTGTGCCTTCCACCCTTCCCTGGAGCTGTAAACAGTTGGGGATGTTGCAAATAATTTTAAGGACTGAGAGCGTTGAAAGGTGCCAAGTGCTTTGGCTTTCAGAAGCTGTCTCCTATTGTAGCTGGACGTGTGCAGAAACAGTGGCGGCGGGGTCCCCGCACGCCGCCCCCCCCCCCCCCCCCCCCCCAGCTGGGAGCATGCACGCAAGTCCCGAGCCTGAGCGGGCAGGGGAGCGGGCCGGCTGACGGCCGAGACAAACGCAGCTTTGTGGGTCTGCGAGCGTTGCCGCCCGGACGAGACAAGAGGGTGAAGGTGATATTTCATCCACGGTTACAGTCCGTCCTCCCCTTACCTGACCTCTGAAATGGAGCCATTGGCTTTGAAAAGCCTCGTGTCTAAAATTAATGTCCTTCCCCATCTGACTAAGAAGGCGACAGCTGGGCAACATGAGCCCAAGGACCATCTGGGTTTAAACAGGGGCTCAAAGTGGCATTTGAGGGAGAGGACACTTCCTTTCAGAGTGGACACTTGTCTTCTCAGAAGGCTTGCTCTGACCGTGAGTGGGGACTTTCACCAGCCAAGTGCGTCATCATTCTGAACCCCACAGAGCTCCCTTGTCTCTGCTGGAACTGGGACTCTGCCCTCAGGCTGATCTGAACCCCGGGATGTCCTCCTGCAAACGGTAATTACTCTGTTTTCCTTTCTTGCTACACTGTCTTAACAAGTTGTACAAAACTCCAGGCAGAGCTCAACATGTAAGGTTTCTTTTAAAATTTTTGTATCTTGGACCTAAGCTTTTAATATGTTAATTTTTATGTAGCTTCCTGATCCAACTTGAGTGTCATCTGTAATTACCTGTTGTATTTTTCAGTTGCCATTTGTCTTAGAAACAGCCAAGCAATCCTTGTTTTAGTAATGATTTTTTTTCGGGACAGCTTGCAAGAATGCTAATGATGGTCTACAGAGAATTTTGCAGAGCTGTGGTTGATCCTGTTTACATTCTAGAGTCTGAATGTAAGGTCCTGGTGTGGCTAAGGAGGATTTTGTGTAGAGCACTGGATTTTAAACGGTGTGGAACTCAAGGTATCATTTTACTAGATCGGCTGAGAAAATGAAAGATGAAGTTTTGTGGGGATAGTTACAGACGATTTCAAACTGAGAAAAAGCTGGAAGAAGCAATTTCCAGAAGATCTCCAGCAGGGGCCTCGGGAGGGATGCAGCACAAGCTCACATCACGAGACGTGTGGACACGCGCGTGTGTGGGGGCAGTGTCAGAGCAGTGTTCCGCGTGTGCTCGATTGTGAGGCAAGGACTCCAGGGAGAGCACGGGGATGTGAACTCCTTGGTACTTAGCCGATGGTGAGGATGCAAAGAAAGGTATCTGGGAACCTTGGCTGGGTGAGCAGGCTGCAAGGAAACAAAGTTCTTTTTAAAATAAACACCAAACATTTTAAGATGTAGACAGAGAGGGGCTCTGGAAGTGGCTCATTTGGTGGAGACCACTCCCCCAGGGGGAGCACGGGAGAGCCCCTTCCTCACCCAGGACGCCTTCCCAGCGGGGCGGGAGGAGCACGGCAGCAGTCCCAGCTGCGCCCCACTCGTCCCACGAGGGGAAAACGCAGTCGCCCGGTGACACTGAAGGCTGCTTCTCACCGTTTGCTTTTGTGGGGAAGGTGAGGAGAGAGCCCTTTTCCTCTCAAAGTTCCGGCGTCTGAAACTCCGTATTTGCCTTTCTCCTCCTAACTGTGGGCGTCTCCTCCAGTTTAAACAGAAGCGACTTCAGAATTCTCACTGGTCGTTTCCCCAAAGAGTCAAACGTGTGGGTCGGTGATGAGAACTCTCCTCCTCTTCGCAGCCAAGAGGAGGGTGTGCTCAGAAGCCACGACTGCGTCCTGATTTACAGGTCGGAGGCGGAGAGGGACGACAGCCACACTCCCGACGGGAACGTAATCAGACTCACCACCAAGATGTTAACAGTGAAGAGGCTGGAAGAGTTCAACACGTGTTGCCCCAGTGGCCAGCTGGAGAAAATGGCCTTTTTCCAGTGCATGGAAGAGGTGGAGAAGGTGCAATGTTTTCTGGAAGAAAGTTCTAGTGAACAGGATTCCAGATCTGGACAAAATGAGGTAAGTCTCTGCTAAGTTAGTCTCTCGAAAAGTGTCGTTTCTACCGTATCTTTTCTTACGTAGAGCAACGCCCGCAGCTGTTCATCAGATCGTTTTCAGGTTCTGTTTTGTCACTTGGGTTGAATTAAGGAACCTTTGTGAACAGGCCAGCTTCCATCCTGCTTCACGGAGGACCCTGAGGTCCTCAAAGAGGGATCAGAGCTGGGGACACGTGAGCCCTGCCTGACGGCGCACCGTGTCCTCGCTGGTGCAGAACCCATTCTGGCTTCGTGATCTGTGGGAAGTCACTAACGCAGCCCGGGGGCTGCCCTGAACAACGGGACGCCCGTGGCTGTTGGAAAACTGAATGTAAACGAAGCACCCAGGACAGTGTCGGTCACCGGGCAGGCGGTCAGCAGGTGTCAGCCAGCAGCCCTCCTCCCCTCCCTGAGTGCGGGGTCCCTCTCACCTCCCGCTCCAGCCCCTGCCTGTTCTGAGAGTGTTTGCCCCTTCCTCTGGGTCCCTCCTCCAGGTTGGGGCCTCTCGTCTTTCCACCTTGCGCTCTCGGCCGCCATCCTGGGAACAGCGCCAGGTGGGCGCCCGGATGCTTGCGCACCGAGCGGGTCCATGTCAGTGGATTCTGCGCTCTGGCTGAGGGCGGGGAGTCGCCATTTTTAATAATCAGAGCGAGTGATTCTCATGAGGCAAGTTTGGGGAACATCCTTCTTGGTCCGGTTACTGTCCTGAAAACCCCTGTCCAGGTGGGAAGGGCATTTCTCACGACGCAGCCGACAATGAAATCCGGCTGCTGGGGGCACGGGGCGGCGGGGCGTTCCCCTGTAAGTGGGGACAGAGAGATACGACGGACCAGAGAGAAGAAGTGAGTCAGGCTGGAGCCCGGGTGTTGGGAGGCCCCGCTTCCCCAGTGAGTTCACACCTTGCCCAGCAAACACCAGGACGTTTCCTTGGGCAAAATGTAAGAAATGAGGACTTCCCCATGAGGGCTGCTTACCATACAGGTGAATAAACGGGAGGATTTAATGTCTGTAGAACAGAGAAGACAAAATATTCTTTTTTTTTCTTAATGGAGGTACTGGGGACTGAACCCAGGACCTCGTGCATGCTAAGCACGCGCTCCACCACTGAGTACACCCTGCCCCCAAAATATCTGCATAGGAGAACTTTGAAATAACCATCTCTCTGTAATAGTTTCTCTGAATGTGGTTATGTTTCCAGCACTGTTTTTCTCCAGGTCCTGTGATATTATTTTTGTAAGGAGGCCACATCTCTGAAGAGTGAGATGGTGCTAAGCTGGAACAGACATGTTTTTAGTAAGAATTCTTCTTGTGATGAACAGTTCCCAAATATTAGAAATCAAATGGTTTGAAAGTTAAGTATTTTAGGTGCTTCTGAGGGAAGCGCTGAGGCTGTTGCTCCTCAGAGCCCCTAAGAGAACGTCCTTTGCCGTCGGTCTGGCGTCCCCTGTGTAACCTGGGCCTCCTGGCCGGGCCCTGCGGTTGCCGCTGCGGACGGTGGGGAGGAACGACCGTAGGTCCATTCACCTCCTTCTTGGTGAGTGGCTGAGGGCCCAGAGATGTCGGCAGTAAATTTCCCATCTCTCTCTCTTGCCCTGTGGGACGGACGGACACCCGTCTGCCAAGGCCACGGCCCTGGAGGCCCTCGCTTGCCCGGTGAGGGGTGCCCAGGTGGCCAGCAGGCTTGGCGGGGAGGGCAGAGGGGGCCTTCCAGGCTCGGGTGTCCTCAGGAATGCAGGCGGAGCTCCAGCGCCACGTCTCCTCCTCCTGCCGGGGCCCCAGGAAATCTTCCCAGTACCACACTTCTCTCCAGGGACTGCTAAAACACGCTCGCCATCGTCCCCCCACATAGCCCCGGTCTCTGCGGTCCCTTCTCTCTTTGAGAAGATGAGCACCGCTGGTCGTTGCAGAGACCCTTGCTTCGGTGCGCTGGGAAGCATCTACTCTGAGCTGCAGACGCCCCAGTGAGGGGGACGTGCCCTGAGGGCTTGAAGAGGCTTTTCCCTCCTCACAGGGAGACGTTATCTGACATTTAACGATTTGTATCTGTTAACGTAGTTGGTGAATCTCAGTTTCTTCTTTCCTGCTTTAGCCAAGTTTTCCTATTTAACTTGCTTTTAACTGTCTCCTTCCTTTTCCTCCACTTTATTTTTTGTTGACTTGATTTAATGCCGCATATTCGACTTTGTTCCTTTTGTTTGTCAACTGCCCCTTTAATTCTGTTTTCGAATGACTTTTCTCATTCTCTTCTATTCTAAAGTGCATTCAGAATCACCTAAATGGTGTAAAAATTTAAAAGCTCTTAGCAGATGCGCTGTGATAAACTAATTCTAAACCCACATAATGTGGTGTTGAAATAACGTAAAAGCTAAATAATTGATCTGGCACGTGGGGCGATGAGTTTAATGGCTGCTGTGTGCGCTGCTGACTCGTGAATGCTAAAGGCTCTCTTTGCCATGATTAGTATTGTTTTTTATACAATCAAATCCAGGTTTTCTCATTTTGTTAGCTCTCTGTTACCTGTATAAATATTCCCCCTGCTGCCTTTCCCTCGGATCTAATTTGCCGTGTAATACAAACACACACACGCATACACGCTGATTCCATTTGTGTAATGAGAGACCAAGGAGCCAGGTAATGTTCTCAGACACCCCGAGTCCGTGCTCCGATCCCGTTCTGCCCGCCGCCGTTTACTGCAGACGTCCCTGCTCTCTGTGCCCAAGGGAAGGGCTCGCCTCCTGTCCTCTGGTTTCCCCCGCTTTCCTGCAACCCCCAGTTCCCCATCCTCCATCCGCAAGGCCTGGTCCCCTGGGGAGGAAAGGGGGCTGGGGGGCAGGAGTCAGGATGGCCCCAGGGGAAGGGATCACAGCCCGTGGAGTGTTTAAAAGCCCAGTATAGGGGGTCCAAACAGAACACAGTATCTATGAACAGGATGTGAGGAGGCTAGCGGGGGTTGGAGCAAAGCAGGGTCTCCCTCTTTTGACTGCAGTTGGCGCATTGAATAGCAGGTGGCATTTCCTGCCTAACTGCTGTGAAATTGTACTGTCGGCACCGGTCGCACCGGTCACAATGACCGTAACTTAGATCTGAAAATAACGTATCTGAGGGTGGAGGGTTTGTGATCTGGGGCGCTGCGCTTCCCCACCCCCGTCTTGCGCCCCTCACCCGTGAGGGCAGGAGAAGGCTCCCTGGCGGTGGCCCAGACGTCGGGGCCGATGCCAGTTTCCGCTGTGCTAATCGTCCTTGAACTGGGGACAGGCGCGTTCTTGGTGGTGTCACTTGTCGCCAGCCCGTCTCCCTCTGCCCCTGCACCTGTTTCAGATCTGTCACACGGGCCATCATATTTTTCCTTTTAAAGAGGCAGATTATCCGTTGATGGCGTAACTGGAAACGGCCACCAGGGTCCTGCGGAGCCCTGCGGCCCGGCAGCGCCTCCCACTCAGAGCAGGGTTCATGCTTGGAGCATGCTTGCGCTGGACCAGGCGAGGGAGGCGAGAATGGACTTATCGCTTGGAAGAAAAGGCGTCTGGATTGTAGGCAGCCTGTGCCTTATCTCGTCTCCTGTCCTCTGGCGTGTGCTCCGGTCCGTGATGGCCCGGGGAGGTCACAGGCAGGCGCCCGCTCTTGAGGACGTCCAGGTAGTCGTGGCACGTTTGACTGCGGCGGCTTCGTTTTGCGGTTCTGTCTGAATGTTCCCAGCTGGGGAGCGGGCTAGCCCGAGCCAGTGGTGCGTCCGGTCTTCCTCACCCGGCCGCCCCCGCTGTCCTAGGGGTTGGGAGAAGGAGAGGCACGTGGCACTTTGTAGCATTTCAGACTCTCCACCAACTTTCGGGGAACCTGGAGGAGCCATTCCCGCGGTGTGTTAAAGTTGGCGATCTATTTTTGTTCCTGGGAACTAAAAATAACGTCAGCATGGCTTCTCCTCCTCCTTGTGTGACTTATGAAAACAAAGTGATGCAAAAGCAAAACATCCTTTCCCCTTGCTAAGAAGTTTCTGGCAAAGGCAGTGTCTAGAGAGTGATCCCCTCTCCCGACAAAGCCACCTGGTGCGGCCTCCCGCGCTTCTCCCTTTGAACCGCCGCCCCCGGCGCGCTGCCCGAGATCCCGCAGCTGTTCCAGGCATGGAATTCAGTCGGGAAAACAGTGGAATTCTGAAGGAGCTGATTCAGACTCTGAGGATTTTAGCACTCCCAAGAGAGGGTATTCGTCTCTGGAAATCAGCTCTTTCTTCATAGTTAATTCTTTTATCAGTTAGCGCAGGGTGAATCATCTTTAAGATAACACGAGGCAGTTTAGAAAATGTTACAGCAGGCACTCTGAAGGCTGCCCCCCAGGAAGCGCCCTGACAGCGGCGCTCCCCACCTTTCTTCAGGGCCACCTGCCCTCCCATGGAGTCTTAGCGCCGCAGACACACTGCACACCTGTTCACGCGCTGCAGCTGTATCTGTGCTTTATGCATAAAGGGGATGAGATGTTTTAGCCCCTGGAGAATCAATTTCCACCCTGTTGGAGGCCATATTGCCTCTGTCGAATGTGCATAATTTATGGTTAAAAAAGTTCTCCAGGGGGATTGGGCCGTGTATCTCTATACCTGCATATAAACACCTTGTTTATACCTTACCCAACAAGAAACCACCGCTGTGCGTCCTGGTGCTCGGAGGACCGAGAGCCCCAGGCGTCAGGCTTTTAAGACTTCCCAGGGGACCTGGTACAATAAGTGCGCCCATCACTGCTGCCCAGGCGTGAGTCGTTTTTGGCTGTTGCACACACCTCCTTTGCGAAGCACTGTGAGCTTTCATCTTCCGTGTGGAAAAGGATGAGTTACTGTCTAGGCTGTGAGACATGGCCCCCCACGTGTTTCCCTACAGAGGGTCGACAAGACAGACCGGCTACTTGAGAGTGTTGTGGGCGTGGTTTTTAGAAAAAGGTTTTGTAACGCTTTAACCGTAGAGAAATGTCCCTTAAATTAGATTTTACAACATATACCCTCGTCTCCTCAGTGCTAATGTGATTTAGAAGTGTGGGCGACCTCTCATCTCAGAAGTTTCTGTGAGCACATGGTTTTAGGAGCTGCCTTTTACAGGGCGTCGAAGTGCATCCAGGCGTCGGTCTGCATTTAGGACATGAAACAACTGAAAGGCTCTCCAGCACGCTGGGTGCAGGCCCTGCCCGGGTGCGGTTCTGGGAGCCCTGCGCCCAACACGCTGATGGGTTCTGGTTATGTGTGTGTCATTCCGGGTTCTCAGGATAATTAAAATTATGATAGTTTTATGCTGTTTGGCATAATACGAGAAAAATATCTTATTTTTGCTCTGAAAGTTCAATCAATGTAGTAAAACATATAAATATCACAAATTAGGTCTGGGTTCCTACGTGAGGAGAGGAGGAGCACGCCTGATGCCGAGAGCCCTGGATGCGACTGGCCGGCCGTGTCCTGACCGCCCGCCCACAGCCTTGCGCTGTGAAACAGCCATTTGTCTGTCAGTGTCTCCCAGGCCTTGAGGCTTCACATGACCCCTCCTTGATTTTTGGCTACCTCTGCACACTACTTTCATTCCTATTAGGTAATATTTTCATATATCAAGTCATTAAAAATTTTAGCAGAAGCAAGAGTAGAGTGGAACCATGGTTTTGAAGTGCTTATTCCAGATTCTCCAGTGCACGATGACACACACTGTGCACGTCTTAAACGTGGTTTGTTGGTTCACAGAGACATCAGCCCGAGCCCCAGGTCAGGAGGACCCTACTTCAGCTGCAGGACACTGTGTCCAGGTCCTTGTCCTGCGCCCTCGGGCACTTGGGGCCTCATTTCTCACATTCTGCCCAGCACGTACCGACAATAACAAAGCTGAGGGGGTGCTAAGCAGACAGCAGAGGAGAGAAGAGAGGTCCAGAGCCTTCCCGCTGGATAGCAGATGCATAGGGAACCCCTAACAGGTCAAGTTCATCCGTCCGCCCCTGAGGTCCCATTGGAAAGCAGAGCTGAGACCAGAGCTCGTGTGCAGCTGCTGGGACTGTCCTAGGAGGACAGTGGCCCCTGGCTGCATCCACCCCAGACCCTGATGAGCACAGGGTACCAGGGCGTTTCCCCAACGAACGAGACGTTGAAGGCCTGCGATTCGTAGGGACCTGGAAGCCAGCTCATCTGAGTCCTTCTCTGAGGGAACTCAAAGCCCAGGAGCAGGGAAGTGGACTTGCCCCAGATTCGTGGCACTGAGGGGCTCTCTTTCCCCAAACCCACCCACATCCAGGCTGCCTTTTCCCCACTTTGCTGGGTCAGAGGTAGCCTTCTTCACAAAGGACTGGGCGCCACAGTGCCACGGGGCAGGCCTGGGGTCAGTGGGCAGAGGTCCTTCAGGCCCCTTGCAGGATATCTGATCATCAGCCAGGCCCCGGGCCCCCACCTCTTCCTGATGCCCCTGCTCCCCAGGCTCCCCGCCACCCCCCACCCCCAGGCCTTAAACTGGGAGCTGGGAGCTCATCAGAAGTTTCAGATTGTGACAAGCAGACTGATGCCACGGTCAGTGGCCAGGGCTCGGGAAATTCTACAAAGGGGCAGAGACCAGGCTGGAAGGGAGCTCTAGTCCAACCTCTGATTTGTCCAGCGGACCTTCAGCTTGTGGGATTTGCATCCAAATGTGAGCAGTGAACATGGATGTCACCCTTCCCTGATCTTAAGCTTTTTGACCATTTAGGGCTTCTCTGAACTAAGTTAGGATGGGGATACGTGTGAAAGTGAACGACAGAGACAAGAGTTCAGTTCATACATGAGTTTTCTCCTGTGTCCTGGAGGGAGGACTCTGCCTTCTGCCCAGCGTGGGTGCTGTGAGATGGCATGTGCCCTGCCGGCCGCATGATCCCGAGTTGGGTTGCGCTCCATCGTTCGGGGTCTGCAGGCGTGCAGGTGCTGCCCTGGGATGTGTAGCCGCAGGGTTCTGAGGCAGACAGTCCGCCACAAGTGCGGCTCCCACCCTGGGCCCTTCCCAGGGCACCTGTCCGTTCCAGGGCCCACTTCCAGCTTGGGTGTCTGAGTCCAGCATGTGTGTGGTTTGCAGGGTGGTTCCACAGTCTGAAAGGGCTTTGGGACACTAGGAGATAGGAGAGGGCGACAGGGAGGCAAAGATTTTACGTGGAGCCTCCACGTCTCCCGAATCCGGATCCCTCTGGCCTCATCAGTTCTCTGAGAGCTTTAGAAAACACCATGGCTGTGGCCTCGGAAGGCGTTCAGCACACCGTCCAGCCTACACCCTGAGGAAGGCCCCAGCAGGCCCGGGGCTTTTCCCAAGTGTCCCAGAGAAGGAGAGGTTGGACCAACAAGGGCAACACACGGCGAATCGACCCTGTCCAGCACTGTCTGTGCTGGGGCCAGCAGTTCCCAAAGAGAGGTCTCTGGACCCCTGGGGCACCCCGAGACCCTTTTAGAGGTCTGCGCCGTCAACACTGTTTGCAGAGTGATTCTAATAGTTTTGCCTTTTGCATGGCAGTGGCGTTTGCACTAATGACTTAAAAGCAACGGTGGGAAAACAGCTGTCATCTCAGCACAGAGTAAGGCTACAGCGTTTTTCACCACACACACTCAAAGCTTCTGTTTTTGATTTTCAAAGGGCCGGTTTTCCTTAAGAATGTTCTTGGCGAGACCTACAGGGAACTATATTCAATCTCTTGTAATGAGCTATAATGGAAAGGAATCTGGGAATATATGTGTATATATATATATGTATGTATGTATATGTATAACTGAACGGCTTTGCTGTGCACCGGAAACATTGTAAATCAACTACACTTCAATACAAGAAAGAAAGGAATGTACTTGGTGAAGCAGGAGCATCCGTGCCTTTACTCAGCCCATACCAGGGCCTGAGTGTTCACCTAACGCGTGTGCTGGATTTGGTGCTGATGTCCTCGGTGAGCGATCACCACGCTCCCACTGCAGGAGCTCCCCTGTGGTCGCTGCCGAGCGCGCCTCCGGCGCGGAGAGCAGATACTTGAGACCGAAGACCAAAGCACGTCCACTCAGTGACGGTCACTGACGGCCTCAGACAGAGGCAGAATCCGATGAAACAAGATCCTTTGTTTAAAGAGCACACGTTGTCTGCCGCTCAAGGTACTTACTCAGGATGTTTACGTTAGCGTCTTCCTTTAGACCACCCGGCTGTTTCTAGTTACTGTGAAAGTTAAAGACAGATGATGACAAGCGTCTGGTCGCGATTTTTTCCCGGCCTTCTAGAACGCACATGTTGAATTGACATGATGATTTAGGCAAGTTCCTATATCCTTGAGGCCATGTTTGCGTTCCACCTGTTTAGGGTGTATGCTTTCAGCTAGGGTCTGTTTATTTACCTATTCATTTAACGAGCATGTAAATGGCCCTCGCTGTGCCGGACCCTGTTCTAAGCACGGCACAAATACGAGCTCACCTGAGCCTGTGGGCCCTACCTGGCTGGCTCTAAGGACGGTAATAATGATCGCTAGCATTTCTATTGTGTTTATTGTGTTCCAGGCGCTGTGCTAAGCCCTTTTCATCCCAGGGAATCCTCACAACGATCCCATGAATTTGGTATAATTATTATCTCTGTTTTACAGCCGAGGCTTAGTGAGGTCAGGAACTCGCCCAGAGTTATGCAACTCTGTGCCATGACGCCTCTCTTTGAATGGATTAATTTGCCCAACACATAAAGCAGGTAGTTAGGTTTATTTGTAGAAAATTTAGCTGGAATTTATTTTCCAGAAATTAAACATTAAGGACTTGAAAACCACGTCTGATGCATTTTCTAAGGACAGCTCATGTTACCTTCACAGTGTCCGAAATGCCCTTCACCTTGGCTGACCGTTTCCGCCGTTTGGTCTCCTTTTTTATGCCAATGCAGCAGGACCGGATCGACACGGTCTAGTTTCTTTCTCACAAAATTGAGGCTCTTCTCTGGAACTGATGTAACAGTGACCTCCAGTGGGAAGAAGCTGCAAAAGTTACTGCAGAACCGGTCAGAACACTTCTGCCTAATCCTTGCAATTGGTTTTTTAAAAAATTTAACTTAATTAATTAGTTTTTTTATTGAGGTATAGTTGATCTATTATCTATTGTGTAATACAATAACATTGTATCAGTTCCAGGCGTACAACATGGTGATGATGTATTTTTACAGACTATCCTCCATCAAAAATTATTACAGAACGACGGCTCTGCTTCGCTGAGCCGTGCGGCGCACCCTTGCTGCTGGTCGGTGCTGCGCACGGCCGTCGGTGTCTCTCAGCCCCGCAGCCCTCGTCCGCCCCTTCCTGTTGTATCCGGTGGTTTGTTCTCTCCCGTGAGAAGATCTGAGAGTCTGTTTCTGTTTTGCACATACATTCATTTGTATTATTTTTTAGATTCCATGTGCAGGTGAGATCATACAGTATTTGTCTTTCTCTGTCTTATTTCACTAAGTAAGCATAATACCCTCTAGGTCTGGTCACGTTGTTTCAAATGACAGAATTTCCTTCTTTTTCAGGACCAAGTAATGTTCATATATATATAGATACACACCACAGCTTCTTTATCCAGCCATCTGTCGATGGACACTGAGCTTGCTTCCCTGTCCTGGCTGTTGTAAACAGTGCTGCTGTGAACACTGGGGTGCAGGTGTCTTTTTGGGTTAGTGTTTAGTTACATATTCGGAGATATATATATATTGCTATGTATATATGTATATATATTTACAGACACACACCCCCAGGGGTGGGATTGCTGGGCCACGCGGCGGCTCTGTTCTTCGTTTCCGAGGCCGCTCTGCACTCTTTCTCACAGTGGCTGCACCAGTTCACATTCTCATCCTTCCATTCTTGAAACCAATGTCGTGAGGCTGCCGTCAGCCCGTTTTCAGCCATCGATTCCTGGACACGAGAAGCCGGGAAGCCACACACTGGAACTAATGACTTTCCCAAACATTCAGTAAGGCTGTGAAATGACGAGCTGAACGCTGCTCGTCGGGGCGCCGCAGACGCTCAGTGCTCTGCTCTGCAATGCGCAGCGGTCTCTGTCCCCGCAGTTAAGTCCTGACTACTGCACGGGACTGACTTCCCACCTGAGATGGGGGAAGGCAGGCCGGGAAGGCGGATACCCCAGGGGCAGCCTGTCTGGCTCGTGTGGTGGTGCTGGGCACTTGGCAGGAGTGCGCACGCCCTGTGTACCTAACAGTGAGGACCCGGGGTGAGCCGGGCTTACTGGGCACGCGGTTCGGTCAGGGCCTCTCCTCTCTGACACCTTCCTGACACCGAGCAGAGGATTCAGTCTCCCCCACCTATTTCCTCATCCTGGTTAACACCGAGCCCACAGGGCGGCTGAGTGAAGCGGTCAACACAGCACTCCCCAGATGAGGCAGGCGCTTCCTGTCAGCGATGGCTCGGCCTCGCCCAGCACCGGGCCACCTCCGGCTGTGGCCCCAAGTCTGCTCCCCTGGACTCTTCTCCTCTGCGTCCTCCCACCCAGAACTCCCCCCACGTCTCCTGGCAGCCGGTGGGGAGCCTTAGTGATCTTGGCCTCGCGTCCTGTGCTGTTGACCTTTGCTTCCACTGTCACGTCCTGTCAACACCAGATTCTGGACGTGGCTGCTTGAAAGGTTTCTGACATCTCGGATGATGGCAGATGGGTTGGCATTTCTCTCACTGTCATCTAAGGAGGTGTGCAGACAGGATGAGTGATCTTCAGAGACACTGAGATGGAGAGGGCAGTCCAGCCACCCAGGCCAGAGGAACCCTGCTCAAGACGCCCCACTGTTAACAGGATTGTCATGGGAACATGACTTGGAAAATCAAAAGATTAACCAAATGCTTACTGGTGGGATCCTGTTATTTGATAAACACAGAAGGATTTAGCAAATAGAACGAGAGACAAGGCAGAGGCCATTAATTTTACTGAACACGTTCCCCAGTACACCACGGGAGCCGGGCCCTGTGTGGCTGATTCAAGCTTGGCACGGGTAGGGTTTGCAAAGATTGACAGACTCTCAAATTACAACAGTGACCGTCACCAACAAAGGGGCAGGAGAGATTCCACTGGTGTCCCGTCAGGAACCTGCGTCTCTTGGTATTTCAGTGATGAGTGACCAGACCGCACTTCCCCAGCTGTCGGGTACCCCGGGGGAAGCTGCATCCTGCCCTCCCCGCCATCTGCCCTCCTGAGAGCCCTGCCTGGTCCCAAGCTCAGAAGGGGCACAGGGCTCCCTGTAGAGCTGTGTGTCCTAACGAAGTTATCTGGGGATGAAGGGAGGACGGGACCGACACCAGCATGATGTCCGAAGCAAAGGTTGTCCACCAGCAGGTGATGACTTAGCCAAGCCCATCAGCCCGTTTGCAGTTATTCTATTTTAATGTTATGTGTCCGGACGGTCAATCTCATTTTGTGTGGAGCTGTTAACATTACTCCCCGACACATGATATTGGACATTCTCAACGCACGTTAGAATGTCGAAGGCGCCGAGAGGTTCTCCTGTCAAAAGAACAACAACAAAGCCGCTTTTCACCAGGCACGTGGGAAGCGCTCAGCACGTGTTAGCTCACATCTGAACACCGTTAGCACCGCTACGTATCCCAGGAGCTTTCAGGACGCATCTGACCCGGAGCCCTCTGTCTCCTGCCTCACACCCACAGCGCAGGCGCCGTAAGGTGCACCTCGGGGAGGGCTGGTTTAGAGAGAACCGATGATTGACGTAGGTGTCAGAGAGACCCAGATTCAGGTCCTCGCGGGAGCCCTTTCCAGCTGTGTGACCTGAACCGTTTAACCTGAGTCTCTGTCCCTGGTTCCCCAAAGTGCCGTAGTGGTGCCAGCCTTGCAGGGTAGCTGGGAGGAGGACATGAGCTCAGCGACCTGTTAGCAGGCGGCTTGGTGCCTGGCACAGAGGTGTGACCCCAGCTTAGCTTCTGTCCCCACTTGTTGACCTCTCACCACACGCGTCCTCATTCTCTCTCCTCTCTTGTGCCTTTTGGAGTCCTTCTGTCCTCCAAGGTCAGAGGCAAGTCCTGCCACAGCTGGCTGTAGTCTGACCTCCCTGGTCTGCACTGACTACGTCACCCGGTAAGCACACTGCGTCAGCGCCTTGTGGCATTTGTGTGGACAGTTGTAGTGCCCTCCTGGGAGTCCCCTGGGGTCGGGCCTCTGCTCCTGGAAGCTGGGGTTCCTTCCCTGTGGGGATCGTCCCCTGGCTTCATTCCCTTCGCAGCAACTCTATTACACTTGTCCACTGTCATTTGTGTTGTGGTCACTTCCTTCACAATTTAGGGACAGTTTCATATTTCAAGCCTTGGAAACGAGGATAGCTGTTAATATACTTGTTTCAAATATTTAAACAAAGCACTGAGTAGGGCCAACCTCTGAATAGCAGGGTACTTGGAATAACATTGGTGTTGGATATTCTTCCCGAGAGCTCCAAGAGGGCGAACTTGAATGAAATTCTAATCATTTCTAGCCTGGCGGAGTCGGTTCTGAGAGATGGGTGGGATCTGACATCCCAGGCCTTCTTCCCTTGCCCACAGATCAGAGCTCCGGGCGCCTCCAGCCTCCCTGGCTGCCCCTTTCTCTCAAGTGGACGTTTGTCTGTCAGCTCACACTTGGAAATGGCTCTAACAACGTTGAGGGAAAACTGTTTACAATTATGGCCAAGAGGCAATGTATAGAGACTGAAGTCCATTTTGAGATTAATTATCCAAGAAAGAGTAAGTGAACGTGAACATAGTTTTTATTATTTGTTTATGTATCGGAATCTCTGACTGGCTGATTTATGTGCGAAGAAGAGTGTCACTCACCACAGATCAGGGGCTTGTGACTCTGAGAGTGGAGCGCGGCCGGCCAGCCTCACCTGGGAGCTGGTCTGAGGTGCAGGTTCTCAGGTCCCGCCCAGACCTGCTGGTCGGACCTGCCTTGGAACAAGGTCCCTGCACGCCTCATGTGCACATGCAGGGCGAGAGGCACTAGAATGTTCAACACTTCCTGCGACTGAGAAATCAAGGCTTAGTTAAAGTTCACTATAAAACTGCTGTAAGGAAAATAAACCTTTACGACCGCAGTTGTGAACACATGCTTATGTATTACACACACACACACGCACACACACACAGAATGCCTGCATAGTTGTGTGTGTGTACAGAGGTCATACATTCTGCCAGGGCTTTGTCAGGCTGTTCCCTGGGAACCAGACAGTATCCTTTCTTGAACATTTTAAGAGCATATTTTCCTTGATAAAATAAATCTATCTAATAATAGTTCTTTCCGTTAGATTTCTCAGGCAGACAAAATACACAACTCATACTCTGGCCAGTTAGATAAACTGGGGAGGGGGACGGGTGAGGTGCCGGGCGTGGCTGCCCCCTCCCCTTGCAGGGTCACTTGTCCTCTCGCAGTGGGTCTGGACACCAAGTTCCTCACCAGTTTGGAAGCTGGGGCCCAGACCGGAGGCTGCGTCGTGGAAATTCCTTGCCTTCCCTTGTCTGCAGACAAGCAAGTGGTCTAGTTGGAGGCCCCACGTGTGCCAGGTAAAGGCCAGTCCAGCAATCCGGGAGCTTCGGCTGGTGAGAGTCCCTTCTGCGGTGCTTTCTAGCATGTCCACTCGAGCGCGTGTGGTGGGGCGGCCGGGCCTGCCACTGCTGGTCTGAGGAGGGCTCTGTTTCCCACGCTCCCCGGGTCAAGGGGAGAGATCACTGTGTCTGGAGCCCGTGGGTCCATCTGGGCTTGGCCCTCCCTTTAGATCCGTGACCCTGACTTTGAGCACGTTGCGTGGCTTCTCTCAGACGCTCCTGCCAGTGAGAACCCCCCAGGGGCTCGCTGAGTATTCGGACCCCAGGCCCCTAAAGCCACTTAGCAGAAGCCCCCCGAGCGGGGCTTGGGGTCTGCTCTGAACAGCCCTCCAGGGGATCTCCAGGGAAGTGCAGTCACCTTCGGGGGACACCGCCTGAGTCCCGTCCAGGTCTCTGAACTCGCTCGCCTCGGGAGCTGCAGGCCGGCACCTAGGAGGACGATAGCGTGTCTTTGCTGGGGGTGAGACTACAACAGACACATCACACTTGAAATGTCTGATCTCTTTTTGTGATGGGTGCACATTTCCCCGGCCTCTTCCAGTTAAGCTGGCCTCGTGACCACTCGAGTTCCCTTATCTAAAGAATAATGCTGGTCACACACACACGTTACCAGACGTTTCTCGGTTCTGAGTGCCCGATGAACGTCAGCCGAAGTCGCTGGGTTTCTCGGCCCTCCGGGTGCCCGCTTGGCCTCTGGGGATCATGAATTCCCGGGCAGTGGTAGGAATGGGGGTTTTACGGACGTATGTCCCTTTCCACCGTGACTCTTTTATCTTCGCATCGGTTACGGCAAGACTAAGACAGCGAATGTTTTGTGGGATTAAAACCTTGTTTTCTTTCATACCCAGTAGAGTCAGGAACCTTCCTCTGAGAGGAGGCTGGCTTCCTTTGCAATTTGGTGGAAGAGAAACAACATGTAGTTGAGGTGACAAAAGAGGATTCACGGGGATGAAACCAGCAGATTAAAACCCGTTTTAAAAGAAGAAAGATGTCACCCAAAGGTTGGAGAAGAGCCGAGCTGACAGTCACGCTGCACCGTGACAAGCAGGGAGCGGGCCTGTCTCCGAATAATTACAATAAAGTGGACCCTCCTTTAATAGACTTGAGAAACTGAACGAAATCCAGCCTGAGGGCTGTTAGCTCTAAACACACCCGCAAATAGATGCTGAGAGTAAATGGGGACAGAGGGTCAAGGAAGGACGTGAGAGGAAGAACGTTCGGGAGGAACAGCCAAGCGCAGGTGGAGTGGAGCCCGGACTTTCTGCAGCGCGAGGTCGCTCGCAGCAGAAACGAAGCACCAGTGCCCCCGGCCACTCCTACAAGACCCTCCGTTTCCAGTTTGATGGCATTAGGGGAAGACTCTGCTTGCGCGCCAGAACGTGGGGCCCACACCGTCCCCACTCGCCCGGGGCTGCCGGGTTCCCCCAACACAGCCCGGCACAGAACAGCGGTCCCAGGGGTGCGTCGGAGCTGCCAGTAAACTCTGCCAAGGCCAGGGTCCAGCTGAGACGGACAGTCTGTACGTGTGGGCCCAGCTGGGAACTGCTGTGACCAGAAGCGAAGCACTTGGACCGTTCTGCTTAGGCCAAGTGGGAGATTGTATTAAATGCCTCCCAGGTGCCCGCTAGGACCTATGAGGAGGACACAGAGATGCAGTTTACAGAGCGGCCAGGCCTCCGTCACCTCCTCTAGCTTGCTGAGTGGGTATTTGAAACGGGGTTAGTGACGCTGCTCTCAGGCCGGCTGCTTGCAGAGGCATCCGGACTGTGTAGCGACACCCAGCACTGTGCCCAGTACACAGTGAGCACCCAGAAAACAGAGTATTGCCATCATTAACGGTCCTGTTCCATCGCTCCAGAAGCTTGTCACTGAGCTGAGGCTGAAAAGTCCGATGATCTGAATCAGGGAGTTCATGTACGTTTCCTGGCGACAGGATTCTCCAGGGCCGGGGAATTCTGGCTGGCTTCCTGGGACGGCCTGCAGACCAGCCCGGGTCGGCTTTCTCTCATCTCACTCAGGTGTGCGGAGCGGGGTCACCCCAGGCTGTCAGCCAGGGGCCTGCTGCCCTGTCACTGCCGTGCGAGGGCGATGTCATGACCAGCTATTGTGATGGCCACTCTGTCCTTGTGGCCACTTTCTCTTCTTGACCAACCCCCTTAAAAGGCAAACTTCAGAGCCAAATCACCAAGTCCTTTTGGAATAAAAGATGAAATAAAAGGCGACATGGGTATGTGACACTGGGCTCGCGGAGTCTGGCATTTACTCATCTCACTAAGATTCCCTGAGCATCAGGGGGTGTGTGGGTGGAACAGGCTGGACACTGTGGGGGTAACAGAAATGGTCTCCCCTTGCCTCCACAGTCTTACGGAGGAGTCAGGCAGTGGAAAGGGTGCTGAGGGCTGGCCGAGGGCAGATGCAGGGGAGTCTGACCCCATCTGTGGGAGTTCAGGACAGTTTCTTTGAGCAGGTCGTGTTCCACTTTCCACCTGGAGGGTGGGCAGGAATAGAGCCAGGGCAGCATACAGAAGGCACTCAGTAAAGGCTCAGAGTGCAGGAGGGAGGAAGGCAGAGGGAGATGGAGAAGATGGTGGGGCCGTGGCTAAGGGGCCACACCTCGCAGACCTGCCCAGACAGAGCGAGAGAGGGGACTCTGAGCCAGCGCCAGAGCAGGTACCAAAGGTGAGCGGCCTCCGTCCCGCGGTTGGGTCCGACTTGCCGCTCACCCTGTCACTGTCTTATCAGCCCTGCGCGTTAGTTCTCGTCGTTCCAGGGCTCGTCCTGGGACGTCTTAGAAGTGGAATTATACTCGGTGCCATTCCCCTTCTTCTGAAATTACTATGGCTGTATTTTTAGTACATTTTAGGGGAGTAAAAAGCAGTACTTACCTCTAGTTTTCCATATAACCCCTTCTCATGACTACCTTCCTGAATACTTTTTTTCTTTCCAGGCTATCCAGCCTGAATTAACTTTTCTGTGAGAAAAGGTCTTTGGTGGTTTATAAATTTTAATGCAGGATGCGAACTGCCAGGCTGCTTTTGGACCACGACCAGGGGTTTCAGCAGCCCCCCTTAACGACGAAGCAGGGCAGGCCTGCACTGCACCTGGACACAGTGGTTCTTTTATTGTCCACGTTCAAAGTCGTGACACCTCCTGGCTTAACCTCAGGACGTCAAGAATTTTCTTTTAAAACCTGTTTCCTGGAAATAGGTCTTTGCTGTGCTAATGGATAATTTTTCACTTCATATTTTTTTAAGGTGCATAAATTCTATTTTTTTCCCCTTGCAAAAAAAAAAAAAAAAAAAAAAAGAGAAAAAGCCAGGGTAAGGCAGGGAACTGTGAGAGTCTCCTCTGTATTCAGTAGCACAGGCCATCCCTGTCCCAGGTTTTTAAATATTTCATTAGCAGCGAGGGATTCTTACACTGCCCCATTCATTCCCTGTTCCTCCTCAGACACTGGACTGATTATTTTGATTAAAAGTGCTGAGTAAGAGAATGTGGCCTAAGAATTAGCCTCTTAGGTGAACGCCAGAGCTTTGACCCAGAGGGAGCTGCGTCGGCAGCTGTTTGAGTTCTTTATTCCACGTGCGGTAAGGAAAGCTGGGTTTTGGAGACTGGACTCTTTCCTGTTTTCTCACTTTTCTTCCCCTATGCTGGGCAGTCCTCCCGGAATAAGGGTCACTCCAAGCTGGCAAAATTCCCTCGTGCAAAATGTTTAAAACCACCCCCTCTCGGGCAGTAGATTTGCGGGGACTCCGTCCTTCGTACCTGGTGGGCTGACATCTGGCCAGCCGGCCACGCTTATGGGGGAATGCATCCCTTCCCATGGGCCCCGTGAGCACAGCCACAGCGGCTCTGGGTCCACCTGCCTCCTGCCCGGGTGGCTTTGTCCAGCGTGTGAGCCCCACACCCAGTGTGGACGTCTTGCTGGAGCCCCGAGCTCTGTTCTTACCCAGCTGTCCACGCATCCTTGTTGACCACTCCCAAATAAAGTAATGTGCTTGCGAAAGAGCGTGGTGGGTTTCCTGATCAGGTGGCGCTGGAGGGAGGCGGGAAGGGAGAATCTGAGGGTTGCCGACTGTGTCTCCACCTGGATGAGGTAAAGCTGCTTGGGGCCCAGAGGTCCCGCTGGGAGGAACTGCCCCAGTGACCCTTCTGGGTTACGTCAATGAAAAATCACAAAAATCCCTGCCTCCAGGGCGGGCTTTAATAGGCTCCTGTGTAGTTTGTCAAGTCTGCTTTCCCACGGGTCTCCGCGTAAACACTGGAAAAGGCCCCCAAGGAGGGGCCTCTTAGAAGGAACAAAATGAGACCTTCAGCATCTCCCCAGAGGTTCAGCATCACTAAAACACGTCTGAAGAACTGAAGCCCACAGTCTGGAAAGTGTCCCAAGAGGCCTAGGGAGGCACCTGGCCCCACACTGCAGGCGGGGGCCCGGGCAAGGCTGCCGGGTCAAGTTCAGGACCCCAGTGAAATTTGAATTCCAGATAAAAATGCATCATTTTTAGCTTAAATATGTCCACTTAATATTTAGGACAAACTCATACCCCAGAGTTCCTCGTTGCCCATCTGAAATTCAGATTTCACTGGGCGTCCTGTATTTTCAGCTGCACAGGAACAGGGCAGGGCCTGTGAGTGAAGGGCTGCACACAAGGTGCTTTGGGACCTTGGCTGTGAGCTGACGCTGGATACCAGGAGCCAGGTATGGGTGCAGCTGATGGACTGGAAACAGGAAGGAGTGGGAGGGCCTGTGCCCATGGCTGGGGCACCAAAGGGACAGCAGAGATGTCCTCACAGTGCTGGGAGATGTTGCAGCCAGAGGGGAGGCAGAGACAGAGGGACAGAGGGCAGAGCTACAGACGTGGGCACCGTGGGTGGTCTCCTGCGTAGGTGGGGGGAGCCAGAGAGAGGGGACTGGGAGAGGGCAGCTGGATGGACTGATCTGAAGATCAAGAAGAAACAGATATGAATGTCCTGGATTTCCATGTTGGTGAAGAGAAGCCGACCAGGGATGGAGGACGTTGGTCACCGTGACAACCAGAACGCAGGAGATGCGTCCCGTGGTCCCTGCCTGGTTCTGGGGCCCCAGCCTGACCTGAGTGGCTGGGGACAGTGAGGAAGGTCACAGACAGAAGATGGGGCCCAGCAAGCTGACGCGTAAAACATGGGGCGGCGGAGGCGAGGGTGGAGAGGCAGGCGGCTCAGGCCCGCCGAGACCCTGGTAAAGGGCTGGGATCTCCTCAAGGCCAGGCTTCTCAAATGTCTGTATTTTTAAGCTCTTTCTTCAAACAACACACAACGGGTTAAAGACGTACAAGTGGCCCCTCCAGAGCACTGGAGTGCAGACCCCCGTTCTGCAGAGAGCAGTGGGGTTTCGCCGCGTCCTACACACAAGAAACACCTTCCAGCAAACGGAGAAACAAGCCAGCGTGCCCAGGACCGCCGCCCAGTGTCCCAGGGCCCTTGTGGGACTTTGCTGTCCAAAGCGTGGGTTACCTTTTAATTAAAAACAGGGATCTGGCTGTGCTGACTCTCTCCCCAAGTGACCTCGGGGTCGCTGTGCCTCGGTCTCCTGGGGCAGAAGGGAGGGAACTGGGCCAAGCGGGTCACGCAAGGGCGGCACCAGGCCGTGGTGAGTCCTCGGAAGGGCCGCTGCTGCTGAGGAAGCGGGAAGCGGGAACCAGGTCCGTCACCGTCACTGTTGCCCTTGACTCCTGGGCCCCACTCCAGGCCCCTGAAATCAAATTTCTGATCCTTATCTTCAAGAGATTCTTAAGATGCTAAAGTTTTGGAAACAATGACTTTTGTTTTCTGTCAAAGAATGCCTGTCCCTGGGGGGCTTCCCGCCCGCCGACGGCTCTGGGGGAAGGGGAGCTCTGTAGTGCCCTGGCCGCCGCCCTCATGGCTCCCCCCTCCTCAATTTCCACTTCCTCCCCGAAAGCCTTGTGGGGCTCTCCAGTGTCTTGCTCCTTGGCGTGGCCACAATTGTAAGTAACAGAATCCAAGTGCCTTGTGTTCGAGGTCCTGTTGGCTCTATTTTGTTTTAAAGGGTAGCAGCCTTTGACTTTGATTTGGTTGATGGAGTCAGGGCTCCAGGATTCGTGGGGTTGACCAGAAGGAGCAAATTCTCCATGCTCGTGGCGTGCCACCATCTGTCCATATCCGTGCTCTCTGAAACCCCGCAGGGACTTCACAAGGACCCCATTTCAGATGACCAGTGCCTGGGACACATGTTTACAATTCCCAGTATCACAAAAGTGGTCTCTCCTGCCATAAACGTCCAATTTCAAGATATTTACACAGAAGTTTGTTTTAGGCTGAATTACCATTTGGTTAAACACACAGCAAGCAAGGCCGAGGGTCGAGGCTCCTTTGAGGTTCCTTCGAGCCTCTCCGACTTTGCACCACGCCTCCTGCAGCCGCCTCAGCAGCCTGGGCACGGCCTTGGTCTCCTCCAAGGGGAGCGCAGGGCCCATGAGGAGAGCAAGTCAAGGGCGGAATTCACTTACACCGACATCTGACACTGGGGTCTGGTTTCACGTAGACCACTCACCTACGGTCTCAAAACACTTAAGCCATTTCCTGGCAAATGGCTGCGGCTTTGTGTGCCCGGAGCCCCTTCCTCCCTCTCACCTACCACGTCTTCTCCGCTTTTTATTACATCTGTCTGTAACCTGAAACATTTTGCTCTTTTTTTGCAATCCTGCAGTCCCAGCATCTCGGTACCGTTTCTGGACTTTCACACGCGGCGTGCTTGCCTAGGTTCTGTGGAGGCCCTGCTCCCTTCCTAGCCTCCTCAGAAGCCCTCCGGCGCCCCGTGGCTCCAGGCTGACGCCTGCAGCTGCCAATGAAAGAAGTCCAGTCGCATCGGCTGCGGCTTGTTCCTTGGGAAACCCTTGCGGTTGGGGTCTTGAAGATAAGAGACCAGGAGAGCCAACCTTGTTGCAAGAAAGACCTTCCAAATGCTGGGGTCGTCCCACCCGGAACGGGCTGGAGGAGCTGTGGGCTTGAAGCAGAACCGCGCGTCCGGGATGTCATCAAAGGAGAGTGAAAGCGATGCACTCAGAGCCCCTCCAGCTGCAGGAGTGCTTGATTTTGTTTTAATACCGAATCCTGATGTTTGCGGAATTCTGACGTATGTTGCCTCAGTACACGAGGTTAGCGACCGACCATAAATGTCTAAAGGATACATTTCTGTAGTGTGAGTGTTGGCAAAAAAAAAAAAAAAAAAACATAATAAGCTTTCTCCTTTCCTCCACTATTTCCGCCAACTCTCAGCTACCCGCCACGTTTCCGTTGCGCAGCCCGGGCGGCAAAGCGCTCTGGAGGCCTTTCTCCTCGCGGCGGGGCGTGGCTCCTCCTCCGCGGGACCAAAGCCCAGGCGCCTTTCCCGGAGTCCCTTTGGATCTGAACCCTCTGGGGTTCCTGCCGTTCCTTCACACACCCTGCCCGGAGCGAGCCCGGCTGGCCTCGGGGCAGGAACGCCAGCGTGCCTGGCTTCGTGGTGTTTGTTTGCAGGGGGGAGGTAATTAGGTTTCTTCAGTGAGTTCCGCTGGGAGGAGGTACCGGGGGTTGAACCCGGGGCCTCGAGGGTGCTGAGCATGCGCTCTGCCAGCTGAGCCCTGCCCTTCCCCCAGGGTGCGCGGGTTTGGGGGTGAAGACCGACAAGCGTCGCCAGGCCCCCCCTGTGAGTCCAGCCCGTCCGCGCAGGCGCTGCGGGAGGAGCCGAAACGCCGTCCGTGGCTGCAGGGCCGTGAAGGAGCGCAAGGCCGCCTCCGAGGCGACCCCCCGGAGGGCCCGGGGCCGTGGAAGCGCTCTGCGGAGAAGAGCCCAGAAATAGCCGGGCTCCTGTGGATGCTCGCGGCCTCACGAAGCGCGTCGGTCTGGCCGGGGATGCCTGGAGGCGGGGCACCGCGGCGCGACCACCCCCACCCGAGCGCTTACCGAAGATGGGAGAAGCCGAAACGCTAACGTCAGGAGGTGCTCTGGCTGGGCCACGGCGAAGAGGAGGTACGGAAGCCTGATCCCAAACGCGAGAGCGAGCGCAGACCACGGGCACCAGAGAGGGCGAGAGAAGCGCGGGAGCGCCCAGGACGAGGGCCGGCCCGCGTTTCTGAGGAGCCTTCGCACCTTCTGTACGTCCAAGCGTTTGAATGTGGAATTGCTTCAGCAAATTTGTTTCAGCTCCAAGCTTTAAAAGAAACTCTTTCTGATGCTCTACAGGGATGGGAAAGGCTACATTCAAAACCTTACTTAATCATCTTAATAATAATCAGAGTTTATTATAAAAAAATGTTAATTTTTTTAAATTAAAGAAGTGAAAATGTGAGAAGTTGGTGTATCACTGAAAAAATGTGAATTATTCAGTGTAAAAGTGAATTATTAAGGTGATAGGATAGGCTTTCAATTGTCATGCAAAAAATTGGGGCAACCCACTCATTATTAAAACGTTTTATATAAAATATGTAAAAATATTTTTACATAAAATCTTAATTTTTTTGTATAAAATTTTTATATGCATGATACATTCACATACTTTAAAGATCCATAAATTCTACAAAGCCTTTCATGAGAAACAGCAATCCTGCTCCTCTTGTCCCTATGCCTCCCCCGTCAGAGGTGAATGTTTCCATTTGTCTTAGCTGATTCTTTCAATTATCTCCAAAGGTCTAAATAATTATACATATTCTTTATATTATATTATATTAATATTGTATATATTATGTATATTCTTTTTCCTTTTTCATATTTAGGTTTTTTAGGTTGAATGGTGTAGAGAGAAAGGTAAAGATTGGATCTCCTTTGTCTCCCACCTCCAGCCCCCTCAAACACACCTTTTATGTCCTGCTTCTTGTCCCCATTCTCCCAAATTAGTTGTATTATAATTTTTGGTTAAGTAAAAATTCATTGTTTCAATCATTGTTTAATTGAAAATTCTATTCATAACTGAGAACAATGTAGAGGATTATTATGAATTTTCACTTCTTGCTCAGACCTTTCTTTTCACTGGAATTATTGGTTGCCTTTATTTTTAAAATTTGCTTAACTTTTAAAAGTACTTATCTTGAATTCAAAAGCAAACTACCTATTAACTGTCTAAGTCTTTGCTACATACGTTCAGATATATCAGGAATCCTATCGATTTTATCTTCTTGAACAAATTCATCCCAGAGACTTCTGACCAATCTGAGCTTTATTCTGCTCTGCGGTGGTTGCCCTCTAAGCCTGAAGCACAGCTGATATCCTAGGATTTCTACTCTCCATCAGTCTGGAGAAGCCCCATTTCCTATGTTGGGCATCGTCTGTTGGATTTTCTTTCTTGTTTTACTCTTCCGTTTAGATGGAAGACGTCTTCCAATAGTTTCCTAATGCCATATTTTTGAGCTCTTACACATTTTTATTTTACACGTGCACTTGGATAATAGTTTATCCGGCTGGTTGGAAATAATTTCTTCTTAGAATTTGCAAGACACTGACCATTGTTTTCTAGCTTCCATGTTGCTGTTGAGAAGTCCAAAGGAGGGCAGGATCCTGACCCTGTGTATGTGGTGGAAGTTCTTCTCTCCTGCAGCTTGTGAGACCCTCTCTTTGTCCTTGATCTTGTGAAATTTTGCAATGACAGACCTTACACGGGTGTGTCATCCACCGTGCAGGATGTTCACTGACCTCTCACGTCCTTCCGCTGGGAAACCTTCCTGGACGATGTCACATTCTCTTGTTTTCATTCTGGGGCTCTCGGTATTTGAATGTTGGGTCTCCTAGCCAGGTCTTGACCTTTTGCTTCTGTTTTCCTTCTCTGCTCTGCTTTCAGGAAGGTTTCTTTACTTTATTGTGGAAGCTCCTTTAAGTTCTCTTGTCAACTATCAGAGTCAATTCCAAAAACTCTTTTGTATTTTCTGAGTGTTTCTTTTACGTGAATTCTGTTCTTGTAACAGATTTAATACATTTTATCTGAGGATATTGATGAGTTTTTTTTTTTTTTTAAGTTTTCTTTTCTCTGCATAATCTCTGCTTCCCCCAGCTTGCTTTGTTTCATTAGTTTTAGTCTCTGTTCTTCATGTTAGGACAGAAGTCCCAAAACTTGTCTGCATGTGAGAATCACCTAGGAAATCTTTAAAAACTCCAATGTCCAGACCACATGCCAGACCAATTAAATCATAATCTCTGGGACTAAGACAAAGGGATCAGTATCTTTTCAAAGCTTTCCAGGTGAGACTATGGATGTTTTGCTGGACAGTTCAAGTTGCTCCTCAATGTTCCTCCTCTGTTGTCTTAAGAGTCAGTTTCCTGGCTTTGCCTGGTTGATTCCCACTTATCCACGTGCCTCCAGTTTCCAAAATTCCATCACAGTTGTGTCTTCTCTTGTTATTTTTGACTCTGTGTGTGTGTGTGTGTGTGTGTGTGTGTGTCTGCCATTTCACAGATCCCTTTAGTGTTATTTTAATAGTGTTTAAAGAAGGAGCAGAGCATGGACTAAGACCAGGTAGGAAAGGATGCTTTGAGGATGTGAGTTTTAAACTGGGAGAGTCCTTCTAGTTCAGCCGCAGCACATGCTGACATACACATACACACATACACACATAGGTACACATGTATCAGCAGTAAGCTTAACTTTTCCTCATTTATTTGAAAAGGGGCTACTAGCTTAAAATCAACCTAGATTTTCTTTAAATATGAGAGCGCTGGCATCACAGTCAGTCAGACAGTAAAACCTCATGTAGTCAAACTTTACTAATTTATAATTAGTAATAACGGACTTGGTTAAAGTTTGCCTTTCTCTATTTGGCAGGGAGACGGCTTGGTTTAAAAAAAAAAAAGTGTGAACAAGACTGATGATTGGTAAACTGGTTCAGAGAAAAGATACTCAAGGATGTTATTAGAACTTACATGCAGAAAAGCAAACGCGTTCGTCCGGTTACCAGCACTGCTGGTGACGCGGAAGTGCCGTGCTGGGCCCTGAGCCGCATTCCTCAGCTTTGCATCTAGATCACTGAATTAACAGAACTGGAATAAAATTTGTGCTTCTTTTTAAACAAATTTCATAAACTTTTTTTGCAGACATTTCGTCTACCGAACTTGGCATTGTTGAGGGCTTACCCTAATGAAAACAACAGAAAGACAAACCGTGAACTATACGTGTCCTTTATAATTAATAAACCGCTAAACACAGGCAAGGAATTCAAGGGCTGTAACATGCCATGCATTTGCACAGTCAATTAATACAAAATTATTTGGCACATTCAGTTCTGTAGCTGGGTGGGAAACTGCTATATTTAACTCCTCTCAGACTCACAAGTTTACTGTGAAACAGCGGCCCGCTGTTCATGCTCTCAGGGCCTGGAAAAAAATGTTGGGGAAGTGGTGCCTCAGCCTTCCAGTGCCCCGAAGTCTGGCTGGTTTGTCTCTTTTCACTGTAACTCACTGCTCTGTCCTCCCTCCCTCCCTCCTCCTCTCCCTCTTTCCCTCCCTCCCTCCCTTCTTCCCTTCCTTCCTTCCTTTCTCCCTCCCTCCCTCCCTCCCTTCCTTCCTTCCTCCCTCACTGATAATCATCCAATGTGCTGGTCTTCGTGCCTGAAGCTGCCTGGAGTGTTTTCTCCTGTGTGGGGGTGGATGTGATTCAAGGCTGTAAACCCAGATTTAGCTGCACATCCTGCCCTTTGAAGAGTGACCGTGTGTGTGTGTGTGTGTGTGTGTGTGTGTGTGTGTGTGTGTTTAGAGGGCTGGCTTTCCCTCAGAAGCCCCGGGACTTTTGCTCACTCCTTGCTGGTGGGTCTACAGCAGCAGTCCTGAGTGATGTCTGTGGGAGGTAGAAGAAGACCACTTCGTGGACACAGAGACCTGACCTTAGAAAGTCACTTTAAGGCTCCAATGAGACTAGTGACATTCAGCCTTATTAGCGTAAGATTTAAAAACTCACAGATTCCCCTGTAACAGCAGCTATACTTCTGTTATTTCCTGTTGAGAAAACACATGACGAAAAGCTATTTTTATTCATCAATTCTTTCAAATAAGTTTGAGTCTTACTAACCACACCAGTGCAAACAAACATTTGAACAATTGTCAGTCGGTACGTGCTAACATTTAGTCAGTGGATCATTTAGGAATTGTATGTGGCTTCCAGAAACAGAACTCTGATTCTGGTGGATTAAATACGTAGAGATTTAGACCCTGATAGTTAAGAAGTCCAGAGGTGCTGGTTTATACCCAAGGTCTTCGAAATTCTCCAGTCTTTTCTTCATGGTCACAAGATGGTTGCTGGAGCTCCTGCCACAACATCTGCTTTTCTTGTAGCTTGAGGAATAGAAGGGCAAAAAGTTTTCCTTGAAAACTTTTTATTCTTTTATGCTTATGTCTCAATGGCCACCCCCTCTGCAAAGAGGCTGAAGAAGTTTGTTTTTCAGGAAAGAGGGCAGGATACTGGGTAGGCTGCTAGCGACCGAGTGTGTCTGGAATCGTGGGCAGTGAGGAGGTTCTCAGCGTGTGGCCTGGAGCCCACAGGGCCAGATGTCCAAACTTCCTATCTCTAACACTCTGATTCTTATTTTTTAAATTGAAGTAGAGTCAGTTTACAATGTTGTGTTAATTTCTGGTGCACAGCATAGTGATTCAATTCTACATACATACATATATATATGTTCCTTTTCACATTCTTTTTCATTATAGGCCATTACAAGGTATTGAATGTAGTTCCCTGTGCTGTACAGTAGGACCTTGTTGTTTATCTATTTTATATATTATAGTATCTGCCAATCCCGAACTCCCAATGTATCACCTGGGAGGATGTGAGGTGCTGGACCTTCACCTGGAACCCACATGGGGGAATCCTGGGAAGGACTGCCAAAAAGTCACTTCCCAATGCCAAATGGCACATGGGAAACTGCTTGACCCCAGAAGCAGGTGCAAACTCGATTGTGAGAGGTGCGAGGCCGGCTCTGCCCTGCACGTCTGCCCCGGAGGTCTGCGTGCATGTCTGCTGTATATTTCAGGATTTTAATTTTTCACACTGGCTCATTTACAGATGTTTGATCAGGTGTGAACTTCTACCAAGAAGACTATAAAAAAGCCAGTTTAACAAGGGAGTCTGAAATGCCACACAAGGGTCAGACTTTACACAGATTACGTTCCGGATTTTAAAAATGAGCAGCGTTGCTCTTTCTTGTTCATTTCCTTGAGAAGCTCCTGGAAGGGAGGTTCAGGAGTTCACATTGCCTGTCGGGGGCTGTGGTCCTGGCGTCCACCCCCAGCCCCCGCCTTCCTCTACTGTTCTTTTTCCCTGAGACGTCATTTCCCCCCTGTTCACCTGGCAAACACCTATTTGCCTTTTAAGGCCTGGCTCCAGTAGCAGCTCCTCTTCAAAGCCTTGGTAACCAGGACCCAGGCAGAGGAAAGCCCTTTGCCCTGTGCTGGTGTGAGGTGTGATCCTTGTCTTGTGTCTTTACTAGAACAACATCAGGTGTTTGCTGACAGCTTACTATGTGCCGGGCCCTGGTCTAAGTGCTTCATGTGTGTTCATTCATGGAATGCTCATGAAGCCTCTATAAGGTAATATCTGCGATTATCCTCGTTTTACAGATGGAAATTGAGGCACAGAAAGGTTAAGCAGCTTGCCCAAGATCACACAGCCGAAAAATGGCCTAGTCAGGCTGCGAACCCAGTATCTTAAGCAATTATAACACACGATAGTTGTTTTAATAATGTATTTATCAGTTTTTCCCACTAGAGTATGTGAGTTTTCTCTCTTTTTTTTTTTTTTTAACATTTTTTTATTGGTTTAAGAGTATATGAACTTTCTGCCAGGGGCTCTGTCTGATTCCTCTGAGCACAGCCAGCATTTTACTTTGAATGAATGAATGAATGATGAATGAATGAATGAATGAATGAGTATACACATACTAGCATGGGGTCACAGATTCAAACTGTACAGAAAACTCTAAAATGATGAGGAATTATCTATGGTCCCAGTTCAAGCTCACCTTCACAGTGAACACTGTTGATTGTTTCTTGTGATTTCTTTTAGAAATCCAGCATACATATATATGCTGTAAAAAGTTTATCCAAACAGGACCACGCTTAAACACGTTCTGCTCATTGTTGGCCCAGACAGGGCTATTTTCAACTTATGAAAAATGAAAAATGACTTACGTTATTTTGACTAACTGTGATTACCTTGAAAATGCCATTGATTTTTGTGTCTGTAAAAATTGTCAATCAGTTAAAAGTATTGATCCCATAACTCCAAATCCAATTTTTAAAATGTTCTAACCACATGGTAGTAACCTCAAATACTTTGGGGAAGAGGGAAAGAGATAAGAAATAATCTTATCTCTTAACCACGTGCTCTCAGCAGGGCTCACTCAGAGCCCTTTCACTTCTGTTACTCTTCCGCTTTACAAAGCAGCTCTCACTGGAGCTTTTTTTATAAAGAGGCGGGTGAGGGTGAGGGGACGTGGGGGCGCAGAGAGCTTTGGGCAGAGCACGAAGGCTCTAAAACCCGTGGCGGCGACGGTCTTGGGAGCCGGGGTGGGGGGCGGTATAACAAAGCCTGGACTCCTGGCTCGCACAGGAGAGGGTCCGTAAATCTTGGATTTTCCGAGGAACTTCAGTGCGCTGAGTTCTACTGTGCGAACATTTCATCCCCTTCTCTGGCAGGGAAAACACCCTCATTTTCCACGTGGTACAAAGACACGCCTCTCTCAGAAGCAGCGGTGGCCCTGAGCACGGTGTGTCTGGCTGTGATTTTGAGGCGGACCTGCAGGCCAGACACCTGCAGCAGGACCGGCTCGCTCCTGGCAGGCGGCACGCAGCCCGCCCGGGCATAGGAGCCCCGCGCTCAGCCCGGCGGTGCTGCAGGAGCGTGACCGGCCCTGCTCCCTGCCCGCGGCTGTCTGGGCCTGTCTGCCTTCTCCTCAGACAGTTCCCAAACCGAAAAATGGATGAAATGAGCTTTTATTACTTTTTTAAAAGTTGTGGTGAAACACACGTCACGTAAAACCATCTTACTCCGTTTTAGGTGCACAGGTCAGTGATGTTAAGTGTGTTCGCATCGCTGTGTGGCCATCTCCACACCCACCTCCGGAGCTACTGTCCTTTTACAAAAGGGAGGCTCTGCCCCCTTTGAACAGCAACTCCCCACCCCCTTCCCCTGGCCCCTGCGCCCACATTCTGCTTTTTGTCTCTGAAGTGGGCTGTTCCTGGAACCTCATGTAAGTAGAATCGTACAGGGTTTGTGCTTTTGTGACGGCTTGCTTCACTGAGCGTGTTGTCAAGGCTCGTCCGTGTTGTAGCCTGCGTCAGGACTTCCTTCCTTTCTAAGGCTGAACGATGTTCCGTTGTCTGGTTGGACCACGTTTTGTTTATCTGTTCATCCATCAACAGACACCTGAGTTGCTTCCACCTCTGGCTACTGTGAACAATGCTGCTGTGAACACGGGCGTGCAAATATGTCTTTGAATCTTTGCCCTTAATTTTGGGGGTGTATAAAGCGGGACTGCTGAATCATATGGTAACTCTGTGTTAAGTCTTTTGAGAAACCACCGCACTGTTCTCCCCAGTGGCTGCACCGTTTTACGTTTCTACCAGCGCTGCGCAGGCTTCCAGCTTCTCCACAGCGTCACCGACACTTGCCCTTTGTCTCTGTGACAGGCACCGCGGTGTGATGGTTGTGAGGCGGTGCCTCCTTGTGGTTTTGGCTTTTGTGACTTTTCACTCGGGAAAGCTCATGCTTCATTCTGGGTTTGGGTGGGAGTGTTTTGAGGGGGAATGACAAAAGCAAAGTTCTCCATGGTAGCTCAGAGTACGTCTGTCAGTCTCTGCCTGGACCCAAACACGGGATCTGACCTTTAGAAGGTTCTGGCTGGGACACCCAGCACCGCCTGGCGCTCTGATCCCCAGTGACCTCCCGGGGATTCCTGACCGTTAAGTCGTGCCCTGACTCTGGGGTGGGGAGCGCCCCTCTCTAACATAATACTGGTAACAGCCTTGTGCTAACCCGATGTCACATGTACAAGGGAGAGTGTCCTTCCAAGGGTCGGGTCAGGCGCGGACACGCCTCCTGTTTCAGTGGTGGAGGTGGACGTGACAGAGGTGGTGGGGGGAATTCAGGGCAGACACCGTTTGTGCAGACAGTTGAACAGGCTTGTTCGAGAAAGATTAAATCAACACAGTGTCTTTGTTGCTTTTTTTCCCCCAGACACTTCCACATTCGTCACTGTATCTTAGCTTCACAATAATCTTTGAAACTAGAAGAAATAAGCCCCTTTAAGGGAGAGAAAGACAGATTTTGAGAGGGGAAATGTCTTCGTCAGGGGACGCAGTTGGTCAGCAGAAATGTCACTGGAACCCAGCTTCCTGGCTGTGGACCAGTGATCAGTGTGACAGAGAAGATCACAACCAGGAGTTAACATTTCATGCATCTGAAGTGCCTGCTTTCTTTGGGGCTTCTGGTGGCTCCGAGCGGAGCACTCCGTTGAGCAGTGGCAGAGAGCAGCTTGCGTCTGGCCCTGCCTCCACAAACCCTGGCGTGGAAGCCCCAGAGGCCGGCTCCGTGAAGGCGGGCACAGCTCGCCAGGCCCTCCTGCCTGCGGGGCACCACCTGGTGCTCCCCACGCGCCTCAGCATCTCAGCCGGGTTCACTCTGCTTCGCTTAAGCTTAGACACCACTGCTGATGGCCATCATGGCCATGAAAATCAACTTCTCAAAACGTGGATATCATAGACCAGTGCATTTTCTAGGTCTTCTGTTGTTGCTCTGCTCAGCGCAAGTCAGAGATCACGGGAAGTTCCGTATCCCTGACGCTGGTCTTTGAATGACTGGTGGTGTCCTGCTGGATTTTAAGTGGCCCGGAGGAGACATGCAGGTCTGGGCTGACCTCACCAGGCTATTTGCAAATAGGCAAGCCCACGCCCAAGTGGTCTGTCGTCTGGAACTGGCGAGCCGAGTGGCAGAGAGAGCGTGTGGGCTCAGGGAGGTGGCAGGTGAGGGTCACTGATAGACAAAGGGGACCAGCTGAGTTTCGTGGTGTCTGTCCCCAGAGGTCATCTGTCGGCTCAGGTGGCCTCCACTGAGTCTGAGCCCCAGAACATGACGGAGTTGCTGTCCCAGGGAGTGTGGGACCAGCGCGGGCGGGTGTCGGGTTACGGGGAGTGTTAGTGGGAGCAGGGTGATGTTTCCTTAAATAGACCGGCTAACAGCAGTCCCTTTCCTGCTTCAAAACAAAGGATGAGAAAAACCTGCCTCAAATGCCAGTTCTGACACGTCTTCTGCCATGCACTCACCTTCAAAGTGTGCGCCTTTCGTTTATCAGTTGTCTTTACAGAAGCACCTCTGTCCGGGATACTGTGACGGCAGCCAGGAGCTTTTGTCATCGTGCAAAACGATGGTCAGTTCTTTGTTGCTCTTTAGAATGAAATTCTCAGAGCCTGCTTTAAAATTCTACTCCTTAAAAGTTGCCTTCTTTCTTTTAAACCAAAGATACCCAAGGTTAGCATGACTTAAAAATAGTTTTTAATTAGTAGATAGTGTTACGTATGAAATGCCCGTCTCAGATGCCCTTCCAAAGCATCTTTGCACGTCAGGGCTTCTCAGATACCCTGTAAAAGCTCGTTCATGAACCAGCGTGTTCATTCCATGGGGCTGACACCCTGCAGAAAAGTCAGAAATTTTCTTCCTATGTCATTCTAAACAAAGTTTGAAAACAAAAGGTCTTCCCTCATTTCATTCCATCTTTACTGAGCCACGGGCAAGAGAATTTAATGAGAAAATTTGGCAGTAACTGGTAGCTAAGGACATTAGGATATGGACCATCTGGGGGTAATAATAGAGGCTGCTACCACACCAAAAACACCAACAAAAATTTGTAACTTGCATTCATCAAGAAAATGTCATGCTGAACTCGCTTTATTCCTTTTTCTCCTGGGTTACTAAACTGGCTGATGGGGGGTGCCACGAGTCAGATTAATCTCTGCAATTACGTTTCTTACCATGTCTTGCGGGTAATTCAGAGGCGTGCAGACTGCATGAAAGAAAAGACGGTGGAGTTGTGGTGAATCAGAGAACCGTCCTCAGCGCGTGTTAGCTGTGGACGGACAACTGGAGCCGTGGTCCCCAGTGTGTCCTCTGCGGTGGCTCGTGTGGAGGATGGCTGTTCCCATCCCGGGCTTGCGTCCATGGTGGTGTGCAGGGGGTGCACAGGCCAGCAGACTGGCCGCAGGTCCACCCCATCCCTCCTGTTCAAGCGAACATACCTGGAGACGAGTTAGTGCAGGAGACATTATTATGAGAATAAACTTACTTCTGTGGTTTGGAAAACGAAAGGCCAGCAGGTTTCAGAACCAAGGACGTCATTAGTTACAAGCATTGATGCTGCTGTACGTCAGTCTCTGCTCTGACGTGGCCCCTGGTCCCTCGCCTCAGCCTGCTCGGCCTTTTAAACTCAGCTTTAAAGAATACGAAAAGGTGTGCTTCGAATCTCCCAAGGAACCCTGTGGCTTGAGAGCTTCCAGCCCCACAGTGGAGAGGAGCCTGCAGGAGTGAGGCCTCCTTCGAAACAGGAGGTGGCTTTCGGTGCCAAAAACCTATGGATGTGGGAAGCTTTAAAATAGTATGTAAAAGCAGTTAATTTTTAAGAATGAAATTTTGATGTTCCATCTAAAAGGTTTTATTTCTCTAAGTCTTGCTGCAAATGGATTTCTGTCATAAACAGAAATGTCAACATGATCAGTTACTATTTAGGTAAATATTTTAAAGAAATGATTTCTTATTTTCATACATGATCAAGTATAAAGATTTTCTTTAATTTCATCTTAGGACGGTTGGTCCCTTGAGGTCAGCGACCCTGTCCTCTCTGCTGCCTCTGGCAGACACCCCTAAAGTTTGGTGACGTAAACGCTAGTTCACAAACCTGACAGAGGAGTCTTGGCTGTGACAGAACTGACTTTCCACTCAGGACAAACTCTGCAAAATTGCAGGGATAGGACCTTGGTGAGCTAACCCCCGGGCAGCTGTTCCCAACCCTTGGTGGTACATTAGTCACACAAGTTGCCCGAGGAAATTCACAGCATGCCCCTTAAAATGGAATTTCAGATTAAACAATGAATGGTTTTTTTTAATATAAGTACATCCCAAATATTGTAAGGGACATACTTGCATTAAAAATTGCTCATCTGAATTTAAGTTTAACTGGGCATCCTATGTTTTCGTTTGCTAAATCTGACAAATCTAAGCCTTTAGAAAATCCTGAGCTGTGGGCCCCACTCCAGGGGTCTGGGCACAGTCGGCTTGGAACGGGACGCCAGGTTTGCTATTTTTCAAGGCTCTCCAGGTGGTTCTATCGTGCAGCTGGCGCTGAGGGTCGCTGCTCTGTAATGTGCATTTCGACCTTGAACCTATTCTTATGACCTCCAGTTGTAAGGGCCCACCTCCTTTCCAAGGGATCCTGGGCCCTGGCTTCCTGCAGCTGACCTCAGGGACCTGTGGACCCACAGGCTTGCGGTGAGGCAGCAGACACTAGCGGCCATGACCTCTCTGCCCTTCCTTAGACGGGGAGCTTTGTTCTAGCAAAGTCTCCCCATTAGGATTCTTGGGAAGTGAAGTGTGTCTGCCCGGACACTGGGCCCCTTTCCGCACATTGGACTGTTACTTGCAGTTGATCCTGGGCTCTGCACAGTTCACACATGTGTCGCTCACTCCTTGGGCACCCTGAGTTCTCGTGTGGGCTTCCTGGGCCTGCATGCCCACAGCAGAGCACCCCGTCTCCCAAGGAGGCCCCAGATATTGGGACCAGGCTCTGCTGTCCCGTCTCAAGCTGTGGTTGTGTGTGTGAGGGCTGAGTGCAGACCTCGAGCCTGTTGGGTCCCCCGCCCCTCTAGGATTGTGACTGTGTCCTGGGACCCACGCTCAGCATGGGGCCCCCTTTCAAGATTTGTCTTCTCAGCCAGGATTCAGAGCAGGGTTTCTCTGGATCCCCACTTATTTTTCCTTGCTCACTCATTGAAGTCCTGGTGCCTGTCGTGTGCCTAATCCCTGGAGCCACCCCTGGCCTTGGGGCTAGGATAGGTGAGCCTCCTCCGTGGACTTTGCCCTGTGGGAGGGTTGGGGCTCCAGGGCACAGCTCAGTCTGGTCTGTCTGCTTTGAGCGGGACCCCGTGCCTCACCGGCAGGTCTACAGATAAGATACTAGTGTCCTAGCACTGCCGACCGAGACTGGGGCAACCGAAGGCAAGCGGGTGTAAGACGTTGGGGTCTATTTTAGATTTGTACCGTTCCAAATCCTTAGAGCATGACAAAATGTTAAGATCTGGTAATTATTGGGATTATGGGATTAAAGACAGAATTTTGAGATCATTTGCATAGAGTTTAGTTGAGAGTGTCAGTGAGTTCTCCGAGGAGAGTCGCAAATGTCAAATACACCAGTCAGTGAGGAGCCCAGTGGAGCGGGCTGGTGGCCAAAGCAGGAAGAAATGCCAGACCGTTGTCAGTTTCTGGTCGTGCATAGATCATGAGCACCACTATTGGGAGCAGGTCTAACTAGGATGGAGTGAAAGCGTTGTCTCAGAGAATGGGCATCCTCCAAAACCTGAGAGGCACATGGCTTACGGAGGGAGGTTAAACTTTTAGATATTTTTACACGTGCTCGTTTAGAAAGAAACCAGATAGTGTTTGCAAGGAGGTGACCTTGTAGGAAAAATACTGAGGCGTCGCAGCCAGAAGACGAGCTCAGTCTTAATAACGCCTTCTGCGCTGGGGGGGCGGGGGAGGCGTGCAGGGAGGAGAGCAGAGCGTTTAACCTGAGCGGGAGTACAGCGCAACACGCCAGGAGATTAAGTGGGAGGAACATATAGTCCCGGATAGAAACAAAACACAGCCCTGTGAGAAGCTGAGAACTGCCCGAATCCCTGAGCGTATTAGTAACTAATTAGCTGGCGGGCTACCTGAGACTAATGGCACTGATGGCTTAAGTCACAGCAAATCTCAGTGGATAATTCCTTCTGTGTTGTTAGTGGAGGAAGTGGCTTTTCTCCTTTCATGGCCAAAATTCATGAGGATGAAGGCTACATGCTGTGGCAAGTCTGAAGGTAAACTTTGATAAGTAGTAATCAGCTCTCAGGCATCTTCTGAAAAAAATGATTTGGAAAACTATTGCAAGAGAATGTAACAAAATATAATACTTGAAGGCAAAATTTTAAGAACAGAGTTTTCATCAAAGAATATCACTCGGAAGCCCACGTTTTTGTTATTTCTAAGCCCAAGTATGTTGACAGATTTGGTCAGCTTCCCCAGCTTCTATTTTGGAGCTGATATTCTTTCATTGCTGCTTGAATTTAGTAAGGAAACTTATCTTAACGGTGTTAATTATTAAAATAAAATATTATTTACAGGAAGTATATCTAGATACAAGGTTGGGGTTCATTCTATCATAATCTCTATTTTTAATTTTTAATAAAGATATTAGTTCATCTGGGGAAAAGGTTATATACACTTTGCAGATGTGAATTTGGTTAAATCAGTATTGACGGGAGCAATATTTAATAAAAATATGGATGATTAAGAAATGTATGTAAATGGTATGCCATTTCATTAAAAATATATACCCATGTTATAAAATAGTCTTAGTTACTTAATCACTTGAAAAAAGCCCAGATTTTAGCATTTTGAGTTGAGGATTTTCTTGCAGCTGGAGTCCCCATTTTATAGAATGTGGATTTTTATAGGCTTTGTAATCTTCATCTGGTTAATTTTCTTTAAAATTAAAAAAAAAAAAACCCTGCATTTTGTAACTCTCATCTGGTTAATTTTCTTTTAAAATTAGAAGAAAAAAAAAAACAACCCTGCACTTGAGTTTGACATTAGTTGTCAGAACTTTTAGTAGAGAGAGAAATGGGAAGTGATACTAAGTACAATTTGTAAAAAGCACTTACTAGTTTTTATAACATCTACCTGGAAACCGAACTTATCTATCTTTAAATAGCACTACTTCTCTGTTACATAGGAAGCGTTGGTGCCCGTGTGAGTAATTCTGTGGAGTGAATAGAAAGCAAAGAGCAGCGCTGTGATAGCACGTGAGGAAGTGTCCAGGCTTAGATCTGACCCATGTGGCTGTGTGAGCTACATACCTGTGCGAACGCACTCGCCAGCGATGAGGTCAGTTTGAAAAGTATATTGCTTATAACGGAATTAAACCAAAATGAGAAATTTTACAGTGATTAATAAATGCCAAATTGAACTGATCTCATTAAATGTGAAATTCAAGAATATTTAGACTGTTGCCTGAATTTTAATACATGAAAATAATGAGACGTGGCCAGAAGAGTTGGAAAAAGTTACTTCTATTTTTTATTTTTTTTTCCTTTAAGCAGTTTCTCATTTCACAGTCTAGGTGTGTTTTCTGGAATTTGATGAAATAGCCTAGCCTGTGAGCATGACGCATGCAGCGCCCCTCAGTTAACAGGGGAGGAGGAAACCTGCGTCGGCCCCGTGGTTTTATACGAGTGTTTTACCCGTGGTTTTACCTAACGCTGCTGCCTCGGTGTAAGTCAGCGCTCACGGAGAAGAGCGAGCTCGTTAAGCGCTGCGAGGGAGGCGCAGCCGCAGGCCGTGAACATCGGAGACGCAGAGTTTTACACGAGGCTCTTCACTGAAGACAGACTGGGATTCTGCTCTCGGAATCCCGCGGGTGGACTTTCCGCCTGTGAGCGCGTGGTTCCGAGGCAGCGTCCCCTCGCCGCGGGCATTTCTCTGTTCACCGCTACTCTGGGCGCTAGTCCGGCAACCAGCGTCCGCGAGGGCGCACGGGCTATTGGCTGTTGTGAGTGACTCTGCTGTGGACTTCGGGGCGCAGGATCTTTTCACGTCGGTGTTTTTGTTTTTTGGATGCTACGCAGGAGTGGAACTACTGGGTCATTCTATTCTGGTTCTATTCTGAGTTTTTTGAGAAACCTCCATATTGTTTTCCATAGCGGCTGCACCAATTTTCACATTCCCACCAGCAGTGTCGGCGGGTTCCCCTTTCTCTACATCCTCGCCAACATTTGTTATTTGTAGACGTTTTGACGACAGCCTCCCTCTTCTTACAAACACCCTGATCTCACTGTAAGGCCTCCACCGGGAGACTCACCTAAACCTCCCGCCTCCCAGCGGCCCCGCCTCCCAGCGGCCCCGCCTCCCAGCGGCCCCGCCTCCCAGCGGCCCCGCCTCCCAGCGGCCCCGCCTCCCAGCACCGCCACCCGGGGGGCAGGGCGGCACCGTGTGGACAGGGAGGGACACGAGCATTCGGTCTGCAGCAGAGCCTTCCCGCCTCAGGGCTGCTGTTTTCAGGAGAGACCCCAGAGGTCGGCGGGAGGTTCCAGGCCCGTGATGTCAAGCCTTCGTTCTCTTCTGAGCCCCTGCAGGGACTCCTGCACGTTCTGCAGAGGCCGCTGACACTCCACACGGGGCTGGACTTCCACCGCCCGTGCCCCTCACAGGCCGCAGGCCTCCCGACCCGCCAAGCTGTCCCTCGGCCCCGCCCCGTCCACTGTCGTCCTCCACCCCCCCAGCTGCGCCCCCCCGCCTCCATCCCGGCCCCGAGCTTCCCAAGGATGACGCTCCCTCTCCATGGATGGAGGCGAGATTCAGATACAAGAGGCCGTGATGAATATTTTGTGAACTATTTCTTCCCACCAAGTCATTACGTTTGTTACCTAGGTCAACGCATTCAAATTTCAATGCATGTGGGGACTGGTTACGGTGCAGGTCCCGATTCGGTAGGTGGCGGGGAGGGGCTGGGGGTTGCGCTTCTAACGAGCTCTCAGGGGATGCTGTCCTCGGACCTGCTTTGGGTAGGAGGGACTGGACAACTAACGTTTGGGATAGTCATAAAAGATTCGTTTATATCTACAGAGTTTGCACTACAGTCCAAATTCGGAGACTTCTGAAGAGCTTTTTTAAAGCCCCTTTGCTCTGTAGCGTGTTTGCAAAATTTGCTGCCCTGGGGAAGAAGCGGAAAGGCAAACCATGGGAGGGTAAATATTTTGCTCAGTTAATGTAAGTTCAAATCTCCAAACTTCCTGAAAAGCAAGGGACCACACATCACCTCACCTTGGGGAACAGTGGGCTCCCCGAGCCCCCAGCAGTGTGCCCACCTCCGTGAGCAGCCTGCGTGGAGAGGCTGAGCTGAGCCTCCACTGCTTACTCAGAGCAGGAGACAGGAGATGGAGTGATAAAAGCAAGCCTGAAATAAAAACTAAAAAGCATACTGAGAACGCCGTGTGAAATGAATCCTTATAAAACTGTCTGCGGCGGAAAGGAATCAAAGGGTTTTATTAGGTGACGAAAAAATGTTGTAAACTTCATGTGAAAACATTCCAGGGTCGGGTCTTCTGTAGAATAAGAGAGGAATTTTACTGAGTAAAACTCATTTTAATCAAATGAATACCAGGGAGCTCTAATTCCATTTATACCTGCATTTGAAATTGGTTATTAACACACACGCGTGCACACACACACACACACATCTTGCCATTCATTGGTGACCTCACCGCGCAGTCTTTAACGTACTCAGATGCTATTCTGGTGACAGACTCCAAAGAAGGCAGGGGCAATACCACTCTGGGGTGAAGTATATGAATAATTCTACACCTTGCCAGGTGTCTGTCCATTTTGACCTGTCTCCCTTCCTCTGCTCACGGTCATTTTGGTGGAGGAATGAACTCACTTCCAGTTACTCAGTTTTGACGAGGAAGCAAGGCAGAGGATTCCAGGTGGAGGAGGATGCCAGGTGGCGGGAAATGCTGGCTTCTTCTTGGCTTGCCCTCCCTGGATGACCCCCGAGATCACCTTGGAGGGGAGGGCTGTGGTCTCTGGGGCCGTGCCCCTAGACTCATTTGCACATGGGTCCCTGGGTGGCAGGCGAGGAAGAGGCAGGGGTTTGCTGGGTAAGCCATCCAGGAGAGGATCAAGGACCCTGGATGGGGGGTGGGAGGCGGCAGGGATTAAGAGAAACAGGACCTCACCAGGGTTTTGCTGTTGTTCACACTGTGGCGGAGCAGAGCCGCCTGGGTGGTAAAAAGAACCAAAATCCCTCGAAAAGCCCGAGTGGTGGGGCCGGAGCTAACAGAACTGTGGCTCCCAAATGTATATGACAGTCGGCGGGGTAGGGTCGGGGCCCCAAAATTTACTGTCCAGGGCCCTCTTAGGCGATTTTATCGGACTCTTCAGGGCTGGGGCCCAACCACCTTCCGGGTGGTTGAGAAGCACCGTGTCAGGGCCAAGGAGAGGCTGGGCAGCTGGGGGAGGCGGGGCCGGCGCGCGGGGCTGAGAGGCAGCGTCACGTTGGCGGCTCATGGGGCCGGTGGGCAGCATCATGTGGGGCATACAGAGCAGGTGCAGGTCAGAGGGCTGAGCATTTCTGTTTGGGGAGGACAGGAGAGGTGGCGGTGGGAAGAAGACGAAAGAACACAAATCAGTTATAAGATGTCTCAGGTTGGCTCATCCATCAGCCACGAGACGAGGGAAAATAAAACCTTTGTGTTCCAAGTACTCAAGTGACTGACTGTTTAGAAGAGTCTTTGCTCCAGGTTCACTCTAACCAGTTCTTTTAAAATCTACAAAGTCAGGCCGGACAGAAGAGTGGAGGAGAGCATATATTTTTAACAATCTGTTGCTCTGGTCCGCAGCCTGGACCTCACTGTGTTAACCCTGGGCCTTCACACCCTGGCGTTAACGCAGCCTGTGGCCCACGCTGTCTCAGCTGTACCGGGGGTTAAGGGGATGAGAAAACTTGAAAGCGTATTTAAATTAAGGGAAGTCTGTAGTGGATAAGGAAAAGCTGACGGAGCATCTGACCAGTGCCGGCCTGTGGGTCTCCTCTGGCTGGCGGAGGCTGCTCCCTGGCGGCATGCTGCTGTGTTCTGGTGATGTGGATGCATCTTAGAATCAAATGAAAGTCAAATTACCCACGTAGCTTCACGTGACAGGTGGTCCAGTTAGACTCTCCTGAACCAGCACCTTTGATTTCGGGCTCGTTCTTGACACACACTCGTGAGGATGGTTTCTGTTTACTGTATGAAGTCTGTCCATGGGACTGTCAGTCTTCTTGGCAGGGTCCTGTTCTCAGGAGACCGTCTGATTGTCCCCGATGTTTTCCGCAGCCTGGGGAGGGTCCTCCCACGGGGCTCTGAGGTCGAGGTCAGCACCCCTCTTCCTGCAGTCATCCAGGTCCTGTCCTGCGGGGCCCTGCACATCATGAAGCGGGCTGTCTTGGCCAGAGATTTTAGGATGTTTTCTTACTTAATGCGCAGGGAATTTGAGTGTGCCCTGAGGAGGAAGAGAAGTAGATTGACAAATGATCTCTATAATTATCTTGTATGCTCAGGCAAGAAAACATGGTTTTAATGTTTTTTCTGAAAATTCCCCTCTTTGTCTTCGTCTCAGCTCATTTTTTTTCTCTCTCCCCCATGAGGAGCCTAATCAACGTTTAACAAAGTCATTATAAATTGTTACAATTTTACTTTGGTATTTCTAGTCATCAGGTTAAAATGATCCCAAAGTCTTCATTTTGGTTTCTCCACAAGCAGTAGTATGAAAAGCCCTCAGCTCAGGGCCCGGTTTAGTCGTGTCCCGCTGTGATGTTAAGAAAAGTTTTTGTAGGAACTATAATCCCGCAGTGCAGGGTTGTGGGCATCACTTAACATCAGGCAAGTGACGCAGAGAGTGTGAGCATCAGTGACAGGATGCATTTCAGCTGGTGCCCGGGCTGCTCTCCCTTTTCAGTGATGCGGAAAGGATGTTCTCGCCAGGAGGTCACCTGCCCAGAAAGCACCTCTTCCTTCGCGCACAAGGGCTCAGCGAGCCTTTCTAGAGCCCTAACCCTCTGTGTGGGGCTGGGGGAGCAGAGGTGTGGAGAGAGGCCCGCGTCCCGGTGCGGGAGCAGGCATATCAGCCGGCGACGGTGCGAGATCCTGGGAAACTATCCCGTGTCCTCGGCACCCAGAGGAGGCAGCGACCGTCTTAGTCTTTCTGTTCTTTTAAAGTTCAAGCCATTTGAGGATTGACTTTGAAAATTGACTTTTGTTGAATGGGAATGAAAGAGGGACCAGGCAAAGCTGTTCGGTTGAGTTGGTTTCCCTTTTGGTTCCTCCACCGCTCGGGGGAAGGACAGGTGTGGGGTGGTGCTGGGGCCGCGGCGGGAGTGAACGCAGGGCCCCGGCGGCCGGCACGCACCTGTGCCCTGGGGTTGCTTCCGCTAGAGGTCTCGAGTCCACGGCTCTAAGTGAAATTATGACAGAGACCAGAGTCTGAAGTGCATACAATTGGTCTGATCTGTCAAAAAAGTCATTTGAGGAATGAATCCTGATCTCTTAGAAGCAGTACTTTGTTTAAGGAGAAAAAGTTTGCAAGAATCCAGCTGAGAGTTCTAATGAGATACTTGCTAGCGAACCTGCTAATTAGAATGATTCTTCTCTAAACACATCTTTCAGAAAAGCAGAACATGAGAAATAGTGTTATCTAGAAAAATGGTCTCCAAATTATTTTGATTTTGCACTGCTGTCAGTAGAATATTTTTAAGCATATGCCAATATGTTTGTTTATCTATAAATTATACAAATGGATAAGTAATACATGTATATTTATTTCTATGAACAACATGAGATATATTAAAACCGTAAATTATATGTGTCCAATTTTACTAATGAATGTTTTAAAACAGGAGTAAAATATACATTTTGAGAGAGTGGAGAATGAATGGAAATTAGTTCTAATGTTTCCTTTACGCTCCCTGAGGACTAGCTGACACGTTGTGGGTACGTCGATGCACTCAGGACACAGGTCCAGGACACGGGGCAGAGTGGAGGGAACAGAACTGTGTCCTGAGCACGTGGGCCTTTGGGCCAAATCCCCCTTTTCCCTGTGTCATTCTAAATCCACTGACATTATAAAAGGAGCGAGGAAATGGTTACCGGAGGAATCCGTGAGTGAATATGTGAGTAACGAGTGAGTGGACAAATGAGAGACTGTGCGTGCAGGGGCCTTGTGCTCGTCTGGGCCAGCAGTGTGAATTCAGCAAAGAAGCACAACGTCTGACAAGAGTTTTACCCCTTAGCACAGGGTGATCATAATCCTTCTGGGACATTATACTTACTAGCACTGACCAGTCCTCTTTAATCAGCACAAACACGTCCAGTCTGGGGCAACAAACAAGATATATGTATAGCCCTGGGCGTCCTATTTTAGCAACTTGGAAACACTACGTGAAAACTTCATACTGAAGTTGCTGTCCAGAAATGGAAAAGAAGAAATCCATCTGTTTTCTGGGAGCCCTTCAGCTCAGAGTTCCTCCAGATGTCAGTATCACACAGGGAAATGAAAACTAACAGCCCGGAGCAATGAGTAGAGACCTTCTTACGTTATTTAGACGGTAAAACACATCTCATATATAACTGGAGGGAAAAGCCAGCCTTGTTTGGAAGCTGGTTTCTTACCTTCCTCAGAATCGACAGCTTCTTCTGTTGGTCACATGAGACCACTTCGCCCAGAGAACGTGAGCGCCACCTGTGAGCAGCCACCACCCGGAGACGGCCCTGGAGGCCGGTGCTGAGGGATCAGCACGCCACGGGGGCTTCCAGCCAGATTCTCCACTTCCCATATTTTGATGGACTGGAATCGACTGACAGACAGCAGCTTTCTTGAATAAATCCACCTGTGCTTTTACCGTCACGTTCACAGAACAAACCCAGGAGAACAGTGCCCGTCCACCAGCAGTTTCTCTTTGGAAGAGCAGCACTGAAAGGCAAAGTTATGTGATCCCTGTAATGCAATGCATTAAACCATCTTATTTGACTCATCTTCAAAACTGGACTGAAATTCTCTTTCTCTCCTCTCTTCCATGTTAATTCTAATCTTTCAGCCAATAAATATTTATTTCTTTACTAATTTGTTTCCATTTTGTGCTCTTTTAATCTTTTCTCTTGTCTCCTGTGGTGCTGGCTGTGTGGTAGATATTCAATCAATATTAATGATATGCTTTGCCTATAATCTGTTTTTAATTTTTTTGGGAGGGTAATTAGATTTGTTTGTTTGTTTATTTATAATGGAGGTACTGGGGATTGAACCCAGGAATTTGCGTATGCTAAGCACACACTCTACCACTGAGCTATACCTTCCCCACTACTTTGCCTATAATCTTCTCTTCCTTTTTTTCAGAGCGACAGTACAGCATAGTATAATTGAGAGTATAGACTGAAGTATACAACTGTGTTAGAATCCTGGTTAAACCATTTATGAATTATATAACCCTGTGAAATTATCCAACTTAATTGTAAAATAGGGTAATAGTATTTTATCCCAAAAGGTTGCTATGAGGAACAACTTAGTTAATAATGCAATGTAATGCAATATGCTTAGAAGCTGCCTGGTATGTAGTCAGTACTTAGTGTGTATTAGGCATCACCACCACCACCACCACCACCTTCATCACCACCATCATCACCACCACCAACATCATCACCACCATCATCACTACCACCATCACCATCATTACTATTATCACCACCACTATCATCACCATCATCATCATTACTATTATCACCACCACTATCATCACCACCATCATCACCACCATCATCAACACCACCATCACCACCACCATCACCATCATCACTATTATCACCACCAACATCACCACCACCATCACCATCATCACTATCATCACCACCATCATCACCACCAACATCACCACCACCATCATCACTATTATCACCACCACTATCATCACCACCATCATCACCACCGTCATCACCATAATCATCACTATTATCATCATCACCATCATCACCATCATTACCACCACCATCACCACCATCACTATCATCATTACCACCATCACCAGCACCATCACAACCATTATCATCACCACCATCATCATTATATCCTGGTCTCTGGGCCAACTGTCAGGGATTCAAAGATGAATCAGTCTTTGCCCATCTGAGGCCTACAGTCTAGTGGGAAATCAATGAGAAAAAAAGCTTAGGAAATGTTGCAGGCTGCACTGGGGTGGGGGGTCTGTGCTGCCTGCTGAGCAAGTGTCGGGGTTGGGGGGGCTGCCTGAGGAGACCGAAGGGCAGTTTCTTGTACTTTTATTTAAAAGAGAAAGTTACAAACTCCGAGGCTCTAATCTTTAATTGTGGTTTTCCACAAATTTACTAAACATGCCTCTGTGTTTGAAGGTCCTTATCTGAAAAATGGAAATGCTCTGGACCTACGGGACTGCCCTTTGGGTTGTTTAAAAGTACGTTTACAACTTGTCTCCGTCTCTATGAGCTGCACCTCCGTGCTGTTTCATGCTTGCAGGTCACCCTCAGGCAAATTTGCTCTCTTCCCAAAGAGAAAAAGACAGATTCTTTGGACATCCAGACAATGTCATTAATTCACAATGCACAGCGTCAGAACTTGTGATAATTTGGGTGGGCTGGGCTAATGTTTACCTTTTGCGTGGTGTTTGGAAAGGGTTTGCTAAGCTGAATCAGAGAAGCCAGGACTCGGAGAAGAATGTTTATCTCCTTGGGAAAAGGGCCGTCTGTTCCAAGCAAAGTAAAAGCCCCAATTATAAACGCTTACTTTAGGCTCCTGCTTTCTGGTTTACAAAACCCACTCACATATCGCGTCTCCTTTTTATTTGATTTATATGTGAGCTACATGCAGACAACATAAGCAGAGGTCAAGGGCGACCTATGTGGTACCAGTAGCCTTTCATCTCTTCATGACGACGGGCCTTCTTCTACAGACAGTGCCAGAGTTTTACAAAGTTTCTTTAAAAATAGTGAGTTCATTTCCTTCCAAATACTCTAGCCTGCACAGGGTCTCATTAATTCAGACTGCTCTGCCCTCTAAATTACTATTTATTTTGGTATTTTTTTCTGTGTTTGAATTGTGCAATACAGTGGTTCTCAATCTGGGGCGAGTTCAGCAATTTCTGGAGGCATTTTGGGTGTCACTGCTGGGAGGGGGTACTGCGGGCACCTGGTGGGCAGAGGCCGGGCGCTGCTAACCGTCCTGTAGTACTCAGGACATTCTCCGTGACAAAGAGTGACCCGCCCCAAGGGGCAGCAGTGCTGAGGTCGGGGGACCCCGATGCCATGTGTGAATTCGATTTCTCATTACTCAATCGTGTGTCCACAGGCTAAGGAGCAGGTGTGGTCACACCCCGGCCTGACGGAAACAGCACCTGCCAAAGATGAAAGGACAGCGCCCCCCACAGGTAACCTCTTTAGAAGACTGGATGTTTATGGACAAGGAAAGCTCTGTGACCCGGGTCCTGTGCTGTGGCTTACTCAGAGGAGGGCACCCGTTCATGACGCCTGTGTTGGGAGAAGTGCGGTCTGAGTCCAGGACTTTGACTGGCGTGGGTCCTGCTAGTTACAGACTAGAAAGTCTTCGGGAGCCCACTGGTCACATTCATGCCCACTTTGCTTTCCCAAAGCTTGTATCAGCCGACAAAGAGAAACCTGGACAGGGAGGCCATTGGGTGAAGCCGCAATTATACTGACCACCTGTGTCCTCCATTAAAATGTTTTGTGTCCTATGGTGGCTTTTAGAGAGATCTTCCCCGAAGATCCAGCACTCCTCTGAGAAAGACAAGTTTAATAAACTCAACAAGGAAAACACTGAGAAGACCAGTGCCTCTCTAGTTCCGAGAAGTTTCGCCACATTTCACACTGAAAGATCACGAGATGAAGTAAAAGCTTTTGCTTTAAGAAATCCTGCAAAGACAAGAGAACGTGTGGACGGACGAGGCAGTCCATGCCCAAAGAGCCCGAGCGGACAAGAGAATAGCAGCCCTGGGAGTGGTCAGCCAAGCCCTGTGGGTGCCAGTGAATGTCCCGTGTGCAAAGGAGAGAGAAATGGGCTTGGTTCTCAGGAAGAGCCTGGTGACGGAGAAGCTAAGGGAAGAGGAGAACCCGCAACTGCACATGACACGGTGCCGGACAAGAGTTCCAGGGAAGAGCAGCGTGTTCGTAGAGCGAACGGTGGTCAATTCTACGAAAGGTAGGGCTCAGAGCATCGCATCTGCAGCCGACGCTTCCCGCAGGGCCGCGCGCCGTCTCAACTTAAGGCTGTAGCAGAGGATAGCTGACGCCAGTCTTTAAAGCAGTGGTTTGAGAGCCCAGCTGTGTGGCTCTTTCTTGTCATCATTTATCCTTCTTGCCTGTGACATTTCTGGGCACTTTATTGTCTTCTAAGCCTTCTACCAACCGACAGGCAGAGATCATGAAGGAATCGCATCCAGTATTTTTAAAAGATCAGGTAAAAAGCTCTTATTTTTAGCAGTATCGAGCACAAAAAAACTGGATAATGACCAGATTTATAAATTGGCTGTTTTCCCCCAAAACGGTGAGGCTTAAGTAAGAAGTGGATTACTGAATGATTCTCCCTGAATTGTAAAGTTCCACACATAAATTCAGGCAGTTATGTGGCCAATTAAAATGAATTAAACTGTGTTATGATAAGCCACAGAATCTATTTGGAGCAGAGAGCACCCAATCCAAACCCCCGTGGTCTTCTTAGAGATTGAGGGTATAATTCTTTTTTCATTTTTAAATAACGTATTTGAAACCTAGTTGTAGACAACTCCAGTTTCCCAAGAATTAAACATAAACTCTAATGTTTACTAAGAAAGTCCACCGCTCCAAAGATGTGCTGAGTAAGGTCTGGAGCTGCTGAAAAAACTGAAATTAGGTCTAATGTTTCACCAATAAAGGCTTCTTCTCACGGCTGTTTCTGTTCAGAGACCATTCTTCCTCCATGTGCTTACTTGTCTCTTCTTTAAGGAAAGGAACTGAAAAATGAAAATCAAATTAGGTAGTTGTAAAATGCTTCATAAAAGGTCAGAGGACTAACGTGGGTCGCAGTGAGGTCATCAGGGAGAGTCTCTGGGATCCCGGTCCCCTCCGCCTGTCACCGTGCTGCTTGGGTTTGATGGGGACACGTCCTGCTCCACCTTAACCCAGACCCTGCCATCACCAACTCTCCAGCACGAAGCTCGCAGCCCGTCACCAAAACACCACTGAGAAGGCTGTAGTGCTCAGAAATCTGGCCATCTGAAAGTTTTCTCCCGGAAACTTGGAAAGCTGTGGCTGGATTTTATCTTCCAGGTGTATCAGCAGCATACAAACCATTTCTACATCACGAACCTCGGGAAACTCAGCAACAGGACCCGTCTTGCGGGATGCGGACCCAGCAGAGCCCATGGGCGGCAGCAAGCGGAGAGGGACGGAGGAGGGCTGCGTCCAGGAGGAGCACAAGAGGGGCAGAGTAGACGCGGCTGGGGCGGGCGGAGGACACGCAGGGAGGACCCCCCAGGAGACCGGCCTAGCCCAGGGGTGCCCACCAGGCAAGGCACCCACGGCCACTGGCAGCCCAACCCAGCAACCCCACGGGCAGGACACGGCTTCTGTCCCAGCCCTTTAAAGCTTCCTAACCTCTCCCAGCAACCCTTCCCACTAAACGTCACTCAGCCTGACAGCCGGAGGGGGCAGAATGCCGCGTGATGACATTTGTGTGCATAATTCACCTTTTTTTTTTTTTTGGTCTGAAGAGGTGAATGCCACCAAGAGAATTCTTTCTTGACGTCTTCATTTTTCAGCCTACTTATGGGGTGAGGGGAGAATGTCCCCATTAAATCAGATGCCTGCAGATTTATATTATCAGAAGCTTAAAAAATATTAACCCTTGGCAGAGTGCCTAGCACAAAAGTGCTCAAGAATCATATTTTGAATAAGTGTAAAATTTTGAAAGCAGACTTATTGTCTCCTCACCTCCCTTGGTGTCCTCTGTGTGCATGTGAGAAGTGCACACAGCAGGTGCTTAAATAGTGAGTCACTGGGGGAAATGAACAGGTTCGTGGCAAGAGAATCTTAACAGCAGTGATCAGAGGAAGCAGAGAGTAGACCGCAAGACGCTGGTGAGTAATCACGCATTCTAGAACGGATCCCGAGGTGGACTACACTTTAAATGCTTAGGCTGAACGCTAGAAAGAGAGAGCCGCTTGAAAGCCGCGGACTACCTACTTAGCCAGTTTTACTGCGCGTTTTATTTCAAGCCAGAAAAACTCATCTTTGTGCCTTAAACGTCTCTGAAATACATGCTAAAGTATTTTGGAAAGTCATGCATAGCTTTCAATGACATGAAGACATTTTTCATTTTTCTCTCTGCTTTAATGAAAATGCTGGACTATATCAGTGGTGCGTTTTTAAAAATGGGTGGAACGGTTTCTCACGTTTGAAATTAAATGTCTCAGGCCTGGAAGTGTTACCTGTTTGGACCATATTGGGATTGGAGATAGTCAACCGTTTTGCTTTTTCGTTTGTTTCCGAAGGTTGTCCTGAAGGAGGGATGAACCACGGCTCAGGGGTCCTGGCATCCTTTCTGAAAGGCATCAGTGTCCCCTCTGTGATTCACAGATCATAGCACAAAGTGAACGTTTGTACTCCCTGGGTCTTAGGGCAGATGGCCTGCTGTGTCTTCTTAGTAAATGAATTAAATGAGCACATGTGTGCTGAGGCCCGAGCTTGGACTTCCGACCGCTTCACGCTGCCCTGTCCTCTCACTCCTAGGTGACGCCCTGGCACCTCCCGCCCCGTTCGACCACCGTATTGTCACTGCCAAGCAAGCCGCGGTCAACAGTTTTTATACCGTGAGCAGGACAGAGATTTTAGGAGGGTAAGTAACGCTCAGCTTCAACACTCTTCCCGCCAAAGGAGAGCGCCTTCGAAGAGACAGCGCTCAGGATGTATTTCACAAGTATTTGCCAGTCTCGATCTGAGGACCAGAAACGTCGTAAACACTTTAAGAGGTTTTAACCGTTTCTGAAAATTGTCACCGATGCCAGAAAGGTTGATGTGGTGACAGTGACCAAGCGCCACATTTGTTATCTGCTTCACTTCCCACGTTGTCACATCTTGGTGGGGGGGTGGTCCAGCGTGAGTCACCAGAAGGTTTCGAAGCTGCTCGAAGCTTGAAAACTGGGGAACCAAGTGCAGAAGTGAGAGGACACTCAATTTCTCGTGGCATGTGTTAAATCTTTTTTTTTTTTTTAAATCATGGCTGGTTTTCCGTTGATGCTGTTACTGTGTGAGGTACTGTGGTTTGTTTCGGTCGGCTGCTTGCCTCGCTGAAGGGCTTACAGCAGGGCGTCAACACCCATCTCTCCCCCGGAGGAAGGAGGAGTCAGGGCGGGCTCGTCACTGGGGGGAGTTCCTTCTTCTGCCGCAGTCACAGGCCCCCTGGGAGACCCTGCCACTCACGGCCTAAACTGCTAAGCTGACCCCCATCACTGGGTCTGTGTGAAACAGGAGGAGAGCCGGCGATGCACACTGACCTGTGTGGGACCGACCTACCAGCGGCGAGGGTGTGTGCGGCCGGGGTGCCGGGCGGGGCCGCCGGCCGCGGAGCTGCTCCTCCTTTGCCTCTTCCCCCCGGGACCCCCTGCGCTTCTGCCTCCTCCGCCGGCTGACGGTGGAGAAGCCCGTCCTGTGGGGACGGGCCGGGGGAGGTGGGTGCTGGAGCAGTTGCAGGTGCCCTGGGGCTCTGCACGCAGCAGCTTTTCTGGGTCTGAGGGACTTCGGTGGCCAGCCAGCGACGGTGTCTCTGAAGGAGGGTAGTTACTCGCAGAAGCGGCTTTGACACAGCCCGGGGTTGGTGCCTGCTTCTGGTCCAGGTCCGTCAGGGACTCTTAGAGTTTCCTTCCTGCCCCTTTGGGCAGCGTGGGTCGTCAGTCGTCCTGCAGGCGGGACCGGCTTCCCAGCACCCGGTCCTGGGCTCCGTAAGTAAGTGGGAGGAGCAGGGGCGTGTGCGTGTGTGCCCTAAAGTGCACAGAGGCCGTCAGCGGGTGTACCTCCTTTGCAGTAGAGGGGCATCAAGACAGCAAATTATCTTTCACCTTCGGCAGAGATATTACAGCGTGGCAAGGACCCCCGTGCTGAGGCCTGTAGGGTGTTTGTGGTCCCTGCTTCTGCGCTCAGTGGGCGTGAGGTCATCAGCCTGGTGGACCAGCGGGGGTCCCGCGAGGCCACCTCAGCACTGAAGGCCGTGTGCAGTGAACCGCACAAGGAGACAGACAGGACCTCTCTCAGCTGGGCCAGGCTGTCCTGGGGGCCGTGGCTAATTAAGGGGAGAAAGCCTTCTCTCAGTGAGCTGCCGCACCTGCGCTCCTGTTCACATGCTCCCGGAAAGAACCTCATCTCAGCAGCGGGCGGAATTGAGTCACACTTGGCTATGTTTATGGTAATGTCATTCCCCAAGACCCAGCTGCCTCTGCGCAGGGAGTGCGGCTGAGTAGGGTGGGAGGTGGTGGCCTCGCCCTGCCTCTGTCTGCTGGTGCCACGACCCTCCCCTCGGCAGCCCCCAGGGCTTCAGGTCCACGATGTCAGGGAAGCTCCCCTTCCACTCCTGTGTGTGGCCGTCACTGCACAGGCAGACACCTGGGGCCCATCTGTTTAACTAAATCAGGAGTCACAGCGAGCAAGTCCAACTTGAAAATTGCTCATGAGTGTGCATTTCTGTATGTGATGACAATCGTTAAGAAGCTGTCTTACGAAGGATTTATATCCAAGTGAAACTGCCAAGTCTCACAGCTGAATATGTAATATGTCTTTTGATTACATGCATCTATATGCAATTTTGTTATTACTTCTTATTTATTTGTATGCAGTTCCCCAAAATAACCTGATGTGCCTGACCTCTAGTCTGTGTGGTTCCTATGCTTACAAAGCCCAGCTTATGACATTGATATGGATTTGGAAAGATTCTGTTTTTTTCTAGGACAGAAGATCTCAAACTTTAGGTGCATATGAGTCACCCAAGCGGTGTTGTGGAAGTGCAGCTCCTGGGGCCTCGCCCGGCCTTCCTGCATCAGCAGGTCTGGGGTGGCCCCGGAGAATCGCTCCCCGGGGCCCGTATCAGAACTCGGCACTTCTCTAGAAGATGCTGGCTGCAGCAGGTGCACAGCAGGCTTGCTCATTCACACTCAAAGACAGGGGGCCCCACTGGGCAGTGGCTGCAGCCGGGCCCTGGCAGGGACAGAGCCTCAGCTGGGCCATTGTCCTCTTCCTCTACAGGGGACGCTTCGGCCGGGTTCACAAGTGTGAAGAGAAAGCCACGGGCCTGAAGCTGGCGGCCAAGATCATCAGGACGAGAGGCACGAAGGACAAGGTGAGGGCCGCGCGGGGGGCGCCCCCCTCGCCGTGGTGCCCGTGGCACTAACGCAGCCCTCCCTTCCTCCCAGGATGAGGTGAAGAACGAGATCAGCGTCATGAACCAGCTGGACCACGTGAACCTCGTTCAGCTCTACGACGCCTTCGAGTCCAAGAACGACATCGTGCTGGTCATGGAGTAGTATGTCCCGCCCCGCCCTCCGCCCCCGCCCGCGGGCGCAGCTCTGTCCCACCTCGGGAGTCCTGCAGCCAGCGCTGCGGCCCCCGGATTCTGACTTGCCCGCGTCAGAATCTCATCCGCCCCAGGAAGGAGCTCACTTAGGAACAGGAGCCCCGGGTGAGGCGTGGCTGACAAGGGGTGGGACGTGGGTCAGCCTCTGTCTAAGCTGTGCTGTCCAAACCCCAGCTTCGCCTTTGTTCTGGGGAAGCTGAGGAGAGTGACTCCTGAACTGCCTCTCACTTTCAACCTGATTGCTAATACAGAGTTCATGACAAACTCTTAGTAATTAAGGCTGAGAAGCTTCCACTCAAAATCACCTTTATAAAACTTTAATAAGCGTCTACATAGAAAGTGAGTTGTTTTCACTGATGCTGCATCGGTATTTGTGATTCACTTCATTCCTCCCACTGGTTTGGGTTTTGTTCATCACCGTGCAGTGAGAAGTCTGGACAATGAATGCCCAGCAGCCGGCACATAAAAGCACTTTATCACTGACGTTGGTCTGAGGAGACCCCATCCACCCTTCACGTGTGCGGAATTCCCTCCCTGCCTCCTGAGAGTCCCCTTTATGTTCCGTCTGTGTTAGACGGTGGCGGCGATGGCTCGCTCCAGAGCTGTAGCCACAGGATGAAAGGAACTGAGACTTTCCATTTGGGAAACTGATGGTGGCTAAAATAAGGGCCTTCAGCGTAAGAGACACTGGACTGAGAAGGCAGAGAAATAACTGCGTACACATCTGTTGGGAGAGTCTGAGCTTAGATGGGAGAATCACCCGCTCATCAAGGGGTCGTGGCTCAGGACGTCCCCTCTCTTCCCCTGCAGTGTGGATGGAGGGGAGCTGTTCGATCGCATCATTGATGACAACTGCAATCTGACCGAGTTTGACACCATTCTGTTCATCAGGCAGATATGTGAGGGGATAAGACACATGCACCAGATGAACATTCTCCACTTGGACCTGAAGGTAGGGCGTGTTTTGTATCATATGAAATGAAACCCTTCCCAGACCATTCCCTCATGTGGATCCATGGGCCCCGTCAGGTACTGCATGCCAGCTCGTGGTCCTGTCACTGAGTACATATTCAGGAATTTTAAAAATTTGGATTCTTAGCCTCATCTCCCCATCCCCAACTTCTGTCACCCGCTAATATGTGCATGTCTGCACCTTTAGGGACCACTGTTGGGATTCCTGTAACTTGCCTGTGTTCAAGGAATTCACATGGAAGATGGTTTCCACAATCACCACCACCACCAACATCCCCACCACCACCAACACCGCCATCACCATCATCACCAACACCACCATCCCACCATCACCACTACCATCACCATCATCACATCATCACCATCACCACCACCAACGCCATCATCATATCATCACCAACACCAACACCACTATCACCATCATCACCAACACCACCATCCCACCATCACTACTACCATCACCACCGCCATCCCCACCACCACCACCACCATCACCACCACCACCACCATCACCACCACCACCATCCCCATCATCACATCATCATCACCACCACCACCAACACCACCGTCCTCGCCACCACCAACACCACCATGGTGTCCGTGTTGCAGCCTCTCATTATTAGGTTGAGCAGGTGGGAGGATTTTAGCTAACAGAGAATTCCCTGGTAAAAGCCAAATTTTCCAGCTCTGCAAGAATCCCCAGCACTCTCCTAAAAATCTTTTAAGAAGCTCTGGGCTTGAGGGATTATTTTTCTATGGGCATGCTAGTGCCCAGAGAAGAACCCTATGGCAAAAGGAAACAGGGCAGCCAGAAGGGAGGTGCTAAAATGCTAAGGGTGGTGGGGCAGGGCCAGGCACCATGCCGGAAGTGGTGGAAAACCTGTGAGCAGCAGGGAGCCAAGTCTTCCTTCTCCTCTCATTAACGACCCTTCCCTTATGCTGTCTCTCCCACTATCAAGTCCCCAGACCCCGACTGTGCCTCGTTAAAACCAGTGAAAGACCAGGTCCGATATCTCCGACCAGCTCTAATATTGGGGCTGAATATCGTAAAGTGCATCTTCTTGGGTGGCTCAGTCATTGTCGTTTCCCTGTTTGCACAGCACGACAAGGAGATAAAATTTATATTCTGTATAATATGCCATCTACGGAAGCCATCGGGGATGGTAGAGCTAAGTGAATTTAAGTTTCCTCCGTGGTTTCCATGGGCCTCTGTTGGCTTCCCTCACTGTTCCTGGGGCAGGGGGACGCAGTGTATAAAAGGACACAGTCAGAGGTTGAAAACCATTAGCAAGGCCCGTGGCTATGAGCTGGTTTGATGGTGCATCTTTTCACGGAGAATTTTCACTGAGTGTAACTGTTCTACAAATATCCCTGAAGGGATCTGATTGGCAGCTGGAGCTAGGACCTGACCTGCCATAAGTCAGACAACGCCATAGGTGGCTTCACAGTGTTGACTGAGGACTTGCAATGAGCAATGCGAGTTATGGCCTGTATGTAGAGACAGTCAGAAAGGCAACAGCTGGGTGAGTCATTACAGACCAGGTGTCCCTTTCAGAAAGCGCACGGGAAGGAAGACGGCCAAGAATGTTGAATGCTTGTCATTGTGACCTAGGTGACTTAAAAGTGGTCTCTTTTATATCTGTGTATGTGTGTTGCAAATCGTATTCAATGAATATGCTTTAATTTCATAGCTAGAAAAAAATTAACTCTTTGAAGTGCCCTTGGAGCTGTTTCTTTACATTCTGCAAACAGATTTTTTTATGTCAGTGTTCTTTGGCAGCTGGACAGCTTTATACATGATCAATCAGTTACCTAAGTGTGAGGCCAAATATTCTTATATAGCACCCACTTCTCTATAAATTGCCTTTGCTTACAGACATCTGTTTTAGAGATATTTAGAAAAAGACTTCCAGAGACATTATGCCCAACCAACATGGACGGGAGGTACGATGTCGTTTCATAAAGTGTTTCTGTGTTTCTGATCTCATTCTAACCTCTTCTCCACCTAGACAGGCTGGGGGGCAGCCATGACCCCACCCAAAGGACAGGGCATGAGGTCCTGGGGACCTGGCGACCTGGCTAACGCCCTCCCCAGTGCATAGGGAAGAGTTAGGGTTAATAAGAGCTTGAGAGATTCAGGCAATTCTTTGAAAACTTTCTCTCTCTTTTATGAATGATCTTAGCTTTAAACCATACCCCATGTCTTCCCCACACCTCAGGTTTTCTGTCTGGACAAATGCAGGTGCCCTTGTAGGACACCCTGTAAGCACGGGCTAGCTCACCTTTCTCCCTCTTCACCCCAAGCCTGTCCGAGTGGCAGGGCAGAGCCTTTCCAGAGTCAAACGCCAAGGGAACACTTTGTCAAGGGTTTTAGGCACTGAGACCAAACTCAGCAAAACATTGGAATTGCTGAGAATGAAGAATGATTGGGGGTGGGGGAACCCTCCTTTTACATATGACTTTCCCATAGACTAAGCACAAAGGGAAAGTCTGGAGGTCAGGAACGTTCACATTATATTGTGTGTTCAGTGTGGCTTTTTAAATGAATCAGGCCATTTCTCTTGGAACTCGTAAATCCTTGGGAAAAAATATTCCTCCATAAAGGGGAAATTCATACTTAATAATTTTAGGGGGACAGATGTCAAGCTGGAGACAGCCTCCACCAGTCCATTTGGAAGGTCCTGAGGCGGGAGGCCTCTGCCTGAACTCACACATTCGGGTCGACTGCAGAACCAGCGAGGGGAGCAGGCAGGGCAGTGCAGGCTTGGCAGGGCCCCGACAACCTCACCCACCACATAATTAAAGGAGAAAATGCCCACGCAGACAAGCCAGCCCCAAAGTGAAAGGCCTGATATGTTTTTCCTGAGCATCGTTGTATTTTTAGTTGTGGTTCAAGGACAATTTGAGTGAAGGATGGTTGTTTTCGTTGCTAATGTGTGTCTTTCTCCTGGCAGCCTGAGAACATCCTGTGTGTGAACCGGGACACTAAACAAATAAAAATTATTGACTTTGGATTGGCCAGAAGGTATGTCAGTTTGGACATAGGTGTGTGAACCGAGTTGGGGAGCTTGCTGGGCGCTCTTTCTTTGCAAAGATAAATCTGATCTAACCCTTGGTTTCATGCCCCCATTTAGAAAGAACTTGACAGAAATTGTGTTTCAGCTCTCCCTTTTTGGCTTCAGGGCTTGAACAAACTCAGGGGTTTCCACAGTGCATGCAAGAAAAAATATAGAATATTAAAACCTAATACGGTGAAGTTATTACATTTGAAGACATTAATTCAGAATTTGTAAGTGTCTGTCTTAGTCTTTTATATTTGTTCCATCTGTAAAGAGATTTCCTTTAAAAAAATTAACTGTGTAAGCAAAGGGTTCTGATACGGAAAAGGAGCTCAACGGACGAAGGAGTGTGTGTGGGCTTCAGCACATCAGCGAGGCTGTAAAATGGTTGTAAGTCACTGCGTCTTCCTTCTTCATGGACACAGGCTTGCTCAAGCCGCCCCCATGTCAGGGCCCGTGCTGGGGCTCCTGTCGCCGTATTCCGTAATTCAGGGTTCTGACTATTCTCATGACTGTTTAAGATTATTGAGCTTGTCTGGTAGGAGCAAGCTTCCTCACAAGCTTTGGACGCTCTCTCTTAAATACGCGACTTCCTTCAAAAAAGGATTTTAAACTTGCCGTGTGGATGTACTTGTTTTGCTCATAGGCTGCATCCTTGCAATTTCCATGATTTCTGATGCGCCCTCTCCATGCCTCCATGTTGTCTCCAAAATTTCAGGTACAAACCCAGAGAGAAGCTGAAGGTGAACTTCGGAACGCCGGAGTTCCTTGCCCCTGAGGTGGTGAACTACGACTTCGTTTCCTTCCCCACGGACATGTGGAGCGTGGGGGTCATCGCCTACATGCTGTAAGCAGACCCCCGGCCCTCTGCCGCTGCTCCTCAGGCGCTGTGCCTGTTCTGTGGGGCTCTGCTGCTTTGAACAGAAGCCCGGATGTGGGTCTGCAGATCCCTCCGGACCAGACTCAGCAGCTTCTGAGCTTCTGCTGACCCTTGTGGGTGGAAGCAGTAAACCCCTTCCCCGAACATCACCTGAAAAGTTGAAGTAGGTATTCTTCACTAATCACTTGAGCTCCTAGGACACACCTAGTGCCCTAAAAATAATTTTTAAAAAACCCCAAAGCCCCAAAACTCGTGCCCTGACCTCCCCCTCAGTGACTTAGTAGCCTTACTCCTCGGAGGCGACACTCCCGGCGTTTGCACCTGAGGCCGTGCCAGCACTTTGCTAGCTGTAAAGGCTTTAAAAAGGCAGCTGCACTATTCAGGGTAGCTGCCACCATCCTTGCTGCCACTGTTTAATGAGGAGTCGGGCTGAGAGGAGTAGCATTTTCTTGATTGCAAAAACATATAAGTAAATTATGCTTAATTCTTGGTCATCTGCCCTCCTGTGGTTTCCAAGGACAGAACCGAGAAGGCAGCCTATCTGTGAAGGGTCTGCAGGTGGGTGAAGGACACTCACCCTGGATTTGTGTCTTTCAGACTTAGTGGTCTGTCCCCCTTCCTGGGAGACAGTGACGCTGAGACTCTGAACAACATCCTGGCCTGCAGGTGGGACCTAGAGGACGCAGAGTTTCAGGACATCTCGGAGGAGGCCAGGGAGTTCATCGCCAAGCTTCTGGTCAAGGAGAAGAGGTGACCCTGGCTCTCTGTGTGCTCTGGGGGAAGTAGGGATAATGGGGGCGGGGTCCCCGGCTGTCAGAATTTGTGTCCGATAGCTACCTTGCCCCTCAGTGACACCTGTGACTCACCCACGGAGTTGTAGGCAGAGTGAATTCGATGCTCTTGACCCAGGTCACTGAGATCTGGATGCTCTGGCCACGAGGCTGGGATGGGGCTGGGAAAAGTTCCCTCCTCTGCCTTTTGTAATGAGGCTCTGGCAAGTAGGGTGTCTTGCTGGGCTCAGCAGACTCACCCTCAGAACGACGGGTTTGGGTAACCTATCCCACGATCCCTTCCACACGTACGGGGCGTAGGCGGTTCCACGCCGCTGAACGCTTGACCCCCATTTCATTTGAGAGCCTGCTCTGGACCGGACCATGCCGACTGCTGTGTAGACATTCTCTCTTTAAGCCCCACCCAGCTGCACAGGTGGAAATGGGCATTGCTGTTCCAGGCACGAGACTCCGACTAGTCTGCGCGAGATTGTGCAGCTGGCTAAGTGGTAGAACTGATCATCAGCACAACTCAACCCTCCCCAAGGCCGTGCACTTACATTTCACGGGCTTCTGTTTTCAGTCTTGCTCAAACCACGTAATTCAAAATTCAGTGGATGAAGAATAGTGATATTGAAACACTGGGGTTTGCATTTTAGAATCTGGGGGGTGGGGGCCATTGTGATTTGCCTGTCACACACTTTTCAGATGGTTTTGTCTAAACTATATAAAGGTAGATAACATTTAAGATTTCAGGGCCAACAATACTTGCTTTTTGTGTTATCATATCTACAGCTTTTAAGTGATCAGCACACATGACTATGAGCTAATAGGCAGGAGGTTCGGGGTGGGGCTGGGAACGACACAGGCGGTGGGTCTGGTGCAGGGTCTGGCGTACGTCCTCCACTCAGGGACTTCACCGGTTGCCTCCAGTCTGCCGGAAGTGTTTCTGGGGCACTGAGAACAGACGCACAAAGCCCAGTCCCCTCCTTTAGGCGACTCACGACCTAACAGGAGAGACGGGGTTAACAATGGAGCTAACGTTTTACTCACGCAGAGTATACTGACAAGGGCCAGAACTGAGCCTGAGGGTGAGGACGACTCACCCTGGCTGGAGAGTCAATTTGAGAGAAGAGCGGTGAACAGACACTGGTTTTGTCCTTAAGGATGGGAAAGATGAGCGGCACGGGAGCTGGTGTAACCGGTACCGCTGTCGGTACCTTACTGGATGCCAGCAGCGAACAGATGGAAAACGCCTTCATGGACTAAAGTCAAATCCTCGGTGGGAGAGAGACGCACACTTACTGAGAACCTACGCTCCTGATGCACTTTGTGTGTTACCTGGTTCGGCCCCCGGGTGACCCTGTGGTGTAAGGACGGCATCACCGTTACTTTACACGTGAGGACACCGAGGCCGGGAGCAGCGGAGCAGCGCACAGCTGGCTCGGGGACCCCAGGCCCCTGCCCTGCCCACTCCCGAGTCTGGGGTCTCATTCTTGCCTGAGGAGCAGCAGCCACACCTCCGGGCATTCCAGTTGATGCTTGGACGAAACTAACTGGTTAATGCTGAGAATTGTTATCGTAGAGTAAATTGGGCACAAACATAAACTTGAAATTGCATCAAAGATTTAGTTATTCATGCAATGTTATTGTTAACTGTTTAACAGTCAGCTGTTACAAGTTTGACATCGGAGTGCAGGAATAATTTTTCGGCTCTTGTCAGCTACTGGAGTACTGCTGGGGGGTCCAGTACAGACAATTTATGGTAGTCAACAGAATAAGCCTTCCAGTTGAAGCTGGTGGAAGTTGAGAGTTTTTTAAAAAAAATCGTATCTGTTTGTTTAGGGTCCTACTGGTAAGGCTGTCACCAAGCGACCCTTCACTGGCCAAAGTCAAGTCTTGTCTCCTCTCTTGTACTTAAGTACTTGGTGTCGGATGCAGCGGCTCACAAGCCGAGTGTCACGAGGACCTGACACTGCTCTTCTGATGTTGTTTCAGACATAGACGTCAGATCGTCACACTTGCAATTATTATTTTGGAAGGTTATTCCATTTCATGTGATAAATGTGAGCACACAGGACAAGTTTACGAAGCTGAGAATTATGATATAACATATTGTTATAATTCTTCCTCAGGTATTTTTAAATTTATAAACCTTTGCTAGGGCAAAAGTTTCTAACATACGCTCAACCCTAACGCTAACTCTCCATCCGTTTCTCTATGGATTTGACTCTTCAAAACTTCTTAATTCAAAAGTTAGCAATGCATATTGTTAAAAAGTTTTAATACGTAAATTGCTTTTGCAATCACCAAGCATCGTAGAGTTTTAGCCTCACGGTGATAACCTACGCCTGCTCTTCAGCGGACGGTGGGAGTTCAGTTTCTGATGCTCAGCACAGCAAGGGTGGCCGCCTACCTTGGAAGGTAAATCGGTTGTTAAGAAGCACTTCGAGTTATTTGCCTTCTTGTCTTACCAATATCATCACCCTGGTCCGATCTGATGGAGCCTACGGTCACTGGTCCCCGCTCCGGGGAAGACAGACCTGCCTGTGGTTTGCCGCTCCGCCGTCTGGTCTCCCCGGGCAGCGGCCAGAGCCGAGGTCTCGGGCGCTGTGTCCCCGCTGATAACCTCCCGCCTTCCCTTTAGCTGGAGAGTCAGTGCGAGTGAAGCCCTCAAGCACCCGTGGCTGTCGGACCGCGAGCTCCACTCCAGGCTCAGCGCGCAGGTAACCGCGGCCCGCTTCCCCCTTTCCCAGGCAGCTCCGACCCTCTGATGATCAGACGCCAGAGGCACCGCAGCCTTCAGTGAGGTTCTCCCTAATTACTGCCTCACAGCCTTCGAATCTTGTGTGAGTGTTAACGTGCTTGAAATGCTTTCGCTGAGCAACTTGTGTTCTTTAAACGCATGCTGACTGTGTTGTTTAGTAGAGTTCTGTTTTCACAGAGCTGTTTATTGTGTTTGTTCCTTGATTATTGTATCCATTATAAAGTGGATGACACCCCTGTAACTATGCACACACACACACACACTTACACACACACAGCCTGGGGTACAAACACGCGGAGTTTTGAAGAATTCGTATTAACGTGCATTCAAGATAAACATCCTCCTTAGAACAGAACTCAGAACTCTGACGTCCGTGCTTGCCTGGCCTAGTCTGCTCTGGGCACCAAAAAACTGTAATATTCACCTTTCTGAAGCTATTGGTGTAAGTATATGGGAAGGGACTCCTGCAGAGGACTAAGCAGAGATGAGTGAGGTGTGTGTTGAGAGCACCCGAGCCCCTGCTCTGGGATGACTTTAGATCAAGTCCTTGTCTGCTCTCCCTGCCTGGATTACCGTTTACATTCCAACTCCCTCGTCTGCGCCTTCTGCACGGATTTCTTCCCTAAGCTTCAGATCCAAACGCCACCCGTGCACTGGACATTTCCACCTGGATCTTCTCAGTCCTAAACTGAACTCCTCTCCCCCCACCTCACCTGGTCCACAGCCAGCCCCCCCAGAACGGCCTAACCCAGACCTGGGAGCATCTCCCGCCATCCTCTCATCTCGTATTTAATTTACCTCCAAGTTCTGTACGTATTTCCTCTAATTATTTCTGGAGTCTGCACAGCCCTCCCCATCCCCATGGTTATCTTGGCCGGGACACCCCTGACCTGAATTACTGTGATCGTCCCCTCCCAACTACCTCCATCCAGACCACGGTGGATTGTACACACAGCTCAGAAGCAGGTGTGTTGCGTTTAAGTAACTTTACTGAACTGGGTGGTCAGCTGGGCAAGACACAGAGAGGCGATGCTCAGGCTCTGCCTTCAGGCCTCCCTGGGGACCAGGCTCCGTCGCGAGCGTCCCCTGGACGGCCGCCTGGCACAGGATGCGTCTGATACACCCTCATTTCCTCCATCTTCGCTCCTCAGCCTCCCGGGGGTTTGACTGGAGCTTTCCACTGACCAAACCCTTGGAATGACTCTGCTTCAGGTATTCATTTTTTCCACATCCAGCTTTTATTGAAATTAACTCTCCTTCTAAATTCAGCATCAGTAGTGAGTTTTATTTGTGTCTGAATATACCTTTCCTTGATAACTGGTACTGATGTCAAGTAAAAATAGGCTTATTACCGAGTTGGTTCCTCACCCAGACTACATAAACTGCTTATTAGGGTTACCAACCTATTCTGGGCCAATTTTCCGCCAGTGTATTTTTACCCAAGCTCCTTGGTGTCCAAATACACTTTGACGTGGTAGGACAGTATGGAAACCACAGCAGGTAATTAATCACATTATACAGTTTAAACGTGTTTAAAAGTACGTTTTAAGCCATGTAACACCAACAACAAAAATCACCTTTTCGTTCTTCTATCCAACTGCTGGTGCCTACGGTGAATAGATACTTCAAGAATGGTGAGGATTTTAAAAAAAGTTCCATCGTGCAAACCTAGCCAGTTGCCATGAACGTTATGGTTGTACCGCACTGTGCCAGGCTCTGTTCTGCTCCATGAAAATTAACACACTCAGGCCTCGTACCAACCCTTTGAAACAGGCCCTGCCATTAGGCTCATTACGTAGATGAGAAAACTGAGGCCAGGGGTTAAGTGCTGGTCCAGGACCCCAGCGGGAGCAGGTGACTGAGCCAGCATCCCACCACAGGCAGGCAGGCTCCGGACTCTGCCGTCCTGCGGGAGGGGCTGCTGGGCCGGGGCGGGGGGGCTGTGGCGTTCCTGGACCCATTCATGTACCAAACATTTTTGGTGTCACTGAAAGCCAGTACTAGAGCTTAATATAGCTTTTATTTTTCAGTGAAAGATTGAGACTAATTTTTTCCAGAAGATTGATGTTTGGAATAATCATGGTTCTAAGAATCAAGAATTTAACTTTATATTGGAAAATTTAACTCTTACCCAAACTATTTACTATCTAACTCTAAATTCTATTTTAAAAAGTTTAAAGTAAACTTTCCTTCACCTCTTTTAATTGTTCTGTGCTTGAGAGCACGTCCTGTTTCAGAACCCCGCGCGCACCTGCAACCGACGAAGTTAAGGAGGATTTTCCTCCTCAGACATTAAGGCCCTGACATTCCCTGCCTTCGGTGCTGGGCTCAGGATGACATGTGGTTCCCAGGCTCCCCTCTGTCCCCGCCATCCACGCACAGCCCGTCTGCCATCAGAAACAGCTCTCAGCTGGGGTGCGGCAAAGCCTTCCCAAACGACAAGTCTGTGCGAACTTAGCCAACGCCCTCGGCAGGCGTGTCACACACTTAGGGGCGGGAGGAAGGAAGATGGAGCGGATGTGACATGGATTCATTCCCCTCGAGTAGTAAGCCTTCACCTTTCCGGCTCCCTGTGCTGCAGCCTCGGCTGCCGCCCTCTTCCAGCTCACTGAGCTGGTGAAGTAACCCGCACCCACTCTTCCCTCGCTCACCACAGCGTCGTGGCATTAACTACAGCTCTGCTCACAGTCTTCCTGGGTCAAAACGTCTTCCAGAGGCCCCGCTGTGCACCCCAAACACAGCCAGCAGTTCAGGCCCCCGACCCCAGGGCACCCCTCCGGCCCCAGTATGTCCCCACGTCAGACTTCCAGCCCTGTCCCCGCGGCCCCTGCTGGGTCAGCCCCACTCTCACAACGGCCTAAGGTCTGCTTTACAAGCCGCCTCCTCTAAGACAGCTCTTCTCAGTCCCCGCACTGGAGGTGCCTCCGCAGTCCTCCTGAGCCCGTCCTGTGGCGCCTAATTTGTCCCCGGGGTTTGGGGACATTGGGAAGAAGCAGTCTGTGTGTCTGACTCAGCCTTGCGGTCAGTCTGTCTCGACTCTTGTGCTTTGTCAAAGTGACTTTTGACAAACACACACGTGCAGAAGTGCAGTGTCACTGGGTGCGAGGCCCTTTGTGTACCTGAGGGGAGGGTGTGACGTCAGGGGCCCCGGGGGACAGCGGGGGGAGTGCTTGAGCAGCACCTGGAGGGCCGGTCAGCTCGTCTAAGTCAGGAACTGACAGAAACGTTCGAATCCTTCTCGAAATGTCTTCTGGTTTCCCTAGAAGATGAAGAACTGCTGCTCCGATGGCCAGGGCCCGGTGGCCAAGTAGTCCCTGGAAGGCGCCCATTTGAAAGGTTGGTCTCGGCCTTTTCCTGAAGGGTGGTTGAGCCCAAAGCGAGAGGAGAGGGGAGGCTGTGCGGGCAGAGGGGGGAGAGGGGAGGCTGTGCGGGCAGAGAGGGGAGAGGGGAGGCTGTGTGAGCAGAGGGGGGAGAGGGGAGGCTATGCAGGTAGCGGGCTGTGGTCCTGCCAAAAGGAGGCCCTGGAGCCAGCCCGTTCTGTGCTTTCTGGCTGAGAAACTTGCATTTCCCGAGCTGTGGGCTGGAGATCGCCTTACTCCCTGGGTTTGCTGAGCGGCTCCAGTGAGGTCACCCAGGCAGAGCCGGGGACCAGGGCTGGCACGGAACAGGTGCTCAGGAGGCAGGACCTGCACAGAGGCCTTCCCCTGTGTGGGATCAGGGGAAGGAGCACGTGTCTGGTAGAGCTGGGGGACCGAGGCTCAGAGCCTTAGAGACTAACCAAGCCCCCGAAGCTGCCCCAGATCAGAGCAGGGCGTGATCCTCTCGGGTCTCAGCCCCGAGCCCACACTTCTTTTCTCCCCTGAGCTGCGTGCGGGTCTGGGTCCACTCTTGGACCCCAAGGAGCCACCTCTTCATACAAAGCCTCTGCCCTGCTTAGAATGTTGTCAGAATTATTCAGGGAGAGACAGTTTACACATGAATCTCTTCTGTTACATCAGTATGGCCTGATTTATGGCCTAAAGGCGAGGCCTGGGCAGGGGGTACTTATTTCAGAGGACTTTTGGAAATCCCAGCACCTGCACCCCCGGGTGAGCCCCTCGCCCCCTAGCAGGCCGGCTCCTAGTCCTGGGCCGTGAGTCCGCGCCCCAGTTCTGGGGCTCAACTTGGTGACCTTGTGGGACTCCTGACTTGTGGGTCTGCAGCTGCACAGCTCAGTGGTCTTACTCTTTTATTCTGGTTTATATTTATTCTGGCCTGAGGTTCTGCTGGTCTGTTTGACTGTATGTATTCTTGTCAGCTGCCTTGAATCTGTTGTAGAATAAGATTGGGTAGAAATAAATCAGTGACTCATAATCAAAGTCACCAGCCAGCACTAGGAAAGCATTCGGCCTTGGGTGTGAGGGTCACTAACTTAGAAATCTGTGTCAACAGGAAGGCTTTGCTTTCTACCTACAAGGACCATTCTCGTTTGTCAAAAATAGCGAGGACTTAAAGTCTGGGGACAGGAGAAGGTAGTTCTCTGTCCGGTGACAGTGTGGAGAAGGGCGACTCTCGGGGCCCCGAGGTGCAGTGGGGCCGTGCTGTGAGCCTGCAGTTGCTGGGCTGGTCCCTCCTCCCCTCTGTCCCAGAGGCAGCTTCGTCCCCCATGACCACAAACCCCGACGGTTTGCCACAAACCGCCTTCCCACCATGGGCGCCGGGGTCACGCCGGAGGCCCGGTGGGAATGAACTCGGCGGGTGGAGGGAGGCAGCACAGCGAGGCAGGCCTGGCGCCAGGGTCTGGTGGGAAGGACGAGGGGAAACAGCGGTGGGAGATGGCTGAGGCTCCTGGAACCCACAGCCATGGGGGGTGGCAGCCGGGCGGTGATGGCCACAGGGAGGGCAGACAGAAGCGCTGGGGCCGTCACGCTGGCACAGCGGCACAGCATCCTTGTTGGACTTGCCTGATGAGCCCTCTCTGGACCAGGTCAGGCCAGGTCCGCCCCGTGACAGCTGCTCGGGCGGCCGCCTCCTCTCCTGGCCCCTAGCTGGGCCGAGACCCACCTGGTCCCCGCGGTCCCTGCAGTGTGGATGCTTCCTGGTTTACCTTCTCATTTTTAATTTTTCAAATTATAATGTGAACTTAAGATATTAACTCTGGGGTCAGCCTCATTTGAGAAAAATCTCATTAAAAAAATAGGTCATTCTTCACCATATTTCCTGCCAGGAGAAGGCGGGGTTTTTGGCAAGACAGACTATGAGTAAAACCAATATTGAGATAATATTTTTTTAAAATCTGGTGGCTGAAGATTATTGCTGTGGAAAAAGAACAACTCCCAGGCCTTATGAATCAGGGCTGCTCCGCAAGGTAAACTGAGGCAGAGGAACCTCCTGCGGTTTGTTGGGAGGTTTGATGCGCGGAGGAAACACTGAAAGTCAGCTGCGTGGTGATCCGGATCTCACCTCCGTTGCTCTGGGGCCAGCCCGTGAAACAGAACTTGCAGACACCTGGGACCCATGGGGACGGCGTAGACGTGGCACCCGGTGTGCGGCTGGGGTCAGCTGTGGTCGGAAAGCAAGGGGAAAGCCCCCCACCGCCCCGCTTTGATGCCGGCATCAGGCCGGCGGGGCAGCCGGGCGGCAGCAGGCAGGGAGGGGCCTGCGCTCCAGCGGGAACAGAGGGGCCTTGTCCTTCGATCATGCAAACGGGACGAAAATATCTTGCACAAAAAAAAAAAAAAAGCAAAAAAAACAAAACCACCAGCCCAACAGTGGGATCCTCCAAGGGTTTCTTCTTTTTGTTTTTTTCTCACAGACACACATACTTTATAAAAAGTCATCTGTGGTTTTCCTCAGGGGCACAACCAACTAATTACAATTTTAAAAGCCCTGCTGAATTAACAAGGGTCGTATTTTGTTTGCTTCACAGGAAAACGGCTGCGGTGGCTGCTGCTTTGAGAAGATTTTTGGCAACATCAGCGGTTCTGATGCCCTGACCCCTGTGAGGACTGGTGGCTCTGGGGAGCAGAAGCCGCCACCCCCAGCTCTGGGCACACAGGGGACCCCAGTGCGGCGGTCTCGGGACGCAGCAGGCCGCACCCCTTCCTCACGACCCACCAAGCACGTGGTGCCCCCCGAGGAGGTGTTTCCCGGCCCTCCTGAGCTGGGAAATTCTTGATCTCAGTCGTGGGCCGGGGGCCTTGGCTCTGCTCTCTCCCAGAGCCCTGGGGCAAGCACCCCGGGGAATTAGTTGAGATTTTAAAACACATTGGATGCATTTAGAGTGGGGATCGCCTTGCGAAGGGGCGAGGATGTCGGTCGTCAGAAAAAACTGAGTCTGGTGCCCCACTGACCACATAGTTTCTCAGACGTTATTATTTTGATTCGGTGTGAAATCAGGTGAATCCCACTGATAAATCATTTGCTTTTCGGAACATAAGCTTTCTTTGAATTCTGAGGTGAGAGGCATCAGACGTCCTATCTTCCATTTATTCTGAAATCTCCTCCAAGAGCAGCGGCCTCTTCCAAGCAGCCGATTTACTTTCAAACACAGGACACATGCTTTCACCTGGCGCCCTGCTCTCTTCCGCCTGAACCCTCCTCTGCATGAAACTCACTGGCTTTACGAGGCGGTGCGGGCGGTGTCTGCTTCCGGCCAGTCCCTGAGTCAGGGCCTTTGGAGTAATGCTGACAGACACCAGAGCCTCCCTTTATGCCGTGGACACGGGGATCGGTGGGTCTGGTGGGTTCTGGGGGGGGGGGCAGTGCGGGGCTTCCTGTTGAAGGAGCTTGGGTGCCCCTGGACGTGGGCAAAGACCACTAGCCTCGCCACGCGGCGTCTCTGAAGGCAAGCGGCACCTCCACTCGCTCCGGGACCCGACCGTGATTTCCAGCTGGGAGCGCCCTCTTGCTCCTGAGCTCGGGGGCCGTTCCATCCCAGATTCTTCACCAGGGACGCGAGCTCTGCGGGACCCGGTGGGAGAGGCACGGGGCCCCGAGGGCGAGATGCGCGTGGCTGCTTCTTGACGCAGGGGCCAGGCAGAGCGCGCGCCCTCCCGTGACCGGCCCGGCGCCACGCCCGCCGCGCAGCTCGCGCACCTCCCTCGCCCTCCCACTCGCAGATACCTGCTGTGCTGAGATCAGCTACAATAGTGTCCTTATTTTTAGCTTAAATCGTTCCAGGCTCCAGCTGTCCCGAGAGCGGCAAAACAAAACAGGAACAGCTTATTCCTACAGCAGCGGGGCGGGGGCGGCTTTGACGTGTGCTGGCTTCTCTGCATCGTTTCTGTGTCCACCGAGTGAGTCCTCATCCTGTGCCCACGGATAACCACACGTGCAGCGTCCTTTCCCTCGTGTTTCGGGTCCCGGGGGAGCAGAGGCAGAAGACGACGTGCAATGCGTTCAGGCCACGTGCCAACCTGGTGGGCGTGCAGGCGGTGGAGGTGCCCCTCTCCGGCCTCTGCGCCTACATCTTGATGCATCTCTTTTCCCCCTGGGCCTATGCGTTTATCCCAGGTTGGTCTCTCCGTTCCTGTTATGAGACTATGTTTAAATGTTAAATTTAGTTTCCTTAAAACACACGCACACACACACAAGCCCTGACTGAAGTGTTAGTTACTGCACTATCTTTACTGATGGTACTTCATTGAGTCTGGGAAAATCCAAGCCAGGGCAAGGTTAATACTCAGCCCGCAGAGAGCTGGCGTCCAGTCGAATGCTGACCAGGACTAGGGGGTCTGATCTGAAACCCTCGTGGAGGGCGTGGTGTGGACGCCCCTCCGGCCAGAGCAGGGGGCTGTCAGCAGGGCGCACAGACTCACCTGGCCGCGCTCTGACCTCGCGGGGGCTCATTGCCCGGGCCCCGCACGTGGAAGAGAGCTCTGGCCAGATGAACGCACGGTCTCTTTGCCAAAGTAATCCACTGGTGACCCCACAGTTAGTGGGTGTGATTTTTTATTTTTTAGGGAGTTTAGAAAGGAGACTCTACTTTGAAAATGGATCTACATTGAATTTGCAGTTAAACTTCCACACTTGGCTGGGGGGCAGCCCCAGGCCAGCAGGGGTGCCTTTTGTACGGGGGCTGAGGACAGTGTGCACATCGCAGAGTCAGTCATCACAGCCTGGAGTTCTGGGAACTGGTCTCCTGCTCACCCTGTCCCCTCCCTCTACGCCCGGTGTGGCTGCCCCGATGGGAACGGGGCTTTGTGCATCCGAGGAATCAAACCAGCCGCGTGCGTGGACCCCAAGACGCGGAGTCTGGCTGGACTGGGCCACTGTGATCAGTTTTTCCAAGAAATCACCAGGGTCTGAATGGCTGTATTACGTCTCCGCCCTCTTACTGGACGTGATGGCTCTGCTCACCCCGGTGAGGCTGCTGCCGTTTCTCCCGTAAACGGAGGAAACTAGGCACCGACGTGGCCTGGAGAGAAACAAACATCACAGACTATTAGGAAAAAGCAGGTCTGCATTCGTCATTTGTCAGACACCAGCAGGTACCCGAATCTGTTGTGTGAAAGTCAGGGCTCCCGGCCAGCCTGTGACGTGAAAACCTCTGGGAGAGATCCTCACCCGACCTCACGCGGGCTGACGCACGTCGGCCGAGCACCCCAGGCCTGCCTTTTGTCTGACTTGACATCATTTTGCTCTCTTTCTGTGAAAACGTCAGTCCGCGGGCTGCGCGGTCACGGCAGACTGCGACGCTCCGGGTCCTGAAGGCGTGGGAGCACCGACATTTTCAACGTTGGTGTGGAAGTCTGGGTAGCGGATTTTTCTTTTCTTTTTTTAGAATCAAAATTCAGATTTCATGTTAGAGAAATGAGCAAGGCCATCACTTTATTTGTTTTTGTCTTTCTGCTCCCACCACCCCCACCCCAGGCTCTGGGCGCGGGTGCCGCTGTCAGACACCTGTTTGTTTGGCGTGGACTTCGGGCCTGTTTCAGGGCTTTGTTTGGAAAACTGACTTGGGAACGTGTTAGGAGGGGGCGGGCGGGCACCTCGGGGGCAAGGGCGGTGGGCGCATCTCAGCACTGCCCCTGTGGTTCCGCCGTGGGTACAGGACAGCCACGATGCCCCCACTTTGCTTTTGCTTTGTCTTTATAAATTTTTCACTTCTTTCTCTTTTTAAGTTAAAGCCAAAGTCCATTTTCTTATCCATCATGCTCCCCTAAAACCTCTCTGAGATGAAAAATGTATTTCCAAAAGGCAAGTTGCGTTCCGTCCTAAAGGAAACTGGATGCTGGACTTACTGGATGTTGAATTCCTGTTCCAGGCTCACTCCCTTGCGTTGCAGGAATGACTCCCATTTCCCACATGAGAAGGTCTGTGTACTTCTAGCTCTGAATCAGCCAGGTATGCTTTCCATAGTGGTCTTCATATGGGCAGTTTCACCTTCCATGAAGGCTTGTACCCCCACCCCTGCTGCCCGCTGGAAAGAGCAGAGAACATTCTAGGCCCGGCTGTGCCTGCGCTGAGGTCTGCGTGTCCGTGGTCGTCCCCGCTGGCAGATGCCCGGGAGCCCTCCTGATGAGGGTATCAGTGTAGCTAAGAAATGAAACTGGCGGCATAACGGGGCGATTGCGCGTGTCGTGTACTTTCTGTTCCTGAACACCGTTCCATTCAGCCGTGTTTCTTTGCCTTATAAAGACGTGTAACAGTCATAAATGTGTATTGTATCGAAGAATAAACGTGCGCCTTATTGACCTTTTGGTTCATGAGCTAATTTATTCTGTGAGGTGGACTTAGCAAATGCGATACACTCTCCTCAGTGACGAGGCTGGCATGTTAAGTCCTGTGATATCGAGGACCCAGGCTGCCTTCAAAGAGCGACATCACACTCGCAGGGGCCCCAGGACTGTCCCCAGGGACACCGGCCAGCCCTGTGGGGAAAACAGTTTCCCCGTTCAAACACAGTGGTTACAGTGCACCAGCACAAGGGTCAGGGTTTTCCCCTATTAGCACAAAAATATGACTGGGATAGATAGACAGACAGAAAGATAGATAGACAGACAGACAGACAGACAGAAAGACAGATAGACAGAAAGACAGAAAGATAGAAAGATAGGGCATCTTTAATCAGAATAGCGTTTGACGGGTTGTTGAGGCAGTCAGTTAGCAGCAGTCCAACCCTTTAATGTGCCCGCGTGGATATTCCCCAGACCCAGAAAGGTGTCTGTCTCCAAAGAGGTAGGGTGAAACAGCCGCCCAGCTCTGGGCCGGCACATTGGCTTCTGGGCCGGCGTCCTGGCGGCACACGGCTGTGGCGGATCAGCTGCGAGCCGTGTGTCTGAGGATGACGTCGGGTCCACTCCAGCACCCCCGTTTTAGCCCAGCAGGGATGGGTCCCCCCACCCGCACGTGGCTGAGACAGTCCTGATGAGTTTCGTCTCCGTTGCAAGCCTCAGTCCTTCCCACCTGGATGTCCAGGGGAGGTGTCCTGACTTCCTCCCCCGGCGGGGAAACCTCATGGGCCCTCTGCGATATCTCGTTAATTTTGCTTAGCTGGCTTGTGGCCTCAACTGCAGAGCTCAGCCCCCTCAAAACTCACCCAGTTATTTCTAGAGACTTCCAAAATAATTCGGACACAAGCTTAAGAACTAGCATGCCAGGAGAGAGGCCTCTTCCTGCCGGACATCACCTGGCAGCCCAGTGCACACTGACACCTGCTGCCCTGCCAAGGGCACTGCCTCCTGGCTTCCTCCAGAGGCCAGCCCTCTGGGTACCACGATGCGGTGTTTCCCGGGGTGCCCGTCACTCTGAGGCTGCGTGCGCCGTCGGGCAGCCACACGGATGCGTGGAGATTCTCACTGCCTGGCAGCCTCGTTCTCAGACAGACCTGAGCAGACTGGGTCATCACACCTGTTAGGGCCCCAGGACTATCACCAGCATCCAGCAGGCGGGGTGAGTGAAGGCAGCAGTCTCCTCCCCAGGACCTGGCTGCCCGGCGGTATTCGGTACAACAAAAACAAGGTTCAGGCTCAACGCTGCCACAGCTACAAGCGACAGTGGCGGGACGGCCACGCTTACACAGAGCACTGCGTGTCTGTGACAGCGCCTTGTAGGAACGGGCCACTCAGGACAGGTGTGACGAGATTCTAATCGCAAGGTCCGGGTGACTGTTGAGTTGGGTCAGGTGACAGCATCCTGCATAAGTGTCTGAACACCCCCCCCCCCCGCCGAGTTCTCAGACCCTCGGTCCACGCCCAAGCCTGTGGGCTCCCGAGCTCGCTGCGTTCTTACACTGTCCTGTAGGAACTACTCCGTTACTATTATTCTAATACTATATTACATTCTTACTCTTTACTTAAGAGGAGAAATGTCTGTGCGACATTTCTCGGCAGTCCACTCTTTAGCCCCTCGGCTTCCTGGCTCGGCCATGGTGTCCTCAGAGGGCCTGGATCTGACCTTTGCCTGGAAGCCATGTCTTAATCGCAGTGTGTTTGGTTGTGGGGGAGGCTGAATTTTCACATTCCTTTCTGTTTAAAAGCCCTTCCTTTAGATGAGCTCCCTCCTTCCATTTTATCACAAGCAGCAGGAAGGAAGCAGGAGGCGCTTTGGGCAGGGCCAGGAAACCGCCTCGGCCGGACCGCACAGCTCTTCCGCTAAGTCGGCCGCCCCCCGTCACGCAGGTCGCCGTGCTGCTGAACTGTCTGCCACCAGCGGGCAAAGGCTGTTCTCTACCAGTTTCAAGTAACGTTTTCTTCGCTTTCCTTCTAGCCCTCCACGCAACCTCGTGAAAGGTCTTTAGGATTTCGTGAAACGCCCTTCGAGGCCCTTCAAGCTTTCGCGATCACTGTCCCCAGTCTTTGCAGCTTCCTCCCGCAGCCTGTCTCCAGAGCTTTTCCCAGCTTGGTTTTGGTGACGGTGGCTTCTACCATTTCCGAAGGCGTTGGCACCATGGGCTTGTTTATGTTTCTAAAGCCTTATACACCTCCGTCTTTTTTCTTTAATTTAAATATTCCGGGGTAGGGGACTGTGTCGTCACTTTACTGCACCGTTCCCCAGAGGCTTCAGAATCCAGTGAGAAGTGAGCTCGTATTGCCAGCAGAATTACTGATGGACCTTCTCCTCCTTCACCGGGTTCCGCCGCCAGCGCTTTTGCTCGCGGTGTGTCTCTCCCCCGGCCACCGGCGGCAGGGGGAGATGCGCACGTCAGCTGAGAAGCGAGAAGATCGCCAGCCTCTGCTCTGGGTCCTTTCGAGTCCCGCTCCTGGGAGGAGGGGACTGCCCGGTGTCCTCCGAGCCGGGACTCCATCTCTCTGTCTGAAATGTTTTCCACTCATCTTTCTACCTGATAAACACCCCAGCCCCACCTCCTTCCCAGCCCAAGGCCACGTCCTTGTCACGCCTCCCTCTTCTCGCAGCCGTTGTCGCAGCACTTTCCCGCCTTCTGCTCTCGTGGGCTGGCTTCCTCCCTCCTGTGCGCCCCTCGAGTGCGGGGCGTGGTCTTATTCTGGGCATAAGGATCCTTTTCTCTCCAAGTTTCACAGAGCTAACCTTTGATGCATGAATCCTTGTTTTGCTGGATTGGGAATGAGAATATTTCAACACGACTAGCAAGACTTACTGAATTAATTTCCGAAAATATTTAGAATCATATTTTTCTCTTGGTTTAGACCCTTTTTTGTTTTCCTTCCACGTCTCATTAAATGATTGATGGCAAAAGTACAGAATATTAAAAATAAGTAAGATTTTATTTTCCATATGTACTCATAATTTAAAAAAAATTTCCTCTATACATATGCTTAAAAATACGTCAACTTGAGAGAAAACAACCCAATAAGGATATTCATAATTCTTGCTAATTAATGTCTGAACTTTTTCTCCCCTCAATTACTTCACACACCTGTTCTCTGTAAATTTCCTTAGCAATTTTTATACAATATTACTGTTGTCCAGAACTTGGACACACATCTGAGGTTTTTCTGAATTTTAATTATTTTCAAATTAATTTTTATATTCTGAATAATTTCAAACTTGCCCATATGTTTAATAAAACTGAACTTCATATTCCAAAACATTATGAAGTTTTCCTAAGGTTTCCAAAGACAATGTACGGTCTGCCTTTATAAATGCTTTTAAAATAGTTTTTAAAAACTTCTTTCACTGCAAATCTTCCTGTTGGTCCCAAACCTTATCATTCCATAATTAACTTAGCAGGTTTCCTCGGGTGCAGTAGCTCACAGCTTTCCAAGGTGAAACATGGTTTTTGCTGCTCTGCGAAGCCTGCCTCCCGCTGACTCCTTGCAAGTCAGACGCCGCAGGTTTGGTCAGTTTTCCCACAGTCGTTTTCACTGTGCTTCTGCCTTACTCAGTGTTCTTTGAATCCAGGGCGTGCTGTCTTACAAACTTGGCTACCATCCAGCTGTTTCTTAAAAGGTAGACTGTGTGGCTAAGGCCCTCCACCACACTGGGACGTTGCTAATAACATAAAAAGGAACAAATCAGATAATGAGGGTTCCTGTTGTGACAATCTACTGGGACTTGTAATTTCAAAATAATGCCCTTTGAAGTACAGGATGGGAGGAGATCTGGCCCTTTTTGGCAGAGTAAGGTTCCCATTTTCTCACAGTAAGCAGTAAACAGTGTTTACTGTTTCGCTTTTATGTAGGAGTTTCTATTGCATGGTAACCTAATAGCCATTTTATTAGTTATAAGTAGTTATTATGTGGTGACATTACAGAGGCAGCTGGGGGATAAAAATTAGGCTTAGAGGGGCATATATGGCAGTGAACTTCCTGACTTTAAGTCTACCTTTTTTGTTTTTCAAATTGTTTCAGCTAGTCTATATTCTTCACATCCACATGTGAATTTTTGAATGAGTTTGTTAATTTCTACAGAGAACGTCTGCTTGGTGTTTGACTGGGATTGCACTGAACCTACAAATTAATCTGAAGAGGAGTCATCTTTAACTGCACTGAGTCTTCTGACACAGAAACACATGGTGCTTATATTTTTAATTAAAGCGTCTTTAATTACTCTCATCAGTGTTTCGTAGTTTTCAGTACTCAGGTCTCTCACTCTGTCCGATTTTATCACCAAGCATTTCATGTTCCTTGATGCTACGGTAAATTTATTTTTGAAGTTGTTGTAGTTTCTGATTCTTTATTGCTATTAAAAACACAAAACTTATTTTTTCATATTGATCTTAAATCCTGCAGCCTCACTGGACTCAGTAATTCTCATAGGTTTTTGTGAAGTCCATTGAATTTTCTGCATAGATGATTATGTTGTTTGCAAATAAAGACAATTTTACTTTTTCCCTTTCCAGTCTGGATGCCTTTTATTTCTTTTCCTATCTTATTGCACTGGCAGTAAATACAACATTGAAAGACACGGTGAGAGCAGGCAGTCTTGTCCTGCTCGTGACCTTTGGGAAAAAGGACTCAACGCTTCAGCATTAAGTATAACGTTAACTGTAGGTTCTTCATAGGTGCCCTTCATTGGGTCAAGGGCCTTTCCTCCTATTCCTAGTTTTCTGAGAGTTTTTTTCTTTTATCAGAAATGGACATGGACACTGGATTTTCTTTAAAAAATACTTTTAGAAAGTGTATTTATATGACAACACGGCTTTCATTTTCTAGATTATTCAGTTTTTAAATTATTAATATGTGAATTACATTAGCTTGCAAATATTAAACTGACCATGCATTCCTGTGACAAGCCCAACGTGGTCATGATTTATCATGCTTATATATATTCCGGGAATCAGTCTGATAAAAGCTTACTCAGAGTGTTTACATCTATGCTCGTAGAGGTGCAATCCTGTAGTCTTGTTGTAACGTCTTTTGCTTTCATGGAAATGCTAGCCTCATAGAATAAGCTTGGTGATATTTCCTCCTTTCAATTTTCTGCAAGAATTTATGTTATTTCTTTCTTAGATGCGTGGTGGAATTTACCAGGAAGCTATCTTGCCTGGAGTTTTCTTTATGGGAAGGTTTATAACTTCAAATTTCATTCAATTTCTTCAAAATCAAATTATTCAAATATAGGGGTATTCAGAGTATTTATTTCTTTTTCAGTGAATGTTGGTAGTTAGTGTCTTTCAAAGAAGTTGTCTATTTTCTAAGTTTATTGGCATGAAGTTGTTCATATTTCCCTATAATCCTTCTAATATATTTAGAATCTGTGATGATTCCCGTTCTCTCATTCCTGATTTGTATCTTGTCTCTTTTTCTCTGATCAATCTGATTTGAAGTTTATCAATTTTATTAATCTTCTCAAAGAACCTGCTTTCCCCCCATTTGTCCTCCTATTAATTTTCCCTTTTTCTATTTAATTGATTTCTGTTCTTATCTTTATTATTTCCTTCCTTCTCCTTACTTTGGGTTCAGTCTGCTCTTTTTAAAAAATTTCTTGAGGAGGAAACTTAGGCCATTGATTTGAAATATTTCTTCTTTTCTTATATAGGCATTTAGTGTGAATTATTTCCCTAAGCACTGCTTCAGCTGTAACCCCAAGGAAGTCTGTGATACAAGTGGGAAACGGTCCAGGTTGCATCATAGAATGAAGCACCCAGCAGTCTCCTAACAGCACTGCAGATGGGATCCCCTCAAATGGGCAACCTTGCAGGCGGAACTGGGTTAACTCCTTCGTGTCTCTACTTCCTTGGATAAAAGTCATGGAATGTTAGAGCTACTGAGTTTATGCTCTCATGTACCTGTTAAAAATGAGGTTCTAATGTGCTGCCCAAAGAGGCAGACTGGCCCCGAGACAGAAGCAAATCAAGGAGGTATCTAAGCACCGCTGCTTATGTCCATGAAGTCAGCTGGCGCAGCACGGCCATGTCAGTATCGTTAATTAAGCAGCTACTTTGTGCCTGACGTGGTGCTGAGAGGTTTTCCGTCCTTCTCTGATTTAATCTGCGTAGTAATCTGTGTGAAGTGTGGGATCCTGCTGTAATCCCAACTTTCCATATAAGGAAACAGAATCTTCTCTAGCTGGGTGGCTGGCTGAAGGCCATTCACTCTGAAACTGGACGGGTGGGGAATCATCCTAAGGTCTTTCTAACCCAAAACACAACAAACAGTCAACCACTCTACCGCCTCCAGTGGCTGTTTATAGCCGGGACTTGCTCGCGGACGAGAGCTGACCTGCTGAGCACGGCACCAAGTCACTGCGGGCGGGGAGAGGACGGTGAAATGGCCGCCTCGAGAGACTTGGCAATTCTCTCCATCGTGAAAAAGGCATCGCCTCCTTCAGGGCTGCGGAGGAGAAGCTCCTTTAACACACGATTGCAGCAGCAGCCGCCGTGGTCAAAGGGGCAGCCGGAGCCTCCTGGCCCTTGTGGCATCATAAGCTCCCCAAGCCTGTGTTCACTGGCATTGTTTTCTATCCTATGTGAATTCACACACACACACACACACACACACACACACGGCTTCACCCTCAGGAAAACCGCTAACAAAGGTTAAGCCAAACACTCACATATTCACATGGCAAACATCAGGGTGCAGCTGGGTTCAGGATGGGAAGCTGTTTGACACACACACTCACTCACAGGCAGGGTCTCCGAGGCACGGCCTTGTGTCCCCTGCCCTGAAGGACCGCTGACCTGAGTGGAGGTCAAGGCTGCTCCTGGGAGAGACACCTGATACCTCAGCCCTCTCCTCGGCTGGGTCAGTGTTTTCCAGACAATTGTTCGCTGGAAACGTGTCTCTGAGCTTGGCTGGTTACACGCTCGTATGTATTACCTCTGTTTTAGGGTCGATTTGCTCATTTAAAAAGAAAGTGCCCCATTACATTTTTACTCTTACTTCTGGTCTAAAGCTTCGTTCGTATCTGCCAGCCATTCTGGAACTGTTTAAATTAGCGCAGGTTTTTAATTTTTTTCATTGAGCGTCAAGTATACTCTGGGGATAGGCTGGCCTCGCCGTCACCCAAAGTGTTCAGCCGGGTCCTGGAAAGTCGCGACACAGAGAAACACCGTGGTTAACGAAAGGCTTTCGCTATTAAGAGCTTATCTGGTCTCCCCCCTCTTGCCTCTGGTCTCCCCCCTGGGAGCGGCTTCGGGGTCTCGGCTCTCTTCCTCTGGGAGGCTGAGAGTTTTCTTTCAGGATGTGAGCTTCTTGGGGAATCAGAGACACTTCCTCAGAGCTCCAGGCGGAGTGGCATCCGCAGAGCGGGCTGGGCACACTCACTGGTATCTCAAAAATGGCAGAGACCTGCTGACCCTCCCCTGTCTCCAAAGAAAAGTCGAACAGGTGCAGATAAGCCCCCAGGCCTTCGGCAAGTGCCTGGCCGCCCGAGGCTCCTGTTACGCAAGTGCATACCCTACCGCCCAGGCCGGGAGCGGGGCTGGGGTATCAGATTACCCCCAGCGCCCCTCGTGTTCCACTTACGCGAGGGGCCTTCGTGCAGGTGTGGGGCTCAGGGCAGGAAGTGTGCCCCCGGCTTGCCTCGGAGGAACTGGACGCCAGCGAAGTGAGACCACTGAACCCCCCCACACGTCTGTCTGTGCAGCGGTTCAGTCTGAGTTTCAGGATGACAGACGCAGTAACAATCTCGCACCTCTGAAGCTTCCAGAGTCAGGGAGACTCGCCCCGTGACAGGGACACAGGATCGGAGAGCCAACGGTGACGTGGGAAGCCCTCCAGTTTGCCTTCCTGCCTCAGGCAGTACGGACGGGCGCCCAAAGTGTCCCCTGCACCATGACCTGCCTGCCCCGCCCGGCTGGCCTCCCCTGAGGGTGCTGGGTCTGCGTCTCTTTGGCCAGAAGGATGCTCACTGGTGTCCTCCTCTCTTCTGAGCGCACACCTGCTGCTGGGGCCACGCCCCGACGTCTGATCTGGGAGCAGCCGCGGTGGCAGGTCCCAGCCCTCGCAAATGTGCCTGGGCTGGCTTTCCAGAGGCAGGGCCTCTTCCTGAGCCACAGAAAGTGGCTTCATCCAGGTACCCACAGACCTGGAGCAAAACCCCTGGGGACCCTCAACCCACAGTAGTCGGATCAGAGACGCCCAGCCTCACGGCCTGGAGAGGAGGCTGAGGCCCCTCCATGGTCAGGGCTGGGAGCCCCCAGCGGAGCGCAGCCCGGGGCCCAGTAACAGGATCTCCATGGATCCTCTGCCCTGCGGTCTTCCTCTCTCCTTCCCGCACTCCGTCCGGGCTGGCGTTCCCCATCAACTACCTGCGGCCAAACTCCGGTCTCAGGGCTGCTTTTGAAATCACTCAAACTGGAACAGACACCATCCCAACGTCCTGGGGGCTGGGTCTACGCCCGACAAAGCCGCTGCCTGCCTGGGTCACTTGGACTAGCTCTCACCATGCGACCAAGTGGAAGAGAAGGTGATTTTTTTGAATCAACGATCCACCTGGCCACTGGGATGAACCAGAGGCCTTGTCTTCATTTTTAATGCAAAGGGAGCATGGATGCTCCTTCCTGCAAGCGGTTTCCCCACCGCCTTTCCACACTGGGTTCCAGACCTCCTCCGGGATTCTGCCTCATCAGGATCTGTCCCCTTTGCTCCACCTCCACCATCTCTCCTTGCAAGGCTCCCCAGTCCCATGCGGGCCCCCCTTGCTCTGCCACCAGCCTCTGTCCCAAAGGAAAACGGCTGTCCCCTTAGAAAGCACGGAGGGGAGGGGGCTGGGCCGACGCTGGTCCCTAAACTTCTCACCTGCCCTGTGAGTGGGAGCCAGCAGACAGGTCTGCCCTGAGGGAGATGCCCCCACGGCAGTATTGAAATGGATGTCTCGTGGGGGATTTAGATTTTCTAGCTTTCTTGAGGCATCATTTACATATAATAATATTTAAGATGCACACACCACACCTCACACACCGCGCAACATGGCGTGATGAGCATTGGTGACTTTATACCCAGCTGTTGCCTCCATCACAATCCGAGAGATTTCCATCCCCCGAGAACGTCCCTGTGCGTCTTTACAGCCGAGCCCCTCCCCGGGTCCCAGCCCCCAGCTAAATCGATTAATTGGTGTCACTATAGTCTTGCCTTTTCTGGGCTTCCCTGTAAGTAGGACGGAGCAATACGTAGTTTTTGTGAGAAGAAAGTCAGCTTCCTCCACGCAGCAGTGTCTCGTTCACGTTGCCGCTTGCGTGCAGGCTTTGCCCCTTCCCGCTGCTCAGCAGTTCTCCGTGGCAGGAACGCCAGGCTCTGCTCACGCACTCAGCAGCTCCAGGGCGTCTGAGCTGTTTCTAGGTCCCGGCTGTGTGAACAACGCTGCCGTGAGCCCGCGTTTGTCTTTGAGGACGTACGACTTGTTTCTCTTGGGCAGAGACCCAGGCGTGGGATGGCTGGGCCGCGGCGAGGACAAGCTTCCCACACAGCCACGTGGGTTTCCAAGGTGGTCGCACCCTGCGCGCCCCGCCAAGCAGGAGGCAGTCCCAGCGCTCCCGCCCTGGGAACGAGGGTCGAGTCAAGCCTGTTTACTTGCGGAGAGCGGTGCTGTCTCCGTGCGGCCTCCGGCTGCATCTCTCTGATGAGTAACGATGTCGAGCAGCTTTCTGTGTGTTTACTGCCCGGATATACTGCTGGTAGACAAGATGCCAAAGCGCTCTTCGGGGAAGCACTGACCCAGGTAGCCGTTACGGCCACTGACCTCCCGGTGAGGACCTGAGGCTCCTCGTGGCCGATGACTGGTCGGAGCTGCTTCCGGCAGGACTGGGATGAGGCTGCCGGGAGCGGGGTCCCCGCCAGGCCCCGTGCTTGCGGTGCGGGGAGCACCTGCCCGGGGAGGGGCTTGCGGGTGCGTGGGTCACGCGACACTCTCACGGGCTGCTGGCACACTTTGACCTTAGTATTGTGTCGTGTCCTGACATCAGCAGTCAGCTCTTCGACGTTGCCACGTGCTGCGTTCTTTCACGCCGCTGGGTCCCTGACCGTCTCCCCCAGACTCCATAAGCGGCTCCCCACACACTCGACTGGCCAGAGCTGGAGTTACTGCTGAGCTAGCGAGCCTTCGCCTCCGCGACTTGGCCCATTTGGAGGCTGCAGGAAGCAGGTCTTCGTTTTGTCTCCCCCGTGTTCTGGGGGGCAGGTGGCCAAGACCCCAGGCTCTCAAGTCTCCCTTCCCCTTTTGCTGACACCCCGAACACCTCCCGCCCTGGTGGAGTGGGGGCTCAGCGCCCCGGGGGAGGAAGTACCCAAGGCCCCCGCCAGCGAGGTGCTAAGAAAGGGGCTCATGACCCTGGACTTCGGGTGAGTGTGGGGGGTGGAGGGCGTATGGTTTCACCCTCAGGAGTAAAAGGACCTGGAGCTCCGGCTTCCTGGGAAACACAGATGGAAGCCAGAGGTTGGAGAATGCTGCAAATGTCTTAGAAAAGGCAGTTAGGAGTGTTGGAGTCGGCGTTCCAGAGTTTTCTATATTTTTTGATTCTCTGTTCTCTCCCCTGCTTCTGTTTTCTGTGACCTCATCTGTTCCTCTGTATTAAAAAAAAAATGAGATTCTCTAAAATAAAATACGCTAGTATATTTATTTTTAGAAGTGTAGAAGGGCCCTGGGAAATAGCTAATCTCAGGAAAAGAGGAGAAGGTTTTCAACAGGCAAAAAGGAAGCTGATCTGTTACTGGAAGGGAAGACAGAGATTCATTCACACAGTGGTGATTAGTGTGTGCGTGTGCATGCACGTGTGAGTGGGTGCATGTGTCTGGATGTGTGTGTGTGTGTGTACACACGTGTACACGGGTGTGCCCTGCGTGGGTGCCTGCGCCTGTGTGTGCTGAAGTCGTGGGAGGAGGGCTCATGTTGGAAGAGCTCCAGGGCTTCCCTCTGGTTCTCTGCGGTCACTTGCCCTGTGGAGTGAATTAATTAAATTCACACCTGGAGAGCATTTCTAACGAGGTCGGAGGAGGAAAGTCTTTGGATGAAAGCAGGGTTCACACGGCTCTGCTCTCCGTCGTGGTTTTGTGTCTGTGATGATGTGTTTTGTCCTTGGCTTCACTTTCAAACTGCCTAAAGTCTCAGTTCCCTCAGAGGCCACCTGCTCGCCACCCCAAATCGAAGAATCCTCCATCCATCGTTTTTTTTTTTTTTTTGAAAAATCCGGCCACAGTGGTTCCCGTCTGCACGCTCTCGAGGGCTGCGTGTCCTCCCTCCGCTGGCACTGGCCTCCCACGGGTGGGCACCTGCGACTGGGCTGGGGGCCCGTCACACCTGCTGCCCGGCCCCGCCCCCAGCCAGCCCCATCCCTCCCTCCAGGGCACAGCCTGGGCACAGGTAGCAAGGGCGGGGGTCACTCGCTGCGGACGCTGCAGGGCCACGGAGCCTGGGGAGTGACTGACGGGAGGAGAGACAGCAGCGTGGGGTTTTCACGGAGAAACACGGCTCGGTTGATTACTCAGGGGCATCTTACCGAGTCCACTCATGGGTTCAGGTGGGGAGACTCTGACCACACTTGGAATTCCATTCTGTCCCCAAGAGGACAGCTCCTGTGACTGGGCTCCTCGGCCCCCCAGTGCCCCCACTTACCGCCCTCTGAAATGGGCCCATAATTGAGGTTTATTTACCTTTGCAGCTCTTCACTAAGTAAAGAGCTAGTGTGCACTTTTCAGGAGGGAACTGAGGAAGTAAGATGAATGTTGGGAACTGAGAAGAGAGATGACCTCTTCACGTTATTTTTATCTTGTTTTAAATATTCAAACCCCAGAACAGGCGGAGGGACCAAGCGTCCACGGGAAGGTGTGTGTACTTTCCAACCGCAGCAGAAGCCTGGGGCCACCATTCTCTGCTGCCTACAATAAAATCATTTCAAGTGTACATCAAAAGCCAGTGATAACAACGACCAGTTTAGAACAACTGCGCCCTGGTCATCGACTTGAGCACAAACCGTGCCTGGAAGGTCAGATCACTGCCGTGCACAGGCTCTACTTAGATGCCTTCCCGTCCCCCTCACTCCGGACCTGGTCAGGGCCACCATGGCTTCCCGTTGGGTCATTTTCGTCTCTTGGGGTCTTGCTCCCCTATAGTCTGGGTCCCTCCTCATTCCCAGGCTCCTTTGGAAACCACAACAGCACTGCCCCTGGCCAGGCTTCCACGGGGCCCTGGACCTCAAGGCAGATGCGTTTAGGGTGCTGGGGCTTTGTGGGGCGGCTGGCGGTCTGTCCTGGCTGCTGCTGCCCCCTGGATGCCAGCCAGGCACTGGGTCGCTGGGGCTCCAGGGTCCCCCAGTCCTGGATGTCCCTTCTCCACCCACTCCCAAGGTCCTTTTAGGTGGGAGGGCTGGAAAAGTGGGGGCAGGTGGAGCAGAGAAACGGAGAATCATCACTTCTGTGCTGAGTAAACCTTGACTGACTACAACTACTACATTACTTTCTCGTCTGAGATCCCATGAAAAGAAATCACGCGCAGAACTCCCAGGCAGGGGGCGCGAGCGTCACATCAATCAGAGGAAGGCAGCTCTGTCACCTCAAGCCCATCTAAGAAACAGAAACCAGGGTTGGCGAGAAATTGGAGCCTTGTGCACTGTCGGAGGGGACGCAAACCTGCAGCTGATACGGAAAACAGCACAGTTGTTCCTCAAAAATTAAACACAGACGTACTTTGGGATCCAGCAATTCCATTCTTCTGAATACACACCCACAGAATTCAAAGCAAGGACTCAGAAAAAGGTGCCATGTTCACAGCAGCCAAAAAGTGGCAGCCACCCAACTGTCCATCAGCAGGTGACGGATGAACACAACGTGGTCCATCCAGACAATGGAACATTGCTCAGCCTTACACAGGAAGGAAGTTCTGACACAGGCCACAGCATGGACAGACCTGGAAAACATGCTCAGTGAAGTAAGCCAGACACAAAGGACAAACACTGAATGACTTCACTTGTACGAGGCCCCTGGAGCAGTCAGATTCTCAGAGACCAACGTGGGGTGGGGGCGGTTAGCGTTTTCTGGGGACTGAGTTTCGGGTTTTCCCGATGGAGAGTTCTGGAGGTGGACGGTGGTGATGAGTGTGTAACAATGTGAACACCGCCAACCGTGCACTAAAAAACGGTTCCGATCGTAAATTTTATGTGGATGTATTTTACCACAATTTAAAAAGGAAGAGAGCGGCTCTGAAACCAGCGAAAGGTGAGCTCTCAACGTGAAGGAGACAGTCGCCCGCCTCACCGAGCGCAGGCCCCGCCCGGGGCCGCGGCCCCTGCGGCCGCGTGGGCCGCTGTCCTCTGCCCCCGTGGCGCCCTGGTCAGCTCCCCGGGCCCTGAGCAGGGCCGGCGCTCGGGCCGCACTGGCTGGGCCGTCGCCTGCCTCTCTGTGCGCGTTTGGGTTCTACTTTCCGGAGCTGTGGTGACTACGGCCGTTCTGGGGAACGCCTCTTCCTCTGGACCGACGTTCCCGTTCCTCGGGTGTGTGAGCCCCATGAAATAAATGCGCAAGGCCACGCGTGTGCTTCCCTCGAGTTTGTACCAGTTTATTTTAGGGCAGATTTGATCCACAAAGTTTAGAGCACTTGGGAGCATTCTCCCTAAATATGTCTAGTTTTTTATGCTTCACTGAAAGTAACTATCGTGAAGCTGTTCCCTTGAAAGAACTCAAGTGCTTCATAAAACTCTGTCTCATTAATCTTTCCCACACAATAACGGGATAGAACAGGAAACAGTGGGATTCTTCCAGCTACGAAGAAACAGCCGAGAGAGTGGAAAATACCAGAAGGAATAGGCCTTCTTGGACGACAACACTCCGCCCCGTTTTCCAAACAGGCTACAACTTTTTCCTCAGTCTAGACTGGAGATATTTACAGCGAGCGGCTGGAGCTGTAATGAAATGCTCTGTTAACGGCCGGCTTCTTCACTTGGCTTGGCTTGTGCGCCCAGCGTCACGCGTGCCACGCTCACGGGCGTGCGGACGGGGGCGGGAGCCAGCTTCCTGGCTCAGAAAGCGCCTCAGCCCTGCGTTTACACATGGAGCTCCCAGTCTGAATAATTAAACAGAAGCCCTGGCATTTCTCCTTCACGCAGAGGAAGCACAGGCGTGCACTCCTTTTCGAGTTTCACAGGCGTTTTTGGTCAACAGTCACCCTCACTATCAGGCGTGGCCACGTCCTGAACATTTGGTGCATGAAAAGCAACATCACAGACTGCCCTGAGAAGTCTGGGCTGCTTTAGTGAGCTCGGAGCTACTCAGAAAGTCGGCTCATTATCTGGGGACGAAAAAAAAGGCAAAGTCTAAAAAGATGGGATTCTCTACCCTGCGTCTTCCCGGCCTGAACGCTTCCTGGGGGCACCTGCGGCTCTGCTGGGCTCCTGCGGGCCTTCAGCGGGAAGCCCGTGGGTCCGGGGCCCCGCGCGCGGCCGGCTCTGCGCGCGGCCACCAGGGGGCAGTGTTGACATTCACTAGGCGCCCGGCGGCTCCGGCGCGCGGCCGGACGCCAAGCCCCTCCAGCCTCGGGCGCTCAGCCTGCACCCCATTATTATTTTTTGATTTATAAAGCGCCATCCCGCCGCAGAGTCCCCACCCCCACCTGCTTCAGAGGAAGCTCGCAGAAGCATTAACCGAGCAAGGAAGCAACCCCAGTGAAGCGTACGGTGGTCTGGTGGAGGCTCGCAGGTGGACACCTGGCAAGAAATCTGCTGACAGAAGGGCCCGGGCGGGAGGGTCCGCAGCGAGCCGGGAAAACAGCCTCCCCAGCGGGGCACGTGCATGGATCTGCTCCCATGAAAGATGGAGGGGAGACAGCTCGGGACGTGAGCAGTCAAAACATTCCAGCTCAGACCTGCTGGGCCCGCTCGGCCCTTGTTCTCAGTCCAGCACTGGGACCGGCTCCTGCAGGCCCTGCCCAGTCTGCGGGGCGCAGGACCTCAGTTCAGGGGACTGATGCAAATGAGCTCCTGAGCAGGCGCTGGGGACGCTGGGGACAGCGTTCTGACTGGGCTGGAGGTTCAGATGGAGACTTTAAGGGCAGCTGCAGAAATGATAAATCGGGGTTCTGGGACGTCACATCAGTGGGGTCGAGCCAGCAGGGGGCACGCGGGTGGGATCATAACAAAAACAGAGACGCTTGATGAAAATGACACCTCTGTGCGAGTCCAAGAGGAACTGTGGGTGGTGAGGGCTGGCCGTTCCCATGTTGCTCCCTGGAGCCGCGCCCGCCTCCTCGCAGCCCGTGCACACGCTGACCTGCGCCAAGTCCCCTGGTCCATCCAACACGCTGCATCTACCTGTTTGATTTAGGCGATTCTCCCAACAATCTAGCTGAGCAGGCGTGTCTTCACCACTTTACAGAGGGGGAAGCTGATGGCCAGTCAAGTTTACATGGACAACGAGATACCTCCGAGAGCTGGACCGAGGCCCCTCCCTGGGCTCTTGGACACCAGGCCCCTTTGCTGCACTTTGCTGGCTCCTAAGGAAACCCCGAGACGTGCGTGTGCAAGTCCACTTAGAAGGGTGTCATTGCCTTTATCCCACGAGCCTTCCTGCCAGCCGGGAGGAGGGGGCATCCAGAGCTCAGCGGCCCCAGAGGGGAGCAGGGCTGGCCTGGAGCTGCTGTGAAGACACGGGCCCGAGAGGGTGGGTCTCCTGTGGCTCATCCTTCACCAGTGGTCCTTCCCTGTTTGCAGGAGGGAGGGAGACCCTGCGGGACACACATCAGGGGCCTCCAACGAGCCATGGAGGGACTCAAGTGTCATCACCGAGGCCACAGCCTGTGCACCTTTGGTTAAGGAAAGGGGGCAAACTGAGCACAGGAAAGTCATTTCTCTCCACGTGAGTGCCGTGGGCTGCACGCCTTTAGACTACCTGGTTCTGTTAGCTTGTTGCCATTTTAAAAAAACAAGACCATTAATCTGCTTTCGGTAGAAAATCCCTCTCTGCTACAGAACTGCAAGCCCTGGGGAGGTCCCCAAGGGTGGCTGATGTCGCAGGAAAGCAACGGAGTGCCCGTGGCAGCAGTGACACAGTGAGCGTAGGGTTAAAGCAGGGGGAGACAGCCTGAGGCCCCGGGAGGAGGGAAATGGGGGATGGGGGGGCTGGAAGCCCCCGGGGCAGTCGGGTGGAATCTGGCGGAGAGGCGGCTGGGCGGAGGGATCTGCTGGCGAAGTTATTGATGAGCCGGCTGTGGATTCCAACCTGAAGTTGGAAAAGACAGAGGAGCTGGCGGGGGACTCGCCTCCAGCTAACCTGCCAACTTTTGGAAGGAGATGGATGGCAAGGGGTGGGGAGGGGGTGAGAAGAGGAGGAACTACAGAAACGCCGTGGTGGAGGAGGGTCCTCTCCTCCCTCTGGCGTCTTCCCTCCACCACGGGCCCTGCAGGGAAGAGCCTGGACCGAGTTAACACGGAGGTGGGCTTGAGCCGCTGGCGCTCCCCGGGGGACCTCTGCGGAGGGTCGGCCAGGGCCGGGGTGGGGTCGCAAGCGTGGGTGGGGTGAGCTGCACGGCTGCTGTGGCTTCAGGTACCTTCTCTGGGGCTGAATGTCCGTTTGGCTGTGACAGCTGAAGTCTGAACAGGAGATGACATTACCCTCTGGCTTCAGCAGCTCTGACTTTCCCCCTCCTCTTCTCCCCCAGCCCCCACCCCAAGCCAGGGACTCGGAGGCCTTGGGAGGCGAGGCCGAGCACTGCCCCTCTCCGGTTTTCCTGGGGGTGCTCAGTCTCCAATAAAGTCAACACTGCCCAAGAAAAATGACTTTCCCCAAGTTGTTCTGGAGTGTTAAAATTTAAAAAAATCCTTATCACGTTCCAAGCCATCTTCCAGCTGTTCTGCAGGTTGTAAGCTATGCACTTTAAGCTTCAAATAATCCTAGGAGGTGAGTACTGACAGCTCCACCCTGCAGGTGCGGAAACTGAGGTCCTCAGAGTTGACAGGACTCCCCCAGGGCCACAGCTGGCGGTGGCAGGGTTGGGATTTGGAGCCAGGCCTCTGACTCAGAACTCGGGTGCTTCCTCCTTATTTTCATTGATTTTTCTTAGGAAAATGACTTGATTGCTTTTGTTAAATAAACTCGGAAAAGTCCTCTGGAACACCATCATACGGGGATAACCGGAAACACTGGAACGAACAGCCCTCACGATGTCTCTCTTCGGCATCAACTTCAGGACAAGATTGCCAACACACAGGTTTTTGCTGCTTGAAAATTGGTCACAACACACCTAGTTGAGCTGAGGCAGGTGTCTTTCTGGTCTTCAGATTTGCCTGAGGGTTGAGCCTGGAATTCCCGGGAAGGGAAGGGCCCTCCTGGCTGTGGGGTTTCCTCACCCGGCCCCTGGTGTCCACTCCTCCTCCTCCTCCTCCTCCGAGGCTGGGTCCACCCTTGGCCCTTCCCAGGGTGTCGGCTTCCAAGGGAGGAAATGATACCTGCCTCGAGGGGGCAGGACTTCAAGGATGTGGTCGCCACCTTCATCTTCATCTTCCTTGACCTGTGGGCTAGCAGACCTCTGGGGACTCCTATGTGGCTAGTCAACTCCAGTCAGAGCTCAAGACCAACCAGGTGCTCCGCTGAGCACCTTCAATACTCAGGATGAACTCCGCGGGATGATACCACCGCCCACTTTCCGCAAGAGGAGATCAAGCCGACACAAGCACACACTGCTGGTGAGGGCCAGGCTTTGAACCCAGGTCCCTCGAACGTCAACCCCTGCTGGCATCACTACGCTGCTTCCTTGAGTCACATATGCATCATGTGTGAGCTGTTTGCATGCGAGAAGTCTACAGAAAACCTCAGTGTTGGGCTGGGAAGCCTTAGACTCAGCAAAGATACACACACACACATGCGCGCGCGCACACACACACACACACACACGCACCGACACGCCAGCACCAGTGCAGGGCTGGCCCACCCCTTTTGGAGGAGCATGTGACCCGGCAGAGCTGTGCTGGCTGGGCCTCAGAGCCCAGGCCCTGGTGTCCAGTGCCAACTCTGAAAGCACCTTTGTTTTCATTATTGTGCCAAAGGTGTTCAAACAACAACGTGCTGAGTCAGAGGAGAGAGGTAAACTGTTTGGCAGCGATTTGTGAAATCCGAGGAAAGAGACAGTAAACCAACTTGACCGCGTGCTTACGAGTGCTGCTGTGGTCCTGAGGGGAGCTGCCTGCGCCAGCTTCCTTGATGGAGGGTTACGTCGGTGGGACCTGTTCACAGAGGTCGTCGAGGGGGCTTGTATCAGTCAGGAAACAGGGGCTGTGCTGCAGAAAGAGAGGAGCCCTCAGGTAGGTCTCCTATCACAGCAGAAGTTCACCTCTGTTGTCCGAGGGCAGGTCGCCCGTCTCTCAGGGTGGGGGTGGGGCCCTCCCAGAGGTGACCAGGGGTCCGGGCCCTTCCTCTGCGGCTCTGTCATGGAGCATGTGGCCTCCACCACTGCCACGGCGGAGGAGAGGGCCCGAGTGCGGGCTAAACGGCCTTAAGACCGTATTCTGATGCCAAAACCAGAGCAAGCGACCGAAGCGCAAAAAACTATGTCTCCCATCTGTAGGAAAGAACCTTCAGGAACATCAATAACGCACAGAGAACACTCGGCGTTCACTTAATTTTTTTGCAACTATAAAAATAATTTAAAAACCTACAACTCTTTAACATTGAACATCCCACATACCATATTTTAGGGGAACATCAAGAAAACAAAAGGTAAGCGGACTTAACGCAGAAAGTTCTCCTCTTCATTTCCATTTCTGATCCCCTGTGAACAAACCCCCTTGGGGACCACCTGCCGAAGGACAAGGCCTCACGGTCACGTTTGTGGGCGCTGCCTTCATTCTCTCTCCAGGGTGTTTGCACATGTTGGGATAACAGCCCCGGGATTTGGGAAGCAGAATTGAAGTCCGTGGTGCGAAGCGGGACTTGCCCTTGGATTTAGGGCCCATCCTAATCCAGGTGGCCTCATCTCGAATCCTGCACCACACCAGCAAAGGCTCTCTTTCCGGATCACGTCACATTCTCGGGCTCCTTGTGGACGCAACTGGCAGGGGCCACAATCCAACCCGCTGGCGCTGCACCTGCAAAGAGCAAGGGCAGTGACGTGTCGCACGTGCCTCGGGCACTCGTCATAAAACAACCAGTGTCACTGAGGAAATGGAAGTCTCCTCCGTGCTCTTCCTTGGCCGCCTGCCTCCCCACACCCCCTCCCTCCTCAGAGGCCACGACGCCAATCAGTTTGATGTGTGCCCTTCCAGTCCGTGTTTTTGTATTTTTATTACACTTCTATTTTCCATAATAAAGGCATTGCTTTAGATTTTTAAAATTTATGTACGTACATTTAAATCCTGTTGTGTATGGTGTTTAGGACCGTTCTGTATATTCGACATTTTATTTTCAAGAGCTGCTCAGGTGGAAAGATAAGTTTAATTGTTCATTTTAATGAATATTTTGTATTCCATCATATGAATATGTTGGCTCCTACTGTTGAGAATTTAAACTGTCTTCAATTGTTTTTCTTCTCAACTAGTTGGGGTCACGATAGGGTTCCCCAGAGAAGCAGAACCCGTAGCGCGTATAGAGTCATTACCCATCTGTGTCCGTATGTCTGTAGATCTCAGGTGTGCGCTCTCACTCCATGTAGACACTTCATTGCTGCCGTTTACACGATCACAACAGTTCTCGGAATGCTCAGGGCAGCCCAACCTTGCAGCCTTAACTGTGTGACGGGACCCTTCACATTTTACAGGGTCAAACTCCAAAAACCAATAGTCCTCTAGCTTCAAAAGTCCATTTTCAGGAAGTCTGCACCCACTAACATTTCATAAATGGTGACCCTCTTGTGGTCACTGCATCCCTCTCTGTCCCCTCCCTGCGGCATCCATCTCTTCCGTGGCCTCTGGACCGCCCAGTTCTGGGTTTCCCAGCCCAACACTGTTGACCCTGGGACTGGATCGTCCACGCTGGGGGTCCCTGTGTGCTGGGGGGTGTTTGAGGGCCCCCCGGACTCTGCTGACTCCAGCGCTCCCCAGCTGTGCAAAGCAAACAGACTCCAGACCTCGCCCAGTGCCCCACGGGGATGAAACCACCCCCAGCTGAGAACCCCTGACTTAGCTAAAAGCCCCAAATAAAGTACCCAGAGCAGGTGCCTCCAGCAAACCCTCGCTCACCCGCCGGCAGACACTGGGCAGAAAGGAGACCGTCCTCGAAGGCGTGGCCTCCCCGCCCGCCTCCCCCCTTCACGGTCGCCCTCGACCTTCAGATTCCGAGTTTATTTCTCTGCCGGCTGTATTCAGGAGAAATAATGCCGTGAGTAAAAGTGATATGGTCGAGCCAAATTGAGGGCAAACAGAGAAAGAACCTGCCTTCCAAGTCTAGGGCAGGAAGTGACAGTAGCCGAAAAGGGGGTTTGGGTTAGATTCTTCTGTCTCCATAATTGAGTTTTCTCCTCTGCTGTCACCGTGGGGACGAGGCCTCCGGATGTTATTCTGTGTTTTGCCTTTTGATGTTGAGGGAAGCTCAGGCCACCAAGATTCCCAAGAGGAAGAGTCTTCTTTCATTTACAGGTCAGACTCATGTCAATCACTACAATCCAGGGCAAAGTTGAGAATCTTCCAAAGCCTGGAGACGCGTACCGTGAGGCCCCTCCGGAGGGCGTCTGAGCCTTACTCGCCGGAAAGCCCGGGGAGGCGCAGTGTCACAGGCAAGCGTCCTGAAAGCAGGCAAAAAATGGTTGTTAGACCCTCTGCTGGAAGAGGGGCCATAGAGACACATCTCACGCCCCAACCTTAGCAGCCCGAGAGGTCCCATGGACAGGGATAAGCAGCACGGATCATTCTCTGCCCCCTGCGAGTGATGTCACAACACAGTGCAGCACTGGGCTTAAAGGCGACACTGAGCGTCAAAGAAAGTTCATTCATGTTGAAAATCACCAGATCCTGTGGGCGGTGGTGACGGTCCCACCAGGTGAATGCATTTAACACCACCGAGCAGCACGCTGAGAACTGATGAGAACCATAAACTGTGTGATGTGTGTGTTACTGTAACTTTTTAAAAATCAGTTATCAAGGTGGCTGAGAAGTTCGTAATATGTTTTGGGGGAAAAAAGTAACCAAAATGGATATGATTCAAAATAAAAATGTGCTGCTTAAAAGGATAAGCAGAAGCTATCTTTTTGGTTTTTTTTAAATAAGTTCTGTTAAGATTTTTATTTGAACTAAATTTAGCATATAAATTAATTTGGGGGGAATAGATATATTTACCATTATTAAATCTTACCAAAAAACCCCATAGACTATAAAAGCCCGTTTACTGAATCTTTTCCTTTGTAACGTTTTCTAGTTAAGCAGAGCTGCCTTCACGGCTCACTCACGAGCAGTCTCTCCTTTACCAAAGAAGCTCAATATTTATGGTGTCACTGGAATTCACCCAAAAGTAGCAAGCAACCACGTTCTAACAGAGAGAATTGGATGTCGTGATTTGGGAGGACTAGCTTTTATTTCTAACTCCGACAATGAAATATGGCTACAAATCCCGGGTTTGATCATGGAACTTAAAAAAAAAGCCAGCCCACACTGGAGGGCTGGGCTCCTTCTGCGGCTGGAGCCCCGCCGGCTCCTCTGATGAGCCGTGGCTTCCATGGAGCAGCGGGGGTGATGGGTGACTACGTCCACTGTCTGCCTTGGTGACAACTAGCTTGTTACCCTGGTGGCCGACACCCAACACAGCCACCATCGCAGGCCTCTGGGAGTCACTGCTTCTATTCAGAGATGTGACCACTCGAAGTTAATTGTAGCCTCAGCGGCTGTGGCATTAAGGACGCCCACACACCCACTCTGTCTGTCAAGTGGCCAAGATGATGCCAGGTACTGTCTACGGAGTTTTCCACGTCAAGTGAGGAGGTTGGACACTGCCTGCTTCCTGCTGCCAGGGCCTTAGCACACACAGAGCTTGGCATTTCTGCTTTGCTTTATTAAAAGGAGAGTAATCTGGAAAGCAGGACACAGATTATTGACCAAGAGGTGACCGCTACGGTTGAGAACTGAGCTGATTTGTGCCCAGCCCTCCCTGTAACCATCTTTTAAGACGGGGAGCTCCACACCTTTTTTGAGAAAATGAGATGAAATGGGGAGTTTGGGTCGGAATTTCTTTTCTTTTTTTTTTTTTTTTTTTTGGCATAGTGAGAAACTTAATGTTCTGTGAGTCTTTTTTTTAAGAGCCATAATAAGCAAATTTATTGCATGAAACTTACTGGATCCTGGTTTCAAAGAAACAGTTATAAAACATATTTTTAGGACAATAATAGAAATTTGAATATGAAGTGAGTTTCAGGTGATGCTAAGGAATCATTGCTACATTTGCCACATATAGTATTGGTATTTGTAATATATTAATTGGAGAAACATCCCTACTCTTTAGAGATACATGTTGAAATATGTAGGGATTAAGTGTCATGGTGTTTGTTTTGGTTTTGTTTTGGTAAAAGGGTCTTAAAGAGGTACTATTTGATAAGGGCATGTAAATTCATTCAAAATTGTTCATTTCCATCACTTGCAGATCTCAGGGTCTGATTCTCTGTTAGGACCAGGGGAGCGGCAGGCACACCTGGTGGCCTTCTCCATGCAACAGAGAAATGGAATTAGGACAAGATATGGGAAATCCCAGCCGCCAGTCAATGTGGATCCCCAATGTGGGTGGCCGGTGGGGATGGAGTCCTCTGAGGAAAGGGAGGGTTTTTCTGAACCATTGCCTCAGGAGGGAAATAACCACACAAGGTTTAGCCTTCAGCGGTCCAAGCTGTCTCTCCAAGTCTTTGGAAGCTTTTCAAACCAGTTCCAAAGGTCTTCACAAAAGCAAAACGGCTCTGAAACCTCCTGTCCAGGTACTGAGCCCCGCTGAACGGAGGGGTGTGACGCGGCTTTCTGGGCGCTTGTTTGGATTTCAGGAAGGGAGCAAGGTAAGCTGGACGCCTCTTCCTGCTCTGACTCTTAAAGAAAAAACTTGCCCCAAACGCTTGAAAGAAACCACGGACGTTTCCTAACTTCAAAAGAGCAGGAATCTAACAGGGGAGGAAAGAAAATCGCAGTTAGAGGCCCAGGATGCAGCCAAGACACAGCAAGGGGGTGCGGGTCGGGGTGGATGTCAACACACAGCGCTTGAGGTTGTGTTTTTATTTGTATTTTGTTTTGTTCTTGTGTGGACTTTCCTGCTAAAAGGATGAAACAGAAACACACCTGCACGGTCTGAAATGGTTCCCTTTTCCTTCTGCTGTGGGCTCCTTGGCTTGGCAGTTCACCGCCAGGAAGAGAGACAATCTTGGCGGTGAGGGATGGGTTAAAGGACAAGGCCGCCTGGGGCCTGGCTGGCTGGCCACAGGCCTCACCGTGGGCTGGCTTTCCCGGGGAGCCTCCACCCTGGCCCCTGGACAGCTCCACGTGTGAGTTTTCACCCCGAGGAAGTGTGGATACATCATCCTCACCCTGTTGGAGACGTCTAACTTTATAGTCCCCTTTGGACCCCCACCCCAGCCCTAAGCCACTGGGCAAGACCAGGGAGCAGCACTCATCCTCTCTTTTGGGGGTTAGGAAAGAAGGGTCAGCTGCTGCCGGGCCTTGGATGAGACCCAGGGGACCCCAGGTCCCTCATCCCACAAGCCCCACCACGGCGCCACGAGATGTCAGGGGACCTGTCCTCCCCGCACTGTTCCTTGCTGTGGAAACCCACTGTCAGGACACGGGCTAAAGTCCCGTGACTCGGGGGAGCTCCTAGGCCTTGGAACCCCACTTGACAGGTGCATCAAAGGTCCCTGTCTCATTGCCGGTGGCTGAGAGCACAGAAGATGCCTGGGGAGGGGAGGGACGTCCGTCTCCTCCAGTGGGACCAGGTCACCTGGAGACACCTGGTGCTTCACAGGCTAGGAAACACATAAAATAAAAGATTCCATTTCTCAAAAGGAAGCCTTGGACTACTGGGGACAAACGCGCGGTATGACTTGACTTCGCTCACAGCGCTCACACCCCTCAAACCCCGCCCCACATGTGGCCTCAGGTCCCCGGGGCCAGCTCTCCAGGCCCGGGTGGGGGGCGCGGGGGGAGGCACGGGGCTGCCCGAAGCCTCTGAGAGCTTGTTTGCCCATCACTGAAATCAAGAGATGAATTCTTTCCCCAAAGCAGGTGCAAAGGTCGGTGCAAAGACCTACATGAAAATACTGGGACACAGGGTTTTTGCCCCAAAACGCACTCCAATCTGTCTCTTCCTTTTATACAGAGACATTGCCTATGAGGAATGGCCCCCAGCTCTAGCGAAGGATGCGGGTTTTGTTCTCCTGGTGTTGAGATTCATGGAAGTGGGGAAGAGATGCAGAATTTTCACCCACTGATTTTCTAGACCCTTGAGAATTCTAGAAGCTAAGAGCTACTTCCAAGAGATCAACAGTAAAACCCATCTGCATTCCTTTTTAAAGCAGCACATCCGTAACAGCCTGAGGAGACCAGACGTAGAAGGGAGCGAGTGCCGCTCCCCTGTGAGCCCGTGGGTTCCCCTGGATCTGCTCGGGGCACTCCCTCCCTCCTGGGAGCGGGGGGGGGGGGCCCTCTTTGTTGTTGGGGGGGAAGAGCACCTGACGGCGTCTGCCCTCTGCCCGGAGCCGGGCAGCCCTGGGAAGGGCTCTGTGTCCAGAAGAGGCTTCAGGTGGCGTTCAGGCGGGCCTCCTCTCCCCGGACGTGCCCCACCCGACCTCCGTGTTTCTCCTCCATCTTCCCGCACCGCTGCCACCGTCAGACTCGGAGGGGGCTCCTCCCTCGCCCCCGGACCCCGCCGCCTGAGAAGTCAGCACTGGCTGAGTCACTGCTGGCATCTGAGAAGCCCAGAGCCCATCTGCCCCCGGGGGGTGTCAGAAACGGCGCGTTCCGACGTCCTCCCTGGGCCTGGCTCAGAGCAATGACAGCTCCCCCCCACCCCCGTCGCGGCAGTGCGCTCTGAGGCTCCTTGAAAACGCCTGCCCGGTGAGTCAGGCGCCGCTCAGTGCCTCCCGGGGTGCTCCCCCAGCACCCCGGCCCCTCCACCCCCACGTCAGCACCCGGGGGGGGGGGGGGAGAGGGCTGGAGGGGGAGGGAGCTTGCGAAGGGACAGCACTCTGCTTTCCCCATCACCAAGTAATGCTCAGCACTTTGCTGCTGAAATTTGGAACGAAGTTGTTTTGAAGTAACTCCAGCAAAAGTTCTGGAAGCTCTGATGGGAGTGTGAGCTGGAAGGGGCGGACAGGCGCCTCCAACCCTTATTTATCTGCGTGATCTGAGCTAACTTCGCAGCTGCAGTCTACACCACCCACCACCTGTGAACTTCCCAGAAACGTCCGGCAGGGGAGGGGCGGGGCGAGCAGGAACGCCTGACTCCATTTCCCATCTGTCACGGCCGACTTACTAATTCACTTAGCTGCTCTCCTCAAAATAAGCGAAAATATTGGCAGCAAACGGTCAAGAGAAAGTGCCCCACTTTCCTCACAGGCCAGAATCTGTTACACAGTCAGATTGCAGAGCGAGCTACAGTGGGAAGACTAATACTGACCCAGTCTTTCAATTTTGATATTTTGTTCATCCTGGATTTTTTGTGCATTAACTTTGATCTTTAAAAAAATATTGCATTAGGAAACTTAAATGCCAATTCCTAAGTGAAAGAAGCCAGTCTGAAAAGGCTGCATCCTGAATGACTCCAGCTCCATGACATCCTAGAAAAGGCAAAACCATGGGCACGGGGAACAGATCAGTGGTTGCCCGGGGTTGGGGGAAGGGGGAACAGGTGCACAGAAGGTTTTAGTGAACCTGTGGTGATGAGTATGTGTCACTGCACATGTGTCCAAGCCCGTGGACAGCGGTGGACGCTGGGTGACGAATATGTGTCAGTGCAGGCTCACCGATGACAACTGTACCACTGGTGGGGGTGTTGAAAACGCAGGAGGCTGTTGGGGGGAGGGGGCAGATGGGAAACTCTGTACCTTCCTCTCGATTTTGCTGTGAACTTAAAACTGCTCTAAAAAACAGTTCAATTGAAAACTGCATTGAGATGTCATTTATCTGGGAAGCTACTGTGTGATGGGTGCAGAGTCTCGGTTTTGCAGGAGGGAAGGAGTCTTGGAGGTGGGTGCTGGGGGCAGCTCCACAACGGTGTGAATGCACTTAATGCCACTGAGCTTAAAAATAGTTAAAAGGGACATTTTATGCTCTGTGGGTTTGCCCACATTGTAAAATAGGATTTCTCTTAATGACTGAGTTTTTGGCGCCCCTGGAATTTTGTGTCTCGCTCGTCCCCCCCCCCCATGCTGGCCCCACTGTCCCATCTCTGAGAATCTGCGGGCTGCGGGTGTGGTGGTATACGGTCGTCAGCGTCACTGGGGATGGCCTGTTCCCACTGTACACAGTCAACAACCTGCCTTGTTTTGTTTTTGAAGTGAAACAAAACCCTAAATACCAAAACGTTGTTACAGAAACATTAATTCCATTTTAAATATGTAAAGGACCCTCCTCTTTCAGATCCAGAGAATCACTGTCCCCTGCCTGGCTTGCCTTGGGTGTCACTTGCTTCAGAGACAGAGAATGAGGGTAAGCGGGACACAAGGAGGACGGCAAGCACAGAAGGCCGCACGGGGCTGCGCGCGCTCCCTGCTGCGGAAAACCGCACGAGCACAAGCTGGGTGGTCTGAAGCCGCACACATTTGGCGCCTCAGCATCACTCACGTTTCTGTGAGTGCGGCTGGCTGGGCCCTTGTCTGGAGGTTCTGTAGGGAAGCATCCGTTTGCAAGCTCATCCTCGCTGCTGGCAGGAGCCAGTTCCCTGTGGTCGTCGGACTGAGGCCCCAGTCGCCCCGCTAGTGTCCGCGGAGAGCCGCTAGCCGGGGGCGGAGTCCCTGCAGCCCTCGCCAGGTGGCCGCTGCCCCTTCCAGTCAGCAGCAGCGCACCAGGTCCCTGTCAGGCTCTGACCCTCTGCGCCCTGCCTCCAGAGTTCAAGGCCGCACGTGATCAGGTCAGCCCCTGGAGGATCTCCCTACCTTCAGGTACTGATTTGGGACCTGACCTACATCTGGGAAAGCCCCTCACAGCACTGCCCAGATTGTCTTTACCTGAATGGCTGGGAGGTGCGCACACACCATGGATGGAAATCTTGGGGCCACCTCAGAATTCTGCCCCCTACAGGGGTCTTCTAAATGTCCTGGGCTTTGAGATGATGGCTTTTGGGTCTCCAAGTCCTGGGCTGGCTCCAGCCTCACAGACAGCCTGCCCTTCACCCTTCGTTGACCACAGAGGGCCCCGGAACTACGCTAGCCATGCCTCTGGGAATGAGAACAAGAAGTGATTCCCCCTTGTTCCTGGTCAGTTGGAACCTGGGCCAAGACCACCAGCATAGGTGATAATTGTGACAGTTTTTTTGCAGATCAGATTACTGGCTGACCCCACCCCTCTTGATACCCTGGGCCCCAGACCTTCCTCAGATGGAAATGATTTTCTGAACTTGAGTAACTGGGCTCTAGAGGAAAACCCTCACTAGCTGGTTGCAAATACCGCTTGGCATCCGCTCCCTCCCACTCTCCAAGCAGATGGTGTGTCTTAGTGACGTTTGTGATTATCGCTGTGATACAGGCCGTGGGTGCGTATCTTTCTAATGGAAGCGGCACAAAGAGAAAGAAAAGCGTGTAGATTACCAAATTTGCAACTTGGGTTGGGAGTATTAACTAGAGTTTATTTTTGCTCTCTCCAAGGAGAAAGGCTGTGCTAACAGTGCAGCCGTGGCGGACGGTTCTGCCTGCTCACAGCCATGAAAGACTCTCAGCAACTGCCAGCCAGTGCTAGGCAGTCCAGGCACTAAATTATAAACGTCTGCTTATGAAGTAAAGTTCTTGTAGCTTCCTGGCTGCTCAGGTACCAGGAAGAGGGGTGGTCCTGCCTGACTCCTGAGACGTTCACTTTGGATGAATTTGGCAGCTATCACCCAAGAAAAGGAGAAGAAACGCTTTCCTTCCCCAAACAGGGCCTCCGGTGGGACTTGTGGTCCTGCCCCTCCTCTCCTCACCCCCGGAGACTGTCGCCACCTTCTGAGTCCCTGTCACCGAGGCCGGGCCGCTGCAGGGGCCCATGTCACTTTGCCGGGCTGCACTTGGTCGCACGTCCCCCGGTCGGCACAGGTGAGCTCACCCTGCCCCTCCTTCCAGATAACCTTTCCTGTAGCCCCACCTCGGAAGTCTCAGCCCTTTCTTCGTGGTTCTCTGTGTCTTCCTGGCCTCACAACCGGGAAAAAGGAGGCTCTTTTTGGCCTGGGCCTTACTTCAGACTATCTCGTGTCAAATATTCGCTGGAGTTTCTCCACCTGCTTCCCACAGAACCTGGCTGTCTCACCCTCCTCTCCTTCCTCCTCCTTGGCCCCTGTCTCCTCTTCCTTTTCCTCCTACCCGCCCCGCTGGGCCACCCCCGCCCCTCACCCCCACCGAGAGGCCCTTAGTACCTGCACCTGTCAATCCTGAAATGAGCCCGTTTTGACCAGCATGTTCTGGTTCCCCCACCCCACGACTGCACTGTTTTCCCAGTCGACGGATTTTTCTCTGCCCCAGTTCATCTTGGCTTGTCTTCCTTTTATTACCGTCTGTTTTGGTTTGGTTGGGGGGGAAGGAAATTAGGTTTACTCGTTTATTTATTTTTTTGAAGAGGTACTGGGGACTGAACCCAGGACCTTGTGCGTGCTGAGCACACACTGTACCACTTGAGCTATACCCGCCCCTCCTTGTCTTCCTTTGATGACACTGAGTTCTGTGACATGTCTGGCTGGTATCTGGCTGGAGATCTCCCGACTCGCAGGAGGCTGTGTCAGGCCAGAGAGAAAAGAGGTCCAAGAACACCTCTGGCTTTTGTGCACCCAAATGCCAGTCATTTAGGAAAAGATGCAGGACACCGGCAACGTGATAGCCAAGGGCAGGAGGGCGAGACTGGAGGAGAGACCCCCGAGGCTTGGGGCAGGTTGGGGGGGCAGGCTTCCGGGAGCCACCAGGGAAGCAGCGGGACCCCAGACTGGAACAATGCACTCGGGCCTCCGAGCCATCAGCTCCTCCCAAGACTCCCGGGGCCCTTGTCGTGTCCAGGAGTCCTGAAGGCCCCGGGGGACCCCACTGCTCCCTGGGACATTTGCTGCAATACTTAAGAGCTTAGTAAGAAATGCAGTTAGCCTGTGTCTAATGATTGCTTTTGCTTGAAAGTGATAAAATTAAATTTTCATGAATTTACACCAGCCCTCCTGTGAATTATTTGGAAACAATGCAGTTTGGCTCCAGTCCTCTAGCAAGGCGATTGTGCGGACCAGCCTTCCTCTGTGCGCTGCGTGGCGGGTTGTGACGGAGCCCTCAGTGTTACTTAGCGCTTTTTACGAAGCGTCCTGGGAAATGTAGCCATTCAACCTTGAGAACAGTGACTCTCTCTTTAATCTTTTTCTCCAGTAGGGTCATCTTACTTGCTGGAGACGTGAGCCAGCTTGCTGCAGTCCATCACGGACGGCCGTGAGCTCTCGGCCTTGTGTTGAGAAGGGAAGCCACTTGTTCTCTTTAGACTCTGGGCTCTCACTAAGTTTGGGGCAGTTTTTAAAAAACTCATAGACTAACATTTTTTTTTCATTTAAAAGAAAAATTGAAATTTAAACAGTTTTAAAGTTTAAAAAAATTAAGACTAAAGAAATTTTTTTTTTAAATTTAGAGAAGTTTTAGCTTTATGGAAAAATTGATCAGAAGAGAGCTCTCACGTGCCGCCAGCCTCCTGCACACGGGGATTAGTGCGGTGCACTCGTTAGAACTGACGGGTGAATGTTGATAGGTTATTATAACTAAGGGCCACAGGTTTTGTTTGTCTGTTTTTAACTTTATTTTTTGTTAGTTTGCATGCTTACTTTTTTTAATCAGTTTGTTTACCGACTTATTTGTTTTATTTTTATTTTGTTTATTTTTTGAAGGGGGGAGGTAATCAGGCTTATTTATTTATTTACTTATTTTTTTTAATGGAGGTACTGGGGGTAGCAGCCAGGACGTTACGCATGCTAAGTATGTGCGCCGCTGCTGAGCTGTACCCTCCCCCCAGGTTCACAGGTTCCATGCAGAGTCACTCCTGGTGGTGTACATTCTACGTGTTTTGACAAATCTCTGTCACATGTCCACCATTACAGTATCATGTAGAATAATTTCTCTGCCCTAAAAATCCCGTTTTCTTCCCCGCCTCCACCCTCCCACCCCGACAATCACTGATCTTTTCATTGCAGTCTGTTTACACAGTTCTTTCCCAGAATGTCCTATTGTGGGGGGGCACACAGCTTGTAGCCTTTTCAGATGGGCTTCTTTCATGCATTTAAGGTCTAATATGCATTTAAGGTTTGAAGGCAGTATTTCTAAGCAGCAACATGTGACCAAAACACACGCACAACATACCAGGAAAATCAGTGTCACTTAGGTGACTAAGTGGAATTTACACACACGATTCCATCAGCTGAGGCGAATTAACTGCAACCTATCATAAGAGGATTATTGTCCTGACCTTCCGCAGCGTTAGTTATAACATGATAACACAAGGCATGTGCACTTATCTGGGACACGTTCAAGCCAGCAGCCTGTCCCAAAGTCAACAGTTACAATGCAATGACAATCACCAGCTTTCAGCATTTTGATTGCTTCCTATATGCCAGGTGCCCTGCTTAGTGTCTCCCCTGCATTTTCTCAAGACTCACAACAACCACCTGCTTCAAAGAGGGAAAAAAAGGAGGATTAGAGCCATTGCATGTCAAAGGTCGCACATTCAGCAGGTGTCGAAGCTGGGATTGAACCCAGGTCAGTCTGCCTCCAGAGTCCAAGCGCTCGGCCACTGAGCCTCGTATCCACAACGTACAGAAAATGCTACTTTGCACACCCACGAGTAGAGGGGAGCTGGAAATTCCCCCAGCCTGGGAGCTCCTCGGCGTGCAAGGTGGCTCTGGGAACTCTTCAGTCTGGCCCTGGAGCTGGAGCACGCTTCCACCCCTTGATAGGTCAGCGTGCCCAGCGCTCCCTGTCAGGAGGGTTTCTGCTGTGTGAGTACACGAGACGTGAGGAGCGGCAGAGAACAAAGCGCGAGAAAGTCCCCAGACAGACCGGCTTCCTCAGGATGTTCCCGTTTAGAAACGCAGGCTCCCCGCCGCTCACAGTCCCTAGAGGGAAGCACAGCACGGCGCCCGGAAAGACCCGGCTCGGAAGAACCAGCCGTGTCCTTCGGAAGGGCTGCTTGTTCGACTGAGACGGTTTTTCCCCCCACTTCCTGCCTGAAGCTCAATCCGGAGACCTTTAGTATTCATTTATCCAGCAAATGAGCCTTGAGCTCCTGTGTGTGTCAGGCCCTGAGGGTCTACAAGAAAACAGAACAGCCGTGGCCGTCACAGGGGCCCGCGGGCTACAGTGGAGGTCAGTACGGCTCCAAGCGTGGCACAAAAGACGGTCAGGGAAGTCGGGGGCCAGGAAGGGATGCCTGGGCTGAAGGCCAGCAAGTGCCGCAGGGATGCCGTAGGGGCGTGTGGGGCGGGCGGGGCATGTGCCTTAATGGGGGGGCGGGGCTTGTGCCTAAATCAGAGGGGGTGGGCTTGTGTCTTAATCAGAGGGGGCGGGGCTTGTGCCTTAATCAGAGGGGGCGGGGCTTGTGCCTTAATCAGAGGGGGCGGGGCTTGTGCCTAAATAAGAGGGGGCGGGGCTTGTGCCTAAATCAGAGGGGGTGGGCTTGTGTCTTAATCAGAGGGGGCGGGGCTTGTGCCTTAATCAGAGGGGGCGGGGCTTGTGCCTAAATCAGAGGGGGCGGGGCTTGTGCCTAAATCAGAGGGGACGGGGCTTGTGCCCTAATCAGAGGGGGCGGGGCTTGTGCCTAAATCAGAGGGGGCGGGGCTTGTGCCTAAATCAGAGGGGGCGGGGCTTGTGCCTAAATCAGAGGGGGCGGGGCTTGTGCCCTAATCAGAGGGGGCGGGGCTTGTGCCTAAATCAGAGGGGGCGGGGCTTGTGCCTAAATCAGAGGGGACGGGGCTTGTGCCCTAATCAGAGGGGACGGGGCTTGTGCCCTAATCAGAGGGGACGGGGCTTGTGCCCTAATCAGAGCGGGCAGGGCAGGAGCCTTAATCAGAGGGGGTGGGCAGGTGCAAAGGTGCAGGGGCTGACCAAGCTGGCTGGTTCTGCACACACTGCCCTGTCAGTGTCTGGAGCCTATGATTTGTGGGGAGGAAAGGGGCTTGGGATTGGAGAGGTAGCGGCCAGGAAGCAGGGTCGTGGGTGCAGTGGCTCCCGTGCTAAGACTGTCCGGGAGCACTGCAGAGGAACTCCGGAGGGGCGGAGCCATACACTGCATTTTGAGAAAGATGGTTTTTGGAGGCGTGCTAGAGGACGGGCCAGACAAGAGGGGGACGGGGTGAGCAATTAGGGGACAGGGGTGGGGCCATGGCCGCTCCTGGTCCTGGAGGTGGCTGTGAGGAGAGGAGGGGTGTTACAGTTCACACATGTTTAAGATGTGAACTGAGGAAGCACACTATCTGCACATTTAAACCTTTACTGACGCCCAGAATTTTTTCAAAATTAATCAAAAGTATCTTTCTCGACCCCTCATCCTTGACATCACCATTAAACTCTTCAATGGCGTGTTATTTCACTACTTTTTCTTGGTTTTACACACACACAAGTGTTATTTTCCCTACAGAGGCAGGAAGTTCCGTAGTTTTGAGACAGAAAGGTTTAATTTTTATGACAAAGAGTTTCCTCCACTGAGTTCAGAGCCCAGGAAGGTGGGATGTGAGTCACTGCTCTCACGCCCCTGGCTCTGTCCTTGGCTGGAGGGCAGCCCTGGCCCATCCCCCAGCTCTCTGGGCCCTACTCACTCCATTCAGAAAATCGTGAAATTAGGGCGGATGATCAATAATCTCTTCCAGTTTTTGAACTGAATGGCAGTTTCTCTGAACTCACTGACCTATATACTGGAAACACGAGAATCAGTCGTCTTCTTGATTTGTGGCGAGAATTTTCTGTTACAGCCTTGGGGTCTCACTGGGGTGGGTCAGAATAAAGCCAATTCCCACACCCTACGGGGTCCCAGCTTCCTGGGGGGACACGGTGTGGTTAAACCTCCAAAGCGCCCCATGGAGGCCTGACTCCGGCAAAATCAGTCCACTGCCACGCAGCGTGTGGACGGCCGCTGCTTGTGACGTCCGTGTTTCCCTCAGTAAGGACGCTCTTTGATATTCACTGACAAACAGGGGCTTACATGAAGTATCTGTAAGGATATGAAGGATTCTGGCTTTTAGAGAAGATTTTAAACAACAGCAGAAGGGCCAGAATAGTAATGATACAGTGCCGCAAGGCTGGTGGGCTCTCACTTTTTAAAATTTATTTATTTTTCTAAGCCTCATTAAGTTCTAGGCACCATGAACTTTCAGCCTAGGAAATACTATTTCTTGCAGACACTCTGAGACTTCAAAGCTCTGATGCCCGAGCTCAGTGACACCACAGACTGAAGGAGAACTTTGGTTACATCAAGGAGATTTCTAGAAGCTCTGCAGGACATGGGAGCGCTGGTTCGCACGGGGGCTGGGAGCCGAGGTCTGCCCTAGAGAGGGGCGTTAACAGCAGTGCGACCACAGCGCAGAGTTGGCTTTGACTATCCTCAAGCAGAATATTTGTTTTGTGAAAGTGAATTTGACTGATCATAGGAACAAAGTAAAATAGTTCCCTGAATCTCTCTTCAGATTAAGAATTTTAGTTATATTTTCAAAATATTCCTGAAATAGCCCCTCCAGCATCAATGTATTAACACGTCAGTCTTACACCCCAAGCATCAGGGAGACAAACAAAGGGGTCACTAGAATATCACAGTGGATGTCTTTGGCAACACTGACTTCTTTCTCTTTTCTTTTCTTTCTTTCTTTTTAATCTGATGTATTATTGTGTTTTTAGAGAGAAATCGATGCATTTTATAAAAAGCTCAGTTTCCCAGAATCTTAAAATTGTCTGACACTGGCTGGCCTTTCCAACGGCCCCCGTAAACCATTTCATCTCTTATTTCTAAGCTTTCTCAGCTGGAAATGGGGTCAAAAGTAAACCTCATTAAATCAGGGACTGTGTCTGGTTACCATTTGCTGGAGACAGAAGAAGGGCCCCCAAAGATATCCGCGTCCTAATTCCCTGCACGTCTGCACATTTTATTTGACACGGGGAAAGGTACTTTGCAGGCAGACTGCAGTTAGGGTCCTTGAGATGGGGTGACCCTGGGTGATCTGGGTGAGCCCAGTGCCCTCACCAGGGTCCTAACCAGGGAAAAAGGAGGTGTGCTGGGAAAGGAGGTCGGAACAATGGATGTGAGAGGAGTCAACCGTCATCGTTGGCTTTGAAGGTGGAGCACAGCACAGCGGGGCCTCCTGGAGCCCCCAGAATGGGCACCACCCTCCCGACACCCTCATCTCAGCCAGTGAGACCCGTGGAGGACTTCTGACCTGTGGGGCTGTAACATGACAACCTGTGTGGTTTTAAGCCACCAGGTTTGTGACCGTTTGTGACCATTTTTCACAGCAGCGACAGGGAACCGACGTCCTCAGCATGAGGCTAGTGCCTGGCACATAACAGAGCTCAGCGCTGTCAAAGGACAATGGGGTCCAAATAAAAATGCCATCCAACATCTATGCGGCACACGGCAGGAACTTCATGTGAACTATGTCATTCAGTTCTGACAAGTCCCCGGGTGACAGGTATTACTGCCCTCATTTAAAGGGGAGGGACTGAGACAAAGACGTCGGCAACTGGCCCACGGCCACCCAGCAGAGCAGGCGTGAGTGCAGGCGAGGACCCAGGCCACAGGGTGCGTGCATGCACAGGCAGGCTGTCGTACCCTGGTTTTCTCCTCTGTGAGATGGAGGAGAACAGTGCCTGCCAGAGGCTATTGTAAGGAGTAAATGGACATAAAATGAACATCCAGGTTCGCTGTGATCATTATAGCCAGACTGACACTAAGGATGTCGTTTGTAAAGAGAGCGTCGCAAACACAAGATAGGAAGATGCACGAAACCCCTCGGATGTGCAGGACTTTCCAAAGAGCGGCAGAAATGCCGGGCGTCACTCTCCTTCTTAATCACTGGGGCCATTCCCCCTTAGTAAGTAGCAGAGGAACTTGTCCTCTGTGATGAGGAAGATGCAAATTTATGTTGTACTTCCTTAACACATACAATTCAGTGTGAAAACCGAGGAGGCCCTGCTCAGTGAGGAGGAGACAGTGGGTCTCCAGGTAGCCGGGGAGCTCGGTTTGGAGGATTTGGGCTTTTGATGAACCCCTCCTATTTCCAACACCTCGGAAACAGTGTGGATGGGGATGGAGCCCAGTGGCCTCGGTTCCCACGGCCACTTCGCTGGTCCAGTGAGGTCAGCTGAATGTCAGCAGGAAGTTAAGATGTAAAGACCCTGATGGTGATGGTCCCCTGGGTGGCCGGGGCCCCAGCTAGGAGTCAGGGATTTTGCCATGGGACCCCTTACCACATCACGCTTCCCGAGAGAAAATCTTTGGCCTCGTTCTTTCGGAAGCCCTGTTGTGGTAATTTCCAAACATTTGCGAGGCTCTAAGGAAGAATCATATCCAGCATCTGCTTGGTGGGACCTCTGGGTTGGGGGGAGCAGGAGGGAGGATGATGGTCTTGGAGGAAATGGAAAGGACCCAAGGAACCTGACCTGCGGGAGGAAGGATGGACGTCACGCTGTAAAAGCTAATGCAGAGTCAAGTCCTACAGTTATTTTAAAATCTCAGACCTGAAACGAAAGCATCCATCTCTTCCAAGTTTGTATTTTTTTTAAAAGCACATCCTAGTGAATACATTTGTGCAAAGCATCATATGAGGTTTGGCTCACGGGAAACCACTGTCAGTGGCTGTGATACACGGAGAACACTTAACCACACCACTGTTATTCCTATATATATATATACTTTACAGGTCTCTCAGTTTTTTTTCTTTTTTTTTCTTGTCAATTTTTTAAAATTGAAGTACAGTCAGTTACAGCGTGTCAATTCCTGGTGTGCATCACAATGTCCCAGTCATGCATACACATACATCTACTGGCTTTCATATTCTTTTTCATTAAAGGTTATTACAAGATATTGAACATAGTTCGCTGTGCTAGACAAAAAAAAATTTTTTTTAAATCTATTTGTATATATATTTGTTAACATTTGCAAATCTCAAACTCCCAAATTTAATCCCTTCCCACCTCCTTTCCCTGGTAACCATAAGATTGCTTACCACGTCTCAGAGTCTGTTTCTGTTTTATAGATGAGTTCATGGTGTCTTTTTTTTTTAGATTTTACATGTGAGAGGTATCATATGGTATTTTTCTTTCTCTTTCTGGCTTATTTCACTTACTATGATGATCTCCAGGTCCATCCATGTTGCTGCAAATGGCATTCTTTTTTATGGCAGAGTTGTATTCCATTGTATAAACATAGCACAGCTTCTTTATCCAGTCATCTGTCGATGGACATTTAGGTTGTTTCCATGTCTTGGCTATTGTAATAGTGCTGCTGTGAACATTGGAATGCATGTATCTTTCTGAATTAGAATTTTCCCTGGTATATGACTGGGAGTGGGACTGCTGGACCCTATGGTAAGTCTATTTTCGGTTTTTGAAGGAATCTCCATCCTGACTTCCATAGTGGCTGCACCAAACTCCACTCCCACTTACAGCATGGGAGGTTCTCCTGGGTGTGTATCTCGCCTGCTTGAACGACTGTTGGAGCTTCTTGAAGACAGGAATTACATGGTCTCTGTTGTCACCCCATTTCCTAAAGCTGTGCTGTGTGCAAATAAAAAAGCCAAACGTGAGGTGACGACGCCTGTGGGTGGGCACGCGCCCCGTTCTGCCCTCCCCTCGCCTCCCCCCCCCTCCGCGTGCAGCACAGTGAGCGCACCTGGTGCGTACATGCTCAGCAGTGAGTTATTAGCAATACGGTTACCACGTGAGCACAAATAAAGAGATTACGGTGAATAGTTGTGCAGTGAACTTTGGGTTCTAAGCTGATCTGCTCATAATGCCAAGACAATCATTCTATTTAATAAAAAAATCCAGCTAAGTAAATAAAGTAGCATTGAATTATAACCCGAAGTATAAAATAAATATCCGTGAGCCCATGCTGATATAAACAAATGACTGAATACATAAATAAATGGGAGAAAAGAGACAAATCTTCTATGCAGAAAATTCCAAATAATTTATGGAGAACTTCTGTCCTCAAGGAGGTGGCACAGAACCTCTCACCCCTAAGTGTGTGACGCACATGGTGGCTTCCTTCCACCGAGGACGGTGTGGAAACAGTGCAGCGGAGAAGCCCGGCAGACACGACCTCAGTCAGATGTCAAGGTCAACATCGACAGTCACGCGTACCCTTGACGGGAGGTGACGAGGAGGGCCTCTTGCCTCTGCGATCTTCCTCCCCCAAACCATAAACCCAGTGAGTCATGAGAAAAAAATTCAGACAATTCCCTACTGAGAGACGTTCCACAAAATTCCTGACCAGCAGTCCTGAAGACTGTCCAGGTCTCAAAACCCAGGAAAGTCTGAGAAACTGTCACAGCCCCGAGGAGCCCACAGAGACATGATGACTAATGTGACGAGGTGCCCTGCGTGGGCTCCTGGGGCAGAGCAGGACATTCGGTGCAAATTAAGAAAACCTGAATGAAGTGTGAAGTTTAGTTAGTAGCAGAGTCATCACTGTCGGTTCATTCATTGTAACAAAGGGACCAGACTAACGGGAGGTCAGTAATCGGGGCAGCTGGGTGTGGGACAGATAGAACGTTCTGCACTGCTTTTGTAATTTTCCTATAAATCTAAAATATCCTACTAAAAAGTGCTTTAAAAAAGTTCAGCCAAGCATCTGATGTTGAAGCCCGCTGTGTTTTGATTTCATTGGTTGCACAGACACTTTGGTGTCTTGGTTGCATTGTGGTTGCAACCACTTTTCCGATTTCGGAGCTAATACCAGATATAAACGTGATCCAGTCCTCGCTGGCAGGAAGCCGAGTCTCGTTCCATAAGTGGGGAAGGAGCCCCAGTACCGGTGACGCCGGCATCGTCATGGCGTACGTGGGGATGATGGTCTGATGTCAGTGTGCCCGAGAGCCCTCCAGACCCAGCTCTCCGGACAGCTCTGCTCACTCTGGTGGGCAAAGGCGGGCTTTCTTGCTCATCAAATGAACTCACCTTTTTTCTTAAAAAAAAACGAAACAAACAAATGCATGGTAGGAAGGCAAGATGAGAAAAGGGCCAGTCCGGCCACAGCCGAGTCTCGGCTCAGGCACAGAGAGGGCCGGGGCCCCGCGTCCACTAGGTTTCTGAGAGTCTCTTTCTTTCATTTGCAGACTGCGAGCCTAGGGGTGGGTGACGTGACTGAAATGAATGCCCCATGTATCTTGTGACGTTCTGCCTGATCTTAGAAATCATGCCAGAGCCAGGGTAGAAGAAGACCCACTTTACTTATTTCTTCTCACTTTTGGCCAGAAAATTTCTAATCTACTTACTTATTTCATTGAAGAGAAATTACATTCCCATGGTTCAAAATTTAAAAACGGCAGAGGGCCTGCACTAGTCTCCTAGGCCCCCCTAGCAAAGCGCCCCCGTCAGTGAGCTGTCTCCCAGCCCTGGGGGCGGAAGTGGAAGTCGAGGCAGCACTGGGTTGCTTCCTTCCGAGGGCTGGGTGGGGGCGGGGGGGCGCCTGCTCCAGGCTCCCCTCCTGGCGGCTGTGGTTGCCGGCATCTGGTGTCCCTGGCCCGTTGTCACATCACCCCAGTGCCCGCTTTCATCTCCACATGACCCGCTCACACACGTGTGTGAGCATGTGTGTGTGTGTGTGTGCGTGCCTACGTGTGCTTGTGTCTCTTTATCCTTCTAATAAGGACAATAGTCCTGTTGCATTAGGGCCACTCAGCCCAGCATGACTTCATGTGAACTTGATGACATCTTCAAAGACCTTATTTCCAAAGAGGGTCCCATTCACAGGGACTGGGAGTTAAAACCCTGACATGTCTTTGGGGGACACAGTTCCACCTGTAACAGGGTGTATGGTGAAGATTCTTCCAGCCTCTTCTCCAGCCCACTTACTCCTTATAGAGGCACATAAATACTTCTTATGTGTGCCTCCAGAGCTATTTTATATTATAACAAACAAACAAGAACCCCGTAGGTGAGTCCTGCCTTTACGCCTTGTCACTATCGTCTGTATTGAGACCTCCTACTGTTAACAAGTGACAATGTATTACATACACTGGACTTCTTCCCATTTAACACTATGTAGTGGAGTTTGCTTCACAGAGATTCCTCCTTTTCACAGCTGTATAGTAGTCCATTGAAGAGTTGTAGCAGAATTACTTAACCAGTCCTTATTGAGGAAATTTAGGTTGTTTCTCATCTTTTGCTATGGCAGCCAATGCCACACTGAATAACCTTGTGCATTATTTATTTCTCCCTTCAATGAATATATTTATAGAATAAGTTCTTAGGAAAAGAACTTTGAGTCAAGGAGTATATGCATTTACAGTATTAACAGCTGTTACCAGATTCCCCATAGAAACTGAAAACAACATGCACTGCTGGTGGGAACCCATGTTTTTCACATACACATGCTTTTCATAAGTGACTTTTTTCTTCTTTGCAACCACGTCATATTCTTTTCTTTAAACAAACTAGGAGTTGGAAAACGGAATCTCAGTCCAGTTTAACCTGTGTTTCACTCACTGTGAGTGAAGCTGAGCGTCTTCTCGTGTATCTGAACGTGGGGGCATGGGTCGTCGGCTTTTCTGCGCAGACTGGCGGGCGCTGTTTAGGTGTGAGTTATTTCATCTGCGTGAATGAGTTGCAAATATTTTCACCGCTTGTTGTCCTCTGAAAGTGACTTGAACGTGGAATTTGGGTTTCTTGTCAATGGACGGTTTTGGACAATCTAAGTTCTTTACTTCTCAGATGAAAAGTAGCTGGTAGTTTGTGCTGTTTTGTCTCCTGGAGTGGACTTGGGGACAACAGTATCTTGAGCTGTAAATGCAAATATGATTTTGATTTCTTTGGCAACAAAAACGTAGGCTATTTTTTCCATTTTGTAGAAACGTATGGAACACCTGGAAGCCTATCGGCAATTATAAAAACACAGTAACAGTGGTAAATGTAAATATTTGTACGACATAAGCCTGTTTTTATTATCCTAACAAGATCTAAAGTTTATGGAACAGCCTTGGTAAAAACAACAAATTATACATACTTCGTGAATATAGTTTTCACAGAATCTTTTGGTCCAGAGGGCAAACAAAGGGTCTTTTTATTTTTATTGTCTTTTAATTGTATTAAGATTTAATAAAATTTTACTTAAAAAATATAGAGAGAGTGTCCTTCCTGGGATTAAAGAGGCACCTGGCTGCTGGCCGTTCATGTCAAGGGCATCGCCACCCGCTTTGTCCTCTGACATCAGCGGGTGTCTGCCAGGGCCTTCAGCGCAGAGCTGGGCGTCACTCAGCCCCACAGCCGGAGCTGGAGGGCTGGCGCCCGCCAGGGGAAGAGGCGCGTGTGGAGGGGTCTCTGGCCACAGCAGGACCTCTCACCTGCCCGCCCACCCTCTCCCCGGAATCCAGGGTTCCAGGGAGTGCGCAGGTCCCTCGCCTTGGAGCCTTGGTGGGCAGGCACCGCTGCCCCTCAGGGAAGAGGCTGCAGAGTTAACATTTGGAAAACGATTTTCTGCTGCGAGAAAACGTGTGTCTTATCACAACCTTAAGAAAAGTCGAGTTACTGGGATTAGCCCCTTTCTCCTTTCCTGTGTGCCCTCAATTAGCTAAATGAAAGCAAACCCAGGCTTTAGAACCAAAAATAGCTGGAGAAAAGTGACGCAGATTTCACCGAGATGAAAGAGAGGGGCCCAGAAGCCTAATTAAAAGCAACTGAGAAACCAGCATTCGATACAGAGTTTACTCACCTGAAAAAATAAACCCGGAGCAGCAGCGAGGCTTGGGGGGAGGGCTGTGGGAAAGGGCCCAGGGTCCCTGGCGGGTCACAGGAAGGCCCTGCCCAGCGAGGACACAGAGCCCCAGTCTTCTCCCCCCGGAGTCAGGGGGAGGTCAGCCGGGGAGGGCAGGGGACTGGCAGGGACGACTCCATCCGTCCCCCAGTGCTGGCCTTCCCTTTCCATCTTAACATGTGCACCCCTAGCCCCACGTCCGTCCCCCCAGCTCTTCCAGCTCCCTTTCCTTCTCGCACCCCTCCCCCCACCAGCCCCAGCCCGCTACTCCCCAGGCTGCCTCTCTTCAATTCAGGGCCTTTCTGTGCCTTCAGCAGGGGATTGTTTTTGATGGCAGGAGCTTTCCAAGACTTACTGAAAGAATTAGCCCTCCTTTACCAAGAGGAAAGTTCTCTTGGTTTTGAGATAAATCAAGGCCCCAGGTCAGGCAGGAAATAAGCGATGCCCTCTCTGCCTCGCCGCGCGCTGCTAACCACAAATCAGCTCCCCGTGTGACGCTGGCACAGCAGCCTCGCTCCGGACCCCTCTTGGTGTCACCGCCCTCGGGCCCAAGGTTTTACTTGGAGGCAAAGGACTGAACCTAAATTTCTTGGCTCTCGGCTGCTGGGGGATATGTCCGCGTTCTTTCCTTTCCAAACTCGCTATTCATTACCTCGGGCGGGGGGGAGGGGGTGGCGTGGGGGTGGAAAGATGTATGTGGTGTTTCCTAACAAATGCGGTGGTGTTGTTACTGCAAAGAACTGAAATGACAGCAGTGCTTTTGGAACAGGCTGCACAGGAGGCAGACACCAGATGCCTGCTCCTCTGCGTCGTGGGGTCGCACCAGCCCCACCTTGCGGCAGAGGGCCCGTGGCCTCGTGAGACCATCAGTGCCGGGGACCAGCTACTGTTTCGCACCCCAAGCAGACCTCCCAGTGGGTGTTCCAGGAGGAGCCCCCCAATGGCAGCCCTGCTGCCGTCCCTTAAATACCCGGGGACACCAAACACTCAGGCCTCCCTGGCCCCTCGAGACCCTTGCACGGAGGACTGAAGATCGGTCCTTGCTGTCAGGGGAGCCAGCGTCTCTACAGCACACGTTTACAGGCGCTCTCCCCGCCAGCCCCGCAGCTGCCCTCTTCGCTTGCCTCTGCCTTGCTCTCCTGACAGACCCCGCCTCTCTGCCTCCATCTTTCCTGCCCCGTGTCCCATTTTGAAACCTCTCCGCCTGAGGCTAAGGGCCAGCATTTAAAGGTCATCACCCTCTGTTCAGTACAACAGCGAGGCGACTTGCTTTGTCAGATGACCTTTTGCTTTTGTTGTTTATTCTGGGGACCTCAGGGGCAGAGATGTAATCAATCGCGTTTCTCAGTACAGACGTGCAAGACTCCTCCCGTGCTTTTTCCCCCTTTATTCTGACTTCGCAGCTATCCCCGGGCCCTGGCCCCGGCCCCGGCCCCGGGCCCGGCCAGTCTCAGGTGTCTCCCGTGCTCCCTAAATGATCACGCATTCTTTTCCTACAACACACTGGGCAGTTCCATGTGTGTGCGTTACCCTCCACGCATGGCTCTCTTTCTGTTACTCCCCCCACCACCTGCTTTTAAGGCCTTCCCACGGTGCGGGAGGTTCATTACCTCTGGCTGCTTCACAGAAGGCCGCTCAGGCACCCTGGTCTCTGCCACTCACCGTTCACCTGCGCGCTTCGGGTAGCGAAGAGGGAGAAACCAGGACTGTCTGGCCCACAGGACAGGACATAATGCGGTGAATAAATAAGAGAAGTCACCGCCCTTGAATAAGTTTCTGGCCCTGACAGGCAGCGGGCTGGCATGCTTGGGTCCCTGGGTCACCTGCGGGCGTGGCTCCCTCACAGCCCTGGCCACACCGAGGTGACGCAGTTGTGGCGTGACTCCGGGTGAGCACCTGAGAGCTCAGAGCCCACAGGACCACGTCTGCTGGCTCCCTGCTGCATCCCCAGGGCCTGGCCCAGTCCCTGGGGAATGAGAAAGGATTGCTAAGTATTTGGTGGGTGACGTAGGATTGAATGGGCAAATTATTAATAACGATTCAATTGTGTAACAGATAAAGTCCCGGGGGCGGGGGGCAGGCAAACTCCGGCCTTCATCCCGGCCACACCTCCGCACAGCAGGGCAAGTCTGCCTGTTGTGTCTTCTTGCAAGCTGGGTATGGAGTCGGCGGGTGATTCTATGTGATGAGGGCTGAGCAGCTGGAGGGCTCTTTGCACTGAGTAGGGCCTCACTCCGAGGCGCTGTAATTCATCTGGACACTGAAGCTTAAGCATTAGGGTCTCGACAGCCTTCACGAGCAGCAGGCGCTGCAGGGCAAGAGGGGCTCGCAGGGGTCAGGATGCTTTCCTCCTTGCACCTGCGAACTGAGCACAAAGAGCAGCTGAAAGCAGTGGACGGAAATGCTCCAAGTGTCCGCAAAGAGAAGCCACCTCAGGACACCGCCCTGCAAGACGAGCAGCGCGGGTTGCTGGGCCCATCCGCACACAGCACAGCCACCCCGTCCAGACTGGGAAATGCGCGACGACACTTCAACACACACCTGTGCGCACCCTCCTTGGGAACAGGAACCCGGAGGAGGGGGCGTATTCAGGTTCCAGGTACTGAACTGTTCAAACCCCAACTTCCTCAGTTTGGTTGCTGGTGGGCTGGTTACGTTACAGATGTTATGGAAAATTTGGAAGAAGCAAGAAAAAGAGATGGAGTAAGTGGAAAAACAGAAAGTGAAGCTCAGGAGTTTTGACCGGAGCAGGGTTGGCACACCATGGCCTGGGGCCACCTCCAGCCACATCTTGTTCTTGTAAATAAAGTTTTATTGGAACACAGCCAAGCCCAGGTGTTTGAAGATGTGGCTACTTTCAAACGGTGGTCTTAAGCAGTCGTGCCAGAGACCATCCGGCCCCAGAGAGCCTACAACAAGTCACACTTTCAGGAAACGTGTGCCCGGCCCCAAGGAGGGGGCCCTGAAAATCCCTGTTTCTGGGCTTTACTGGTGACCCGCCAGCTCGGCAGTCAGGAGCAGCAGTGAGAGAGGAAATCAAGGCAGGCAGGCAGGCTCTAACCCCATACCTGTGACCTCTACAAGTCTGAATGAGAAGGACTTTTTAATCTTTCAATAACCTGGTACCCGGGCTCAGATCAGGCAACTCAGCCCTGACGACACCGGCTCACAAAGTCTCTCCCGAGACACTGAAGGTTCTCAAACCCGACTTTCCACCTTCTGGTAAAAACAGACAAAAAGAAACTGACTTTTAAAGAGTCTGGCCTCCGTGTGCCCCTAAATCGCCAATTACTGGTCTCCATTCACACCGCGGTGGCAGGACCTGTAGTTTATTAAGGGAAATGTAGGCCTGCGGGGTGAAACCCGACCTTGAAGGCAGCACACAGAGCTCCCTTCTCTGCTTCCAGACCTCGCAGGAGCTTTCTGGCAATAGTCAGTGGACACAGTCCAGAGCCCCGTGAAGCTGGGAAACGCTTCCATGAGAAAGCCTGCCCTTCCCGAGCTTGGTTTGCAGGTGGCCACATCGATGTTGCCCCAGAAGGACCCTCTGCCGTTGTCCCATGAGAATGCCGGAAGGAGAAACACGGGCTAAGACGCCAAGAAGGAACGCAGCCAAAAGAGCACAGAACTTGAACGTGGAAGATCTGCGTTTGAGCCTTCCCTCTTTTTCAAGAATGAATGCTTGGGTGACTGACCCTTTCTCAGCCTTTAAAACAGGGTGATGTGAGCACTGACTGGGGTCACGGGGTTGTTTTGAGGATCATTTGCAGTCTTCCATGTTACTCTCGCTGAGCGTTACAATTTTTATTGGGCCCCGAAGTGGGGGGGTCTTTGTTTTTAGGTGTGGACCCACCCAGTGTGGTGTGGCCCCCCTCTTATCTGATGCCCTCTTCCCGTTCTCAGAACCCTTTCCTCCACAAACTGATGATGCTTCCTCCCTCAGCATCCCTCCTGCTGACTAGCCGAGTCACTCTCTCCTAGGAAAGGGAGGTCCCCTGGCCACCCAACTCCGTGGGTGTTAAAAGGGCAAGTACTATGATAATCACTTCCAGGCTCATTTCCTTAGGATGAATTTCAGGAAATGGAATCGGCAGACAAAGAGTTTTTCTCCCACATACTGACTTGCAAGAGCTCTTTATATACAAAGGATCTTGGTCCTTTATCTGGGACATATATAACATACCTGTCCTATTTTGTTAAGTGACATTTAATATTGCTTATGGGATTTGGGGAATTTATGATATGTAGTCATACCTGTTGATGATTTATTTTATAATCTCTGCCTTTGGTGTTATTTTTAGAAAGGGCTTTTCAAACTTCCAAATTATATACTTATCTAAATTTATTTTATTACTTGCAAGGCTTCATTTTTAACATTTTATCTCTTTAATCCACCTAGAATTCATTTTGATGTTTGAAGTAAGGTAAAAAGATTACTTGAATTTTTCCAGCTAGTATTTTTCCAGTACATTTAATAATTTACCCTTCACTGTGCACATGAAATACTACATTTATCACATACTAAGTAATTATATACACTTGTGCCTGTTTCCAGAATGTGGAAACTTAGGTCTGCACCTGTGCTCACGGAGGACGTGGGCTTGACTGCGGGGTGAGCAGGAAGAGGTGAGAGGAGCCTCTGTGTCACGGCGGGCTGGGCAGCACCGGAGTTCACCCCGAGCGCGTGGCTGGGTGGCGGGCGCTGACCCGAGGCGCTGCCTTGAGTTGAGTAAGTGTGGTGCTTGTGCTTCTGGAAAAGCTAGCTCAGAGCACCCTAACAGTACTCATGACATCCCAAATGACAGACTAGCTTTGTTTTCATTATGTGGACAAAGAACAGAAAACTGAAGTGACTTTCTCAGAATGAGAGAGTGCTGGGAACAGAACTGAGGTCTCCTTGCCATTAGCGCAGAATTAAATCCGTTTCTGAGCCTGACGTGTAACTGGCCTTACTGTGGACTTTCTGATCCCCCCTAATTCCCTAATGTGCTTCTCAGAATATTTGGATTTTGGTTTATTTTCTTAAGCCGGTGAAGGGCTTCCTTATGTTTCCACTCACTTTATTTTAACAACAGTTTTTGTCCTGTAATGATTTTTTTTTCTGGAGCCGCTTCTCTGTGAAGGAAGTGTGGTGTGGCATTCGGAGGAACCCATGTGTCTGTGGCCCATTTCCTCTGACTGGGAAACGGTCTCAGATAAGACACGTGAGGGCCCCTCATCAGGTGGGGGTTCTCGGGGCAGTGAGGGAGCCGGGCGAGGGCTGTGGTTCTCAAAGTCCCTAATCTCTCTGTCCCTGCACCCCTACCCTGACCCCGGTCCAGAAGGGTCTGATTCTCCAGCTAGAAGGCGTGTCCTGAGAACACGGCCGTGCAGGGCCGGCTTCCTGGGTGAACGTCTCTGGGCTATGGGCCTCTTCCACCACGTGTGGTGGCACACCGGGCCTCCCTGCTTCCCTTGGTGGGACCGCCACTTTTTCTAGCTTCTAACAGCATCTTAGCACCACCTCCAGGTTCCTCGACGGGGTGTCAGATCTTGTGTCCTGGGAGGGCTTCCCCACATCCATAAAGCCTCCCGGACCGCACTTCGTCCTCAGCCCCCTCAGCATCTGGCCCCCGTGCCCTCCTGACCTCTGGCAGCTCGTGCTGGCGGGCCCTGCAGCCGTCTTCGGCCGGGTCACGCTGTGACTCAGCCCTCCGGCATGGCCTGGGGTGGCGAGGGGTAAGCCAGGGTGGTCCCAGGCAGGGGGTGCGCGCTGCCTTACAGGGAAGAGGCCTCCATGTAGTCTGCAAGGGGAAGGAGCACGAGCCTCAGAGGGGGAGTGGGTCACCTCTGGCAGCCCAGAGGCTTCAAAAGAGTCTGGGATTTAAGGTGTCCAAAGGCGTCCCCCAAGACGGCCTCGCCCTAGGATGTACAGGGCCGCCTCCCCAAGCAGGTCCCTGATCCCAGCTTAGCAGACCCGCCCGGGTTGGGGGCTGGCTTTCTCTGGGTGTCTCCTATCTCACCCTGAACCTGGTGCTCACCCCTCCTGCTTTGGCTGCAGGACATGAGGGTCTTTTCATATTTTGCCAAAGACCCCTTTGAGCTCTTGTGCCCAGACTTCGGTTGCTGAGCAATCCCTTCTAGACTTTCCTCCATAGACTCTGCTGCCTCTAGCGACAGCCTGACTGCACACCAGCTACCCCGGGAGGTGGGCCTGGGATGAAGAGCAGCCGCGAGTCCACTATGGAGCCCTTTCGGGGTAACAGCTGGAGGGGAGAGAAGGCAGTCGGAGTGGGCAGAGGAAGGGGGTCTCACCCTGCCCCACAGGGAGCACTTGGTCTTACAAGCTCGCCCAAGTTAGAGCGAGGGGACCAAGCCTTAACACTGCACATCAACCAGTTATGTGGCTGCAGCTTGTCCCCGGAAGAGGTCAGGAAACCTGGGCGAGGTGCCTGGCTTCGGCCAAGAGCAGTTCCTGGAGAGGGCTGAGGGCTGAGCTCTGCCAGCCAGGAGTACCGGCCGCCGGCATCTGGATGGACCAGTGCAGCACCTACGATTGCCGTGTGCATCAATTTTCACAATATTTATGTAATGTGTTCTTATATTAACATGTTGCTCTTATTTTACAATACAGTTAATATGAATATAGTATTAATTAGTAACAATATTAATATGCTATTCTTATATAAATATATAATATCCTTATATTATTGTGGTATATATGTATCATGATATATCACACTGGTTTTTATTAATACATGTGTAATTATTAAGAACCAGACCTCGCCAAGATCTCAGGACCAAGATGTACTTGAGTGGGCGGTGGAGTGACCACCACTGCAATTAACCTTGGCAGAGTCAAAAGGAGCGTCAGAACTTATCCCCAGTTTCCATGAAGTTGGGGACTGGATTCTGGCAGGAAAACCTCTAGTTCCCCTCTCTTAGGTCGGGTCCGTGCCAGGCAGTCAACGAGAACTCACTTTTGCACATTTTCAGACGCCCTTCTTGGCTCCGACATTGGCAGCCCAGGGCTGGATCGTGGCAATAAATGTCTGGCAGGCCACCAGGCACATGTTTTCCTCAGACCCGGGGAAAGGCAGACCTCCTGGTCCCAGCAATGACCTGGAGACTGTAATTCTGACACAGTATCCAGTTCTCACGTGCACGGGAGGGAAGCAGGTCATGGAAAAGGCATCGATCGCTGTTTGCCTCCACAAGGCACAATGTGTGTGCAGGGGATGCAGTTCTTGTCTGGAGTTGTTTTAATTTTGGGTATTTTGCAGATTTGCCAGCTCAGGGATATTTTGCTTAGATGAACTGTAAAGTTGGACTTTGTGCTCTGTGCTCTCTGACTGAAAGATGGAGAGAGTGGCCCAAAGCTAGCCCCAAACTGTCAGATAAAGAGCAGGTAATACCCCTTCTGATAACCAAGACTTGGCTGTTTAATTTCTGGTCTCAGTTCTCCAGGACAAGGGAAAGACTGCTTTATTTTAGTCCCACAGATGTCCCTAGGTCTCAAGCCTATCTAATATGTTCTTTTTTAATTTTTTAAAGTGAAGTAGAGTTGATTTACAAAGTTGTGTTAGTTCTGATGTACAGCAGAGTGATTCCGTTATACATATATTTTCTTTTTCATATTTTCTATTGCAGGTTATTACAAGATGTTGAATATAGTTCCTCGTGCTGTACAGTAAGACCTTGTTGTAAGTTTTGCAACTTACAAGTAGTAAACATTTGAAACTTCGAACTGGGACACAGGCTAGGCCTACATAAAGAGCCGGCAGCGGCACCACTCCCTCCGGCGTGGGCTCCTGCATGTTTCTCCCTCTGATGCTTCCTTCTGCAAGGGGGACGAGGCAGTGGCCCCCGCCAGGACTGAGTCCTTATTGTACTGGCAATAAATCTGATTCTGAAATCTGACACCTGTAAAAAAAAAAAAAGCAGGTGCGACCCAGCAGCGTACCCTGGGACAGTCATTTCTATTCCTTCCTTTCTTATTTCCTTCGTTAACTGGCTCCATCGACCTGCAAAGTTGCAGAAATCACACTAGCCAGGATGCAAACACGTCCACTTCTATCTCCCACCAAGCCCAATCTATTTAGTACAGAAACCAAGAGGGTGAGTTTAGCTAAAACACAAACCTCTACACTGCTGAGTGACTCATTATTCTGCCGTTCCTGACTTTATTTTGTGGTCGTTGTGTTTTAGTGGAGGGTCCTCTCCCTAGAAGGAGGCTTTTCTTCTGTTTGTCTGGTCAGAGTCAAAATCATTGGTTTTTATACCCCAAACGTGCCTTTCTAACTATTTTTACTCTCCTACGGTGCTAAAAGGTGTTGACGGAGGAAAAGGGCTCAGGTGTGCTAATCGTCCCCAGGTGGGAGCGTGGGCGGAAGGGGCTGTGATTAGTGATTAGCGCACACACGCTGAGAAGGGGGTGATGTTGTAGCCATGCCCAGATTCTATACAATGGTGCATTTTAGAGATAGGAAAACAACTGAATAAATCTGAAGAGATAAAATCAGTTCCCTGGAGGCTGGACTGAGACAACAATGAGAGGAGGTGCTCCGACTCCGACTCGGAGTCGCGGGCTGGGAAACCAGAGAGGCATCTGGGGGCTGTTGCTGCTTGTCTTTTCCTTCTGTTTTGAGGCACGAGGTTATAAAGGAATCCTTCACTATTTTGGTTCACTTTTCCTGTCCTCAGTTGCCTTCTGTTGGTTTCTCCTTCAATTTTACCTTAAGTTCAGTTTTGTTTGATGAGAAACAGTGTCAGAACTATGACTCTGAAAGGGAGGAGGTCTATTTTGTTCCTGGATCAGACGAAATCACCCAGGGCCATGGTTTGTGATCCTCTCTGCCTCTCTTTCTTCACCTTTCTTCTAATTCCTTCTCACAGTCTGAAATCCTGAATCTAGAAGCTGTCATTTCCTTGTCAATGGTTCTCCATTTGTTTTATAAATTCCCCAAGGTCAGAGCATATTATGCTATCCTTCCATTGGGTAACACTGGCTAAATAACTGTGCTCCTTGGAAGGACCCTCACCGCCTCTCCTTTGCTCAGAGTCCACGTTTCATCGTTAGAGTGACGCAATCCTCCACCTCCCTGTACACAGACAGATCGGAAGTTTGTCAGCCCACTACTCAGCACCCAACATATGTCCAGCAATGTCCAGAGTGTGTGTGTTTGTGTGTGTGTGTGTGTGTGTGTACACATGCCACTGGGGGCAGAACATAACACAAAGGTAGAATTATCTTTACCCTTTAAGAACTTTCAAGTTAATGGTGGTTGACAAGATGGCCACATGAAAACAAACAGAGGAAACCTGAAACAGGAAGAAAAAGTACAGCAATGACAACAGGAATCTGTTGACTGATCAGTAATGAATCACCAGATCGTGTACTAAGCACACTGGGTGCAAAGGCTATGTAATTCTCTCAACCTCACAAGCTAGGCCCTATTTTCAGTCCCATTGTACAGATGAGGCAACAGAGGCTCTGAAATGTTGAGCAACCTGGCCGAATTGCACAGCTCCCCCGGATACACCCACGTCGCGCGGTTCTGGGGCCTGTGCTTGCAACACTCCCTTGTCCTCGCCGCGGGCGCGGGAGACTCGGGGCGGGCAGGACTCGGGGGTGCAGGGACAGAGGCTGCACAGCAGAGGCGGGCTCTGATGGTGCCACTGAGTTCAGAAGGCTGAGGAGGGCATTTCACGAGGCAGGCGGGGAGGACTGGTGAGTGTCGGAACAGAAACAGCAAAGCCAAGAAAGGCTGGGTCAGAAGCCCGGGCCCCGGGCTCACGTGGCCAGCGCAGGCTCAGGCTGGGGGCCCGGGGGCCGCGCAGGCATCCTCCTGGCCCCGCGAAGCAGTGGGAGGTGCCCTGGTTCACGCCGACTTTTGGCTTAGTTCTCCTCTTTGAAATTCCTTTTCTTCCATGATCCCTTTAACTCTGTTGACTTTTGTGAGCAACGACTTTTGAAATCCTGACTCAGAAAGCTCCGAGGAAGACACCCGGAGCCCGACAACAGCCAGCAGGGCCGGGAAGAAGGGGCGGTCAGGGCCGCCCCCGAAGGCCCTGGGCCGGGCGTCGGCAAGCGCGCCGTCTCACTGGCCGAGGCCGGAGAGAAGCCAGGTCGAGGGGGTGACCTCAGCTCTGGGTCGTCCGAGTCCGAGATGACATCAGAGGAGCCACGCGGAGCCGCCCGGCCGGCGGCCCGAGGTCACGGCGGAGAAGGCAGGCTTGTTACCGCCTTTCTCCTCACTTCCAAGAACTGCCCCGCTGCCGCCCCCGCGTCTTGCTGTTCTGTCTTGTTTTGTTTTCCCGTCACAAATGGCCACCAGACTTCCCCAGCACCACCCGGGCGCTCAGAGTCCCAGGCTGCGCAGCCTGTGCCCACGACCACGCGGTAACCCGCCCTCTGCGGGCGGTGTGTGTCCGCGGGAGGGAGCGGCCCCGCCAGGCCCGAGAGGGAGGCCGCCCCGCCCGCCCCGAGCGGCGGTGGGAGGGCGCGTTCCCGCCGACACGTGAGCTCGCCAGGGCTGACGGCTGACTGGAAGCGCCGGTCCTGTCAGGTCGTTGGACTCGCTCCGCCAACGCGGCCGCCCGCGCCCGGGCCGGCCCTAAGGCGGTGGCGCCGCGGACACACAGTCACATACACTCCGTCCCTCCCTCGAGCAGCCGGGATCTGAAGGCGCAGTGCCAGGCGCGGCCGGAAGTGAGCGCGAGGCGCGGCCGGAAGTGAGCGTGCCCTAGTCCCGCGCCGCCGCGGCCGCCGCCGCCGCTCTGTCCACGCCGCCTCCGGAGGAGTTCGGGGTGCGGGGGCTCCCCGCAAGCCGGGGTCGGTAGGGCACGGAGGCTGAGCCCTGGAGGCCGCCTCTTCCCCTCTTCTCGGGCTGAGGGTAGAACCTGAAGCCCCGGACGGCCTGGGAACTGGGCCCAGGAGAGCCCCTGAGAGCCCTCGCGGCCCCGCCAGCTCGGCGAACCCTGCCCCGGAGAACCGGTGAGGGAGCGATGCTCCGTCAGGGCTGCGGGCGGCCGAGAGGCGGTTCCACAGCCCCTCCGGCCCGGATTCACGCCCGCGCAGGTCCCGGGGCCCCGAACTGTGGTGAGGCGCGGCAGCCGAGGCGCCAGGACGAAACGCTGCCCTCGCAGGCCCCTCCCTGGGGACTTTCTTCTCATCACGCACAGGAGAGCATCGCGGGGGACCTGAACGTGCTCGCCGGCCCCCACACGGTATTGCCCCCAAGCAGAGCGGGCCCCTGGGCTCTCTCCTGTGGCAGCACACAAAGCGGCGACGCTGGCGGAGGTGCTGGCGCTCCGGCGGGTAGTTCGTGCACTTGACCTTTCTAGAAGTCAGCTCGACGGCCTGTGTAAGAAACTTTAAATGGCCCGTATCCTTTTACCTTCTAAGAATCTATCCTAGGGACGTAATCTAAAAGGCAAACAAAATTATTTGTTTTAACATTAATTAGTTATTAATGTTAATAAGCAACATTTATTAACAGTATTTGTTACATGTATTAGGGCACCAAGAGAAGCAGAGAATTAGAAACAAGTCCATGCCTAAAATAGGATAATGGTTAAATCCAACCATACTGGTAATATTATGCAGTTATTAAGAACTACGTTTTCAATGATTATAATAAAAATATTCATAATATGTTCTACATTCAATATAAGATATAAAATGAATTTACAGTAGTCCTTATTAGAAAAAATCTATAATTTATATGTGAACTTTAAAAAACTGAATTAAAGGAAATGCTAACAGTGAACATATCAGGGATCACAAATGATTTTTTTTCAGTTCTCCATAATTCCTGAATTTTCTCAAGTGAACACACATCTTTTACACTCAGAAAATAATAAGACAAAAGGACTCAATAGGAATTCTGCCTTCCAGAAAGACAGAGTAACATTTTCCCCTAGTCTGCTCTCTTAACTGCAACTAGAAAACCCTGGCCATTATATATAAAGCAAACATAAGAAGACCCTGAAAAGGTCAGATCACCTGGGGACATCAAGACCCTAGGACCAACATAGCAGTGAGTTCCTTGGGTTTTCTTTTTGCCTCACATATCCCAGACTTGGGGCTGAAGGAGGGGCAACCCACAAACATTAACAGGTACAGAAAAGTACTTCCCAACAAAACCTGCTTTCTCTGACCAAAGAACCAGGGAAGGGGTGCCTAGCAAGACAGAAAACTTATAGATAATAATTGCTTTCCTCCAGCCAAATACCACAGAAGAAACATCGGCCCCTGCCACATTAGCGAAGGCCAAGTGGAGAGCCCAGTCATCTACCCTTCCTCCACTGTAATGAGCCCCGACCTCTCAGCAGGGTAGTATCGGAGAAAGTTGAGTGTAGAGCTGGGACTTTCATCTATTCTGGAAGAAATGAGCCTCTTCTTCCTTCCACTCACTTCCCCAGTGTCTGTGGACGTCACGTAGGGAAACTGGACTTCTACTTCCACCAGTCAGTAATGAGGCAGTGTCCCTTTCCTGTTCCCTGTCAAAGAGGTGCCACAGGAAGCCAGATAAAATAGAGGCTTTAAATAAGCTCCAGGGTCTCAACATAATACCCCAAATTTCCAGGCTTTAATTAAAAATCACTCATAATACCAAGAATCAGGAAAATTACAGTTTGGATGAAAAAGAAGACAGTCAACAGAAGCCATCACTGAGGTAACAGAGACGTTCAGATGATCTGACAGAGTTTAGAGTGGCCATGATAAAAATGCTTCAATAGAAATTATAAACACACTTGAAACAAATGAAAAAATAAAAGGTTTCAGAAAAGAAAAAGTCAAAAACAAGCAAGCAAGCAAAACACAAAACCCAAAACTAGAAAAGAACAAGATGGAAATTTTAGAACTGAAATACACAATGGTCAAAAATAAAAACTCAATAGATTGGCTTCACAGCAGAATGGAAGGGATAAAGGAAAAAAAAATTAGTGAAGCTGGTGATATAACGGTAGAAATTTCCCAATCTGAACAACAGAAAATAGACTGAAAAAGATTAAAAGAGGCTTACAGATCTGTGGGACTGTAATAAAAGATCTACTATTTGTGTCATCTTTGTCCCAGAAGGAGAAGACAGAGCAGAGATCTAAAAAAAAAAAAGTACTTGAAGAAATAATGGCTAAAAATTCCCCCAAATATGGCAAAAGATACAAACCTACAGATCCAAGATTCTGAGCAAACCCTTAAATGGATAAACCCAAAGAAACCTACACCAAGACATACCACGTCAAACCTCTGAAAACTTAGGACAAAGGAAAAACCTTGATAGCAGCAAAAGAGAAATGATACCTCATCTATAGGGGGAAAAAAGAATAATTCAAATGTCAGCAGATTTCTCATGAGAAACCATAGAGAGCAGAAAGAAGGGGCATAGCGTGTTTTAAGGGCTAAAATTAAAAAAAAACAAAAAAAACTTGTCATCCAAGAACTGTATATCAAGTGAAAATATCCTTCAGGTATGAAGGGGAAATTAAAATATTCTCAGCTGAAGGAAAATGAAGATAATTTGCCAGCACCAGACTTACTCTAAAAGGATGGTTAAAGGAGGTTCTTCAAAAAGTAAGAAAATAGGAAAGGACTCTTGAAATACCAGGAAGGAAGAAAAAGCAACAGAAAGACTGAAATATAGATAAATACCATCCATTTTCCTTCTCTTCTTGAATTTTCTAAATTATGTTTGGTGATTGATGTGACATTTATCTGTAATATTTTTGAGTCTGTCTCTTTGTATAGCTTTTTTGGTGGTTAATGTCACAGTCTATGGATATCAACATTTAGCCGGTTTAAGTTAAGTATAGAGACCTTACATCCATTTATGTCACTTTACCTTCCCCATTAATATCATAATTGATTTAAATATTTTCACTATAGATCCTAGAAATATCAAAAGGATAATGAGGTGATAGTAAAATACATGAATTTGACAACTTAGATCAAGTGGACCAAATGCTAAAAAGCACAAATTACTGCAACTCACTCAAAATAAAATGGATAATTTGAATAGCCCTATAACTATAAAGGAAATTGAATTCATAATTTAAAAGTTCTTCAAAATGCAATCTCCAGACCCAGGTGGTTTCATCTGAGAATTCTACCAAGCATCTAAAGAAATAACACTAATTCTATGCAATCTCTTACAGAAAACAGAAGAGGAGGGAGTACCTCCCAATCAATAGCCTTCATTAACAGACATGTAAAAATCCTCAACAAAATACAGGCAAATAGAACTCATCAATATATAAAAATAATTGTGTATCATGATCAGGTAGTGTTTATTCTAAAGATACAAAATTTTAAATATTTAAAAATCAGCCAATGTGATCCATAATATTAACATGCCAAATGCAAAAAATACGTGATTCAGTCAGTGAAGAAGAAGAGTTTGACAAAATCCAAAACTCATTCATGATAAAAATTCTCAGAAAGGTAAGAATAGAGGAAAACTTCAACTTGATAAAGAGTATCTACAAAAACCATACAGCCAACATTATGTTTAACAGTGAAAGACTGACTGCTTTCCTCGTAAGGTCAAGAACAGGCAGACACAGTAAACAATCTGTGGTTGCCGAGGGACGGCGGGTGGAAGGAATAAATTTGTGAGTTGGAGATTTGCAAAGATTAGCCACTATATACATATAAACAGATTTTAAATAAACCGAATTTCTTCTGTATAGCACAGGGAACTATAATCAGTATCTTGTAATAACCTTTAATGAAAAAGAATATGAAAACGAATATATGTATGTATATGCATGACTGGGACACTGTGCTGTACACCAGAAATTGACACCTTGTAACTGACTATACTTCATTTAAAAAAGAAATGCAGATTTCCTTGACCCTGTGCCTGAGTTTCTACAGCTCTGGTTGTTTAGGGTTAAAATAATGCAAAGCCCTGGGCACACAGCATTCTAAGCCTGAAGTTTGGTGGATTTTTTTTTTTAATATGTTGGTTGGAATTCCAAAATTTGTCAGCTTGAGTGGCAAGATAGCAGAAACCTTAGTGATGTTGGGGCACCACAATGGTCTTGGCATTTAGCTTCCTGGTGGACATCCTACATCACAGAAGGCTGCAGAAATGTTTCCATGGTTTCTAAAGAGCCTTTATAAAACTAGTGTGACTTTCATGTTTCTATCAGTGTCTGGGTTTTGTATGTTATTGGGACCCTTGAGACTTAGCGTGGCAAGCCTGGCCAATGCCTGTCACATTTTCACATCATGTAGCAGAAGTCCTGTGTCAGGATTCCTCAGCGGTCAGGGGACAGGCTCACACTTACTGGTCACTGGAGTCAGATTTTGTCTGGACAGCCCTCTAGCTTTTCGGGAACGGAAGGGACCAGCACGGCTCTTAGACCTCGCTATTGCATCCCTTCCCAGCGCTGCATTCAGTGATGTCATGTGGGGGCTTGAAGTCGACCAGGTGGAGGCTTTACACCATGGAAATTGGCAAATTCTTTCAGTCAGGGTCTCAACCCTCCAACACTCCCTCCATCCCTCACAAAGAGCCAGCTGTTAGACCTTTGCCAGCACAGCACTGCCGAGGGAGCACAGCTAGCTATGCTTGAGGGAGAGACTTCCAAACTTTGCACAGAGATTGTCTCCATGTTCTAACTTGAATTGACTTTCTGAGAGGGAAATAGACCCTGTCATTTACTTGCTTAAAACACTTTTCATTGCTCTCAGGATAGAGACCTTAACATGACCTTTATGACCCTAAGTGGTTTGGCCCCCACCTGTCTCTCTCATTGGATCACATCTTGGGGAGGGGGCAGTGCTGCCAGCTTTTTCCAGCAACCCTGGTCTCCTTTCTGTTCCTTAAAAGGTCCATGCTCCCACCTGTGATGGGGTCTGTGCACACGCTATACCCTTACGAGTAGGTTTGCCAGGGACGGTCCCAGTTTAGCTCTGAAAATCCTGCATCCTGGGAACTCCCGAAGATCCAGGCACATCCTACTTATGTGGGAACGTTCTTCCTTCCTCCAGTTCATGTAGCTACTCTTGGTCAAAGCAGAGACGTTTTCCCTGACTCCCTTACCTCTGCCCACTTCCCTCACCCGGGCAAGGTTAACTAACCCCTCTGTTCATAGTACAGTACTTCCAGTGGAGTGAACTTAAGCCATTCTTGGGACTATTTTGGTCACGTCTGTCTCCCCTGCTGCACAGCAGGGAGCAAGGACACGTCTGATTTGCTCTGCATTGCATCCCTAACTCCTGGCCCAGAGGCCAGCATCCAATAGGTACAAAATACTTGTTGAATAAGTCAAAGAATAAAAGAACTCCCCAGCCAATGACCTTTCCAATGTGGTTCGACCACACCTGTGTGGACCAGAATACAGAACAGTGCAAAGGTGGGAGAGAGAATGGAAGAGATGGCTCTCATTGGATAAAAAAGCAGAGGAGCAGAGCTTAAAAAAATTTTTTTAAGGTATGCAGGGAGTTGGGAAAGTGTCACATCCAAATTTCTGCCTTCTTTACAGTTTGTGCCTGGAAGACGCCCCAGATGTGGCAGGAACAGCCTGCGTGGATCAAGGTGTCAGCACACGACCAGTGCATCTGGACACACGTGCTTTTGCTTGGGGTAAGGCTACACTCCTATTTGAGGCTTATTTTGTAATGTTTCATCCACCGCAATACAACTGGAGTAGAAAAGCGTCTCATTTTAGAACCACAAGCCAATACTTGTGAAGCACTTCAGCCTTGACACAGCAGGAGCGTGTGACCAAGATTCCCGGCTGCTTGCACTGGGCTCCCACCACCAGGCTAAGCCGGGGCCACACGTCCACCCCCCAGAGGCCCAGGCAAGACTCAGGAAAATGTAATCTTGTGCCCACGTTCAGTTCACTGACAACAACAATTAATTAGGGCTGAAACAGGGGCAGCAAACTGTTTGAGGCTTGTTTCTCCATTCATTTTCCATGTCCCCCAATTAGGCAACGCTTGTGGATGGGAGGTGCTTTTTCTTTACGGAATTAGTTAGAATAAAGAGGAGCATTTTGTCTACTGCAAAGAAGCAATCCCCCACCCAACAATCGCCTCACACATCCCACCGCCATCTGCTGGAATCACAGGAGATTATGCCAACTGGCAACCGCGGGTGTGCATTTTTAACTCACTGGGGAGTGAAGCAGGGAAAATGTTCTGGTAAGGCTGCTTAAAAATTATTTGCGAGGGAAACAATTAAAAAATGTGTGGCCGTGTTCTTGATGTTGAAGGCATGCTCTTTCCAGCATCCAGTTCCCGTGGGCCGGTTCTCCCCTGCCAGAGTTTCGCAACAAATGCCGCCCGGTGGACAGGAATCTAAATAGGGGTGTGTTTCACCTTAACAGAACTTTAATTTAATAAGAACAGTCCCCAGAATACCCGGGCAGTTTCACAGCGCTCTGGCCACGGAAGCCTCAGGATGGTAAGTGTGTCCTTGTGCGTCACCACCAGAAGCTGCCTCGTGACCTGCTGTCAGGGCTGCCCTAGCTGGACTTTCCGCCTTTCAAAATTAGCTGGGAATTCCACTGCTCAGCAAGCACACGTGTGTCACATCTCTGGGTGGATACTGAGGTTTGTAGTCAGAAATCCCCACTTGTTGTTTGGTAAATCTGAAGTTCTTGAATAATCCTGTCTGTACCTACTGACAGGCCACAGCGCCCTTCCAGTGCAGGAGCACCGTTGTGGGAGGGTGTTATTCTGATCGTTCTTTGGGATCAAGACCCTTTTATAATCTCAGAGTGGGGGGTCTAGGTGGACTCTGATGTGTTGGTGTCTCTCATTTTCCTCTTGTGTTTTGTATTTCTGGAACTAGCATGTGACTCACATGCACACAAGTCAGTATCAGGAGGACTCTCACAGAGGTGCTGCTGCCGGTCCCCGTGGGGGCCAAGGAAGTGTACGTGGCAGGCTACAGCTTTACTCCGTGTTGGTTCCTACGTGGGCGTATCCACGCGCCGAACGCCTGTCCTCCTCCGCGAGGCATCAAGGACAGCCAGTCAGTCCCAGCACCATCTCCTCTTGAGACCAAAGACAGCCTCAGAGTCCTCCTCAGCACAGTGCCCCAGAGAGCAACCACCAGTCCGTTCAGTGAGCTCAGGCTTGAAAACTGCTTGCTGCTCCCTGGTCTGTAGACGTTATTGTTTAAACAGAACAGAAGTAAGCACTCCCTAAAACAACTGGCATTTGGGGGAAAGACCTTTGTGTGATCAGTTATTAAAAAATAAACAATTATGAACTTCTGGTGCATCTCCGCCACGTCTGAGTGCTCTCCTGAAACTTGATGCGAACTGGTTAGAGTTCCTTATACTGTCACGTGAAGGTGCGTCTGCCTTTCCCGCGAGGCTGTCAGGCCTCCTCCCTCAGTCCCCGCTCACGGTGGGAATGTTGTTGATGGTGGAAGGATGCTCACTGACTTGAACTGAAAGCACGTAGATGATCCCCCACCACAGCCCTGTGTTTCTGTCGGGATTCCAGGGGACAAAACCAGCGACAGCAGACTGTGAGAGCAGGGGGTGGGGCTTGCGAGCACTTCCATCGCAGTTAGAACCAAGAACCAGTGTTTCCAAGAGCCGTCTCTAATTCAAGGTTTATCCAAACCGGGGGAATGCTTTGGTCAGCAAAACTGGACCCAAAAAACTCTCCTGGGAACAAGCCGTCTCATAAGATTTCCGTTACCTGCTGCTTCCTGTCGGACTGAAAATGCCTCGGAGCGGCCTTTCCAGCGGTGGTTTTGGCACTCCTCTCCCCAGATGGAGCCCACAAGTGCAGCAGCGCAGAAACCAAATGTCCTGGGAGGAGACTTGATTAAATGTTCTCAACCTCAAAAAAGAAAAAAAGAAAAAAATCGGTTCAGGTAGAGTTCAAGTTTTGGGGTCAAGCTTCAGGGACCCCCGGGACGCTTTTGTAGTGAGGCCATTAGCGTGCTCCTTGAAACCATGCCCTGGAGAGCATAGCGGGAGAAACAGCCTGCGCTCCCAGCACTGCCCTCCTTTGTCTTGTGTGGTCCGCGTGTCACAGAGGGAGCCCAGAGTCACGCCGCACTCTGTCGGCTCCAGGAAAGCGCCGGCCAAGGCACACAGAGGTTTGCATTCATCCAGGCCCAGGGCCGCCTTTCTGTTCCCCGCTTCCCTCTGCGCTCCTTTGGAAAGCTGGACTTCAGACGGCTGACCCCTGCCCAGATCTCTTCTTCCTGTGGAGATAGGATCGTCCCAAGCTGCTTTTTCACATGAAGACCCCAAGAGGCCCCTGATGACACTACTGCCACACCCGCCCGAGATGCTGACAGATGAGGCTGGAGAAAATAATCCAGTGTGTGTTTGAGTATTAGGGAATTCCAAGATTTTTGCCTAATTCGGAGTGCTTTCCAGCTGTCGTCCAGTGTGGCTGGCTTCAGGGACGGAGCGCTGTTTTTCTGAATAGGAAATCAGGCTTCGGTGTCGCTGGCGTTCCCGGGTAGCCCAGGGGACAGCGGCAGGGGACGTGCCCTCCCTGCGGTCCCCACCCCATCTCTTTGCCGCACCATCTGCTTTTTGATCTCTGGAAAGGGGCCATGGGTTTTGATTACTTCTTGTAAAAGAAGGCCAACAGCTTTACTACCTTAGATGATAACATGATGACTGAAGAAGACCGGGTTGGGGTGCCCAGGAGGAGGCTGCCTGAGCCTGCACCTTGTGCCCACGGGGGGTTAGTGGACAGTCAGAGCTGGGGACGGGGCTGGACAGAGGACACCACACACCCCGGCATCTTACTGACTCACGCCCCGTCCACAGTGGTTCATGTGAGAAATGCGGAGAGGACCATGGCTCCTCCCTCACGGAGTAGAACCCCTGTCACAAACAAAGGAAAATAACCACAGTGTAGGGGTCGGGCCCTGTCGGGAAATACACCTGCATCTTGCTTTACCAGGACTAACTTAACCAAACCAGAAAGCAGATCTCAATTCTGGCAAACAGAGGTCTTGTTTCTTGTTGGAGGGGGTCATTGTGAGCCCAGAAAGGGTGAGAGGGCTTTACCGATAGATTAGGAGGGCATTCATTCCTACAGCTTTGAATATGTATGCATATACACGTATGTAAAACCTAAATATATGTAACACAGATGAGTATCATTTTTTCCTACCTGAAGACCACAAAACATAATTCCAGCAAGGAGGAGAAAGCACTGTGCAGCAGGATAACTTATTTTAATGGGGAACCAGGGATGGAACCCAGGGCCTGCATGCTAAGCACACGCTCTGCTGCGAGCCGAGCCCTCCCCCCAGGATGACTTTTTAAATGTTCTGTTTGAGCAAACCCACCACCGTAACCCCGCGGGGTGGGGCAGCAGCGGGACGGAACTCAGTCCATTAATTCCCACTCCCTCCCTCACATTCCAGCCACACCAGAGCTTTGTTGTCCGTGTCGGATTAATTCACGGTGTGGCTGCGACCAGAAGCTTCACTGTGGAAAGAGAGACGGTGGATGAGGCGGGGAGGAGGAATAGGAAGTTTGGAAATCTCAGCGTTTCCCTGGCCAACCACGGCCTCCACACCAGACCACGCTGAGAAAGACCCAAGTCCACAGTCACCGTGGTCACGGCATGGCCAGCGTGCACGGTGCAGCTGTGGTGGTGTCATAACACGAAGGGGGCGGGTGGTACTTGGGGCAGCCCAGGACCTGTGGGAAGAGAGATGAGCCAGTTAAGCTCCAGAACAGCCAAGAAGTTGTCAGCGAGACTCTCCAAGATACGAGGGCCCTTATATTTTTGACATCCTCATGCACCTTGGCATCTCCGGGACCAAAGGGGGCTTTTCCACAGAGAGCAGACAGGTGGGAGTGTGTCCCAGCCTCCCCAGAGTCCATCCCATGGCTGTGCTGCCACCCCGTCCTCAGGGGTCCTTTAATCTCCTGGGTCACTTTGAAGAACATTGTCCTTTGACTAAAGGAAACAGAAGAGCACATGCTGGAGCATGGTCAGCACACTTTCTCTGTGAAGGAGCACCCAGTAGTACCTTCAGCTCTGCAGTCACTGTCACAGCTGCGCAACTGGGCCCTTGCGTCAGCAGCATGGTGAGCATGTGACGATGGTGTGTGTGCACGTGTGTGTGTGTGCGTGCACTCGTGCACCGGTAAAACTGTACAGATGGAAACATGCTGTGGGCTGGACCTGGCCCACCAGCCAGAGTTTGCCGGTGCCTGTTTTAGAGGATTCACCTTCTGTTCATTCGTCTGGGCTGTGGTTTTTAATAAGGACAAGTGGCTGTGATGACAAGTTGCAGCTCCGGGAGGCCCGCGCTGCCCCAGGCAGCGGACAGGCCCCACGTGGAGGGGTACTCCCAGCAGGTGCCCGCTGGACCGCGTCTCCTGCGAAGAGACCCCACCTGTCCTGCCTCCTTCCCCCGCCTGACAACATGAGGGCTGTCTGCAAGACGACCCCTGAAACAAGGGCAAAAGCCTAAACGTTTCTCACCTGAAGCCTTGCCCCCTGCCCGGCAGCCTCCAGGGAGATCTTAATTTCAATGGCTCAGACTCAGACGTGTCCCCCGTTACATACAAAGCTTCCTTCTCCAGTAATGCTGTTTAGCTGGGATACTGAACCCTAGTACGTACCCAGAGCTACTCAGTCCGAGGCTGGTCCAAGGACCCGGACCTGCCCCACCAGGACCCTGAACCACCGTCCCCGCCAGGAGAAGTGCCAGGAGGCCAGTGAGAGGTTGCACAGGCAGGCAGTGTCTGATCACACGGGTCGCTGAGCCTTTTCACGCGGCTCCCACGGGCTCCCTGAGCCAAACAGGCGAAACTGATCCTGCCGGGCTTCGAGGGCCGAGGCTGCCCAGGCAGAGCGGGCTTTGTATGTGAAGACTGGGACCTTCTGGTTGGGAATTTGTGAGAAATTCCATTGAGTGTGTACCCTTTTCACCTCTGAGGCAAACCCGAGGCCTCCTGAATCAAAACCAGATGGACTCTCCGCCCTCCGACAACAGACAGCAGGCTGGGGCCCCGTCGGCCGAAGACCACCAGCGCCAGGGCTAGAGATGTGGGGGCTCCTTTCCAGAACTCCGCTGGGATGCTCCCCAGATCCGGACAGGGGCCCGGACCTCCGTCTGCCCACAGCGCCCAAGAACGTTGCATCCTTGCGCACGTTATTTGAGCCGTTTCAGTGAGACCCAGAGCCCCGGCCCCCCGGCCCCCCTCCTTTGCTGCGTGCCCCTAGCGGGGCTGGTTTGTTTTGGCAAGGCCAGCAGGTGCCCTCCCAGGCTGAGATCTGAGCTCCATCAGCGGTGACCTGAAGTCTTGGGTGGCCGCCTTCACGCCCTCCCTTCCCCCGTCAGCTGATACGTCTACCACCCACACGCTGGAAGGTTCCAGCAAGCTCCGAGACTCCTGGAGGAGGGAGCGCTGACCTCCTCTGCCCCCGGCCCCCACCCGCCAGGCGGGCCCTCGGGAGGAGCCAGGGCACACTTGGAAACGTGGGGCTCTGCCTTTTCATAAACAAGGGGGGAAGTGAGCCTTTGAACACGCGGTCTGTGGAACATGAACTTCCAGCTGATGACTGAGAGGGCCTTGCACACAGATGCCGATGCGCACGCCCGGAAGGGTCTCGCTGGCCTTTGAGGAGAGAAGAGGGATCGACAGGCTGCTTTTCAGAGACTGGTTTGCCTGGAGCCTCCAGCTACGCGGGCGTCCCTGCCATGGGCTTTTCCTCTGTCCCCTCTTACCAGATGCCCTCGCGTCACACCGCGGCCAGCAGATCCCTGCCAGCTATGGCTGTGGTCAAGCAGCCGTCTCCATGGCCACGGAGACCAAGCCCGGGAGGGCACACGGGTGTGGGCGTGGTTTCCACTTCTATCCCCAAGCACGAGATGCCCACTCGGATTATGGGAAGAAACCCCCCGGTGGGCGTACCTCTCTTCCCAGAGGCTGCCTCCACTGCCCCCGTCCCAGCCCCAGCCGTGACCCTGTGTGGGTGCAGGTGCCTGGCCACCTGCCGGCTGCTTCTCCCAGGAGGGAGGTCGCAGGAGGAAGGGGGCCTCTCTGTTTCCTGCATCCCACTCCCATCGCGAGAACCAGGAATGGAACGAGGCAAGAGCGCGGTGCTGGGGGTGCCCCAGAGCTCGACGTGGGGGCACTTGAGCAGCCCCCCAGCTGGGTTTGGGGTGGTGCCCATGGTGCGGGGCCTCCTCAGGGTTGGAGCTGGACCACCCTGGAGTCCGACTGAGCCTCCGCTGCACAGCTTGTACATTCATTTGAGGAATGAGGCTGTGGCACGTCCGCTACGTGCCGAACGGGCAGCGGGCTCCAGGGAGGGCACACCTTATTGAAGAGAGTGGGCCCCATGACAGGCCGGGCACGCTGCTGGGCACTGCATGTCCACACCTCTCGACTCTCACCACTGTTGATGGTCCCTGGGGGACTGAGAGGGGTGAGGAGGGCCCGAGATGCTTACACAGGAGAAATGCAGGCACAGTTCACATGGCAGACGGCAGAGGCCCCAGGACCGAGTCAGTGCAGGGGGCAGACACACAAATGCACACAGGTATGCGCACACATGCACACATGGAAACACATAGGTGCACACATGTGGACACACACGCTGGGCACTTGACCTGCGAGGAAGGACAGGAGGCGTCTGCTGCTGAAACAGCGGTCCGTTCTTCTCGCTGCTTCCTCCCTCCTTCCTTGTTCCTTCACACCTTGAACTAGTTGGGGTTGGGGGATGATGCAGTGACGTGGAGGCTGGAGCCAGTGCCCTGAGGTGCCACCTCTGTGCCGGAGCCAGTGGATTTAAAATCAAAGCGCTGAGGGAATGTGGTGGTGCTCGCAGGACAGGTGGGCTGGCCCCAAGGGAAGGTGTGTGATGTCCTCAGCTTCCAGTGGCCCCAGACTCCGCATCGCTGGCCTTTGGGTCCCCAAGGCCTCTGCGGGTTTGCTGGGGAAAGAGTGGATGAGAAGCGATAGCGTTGGTGGCGCCAGGCCTGACGGGGCAGCAGAAGCCTGGATGACCGGTTCGCACTGGACAGTTGGTCACGGCGTGAGCTCAGCCCAGAACGCAGGGTCCCCCAAGTGCAAACATTAGAATCCCACCCGCTGGTTCCTGTGACTTGTCCTCTTAGGTCTTAACCTCAGCTGCTCCTGAAAACACTCGGGGAAACACTGAAGAATGCTGGGGCCCGGGCCCGAGCACACAGACTGGACTCTCTGGGGGTCCAGGCGTGGGGCAGTTTTCAAAGCCTCCACCCTACAAGGATGCTGTGTCGCTCGGTGAGGGCCCGGGGGACGGCATGGGAGTTGGTGGCATCCTCGTGGACAGTGTGCAGGTGGGAGGGGACCAGGTCAGACCTCAGCGCTGGGATGAAGAGACTTGATTTGCAATGAGTCTCAGAGCTTGTTCAGAAACTCTGGGAGCCAGAACAGACCTATTGAGAGTGCGTGCGCGTGCGTGTGTGTGCAAATATCCTCCCCCAAGTACGCGTGTATACGTACACAGGTGCACACGTGTATGTGTGTATGTTGTTTGGGGGATATGTAGTTCTTTTCATCGTAGTCTGCAGCGGTGTTCACTGCGCATTTACCCACCGTGGTGTGTACACGTTTGCTTGTCTGAGGGACAGGGTTCTCTTTCCTGACTAAAGCGGGCGTGCGCCCCCTTAGTAGGAGGGAGGGAGAAGCGGGTAGCTGCCCCACTTGAGCTGCAGAGGGCGCTAGCGATCCCACAGCAAGCCCGAGGACAAAGTGATCACTCAGCTCGGCTAGTTTTTACTCTTGAGAGAAGAAAAACGAAGGGAGGGTGGGAGGGAAGGCGAGAGAAAGAATCCCCTTCTGGAAAGTCAAGCCAAGACTGTCCGGAAAGCTACATGCGTCAGGAAAAGGCAAACTCTGCGCTGGTGCCTTGGAATCCCCACCCAGAAAGCCTTCAGGAAACCAGGCTGGAGTCTCGCTTTCCACCGGCGGGGCTGGGGACCCTCAGGACCAGGCAGGGAAGAGGCCCTGCCTGTCCCGTGAGGCTGAAGCGATGGGGGAGGCAGGTCTGTCCCCGACTTGACGGCTGAGAAGCCGAGTTTGCCTGACATTATTCGGGACTTACGTGTCAGGCGTTGCTTGGAGAGGTAACATCTGTCACGGTCTGTGTTCATTAAAAAAAAAAAAAAATCTATACTTTGCAAGATTACAGTTGCCAGACTCACTCTGCGGTGGTGGAGTCAGAGGTACAACTGGCGATTTGTAGCCTCGTCTGTGTTTTCATCACCCCATCACAAAGCATTTACGGCACACTTCGTATCTGCAGTGCAGTTCACATTGTATTAATTTTCTCCAAGGTTTACTATTTTAAAGGATTTTGCTGGCTAAAATTGCCAAAGTGACTTAACAAAGCAGTCTCATATAAACTGTCCACATTACGAATATCAACCCAGAAAATATATTTGCTTCTTTGTTACAGATAATGAAATTGAGGTCCGGGAAAGTCACAGCTTCAGGGGTGTCTGCGCAGACTGTTTTCGGAGGCAGACTGGGGAGACCCCGGTCCCTGAGCTTGTACTTCGCAGCTTACGTTTTCACCCTCAGCACCGGGCGTGGCCGGCCGCTGGCTTTTTTCTTTTGTAGCCTACTTGGTTCACACTGTTAGCAACGCAGAGCTCTGCTGTCTTTTCTGAGCGACTTTGATCTTTGAGATGTCACCGACGGGAGGGAAAAGTCTCATTTTGCTATCATCCCCAGAGTGTGAACACGTGGTGTGTACTAAATAGTAGAGCTTCTGTGACTAAAAATTTTTAAGCCTTTTTTTTTGCTGTTGTCTTTTTCAGTGAAATGATTACTGTTCCTCCTGTGGGTGTCAACCTTCTCAAATCCTTTCTGAAAACAGGAGGTGAGGATGTGTGTGTTCAGTGTTCAGACTAGTTCACTTGTCTCCATAATGTCTCTGCGAGCGGTGGGGAGAAAGTCATCTTCGTGTTCTACAAGATGAAACTGAAACCAAGATTTTTTTCATCAGTGACCGAGCCCACGGAGGATCTTAGGGCATCTGAGTGGTGGCGGGAGGGCTGGGGAAGGTGGCATCCAGGAACCAGTTAGCTGGGCAGGTGACCTTGGACGACATAGTTAACCTAAAGCTTCATTATTTTCACCAGCAAAACTGAAATAACACCAAGCACGCCTAAGGTTCTGTTGTTATGACTGCCAAAGAGATCACGGCTGAAAAATGTGTTGTTAACTGCAAATGGCTGTGTACTTGTGGATGAAATTATACATTATTATATATGTGCACCTGCATGTGTGTTATTTCATATACATGCATAAGTCGTGTGTTACTACTAAAATCAGACTGAAGTCATTTCATTTCCAAAGGGCAGATGTATTTTCCAAATTTGGTGAAAGCAAGCTTTTGCTCTGTGTCCCCTGACACAGTGTAACTGACTTTTAAAATAATTTTATAACAAGATTCTCATTTAAGTAAGAACTATTTATAAAAATAAACCTCAAATACCTGCAACAAAAGGTCGTTGTAAGGAAAAGCACACTTTATTAACTCAAATTGACTTCAGATTAACACTAGTCCTTCAAAGATGAGTGGGCTGAGATCACATTGCTGGAAAATACATACTTTTTCCACCTTTTCCCCTGAGCTAATGGAGTCGATGTTAGAGAACTTCTCTCTCCTTGAGAAGCCAGGAAATTTAAGAAACTCTTCAAGAGCAGCTCAGCGATCTGAGGGGCCACCAGGTGCCCGTGAGGCCCGGCCAGTAGGACGTGCCCTCAACAGTGGCCCGAAACGGTCCCCACCACTGCTGCTCCCTAGCCTCACCTGACGTCGTGAGTGAGCCGCTGCTCTTCTGAAAGCCGTGCTTCCCAGGAAACCACCCCGAGAAAATGACCAGAGATGTGGGCAGGATTTGCACGCAAGGAGTGCTTCCCGCTGTTTAGGATCGCAGCCCTAGGGAAGGTTTAAATACGTTTTGTTTATGCTCATGTGCAGTCACTGGTATGCTATTTTCAAAGAATGTTTATTAATATTGGAAAATACTTTGTGCTATGATGTTAGGGGAAAAGAGTAAAATATAAAATCAGAAATGCAATGATTCTGGCTTTATGAATGTGTATTGCACACACACAAAATAGATGGAAGGAGAGCATATCCAGCTAAAACCATGGCTGTCCCCCAGTGATGAGTATGAGGGATTCAGTTCCTCTTCTGGTGTGCTCTATTTTAGACATTTTCAACAATAATCAGATACGATCCTTTATTTAAGTTTATTTTTTACCCAGAAAATTTCTTCCAAGAATGTAAGTTCTGTTCTGACTCAGTAATAAATCTGTATAAAATTAGAATGTACTTTTTCAACTTCTGCCGGTTTTTTAGAGAATTTTTGAGAAAATGATCAGTTCCTAGTTGTAACTTCGGCCAGATTTCAGCTGTGTCTGTGGGTCGTCCAGCAGTCAGGTCCCCCCATGGCCACAGGACTCCACTCCGCAAAGGGGCAAGTGCAGGATTTGGGAAGATAAATTCACTTTCTCACTGCTTCGGCAGCTTCTCAGAGGCTCACTGCTCTGCCAGGCACGTTTGTGGGGATTTTATGTTCAGGGGGTCGGCGTGAGGCACCTGGAAGAAGAGATGCAGGGCCTGCTAAATGTGTCTGCAACGTGTCAGCCCTTCTCCGGACAGATCAGCAAAACTCTCAGAAACATGACTTTGAGTTTTTAAGTTTTGAAAGTATTTAATGAGCACATTCTGTATGTCAGACACGATGCTGAGAGCTTTGGTAACAGAAAAGTGTGCTGAGATCCCCGCCTCCTGGTAGCAGGCTTCTGGGACTGCCGGCGTGACCGCCGTGGACCTCGACTGTGTGTTGTGTGCGTTGTGTGAGCTCCCGGATGCTGCAAATCTTGCCATTATGAATTCCCACTCTTGTCAGTTACTTGATATCCAAATTCCTCTTCCTGATTCCTTTGGTAAATTTTAAATGCACCCTGACAAATAAAAATAATGGCTTTCTGAGCCTCGCAGACATAGAAAACAAAATTAAGATTACCGGGGTGGGGGAAAGAGAGGAGAAAGGGATAAACTGGGAGTTTGGGATTGGCAGACACACACTACTATGCACAGAATAAATAAACAACAAGGTCCCACTGTGTGTACAGCACAGGGAACTACATTCAGTATCATGTAATAGGCTATAATGAAAAAGAATCTGAAAACAATATACATATATATGTAAAACTGAATCACTGAGCTGTACACCAGAAACAAATACAACATTGTAAATCACCTATACTTCAATTTAAAAAGTTAAAAAAAAAAATGGCTCTCCCCTTCTAGTTGTAAGTTCTGTGAGGCCTCCCTGAACAGCAGAGATCATCCAATCCATCTTCCTGCTGCTGTAAATAAAGCTGCGTTCGTTCCATGCAGATTATTATTCTGAATATATTAACACTAGATTACCCAGGAATTAAAGTATTTGTCTCAAACTATGTGCAAAAGTAGCCACAATTCTCCCTGGTAACTCCCACTTCTCGATGCTCCCTGAGGCCCTGGATTCTGGGCTTCAGGTCTGTGTCCTTTATATTACTAGAGCTGGGTGACAATCAGTAACAAAACCCTCTCTCCAACTTACTGCAAATTTAAAGCATCCAGAACATTAGTAATTGGGGGAGACAGTGCAGCACAGCAGGAGAGCGCGTGCTTAGCATGCATGAGGTCCTGGGTTCAATCCCCGGTATCTCCATTAAAAATAAATAAACAAACAGATAAATGCAGCTAATTACATAAATAAATGCAGCTCCTCCCCGCACCAGAATATTAGTATTCAAACTAACAAAATCTAGGGGATGAACACATAACAAATACTGCATTTATCCACAAAATCTAAAAATTAAGAATTTCTGCATATAGTAGACATTTTTCATGCACGTAGAACCAGCCTAACACAGCTTCTCAAGGTGCAGCGTGCACACAAACCCCCTGGGATGCGGTTAAGATGCAGACCCTGAATCGGCAGGTCTGCGCTGAGGCCTGGGAGTCTGCATTTTAACAAGACCCCAGGTGTTGCTGGTCCATGGACTGCACTTCGAGATGCAAGGATCTTTATGTTTATCCCATTGGGAGAAATATGAGCACTGGAGGAAAATTCTGAGCTATCAAACATAAGGAAACCGTTTACTGTAAGATACTACGCTTCAGGAAACGCCCCGAGCCCGGGCCTTTGGGGCACCGTTTCTGGAAGGCCACGCATGGTGGTGGAGTCACTGCTACAACCAGGGCCTCGGGTGGGGCTGCCGGGGACAGAGGGCCTGGCAGCCCACGGCCCTCGGGTGGGCGCGGGAGCCGCCTCCCCCAACACAGGCCGAGCAAGACACAAAGTGCGGAGACGCTTTGCCAAGTGCAATAATCAGGAGGTTTTATCCTCATCCCGATTTGCACAGCATCCTGGGCCCTGAAGCACAGTCTTTGTGGGTGTGGAAGATAAAAGAAACTCAGTTCCTGTTCCAGAAAACACTGGACGGCACTGAAGATCTTTCCTGCTGGTCTGGAGTGAAGGCGTGGCCCTCGGGGCGGGGGCGGGCAGGGGGCTCAGGCCACCTGTCCCTCTCCTGTGTTCTTGTTCCTCCCTCGCTCGGCCTCTGCGGGCGCCCCTGCACCTCCCCGGGCCCCGACCGTGTCCTGGAGTGAAGGGAGTTTGCCAAAGCAGCTGGGATGAGCTGTTTGACCCCCCACTGACTCAGACTCTCTCTGGCATCCACCTAGCCTCACCTGGAGGCTCCCACGCCCCCCCGTGTTCATGTTCAAGCGCTGGCAAATTCACTTCTCTCATCCTCAGCCTCAAAAGGGTAAAATAGGCCATCTTCCCTCAGTATGGTCTACACTTTCCGTCCATCTCTTTGTCCATCTATCCATCTGTCATCCCATCTGTCTGTCTGTCTGTCTATCCATCTGTCTATCTATACGTGTATGTGTGTGTGTGTGTATAAGATCTTCACTTACATCATTCATGCAGTTGAAATTTCTTAGTCTGTGGTTCATGACATTATTATATTTTATACATAACTTGCTTTTGCTTGTGCCGAAGCTGATCTTGGACAGCTGGCAGTAATCTGACCCCACTAGCTGGTACATACTGACCTGTGATCTGTGCAGACGGCGTTTGTCCAGGAGTGGGAGCTGTTGGGTTTGTTTGTCTGGGTCCCTGACGGGAGCTGATCAGATGCCTGCATGACCTTGCTCTAGCCAGCTACCTTGCCACATATACTTCATCTCGCCCTGAGTTGGTGTATTTGGGGAACTGGGGAGAAGTAATTGGCCTTCAAAGTGCAACTTGTGATCAGCGGAATCTTACCTAGAATCAAAATGGGTGGGAAATCCCTGATCAAATATTGACAGCAGTTGACCACAAGAGGGGCACCTTTCTGAGACCCTGCTCCTCATTGGACATTCGCTGTTACCGACCACCTGCTCTGAGCAAGGACCCTGGTCACAGGGGAGAACTAGACACAGTGTGTGGGGGCTGGTGCCTGCATGTAGCTAAATAGACACATCTGTCCCAGTGTGTGTGCGCGCGCATGTGTGTGTGTGTGTACGTGTGCATGTGTGTGCATGCGTGTGTGAGGAGGGAGAGGAGTCACGGAAGGGCAGATAAACAGACTTATCAAGAAGCACATCAGAGAGAAGTAGAGGTGAGCACAGGGCACTGGGGATGAGGCTGTCCTAGCACAAATGTGGCTTTGAGTAAGGGGCGGGAGGCCCGCGAGACTCAGGTGGGGAGGTCAGCAGAGACCAGAGCACACCCCTCACGTCCAAGAACAAGAGAGAAACAACATGCCGCATTTCCACCACTCACCCTCTGCTGGAATCATAGTCCTTGGGATATTATTCTGTGGTTTGTCCACTGGTAAAACCTGAAAACCCTTGACCTCTGTCTCCCCCCGTCTCTTCTGCTCCGTAAGTCGCCGTGTGGTGCACAGAGACCGACTGCGGAGTGTGTAGGGGAGAAGAAGGGGGGCTTGGCCCCTCCCCCCCCGAAGCCACAGCTCTGTGAACAAGGTGGGTTTCCACCTCCTACTCTTGAAACATTCACACACAGGGGTGCAGTCAGCCAGCACCCTTAACTACCCCCTCCCCGTGTGAGTGCGGGGACACCCAGGCCTGTTTCCTGCAGCCACCCGTTTAGGTTCCAGACTCAGGCGAGCTGATGTGAAAGGACTGGTGGGCCTGCCTGGGTGGACAACCAAATAAGCGATTTCTGAATAACGCAGGCCACAGTGACGGGAGACCCACAACGTGACGAAAGAAGCCCAGGGCGGCACGGGGACGCGCAGGCGGTCAGCAGCCCAGCTTTTGCTAAATTTAACATGACTAGCCGAGTGAGGGGCGTCATTACTGAGAAATGTGGACGTCCAGCCAAGCGCCTGGGTGATGGGAAATTAACTGTAGTTGAGACATAAAATTTTACAATGGGGGTTGTAAAATGATTGGATACCTTTCATATTTTAAGAATGCAGTTCAATGGACCATCTCTTAGCATTATCCTGAAAGCTTACACTTTTTATTAAAACCATAAAATCTATCTTCGAGATCCAGGAAAGAGTGTGCATACCTTAAACCCAAACATTCCACCACCTGGACAACGAGCATTCTCGTTTTTCGTCCTATCTTTAATTTCATTAAAGGGGTCGTGGCCACGCTAGAATTCTTGTATGTGAATGCTGTGTAGAACATTCAAAGAAGTTAGAGATTTTAAAAGATTATTTAAGAGTTTACACATAGGATCATTTTCAGGGGGTACAAGATCAGACCCAAACTTAGCCACGGTGCTTGGGAAAATGACCGATTCATTGGTTTGGGTGTTGCTACCTGGAAGGGCTGGAGGGTGACTGGGACAGACTCCAGTGCAGCCCAAGGGAATGTCCTGTGACCCATCACGTGCTAATCTGGAGGAGCGTGGAGACCCAGGGGGAGGGGGAGATGGAGGCCGGCTAGACGTGAGTCCTGGCTGGGGTCCCCTCCAGATGTTGCCCTACCTGTTTCTACCCTGTCTGTTTGCTTACGTCCACTTTGCGAACCCAGTCCCTCAAGGACTCCTGTGACTGCACTGAGCTACGTGGTGAGAGAGCCCTGAGGTTTGGACTTGCCAATGCCAAGATCTGCCACACCAGAGAGCACTGTGTACTGTGAACAAGAAACCCACAGGAGTAAAAAAGACTAATAAAATAATAAGTGTGGTACTGAGGTGTGTAGCAAATCCTGAATTTCCATGCTATGTGAAATCGTAAAAATGCTTCTCAAGAAACATCTATCCTGGTAGCAAGGAATCACATGGTCTTAAATCAGCTGAGTTCAATTCATTGAGCATTGGTTGAGCGCCACTTATAGCCGAGGCACTGTGCAAAGCATTGGGAATGACAGGCTGAACCACATGTGGGCACGCTAGTGACAATTCTGCCCACACCCCACCTCCAGCACGTCTAAGGAAGGAGCGGACATCAAGTGATGACCTGCCGGGCCGGGCGCTGTGCTGGACGTGGGGCTACGAGGTTCGCCAAACACAAAGCTACCGTCCTCAGGAACGCGTAGGTGATTGCATTTTCCTGCTGTTTTATAAAAACAGAAATTCTTACACTCCAAGGGCATCGTTCAGTGCAAGAAAGATGCTAAAATCTGGTCCAGATCAAGAGGAGCAAACCACGCAGAAAGGACGGCGTTTCTCCCCCAAAGAGACACAAAGAGACAAGAAAGAGGAAACCCTCTCAGCCACTGCTGAGCGTGGAACTAACTCCGCGTCACGGCGCGTCTGCGGCCTGACAGCCCAGTTTCACCCTCCGTGGCTGTGTACCCCATGGACTGAAAATAGGGCTGTGAGGGTTAGCAAAGAAAGACACAGGCAATGCAGTTACTTCTCAGGTAAGACTGACGTTCTTTATCTGAAACTCAGATTTAACCAAGTGCCCTGAATTGGGGCAACTGGCCACATGTGGCTCCATGAAGTTACATTTAAACCCACTGGACGTGAGCTCTGCCTTCACAGAGATGGTGGGCCCGGCGCGGGGGCACCCACACTGGAGCCGGGCAAGCTCCTGCCTCCAGTGCTCCTGGACCTCTGAGCTAACTTAGTCTTAATGTTGAAAACTTTTTTAAAAACATTTTTTATTGATTTATAATCATTTTACAATGTTGTGTCAAATTCCAGTGTAGAGCACAATTTTTCAGTTATACATGAACATATGTATATTCATTGTCACATTTTTTTCCCTATGAGCTACCATAAGATCTTGCGTATATTTCACTGTGCTATACAATATAATCTTGTTTATCTATTCTACAATTTTGAAATCCCGTCTATCCCTTCCCACCCTCCGCCCCCTTGGCAACCACAAGTTTGTATTCTATGTCTGTGAGTCTGTTTCTGTTTTGTATTTATGCTTTGTTTGTTTGTTTGTTTTTAAATTCCACATATGAGCGATCTCATATGGTATTTTTCTTTCTCTTTCTGGCTTTCTTCACTTAGAATGACATTCTCCAGGAGCATCCATGTTGCTGCAAATGGCGGTATGTTGTCAGTTTTTATGGCTGAGTAGTATTCCATTGTATAAATATACCATATCTTCTTTATCCAGTCATCTGTTGATGGACATTTAGGCTGTTTCCATGTCTTGGCTATTGTAAATAGTGCTGCTATGAACATTGGGGTGCAGGTGTCATCCTGAAGTAGGGTTCCTTCTGGATATATGCCCAGGAGCAGGATTCCTGGATCATATGGTAACTCTATTTTCAGTTTTTTAAGGACTCTCCATACTGTTTTCCATAGTGGCTGCACCAAACTGCATTCCCACCAGCAGTGAAGGAGGGTTCCCTTTTCTCCACAGCCTCTCCAGCATTTGTCATTTGTGGATTTTTGAATGATGGCCATTCTGACTGGTGTGAGGTGATACCTCATTGTAGTTTTGATTTGCATTTCTCTGATAATTAGTGATATTGAGCATTTTTTATGTGTCTATTGAGCATTTGTATGTCTTCCTTGGAGAATTGCTTGTTTAGGTCTTCTGCCCATTTTTGGATTGGATTGTTTATTTTTTTCTTATTGAGTCGTATGAGCTGCTTATATATTCTGGAGATCAAGCCTTTGTCGGTTTCATTTGCAAAAATTTTCTCCCATTCCATAGGTTTTCTTCTTGTTTTACTTCTGGTTTCCTTTGCTGTGCAGAAGCTTGTAAGTTTCATTAGGTCCCATTTGTTTATTCTTGCTTTTATTTCTTCTAGGAGAAAATGTTTGAGATGTATGTCAGATAATGTTTTGCCTATATTTCCCTCTAGGAGGTTTATTTTATCTTGTCTTATGTTTAAGTCTTTAATACATTTTGAGTTGATTTTTGTATATGGTGTAAGGGAGTGTTCTAGCTTCACTGTTTTACATGCTGCTGTCCAGTTTTCCCAACACCATTTGCTGAAGAGACTGTCTTTATTCCATTGTATATTCTTGCCTCCTTTGTTGAAGATTAGTTGACCAAAAGTTTGTGGGTTCATTTCTGGGCTCTCTATTCTGTTCCATTGGTCTACATGGCTGGTTCAAAACTTTTTTTAAGTCAGTTTTTGATGTAAGCCAATAGTTTTTGCCTGTTTCTCTGAAGAATTTTATTAGCTTTCTGGAGTTTCTGCCTGATTAGCTGTGTCTCATTCCTTTTAAATTTTCATTTGGCCTCTATCAGAGTAACAATTCCATTCTTGGTCTTATTTCCTAAAAACTATTGGTACATGCAATCTGCCTCAAGGTGCCACATGAGGAATTAGTGGATTTTAATCAGATGATGCATAGGACACCCTGGCAAGTTCTCACCACTGACCCAACAAGAAAAATTGCAGGGTTTGTCCTGCTGAGTATGTGAAACCAGTCAGAGAGTGTTCTTCATACAGGACATTTGGTTTGAGATACACAGCCTCCTTGGTCAAATTCAACTCGTACAATTCATTTATTCACTCACAGGTACCTGACTAGGAAGGCGAGAGAAAGTCTCGGGGAGTGTGTGGTCCACAGCTGCACATCCAACACAGTGGTGGCCAGCCACAAGTGGCTACTTGGATTTAAATTTAAATTAATAAAAATGAAGAGAGCTCTGTGTCCATCCTGTGTGACCCCATGACACTCTCTCCTCTCCAGGTAAAACTGCCCGCTCACCTGTCGCCTTGCCTCGGGTGGTGGGTAGCACTCAGCCCGCGGAGGTCCGGGCAGGGGCCGCGCCGGCAGCAGCACCGACCGTCCAGCGGCGGTAGGAAAGGGCCAGTAATGTGTCTTACGTGAAAGCCAGGTTGTGATAAAAGGTCAACAAAATAACTCCAAAAACAACACCAAGGGAAAAAAGTGATCTGAAGGTTATGAAAACCTTTTCAAACTGAAAACGTGAAGCGCTCAGAAAAGTCCAACATTAAAAAAAAAAAAAGAATTAAAAAGGAGTGTGTGCGTGTGAAACGACTCAGGGAATGGATTAAACCCGAGAACAGCTGACCCTCACTGAAGACGTCCTCCAGCCCGCGGGCCGCACACCTGCACCCGGCCGCCCCGGCCTCGCAGCAGCCCCGGAAGCGGGTCCTTATCTCCGTAACAAACGAGGAGACTGAGTACTGAGTAAATTACTCAGCCACGGTTGCATTACGACTAAGTGGCTGAGCCAACGTCTGATCCAAACGCACGTCGTCCCGGACACGGCCCCGCCAGGCAGACCGGAGGGGCTACAGGAGCCGTCCGGTTAGGCCGCCCTGAGCAGGGCCCGTGGGTCACCGTCTCCCAGGCGCAGTCCCCAAGCTCGCCATGACAGGCGCACGGGGCCCTGCAGAGGTCAGAGAACTGAGTGTTGGTCTGTCCTTTCTGGGAACATATTTCTCAAGAAGAAACCAAAGAAACCCAATCCCCTTCTGGAATTGATCCAAAAAAGTAGTCAGAAACTCAGAAAAAGCATTGCTTAAAACATGGCAGCAGTTTAAATAGGTGTAATGGTCATGAATTATTATATAATGTAGCCACCATCTAAACTGCATTATTGGAAAATGCTCTCGTGGCTAAGGGGGAAAATTCAAGACTGAAAATTGTGTGTATATAGTGCTATCTTGATTTTGTTGTTCATTTTAAAAGTATATAAACATATGCTGAGAAGAAATGACTGGAAACGGCCCGTAAGACTGCTTGCAGCGGCCGCGCTGAGCCGCGCCTGCTAGTGCCGTGTGTTCCCTTCTTCACATTTTCCTGTTTCCCAGTTGTCCTATAATGAGCATGTGTGATCTTTATATTAAAATATTAATGATAGAATTTTTTGAGGTGAAATAATGAATTTGTGCAATGTTACAGAGAGAATTATGTTACTTCTCAATCAGTGAAAGAAAGAATAAAGGAAGAAAATAATACAGAAAACAATGAAATAGGCAAAAATGGAAGTAAACCTAACAGACAACACTTTGTTAATTGAATGTGAACATGGAGCTTGTAATAGTGAAAATGGGAAACGGTTCACGTGCCTGATGATGGAGCAACCGTTACCTTAATCATAACACGTGAGTCTGTGCAGCCTTTTCAACAGCCCACAAGCTAAGGGACACAACGCGACCTCCATCGCCTAAAATGTTTGCCACCTGCTTTTCATGGAAAAATCTGGTCGACTCCTGTTATAAAATATTATGTACACATTAAATTTATAAAGTCTCTGTTATAACAGTACCAAAATATATATAAATTCACACTCTATGAACTATCAGGAAGTGAGGGACACACGAAGATTAGAGAAGACAGCGCTGTCGTGATGGCCCTGCTTTTGCGCCTTCATTCGCCGGTGTGTGTTTTTGGATGTGCCAGACCCTGTTGCCGCACGTGGGAAACTGCAGTGAACGACCCGGACAAAGTCCCTGCCCCGTGGGGCTTACGTCCTCGCGGAAGGCGGACTGCAGACAGCAGCGCGCGTGCTGGCAGGCGAGCGCTGTGCCACGTGGAGCCTGTGCGTGCAGCAGGCGGGGGCAGCTCCCGGAGAGGGTGGCACTTGATCAACACCCGGGAGCAGGTGGGGCGTTCGTGACGTGGACTGCGGGCAGAGGGACATTCCTGAGAGTGGAGTGAGCCTGGAATACTGAGCGGGGGCAGCACCTGGCCCGGGAGAGCTGTGTGGAGCAGCAGCAGGAAGAGCAGAGAGGCGGCGGGCGGGCAGATCCTGTGGGACCTCGGAGACCTTCGGGAGAACGGGCACCAGAGCAGAGGGCGCTGTGAGGTGAGCGGCATCTCGAAAAGGCGGCCGTGACCGCGGTCACGGTCACAGCCCACGGGGCGAGGGCGGCAGCAGGGACACCAGCTGGGAAGCCAGTGGCAGGAGTTCAGAAAAGAAAGCCATCGTGGTGGCTCTGATGGGGAGGAGGGTCAGGTCCTGGATACATCCTGAAGGGACGATAGAGCCCCAACGATTTCCTTTGAGAGCCTGTGGGTTGGGAGAGTCAAGAGACGCCCAAGCCTCTTGGCATAAGCAGCTGGATGGTGGGGATGCCCACTACCTGTATGGGAGACTCGCCATGGACCAGCCTTTGCTAGAAATTCGGGAGGGGGTGAGATCCAGGCGTCTGGAGCTGGGGGAGACCGGCCTGCAGCGCGCCTGTGGGACCTTCGCACACAGACGGGACCTCAGTCATCAGACTGCGGGGTGAATGTAAACAGAGAGGAGGAACCGTGAAGGAGACTGAGAAATGGGGGTTTATGTAGGAGGCCCGGAGGGTCCTGGGGGTCAAGAGGAGGAGGGTGCCGTGGTCCAAGGGCGAGCTCTCCCAGGACCAGGATCTGCCCTGGAGCTGGCTGCGTGGGCAGCACAGGGACTGCACGGGGACCACACGGGGACCACACGGAGCAGACTGAGCAGAGGCCGCTGGGAGGAGCCTAAGAACGAGGGGAGAAGGGGAAACCACGGTTCTGCACGATTTTCTCGGGAAGAGCAGAAAAGTAGAACCGAAAGTAGCTGGCGGGAGAGGTGGGGGCCCGAGGGTGCCATTGGGAGAAGTAAGGGCAAGTCTGCATGCGGGTATGAATGACCCAGCAAAGCAGGAAACGCGGTGACATCAGAGAGGGCAGGATGCGGGGGCGGGGGGACACCTGCAGTGAGAGGAGGGCGGACACGCTGCCTGGGGAGGGGCTGTCGTCACCTTGTCTGCGGTGACACTGAGTCTGCCGGGGCCGGAGACTGCTCTCACTGCAGTGTTTCTGCATTTCTCACTTAATCCTTGCAACAGCCTTAGGAGGGAGGAACTATTATCCCATTTTGCAGATGAAGAAATGGTCTTTGAAAGTGTAAGTAATTTAATAAATGGAGCAATCATCGTGCTCAGGTCTGACTCAGTGCCCTTATTTCATTTCTTTAAAAAAAAATCGTGGTAAAACACACACCACATAAATTTGCCATTTTAGCCACATGGAGACCTTTCACGTTGCTGCGTAAGACTCACCGCCATTCGCCTCCAGAACGTTCTCATCTTCCCAGACTGAAACTCCGTACCCACTAAACCCAATGTAGTTCTTTTAAGCACACAAGTAATTATGTTTATAAAAACATACTAGATTGCCTTTACTAACTGGAAATAGTTATCACATCAAAGAGAAGAGCTTCTCCTCACTTGGAGGAGAGGCTAAGATCATCTTTGCCCCGAGGACAGTCACACCTTGTCAGGCAGACGTGGCTGTTCTGGGCGCAGGGCGGGATTCAGACAGCAGCAGGTGCGTCTGGAGGTGGCGTGGACACGGGGCAGGACCGCGACGTTGGCTTCACCACGGGGCCCTCCTCCGTCCGCCTCTGCTCTGTGGCGTGGGGGCTGGGCTCTGCAGCCACGCTCGGCTTCCCCGGGGCCCCCGTGTTCCCGGGTCCCCAGGGAGGGGCTGGAAGGTCAACAGAGGAGCCTCCTTCCTGTGGGCTTCCCGTCTGCCTGCTCTTCTTTTCGGTGTCACCCCAGCACTCAATCCTTCAATCCAGGAGCTACAGTTTCTTCTCGAAGCAGAGGCTGAGTCAAAGCTGGCTGGTACCCGCAGAAGCCCTCGACAGGCCCCGACGCTGCGGGGCCTCTGCAGGCTGGATTTTCTCCCCCCAGTTCACATGCTGACGTCTAACTGGCCCCACAGCATCCCTCCAGTGTGGCTTTCTTTACAAATGGGGTCACAGCAGCTATGGTTGTTACGATGAGGTCAGTACGGTGGGCCCGAATCCAATGGGACTGGTGTCCTTATACAAAGGGGAAATTTGGACACAGATGTGCACACAGGGAGACTCCCGCGTGAAGACGAAGGCGGACAGGAGCACCGAGGATGGCCAGCAAACCACCAGATGCAGGGGAGAGGCTCCGAGCAGATTCTGCCCCCGGCCCTGCTGACACCTCGATCTTGGACTTCCAGATGCCAGAAACGTAAGACAACGCGTTTCTTTTGTTTAAACCGCCCGGTCTGCGGCACTCCGTTAAGGCCACCCTGGGGAGCGAGTGCAGGGCTTCCCTCCGAACTTCTCAGCGCAGCGATTCCTGCCACTGCCCTTCCCCCCCACCCCCCCGTCCTGGGTGGTGGTGCTTCCTGAAGCCACTCTTTCCATGACATCTTACTGTGTCCTTTCTTCTTCTGATTTACATAGTTAAATCTGTACCAAAATTAAGGTTCCTTATTTTAAATTCTGTCTGTTCAAGCGCCTTGTGAACTGTCTTCCTCCTGCCTGCACCTTGGCTGATACACTCAGTTTCCATATTTGGAAACCAAACGTGAAGGGTTACTGACCCAAAGTGGGGGAGCTCGTGGCGGGGCAAAGCTGGGCTGGTGTGGCTCCGTGAGCTGTGTCCTTAACCTCAGCACACAACAGCGCACCTGCAGACTAAAACTGTGGCTCACTTGGGCACCCCATGTGCGTCCAACAGGACAACACCCCGTCCTTTCGAAGCTGAAGACTGACTTCATCTATTAACTAACTTCTTGTCTTTACAGATACGTGTAACCTGACTTAGCTCAGGTCCTCCAAGAAATGGAGACAGTCTCAGCCAGGCTGCAAGATCTCTGAGTAAAGGCTGCCCACGGAAAGGGCTCCATGCCTGCAGGAATGGGCCCGCTTCGCTCCCGCCGAGCTCGGCCACTGGCGGGGGGGCACAGCCTCAGCCTCACGGCGCCCAGCGGTCCGCATTTCCTGCGCTGACACAGAGGGCGGGAAAGCTAACAGTCCGGGGACAGAGCTGTAAGCGAGTGCTACTGTCTGTTCTACATGAATACAAACTCTTTCTGGCGGAACAGAAAAGAGCTCGTCCCCCAGACCAGCAGACTCTGCTCTGGCGGCAACGCCACGTCCAGCCTCAGTGCCGTGTGTGCAGGTGGCGCTTCTGCTTGGTTGGCCTTGGGTAGACGACACAGATGCAGAAAAGACAGGAATCTGCACAAATTCATACAGAGACTTGTGGGGCCAGAAATGGGTAGAGCCCTCCCTGAAATCAGTCTTACTCACGGCGTGTGAAACTTGCGCGGCGGCCGTTGTCGACAAGAGAGGCAGGCCCAGGCCCTTGCAGATGGGGACGCCTCACCCTTCCCTCCTCCTCCCCTGGCCTGGGGCCTTTCTTCGCACCCTGCTGAGGGTCTTCTCCACCGGGACTTCCCACTCGACAGCTACTGACCAGTTTCCTCTTTGCCTTCTTGACGGGACACCTACCATGCGCACATCCAGTCACAAAGCTGCCTTGATAAAAAGCATATGAAAAGATTTCAAAGTCAAGGGCAATATGGTTGCAGAGAACATGCTTTGTTTAAAACTATGTTCCTAACATTTTAAAAAATATCTGTTCCTAAAGCTTACTGTCTCAACACAACCACCTGATCCAACTCCCTTCCTTGCGAGAGCGCTAACCCAGTAAGATCAGGGTGCTGAGCTGTCATGTGACATCAACCACGGCTCCCCACGGGGGACGGAAGACCAGCTTAGGACCTGAAGCAGCGTGGACGAGGGAGCCTCGGCGTTTGCAGAGGACGTCCACAGCCTGTCCCCCGCGGCCTCCGCCCCCCGCAGCCTCCGTCCCCCGCGGCCTGCGTCCCCCCGCGGCCTCCGCCCCCCACAGCCTACATCAACATCACACAAGGGCCAAGAGGGGCACGAGAGCCATCTTAACGCTCATCCCCCTTTTTCTATGGTGTTTCCCAGACCACCTTCTGTCACCCTAGTGCCTATATCTTTCCTCCTGCCAAGGAAAATTATTAGGTGCCGGCACCTTCAATAGATGGTTATTCGGCTGCACTTGAAAATGTTCATTTACTGTAACAGGCTCACTATGCCAGGAATGTAATTGGAACCCAGACTGTTACGACCTCAGGAAATAGAATGAAACAAAGCTACACAGAAATACTAACTCTGCCCAAAGCAGGGCACCCTGCCCTCGGGAGAGCGGGGGGGGTCTGTTGCCCACCTTGCGGCCCTCTCGCAGACGCAGAAATGGCTGGTGCTTGGGAACCTTGGAAGACTTCTAGTCAGAAATGCTTAATGGGCCCCTGGGGGAGCTGAAGCCCATCGACGTAGAGAACAATGGAAGTTGTTCACTGTCCTACAGAGTTTTCTCCAGTGACCCCTGAAACCTGGAGTCGCCAAGGAAGGCTGCGTGCACAGAGGTGTGGAGAGCATCGTGCGCCGCGGAAGCTGGGCGGACTTGCCTACAACAGGGACAGCGAGGTGCGCTGAGCATTGTAAAAGTGAAGGAAAATTAAGAGAGAGGAGGGAGAATCAAAGCTCCTACTAATGGTCGACGGAAAAGGGGAGATTAGACAAGGTGACAAGCCCTGACGTTCGATTTCACAATGTCTGTTATGCTTTTTACAATTATTAATAAAATGGAGTTCAATAAAAATATAATGCACTGTACACCGTCCAAACAGCCGATGCAGGACTCTGGTTTGATGCTAATGATTTAGACTGGAATCTGTTCAACAAATGGGCTTAAAAAATAATTAGAAATGTAATTAGAAATGTTATCCCCTTCAGTGTGAGCTATGCTTAGACTAATCTGAGACCTTATTTTTAAGCCTCAGCATAGCTGTATTCCAGAGACCTCATTTGAGTTTGGTTTCCCTTTTTGGAGTAAAGTTTTATGGCCTCATGTGACTTTATAAAAAGGCCATCATTATATGCACACACACATACATATGGCCATGTTGAAATTCCTAATTTCAGCCTCTGAACAAAGAAGCTATTTTGCAGTATAATAAGACATATTTACTAGTATTAAAATGGCAGGCTTATTGTAAGTTTTACAACATTAAAAATGTGTTGGGATTTTTTAGACTCAAAATAATTTATAGTACTTGACATTTTCTTAAAAACACAGAGCCAAGAGCAACAATCCAATGGAAAAATGGGCAAAGGATAGGAACAGACAATAATTGTATCTTAAAAATAGGGAATATAGGAAAAGATGCTCACTGCACTTAGTGTAAGAAAAATGCAAATTAAAACTCTACCAAGATGTCATTTTTCATCAGTCACACATCAGTGAGTGCTTTCCGTCGGTGAGGTCGCGGGAACTGCAGGTGGGAGCGTGTGTCCCCGCACCCCGACGATGCTCTGTTTGGCAACAGCTATCAGAGTTATAAACGCACGTTACCCTGTAACCCATGAATTCCCGTCTGCAACCTTATCCTACGAATACTTGCACACGTGCAGAAAGGCATGTATAAAAGGTTTCCATTGCAGCATTGTTTATAATAACAAAGGACTGGAAACACCCCAAATTTCCATCAGTAGGAACTATTTGGAGTATGGAACATGCAGTTATTTGAAAAGAAATGAGGAGTTTTTCTACAAATTGATAGGGGGAAAATCTCCAGATCTATAATTTTGTGAAAAAAGCAAGGTGAAAAAGCTGAGAATATAGCGTATTGCTTCTGTGTAACAATGAAAGGAGGGATGAAATTATATATTTGTGTTTGCAAGTAGTTATATTTAAAAACTCTGGAGGGATGCGCAAGAAGCAAAGCTTTCTGTGGGAGTAGGATGGGTAGCAGGTGGAGGCAGGAGGAAGACTTTCTACTGCGTATCTTTCCATTTCTTTTCCTTTCAGCTTCATTGAGATACAGTTGACATACAACACCATGTAAGGTTAAGGCGTCCGAGGTAACGACATGAAGTGCGTACACGCTGTGAAATGGCTACCACAGTGAGCTTAGCCGGCACACCCCTCACCCCACACAGCAGCGGTTCTCCTGTTGCGTGTGCGGCGAGGACTTTCCAACCTACCCTCTTAGCAGCTTTCAAACGCACGGTCAGCGCTGCTCACTAGAGCTGCCCGGCTGCACCTCACACCCCCGGGACTTGCTCATGTATAACCCCCGGCCACCACCAGCTCACATGAGGTTTCCTTTTTAAGATTCCACATGTAAATGAGATCATACAGTATTCGGCTTCCTCTGTCTGACTGAGAACAATGCAAAATGCCTTCAAGGGGCCTCCACGTGGTCACACAGAGCAGGACTTCCTTCTTTTATGGCTGAATAACAGGCCATTGCACACACACATGCCGCACAGCTCTTCATTCATCCGCCAGTGGACACTGAGGAGGCCTCCACGTCTGGACTATTGTAATGACGCTTTGATGAACACGGGGTTGCAGGCGTCTCCTCAAGATAGTGATTTTGTTTCGTTCAGACACGTACCCAGGAGCGGAATTGCTGGATCAGATGGTGGTTCTAGTTTTAGTTTTTTGAGAAGCCTCCGCATTGTTTCCATAGTGACTGCACCAATTTACATTCCACCAGCGGCGCAAAGGGCTCCCTTCTCGCCACGCCCTCACCAGTGCTTGGTACCTCTGGCCTTCGTGTTAATAGTCACTGCTGCAGGCGAGAGCTCGGTGGTTTTGATTTGCATTTTCTTGACAATCAGTGATGTTGAGCACCTTCTCATGTACCTCTTGGATGTCTTCTTTGAAAAAATATCTATTCAGGTCCTTTGCCCATTTTCAAAACGGATTACTTAGGTTTTTTGCTGCTGAGTTGGATGAGTTACTTACATATTTTGGATAGTAACTCCTCATCATATGTGTGGTTTGCAAATACTGCCTACCACCCTGCAGGTTGTCTTTTCATTTTGTTGATGGTTTCTTTTTTATGTGCAGAAGCTTTTAGGTTTGACGTAGTCCCGCTTGTTTATTTTTGCTTTTGTTGATAGATCTTGTCACTTAGTAGAAAAATCAGCATGTATTTTACGGTGATTGACTTTTATATGTTCTTTTAAAGATACATCACTTCTTATTTAGACCTAGAGTCAAGCATGAGAGAGAGAATTGGCCAAGAAGTCATGAACATCCCAGTTCGGATAGCTTTGTTACACAGATGTTGAAACAACATGCTTAAATTCTTACTGCACTATTACTGCAGGAGCCTCTTAATGGGCTCCACCTTGTCTGCCTTCAGTCCACCCTCAAACCAGTACCAGAATCATCCTGCTAGTAGCACGAATAAGACCGTGCCAGTCTTCCACTCAACACTCTGAAGGCGTCCCAGTAAAAGCCCTCATCATGGTGTGAGTTCCAATAGAGCAGCCCCCAGCTCCCCCATGCCCGGTGTCCATGAGGGTCCACAGCTACATGGACCTGCTCTTCCTTGCCCGCCTCCTCACCCTGGAGCGGGTCCCTGTGACATTCTCAGGGCACAGTGCCCAGTTCTGTCAGGAGAGGGCGCTGCAGGAGGAAGGGTGGTGTTGGATCTGGTGTGTAGAGTCCAGCTTCCAGTGTTGTGCAGGAGACCCAGAGAGGCCCACTGTCCAGAGAGGTCCACCCTCTACAAGGTTTTGCTGGGATCCTTATCAAAGGCTTCCGCCCCACCTGCAGTTCATCAGTGAATCTCTGCTTCCAGGGGACCATGTCATACCCTCTCCAACACGTCTGAATCTGTGCCTCTGCTGGGATGGGAGAGGCTGGTCCAGGTTTATCCCTTCCTTGGGTGCTGACTCAGCCCTCAGTGCTTCTCCCTGCATCTGCTATTCCCATTTCCTGAGGGGTCTGTCTCTTAGTAGGTAATCCTCCTTTTACTAGTTAATAGTTTTATAGGAAATGTCCCTCTGCAAAAACTTAGTGTGACAGAAATCAGTTGTGATTCTGTGCACCAACAGAGAACATTCTGAAAAGGAGATCAGGAAAACAATCTCATTCACAACATCATCAAAGAGAATAAGACACTTGGTGATCAGCTTAACCAAAGAGGTGAAAACCTTGTGCACGGAAAGCTGAAAACGCAGCTGGAAGAGATTAAAGAAGAGAGAAATAAATGGAGAGACTTTCCATGTCTGGATTGGAATATTTAAAATGTTAAAATTAGACATCAGACTTAAACTGTTAAAATGTCCACATTACCCAAAGCAATCTACAGAGCCAATGCAATCTCCATCAAAATGCCAAAGGCATTTTTTTGCAGAAGTAGAAAAAAAGTCCTAAAATTCATATGGACTCTCCAAATCACCAAAACAATCTTGAAAAAGAACAAAGTTGAAGGCATCATACTTCCTGATTTCAAAACATATTACAAAGCTACAGTGATCAAAGCAGTGTGGTGCTGGCATGAAGACAGACAAACAGGCCAGTGGAACAGAACAAGAGAACCCAGAAACAGGCTTGCCACTGCGGTCAAATGATCTTTGACAAGAGAGCCAACACCACACAAGGGGAAAGGACAGTCTCTTCGACAAATGGTGTTGGGAAAACTGGACATCCACATGCAAAGGAATAAAGTTAACTGGATCCTTACCTCACGCCATAAACAGAAATGTCCTCAAAATGGAGTAAGACCTAAACATTAAGAGCTAAAACTATAAAACTAAAGAAAATATAAGGGGACACCTTCACAACACTGGATTTGGCAATGGTTCTTGGATACAACACCAAAAGCACAGGCAACAAAAGGAAAAATAGACAAATAGGACTACACCAAGCTTAAAAACCCTGCACATCAAAGGAAACGATCAACAGAGTGAAAGGCAACCTACAAAATGGGAGAAAATAGCTGCAAACCGTGTACCTGATAAGGGACTGATATCCAGGCAATAAAATCAACACCTACAACTTTACAACGGTACACTGTAAAAAATGATTAAGTGGCTAAAAATGGTCAAAAATAGTAAAAAACAAAAACAAAAAAAGAATGTGATTAGACTTTGATGTCCACATATGGTTATGATTTGATTTTTAGGGAAAAGGAATGAGATTCTAAACAAAATATTATTACAAAATGTCTCAATCATAAACGTCTTGCAACATTAAAAAAAAGCAAACTATATTTTTGTCCTTGACTAGACCCTGACCAAACCTCATCTCACCTGTCATTTCTTCTGACTTCCTTTCTGCTCCTCAGATTAGCCCACATACTCCCACCTCAGGGTGCTTACAATTGCTGTTCCCTGTGCCTGACATGCTTCAAGTCTTTGCTAAAATATCACTTTCCCCGTGAGGCCTTTCCTTGATGCTCTAACATAAAAACCCCGTTGCTGGTAAGTATTCCCTTTCCCAGCTTCATTTTCAGTCTAGTGCCAGTTACCATCTGACAGCCCATGTGTTTTATGTATTAATTTTTTATTGCACATGATATAAGGTTCATGGTATAAGTTTCAAGAGGACAGGAATTCGTTCGTTCATTCATTCATTCATAGTATTCTGTTCACTGCAGATTCCCTCAACCTACAAACACACCTAGCACAACAGGAGCTCCGTAAGTGCTCACTGACACGGTAAATCAGCTCGTGAGTGAAATAATAACCCCTCAAGGCCACAGCGGAGCACGAGTGGTCCAGAACCCAGGTCCCCGGATCCCAGCACTGCCCGTTTGCTCCCTCTGCTCCCCTGCTCCCCTGGCCGGGGCGGGGGGCAGCTAGGCGGTGGGTGGCTGTCTCCCAGCGGATGAGAATGTCACCAGTGGTATTCAGGCAAAACGCTGAACGAGCTGGGAACCAGCTATCCTTCCTCATGGAGCTCGGGCTCAGCAGCTATCGGAAGTGGGAGTCTCCACATTCCCCGGCAGTTCTGCGGGAGGCGCTCGCTCTCGGCCCACCTCTAAGTTCTCTGCTGCAAACCCAGCAGAAGAGCAGCGTGGGGTCTGCTCCTCCCATGGGCCATCTCTGCTGGCGAGTGCTCATTTAGTGTTCTGCTCCAGAATGTTGCTGGGGATGGATTTCAAACCTCCAGGCTCATAATTTCCAAAGTTCAGCCCTTATGCTTAAACAAGGGAACTAAGAACCTGACCTGCTCCCTCCCTCTGGTGCCACTGCTCTGATCCTCCATGAGTTACTGACAAAGGGACTCTGAAATTACATTTCCATGTTTGTCTATTTACTAATCTGTATGTTCATCCATTCTAATTTTAAAAGCTTGCTGAAATTTCTGAAATAAACGTTCCAATGTGTAATGTCCCATAATAAAATTCTACAACAACTGTCACCCTCCATTACTTATGGCTTAACAAAATTAGCTGTTTTCTTATAGGTGCATTTGTAACCAGGTGACCATAAGCTCCCAATACCAATTCTGCTCAGAATCAGAATCTGCGGTGACCTGGCCTTACCTCGGGCTCCCCGTTTGTGCTCTTGTTCTAACACATGCCTTGATGAGGGCGCACATCTTTTAGAAGCAGGAAAACAAGACCACAGGCAGCTGGTGGCCCCGGCCCCTCCAGCCACTGTGCACACTGTGTAGACGAGTGTTCTGAGGCCCCACGTGGATACAGACCCGCCAGGTAAGAAAATTCAACCACTGGGTCCTCAGCCAAAGAGCTCATCTGTCACCCTGACTGTTCTGACATGTCACTCTTGCTTTATTTCCAACTTGCCCCCATTTGTGCTTTCAAAGGCTGGCCTGGTGCCTCTGCATAGCATGTCAGGGCCAAGAAGTTGCTCTGAGCTCATCTGATCTGGAGAGATAGGACGACCTGTCAGACTTGGATTTTGTTGCCTTTGCAAAATGCACGTATAGGAAAGAGCAGCACACGGTGAAAGTTAAAAAAAAAATTAAATGAGTGAAAAGCTCGGGAGGGTGAAAAGTTGAATATGTGTAGACACACAACGAAATAGAAGACCAAATCGACAAACAACGAGGTGATCGCTATACATCCCACTCTGTATCCTAAAAATCAGAGAGAAATTCTTTTTTTCCACATGACCTTTTAAATGCTACACACATGGATTCTGGTCAGCAAGAAAGAAGATCTCCATACATATTTTCACATTAAAAAGGAAAAATAACATTTTTTGATACCACAATAAAACAAGAAATTAATAATAAAAGTAGAAACTTAAAAACAAATAAATCTACCATCTAGAAATATTTTTAAAACTTTAAATTCTTCTGCCACCGAAAAACCAAAATCAAAACAGCTGAATATTTAGAAAACCGCGCATATCAAAACCTCTGAGGCACAATGAAAGACGTTTCCGGAGGAAAGGAGTCGCTTTAGATTCTTAACATTATTGAAAAGAAACTATGAAAGATGAGCAAAGAGAGCATGCAGTTTAAGAACCTGGAAAAAAAAAAAACAACAAAATGAATTTAAGGAAAACAGAAAGAAGGCATAACTACAAATCAAGTCAGAGATGAAAAACTAAAAAAATAGAAAAACGGGAATACCAAAAAGTAAACATAAGCATTGGTTTTAGTAAAACATTAAAAATCATTGGAATGTTGAGGGGAGAAATACAAATGTGGAAAACTCAAATGATAATGCAAATGTAAAGTAAATTTTCTAAATTCTAAGAGGCTAAGTTTAAACCTTCATACAAATAAATGTGTATAAATTAGAAAAATTGACCCCAGAACAGAAAAATCCACTCAGATCAATTAACACAGAAGAAATAAAATTATTAAAGATCTGCTCCCTAAAATGCACCAAGTCTGGACAGTTCCAGAGATTTCCACCAAAGCTTAAGGAACAAGTACCCCCAATGCTATTCGCTCTGTTTCAGAGCAGTCATATTCTATTCATGCAAGTAGCATAATGTTGATAACAAGACCTCCCAAACATTCACATGAGGGAAGACTGCAGGGCAATTTCACTTGAAAACACCGATGAAGAAAACCCTAACAACGTCACACAAACTGGACAAATGGCCCTGCTGGGCCAATGTGCACTGGGGACACTGAGAGATGACATCTCTGGGGGATGTGTGGCCCCTTGTTGTCCATCACACTCTGAAGCACCGCCTGGCTCTCTGGCTGAGCCAGACCTGATACCCCAGGGGAGGGATCCTGACTCTCAGGCTGAGGGGCCACCAGCACTTGCCTGACGTGATCAGGGACCAAGCTGCGAAACCGGTATGGTGCAATGGAACCTTGGCTTCAGTTCTGTGCTGCAACCAAGGTTCACAGACTGGGGAGGGGAATCTTGGACTCCCCGTCCTCCCCCGTGAGAAAGGAACTGTAGTTCAAACGTGGAGCTAGAGGTATGTGAAGGAGCGAAGTCAGAGCAGGATTTGTCGCAATGGCAGTCGCATTTGGGGAAACACCAGCCCATGTCCCGGCCTGCTCAGACCTAGCAGCTGACCAGAATTGACGCCTTAAACTCTGGCCTGTAGCTGCCTTCCACGTGGCTTGAAAGAGCAGCTCCTCTTCTGGACGCCAGGTTTCCAGAAGTCAGCCTGGGACAGATTAATGCTTACTGCGTGATCAGTAAGTAAAATCCAGAAAAATATTGGAAGAATTATGTGCCGCTACCAAGTGGGCCGATCTCAAGAATTCAAGGATAGTTCGACGTTAGGAAAGCCATTAGCATCATCCACCATATTAAAACTGTCAAAAGAAAAAATTATGTGGTCTCCATAGGTGACTTTAAAAATTGGTAAAATCCAACATCCAAACCTATTCTTGATTTAAAAAAAAAATAATTTAGGAAGAGATGAATTCTTTGGTAAGAAAATTGCTTTTAAATTCAGAAATGAAAAATAGATGCCTTTTATCACCGCTGTGACTTAGAATTGTTCTATAGACACTAGAAATTCAATTAGAAAAAGAAAAGAAAGGCACTTGAAATTGGAAAATGGAAAGTAAAATCATTTCATCTGCAGACGATACTGTTTTACTAGGACACCTAACAGTCAGTCCAAAACTATTACAGACAATAATCAGATTCAGCAACATGGCCCAGTAGAAAGTTTCTATAATAAGCAAGCTTTCAAAATGTGATGAAAGAAAAGACCCCAATGTGAAAGGAATATGAAATACGGAGAATGTAATGAGTAAGTCATTCGCAAAACCTAAGTGAAGACCTACACCGAAGGACAGAAATACAGACATAAGCAAACAAAAAGGCAGCACTGCCTGAGGCCTGGGAGGCACAGGAGGAGCCATGGGGCAGGGACGTCGTCCAGAGCCAGGGACCCTGCCCAGCCCTGACGCCCCAGGGCTCAGAGGTCAGAGCAGGAGGACAACCTCTGGGGCACTGCACCCCCACAGACTCATAGGTTGAAGCCCTGACCCCCAGTGTGGCCGTATTGAAGATGGGGTCTCTAAGGTAGTACTTAAGGTTGAAAGAGACCGTGAGGGTGGGGTCCTGGTCCACTAGGATTAGTGTCCTTGTAAGAGAAGCCAGAGGGCTCATCCGTGGTGGTGAAAGTGTGAAAAAATAGACACAAATTATCGTTAGTGTCCCCAACTCCAGTTCCTGAACCCATTGTGGAGGGTTAAGCCCCTCCCTCCTCCCGTGGGTGCCGTGCGCCTTCAGCCTCCTCTTTGAAGGCCCAACTCGGTCTGACCTCCATAAGTGGGTTCCCAGCTTTCCTTTCTTGCTGCACTGGCTCCAGTTGCTCAGATGAGCCGAAATTCCCTCAGTGGCCTGAGGCCACCATGTCACAGAAGAGAGTGGGACAGCTAGCCTGTTTCCCCACGCTGGCCGTAAGGACAGATGACTGATGTCTCCTTAACAGGTGGCGTGGGCGAGGGCTGTCTGCAATGCCAAAGAGATGCCTGGAGTCGTGACCCAAAGAGGAAGTTTTCAGCAGGAGAGTTTCTGAAGTCATCGCTATGAGTTGGGCCCCAGTGTCCCCCAGGCATAGCCCACAGGCTGCTCGGCAGCCCGGGTCCACACAGGAAGAGAAGGCGACTCACACAGTTTACCAGGGAAGCTTTTAATGAAGACATTATTTACAGAGGTTTGGGCAGGTGAGGGTGTAGTCAGGTATTCCAGAAGCAACACGGAAAACCATTAGCACCCCCACCTAAAAGGTAAGGCGGGGGAGTCTCCCCATGGGGGACATGGTCACTGCAGACCTGGGACAGCTGGGTAAACTTCCAACCTCTTTCTGCCCCATCCTCTGATATCCTCTGATAGCCCACAGGCATTGTCCACTGGTCAAACCCAACTGGACGCCAGCCTCCCCGGGCACAGAGCAGGCTGAGAAGGATGGAGAATAACTCGGCCCTGCGGCCCGCACAGCTGCCATCTGCCCCGCGGACAGTCTTCTTCCTTCAGAGCTCGCACCACTGGCAGTAGAATGTCCGGCGATCACCCTGATCTCTCGTTCCTGAGGACGTTAGAATTTGCCCTCTCCCCGGGGTGTGAACCAAAGTCACCGAGGAGCTGAGATGTGTTACAGGAAACTGATGCATTATTAGGTCCGAAAAATCACCTAAAGCATCTCCAAAAGTAATTGAAGAGTAGAAAACAAAAACAAAAGAAGAAGGCAGTTTCTATAAGGGCAATTCTTTGGACACCACTGAAAATCAGTGTTTGTATGATGTGTTCACAAAAGCCAAAACGCACTCTAGGACAGATTCCATCACCTGTAAAACAGGCTTGTTAGCACAGGCATGCAGACAAAGCAAACGACGTTTGTGGAAGCATTTGTTCAACTGCAAAGAACTAAACAAAGATAAGTTAACATATTATATTTACATCATACAGTGTATTATTATAACATTACATAATATAATGCATATTAATAAACATGCATTATAATTATATTACAGACTCAGAAGAAATTCTCTAGTTTGCTCTTTTATTGAACCAGTGTTAATTAAGCACCTGTCACGGGCCAAGGCTCGAGAACACACCAGCATGAAAAGTCCGGCCCCGGGAATTTGCACTCTCATGAGCACAGGGTTCAGCCAACTGTAATAGGCGGGCCCCATCCAGCCCATGTCTTTATTTACAGCCTGTGAGCTAAATGTCATTTTTACAGTTTTAAGTGTTCTTTTAATGAAAAGAATAATATTTCATGTAAAAATTAGATTCAATACAAATTTTAATGTCCATAAACAAGCTCCATTGGAGCAGGGCCACGCCGCTGCTTTAAATGTTCACGCGGCTGTTTTGCGCCATCACTGCGGCGCTGGGTAGCTGAGACCGACTGCGTGGCCGCCAGGTCTAAGGTAGTTATTGTCTGGCTTCACAGAAGAATGTTGATGAGCCCTGGTCTAGCGGAAGACAGGTCTATAAAAACACACGTGAGCAAGTTCAGCGTAAGGGTGAAGTCAGGGCAGCCGCAGGAAGATCCACCCTCTGCAGGAAGGGAGGAACGAGCCCGGGGGCCTGAAGTTTTAGGAGGAGCTGAGGGTGGCCATTTGGGGGCAAACTGGTACCATCCGTGCAGTACTGATGGATGGAGCCACCAGCAGGGTTTCCTCCAGAAACTGTTTCTGCAGCCCGGATGTTGGGTTTATACAGACCCACCCAACGCCTGACCTTTTCCAGGGGACCAACGCCAAACCTGTGCTAGGTTAACAGATGGCTGGACGTTTAGGAGACGGGCTACCTGGCCTTGGTGCAACTTAATCGCTCAGAAATTGCAGCCACGCACACCTATAGCTTTATTGCCACTGGGTTTCCATCAACTACCCACTTGCCACGGAGAGAAACGGGAAGCGTGTGGTTGGAAATGGTTGGCAATGATTCAAGGATTTAAAAAAAAAAAAAAGGTAACGGAAAGAATTGGGTTAAAGCGAGGCCCACGAGCGGAGGGACAGCGGGTGAGAAACCACAGCACTAACGGCAGCGCGGGACAAGAGGCTGACCCCCACCCCCGAGAACAAGGGCAGACCGAGTCCAGGGCGTGGGCCCACGAGCCGGGGCGCGGAAGACACGGCACCAGGACACAGGGCCGTGCACGGTCGCGCGCAGCATGCTCGTCCCCACCCCTGATTCCAGGCGAAATGGACCCCACTCCCGACAGCGGCAGGAAGGCCGTGCGGGGCTGACCTGAGACGGACAAGGGACACCGAGCGAGTTATCTGATGAGCGGCCTCCCCCTTCCCTCCTCCCATGCTGGCCCTGGTCCTGGTCCCCGCTCTCCGCCGCACCGTGGGGACGGGTGCTGGGTCGGGGGGCATCCCCTGCTGAGATCCCGGAAGGACTCCCAACCGAGAAGAAAGGGGAGCCTCCCTGTGCAGAGAGGACGCGCAGTCCCGGGAGGGCGGGAGTGGCCGCCCCCGCGTCCCTGCACGTTCCTGGGAGGCTCCTTTTGTTTCCTGGGAGGCTCCTTTTATCCCCTGGAGCGCTGTGCTGCCAGCCCCACGCAGCCGCCGCGGGCGTGTCCAGCCTCGCAGGTGCGGGCAGGAAAGCAGCCCCTGCCCAGCTGAGAGCTAAAGGGAGCTTTGTGCAGATCTCACCTTATTTCTGTTCATTTCTGGAAGGTGTGTTCACTGCCATCTAGCACTTTGTTCAAATCCTAAAGGCTTGCTCAGCTGCCGGCCTCGCCTGAAAGGAGACGGCTGTTTGGAGGTGTTCTACGGATTTAAAATGCCTGCGTCTCATACAGCCTCACGACAATGCTGGGGGGCGGTGGTCATTTCATTCCCATTTTGCAGATGAGACCGCTGAGAACCAGAAAGGCAAGGTACCTTGTCCGAGATGATTCAGCTGAAACTGTCAGGGCCAGGGCGGGCCCGGGTCTTGGGACGCCAGCTCCTCCGCATTCCATCCGCCGAAGCTGCCCGGACAGACTATGTTTACCTCCCGACTGACCCAATGCCTTCCCTAAAGAGTTAGCGTTGAAAGTGTTTGCTTAAGCGTATCCCAAGAGAGCAAGATTCTTCCTTAAGGAGCAAGGACCAGGTAGAATGTAAAACAATTAAGCATAATGCTAATTGTGGAAGTGTGTGTGTGTCTGCATGTAGGAGTTGGTTATGGGATGTACGTGGATTTCTCTGTGGGGCAAAGTGTATTTTGAGTGTGTGTGTGTGTGTGTGTGTGTGTGTAAGTCCACAAAGGCACGAGGCATCCTGCCAGGAAGAACATGGGAGGTGAGAAGGAAAACCATAGAACTCAGTGCTGCTCTGGGACTTGGGAGCCAGCAGATCAGGGGGAGGTTTCCAGGGAAGGGGACCCTTGGAATGGCACCCGCTTCCATGTCTCTGTCCGTGGCAGGAAGGCCAGTCCCCCACCACCTGCCAGTTTCCCGTGTGTGTTCACCTCAATCACAAGGAATTTTTTTAGAAGACACCAAAGACAGGTCTGTTTGCAAATGCAGACCAGAGACGGGGCCTGCATGTTTGTCACAGTTTCCCTGTGACAGTGTTAATCCTATTGGCTTCCTTCTATTACTCCTCAGAGAATTTTTATTCGTGGAAAACAGCAAATTGTTCATCTCTGAAACACTAGATAGTTGGGTGACTCGGAGAGCATTTTGAAAATTATAAATGATAAGGAAACTCTGGGCCAAATTTTTTATATGACTCTCCAAGAATTATGTAGGATGGGAACCTGACCCTTTGAGAGTTAAAACTATTTTAGAGACAGAGAAGACTTGCTGCACTGGAGGGAAAGCGCATTAAATCATATCGGTGGCGCAATTATCTCAGCAAAGACTCTCAGAGCTGAAGTTCACATTGCGGGTCAGGAGGATGGTTGGGGGAAACAGGGTCCCGCTCGTTAAAATAAAGCAATTAGTTTAATATATACTATCGGGGAAGGAGCAGGGAGGGAAATCCCCCTTGTCAAATGCTGACCATTCAGAGCTTCGTTTAGCGCACAAGTAATAAGGCCGTCTTCGTGAAAAAATTGGCCCCATACCACGCCTAAGTGCAAACATGTGTGTTCTTTCTTTCTTTAATTCATTGAAACTTCTGTTAACTGGGAATATTTTTATGTGCATTCTGTTGTTCCCTTTCTTACTCGAACAAAAATGTGCCAGGGGACAGGCAGGAATGGTGCCCAAGGTTGCAAGCACGTTGAGACACCATAAAATATTTAACAGCTCTTTCTGGTAGGGTTAACCCCCACCAAACGGCTACACAAACTTTAATTTACAGTTCACAGGCTGAAGCACTCAAAGGGACTAAGATTTTGTGCTGCTAATTTGTATCTCTTAGAGACCTTAAATTTGAAAAGAGCCATTCAGAAGTTCCCAAACCCGCATTCCTTCCTGTGAAATAAAGATCTTGGCTTCCAGGAGTCCACATTCTTTGCCCCAGAGAAGAGCTCGTTGCTGAGGTGGCTTTGTTTTGCTCCCTGTAGAGATTTTTTCAAAATAAGCCTTGAAAATAGGTGATCTGGACCCAACTGGGACCCACAGTTCATTTGGGTCTTAGAAAATGTGCGAAATAAATTAGCTTTCACAGTAACACACCTAGGTGATTCTCAGACTAGTACCCTGAGTTTCCACTTGCCCAGAGGAGGGGCTGCTGTGCGACTCCAGCCCTCTGAAGCCCCAGAACAGGCAGAATCATCTGTGCTGAAAACGCCCAGAACTTCTTCAGAGTAACAAGTTGGGAGAGAGGCGAAGGGAGGCACTGTCGGCAATTAGGCCAGGAACTCGGGCTAAACTGAAGCGTCTCAGACAAGCTCAGACATACAGTCACCCTACGCATAGGTAGTCCTGACTCACTTTAAACCGTCCTCAGGTCCACATTCAAAATATGCATTTCCTACGGGTTATCTTAGAGTGTTAAAGTCCTCACAAAGCTACTCAAAATTCATACAGTCCCCCTTCCTCTAATACGGAAGCTATAGAATTTGTGCAGTAGAGGGTAGATATGAGAGCCGGTTTGTTCTGGGCTGTGAGATATAAGTAGATGTCCTAGGGAAGAAGGTCCTAGAAAGATTTTGAAAGATGAAGGACCCAGTAGGCCTGCCCCTTTCCACCTTTTGCCCCTTTCCTTTCTTTCTGCCTGAAATGTAGTGCCTGGAGCTGCAGCAGCCATTTTGCCACCATGAGGATGAAGACCCACAAACTAAGGCAGAGCAGGAAGACAGATGGAACCTTGATATTAGCTCCGTTTCAGCCACACTAAAATGTCTTGTTACCTGGCACAAATATTTTTTAAACATCTTCACATTTTCTGTTACATTCGGTCAAACACATGCCTAACATTCAGGGTATCTTAGATCAGCTCTCAAAAAGGTTTCACTTTAATTCACATTAAACTGAGCAATGAGTACATTGTATAGAACACTTTAAGTAGGAAGAGAAAAGAGTGAAACTCTGCACAACCAAAACACACAGAGACACAAAGGGGCAGGGTCATGGAAACCAGGTGTGTGTGTGTGGGGCCTCCAAGCCAGTCCGCGTGTCTTCCTGCCCCTCCCCCACCCTCCTTGACATCTTTGTACTGAGTCTGGTCCAAAAAGAAACAAAGTGCAGGCCTGCAGTGTAGAGGGGCTGCCCCAGGCAGAATGACCCTGCAGCCTGGGGGAGACTACAGAAAGAGTGGGGAATCATTGCCGAATAGATGGCTCTGGGGTTCCACCTGGTTACATCTGAGGGCCCCAGGCGACTCCACTCCCAGCATCCACCTCCCTCCCTCCATTCCCAGCAGAGACCCCATCTCACAGCCAAAGCCTCCAATAGCCTCCAAATGCCAAGGGTCTGGAGGCAACGACCTGCCATGAAATCCGAGTTGAGGGACCTGTTGGTGACGACGGCTGGGAGTGAGTTGCAGCCACTCTGAGGGCCGGGGGTCGCCAGGACACCGGACACCAGGGCAGCTGAGCTATCCGACAGCTCTGCTGCTACCTGCCAGCCCGGGTTCCCAGATCGGGTTCAGACGTAACAGTCTGAGCAGAGTGAACTCACACGGCATGAAAACGTAAAGGAGATTCCAATCTGCACCTTTCTTATGTTTCCAGAAACAGCTGGCTTCTTGCCCAGGACCAATGTACGACTTTAACTGGCTAAACTTTGAGAAAGGATGACTTCACTTAGAGTCAGTACGTAGGCCGCCATAGATAACGTCTTTCAGCACCCCAGCTCAGCATCACCGTGTCATTTTGATACTGTTTAAGCCTCTATCTTCGAGCGAGGCAGCCACCCGGGGCTGGGCGTGCAGGCAGCTGACACCGGGAACACAAGCAGAAAACTGTCAGGCTGCCTCATTCCTGCTGTCCACATGGTGCATTTCACTGGACACTCGCTTATTACAAAACTTGAAAAATATTGTAAACATCTTTCAAAGCCAAACCTTGCCCCAGTTCAACAACTAACGCGATGTGAGTGGCCTGTGAGTTTATAAATCTGGAAGTCACATTCAATCACCAGCAGGAAAGGGAGTTTATGTTCGTGGCCAAGTCTGTTTTCTGCTTATGACAGGATTTTTAAAATTGCTAGTGAAACTCGCTCTGGCACAGATGGAAAGTCACCAGCAAACGCTGACTCCTTCACTTTGTGGTGATTGTTTTGCTCTCTTTTGTTTTTGAAAATAGTGGCATTTTTTAAAAATAGAAAAGTGTATCTTCTAGTGTCAAAGTTCTAGCCCTGCCGTGGTTACACAAAAGGTTTCAAACAAGCCATTTTATTTCAAAGTGTGTGGATTTGAAACAGGCACAAGTGACTAGGATCATATTTACGTCCCTGCTTTAGTCACTCCTGCTGCTACTGGAGCCTTAACTGTTGAGGTTTGACGGGCGTCACACCGGGACACGGGGACGTCGGCACACCGGGCCCGCGTGGAGGCAGCTCGGCACAGCCACAGGAAGACGTCGGGACGCTGGGTCCTGGACGCAGTTCCCGCTCAGCACCGGCACGTGGGGCTTTGGTCACATTTGTCACCCACGTAGGCCAGACACCGCCTCCCGGTCTTGGCAAGAGGTCAAGTACAAAGAAACACTGTCTGACATCCATGGTTTTCATTAGAAAAGCAATTAAAATGTATTTTCCTGGGGTCTCTTTAAAATGCAAAACGGGATTCTATTAATTAAAAACAAACATACGAGCACATAAAGGACTCCAGAAATCACTCTTTATCCTTCAGTGTCTTCAGCACATGTCAGCATCTCCTCAAACCTCTCTCTGCTTCTCTCCAAGCTTGTCAAGAAGACTGAACAGACTCACAGACACAGAAAACAAACTTACGGTCACCAAAGGGGAAAGGTGTGGGGGGAGGGATAAATTAGGGGTTTGGGATTAGCAAATACAAACCACTATATGTAAAACAGATAACAAGGTCCTGCTGTACAGCACAAGGAACTATAGTCAACATCTTATAATAGTATATAATGGAAAGGAATCTGGAAAAGAATCTGTATATGTGTGTATGTGTATAACTGAATCATCGTGCTGTGCACCAGAAACTAACACAACACTGTAAATCGACTATATTTCAATTTTTTAAAAAGACTCCTTCAAGTCAGGTTCAGCTGAAGCCTGCCAATCTCCCTGCCCACCTACCCCTTTCCCTCCTAGAACTTTCTGGAAGCCAATCAACTCTCCCCAGATTCTCCGCCTCTGCCACCCGGTCATTACTTTAATCCTGCCCCGAGAGGCCCCGAAGCAGAGTAGGTTAAGACAGAACCCCTCTCATTGGGCAGCAGCGGGGTTTGGGGGTGCAGACGGGGCTACTGAAGGGGCAAAAGATTCCACAGTTTAGGGAAAATGTAAACATTCAAAATTTCTCTGTAGCCAAATTCCAACTTCTTTTCTAGGTAATCAGAACTAACAGTAAGTCCCGAGATCGAGCAGTTCGAATCCGGTTTCTTCACCCCGCTGAGCCTTGTGATTTGGCCCTGGAGAAGGCGCGGCTGTGGGAAAGTCAAGGGGAAGATGCCCCCACTCCCTCTGTATCCGACATGAAGCCCTGCGCAGCGGCCTTCAGCAACCACCATCACCAAGGCCTGGGCCAAACTGTCCTCGGGACCATTCACGCCTGTCTTCCCGCTGGCCCTTTGGTACACCTTCCTCAACTGAGCTAAAGTAGCCCACTTCCAGCCCATCTACAGCTCAGGACCGTGAGGGGCTTTCTTGGAGGTAATCCACAGCCTGCAGAAAACCCACCATGGGTTGTCTGGGGTCTACTCCGTGTGTGTGTGTTCATGTGTGTGTCCATGTACATGTGGGGTGTACATACATATGTGTGCATGTATACTGTGTGTATGTGTGTGGGTGTGTATGTATACTGTGTGTGTGTGTGCACATATGTGGGGTGTGTATGTACATGTGTGTATGTGTGCGTGTATATTGTGTGTGTGTGTGTTTGTCACTGGAATATAGGGACCTGCCTGATAGGCTCCCCCAGAAAATAACCTGTGTGGTCACTTGCGTCTCTCCACTGTGTTCTCCTGGCCTGGAACAGTGTAGACACACAATGAGAAAAAAGACACATAGTTACAAATACTCTTGGGGTGTCTATTTTCAGCTCCTCAGGGCAGAGATGAACCGCTGCTCCAGGTGTGCAGCGCGGGCACGAGGTGCTGGGCGTCAGGTACCAGGTCCCTCCTCGTGCGGATCGGCTGTGGGTTCACTGCCCTCAGCTGACCCCCTGCCTTTTGTCCCATCATGTGCTTTTGTGCAGCCCGGAGACCTCTGCTCTCCTAATCTTTCTGTCATTAGTGATTGGCCTTCATTCTGGCAGCTTTTTAGCTTGAAACTGAACACTTCTGACAAGTTCTACAAAGATGAGAATTTAGCCAAGGGGCTCTTTTGTCAATTAAAACATTTCATCCCACAATTGCCATCAGGGGCTCAGGGGGCTCCCAGTGCTGTCTGGGTTTCAAGAATGAAGAGGGAAAGCGTTGGACCTTCTGAAGTCATTGCCTCAATCACAGGAAAGGCAAATTCTTACTGCCGCACAGTCAGACGTCTGCCCGGAAAGGGGGCCGCCTGCCGGAAGGGCATTGCCCTGTGTTCTCCACGAGCGGTCACCTGGGAGTCGTCCAGATGGCTACACAAATACATCAGACCTGAGGCACCACTTTGGGGTCCAAATTGTCCAAATTGACTGTGTAACCAAGCTGCTAATTCAGAATGATGCTAATTCACAGGAAAACTGTCAAAACTTCTGCCGCAGCTGTTGAAAGCTGGCCTCAAGTTTCTCAGTATTGTGAGTGTTACGTGTAAAATGCACAGACACGTTTCTGAAGTGTGACAGACTTATTAACACATGGTGATGAGTACGTGGCTGAAATCCAACAGGAGCCTGCAGTGGTTCTCTGGGCCTGAGCAGCCAAGTTCACAGTTAACTGTTCAGTTTCGGACACCAGGCTTTGTTCTGATGGCCATTTAAAAAAAAAGCACTTGTTTTACTCAGGTCATATTTCCCTTCTTGAGATGATTTAAGAACTTTAATAAACTGTAACCCAAAAACTCTCAGGATGTTCCCCCTGCTCTTCTGGGAAGAAGACAGAGATGAACCCAAGGCTGAGACTGAATTATGTTCCGAAAATCCAAAGGCCGAGAGGTCTGGCCAGCCCTCCGAGTGGAGCGGCTGATTTACAGCATCACCAAAGTCCCCGCGGGTGTGCGATCACTTCTTGGTCCCACCGCCTTTGTAAATTGTGTGAAATTTAAGAATGTTAATGCAGAGATGGTCTGAAGCGCCAGCAAATACTCACAAATCAAGGAGCTTTGCCCAAAACTCAAACTTCCGCTTGCTGAGTGCCTCTAGGTGGAGATTAACTTTCATCTCCAGCAAGCTGGGAACACGGAAGGCTTGCTGACCCCGTGGTGCAACTTTCTAAACTTCTCCACAAAACTTCAGCTGTGTGATGTGAAACGCTTTGGTGAAAACCAACAGAAATTTTAAAGAACCACCTGAGGTGGACGTGGTGCTGAGCTGACTCACCTCGGATGCCAAGACGCTTCGACGTTCTCCTCAGGCCTGGCATCCTCCCCGTTTGTGGGACCGTCTCATCCCAGAGAGGTCCCAAGTTAAGACCTGATTGTGCAGAGATATACCAAAAAGTGCTATAATGGAAAAATAAGGAGATAATTCACTAGAAAATTAGGAAATTAACGTATGCGGAATGCATTCTGTCCTTCCCCGAGCATGAGGGAAAAGGGGAAATGAAGGAAATGAAGGGGTCTGGTTAAATGTTTTCAAAGTTACGTTCTGCAGAATCAAATTTTATTATGTTTTGACAGACCCATTTGCCAGGGACTTTTTAGCATAATCTTTAAAGTTTGCGCTTCTAGTGCAATTCTTAGCCCAGCCGCTTCCCAATTTCCTATCTTGTTTAACAGAGCAAACTGCAAAGAGTGAGCAATAGTGACTTGGTGGTGACACCCAGGGACTGACCGGTGACCACAGACATGGTGGCCACAAAAAGCCATAAGAAATTCCCTGCTCAGTTTGGATTCACTTATTATTTATACTTTCGATTCCAAAATAAAAAGAATGAAACCAGAAACTGACCCTGCCTGTGTCAGGAGTGGGGACACTCATTCAATGACCACATGAGTACGTGTTAAATTACAATTGTAAAGAAAAGAAAAGACAAGAAAAGAAAAGAAAAGAAAAAAAGAAAGAAAGAGAGAAAGAAAGAAAGCAAGCAAGCAAGCAAGCAAGCAAGCAAGCAAGCAAGCTTCAGAGGAGAGGTTGGGGGAGCTCTGAGTCTTCCTACAAGGGGCTGACCCGATGGGGAGGTCGGGAAAGGACTCCGGGAGGAAGTCGGGGCCGAGCTGAGGTGTGAAGGAGACGGAGCAGTGGGAGTTCCATAGGCAAAGCCAGAAGGAAAGTCTGGTCCAGGCAGAGGGACCAATACACCAAAGGGGCCCGTGTCAGTGGGTGGGGCTGGGATGGACCGGCCAAGGGAGCGTGGGACCTGCTGTGGAGCCGGAGCACAGGGTGCAGGGGGAAGACACTGGCGTGAGGCGACCCTGCAGAGACGGGCGTGGCCGTCTCTAGTTTCATTGTTAAAAAGACTGTTCCAGCTGCAGGGTGGGAGCTCCACCCAAATGGGCAACAGGGGATGTAGGCAGAGTGGACCGCTGTGATGGTCTGAGGAGAGGACCAGCCGATGGCCTGGACGGGGCGACGGGCTGGGTGCAGGAGGAGGAGGGGAGGAGCCGGAGGTGACTCCCAGGGTGCTCAAGTGTGCCCCAGGTCATTGGTTGGCGGTGCCACTCATCGGGATAATAGCTAAGCAAGCGCGAGGCTTTCAAGGGAAAACCTGACTTTGGTGTTGGCCACGTTCGAACTGAGCCACTCTGACAGATCTCCGAGGAACTCTCAAGCAGGCAGGGGGTCCACAGGCCTGGGTCTCAGAGGGCGGTCTGGGCCAGAGGTAGGCACGATGACCTACATGACATGGTAAAGGTTACGCATGAGCACAGCTGGCGTTACTAGTCTACTTGCAAACACGATGCCGGGAGCAAGACTGAAAGTAATAAAAACATCTGGACACCTCTAGCTGTTATCAATCACTCCTAACACTGCTCTCCCCAGCCCGCTCCCCCAGCCTTGGCACTTCATCACAGCTCCCCCAGGCCCCTCGTCCGAGCTCTGCTGAGAAATGTTTGACTCTGGGTCTCACACACTAGAGTCACTGTCTTGGTCCCCAGTTGGGACAACCGGGGTTCTTTTTCAGCCGCAGCTCCAGGATGCTGGTCCCTTCCACAGCCTATTCCCCCAAGAACTTGGGCCGCCCTCCATCCAGAGGACTCCTCCTGCCCCTCAGAGGGCTGGGCGTGGGCTGAACAGAGAAATACGGCATTTATTGGACAGCATACAGCCAGGTCACGCTCCTTGTCCAAGAAAATGACAGTTTTCTAGGCTCCTGCTGTCTCTTCCGACTTTCTTAACCACTCTCCCCCTCCCTGGTGGTCAGTAGCTTCAATCTGTGTTATGCATTATGTTTTAAGATTGCAAAAACTTTTCAGAGCATCTGAGACTCACACAGACTTTATTCTGGAAAGAGTTTGGCATTTTTAAATCTAAGTACATCAAGTACTAGTTTTCAATTTTTTTTACTTTAAAAACCTTTTGAAAAGGTTTATAGACAAATGAACAAAACTATAATTTACCTACTGATGGTTACCTTTTTGATCGATCTGAATTTAGGGCTAATTCTTCCTTTCTTCACTTATGACCTTACGGAAGTCACTCAGTCTCTTTGGACCTCAGTGTCTCTGTCAATAAAATGGGAATATTAGTACCTGACTTCAAAGGATGGTTTAAAAAATTACAAATCTATATAAAGTCTCTTAGATCACACATAAAATCCATCATTTTACTTTATATGAATGGAAAATACTACTGCTAAAATTTTCAAAAACCTTTTACTATAACTTCCTTAACGTCTATTCCTTCTTGAAATGATGTATCTAAAATCCTTTTATAGTAAGTACCCTGTGATTTATGCATTAACTTGGCTGGGCCACTGAGGAGCCAGGTATTCGGTCAAACATTTTCCTGGGTGTGTCTGTGAGGGTGTTTCGGGGAGAGATTAACATTTGATTCAGTAGACTGAGTAAAGTGGATGGCCGTCCCCAACGTCGGGGGTTCTCGTCCCACCCACTGAAGGCTTGAAAGCGCAAAGACGCTGAGTAAGAGAGAATGCACTCCCCCTGCCCGTCTTCAGGCTGGGACACTGGTCTTTTCCTGTCTTCAGACTTGGACTTGGACCAGAATTTACACCGTCAGCTCTCCAGGGTCTCCCCACCGCCAACTGCAGGTCTTGTCTTGTCGGCCTCCATGACTGTGTGAGCCGATTCCTCACAGTAAGTCCTCCCTCACAGATGTGGAGAGATGATGGGGGCGGGGTGAGAGAGGTAACCCAGACTAGACAGATGACAGTGACAGATAATAGGTAACACAGACAGATGATGGAGGGATAGAAGGATAAGTGACAGACAGACAGATGACAGAGGTCCACTGATTGATCAGTAGATGATAAATCGATGTCCATCCCTTTGGCTCTGTTCCTCGGAGATCCCCGACCGGTACCCACTCCTTCGAGGTGCAAGCAGTCAGGCCGCCTGGACTGTCTCTGCAAGAGCTTGTGACTGGAAGAGCGTGGTCTGCGGCGTCAAGGAGCCGGGCATGCAACGCTCATAAACCGTGTGTCCTGTCCAGTCATCCAAGCTCTCGGAGCCTCATCTCCCAAGACCCCAACAGCAGAGCGAGGCGGCTGGTACCACGAGCTGTCCACTGACGCAGTGCCTCTTCCCTTTCTGCGTCTGTCTTCCCCAAGCCCCTTATGCCGTGTGAGCGTCCGCGCCTTGGAGAGCGCTGTTGCCCAACGCCGGTGGCCATGGGGATGGCGCCGAGCGGGCACGCGGACGGTAAAAAGCACTCTCCCTGCGAACCACAATTTCTGCACGTGGTGCCGCTCGCCTCCCAGAGGGGGTGCTCTCACCCTCACGGCCCCGAGGTGATTCTAGGTCATGAAAACACGAAACACGAGAGCTGTGTTTCAGAAAATAGTGTCTAAATGATCTTTAACTCCCAAACCAGTCCACCCCCGCTGCAGGCCCTCCCCCTCCCTTGTGAAGCCAGCAGCTGGGGCTCCACGTGCCACCCGGCGCCCGGCCCACGCCGGCTGCAGCCACAGAGCCAGAGCCCTCGGACGGCCCTCCTCCCACCGTCCCTGCCACCACGGCCCTGTCACTCCTTTCTTCTCTCTGGGGGCTCCATCCTTTCTCCTGGAAGCTTTTTCCAGACAGCAGAGCAAGAGGCCTCATCCTTGGAAGGCGCTCCCCGCAGCGTGGCTGGCTGAGACCCGGGCTCCTTATGGCTCTGACCGAACCTAAGTGCCCATGCCCCTGTGCGCAGACCGGTTGTTCGTGGGAGGGCACTGCTGTTAACTTGGGAGAAAGCCCCATGCCAGGAGTAACAAATACTTCCCCCTGCTCAAAGGTGATTTCTTTGGGGCACTTTGGCACTAGCCAAATTTGTAGATGGGTTTTTTTTTTAAGTACCAGCCTTGAACCATAAATGGGAACATGTTGGTATATTCCTGCACTCCCAAGAGGGCTTGAGATGGGGTCTGCCTGGAGCAAAGGAAAGGAGCCACTCTGGGGACAGCGAGCTGCCCTCCTTCACGTTGTTACTGGAGGAAGAGCAGAACCCGAGCCGACGGGGACGGCACCGGCCCTGCCCACACGGGGGCGCAGTCCCAGCACCTGCCCTCTGCGGGGGGGAGGGGGATCGCTGCCCCGCGGCTGACCCTCCCCTGGAGACATGACTCAGTGTCTCCTCCAGGGGGACCGTGCGTGCATTTCAGTGTGTCGCTGCGACCTGTCATCTCAGCCCATCCGCTCGTTGATAAACATGAAGCTGCTTGATGGCGCGGAGTTTCAGCTGGGAAAGGTGAGACGCTCGGAGGTGGGTGGTGGTGATGGCTGCGCCACGGTGTGACTGCCCCTGCGCTGCACGCGGCAAAGTGGGGAGAGCAGTCACTGTGTTGTTACGGGTACTTTACCACAAGCAAGCAAGCAGGCAAGCTACACTGTCAGCGGCATTACATTATGGTCGTTCCCACGGCCACCGGTGTCGGACGCAAGCTATCTCAGTGCCCGAGAACGGCTGTAGGTGACGGCCCCCAGGCGCCCGCCGACGGGTCCGCGCATTCCCTGCGCTGCGCTCGGACCTGGTGGACGGCGCTTTTCTCTTCCCCACGCGCACCCACAGAGTCCGCCCGCCTGCTCCTGCGCGGGAAACACGCACACAGCTACCACGGACGCTGGAAAGGAGACATCCACACGATGAGAGAAATGAGAGGCTAAGTGCACACACGGAGGACGGGGGGCAGTGTTTTTCAGACAAATGTACGGAACTAAGCTGAACATTGACCCTTTGCTCCTGGAGACGGTGGCGGCTGATGTCAGGTGCCTTGGAGCTCGTACGTCATTCAGGCTTCTCAGGAGGCTGCTTAAACTTATTATTTGCTGCTCAAAATCCTCCAGAAACCATTAGCTTGTATTAAATGTAAGGCCACTAAATTCTTTCCTAATGACAGAGTCATTCAAAGTGGCTCGTTTGAAAGACGCACAGCTAACTTTACACCAGGGAGGCTTTATAGAGAAACGAGAGCTGGGCGGTGCCTTGTCCAAGTGCCCCTCTCTCAATCACCCCAGCAGGACTTGTCTTGGGGCCTCTGGGAAGGGAAGCTACACTGGCGAAAGGCCACGCTCCTCGTCTTCTCCTTGGCTCTGGGACTCTTAATGGGACGCCCAGGACCAGCTGTCTTGCTTTTGATTTGTGGCAGCTTAAGACTGTCGATCACCGCAGACAACAGCGGTCATACATCACGTTTATAAACCGCCTTTCAGCCCCAAACGCCTGGCAGTCACAGAGAAATTACGTCGACCACTCTCCCTTCGTGTAGCTCGAGAAATCCTCGAAGAAATGATGGCTTCTTACCAGAACAGCGCCAGTGGGACACGGACGCAGGTGTCACTGTTACCCGTGGAATGGGCCACACTTGTACGGAGCTTTGTTTACACGTTCCCATCTGAACGGCACGGACCACAAGAGCGGAGCAAATCAGACCTACTTGAGAGACGAACACACTGGGGACCGCCTGGGGCCGGGCCTGCGGCCCGCTCTCCCTCTCCTGGCTCTGTGCCTGCCCAGTCGCCCGCACTGAGGGTGTCCTGGAGGCCTGACTTGCCCGAAGGCCCTCAGGGACATTCTCAGTCCGCCCAGGCGGCCCTCGGTTCATCCTCTTACACAGGAGCACCTGGCCACCCGAGCGACTGCGCCCGGCGGCGGGGAGTGGCGGGAGGGGAGGCTTCGCTCTCGGATCCAGAGGCAGAACCCGGCAACACTTGCCCCTCTGAGTCGGGAAACTAAAGGACCTGTTGTCACCACAACTGATCTCTAGTGAGCACTTAGCGCGCGCCCAGCATTAACCCTTTCCTTCCTCGCCACCATCCTGTGGACAGATAATATCTGGGGACAGAAAACTGGAGCCACAGGAGGTCAGGGGCTCACACAGCTTGGCCTCACCGAGCCCGACTCTGGACCCAGACGGCGTCTTTGTCTTCTTACCCACGTCTGCCCCCAGGTCTCCACCCAGACACACGTGCACCTACCAGAGCACCCCGTCCGCATTCTCTGTACAGCAGGAGCGGGATGGGTGTCTCTCTCACACACTCACACACACACTCCCCCCAGGCTCCGATGCCTGGGAGGCTGAGGAGAGAGCGCTCTGTGACTTGGTGTGTGTCTGCCCACGTGCCCACGGGGCTGCAGGAGCTCAGGGCGCAGACACCCGGACCCACAGTGTTTTGAAGACGATCCCACCCTTGAGGGTCCCAGGGCTGGTCCGTCAGCAGAGGCGGAGCCGGGCTGAGCCCGGGGGCTTGGAATGCTCGTTGCTCCTCTGGCCCGCCCGCCCCCTCCTTCCTACCAGCTCATCCTGTGGGTCTCACTCAGCTCAAAGGGTCTTCCTCTAGATAAGCTCCCAGACTCCCGGGGGCAGGTCAGCCCCACCAGGCAGCAGGCGACAGGGCGGCAGACTGTTACAACAAAGACAGAGGAGGAAGCGCCTCAGACAGTCGGGACAAGCAGGGCGGCTGGTCTCACGTGAGGCGGCCCGCAGAGGGGGCGGCCCGAGCCCACGTCTGCGTCCAGCACGCGGGTGGGAGGAGCACGTGGGGCACGTGGCGGAGCTGCCCGGTGCCGTCACACGTCTGCCTTGGACGCATCTGCAGTGACATCGAGACCCGAGTCTCTTGGTCCTTTGTCTCGACTTTTGGCCAGAAGAGTGAGCGCTGGAGGTTGTGTAACTCAGAGGTCAGCTGGGCTCGCCAGGGCCTCTGGACTCAAACAGCGTTGGCTGAGCCTCCTTCCCACATCCTGTGGGAAGTCCGGGGCCCGGCCCGAGATTCCTGTAAACTCCGTGGGGGTGGCATTCCCTGGGTCATCTCAGGTTCCAATTTCCTGTCCCGCTGGCCTCGAGATGTCATGCCCAGCTCACCTCCAGGGACCGCCCTCTGTCCACCCAAACCCGGCCAGCGCCCCCTCCCCTGACTCATCAGACTCCACTCTCAAGGGTCAGTGGGTGTTTAGGAGACCTTTACTCAGACTTAAAGAGCATGGGGATGGGGTGCACACAGCGCAGCACAGCGGACGGTTCCAGGCGAGAGGCCGGCCCCGCTGCCACACCTGTCCCCGGGGGCGTCGCAGCCGCCGACCTTCCCTGCTCCCCCCTAGCCTTCCTCGTCTGGCCTCGGCGCGTTCTCGCTGCTGCTGCTGCTGCTGGTGGTGGTGGTGGTCTCCCCCGACACCTTCCTGTTCTTTTCTGAGCCCGTGAGGTTTCTCCCGGACCTTCCTGGCCCTGTCCTCATCTCCACAAACAAACTTGCCTGTTTAGATATATTCCTAAGGAGAAACTCTGCAGACAGTCCTCAGAGCGACAGCTTCCCCCAACATCCTCAGAAGGAGCGACCATGACCCTGGTATCAAGACGGAGGTGGAGGAGTAGGCAGGCAGCGCTGGACGAAGGGTGAGACGGGGCGGGGATTCAGGCTGTCCCTGGCAAGTGGTGAGACCAGGCAGACAAGCCGCCGTCCCGCTGGCCCATAAAGCATCACCAAGCACTTCAGGGCATGTGCGGGGCCTCGGGCACAACAGGACGGAAGCCCACCCTCACGTGACCCCTGCCCTGGATGGCAAGCGGGAGACAGTCTGCAGCTGTGAGACCCAAGAGACGCCCCGAGACCAGCACCCTCACCTGACCCTCCGGTCGGAAGGGCTGGGGAAACGTCGGGTCTTCAGAGCCGTGCTTTCTTCCCTCTGCACTGGCCTCTTCCATTGCCGACCTAGGAAACAGGAGAAAGGACAGAGATCTCAGGATCCAAGCCTAACACTCTCAGGCACGTCTGTTTCTACCCCTGCCCCCCGAGCAGTCGGTCCATGTCCCCCGTCTCTCAACACACTGGACAGCTTTGCTGAACCCACAACCCAAATCCCCCTCTAAATTCTGCATTTTGTTCGGGCGTCTGCTCCTCTCTCGGTAAGCTCAGCTCCTGCCCCTGGGAGACCCCAGTTCCTCTTCTTCAATCACGGTTGCCCCATTTTTCCAGAGAGGGAAGCTGACAGAGGGGGAACCTTTGAGTTGTCCCCTTCTCCTCGGGCGGTACCCGCATCTGGACCGGTGCCCGGACTGGGCAGCCATCTGCCGCCGGCCGCAGGGTGTCGGGACAGGCAGGAGGAAGGGCCGGGCCCCGAGTCCCTGCTGAGCTGGTCTTCTGAGATAATAAAGCACTGGGTTGTTCCAACCAGTGGGAGCGGGACCTTCCATTATTTATGACTGGAAGCAACTTAGCTAACACACCCAGAGCACAAGAAGTGTCTCTGCAAAAGGCGTCCTCGTGCTCGATGTCCGTGCTCTCAGCAGAAGCGGTGGGGCACCTGGGGCCTGTCTGATAGCGGGCAGGGCACTCGGAGCATTTCCTGGGTGGGGCAGGGATGGCAGACGCCCTGCGACGCGCAGCGCTCCACAGAATCATCTCACGTTCCGAGAGGCTGTAGACCCTTCTGGCGTCCAGCCGCGATGCCCCCTCCCTCGGCACGCGTGGACACAGAGTGGTTCTGCACAGGCGTCATATACGACTGCCGTGTGGATCTGGGGACCCTTGGTTCCTTCTGTCGTTCGGGACTATAACCAGCCTCGCGCACTGCGCCGGTCACAAAGCCGTCTGCGGTGTTTGACACCCGTGTTGGTCTGCCTGCACACGGTGGCACCCTGCTGCCTGACACGCCCGTCAGACCCCTCACGTGCTTTCTGGTGCAGAGCTACCTGAACATTTAGCGACTGATCGTTAAACTGATTTAAAAAATACACTTGTAGGTGGGCTATGCTATCTATGAATCCCTTCCACAGGGCCTGCAGAATGAAGTACTTTTAAAAAGAGATGATGGTGGTGATGGTTTCACAGGCAGCGAACACAAGACCGGTCACACTGTGCACCCACAACGTGGACCACCCTTGCTCTTCCATTAGCCCCTCCCCGTGAAGCCGGAGAAGGGCAGGGCCCGGGGTCCCAAACTCCAAGAGCTCACGAGACCAGTTTACACCCGTAAGTTCTTAATTTGGGCTGGAATTTGCTTTTCTTCTTTTGTGGGCATGGTCTGTTTTCTACCGAAATCCTCAGCTTTACCTCTTGTCCCCCTGAGCACAGCAAGAGCAGTTCCACTACAATGTGTGTTTGCATTCTACCCTCCAGCTCCAACTGTCTAAGCCTCAGGCCCCTCGCTCTGGGTCTGGACCAGCGCACGTGACAGAAACGCTTCCTTCTTGGTCATTTGAGGATAGTCTCCTTCCCTCACCGTCACCCAGGCCCGTGGACTTCAGGGAGCCGTCTGCGAGAGGAACGAGTAGCCTCAAGCGTCTCGGGCACAGCGCGGCCTTGCCCACGGTGGCCCTGAGAGGCCGTGAACTGTACTGCCAAGAGCTGCAGGACACCGTGCTCACTGTGGGACCTGGTAACACGTCCTCGTTTGACAGATGAGGGAAAAAAATGACCCAGAATGAAAACAAAGCCACACACATCACCACAGAACCCCCAAACAGCGATGAGGCAAGGAAAACCCGCAGCGGCCACAGCGTCCGCGTGCCCAGAGAGGCCCGAGTGCCCAGCGAGATCCACGTGCCCAGAGAGGCCCGGGCGCCCAGCAAGGTCCATGTGCCCAGCGAGGTCCGGGTGCCCAGCGAGGTCCACGTGCCCAGCGAGGCCCAGGTGCCCAGCGAGGTCCACGTGCCCAGTGAGGCCCGCGTGCCCAGCGAGACCTGGGTGCCCAGCGAGGTCCGGGTGCCCAGCGAGTCCCGGATGCCCAGCGAGGCCCAGGTGCCCAGCGAGATCCACGCGCCCAGAGAGGCCCGTGTGCCCAGCGAGGCCCGGGTGCCCAGCGAGGTCCACGTGCCCAGTGAGGCCCGGGTGCCCAGCGAGGTCCACGTGCCCAGTGAGGCCCGGGTGCCCAGTGAGATCCACATGCCCAGCGAGGTCTGTGTGCCCGGCGAGGCCTGGGTGCCGGGCAGGACCAGGTGAGCGGGGTGCCCAGGGCTGCTTTGCCCCAACGGCTCAACACCATCCCAAGGGAGGGAGGCGGATCCTGAGGGAAACAGGGGCAAGACCGTATTTGGACAGTTTTCTGTGCTATGCATTTTCTTTCCCCAAACACAGAAGTTTGGAGTCGTTATTTTTGCATTGAAGCAGATCTTTTAATTATGAAATTTAACCTGTTTGGTGGCTAGATGTGGCCAGAGGAGGGCTTTTAAGTTTTTTTTTAATGTAGTGTGATTAGAAAAATCACAGGATTTATCCCAGATTCTATTCAGAGAAAAGAGAAGCCAACACAGCGAGCTTGCCTGGCAGTTGTGACAAAGAATAAAGTTATTACTAAGTTCCACTCCTTTAACTTGGTGCTTTCAAGATACTAGATACAGAAATGTTATGTGAACTACGCAGTGTTTTACGCTTTTTAATTGTGATTACGTTTGGAGAAATAAAGGTCTTTAGCTCATGGACTCCTAGATTTCATACATAAGTAAAAGTTGGAAACATTTTGAGAAATCGGTATTGGATTGCCAAATCTTTATTTTGCCAAGTAAAAAATATTTTTAAAATCCCATTATTTAAAATCACAAACACTTTGTAAGAGGAAGAAAAGTGTTACCCTGTGAAATCATGAAAGTATACAACGATGCGTTATCAGAATAAAGCCCAGGACCAGAAATTTAACAAATTTAACTTTAGGAATAGTTACCTCATATTTGTTTTTGCCACAGGTAAGTGAAGATTTTGTTACAGACGTGGGTTTAGGAATTAAATGTTTTACTGAGACATCGCTCTGTGGCATTTCAGAAGCCAGAAATAAACATGATTCAGTATTTCAGACCTACTTAAATTGACAGGATCAGCAGAGTGAGGCACAGATCCAGTCAAATCTCCTTCACTTTCTCACGTAATAAATCAAAACATGAAACCCTAACATTGCTCTCTTAGGAGCCCCCTTCCCAGAATTGTCCACGAGCCCCAGGGATTTGTGGTCCAAGGTGGAGACGGGACAGCGTCCCGGCCAAGGGCAGCTGGAGGGAACCGCGATCCCCGGGGCAGGGCCGTGCTGCAGGCGGGCCAGCACAACAGGCCCCCGGTCCTCAGGGAGGACAGGCCCCTTCCAAGCATTGCTTGCCACCGAAATACCCGAGTGTTGGAGCCCCAAAGGGCAGCCCTTGGAGACACTCTTTCTCATCACACACAGAGGCAGCTTCCAGAACACTGGCCACCCCTGCCTGCTCGGGCCCAGCAGCTCCCAGGGCAGAACTGCCGCCCCCTTCCCTCTGCGGGGCCACCGTAGGAGGGGTGGGTGGATTTTCCCTCCAAACCCCTAAACACAGGCACAAGCTGCGGTCCCTCCCCGACATCCGCTTTCCAAGTTGAAGAACCTCCGGGGGCTCTGGTCCCCTCAGTGCCGTCACACAGAGGCCTCTGCTGAGGACGGTGGCATCTCTCCGGCCACAGAGGGAACTCAGAGGTGGCAGGGACGCTGTGGCGTTACATCTCCGATGCAGTGATGTGGTGAGCTGCAATGCGGGGGGGCAGGGGTGTGGGGATGGGCTAGCCAGGCAGGGCCTCACCTCTGCTCCTGATGAGCTGGAAGTGCCCCGGCCTCGGGGCTGCAAGGGCCAGGCCGATGCCTCTGCGGCTCTGCAACAGCCCAGGTTCCCTCTCACGGAAGGGCCACTCACGACAGGACGCCCCAGGAAGCCCCTGCACTCACCCTGGGGGCTGCTTCCAGCCATGCCATGGCTGGGTTCCCTCAGGTCACAGCACGTGGCCAGTGTAACCGGTGGGGGCGCTGGCTGCAGAGGGACGGACGGGGACACACAGTGAGGCTCGCCCCACACCCCTGAGCGCGGCCCGGCCTTGTCACGTCACAGACCCTGCGAGCCTGCTGCCTGAGCCCTGTGCGCAGGCAGGGAGGGGCTGGCGGGGGCACCTTCCCACAGGGCGGCCGCGGGTGGGGGGCCTGCGGGCCTCGGGCTGCTCTCTCGTCCCACCTTCAGCCGGGCAGCAGAGCAGCGTGCTTTACCTAGATACCGATCCTGGGAACCCCCGGCGGTCGTCAGCGTTCCTCCTGCTGGTCGCTGAGTCCACTGAGGCTCAGCAAGGCGGAGTGAGGCGCCCCAGGGCCACGGCCGGGCAGTGGGAGAGTGACGCTGCTCGGTCAGCGCGGTGAGCGAGTCTGAGCCCGAGAGAAACGGCTCCAAAGTGATGTGAAAGCAGGACACGAGAAAGGCACCCCCATCACTGCATTCCCACTGCCCCCAAACACGGCCAGAGAGGGACCCCACGTGGGCCCTGCGAGTCGTCACTCCTGTGCGACCTTCTGCAGAACTGGTTTTTCCTTGTTAAGACAAGCTCTCCAGAACATCCTGTCCTGATTGGTCAGCGGCCACTTGCTAAGGTGCCCACAGGCGTCTTCCTCCTCGGAGACACCTGGCTGGGTGAAGTCTGACCACGCGTCCTTCACCAGCCGGGCGCCGGAGAAGGCCATCCTGCCCGTCCGCAGCGCTCTCAGCCCTGCCCCTGTCCTGCCCCCGCCGGCCCCGCCCCACAGGTCACTCGCTCCAGGCCCATTCCGACTCGCTCTTGGCCAAGGTCAAGCCGAGCCCCGGACGCGCCAGAGACTAGGGCGGTCACCGCGGCCAGTGTCCAGGGACTGCCGTCTTCATCAGATGCCTTGACACTTGTCCGAAGGCTCCCGCCCCTGGAGGGTGTTTACACGAACATACGTTCAAGTAGGGAAACGCCCAGTGAGTGCTGAGGAGACCAACCCGGGACACTCGGCGCACCTTTCCCAAAGGCTAGTGTCGGACACCGGCCACAAGCACAGAGATCCGTCGGTGGGCCTGGGGTGAAGACGCCTTCTGCTTCTCTGTGTGGCCAGCAGTGGGGGTCCTGCCTCCACGTGCCGGACCGTCCATCTGCTCCCTCTGTGGTGGCCCTCAGATGCCATGGCCGGCCACTCAGTCCATCCTGACTCGGGGAGGGCTCCGTGTTTAGGCTGCACGTCTCCTGCTCACGCGTCCTCCCTTCGACATCAGACAGTGTTTGCGATTTTGAGGAGCCTCAAGGTCTGAAATGACACAAACCTCGAGCTCTTGACCCCCTTGAGTGTGTGGACACTCCCGCCCTCACAGGCACTTCCTGTTACGGTTGGGGTAGGAGCACCTCCCTGGAGTAGGGGGGCCAGCGTGCTCCCCCGACCCCGTCATCACCGCCAACTCAACCCTACCAGCCCCCTCATGGATTTTCTTCAAAGTGTGTCCAGATGGTTGTGAGCAAAACCTCTGCTTTAGCGTCTCCCTCACAGCTTGGGGAGGGAGAGGGAGACGGAGACGGATGGGGGACACTGGCCCTCTGGCCTTGCCCCCGCCTCCGCCGGGCGTCCCACTGGCTGGCAGAGGGGTGATGGATGGCGACCCTGCCCGTGTGCGCAGGGGAGGCCGCCTTGGCCTGATCCCGTCCAGTTAGCAAAACAGGGGGAGCCGCCAAGACAAACAGCCGAGGTATGAAAGTGAGCGGCTCGCGGTCGCTGCCGCGTGAAACGGACCCCCGACACGAGACGTCAAGGATGCTGCTTGGAATAGCTCGGATGTTGAACATTCTTTCCCAGAGAAGGGATGGACAGCAGCCCTCTCCACGGCCCAGAGCCGTGGGGGAGACGCAGCCGGGCAGGCATGCACGTCCGGGGACTGGGGAGGGGACCGACTTCCGACGCAGCTGCATGGGGGTTGGGGGCAGCGCCCACTTCCCACCCATCCCCAGCCAACACTCCCCCCTCCCCAAAACAGCCCGGCTATTAATAGGCTGCGTCAAAAGAGCCCTTGTTGTTTATAATCGTTTTCATCTGGCTTAGGGAAAAGCAGCATGAAGTGTCGGGTGGGGCTCGGGCCAGCCGGCAGGTTTACGGAGCTCGGCCCGGAGTGTGGCAGCGGCTGACAGGCGGGCGGAGCGTGCTTTATGGTCTTTAATGCCTGTGCTGACATGGAGGATTGGGGCGAGATTTATTCTCAGCTCAGGCCATCGCGCGGCCCTGGAAACCCGTCATTACAAGCCAGATGACAACTGCAATGCCGTAATCACTTGAAGGAATATTTATTTGGTCCTTAAGTTTTTGGATGAATCTGGTTTTCAGAAAGTGAGGGCCCCCTAGGAAGTCAGACCATGCCATTATTACATCCAAACCATTATGCAGTTGCTAGCCAATTATGTAATCCTATATGGGAAACACAAGCGGAGAGCGGGGTAAGCCCCTAGACGCGAAGGCTTGCTGCGACAGGCCTCCCCCCAGCGCCATCTGCGGTTACAGCTCGCTCTCCATACTATTAATGGACCAAAAGAATCCAGGTCTCGTGAAGTCTGGTCAGTCTCACCAAGTCCCTGGGCCGTGGCGGCAGGGGGTTTGACAGAGCGACCACATGCATTAGTCTTTCCTACTGAATTCCAGGTAATAAACAAAGTAGCAGAAATAGAGCTGGACGTTTTTATTAAGCCCATTGTCAGCCTGGAGATTTCAATTAAGTTTCTATAAACACATCTTCTTTGTGCTCTAAAGTCATCCCAAATGTTGACATTTCTGCTCTGCAGCAAGTAATGGCTCAGCATTAACGACGTTTACTCATGACTTTTTTTTTTAATGGTTCTCCTGTCTCCAGATAAGTGAAGGATGTTGGACACAGATGACTGGTGTTTCTGCAAAATGCCGTTTTGTAACTTTCTGCGAAATACAGCCTAGCGCTTCCTGCATCATCTTCCATTCATCCCGTCCCATTTAACTGTCTTGTTTTTCTTTCCTTTCCAGAACTCTTAGCAAGCATTTTTCTCTGATAATTTTTCCCCTCTGGAAAATCCATCATTTTCCGAGGAGACCAGAAACAAGAAGGCTGGTCTGAGGTGCAGCCCGCTCGCCCCAGAGTAGCCAGCCCATAGCTCGCACTGTCGCGCGGCCTGGCCTCCACGTGGACAGAGCCTGCGCTGTGGAAATCCCGAGACTTTGCTTCTGTGGGCACGTTTCCAAGTGTCCCTCATGCTCCAGCAGAGTAATTCCTGGTGAACATAAGCCGTGACCCTCTGCCCGCCTCTCTGGCGTGAACACGTCTGTGAGAGGGGAGAAGCAAGCCAGTGACAAGCTGTCCAGCGTGCGTGGGGACCCTGAGCCTTGGGGTGACCGTGCTGTGACTGCGATGCCAGAGAACCGGCTTCAGGCAGGAGGCAGACGCTGGACCCCAACCTCCCGTCACTGACTGCGTCTGCCCTGGATTTGAGGAGTGGGCTTGTCACCCACCCCACAGTTCAGTCAGCAACTGCCACCTTGCAGGTTTTTGATTTTGTTACATTTGTGTATAACAGACTTCAAGACAAGAGGTTTTGAAAAAGAAAAAAAAGTCTTATTGCTGTGTTTTCTTCCAGGATGACCTGTACAAGGACTTCATTCCGTTTCTGAACCTGTTTTAAAAGCATCCTTTTCTGAGCAGTAATCAAAGTGCTTCTGAGACGGCGTATGACGCTAGTGAATTAGGCAAAATGAGCCCATTGTGTTCTCTGGAGCCGGCACACCGGACGATGGGCGGCACTGGCTCCCCACCCCGGGGGCCTCCACCGGGTTCTCAGTGCGGCCCCCAGACCCACTCTGCATCCTTCTCCTGGTGGCTCTGGGCGGGGGGCTGGCCGGTACTGACCTGCCGTGGAGGGTGCTTGTTCCCCCAGAGACTCCTGGGGTCATGGTCACTGGTGCTGTGGTCACAGCTCCCCAGGTGGCCCTCCCCACAGGACACCCTGGCCCCTCCCGCTGAATGCAGACGGCCATGCCTCAGGCTACTGCTTGTCACTTCCTTGTTCCCTCGACTTTGTAAACAGCCCCCTTATTAAATCCTCCTTAAAAGATCGTAATTTGAAGACGCCATGTATTTCCTGTGGAGACCCTGACTTCTAAGGGGAAGCCCTGGTCAAGCGAGAACGAAGCCACCACCACATGTGGGGTTGTCCGGAGCCGTCTGTGGTACAGAAAGGACAGACCAGAGCAGTGCCCCTCCAGGCAGCCCGTCGGGGTCTCCACACCCGCGGGGTCTTCCCGGGAAGCTGTTGGAGCGTCACTGTTCTTACTGGTCCGTTCTCTCCAGCTGGTCACTGCAAGCCCCTCAGCTGGAGGGCTAGGGCGAGGGTCCCGGGTGAGCGCTGTGTGTGGAACATGACCAGGGACACATCATCACCACAGCCCCCAGATCAAGGCGCAGACCTCCCCGCCCCTGTCACCCCACCTCCGGGGCAGCCCGGACGCTCACTGTCAGCTGCACAGCTCTGTTCTGCCTGCTCGAGAGCTGCCGTAGAAGGATCACACAGCAGGAGCCCTTCCGTGCCCGGCTTTGCTTCTGCTCTGCGTCGCGTTGTGAGACTCACGCACGCTGTTGCTTGTGTTCACCTCCGCTGTGGACCGGCCTCCACTCCGCGAACACGCCACAGGGTGTTTATCCATCCTCTCCTAGAAGGGCTCTTGCGCTGCTTCCAGGGCGGGTGTGGAACAGGCTGCTGTGAACACGTCACCGCGTCCTCTGCCGAACACACCGTGTGTTCGTGTCCGGAGTCGGGGGCTTCTGACCCACGTTCCCCGCTGATCAGTGCTGTTCAGGGCAGACAGGAAAAGAGGTTTGGGGCGAGGGCGGGGTCAGCACACACAAGACTGTGCCGCGTGGCTCTGAGACCCGCCAGGGGTGCCGGGCCGGAGGTCGCCCACACCTTACCGCTGCCCTGTGCTGCCCGGGCATGGCCTGAGTGCTGGCGGGGCGGGGGTGCCTGTATCAAGTGGACCAGGAGAACATGCCTCTTACTCTGCCCCACCCGACACAGGAAGACACAGGCCCAGGCGTTTCGTTGCGATGGGCCAAGAGGACAGCCCTGCGAGGCCTCTGCCCGGCGAGGGGTCCTAAGTGGGAAGTGACTGCCGTGGCCCCGCGGCTACCGGCGTAGGATGCTTAAATGCTGCTGCGAATCCTCCTGACTGGCGTTTCGCCTCCGACTTCTCACTTAATCGGGGCTGTGACCAATGTAGTCACGGTTCTAACTCCCTGCATTCGTTTCCCAGGCCTGCCGTTACGAACGTCCTCAGAGTGAGCGGCTGGAAAGACCATGAATTTGTTCTCTCTCCATTCTGGAGGCTGGGAGTCTGGAGTCCAAGTGTCTGAGGGTTGGTTTCTCCTGAAGGCTCCAAGGGAGAGTCTGCCTCTGCTGGGGGTTGCGGGCGACCCTCGGCCGTCCTGGGCTCGTAGCCGTGCACCTGGACGTCTGTGTCCATCTCCAGCGGCGTGTCTGTGTCGTTTCCCCTCTTTAGTCACCAGCCGTGCTGGACGTAGGGCCCGCCCTCCCCAGTTTCACCCTTCTCACTGGGCCACACCTGCAAAGACCCTCTGTCCCAACCTGGGGCACATTTTCCAGCCCAGGGCCCGTGTGATTCCCCCACAACCTGAAGCTGGCCCACACATTTTCCTCCCACGTGTCCAGGAGCACAGTTCTTGCCACTGTGGAAGGAGTGCGGCGAGCCTGTAACAAGCCTCGACAGAAGTGTGAGACCCTCAGGACTCACGGAGCTCTCTTGCCGTAACTCAGGAGACAAGGGAGCCTGGAAGACGGCTTCTGGAGGTGCTGGCCGCGCTTCCGCAGCACAAGGAACTCACTGACAAACCTGGGTGGGGCGTCCAGACGAGGCGGGAAGGGACCTGCTCCTCACCGGGAAGAAATGGGGTCACCTGTGCTTCCAGGGCTCACCAGCGCCCCCAGTGGCCCAGATGCTGACAGCTCTGGGGGTCCCGCGCACCTCCGGGCTCGCATCCGTGACGCACGGTTCTCGCTGTTGTGCGTTTCCTCTGTAAATCACTCTTGTCGGATCGCGCCCAGCACGGCCTCACGTGATGCATTCGCAGGACGGCCCGTGGGTGGGAGTGGCGGGAAGGCCGTCCGACTCTGTGGAGCAGCGTCCCCCCACCCATGGTGCAGAGCAGGCCTGAGCAGGCTGAGGTGCAGCTGGGAGGCCTCTGGGCAGCGGGGAGGGGTCCAGCTAACAAGAGGACCCACCACACCACCGCTCCTGGCCTCTCCCCGTCAGCGTGACCTCGCGGCCCGGAACTGGCAAGCCTGGTGACATTAGGGTGACTCTCTTGGTCAGCCATGGCAAAGGGACTTTCGATTACATGTGACTTGAATAATAACCAAAATAGAGAAATCTGGGGAGTCTCAATCTATGACGTGTATTTTTATTCCATAAGAAGTCACCTCAGACCATTCGGCCCCAAAGAAATGCGTCATCGCGTGTGCTCAGAAGTGCCCGACTCGGGCTGTGACTGTGAACGGCCTGTTTGTCACACTTAGTGTGAGACAAGGGAGCTGAGGAAATGAAGGCAGTTCGCTCTGCGGCGTAACACCCACAGCTGAGGGCAAAATTCACAGCCAAGCTCAGCTCAGGGCAGGGCTTGTTTTCATAATAATGGTTCTTTTAAAAGCAGAAACTGAAAAACGGCGGTGAGGTTGGGTCGGATGCTTGAGTAGAATGTGGCCATTCCCTGAAAATTCTTGAGAGGCCGAGGTTTCTGTGAGAGTCGCACATTTAACAACTGAATTATTTTCTATTCTATAAACAGTATTTGCTCAGGTGCTGCCCCGACCGTAAGGAAGACTGATCGGCCTGCGGACTCCGTTCTGACTTTTCCACACGTGGATGTCTTCACCCTAGATTCCTCCGTGGGCGCTGAAGTCCAGAAAGGGGTCGCAGAAACGTCACGGAAGTAGACGTGAGGAAGAAGCTACTGTGCAGAAACCCCTCCGTGTGCCATCTGTTTTGAGGGGAGCTGCGTCTGCCCCGCAGTGAGCTCCTGAAACCAGCACACAGCAGGGACACAGGGGACCACCAGGAACGACCCCGGGAGCCCCGCGTCGGGCACCGCTCCAGACAGCTCCTGCGTCAGTGGAAGCATGGGCTGCTCCATTGCTTGGACACCACGAACTGTTCACGCAAGTTTCGAGGCCACTTCTCCTCAAGCTCAGCTCATGGGATGTTTACACCGGAGACACGGGGGGCTCCCAGCCCTGGGGGCGCGGGGCATCCAGAACCAGCCACCGTGGTGCATGCTGGGCTGTAATATGCTCACCGGTGGGAGTGACCGACCAGGCTTTAGCGTTTGTCTATTGTTGCTGGACTCACAGAGTCAAGTTCATGGACGTGAAGTGTACGTTTGCTACAACTCTGTTTTAGGCCGATACTCACTTCTGCGTGGTGACGCGGGAAGCTGTGCGCTGCCTGCACGCACGCGCGCTGGGTCTGTGGGTTTTGCAGAAATGAATGAACAGACCCATCTGTGGTTATGGGTTTAACAAGCTTCTTGGTGGCAGAAGCACATCTAGAATGACAGCTATTGAACTTAAATAAATCATGAGCTTGGGGAAGCTCTAAACCTGCAGACTGTGAACTATGAACTTTTAAAGACGTGTTTTTTGAAAGGTTATGTTACTGCAAGCTGGAGGCAAGCAAGAGCTAAAGAGATGTCATCGGCCCAAAGTAACGGGACTGACCAGGTGCTGGAGACAGAGGGGTCACGGGAAGGTGGACAGACAACAGACAGACGTAAGTATTGGCTTCTGTTACTGGGTGGTGGGATATAAAATACACTGAAAGGTAATTTATTTTTAACAGAGATTATTTTCATATGCCAAGTAAATAATAATAAGTTATGATCAACAGAGGAAGCCCAGCAAAGGTTTCTAGCAAATGTAAATTAAAATTAAAAGAATAAAAGGCATAGAGATAACTGCAGTCATTTATTTTAAAATATTGCCACCTTACAGCAAAATATTATGAATCATGTATGATTTTAAACAAATTCCTCAAGGAAGCAGGTGGCGGCCTCGTGGTCCTTACAGAATTCCCTGCCCCCAGGTGGCCGCAGGAGGACCCCGTGCTTGTGTGAGGTTTTAACCCTTTCTGAGGATGCTCATTTCCTTCCTGCCGCCAAGCCCGCGCCCACCCTTCTCCCCTGGAGAAGATGGCCCATCGTCAGAGCCGGTCAGGGGAACGCGTGAGGCCCGTCGCGTGAGGCCCGTCACGTGGGGACAGGAAACCAAATGATCAAAAACACCTCCTTGAGTCTGTAACACTGCAGTTTTGTTCAGGAGACAGAGAGTAAAGTGAGCTTCACGTCACAGGGAGGCGCGGCCGCAGGGCCCGCCCCGCCCCACGCTGCGCCACCAGGACCGGAGCCGGGCCGGGCGCAAGGACGGGCAGCACTCCCCAGGGACAGGGCGTCCGCGAGCACAGCTGGTTTGCCACAGAGAGGGCGACACAAGGACCCAGCTTGTCAGACACCCACGCAGCTCGCCGTGGTCCGTCATGGAGACCAGGACCCGGCCCCACCACACGTGCGCACACACACATGCACACACTCCCTCTCACTCGCCCTGGCTCCGGCTTCCCCTCAGCCGCACACGCAGCCCCGCGGCCCGGCCGTGCTCCTGCCAGTGCTCGGCGGGGGTGTGGCTGGGGCGGCACAGGGGAGGCGGACACGGTCCTCATCGAACACGGGCCAAATCCCTGGCCCACGCACGGCAAACGCAGTGACAGCGAGGCCACCGCCAGCCTCGCCCATGCGCCCTCCTCCCGCCGCCGCTCCGGGACTCCCCCGGGATGCGCACGGCTGGACAGAGCGGGCCGCGTGGACACAGGCCTGCAAGAGTCTGGGTGGAGACCATGGCCTTGTTTCCCTTCTAAACCAAAGGAGTCTGAATCCAGGTCTCCAGAGGGGACAGCCTGCCAGCACCCCCCCCTGCAGTAAACGTGCCACGTCCGCTGCAGGCATGCGTTCCGGGAACAGGAGGAAGCGCAGCCCAACCCACCAGGCGCTGGAGCCCGGAGCCGGCCCTGGAGGGACTCTCGCGGACTCTTGTGGACTCGTTTATTTGCAGCCCTGGGTTCCTTTCTTCTGCCCAAACCAGAGCAAGGGTCAAGGACACCCAGTGTACATTCCTGCCATATTTCTCATCCATTCAGAGCTCGGAAGCACCAGTAGTCTTGCGGGAAAGCCACTTCTCCGGAGATTTCTGACCCGGTTTCTCAGCCACCATGGTCTGGGGTTTCTGCCTGGATTTTAGATAAGGTCCTAGTTCTGGTTACTTAGCTGCTCGGATTTCAAATTTCTCTCAGGTTCACATCAATCGTTTCAAGAGACAAGCAAAACATTTCACAGAACAAAATTTGTTGGTTTTTTAGCATATCTTTGGTCTGAATTTATAAGACTTCCACGTCTTTGAGGAAAAACACAAATCTACTGACAAAGGCCTCCCTCTCTCTCGTAATCTGAAGCCTGCACTCACCACCACCGCAGACTCCAACACAGAACTGCTAAACGAAATGTGCTTTGGACAAAATGTATGGGAAACCACAGAAATGAAGACAATTAGGGTAAATAGGATCCAGCGATCAAACATAGCTCTAATTTGTATCCATAATGTTTGGGAGTTACACAGTCTGCTTCAATCTGAAAGATGCCTTCCAGACCACACTGTTTTCTCTCCCAAGGGGACCGCCTTTTGCTTTTAATTATTGAACCTTAAGAATTCTTGCTATAATTTGGGGTTAGCTGATAACTTCTCAAGAAGAAGAAAAAATCCAGCCCCTAAACCCTTCCATGTCCCAATAACAGGCTTCTGTGGCCCAGGCCCCATCAATTAACTGCAGTTTTCAGAGGCGGCGGCAGAGGCGGGAGGAGGAGTGAGGAAACCCAGCTCACGGCGAGCGTGGTCCCAAACAGCAGACGATGAGTGGACACCCCTTGGCAAAGAGCCTTGGCTAAATAGGATGTATAAGAAATGGCTCAGAAATGGAGTATGCAGTGAGAAAACAGAGAGCTCTAAATGACAGAGTTCGTCCTCCTACTTGAAGAGATTCTGAGCTTTCCTGTGGCAAACAGGAGTCTGATCCCATCACCCACCCTTGAGGAGCTGAGTTCTGAGGCTGCACCCTCCTAGCACTGCTGATCCTGGTGTGGGAGGGGGCCAGGCCCTTGGCCCCACCCGGGGGACAGTGGTGCACAGGGGCCTATGACGGGCTGCCATTCATCCTACAGCCCGGGCCTGAGCGCTGGTGGCAGCTGGCCTCACTGTCCCTGGACGTAAGGAGGGGTTACAGCCTAACTGAGTGCAGGTCGTTTCACACACACACACACCCTCTGGGAGCCAGTGACTGGCTGAACCAGCCATGCCTTTTACTGCCTGTATCTGATACTCGGACATCCCAGGGCCTCATCAATCTGGAGACCAGGTTGGGCCAGTGCCTAGAGACAGGAAAGGACTTGCCCACAAGTGGACCAACCCAGCCAGACCCCACACCCCCAGCCCCGTCCTGATGAGGGCCACACACGCTGGGCACTGTCCACCCGCCCCAGTCACCATAGGGCCGGGGACCAGCCCCACTGCAGTGTCTCAGCCTGGCCAGCCTGAGCCTGTGTGTCCTGCCTCATCTGTTCCTCCCCCAGAACAACAGCAAGGGCTCTTGGCCATGTCCCCCTCTGCCTCCGGGCCACCCTGGTGCCTCCCCAGGCGGTCCTGCGTGCCCTGGTGAGGCCCCTCCTCCTGGGAACTGAGAGGAGCAGACTGTTTTCTAAGTGGCAGCTGTGTCTTGACCCGTTGGCCTCACCATACTTGAATAATAATAAAACCTCTATTTTAAAACAGGCATTTCCATCCAGAGACACCAACGACCTAGGAATTCTTTCTTAAGAAGAGCAGGTTCATTTTTTAGAAAACCAACCATGGGGAAAGAAGTTACAAGAACAATTGCATTCCAAATTTTTAAAACTAAAATTTTTTCTATCAGATTGGAAATCCAAAACATACGTCTATGCAGGAGGGTGTTGCAGGAGAATGGGCACTCTCAGAGACAGCTGTGGGACTGGCGGTGAGGACTTTCCCGTGAGGCTATTTGGCAAAAGTATTTGAGGACTTGGAAATGTGCATACCCTTTGACCCAAAGTACAGATTCTACTCTGAAGTCTATATCCTAGGGAAAAAGAACAGTAAGATTTAGTAAAATGATTTTCCCAGGAGAACGGTTTGTCTGCAAAGAGCTGGGGGCAGATGGTTCACAACAACTAAATACCAAGTAACTGACGGCTGGCTGCCCAAGAACCGCGCACACAGGACAAGGGGTGCTGTTCTGCTGTTTAAAACGAGGGTGTGTGTTTTTACGTATTTACATAGAAAAACGTTCACTTGATTTTAAACTAAGAAAAAGATTAATTACAGAGTAGCAGGTATAAACTGATGACAATGTAGTAACCATATTTAAATACAGAGTATCTCCATTAAAGATATCAAGACTCTGTTACTGTATGTTCTGACAAGTAGGAAACCGGTGTTAACCGGTATCTGCTCTGAATGTCTTGACATCCCAAACCCCCACCTCCAGCACCCCTGCGGTGCAGAGAGAAACGTCGGCGCCGGGGTGTCTGCGGAAAGGTTTTGGAGCCCTGGGGCAGGTATCCAGGGACAGGAGGGTGTGTGCGAGGTGTGAGCACTGGTCGTCTCCGGGTGATGAGATCATGGTGCCTTTAAACTCTCTTCGTTTTGCTTATTTGTATGTGCACGGTATCTACAATGAACATGTCTCTTTAGTATTAAGAAAGACACACTTTTAAATCAGGCTTTCCTGAGGTACAGGTGGAAGGGCCAGCTCAAGGCCGCGTGGACACACCTCGCCCAGCAGAACACACTGTCCCATTTCTAGGGGTACCAGGAGCCCTCCGGGTCACTGGGTACAACTCAGACCACAAGGGCTGACGGCGTGATGTGCTGAGTGACTGGATTTTCCAGCCCAAAGAACAGGGCCAATGAGCCTGCCTTTTGGAAGTAAGACTGTCCCAGAGGAGGGCGACCGTGTAGTTGCTGAATGAGTCTAGTCTGAAAACAGTGAAGACCCACAAGCCCCAAACAGCTGTGGGTCAGTCTCCACTGACTAGCTGCAAAAGTTAACTACCCTAAACCTCAGTTTCCACACCTGCAAAATGGGGATAACACCTAATGCTTTATAGAGATGCTGTGAAAACCACACCCATGAGGCGGCCAGGTCAGCACACTGTCCCTGTTTCTGTAAGCCATTCCACACCTCCCTGACCAAACCATGAGCCCCCGATGGAGCGGTCCAACCCCTGCCAGACACTTGCGTCTTCACCGTGTAATTTAGAATTATTATTTCCATTAACAACAGTTTCCAGAGCACCTGGGGGGTCCAAGCATTTGTATTTGTACAGAGCTCTCCACAGTCTTATCACCCGAATTTCCTACGAACTACACCCCAGTGCTTTCACAGAGTAGGCTTGCTCGAGCCAGCAGAGAGACTTGTGCCAGGCCTTCCAAATCACAGACGTGGGCAGCTGGCAGAAGCGGGCTGTTTCGGCTCCGCTCTGGCCCCGGGACCGGACCGCGCGGATTGCTTTCTCCCACCTTCTCCTTGCGCGGCTCGGGCACTGTCATGTGTCTCACAGACCTGCCTCGTCTTACAGCTCTGCAGACACGGGCCGTTTGTTTGGATTACTGGCCAGGAGTGGGAAACAGCAGATACTGTAAACTCATCAGGGTTCAAATTTCCAAACTTTGGGGGCTGGCACCTGAGTTTCTTCCCTGTGTCTGCTGGCGCTTACCCCGAGGGCAAGGCTGACAGTCAGTCCAGGTCTCCGAGAAGCAGGTGCCAAGTCAGGGTGCGGTGTGCAAGGATTTTATAGGGGAAACACCTGGAAGGAGGGAGCCCGTGCGGCTGGGGCACCGTCAGACTGTGGTGCGAGCCTGACCCTGAATGGAAAGCGGGAGGCTGGAGGTGGCAGCCCGGACGGCTGCACAGTCAAGGACGTTCTTGCCAGGCCCTCAGGAAGGCCTCTGGCCACGCCGCCCATCTGAGGAGGGAGCCCTGGTCTCCCAGAAAGGGGCTGCCTCCGCAGCCCTGCTGCCTGGTCCCTGGCGCAGAGGAAAGATGGGAGCCCAGGGCTGGTTTCACAGCCAGCAGCTGCCCAGGGCCCGTCACAGCTCTGGAGCTGGAGCCTAGGGGCTCATGGCCCCTGCGCCTACTCTGGGGGCACTCATCACTCCCCATGGGCTGCCTGCAGACCCCCCAGGATCGTAGCATCCCCTCACCGCTGCACTTCCCCCTTCCATCACCTACCCATTTTCTCCTCAACTAAATTCAGCACATGCCAAGGTGGACGGACGCAGTGTCTGCCCCGGGGCGGGTCTGGCCATCAGAAGGGGAGACGGGCTGGGAGGAGAGGTCAAAGGAGCAGATGGAGAAGGACAAACCAAGAGTCTTCAGAGCGTGGGCGAAGGTGAAGCGGGGGATGTTCACGGAGGCCGAAGGGAAAGGGATCGATGTGGCGGGCAGCCGGGAAGGGCCTCAGAGGCGCGAGTCGTAGAATCGTAGGCAGGAAGGACCTGGTCTCCATATCAGGATGAGACCTGGAGGCTTGGAGTGTCTTCACGTGCGTGCACGTGGGCTCAGCACGAGGGCTCATTTTGTGACTCTCCCTCTGAAGGGTTCCTTATCCCACCCCTCAACCTTCATGCAGGCATCGCATTGTCTCCATGGCAACCCTGCCGTCTTCTGGGGTCTCCTCACACCCCCAGGCTCCCCCCGCCCCAGCAGAGGGAGCTACTGCGGCTCCGTCCAGCTGAACAGTCTGTTCCTGAGGGGAGTCGTTGTCGTGGAAGGCGGCCTTTTCACACTCAGCAAGGTCCTGAGTGTCCACGGTCATTCGCCAAGTTCAGGAGAAATTCCAGAGGTTACACAGTGTGGGTGAGGAACGAGCTTTGTCAGAAAACGTCATTGGGTCAGGGGTCAGGGGTCAGTAAGAGAAGAGAGGGCTCAGGCCCCTGAGTGTCCCAATGTCCCATGGACAGATGTCCCAGAGCTGGGCACGGCGGGACTTGTCATTCAGGACCAGTGCAGGCGCCCGGCCAGCACGTGGGACTCCCTCTCGTGGCAAAGCATTCCTGTCAACGGGGGATGAGCAGGGTGCTCGGCCCCAGACAGTCTGGGTCGGGGTGTCATCTGTTTACAGGATTAAACACTGTCACAGAATCTCAGCTACCCTGAACCTGGGGGCTGGGGGGCCTGCAGGAAACTGCAGTCTCCTTGTAAGGGGAGGAACCACCAGTCCCAAGGGAAGCAAACTAGGGCAGCTTCTCCTGCTAGAAAACTGGGGTCCCCTGGTACCAAGAGTTTATCAGTCAGGCAACAGAGTTGGCCCCCAGGAGGACTCCAGACAAACCTGCTCAGGCACCGCAGAGCTGTGGCCAGAACAGCGGCACCACAGCAGTGACGGGGCGTTGCCGCTGCTGCAGGCGAGGACGGGGGCTGTTTGAGAGATGGGAAGTGGGACTGGGCGGCAAAGCTTCATGAGAGGCTCTGACCAGGGCCCGAGGGGTGGGTGAGGTCTCAGCTTGTCAGGTGGTGGACAAAGGGGACCGAGACGCGACTCAGAACCAAGTTTTGGAGAACAGAGTCAGGGTGCAGGTCCACCAGAGCCCAGGGGGCCATGGACCCCTGCACACCCCACCCTTGGACCCCAGTTAACTCAAGTACCAGGGACCGTTTCCTCTTAAACTTCAGAGTGGAATCAGAAATGCCACTTTGCTCAGGTAGCCAGGTGCACACGGGCCGCAGGCTCAGCGGCTGCCTGCTGGGGTTCGCTTTGCTCGTCTCATAGGGGGTCTTTTGTTCCCTCTAAATCCAACATTTTTTTGGCTTTTTCTTTTCCTAGACCTCAAATGTTGCTCCTTAGCATAGAAATCCCCACAATGGAATTCTTTCTTCTTCCCAAATACGCTATTTTCTTCAGCTCAATTCAGATGTTGAAATTTGAAATGTTTCTTGATATTTGGGGGCAAGTTGGTTTGGAGACAGGATAAAGAACTTCTGGAAGAAAACACGAGTCTCTAAATCCTGGCAAAAAATTGCTAACAACAAGGAGAGAGGGGCCGGCGGCCTGAGCGGGGGCCGGCACCACCCTGTCTCCGCGCCCTAATGCCCGTCACTGCCTTTGCCATTCGAGCTGTGACGTGAGTATTTCCAAATGACCCCAAAATGTTTTTCTCTCCTTTATGTTGTTTGTCTTGAGGCAGACAGGGTGTTAAAGATAAGCCAGCTCTGGAACCAGGGTTGGAACCGAGTGTGACTAATCACCGGCCACTCGCGCAAGAAATCCTTTCCCTCCTGGTCGCCAGCCTCCCCGCCCCTCGGGTCAGGTGCTGCTCGAGCTCACCCCGTCCACCTGTGAGAAGGTGCCTCCAGCGGTGAGAAGCTCTGTCTGGAGCTGGGAAGCTCTCTCCGGGGACCCCTGGCTGCACACCCACACACCTGCTGCTTCCTCCATCTGCTCCTGCTCATGGCGGAAACACGGTTTCCACTCCACGCTCTGCAACCAGCTCCCCCCGGGGCTTTCTGGAAGTCAGTGGGTTCAGAGCAGGTGACTCCTTGTCCTCAACAAAAGGAAGTAGGCAAACAAGAGGCACTGCCACCCTCCCTGTGTCTGTGTCTGCACGGACATCATTAGTCAGTCATGACACCGAGCTCCAGCGTGAACTCAGAATCCTTCTCAACGCAGGGCTCAGGCAGCCACTACCAGCCAGCACTGGCTTTGGAAATAAAAGTTACCTGCCACCCTGGCACTAAGCTCCCTTCCAGATCTGATGGTCTGTCACCCATTCAACGGACGTGACAGTGGCGAGGCGTTAGGAACAGCAGGTGGACCGACTGGCGCTAACGCACAGCCCTCTTGCTTCATTAACGTAACTGGAGGCCAATCTAATTTTCTGAACCAGCATGTACCTTCATTGGAAGTCAAACACCTCTGAATTCAGTGATGACACTTGATGCCGTTTGGGGAGGACAGCAGGATTTCTTTGATAGACTTTGAAACTGTTACCAAATAAGAACTAACTTTTAAAAAAAGCATTTCATGGCTCAGGGACTTGATACCCAGTGGTGTCATCCAAGTCATTTTCTTTTTCCCAACACTGTACGAAGCTTAGTGCGACCAGACAAGGACGAATAACTAACGACACATCTTCCTTCGGCAAAGCCACGTGGAAGAGGAGCACACCACCCTCGGCGGCAGGACCCATCAAACCCAACGAAGGGCCTCGAGGCCGGGGGCTCGGAGCCCCGGGGAGGACAGCCGGGCTGTGCATCCTGGTCGTTCTGTTTCCTATCGTCCCCCTCTCCAGGCCTGCAGGCTCCTGGAGGCCAGAGATGCGCTTTATTCATTGCTGCGTCCCAGAAGCCTGGGACAGCAACCAGCCAGCTCTGGAAAGGTGGTTTTCAGTGGCTCTTCTGACGCTCGGGCCCTCAAGAAGCAGACTTGAAAATGCACTCCGTCTGCACAAGCACCCATCACCGTTAGGCAGTGGACGGGTCCCAGGCATCCTTTCCTTCCCAGAAACTTCCTGGAAAAGTGAGCAGGAGTGTTGCCTCCAGCTGGGCTGTGGCTCTGGCCAGGGGCCAGTCTGCTGCCCCTCCTGCAGGTACTCAGTGCCCAGAGGTGGGGGGGCTTCTCTGAAGAATCAGTGGCAGATGCCGGGAGCGTCCCGCTCTTTGGCCCTTCGGCAAAACGCGTACACTTGAAACGACAAAACCCCCAAGAAGGTGCATGGGAACACCTGAGCGCCGTGTCAGGACTTCGCCCAGCTCTCCAGGGCTGGTCCGAGCCCTGTTCAACAGAGGGCGCCCGCCCAGGGACAGCGGACGGCAAGAGTTTCCCTTTTCTTCTCCTTCACTCTCTGCCCCTCTGTTTTCTTCTCTCCCTCCTTCTCTGGCTTTTATTGCTGCAAAAGGTAATCGTGAGACGCTGAACAAGCCTCGTACTCCCAGGCCTGCCACAAGCCCTGTTACGTCAAACACTGTGCTCAGGTGAACCGCTCGGTGTCAGAGTGGACGGCGCAGTGGACGTCCGCCACCTCAGCTTGAACTGGGGAGTTACACGAGGTTGAATTACCCTCTGCTTTTGCAACTGGGTCCTTGGCCAAGACAGCGTAACCTTTCAGTGCTAATTTGTATAAAGAAGAGAGATCTTCGTATGCTTTACTGATTTTTAAACTGGTAATTTTATACCAGTCACGTGTTTCAATTAACTAATTGTTATTCCTCTGCACTTGTGCCTTGAGATGACTTAAGAGGCTACAATCATAAAATTAAAGTAAGTAAGCATATTCCAGTAGGGCAATGCCCATCCAGGCAAATCAGCAGCCTTTGTTCCTAGCCTCGGGGAGAAATAACGTTCTTGGAACAATCAAAACGTTCCAGCTGTAAACTCCTTCACTTCTGGGCTCTGCCCTGATTCAGCTGATATGTTTTCTTTCCTGATTCCTTCATTTACATGAATACATTAACTGAGAAGGGCAGCCAGTGAGACAGGAAAGGGTGCGGCTGCCAGCTAAGGGAGGGTGCAGCAGACCTCTGGGCCTAGGAGTTCTCCGGGGTCTAAGGTGGAGGCCCTGAGGGTCCGTCCACAGGGGGTGCCAGGGCCTGGACAGTGAGTTAAAGCTCAAGGGCCTGAAAAGTCAGCTGATCAAGTAAACAAAAACGTCCCCTGAATTTAAAAGATGAGGAGGGGACCGCGACAGACCACCAGACATCACCAAGGCTTCAGGTGACAAAGAAACACCCACCCAAGGAAGTGGTGAGCTCCAAGCTGGACTCACAGCTCACAGGCACAGGTGTGGGTGGACAGATGTGCATGGGCACGTTCCGGCTTTGTTCTCAATTGTATTTGCAGAACTATGAAGTGTAGTTTTGACACTTTGGAAAAACACTGGAAGTTACAGGGCCTGGGGTTTGTCGCTTCTAATCCCTGACGCGCCTGATTTAAAGAAAGGCCTGGGTGCCTCTCAGTTCCAGCCGCATGACCAGACAGGGCCGCCCTCATTTAACACTGAGAGGCTGGTGTCCCGACAAGGTCACGTGACACCAGCAGGGCCCCTGGGCACCCCCGACTTCTCAGGCGTGGCACCCCGGTTCGCCCCCCACCCTAGCGACCCCCCACCTTGGGTGGCTACCGACCGAGAGTGCCATGGGACCACATTCACACCACGGAGGATTTAGTGTCTCACTGTCCACTGGCCACACCTCTGGCTGAAGGGCACTTCCTGAGAAATAAGGCACCTGAATGGATCAGGACACCTAAACTCAGGGCCTCGCCTGCCGTGAGGCCCACCCTCCGGAGCCTGCTGGTACCGCCCTCACCTCAGCCCAGGCTGGCTTACTTCAAACCCAGTGTAGCCACGGCTCAGGGCTGCATCCGCTCTGTCCTCACCTCCAGCGCTGGCAGAGTCAGCCGCCAGGTTAGCAGAGAACTGTGTTAACCACTGCGATGCAGTTACCAGTGCGGTATGGGAAACTCCACAGCACAAACGGACAAACAACTCAGTTTCTTCAACAAATGCATTTTGGGGCCAGGGGCGGGGAATGGAAGTGGGGGGGACCTATAGATCAAGAGAAACACGTTGACAAAAGTAACGTGTGCACCTCCTTTGCATCCTGATTCAATCACACCAACCTTAGAACAGTTAAGAAGACGTGGATGAGACAATTAGAAATGTGAGTGAGGACTGGGTTCAGCCGGCAAGAGAGCACGGTTAATACCGTGGACGTGCGACCACAGATTCACATCTTCTCACCCACAGGTTCCTACCTTTTATAAATACATCCGAAACCTTTAAGAATGAAATTACAGGAGGCTTGGGTTTTGCGTCAAAATGGCCCTGGGCAGGGAGACTGGGTGAGGCAGAACTGAAGCGAGACTGGCCAGCTTTGATCATTGCTGAGGCTGGGGGACAAGGACCTGAGGGTTTCCTCTTGCTTGTGCTTAAAATTTTTCACAATAAAAGTTGTTTGTTTCTTTTAAAGCACAAAACTTTGGCTGAGATTCACTGGCACAGTCCTGGGGGAAGGAACGTCTTCACCATCCTCTGGACCTATTGAGTTGGGTGCGGATGATGGAGTGGGCTGGTGGCAGGTGTGGGCACAGGCCCAGCTGAGGGGGTGCCTGGGAGCTGGAGTGGCCCCGACCCTGTTAATGAAACCTGACCACGCTCTGCAGAACGCCAAGTCCATCCTGGACCCAGATGGAAAACATGAACAGCCTCCTTTGCAGTGACCCCAGCTTTGAGGTTCCTGTCATTTTACTGTAGGACTAGGTTCCCACACCCTGACTTAATTCAAAGCACTCACACACGTCTCCTCCCCATTCTGAGGACGGCAGAGACAAAGGCTTGGCCACAATGCTCTGGGACAGCATGGATGGAATGCAGCGGCCGGACACGCAGTGCTGGCCGCGGCCGTGGCAAGCAGAGCCAGGACTTTGCTCAGGAGCGAGGAGATGACTGGACTATTTACTTTGAAAGGTAGTCTCTGAAAATGGGAAGGGTTAATTCACCATGAGGAATCTTCCATTCTACAGCGGGATGCCCTTAGGAAAGAAAGCGCATCTCTGAGAAAACTGGACTGAGGTCTCCGTCTGCCCCTTCCTGTTCCACTCGCTGGACCGCCCACCCTCCCGGAGCAGGACAGCGAGGAGACAGGGGTGGGAAGGAGGAGTAAAACCCTTTCGCCTGCCTGAAAAAGCTGTAAGTTGGCAAAGGATATTATTGGAAGTGAAAAGACAACCTACAGAATGGGAGACAACATTTGGAAATCACACATTTGATTAGGTTCTAACATCCAGAACATATAAAGGGGGAGGACGGGGGACACCTGAAGCGGGATTGGCCAGCTTTGCTAGGTGCCGAAGCCGGGTGATGGGTGTATATAACTTAACAACCTAACAGCCAAAGGACACACAACTCAGTTTAAAACCAGAAAAGGACTTGAATAGACTTTTCTCCAAAGAATATTTACAGACGGCCAGCAAGCACACAAGAGAACGCTTCACATCAGCAGCCACCAGGGAAACGCAGATCACAGCCACGGCGAGACGCCCCTTCATATCCACCAGGGTGGTTGTCACGGTGCTTTTGATGGAAAACAAGTATCAGGGATGTGTAGAAATTAGAACTCTCTTCCATGGCTGGTGGGAATGGAAGAGTTATGGAAAACAGTTTGGTGTTTTCCCCCCAAAACCTAAGCATAAATCACCATATGACCCAGCAATTCCACTCTTAGGAATATACCCAAAAGAACTGAAAACAGGGACTCAAAAGATACAGACCCATGTTCACAGCAGTATTATTCACAATAGCCGAAAGGTGGAAACAACCCAAATCAATGTCATCAGCAGGTGAAGGCTAAACACAAGGTGGCCCATCCACACAGCAGAGAACTACTCAGCCCTGAACAGGGAGGAGCATCTGACACCTGCTAAGCAGAGTTTCGGTTTGGGGTCACGAAAAGGTTTTGCGAAAAGATATGGTGATGGTTGCACAATATTGTGAATGGAATTAATGCTTTTGAATCATACACTTAAAGTTGTTAAAGTGGCAAAAAAGTGTTATATATATCTTACCACAGTTTTTAAAAATTAATAATGTAATATACCAAAAACCACTGCATACTGTAAGTGGGTGAATTGTATGGTATGTAAAATCTATCTCAATAAAACTGCAAAAAATACAGGCAGACCTCAGAGATTTTACGGATTCAGTTCCAGACCACTGCAATAAAAGCAAATATCACAATAAAGCAAGTCACTTGAGTTTTTAGGTTCCCCAGTGCATATATATGTTTACACTATATTGCACTCTATTAAGTGTGTAATAGCATTATGTCTAAAAAAAACACTGTGCACACCTTAATTTAAAGACACTCTATTGCTAAAAAATGCTAACCATCACCTGAGCCTTCAGCAAGTCATAGTAGTAACACCAACGATCACTTATTTCAGGTACCATAGCATAAATATAATAATAATGAAAAAGTCTGAACTATTGGAAGGATTATCAAAATGTGACACAGAGACATGAAGTGAGCAAACGCTATTGGGGAAATGGTGCTGGGAGACTTGCTCGACGCAGGGTTGCCCCAAACCTTCAGTTTATAAAATCTCAGTATCTGTGAGGTCCAAAGGGCAATAAAAAGAGACAGACACCATACACCAAAAAAGATCTACAACCCCCAGCAGGGCTGACGTCCACCAAAGGTGTGGCTGCTGGAGGGGACAAAGCCACCGAGCCCGGTGCTAAGCGCCGGGACCTCAGCCCAGGAAGCTGCAGGGGCAGCTCCCCGCTGTCCACGTCAGCGTCAGTGGGGTTGACCTGGGGACCGGGGAGTGGCGCCTTCACGTCTTCCAGTGTGCGGGGGAAGGGCTCGTGCAGGGTCCACTTGGCCTCTGCGGGGACAAGAACCAGCAGGGGCCCTCTGGTGGAGCTCAGACAATTAAGCTATTCACTTGTCCTTAAACAGGACTCAGCAACCGGGGGAATAGCAGACACTTCCGGAAAATGGTGATCTGGGAGAAGGCGAGACCCCGGACCTCCTCGGGTGGTGCAGGCGGAGAGGGGACAAGCCCCCAGCCCGCCACCTCCCCTGAGCCAGGCAGGGCCGGGTCACGTGCAGCCCTCCAGCCACACCAGCTGGCCCTCTGGACGGGTCGGCAGTTTCCAGCCTGGACCCCCGCTGCCTCCTTCTGCCTGCCTGGCTCCTGCTTCGTGTCTGGCTCTCGGTCCAGGGCTGCCTCGTCTTTGACCCCCTCCAGTCCCTCAAGTCTCAGGCTGTCGGCCTCCCTCTCCGCTCCCACCTGCACGAGGACCTCTGGGTCCCCACTGCTTGGACAGTGGCTGGTGCACACAAGCTCTCTCGTCTGTTGAATGAGTGAATGAATGCAGGCACACATGGCCACAGCACTGGGCAGCCCAGGGACCACACGCGCATTGAAGGGGGCAGGGCAGTTGCACCCCACAGAATCTGATGTAAGCGGGCCCGGGAGCTGGGCAGCAGGGGGAGCGACCACCCCTCTGTGTTCCTGTAGGCTTGGCGTTTCCCCAGGCAGACTCCAACCCTCTCAAGGCAGGACAGAGTGAGTAACCCCCAGTTTCGGAGGAAGGCCACTTGTCCACGACCCCCCAGAATGACTGTTCGTAAGTAACCACGGGCGGGGCCTGGCGTGCCCGCTCCTGCCTTTCACGTGGGAGGTGGCCCCCTGGGCTCGGAGAGGGCTCCCTCCCCCACTCGGCCTGCGTGTTGTGGGGCCGGAGGCTGGGGGCAGTGCCGGGGACAGAGCTCTCACGTCCCTTTCCTCCACTACCACGCCAGCCTCTTCAAATGGCCTCATCTGTGATTTCAGTCAAAATCACAAAAATAAGCTGTATTTTCTAATTTTCTGTTTCGGGAATATTACACTTTTACGTGGACAGCAATGACGGTTGTTGTGGTCCCCATTTCCCCTGAGACGTCCAGATGTCATTTCAATACTACACAGTGTGTGTCAAAGGTTCTCCCAAATCAAAGCAGGGGGCTGCCAACACCAGTCCCCACCGTGTGCTTCTGTTCAGACCCTGAACGCCCCAAGGCCCCCAGGTGCACCCCGGAGTATCTGGCTAGTTCTAATCTGCGCCCCTTCGTGCTAATATGGAGACTACAATCAACCGAACATTTATTGTTTTCTTTTTCAGTAAATGAGTATGTGTTGGAGATTTTTTACTGAATCATAAAACCAACATAAAATGAATTCCCTCCAGCGCTCCCTCACCCTTTAGAACCACCGCGCCGCACCCCCCAGGCCCCCCACCCCCGGGCCTGCTCTTGGGTTGGCACCCTGCCCAGACCTGAACCAGGTTATCAGCCCGGTGATGGCAGGCAGCCTCCGCCTCAGAGCCTTGGCCGGGCCCGGGGCCCCGCTGTCCACTCGGGGGTCCCCACGGTCCTAGCGGAGGCTGTGATCTGCATGCACACCCCCGGGAGGGGCCCTGGACCTTGCAGACGTTGCTTTTATAGACTCCGGTTGTTTCTGACCCTGTATTTTTATTACATTCCTTTGCAATTCTAGCAGCTGTTTTTGTCAAGAGTCTTAATAAAGTTTGAACTGCTAAATGAGCTTTATGGAAATTGGTCACAGAAGAAGTCTATGTGGCACCCTTCAGAAAACATGAGGCGAAATGGCCCACAGCTGCCTTTCCCAGTAACAGCAGTGACAAAACAAACCCAACCGCGCAGGCGGAGGAGGACGGTTTGCAACTGACTCCTGACGAGATTTCCAGACTGGGTTTCTGAGAGACGACCCTCCACGTGAATTTACTTCTCGACATCTATTTACCATAATTTATTAAAAACGCCTGGTGGCCCGGCCCAGATGATGAAGATGCTTTAAGGACCTTTACCTTTTAAGAGAGTCAACTCAAGTTTGTTTTTCTTTTTTAGATTTTTGTTTTCGTGTTCTTCAATTGTGTAAACCTACGATTGAGAAGAATAAAGCACAGAGACTCAGAGTTCTTTGGTTTATGAAAGAGAACTGAAGTGTCCGAGACACTGTTGGTTCGTCTCTTCTTGTTTAATTTTACCGAAACACTGCTCCATTTTGCGAAGCACGTTAATCTGGCCCTGAAGGTAACTTGACCGCCATGAGCCCGTAAGGAGCTGTGACCTTGCCTCGCCTGCCTGGAGCCCGGCTGTTCGCCCTGGCCTTCACACACCCTGCCGTGGAAGGACGCTTCTCCGTCAGACCAGAACCAGCCCTCCTTCTGTTTGGGGTGTGACTTCATACATTCCTACAAACAAAACAGACTTGAAAAGCAATAAAACTGTCTGAGAGGGCTGGCTGGTACCTAAGCACCCACCTCCCACGTCTCTTTGGGACAACCTGTCCTTTACGCAACATCTCTGAAAATTAACTTTGCCATGCAAAGTGCGAAGTTTAAAAACAGAATAGTACTTGGGTTATTCACAACACTGCAGCTAGTGGAAATAAAATATTTGTGTAGAGATGACCCGTGGCTCTGGACAGGTCACCCCGGCTTGTAAAGTGTGAAAGGAAGAGGCTGACCCCGGGCGTCTAGAGGAGGGAGAGGTGGCAGGGGCTGCGAGCGGCAGCCCGCCCCGACACCCAGGTGCCCTCGGCTCCGGAGCAGACGGGCTCATGGCTGAGGTTACAGGGGCGGTGCCACACCCGGCCTCCTTTCACGCTCCTGAGAGCTACGCCCGATTTTAATTCTCTCCGTGGAAATCCAGTCCAGTGCGCAGGAGGGGGCAGCCCTCTAACCACAGGGGGAGGCTCGCGCGCCCTGCAAATGACGTCACCGAGAAATACACACTTCACACGGCTCAGGGCTTCCCTCCTATCTACCACCCAGAGCCGGTGACACTTCTTTGGATCGTCCTTGCGATTCCCCCCCCAGATGGCCGGATCCGACCACGTGCCTGTGTTCTGATACCCTCACGCCTGGGCTGCCAGCAGCAGAGCAGCCTGGGGCCTGCAGACGCTTTGGCGAGGCCCGCCCGCACCCCGGCACACGATCCCGCCGGCGGACAGTGGGGGGCGCCATTGTCCTGCTGGGCTTCCACACACGCCCAGGACCGGCCCCTTTCTAAGGGAGAAGGGCTCTTTCCCACCGTAATGGGAACACGATGTGCAGTCATCAGCGTATTTTACCCCCAGTTGGGGATTTTTTTCAGAGCGTGAACGTAGGGTTCTTAGTTGAAAGATACTGAGATAAATGAGTGGACTTTAGAAGAGGGTAGAAACATTTTTTCAAGATGAGCACAGGCTTCTCAGACCTCGTAATTTGAGGTGCTGACCGCCATGTACTAGGAGTCCCATTTCACCCCACTGTTGTGCGGGGGTAAAGATAACGTAGCAGCATAGAGCAAACAGCGAGGCTGGCGTCTGGCCGCAGTCAGTCTGGTGTCACAGAATAACCCCCCGCCTGAGTCTCACCGGCAGGCCCTGGCGAGAATGACAGAAAGACACCGCTTTAAACCGAGCTGGGGCAGCCGAGTATTATTTTCAACCACTACCCTTCAGACCTCTGCGAGGCACCCCTCCCCGACGCCTGGACTCCACAGACCTGGTTTCCTTCCTGACTTTTCCTTTCCTCCTTTCCCACAGCAACTTCTGCTTCTCCACGGCAGGACCTTCTGCGCAGCGCCTCACTGCCAGACCCCTCCAGGTCACACGTCACATCGCTAACCCGCGAGAGGGAAGCCGCCGCAGCCTGACCCAAGGACTCCGGGACTGCCCGCAGGTGGAAGCTGAGGCGCGTTTCATGAGCCCCAGGAAGGCTGCCAGATAAGATACAGGACACGTATTTAAGCCTGAAATTCAGATAATGTTTTAGTGTATGTCCCATGCAGTATTTGCAATATACTTCTACTAAATATTACTTGTTGTTTATCTGAGATTCAATTTTCTCTGTTCTTCCTGTAACTTTATTTGCTAAATCTGACAACCCTTCTGCCCAGACACCAGGGGCACTTAAACTGAGGAGGACTGTGCCATGCAGTCTCTGTGGGACTTCAGATTTAAAATCCCATTTGTCTATGTTGCATGAAGATATAAAGAGGAGTCTATAGATTGACAAACGAGTGCAGACTTGCCAGCACCTCAGCTTTGGGAGAAGACAGGAGATGAGTTTTCTTTCCCCTCCCAACCCATTCTGCTGCCAAAAGCCAGATGGAGGTAACTTGGCCAATTGCGTGTTCTGCTTGATGGAAGACGCAGCTTAGGGGATAACGTGTTTGAGAAGCCAGGCTGACAGCAAACCCCGGGACTCAGCCCGAGAGCTGGAATCAGATGCCCCTGCTCTTCAGCCCAGCCCAGGGGTGAACCTGAGGGTCCAAACCACCAGCCCACTCAGTGTGACCCTGGACTGGACACCTGTCACCATTAATTCTGCTACCACCTCGGTCATCTGAGCAGAATATCTAGTTCAAGCTGCTTCCTGGGTTTTTCCATATGCAAAACTAAGCAGGTATTGTGGGGTACATAGCAAATCGGGGTTTCTGCCCTGGAAAGAGGCAACGAGCCCGCTGGTCCAGCAGCCCCAGGAGCGAGGCATAAGGGATGCCCCGTCTGGCTTCTGACAGTGGGGAGCAAATGAAAGGCACTGCGCTCCCTGGGCAGCTGGTGTCCCACGTCCTCAGACACCCGACTGAATCCTCGAGGGCGAGTGGCCGGGGGCCAGTGGGAAGGACCTGCAGCCACAGTGGCTCAGCAGCACCTGTGGAGGACACGTCCCAGAGATCAGACTCGCCATGTGGTGACGACTGGTGAGTCCCTGAAATAGCACCAGTCTGCTGACTGCAAAGCAGAGCTAAGCATGTTTGGGCTCACTGCCGTGCAAGGAGGCCTCCTCCACTGGTCTGAGCTGCGTCGCAGGGGGCGAAGTCGGAGGACCCTTAGAGGATCTGGGGCCTGGACTCCAGCCCCTGAAGGCCAGTCTTCAGGGCAAGGAACTGAAGGGAGCACGCTGACTCCCGGATGCTGCAGAGAACTGTGCGGCTTGTTTCCACCGCCCTTCCCGACGCCCTCCAGATGAGAGCATCACGCCCCCCCCCCCCGAGAAGGTCACGTCTGATCCGGCGTGCTGACGCGGCATCTCCCTGCCAGGCGGGGGCTCCGGCTCCGCACCCCAGCAACGGGCGCACCCTCGCGCCTGGGGAGGCACGGGAAGCCGGCATCTTGCTCTCCCGAGGAACGAAGTCACCGCGCCCCGCGGCGACTCTGCTCTCCCAGCTCAGCCCAGCAAAACGCGGCCTAAATCAGGACAACGCCCACCCCGGATTTTCAAAGTAGGACCTGAAACTGTATCTCAGTGACTTTCTTGACCTGAAAGAAAAATGCAAAGCTGGCCTTCCTTGGCTTATCTTCATGCTAATCACGGTGGAGGAGGGTGTTTAAAACACCCGGCAGAATAATGCTGTTTTCACCCTTCTCCTCAGAACTTGGACATCTCCTGAGTGACAGTGTTTGTTTAAATCATCAACTCCAGTGACCTTCCTCTCTGTATTTATTATGCTTTGGGTGAAATAATATTGTAGGAGTTCCTATTTGTTAAATCCCGTGCTGCTGTAAGGTGAACCCCGGATCCACGACTGTGTTACTCATCCGCCGATGACCTTGACATCAGACATGGGTTAGCTTTCAACTCTTCCCTTTCTGAGAAAAATAAGATAAACTTTTTTCATTTACCTTGGAAAGTGCTGGTTTCTTTGTTTTAAATATACAGCTCGGATTCATGTCTTCTTTTCAGTGGAATTTTCTGTTTTCCTTCTGCCTCGCCTAGACCGTCCTCTCTCAAAAGCTGGTTTTGGACAAAGGCTGACACCACAGACTGGAGGGGCGTGTGATCCTCTGAACTTGACGGGGAGGGTCTCCTCAGTTCTCAGCAGCAGCAGCAGTGAAACCCCCTTTATAATGACGATAACTTCATTTTTAACTGATCACAATTACACCTCTGTTACTGAGTTAAGCCAAATACTGCCTAAAACAAGTGGGGTAAGATCTGCCCTTCTTTCTTTTTAAAAAAGATTAAATTGACTTTATTCATTGTAGTGGGGGCAAACTTTATCTACGGAGCTGACGCACCCATGAGAACACAGGTGTGATGTGTATTTGTAAACTACTAGCAACACTGAAGCTCGTCGAAATAAAGATGGTTCTATCTTGCCCATTAAAACTGGCAGATAATTAGAATAACGCTGTGTCTACTGCTTGTACCCTGTCCAGCCTGGAGGATCCCTTTGTGACTAAATGGAGTCCTTGATCTTGAAACTATGATCAGTGCTTCAAACTGCAAGTTACCAAATATGTGACGTCTTAGAACAGTTTCTCCCGTGCGCCTGGATAAGGCGGCCCGACAAGCTCTCTCTCAGGAGTTCAAGATGCAGAGAAAGAGGAAAGACACTCAGCCTGAATTTACTCATCCCCCTGATGAGACCACAAATTTTGGAACAGTAAAAAAAAAAAAAAAAAAAAAAAAAAAAGTCAATAAATCTACGTATTCCAAAACACCTGGCAGGTCTAAAGGAAGGAAGTGTGCTACAATTTACAGACAAGAGACATACTGCTGAGTGGCGTGGTGACGAATCACAGCCCAGTCACACTGTGCGGGCGACTCCATTCTTCTGAAGGAGCGTGCAGAGGGAACCAACAGCCTCACACTGGTAATCCGCAAGTGTGTCAGCAAAGCTGCCCGGAAACCAATTTGCCGAAGTTTAAACTATGATTTCAAAGTGCCCATACGAGGAGTGGCAAGATGACGTCTTGTGGTGGCCGGCTTCTGTTTTGAATTTAATTATTTCAGCCATTTTAAGTTTAAATATCAGTTCCCAAAGAGCGGTCGGCAGGTTTTCGGGTCTTCAAGCCAGTCGCCCCCTGCACGCATCCTTGTCCCCAGCCCCTGGAGCCCCAGGCCCCACTTGCTGTAAGGGCCGGCGCCCCGGGCTGCACGCGCGCGGCGTTTGTGTCTCAGACGCGGCAACACGGAAAGGGGCTCTAGCTCCACAAGGGGCAAAATTTTTCTCTGGGAAAACTGTCAACACAGGTAAAACAGCTGTGTGCAAAGTAAGAGAAATGGGGTCCAAGTCCTGCAATTCAGGGAGACGCTCACTGACGTAAACATACTCTAAAGAAAAAAGTGGCACTTCCCAAAAGTGACCCGGGGACGCCGCCGATAGCACACCTGTGACGCCGGTCCCTCCGAGCCCCAGGGCGGGAGTCACACTGCCTCACACTGTTCGGCTCTTTCCGCTCTTGTGAGCGAGGGCTCGGGGCTCCAGCAGGTAACGGGTCGGGGGACGGTCAACACAGATGGGGACGGAGGACAGTCACACGGCACCAAGCAGGGAGCTGCTGGCTAACATTTCCCAGAGGCTCCACTTGCCAAGCCCTTAAGACGGTCTCCGTCTTCTCTGTGATTGAGCAGCTGCAGAGTGTGTGGATATGTGAGAGGCAGTCCCGAGGGCGTCAGCCTACGTGCTAGGTCTGGGGGAAAGAAGCAGCAGAAGAGCAGAGCGGCCCTCCCGAAACCCCCACGGCCGCATCCGGACGGCAGCCTCGGCTGCCGCCTACGGAGGACAGCGACAAGGGCCTGCTTTGTGCCAAGGGCTGCGTGACAGAGGGGGGTGCAGAAAGAAGACAGGCGACGGGAGAGGGCAAAGGCCTGGACGTGGGCTGGATGCAGGGGTGCGGGAGCCCACGCAGCGAGGGAAAGAGGGAAACACGGTCGGGAGAGTACGAGAATCGTGGGGGAGCCTGTCTGTGGGGGTCAGCATTCCCCGACGTATACTCCCTGGACCACGGTTTAACTTCCTCTAGAAGCACAGTCACCTCCTGCCCGGCATTTCACACGCCCGTCTCTGTACTGACTTCCCCAGGAGGTCCGACAGCGCAGGGTCCTCTCCTGCTCACTGAGACAGGTTGCTCCCCGCGGGGTCAGTTGTGCTGTGAACTGGCTGGTACCAGCTCACAAGAGCTGACTATTTAACGTTCAGAAGTTTGCAAACAGGTTTCTAAAAACAGTCACTGTTTTAAAAAAACATTATATACACTTATAATTAAATAAATAATATTAAAAACACATTATCTTAAATGATCTCAATAAGCCTGTCTAGTGAGCTTTTTATTTCAGTTATGTTTTTTCCCAGTTCTTTCTTTCTGTTTGTTTGAAGCGTTTTCACAGTTGCTTTGGGGACATGTAAATAACGGTTTCTCGAATATCTCTGCCATAATTCCAACATCTGTGTCATTTCTTTTGTGTCTGTTGATTGCCTTTTGCCACGGGAGTTGAGATTTTTCTAAATCTTTCTATGCCAAGTAATTTTACATGGTATCCTGGACATTTTGACTATTATGTCATGAGTCTGGTCTGGTTAAAATATACAGAACATGCTGACGCTTGTGTTTTAGCAGACAGTCACCCTGGGTAGGTTCACGCTGCAAGTGGCGACCCGCCATCTCTGTGCTTTCACGGTCAATTCAGTCTTAGAGCCTTTGCAGTGTTACTTGGATCTGCCCCCACACAGGTGCTACACAGTGACTGGTCTGGGACCTGGATGGGTTGAGTCTGTTCTCAAAGCCGTTTATGTGCTGAGTAGAATTAGATTCATTCGTGTGCAACTCGGGGTGAGCCCAGAATTTCATGAACAACTTTACTTCCCCTAACACCTTGCTCCTGTGCCCTTGTGAGTACTTCCCAGTTTCCCGGGGCCCCCTTTTGTCCTCCGCCTAGAAATCTGGGGCTCTAGTTACCCACCTACTGAGCCCCACCCCCAAAAGCTACACCCCTACCCTGGACCAACGAGGGAACAGGAAAAGGTGGCGTCGCACTGCCCGCTCAGTGGTACTCGGCATTCTCTTCTCTCTTCCAGCCTGCCTTCCACTGCCTGCTCCACGGCCCTGCCCAGGTCCTGCCTCTCCACTCAGTGGGAGAGACGGGGGGGCACCCTCCACTGCATCAGGAACCACCTGCCCCCTGCCCTCTGCGAGGACCTGCCATCTAGTCCCCATTTCTCTTCCAGAGAACCACCCCAGTTTCCTTTCATGACCCTACAAATGATCGTTCCCAGACTCCTTTTCATCTCACTCACTTGCCTCTGGATTTCCCCAAATGTGTTAGTATCTTTCTTAAAGGGGGGCACCACATACGGAACTACTGCCTCCCTTGATCTGGACACCATGAACGCATGCCTGCTGCTTGAAGTGTGTTCTCTTTTCCGTAACTGCACTTCACTGTGGCTCAAACTAGGTTCTCTGGGACCGCAGGCCCTCTCTGTGTGTGCAGTGTCAGGTCTTTGCTGTATCGCTGCCGTCAGGCCTTGTCACCCAAATGCAGGACGTACAACTGTTTTTACTGTGTTTCACCTTCTTGGCTCTAATTCGTCATTCTTGTCTATTGAAGTAATTTGGGGTTCTGGTACTATTATCTATCTAATATTTTATGAGTTACCCACCCAATCCTTAGAGAGAGCGTAAAAGGAAGTTTTACTGTGTTCTGAGGAGCCTGGTAAAGTGGAGAGACTTCCAGAAGTTAGAGTCCATCTCTGCATTCTGACTCCAGGTGGTGACGCCCTCGCCCAGCAGATCCCCCTGGCTTTCCCTGAACGTGTCTGCTCCCCAGCTGTAGGCAGAGTGCGATTTCTTCCCTTTGGAGCTGCTCTGCCCCGTGTCTGTGTGGAGACAGCTGTTCCCGCGTGTTGTGTGGATGCCCTCCTGCAGCTGAGCGCTCTGGCCACCGGTCTGACTCTGCAGGAGTTTGAATTTGAGACTTTGCTATAGGACAGCTTTCCGGACACAATACAGGAAAGGGCGTTGCGTTGGTACCGAGAGGAAAGAAGAAAGGAGAAGGGAGGGGGCAAAAGTGGACCCTGCGCTCCCGGGGGGCTCACCCGCCTGGACAGAAGTGAGAGTGAGCGCACGCAGACACGCAGCCGATCAGCACTGTCTCCTTGGGGCGGGGGCACCGCCAGGAAGAGCGCCAGAAGCCCCACTGCCGGAGGCAGCCAGCGGGGCACACTGGCGTCCTTTCCAGAGTAAACACTGAGGGTCTCGAGGAGGGATAAGGATCAACAACCAGCGCCCAGAAGACGAGAGCAGTGAGGACAGGAGAGAGCCCAGGAGAGACCTTCTGTGGAAAATCTCAGGCATGTTCTGACCAGAATAACGCAGCAAACCTCCGTGCCCACGGACAGCCTCAGTGATGACCAGCTCCGGGCCACGCAGTCTCCCCTGCACCCCCACCCCACCACCTCACCCCACTGGAGTGTCCCGAGGCAAACCCCAGGCCCCAAACCGCTCCCTTCACGGTACTTTCATATGCAGGGAGAGCACACTTAAACTAGGATAAGTTTGTCACAGAGAAGGTGCCTATGAACTCCAAGGGAAAGCAAAACTGGAAAACAAGCAAAAGCAATGCCACTGAAGGGACATGTGAAGGACCGGGTGGGGCAGCGGGGAAAGGCATTCGCCCCCAGGAAGATTTCTCAGACTTTGATTACGGTTTACTTTTGAAATAGACGTAAGAATCCATCACACTCCTTTTTTCCTAATCAAAACTGCAGCAGAAATCAGTTAATTGAGAAATAAGATAGAGATTAGGGGGAAGAACCCATTCACCCTGTAAGGTTAAACATGAAAGAAACATATTTGAGCTGCGCTGGTCCGTGGTCGCAACACTTTCTAAATATATGGGCCGTGACCATATTTTTAAAGTTTATGTTTATTTTGCTTCGTTCCACGAGATGTAAACCGGGATATTCAGTTATAAAACAACATTTTATGGCTTCTGGGTAATTCCCCGAGAGAGGAAAATAAAGTTTATCTCCCCCCCGAAAAGTGATAAATGTTTAACGAAGCATCTAGACCGTTCCCCTTAAAGGTTAGGCATGACTTCTGAGAATATTTTTATACGCATCTGATTTCTTCCACCCGAATTTAGTTGATGAATCAGAATCCAGGTGTGAGTGTGGAAAAAAGGAAAGAAACCTGTGTCTCTAAAAGCAGGATTTAGTCCTCAGGCCAGGGCTCGTCCTGGCAGCTGCGAGTTCTGTCCCCGGGAAGGGTCACAGCTCGTCAGGAAGAAACACCCCGTCAGAGCTTGTGGACAAGAGCCTGGGATGTCAGCCCCGCTCAGCCGGCCAGCTCCTGAAGAATGGGCGCGAGGACCCCATGTGTCACACACAGAGATGGCTCCACACGCACACGCCACCAAGGGCCCTCTGGGCCAAAGGCAGTTTTCAACCCAACTAGGTCTGGAAAAGGAAAGAACCAACCAGAAACAAATGTATGGAAATCTGCTTAGAATAAACAAAGATTTCCAAGCGAAAGAGGAAAAATCTCGCCACGGCCCATTTGGGGTTTCACCCTAGGTCACCCTCTCTGAGAAGCCCTAGACGCGATGACCCTTCTGGAGGCCACCCTGCACCCACATCGGGTGTGCCCGGGGCTCCGTCACCCGCGTGCGGAGGGGCTGAGCAGGACTGTGGTGTTGAGTCCCGTGTGCCAGTGTGCGCTGTGCTCAGAGGCACCCTCACTCCTGCCCCTCACTTCCTTAGGGCATACGTGCTGCCTCCTTCCTGCACCTCTGGTTCCCATGACACGGAATTCAGGAGCAGGGGGCTGGAAATCTCTCCGTGTTCTGTGGGGCTGCGGGGCCACCAGGCCCTGCCCCCGCCGAGGACCCCTCCTGCCCAAGCCCCGTCCCAGTCCTGTCCCCAATGCCCCCTTCCACCCGGGACGGGGGGCGCCGAGCCTGGCTGCCGACCCAAGTGGACTTTCTCTCCCTCGGGTTTGTTTTCTCAGCTGGTGGCCCGCGCTCTGTTCCAGCACCGCCAGGGCTGGTGGAAAGCGGGGCCCTCCAAAACCTAACGGTCCATCATTGTAAAGAAGTGGTTTGGAGCCAAGAAGGGCGCCCAGTTCAGCTCCGCGCCCGGCCCGCTCTGTTTCCTTAGTGCGTGGGAGGGAGCGCTGTGTGCGTGGCTCACGTCTCACACTCCGCCTGCAGGAAGCCCGCCAGCCCGGGCCGGGGCTCCTCAGGCCTTCCTCCTCCTCGGTGCCTAGCCTTCCCGCCACTTACGCTCCGTCTCCCTGCTTTTCACCAAACACACAGGCGCTCGGCCTCCACCGTCCATACCCCGAGGGGCGGTGTGTCTCCTCCCAGACACCTGTCCTCCTGGCACTCCAGCGACCCTTCGCCTCATCCTTTCTCTCTCTGACCAAATGCCATGAGAGCTGGATTTCAAGAGCCTGGCTCACAGCTTCTCACTGGGAGCTGAGAGGACGGAGTCCTGAGAACCCAGCTCCTTCCTGACACGCCCTACGGCTGGGCCTTCTCCTTTCCCCTCAGCCTGTAAGTGGTCCCTGTGCCTTGTCTCCAAAGAGCCCCCGCCAGTCGGCTCCACGGTGAGAGCAGACACTCAGCCAGGCTGCTCTCTTTGATGGGAGGGGGCAGCGTGGAGGGTGACCAGTGAGTAGGGCTGACACACCAAAGCCCCCACCGCGGCCGGGACAGAACCCGTCCACCTGCCACGAGGCTGCTCAACCAGCAGCCCCGGTCTCAGGCCAGGCCAGGAGGAGAGGCAGAGCGTCAGCAAGGGACTCCCTTCCCGGTGGCCCAGGTGTGGCCGTGGTCCTTTGTGCATTGTATTCTCAGGGGTCAGGGCCCAGAGCAGGGAAGGCAGTGAAAAGGAAAGAGGGCCTGAAAGGACGAGAAGGGGCAACGGGAGGAGGGGGACAGCATGGCCCCCAGACTTTGGCCGGTCTCACGAGCCACCCAAACACCAGCTTCTAACTTCGAGCTGTCAAGACTCATCTCCCAGAAAACTCGGAGCCGAGAAGAAGGCATAATCTCCTGGAAAGGGACCCCCCAGTTTCTCCGGATGTTCTGCTTTACTCTGTGGGGAGGGAAAGGCCTCGGCTGAGAGAAGCAAGCATGTTGGCCCTGGAGGAGGAAGGTCACCGAGTGCGAGCAGCTTATTCGCCTTTGGAAATATTACGTTTCAGCAGAAGGAGCCAGGAATAAGGTATCATTTGTTAACTTTGCTAATCCACGAAGCACACGTTGGACAGCGGAGCCATCGTGTGGGGCTCTCCGCTGCGCGCCCTCCAACAAGGAAACGGGCCCCGCCGAGTCTGGGTGTGGTGCGCTCTAAGACCACATAAAGCTTTCAGCAGCTTTGTGCAACGTTGATTTTTATTTTCAGGAACAGCACACATTGAATCCGTACAACAGGGAGAAACCGCGGCCTCCCCTCTCCTCTTCGGGAAGTGCGTGACTAGTAAATTGCTGGACAGTTCAAATGGTTTGTGGTGATTTTACCACATCAGCTCCAGAATACAGGAGCTGTGTTTTGTGTGTGTGGTGGGCTTTCTCCTAAGTGAAAGATCCCAGGACTGTAGGCACGTGTTGAGTTAACAGGAGTGTTTGTGTCCGGCTTCTCATTCCGCTGACAGAAAGCTGGGGCCTAGATGGGGTCAAGGCAGGCGTGAGTGCACGAGCCAGCGTGGGGACGGGGGCGGGGACAGGGACCTGGCCGTGCGCAGACCAGGAGGGCAGGGACGAGTACGGAGTGGGAGGTCGGCTGGTGGCCGCCCAGCCACCCAGCCGCCCAGCGCTCTGTCCACTGCCGGCGACTCATCTTAGCTTGGGCTGTGGGGCAGCAGCTCTGTCTTTCCTCCAAACAGTCCTTTGATTTACAGTCTGCAGGGGCAGGGGCGGGGGTCAGAGCCCGTGCCAGGTGCCATGGACAAGACGGTGCTGGAGATGCCGTTTCCTGGAAACCCGACCCCTCAGCAGCCTGTTCTGCGTGACTTGCAAGTGCTCCGCCCGGACTGGCCAGAACCTGCCGGCGGCGTCTTCCTTCCTCATTCCCATGACACGGGACAGGGCGGGGCAGGCAAGGACAGAGGGCGAACTGAAAATACAGGCTGAAAGGGTCCCTTTCTTTGATTCCCGTTCCCCTGACAATGACCCGTCTGAGGAAGTGGGTGGCTGACAGGAGAGACAAGTGACAGATGGAGTGAATCAGAGGCTAAACCACAGTCGGGAAGGTGGGCCGGCCCCCAGGGTCACGGTGCTGCTGCCAGCCTAGAGCACAGCACCGGCTCGGCCCGGCAGAGGCAGCCGTGGGCAGGCCACCCCTCCCTCTTCCCCCGGGGCAGGCCTGGACCATGGGCCTTCCCTCCCCCTGCTCTCAGGGGCCAGCTCAGCGAAGCTCATGGGCCACGTCAGGCCACACGGACTCTCTGGAGAGGTTTGCTGGAGAGACACAGAGAGAACTGCCGACCACCCAGTCCTGGAACGCGAGCCTTCAGTGGCTCACCTGGGAGCACGGCCAGCGGGCAGGAGAGCAGATGGAGAGCCTGGGCGGAGGGAAGGGAGGGCCGATCTGTTACGCCCAAGGTCAGACCCGGCCCTCTCAGGACATCCCCACTGGCGTTAAGTCAGCAGCTGCAGTTCTATCGCCGGCCGAAGAAAGACAGGACCCGCGATGCCGTGTTCTCTCCACACCACCGGGAGGGTGGGACGGCTGTGAAGCCACGGCGAGTCCTGCCAGAAAGGCCAGCACGTTAGGCCCAATCATGTCCCACTAAGCATTAACCCAGGCGGGCTTCTTGGAGGAGGGTACACAACAGCAGTGGCCGCCGCTTTGTCCACTGCTTAGACCAAGTGTGAACCGAGTTACGGCGGAGGCGTGTGCCGGTTACACTGGCCTCACAGACAGAGGCCATCTGCACTCAGGGGCCATTTGCTGGTTGAGGGCAAACAGAAGGAGAGGATGTGGGGCAGAGGGGCTCGGGTCTGGGGTTATTACATCCTGAGCTGCCTGCAGGACACCAACGTTGGAGTCCAGTTGGCACGTCCGAGGACCACTCTGAGGCTGGGCATGGAGATGTGGGCTGGAGACACCAAATTTGGAGCCGACGACATGGGGCCCAAACCATGGACACAGGTGGACAAGCATGCGAGAGGGATGACCACAGGTCTTCTTCAGGTCGGTGATCTTTAGAGGCCAAGACAAGGGACAGGGAACCAGAAAGGAAGGGACAAGGATGGCTGAGAGGGAGGAGGAGGACCTGTGGGGAACGAAATCTCGGACCCACATTTCTGAAAGCAGTCGGTGAAACCAGATGCCCACAGAGGCTGAAATGCAGAGGAGCCGGCAACTGTCCCCTGCACTCGGTGATCTGGGGTGACAGTGACACGCCCCGCCCCAGACGTCGGGGTGCTGCCCCCACCTCCTTCCCAGGGAGCCCGCGTCTCTCCGAGCCCTTCCCGGAGCCTCGGCTGTCTTCTTGCTGTGTCTCCTCCAAACCTCCAGGGCAGCTCTCAGCACACTCCCGGGAAATGACTCCCCTCCACACTGTTCTCCTACAAGACTACTAGCTCCGTAACTGCAGTAGAATTTGCATGTAGAGTGACAGCTCAGCCAGCACTCACACAAGCGTGCCCCGGCGTAGCCCCAGCCAGGTCAGGACTCATGCGTGTGCTTCTAGGACCCGAGGCGCCTGCCCCCGCCCCTTCCCGCTCTCCTGACACGTCACCATAGACTCGCGCTGCCTGCTCTGAATGTAATATAAATGGAATCGCAGAGTGTGTGCCTCTGGAGACGGAGATGCATGTTTCTGCTCCAACACGGGTCACCAGGTTGTTACCCATGGCCACCATCTGTTCTGAAGGTGGAAGAGCTACACCACAGCTCCTGGACCCACGTGTCTGTCACCGGACCTGTGAAATCTGGAGACCCAGATGGTGGGTGAAGAACAGTGAGTCATCCCCCCCGCCATGGGCCCAGGGCTCCCTCGCAGGGGTGCACGCCCAGGGGTGCAGGGCTGGCTCTGTCCTTTGACCTTTTGTCCTCGGCACTCCATCCCACATGTCAGGCCAACAGAGCGGACATCTAGAAAGTACAAGCTGCCCTTGAAATCATAAACAGCTTTCCAACAGAGCTCTTACAAGAAGTTAAATTTAATGCCACTTAATAGGGTCTTCATGGTATTAGCAGCGAATACTTTTAGGTCAGTCTCCAAGCAGGTGTATCAAAATTGAAGGGACAGGCCAAAAGCTCAGTTAGCAAGAGACATAAGCCCCTCTTCTTAGAGAACTCATATCCAAGATCAAATTGTTTTTTCAAGAAAATTATGTAATTTCAGTAAATGAGGTAAACAGCCCTTGAAATGAATGGGGCGGAATACAGAGAATCGGTTGCACCGCGGGCTCAGGAAGTAGACCGCAGTCTTGCCCGGGGAAGGGCGGGTGAGACACACGATCTGGAAGGAGGTCGGGGCCAGGGCAACTGCTTTTGCACAGGAAGTACGTTTGGGCAGAAACTGGGCTTCAGCAGGTGCCTCAGCAAGCGCCCAGGAACAACAGGACAAGAAAGAACCTCACCGACCAAGGTCCCAAAGTTACACTTTCCTCTGTGAATACCTGCTTTGGTTTCCACCGGTTAGAAGAAGTAAATACCAGGGAGGCGTGAGAAATGGGCTTTGGTGGCCGGGAGCACCGTGCCAGCCTTGGCTCTGCCTGCCACCACCTTCTCTTCCTTTCTCCCCTGATGGGCAGAATATGACCGCACGTTTGGCCTGAGTTTGCAAGAAAAGAAGTGAAGCCTTAACTCAAAGAAAAGATGAAAGGAACTGTCAGAGGCATAACTTCTGGTTTGGACCCAGGCCTCGTCTTTGTCCCTTCTCACCCCACCCTCCCACCCCGGCTCACCCTTCGCCCCAAGGGTGACCCAAGTCCACATGTGCAGTCAGAGTTTTTTGGCCTTTTTCTAGGTCTCCTCCCACCCTCTTGGAACTCTTTCCAAGGAAGGGGGAATAACTCCTTGCTTACCCAGCTTAAACTATCGATACCAAAGGGTTAAACAAATAATTCAGGCAGAGGGTGATGAGGAGGGTGAGCTCCAGGCCACTGACTGTGACTGGCAGACGCTGATAAGAAGCGCAGGGCCAGCTGGAAAAGGAATGAACACAAAGAGAGGGTCGGCCCTGGGGAACAAACGAGCATGTCAGCTCTGACCCCACCCTCTGTTTCCACTGGCATTTGTTTGCTCTGTGCTCTCTCACGTTAACAACGTATGAGGGTCTGAGTGGAAAACAGCCTGAAAAAACAAGACTTTATGGGAGACAGTGACATTGTTTTCACTGTGGCACAGGGATTTGTGGAACTGGAGACACTGGGGTCTCTGGGTCTGGGAGTGAGGGGTCTGCTCGCCTAAGTTGGTGACACGAGCTTCCTGCGATGCTTGGTCTTGGCAGTTCAGAAATTCCAACGAGGATTTACATCTAAGGAGGCATAGGGAACCTGTGGTCACAACTCCAAGGGCAGCGTTTACACTGGGTGTCACTGGGGCGCAGATTAGGAAGGGACACTGTGACTGACTGCACTTCTGTGTCGAACGTTGGCCACATATCCTGAGATATCCAGGACACCGTCAGATGTTAAATTGGGTTCCTCACTGTCTCGGTAAGTCTACTCCAGATGTCAGGGTCCCAAGTCCTGTGTTTGGGGAACACACACACACACACACACACACACACGCATATATGCACATACATACAAACACACATACACACAAATACACACATGCACATACATACACACATGTACACACATACACATAGGCACATACACACACACACAGTGTGAGCCTGCCGGGTGGAGGGGCGGGCAGTGGCTGCAGGACCTACAAGGAGCAGCCCCCCGGGGGAGCCCCCGCTGACCCCCCTCTGCCGCCGCCCTCTCCTGTCTCTACGCACCCAAGTCCGACAGTCAATTTGCTCTAGTTCAGTTCTTAACTAGCAATTGTTAGAAAGTGTGGGAGGTCCAACTAAACCAAAAGTTCCCACAAAAGGCAAGCACACAGCAGGGTATAAAGCAGATAGATGATCGACAAGCAATTCTTTCTTTGACTTGACAGTGCCCCCTCCTTTTACTAGATATGCTGAAGGTCTCTTTCCTGAAGAAGTAACCTCTTCTTAAGGAACATACAGCTTCTAATAGCACTGAAAACTCCTGTCTCCGACCACCACCTTCGCTCTCTTGCTCAGCCCCTCTGATCGCCAACTCAGTGACGCATCCGCCTCATGGCTGCCTCTAACCCTCCCAACCTGGCCCCTCCGCGAGCCACTCTCAAGCGAGACCCCGCCTTAAACTCACTCAGCCTAAACCCCGCAGTGAGTCACTTCTCTGCACATACATCCTCAACTCTCTGCTTCTTTCTGGCTTGGTCCTGTTTCCTTAACAAAAAATACAATCTCAGTTAGGTCTGACTCCCAAGAAACTTAATTCTTCTTCACTTACCTCATCCTCTTCCCACCATTCACCACTCATGCTCCTTGGTATTTACCCAAATCTACATCCACACAAAAACTTGCACATGTAAGTTTATAGCAGCTTTACCCAAAACTGCCAAAACTTGGAGGCTACCAAGATGTCCTTCGGCAGGTGGATGGATAAGCAAGCTGTGGTCCATCCAGCCAAAAGAGTATTAGCCAACGCTAAAACGAAATGGGCTATCAGGCCATGGAAAGACGTGGAAAACCTTAAATGCATATTACTGAGTAAAAGGAGCCAATCTGAAAAGGCTGCTTAGTGTATTTTCCATCTATATGACACTCTGCAGGAGGCAGGCTGTGACAATATGGAGACTGTGAAAATATCAGTGGCTGCCAGAGGCTGGCAGGGGGAGGGGTTTTAGGGCATAGAATCACTCTGTGTGACACTGCAACACTGGGGACATGTCACACACGTGTCCGAACCTGCAAAATATGCAACACCGAGTGACCCATAATGTAAACTGTGAGCTCTGAGTGACAATCGCTGTAACAAGTGTCCCTCTCTGGGGGGGAGGCTGTTAATTCAGTAAACGGTGCACGTCTGGGGGCAGGAGTCAGGCGGGAAATCTCTGGACCTTCCAAATTTGCTACGACCCTAAAGCTGCCCTAAAAATACATACAGTTGTTAAGAATGCCTGTAGGTTGCTGAGATTCCCTGTCCTGCTGGAAGCATCAGACCTGCGGGAGTGAGGAAGGAGAATGTTCAGTTTTGCAAAGCTCTCCAGGAAACTCACATCCCTGCCACGTGCCCACGAGGGCCACACGCTAGAGCTCTTAGACTTCAACACAGTGGTTTTCAAATTTCTCTTTAGTTTTTGAACCCTGTCTTTAAGTATCAGCCTATAATTTCCTAATAGGTCAACTCTGATTTAAGCCCACAGAAGGGGGTCCTCGGAAAAGCACGTCTCCTTGCAGTGGCCTCCGAGGGACAGGGCTGGCCTCCCCAAGGCTTCGTACAGGTCTGTGACAGAAGGTGTAACTCAAGGCCGACTTCTTTCAGGAAATGCTATAAAGTCAACCTGTTAAGCAATTCCACCGTCACTTCTCCTCATTAAATGCGGCCTCACTAATGTCCACATGACTCCCCCTGGAAGATCTGCACGCACTTCACTCCTTCACTTCATCCAGAGCTTTACTCAAACGCCAGCTCCTCAAAGACGCCTCCCTGGTCCACACTCCCTACTCCCGCCCTTATCAACACCTGGAATTATACAGCATGTGTATATTCAGATTTGGGTACTTGGCAGAGATTATCTTGAAATAAAAGCAGTGACCCTGTCACTACAAGGTAAACGACAATCAGTCTCATTGACAATCATAAAAATTTGAGCTATCTAGTAAAAATTAGTCTAGGAAAACATGATCTATCACTGCGAGCAGCCTACCGATGCTTTAGGACTTTTTGATGAGTTTGGTGGTGATACTATGAATGTGACATTTTGATACTGTGAATGAAATATGTCAACATTTAGAAAATATAAAAAACTCAATGAGAGCCCAGGAACAACTTGGTCAGCTGGCCTTCCACAAGGGCACCAAGAACAGTGTTTTCAACAAGTGGTGCTGGGAAAACTGGACACCCACGTGCAAAAGTTGATGCTGATCTTAAACATACACAAAAATTAGCTCAAAATCCACCCTAAATGTAAGACCTTAAACTGTAGAACTCTTAGAAGGAAGAATTGATGGAAAGTTTCATGACATTGGTTTGGCAAGGACTTCCTGAACACGATACCAAAACCACAGGCAAAAAAAGTAAAAAGATACAAATTGGACTATATCAAAATTAAAAACTTCTGCGCATCAAAGGACACCATCAACAGAGTGAAAAGGAAACCTATGAAATAATAGAAAATATCTGCAAGTCATATACATGAGAAGGGTTGATATGAAGACGAAAACTCCTGCAACTCAACAACAATAAACAAATAACTTGATTAAAAAGTGGGCAAAGAAGATACAGAAACGGCCAAAAAGTACGTGAAAAGATGCTCAACATCATTAGTCATAAGAGCAATGAAAATCAAAATCACAATGAGATATTGCCTCACATCCATTAAGATATTTACCATTTTTTTTTTTAAGGAAAAGAAGTGTTGGCAAGGGTGTAGAGAAATTGGAACCCTTGTGCTGTCCTGGTGGTGGAGCTGTAAAACGGTGCAGCCACTATGGAAAGTAGTAAGGCGTTAAATTACATGCAGAATAGAATTGACATATGGTCCAGTCATTCCACTTCCAGGCATCCTTCTAAAAGAACTGAAAGCAGGGTCTCCAACAGATATTTGCAAACCCATGAGCAATGCAACACTATTCTCAACAGCCAAGAGGCAGAGGCAACCAAAGTGTCCACTGATGGATAAATAGATAAACAAAACGTGGTCTATGCATACAGCGGAGTGCTGTTCAGCCTTAAAAAGAAAGGAAATTATAACATAGGATATACCTCAGAGGAACCTTGAGGACATTACGCTCAATGAAATAAGCCAATCGCAAAAGGACAAAAACTGTGATTCCACTTACACGAGGTACCTAGAGGAGTCAAATGGTAAACTTTTTTAATGGTACAGAATTGCAGTTTTGCAAGATGAAAAAGTTTAGGAACTTGGTTGCACAACAATGTGATTATGCTTAACTTTATTGAACCGTACACTTAAGAATGGTTAAGATGGTAAATTTCATGTTATGCACTTTTTTTCACAGAAAAAATTTTAATTAAAAACCTCTATCATCAAATGACACAAGCCAACAGAGTGAAAAGGCAACCCACAGAACGGAAGAAGTATTTGTAAAGCATATATCTGATAAGATGTTAATATCCATCATATATAAAAGCCCCTACAACTGAACAACAGAAAACCAAGTAACTGATTCAGAAATGAGGAGAGAATTTGAATGGCCACTTCTTCAAAGAAGATACACAAAGGCCAACGAGCACGAGGAGAGGTGGTAGACCAGTCGTTAGGAAAAGCACGGCCAGAGCACAGTGAGCTCCCACTTCGCGCCCCCCAGGACGGCTGCTGTCATGGCTGACTTTGCGTGTCAGCCTGGCCGGTCCAGGCGGTGCCGACAGCTGGTCAAACACTGCTCTGAGCGTGTCTGTGAGGGTGTCCGGGGATGCGATCAGCATCGATCAGACAGACGTCAGACTGTCGCCCACGATGTGAGTGTGCCTCCTCACATCCAGCTGAAGCCCGAGCAGACCCAGACGGCTGAGCAGAGGGAACTTCTCCTTCTCTTTCAGTTTTTCAAGATGGAAAGAGTCTTGGAGATGGAGGGTGTGATGGCTGCATGGCCAGGTGAATGCACTTAAAACTACGGCCCTGTACACTTAAAAATGGTCAAGACGGTGAATTTTATGTTATGCCTATATTACCACAATTTTAAAATAAAGAAATAAATAAAAATTATTCATGGGCGAAAAAGAGCCAAAGTACAAAATACACCAATGGATTTTGCAGTAGCGTGGTTCCAAAATTCAAGGATACTGTTCCAGAGCCTACGTTACACCTAACTTTTAATAATTATCATTAATTTTTTATGAAGACTCAGAGAAGAATAATTATAATTATCCAAAAGGCTATTAAAGTATTCTCCTTTTGCAGGTACATCTATGTGAGCCCAGATTTTCTCCATACACTTCAATCAGAACAACAGACTGAACGCAAAGCAAGTAGGAGAATCCAATTGTCTTCAGAAAGGAAGGTGATCTGCAAAAATGTAAAACAATGCCACTCTACTCACTAATTGTTTTGTTTTGGAAACTGCCATTTTCATAAAATTATGGTTCTTATGTCAACATGTAACAGGTTTACCATTTTTATATGAATTAATAAGCATTTTTCAATTTGCTCAGTTTTGACTTCTAATATATTGAATATCTGCAGATACACTGTGCATGAAGAGTCTTCAGCAACGTTTCTGAGTGAGAAGGGGCACCAAAGCCAAGACGTCTGAAAACTACTGATTCAAACCAGTGCACCACAGAGGATAAGGCATTCAGTCCTTTTCTTTCTCCTCGACCCTTGAATGACTACAGCTTTAATTAACAGACAGAATTCAGGCAGCCGCACTCAGGGGGCCAGCAGTGTGAACCTAGCATCATTGGGCTGACATCACGATGTCAGTGGGGCTGTCTACCCTCCCGAGGCTTCAGGGGGGAATCCGTTTCTAGCCTCTTGCAGGTTTGGGGGTTGCCAGCCTCCCCTGGCTTGTGGCCACATCACTCCAGTCTCTCCTCCACCTTCAGCGGGTCTCCACTGTCTGGCACCTTCCACGCTCTCTGTTATGTGACTGGATTGGATGCCACCTGTTTCACTGTGTAGGTCAAGCAACCCCATCAAAATTACATTCATTTAATATTTCATGAGGTCCAAACAGTGTCAATTTTTAAAATTTGACTTGTTCATAGTGGTTGCTTTTTAGTGTTTTCTCAATCCACAATAAAGGGGTACTAAGAAGGCAATGGGGCAACGCCCGACCACCTGGCCATGAGTCTCAGCTCCTCACCTCCGAGTTGTGCCCTTAGGAGAGCCAGTCGTTCTTGGGGCATCAGTCTGCTCATCTGAAAACGGGGTGCTGACAACACTGCCCACGTAGGACTGCTGCGGGTGAGACGAGTCGATCCCTGTGAAGGCCTAGCCCAGCACCCTGAGGACGGTAAGCATTCTGCATATCAGTTGTCATTACTGATGTCATGTGAATGAGGGTAACAGGGAGAAGTTGGATGCGGTTAGGACTGAGGTCACGGGAACCGGGATGGCTGCTGCTGCTACACTTACACTTGGTGCTGAGGACGTATCTGTTCGACAAGTCACAGGGCACCGGCCCCCGGGGCCCCCACCAGGCACCACTTGCATTTCACCTACCTCTCACGGGTCTCCCTGCCCCCGCGCACCCCAAGGGCACCTGCACACGACAGGGGGCAGCTCTGGAGACGGTCCAAAGCCGGAGGCAGTGGGGGCTTCTCCCTGGCTTTGGGCCTAGCCTCTTTCTGAACGTGAATAGGATACGTTTTTGGAGAAGTGACAGCATGTTTTCTGTGAATAGCTGCGTCACTTTTATTCCTCTTCCTGTTTCCACCATTTGGAGTATTTATAAAGTTTTCCATTTGATCCTTTTTTGGGACAGACAGCTTGTTTGGAAAAAAGGGACCAATAACCACTAAGTAGAATGGATCCCAAGGAGCCGGCCCTACAAAGAGCATCGTCGGCAGGGCCCCTCCTGCCCCAGGGTGGAGGGAGGCCGTCCGGGTTGGGATGCAGGGGCGCGAGGATGTGAACGCAGCAGGACAACGTCAGGTCCGCGTGGAGCGGACCACCAGGCTGCTTTTTCTGCTCTCGCCTGGAATTCATTTTCAGTCGATACGTGTGTGCAAAAGCACAAAGGCAGTTGCCCAGAAGACAGGACGGAAAACGAGGGTTATTGCAGGTGGTGCTGAACGGCTCTGTGGTTTCTCTCCCACAGGAATCCAGAAAGGGAGGCTCTGTAGATCTGTCTCCAGAAACTAAGTCCTGAGTGTGAGCAGGGAAGCAACGGGCCATAGAGCGAACGCCTGGGATGGAGGAGGACTGGGGCCACCGGTCCGCAAACACGATGTGTTTGTGGGGGGGCCTTGCTGCCAGCCTGCTGAGTTCTCAAGGCCCAGCGACTACTTTCTGAACCCAAACAAATGAGTCAGTGCATTTCCCAGAACGGGTTTTCAAGCCGGCTTCCTTGCCATGCTGGAGACCCAACCAGCCCATTTATAACACGCCGTTTCAGGGCACGGTGAGAGCCGCCCAGCGCAGCACCCAGCGCCGACACAGGGCCGCGGCGCGCGCCCTCCTCGAAGCCCCTCTGGCTGAAGGTGTCCCCGGGCCCTGACTCCTCAAAGGAAGATGCCCACTGTGCTGAGGAGCCCGGGTGTCACATCGCGGGCACGGCGAGGGTCCTTTCTGTGTGGCTTCCTTTCAGTCTGTCTGACCTTTAAGGAGAGAACACCTGGAGACTGGCTCTCGGCCCTGTCGCCACCGTCAGGAGTGAGTCTCCTCCAAGTGATGGCTCTGTGGTCTGGCAGCAGAGGCCTGACCTTTCCAGGCAGCCCGGTGGCGGGGCCAGTCCTTGGTAAGGCCGGCTCACGTGGCTGGGGCCGGACTCAGAACCAGGGGGACGGGCGAGCGTCAGAACGCCCCCAGAACGGCCAGCAGGATGCACAGCTGGCCTAGCGAGGCGGCGCTGGAGAGGGCTCCCCAGGCCGATGGCCAGCAGGTGCTCTGCCCGCGCTCAGGTGTTCTACCAGGAAGTGTCCAAAGCTCTTCCTTGTAGGATGTTACTCAAATTCAAGCGAGTATTATAAAAGTCACAGCAAAGTATTTAGCCGTATTAAGTAAGTAGACCATTCATCACAGTAAAGGAAAGGGAGCTGGGAGCTAACGTACTTCTAAGCATTTCATTCAAGGGAGAAGGAGGAGGGGAAACACATAATATATCTTAGGAACATTAACGTCCTGTTATTGTTAGGAACTGCTGGGACCTCATTAGAGCCTATGAAAACATCATCTGTAAGTACTGAAAGGCCATAAATCGCCAGTCGTCCACGGAGAAGGCAGGTAAAGGGGGAAGAAAAGAGGGGGGCGAGGGAACAGGAGAGCTGCCATACCTCTGTTGGTTTCCTCGCCAACACGCGAGCCAGGCTTGCCGCCGACTGGCTTCCCAGAAGGATTATGTGAATTCGGCTTCCTGACACAGGTTGATATGGTTGGAGACCATATTTATTATTTTAAAGTAATTATCGACAGTTAATAAAATCAGTTTAGGAGAGTTTTTTTTCTTTTCTGTTTTCATACTGTTACCTCTCAGCAGTCTTGGTTCTTCCTTGGACATGGAAATTCCTTTTCATAAACTTCATCCTGGGACTAAAATTGAGCCAGTTCTGAAGAGCTGAGCAGAAATTAAGCATTAAGGTTAAAGTTGCTCATTTTGGACGAACTCAGCGTTGTCCCTGGATCCACGGATGATGGCAGACAGCCAAGGAGCATCTTCCAGGCCAAATGCCTTTGCAAGATTACGGGACTACACAGTTCATCTGTTCTCTAGTGGAACTGGAAAATGGTCCCAGATAATAAGTAACTGTGCTCTTCTCGGGAAGAAAAACAAGATGCGCAGCTTCAGCAGCGAGGTCTGTGGAGAGGAGCCAGCAGAGTGACTGCGGCAACAAGAACACGCCAGCTGAGAGGGGACTCTCTTGATAAACAGACTGTAGTGTCTTCCACACCCAATAAATACCACTCTTTTCTATAAAAGAGATTAGCTGGTTCTTCAGTTGGCCAGTCTGTTTTATGACAAAAATTCTTTAATATCTGAGCAGCTTTTATATGTGGAGAGGAAAACACGCTCCCTGTTTTTCGTACTTTTTTTTATCATCATTGATCATTTTTTAAACACTTAACACTTCCCTAAATATTTTACCCACTACTTTCATAAACTGATCAAATAAAAAGCTAAATTATTAAATAGCTATTAAATATAAGGTTATGAAGTTACAAAATTTGATTCAACATTAAACAAATGATTGATAACAAAAATGAATGAGAGTCTTCCAAAGACTTAATGGGTCTTTAAGTCCTTCCGGCGCTCTGAGCACGTTAGGACGCATTATTACAATGAAAGTGAATTACAACGAACACACGATGGATCACTGCACTTACATCCAAGCTGGGTTACTAAAGAGTTAGTTCCACAGATTTAACTTTGCTTCTCTATTCGTTATTCTTATTAGTGCTCTAATTTCTTTCTGGAGCACAAAATTCACTCATGTAACCAAGAAAGCTAGGTTAATTTTTCAGACGAGCTGACTGCAGACATGCCTTTTGAGACCGAAGACAAGATTTAGGCAGCTTCCAAGGAAACTGGCCAAGTTCACTCACCCAGGCCCCTTGTTACAGTTGCTTGTTCCATTACTTCAGAAATTCTCCTGATGACTAGTTTTGGAAATTTTGATGTGTTTTGATTTTTGTGACCTTAATATTTATTATCAATAACAAGCAGTGTTTATTTGGCATGTCTTGTCTGTACTATATATCTGATACAAGTTCACTTTTTGGCTCTCATTCTAAGTAAGACCCAGTTTGGTTTACTGAAATCAAAGCTTTTGGTTGATCTGGGTCTATGAAATATTGTAACATTTCTTTCTCATCAACCATTAGAAGCCATTCGTCATCTCCCTTTGTGTTTAGGGGGCTGGGGTGGTTTCGTCCCCATCTTTAGGGTCCCAGGTCCCCGTCCCCTCCATCTGCCTTCACACGTAGACTCGATTAAGTAAGTGCGACACAGAAACGAGCAGAACGCTTCTGAAAGAAACTGAGGAGCCCAGAGAAACGGCCTCCTGTGCACATGCACAGAGTGCGTTTTAAACTTGACTTTGTGTGCACTTTGAAGGTGAGCACCACCTGATCGCCACTGTGACCCTCTGTCAGCACCTGTCCCATCATCTCAGCACCATGGTCTCTAAGTGTGGTCCCAGGTGAACCACATGCCCCACCTGGGAACTTGGGAGAAATTCTAGTTCTCTGGTTCCGTCCCAGACCCACTGAGTAAGAGACCCTAAGAGCAGGGCCCGAGAGCGGGACTGTTGGGTCATAGGGTAACTCTATTTCCAGTCTTTTGAGAAATCTCCATACTGTTTTCCACAGTGGCCGCACCAAACTGCATTCCCACCGGCAGTGTCGGAGGGTTTCCTTTTCTCCACACCCTCTCCAGCATATATCCTTCGTGGGCTTTTGAACGATGGCCGTTCTGACTGGCGTGAGGTGATACCTCATTCTAGTTTTGATTTGCGTTTCTCTGATAATTAGCGATATTGAGCATTTTTTCATGTGCCTATTGGTCATTTGTACGTCTTCACTGGAGAATTGTTTGTTTAGGTCTTCTGCCCATTTTTGGATTGGGTTGTTTGTTTTTTTGTTATTAAGTTGTATAAGCTGTTTGTATATTCTGGAAATTAAGCCCTTGTCAGTCACATTGTTTGCAAATATTTTCTCTCATTCGTGGTAAGTTGTTTTTTTATTTTATTTATGGTTTCCTTTGCTGTGCAAGAAGTTATGTTTAATTAGGTCCCATTTGTTTATTTTTGCTCTTATTTCTGTTGCCTCAGTAGACTGCCCTACGAGAACATCACTAAGATTTATGTCAGAGAATGTTTGCGTATGTTCTATTCTAGGAAGTTTATGGCATCTTGTCTTATGTTTGAGTCTTTAAGCCATTTTGAGTTTATTTTTGTGTATGGTGTGAGGGAGTGCTCTAACTTCACTGATTTACACGTGGCTGTCCAGCTTTCCCAGCACCCCTTGTCCAAGAGGCTGTTTTTCCTCCAGTGTATATTCTTGCCTTGTTTGTCAAAGAGTAACTGACTGTAAGTGTGTGGGTTTATTTCTAGTCCATCGATCCATATGTCTCTTTTTATGCCAATACTACACTGTTTTGATTACTGTAGCTTATGTGCAGCAACATGGATGGCCCTGGAGATTGTCATACTAAATGAAGTAAACCAGGAAGAGAAAGAGAAATACCATGATACCACTTATGTGTGGAATCCAAACAAAAGGGGGGGGGCACAAATGAACTTATTTACAAAATGGAGACAGACTCAAAGACAGAAAACAAATTTATGGTTACCAGAGGGATTAGGGGATGGGGAGGGATAAATTGGGAGTTTGGGTTTAGCAGATACAAACTACCATATAAAAAATAGATAAACAGCAAGGTCCTACTGTACAGCACAGGGAACTATATTCAATACCTTGTAACAGCCCATAATGAAAAAAATATGTACCTATACATGTATAACTGAATCACTGTGCTGTACACCAGAAACTAACACAACACGGTAAATCTACTACAATAAAAAAGAAAAAGAGCAGGGTCCACAGTCCATGTTCCCACTCATCCACTTGCGTGCCACGTAACTGGCGCACGCAGACATTTGATGGCTTCTGCTACAGCGTCTCCAGCGAGCACTGTCTTGTCTCCTTATCTCCTTGCACCTGCAGTCATCATATAGAAGGTTATAGTGAGATGTGCCCCAAACGTTGAGATTACTAATCCCTGAGGATGAAGCCAGCAGGAATGATTGCTTACTGGAACAGTTCTGTCCTGAAGAAATAACCAACCCTATGAAGTGTCACAGGGATGTATTACGATGAAGACAGGAGCGTGCTAAGTCAAGTCACAGAAACTGAGAACAACAATCTAACTAATGGAATTAAAACTTAAATCAAGGAGAATGAGTCTTAAAACAGGGAAACTGTGTAGAGAGTGGGGGGAGGGGGGATGTGAAATAACAAAAGATATATTCATTGGCCTCTGCCCTCCTCCATTCCCTGGTTCCTGACACAGAGCTCCCTAAATCCCTTGGCATTCCCTGGGTGACAAGAGTGTCTTTTGTTCTAATGAAGCGACTCCCGGTGGACTTCTAGAGAGCTTCCAGACGGGGCCTGGTCACCAGAAAGACCCAACCATGATTAGAGGCTTGACCTTTAAGCCCCACCCTCCATCCGTCAGGGAGGGGCAGGGCTGCAGACTGAGGGGGTCATGCCCACATAAGGATGCCACCATTAAAATCCCCAAAGTACTTGTTCTGAGAGTGCTGGTTGCTCAACACGTGGCGGTGCTGGAGGCTGGCACACCTGGAGGTGGCGTGGAAGCTCCACCCCTTCTGTACCTTGCCCTGTGCGTCTCTTCCCTTAGGGTGTTCATCTGTGTCCTTTATCATATCCTTTTATATTAAGCCAGTAAATGTAAGTAAGTGTCTCCCTGAGTTCTGTGAGCCAATCTAGCAAATTATCAAACCCAAGGAGCAGGTAGTGGGGACCCTCATTTACAGCCCATCAGTCAGAAGCACAGAGGATGATCTGGGCCTCGTGATCGGCATCTGAGTAGAGGGAGGGCAATCTTGTGGGACTAAGCTCCTAACCGCCTGTGGGACCCAACATTAATTCTAGGCACAGAGTGTTAGAATTGAGTTAAATTATAGGATACCCAGCTGGTGTCAGAGACTGCGTGATGGAAAACCTATACCTCTCGTGTAAGAAGGGAAGTGTGGTGTGTGTGTGGTTTGGGAGATTAAAGGAGAAGCACGGGAACATCTTCCTTATATAGAAAAAAGAGATTCTTTGCAAAAGGCTAAGAACTCTGGGGCCTAGAAAATGTTACTCTGTTCTGAACAGGGACCATTTAGCTGCCCCTCTCTGCCCTACATGCAAGCTAGTTATGCTGCTGCGGGAAGTCACACAACTGTATAGACGTGTCTGCTGTGAATTCTTGATTTTCAGCTTTGGTTGGGCCAAGAATATATTCTACCATCTTCCTACTTGCCTTAAGTCAGACTTGCCTAAAACTCGTCACACCATCACCTGGACCTTCGCTCTCAAAATGCAGCCCTGCTGCCAGTTCAGAGAGAAAAGAAGCCATCAGATCCGAGATCCCTCAGATTCCTGCTGTGAGACACACGGACTCAATCTGCAAACACAACATCCTTTCTTCTTCCTTCCCACTCCTGGGCACACATCCGGAAAAGACGACAACTCTTAACTCGAAAAGATACACGTGCCCCGGTGTTCACAGCAGCACTATTTACAGTAGCCAAGACATGGAAACAACTTAAATGTCCATCAACAGAGGACTGGATAAAGAAGATGTGGTGTATTTATACAATGGAATACTACTTGGCCATGAAAAATGAAATATTGCCATTTGCAGCAACACGGATGGACTTAGAGATTGTCATACGACGTGAAGTCAGACAGAGGAAGACAAATATCATATATCACTTACATGTGGAATCTAAAAAAAGGACACAAATGAACTTATCTATAAAACAGAGACAGACTCACAGACATAGAAAACAAACTTATGGTTACCAGGGGGAAAGGGATAAATTAGGAATTTGGGATTAACAGATACACACTACTATATATAAAATATATTCTCCTAAAAGTCTATACTCAGTCAAATTATTTTTTCAAGAAGAAGAAATAATTGACATAGAAAACAAACTATGGTTACCAAAGGAGAAAGGGCAGGGCAGAGATAAATTAGGAGTTTGGGATTAACATATATATATTACTATACATAAATTAGATAAACAGCAAGGACCTATTGTATAGCCCAGGGAACTATATTCAATTTCTTGTAATAACATACAATGAAAAAGAATCTGAAAAGAAAAAAAACTATGTATATGTATAATTGAATTGCTTTGCTGTACAACTGAAACAAACATTTTAAATCAACTATACTACAATAAAAATTTTTAAAAAGAAATTGTTTCAGAAAAACAAAACCTGACAGAGCTTAGCTCAACAGACTCTTTCAAGGCCTGAATTACAAGTAGAAATTCTAAAGAATACAAAAACTACTAGAAATTAAAAGAAAAAATAAAATATTTGATAACTTCAAATTTTAAAAATTGATTTTCATCAAAAGACATTTTGAAGAGAATGAGAAAACAAGAGAAAAAGGGAAGAAGACACTTGCGATATGAGTAATCCACGAACTCTAGTCTCCACCCTATGTAAAGCGCTCCTACTACTTACCAAGAATAACACAACACACCCAAACAGGCATGCACACACCAAAACCCCAGATGGGCAACAGACATACTTTAAATGCTGAAATTTATTAGGAAATGCAAACTAAAGTCACAATGAGATGCCACCACACCAGGTTGTCAAGTATCTTCAGGCTTGCTGATACCAAGTGTTGGCTTTCATACACTGCTGTTGAGGGTATAAACCAAGAGCAGGATGTTACGGACGGTAATAATAGAGGTACATTTTCAAACTGGGAGATTTGGGATGAACTTTCTAAAAATTTAGCTGAGATCAAAGAATAAGGAGTTGGTAGGATCAAGTAATTTCCAGGTAGAGAGAACACTTTGTACAAAGGTCTGAACTGAAAAAGGACTTGGCGTGTTTGAGGCACTGAAGGACAGTCAGGTGGCTGAAGCAGAAGGAGCGAGGGGCACAGGGCCAGAGCAGCACAGGACTGAGACCCACAAGGTAGGCAGGAGACGTGCCTGCAGGCCGCCTCATGGATTCCGATGACTATCCTGAGCCGCTGGAGGCCATCGAAGGGCTCAGGCAAAGGAATGACGTTCTCAGATATACATTTCAAAGATCTCTCTGGTCAGCAGTAGGAAAACGGGTTGAGTGTGTGCGTGTGCAAGATTGGATACAGGAAAACCACTTGGCCTTTTTCCATAATCCAGGCAATTAATGATGATGACATAGTCTAGGGAGGAGTAAAACAGACTGTGAATATTTAGGAAGTGAAACTGGCAGAACCTGTGGTGGCCTGGATGTGGTGCTGAGGAGGAAGGGGAACACACAGGATGACTCTGGTGTCCGGGGTCTGCCTTGTAACACCAGCGGCACTGGGGGCCATACGTGTGCTGAGGGAGGCAGCCCTGGAAGGGGACACGGCTGTGTGAGGAAGGGAGAACCAGTCCAGCTCTGTACATGCTGATTCTGAGATGCTCATTTTGCCTCCAGGTACAGATGTGGAGCATGCACGTGGCATGTAAATCTAGATGCAGCAGGGTCCCGCGGCTGGCTCACCACGCCGCGCCTCTCACCACGCCGCCTTCAGTGGTATCGTGTCAGTGGCTCAGTCTTGGCTGTGGTGAGAATACTTACACCATGGAGACTGGCAAATGCTGTACTTCAGGGTCTTCCCCTCTGGAGGCCGGCTGTTAAACATCTACCTGCGCAGCCCTCTGGACCCGAGGAGACGTCTGGTCTGGAGATACAAGACCCGGGGGGCCGCGGGAGGCGCTTGGCTGAACTGCACTCAGCAGAAGCTCATTCTCCACACGGAGCTGGGAGTCTAAGCAGGGAACCTGCCCTGCCATCCCCGGAACACCGCCTGCTGCTGCCGGATGAGCCCAACAAGCTGGGGATAGTTTTATAAGAAAAGGAGTGAAAAGGAAATGTTTGCCAAAGAATGCCAACTCTCCCCGTTCCTGGCCTGCTCTTGTGGCCAGGCACGCGCAGCGGCCCCAGGTTTGTGTGCGTGTTCCCTTTCCTGGACTTGCTTTCTGGGGATCCTTCGTGGCTTGATGCCAGCCCTGTGGACACCACATGGGCGGCAGGCCTTATGCACACCTGGCCCCCCGACCTTCCACCCAGGCACAGGCAGGCGGACGGCGTAAGAGCCCTGCCGACAGCCTGTTTCCACCCACAGAACCACGTCCTTCCAGGCAGCACATGGAAGCAGAGCTGCAGGAAACAGTGGCCAAGGGGTCTGTCAACTGGAGCAGGTCGTCTGGCTCAAAGAAGCGCTCCCAGGGCTTGTGATGCAGGGGTCTGGGGGCAGCTCTGCCCTGGGGGAGGTCCTGCCACACCTTCAGCAACACAGCTCTCACCACGTGACCGCGATCAGCACCTGCCTCTGCGGTGGGACTTCACAGCCTCCCCAGAACGTCCACATCTAGTCTCTCAGTCTCTCACCTTCCTCTTCCACAGCAGTTTGGGGAGTCGAAAGCACAAGCACTGCTGTCGTCCTCCGCTGCACACGTGCAGTAAGTAACTGAGGCTCAGAAAGTGTAGCTTTCCAGCCCCTGAAATTAACATGGGCCACCCAGCAACATGGTGCTAAGACTGAGCAACATTCATGCCAAGGGTTTCCCATTTCTGCTCTCCAGCGTCTTGTGGTTGGCTTCCCTGCCTTCTCCGGGTTTGAATTCCAGGCGATGGAAATCATTTGTACTTACAATGGAACATATAATTCTATGTATAATTGTATCTATTAGTAACAGTATCTAGTTTGTCTTCAGAAACGTCCAAACAGGTAAGACTGCTTTTCTACGAGGTCCCAGGAAGAGCTCCAAGCAGTGTTCATCGTATATGTGTTAACATAAATTATAATATAAAAAGTGGTTTTAAAAGTAACCTTCCTCTAATTTTAAAAGTAGGGTATATGTTTGTATTATAAAATTTAGAAAATCAGGAGTAATCATTCGTAATTAATATTCAAAACAAAAACATTTGGTGTAGTGGAAACATTAAAATAAACATCAGCGTAAGTATATAACCCACCAAGATGGTGCCTATCTGGAAAGTGCGCTCATTTGAGAGTATCAGTCGTGGTGTTTACGGTATGATGAATACTCGTGTGTGTGTGCTCACACGTCCACATTTTTCACATCTCGCCCTGCAGACTCCCCTCAGGTGCCCACCTTAGCGGGGACCTCTGGGGCGCTGTGGACTGTGAGACCCTGACTCCGGGGGGCTAGGATGTCCCCAGCGCTCCGTGCCCGCCGGTGTTCACCTGTGTGCAGCCCCTGCCACGTGCAGCAGGGCTGACTGCATAACAGGAAGTTCCAGAAATGAGGAGTCCTGACTCCGAAGACTGGATGACTAAAGACACTGTGGCTTCATCTTGCTCTCTTTCGGGTCTCTCCCTCTGAGGGAAATCAGCCACCAAGCCATGAGGATGCTCGAGGAGCCCCACCGACGGGGCCTCGCGGACTGGGATCCAGGCCTTGGGATGAGGCTGCCACAGCAGACTGGACTACAACCTCATGAGAGGCACCAAGCCAGAACACCCGGCCGAGACACTCCTGAATTCCTGATTTGCAGAAACTATGAATTAATAACCCTTTATTGCTGGTTTAAGCCAGCAAGTCTGCAGCAATAGATAACTAAGACATGGGCTCTAAGCCAGGCAACCTAGCTGAAATCCAGGCCTTGGGAAACTCACTTCACCTCTTATTTACACATTCTTTGAACTTGAAATAATACTTACCTCAAAGCATCGCTTTAAAGAGCAAATGTGATCCTATAACACAGAAGTGCTTGGCACAAGGCTGACATTCTTAGAATGGCTAATTCATACCAGTTTTCCCAGAGCTTTCTCAGTTTGGTACTGCAGGTCCAGCACCAGGAGAACCTCCTCACCCAGGGCAGACAGCTAGGTGGTCACTCTAACGTTCACTGGAATTGTCTGAAGGTGAAAGGTGTCAGCGGTAAAGAGTTAAGCAAGGAAGTCTCGCAGCCGCAGGTAGACCAGCCCACATCCTAACCTCCCCACAATGAAGGGACTCCGGCTACAGGGTTTCATCGCTGTGCTGTGAGACCCGGACTCCAGGCTGCACTTCTCAGAGGCTCTGCAGTGACTGCAGAGGCATCTGGTCTGCTAGGAGCTCTGCCATCTCCATCACTCTGGCCTTCAGGGAGATTCGGGCTCTGCCCTTGACCGTTCCTTCTGAAGGATGGGGTGGGGCCTGACCCACACCACCACCAAGACTCGTCTAGAGCACCTCCCTGCTGCACACACTGCTGAAGTCTGCGGAACTGGAAGAAAAATACCACTTCTCCCATGTGAGAAACGGCTACTCCAGAGCCCAGTGCGTAAGCCTGACCTCAGGGGCCCTACCAGGCAGGCTCCCTGGCCAGTCTCGAGTCGGCCTCCACCGGTGGAGGCCCCTGGGTGCCCCAGGCTCCTCAGAGTCCACCTCCCTCTGTTCTGCCTGGAGTTCTCACCCACAGGCCTCCTCGCACGGGCACATCTCCCCCATCTGCCCGCAAAGGACCAGCTCCCTCTCACGCTGCACGTCTATGCCGGGGCCCTGCTCCCTCTTGGAAAGCTCCTCCCCCTCCCAGGGAGCAGTGCCTGTCCAGCAGACACAGCAAGTCACATCATGGTTGCCTCTTTGTCTGCCTGTCCCTGCCTGCCCTCTGCCCCCATCTCAGTCTACTCAAGCTCAAGACCTATGTCTCATCCCTCCTCCTCCCCATAATAGTGCCCACCACATAATAGATGCCCAATAAGTAATCCTTGACTGAGCGCACAAACACATGAATAAATGCCTTTCATTCCCCTTGGCTCCACTTCCCGATGACCAACAACCGGAAAGCAGAGAAAAATGCTCCTTCCCCCAGGAGCACAGTTTGCTGTTTGCCACGGGGTTGGGGGCAGGACTGCTGGCCCAGCGCTGGCCCGCGAGGCCGAGGCGGACGCAGACTGACAGCACCTCACTGTCAGGGACAGCCCACCCCAAGCCAAGGCCCAGTCTGCTAATCACTCGTGAAGAATGACCTGTTTTCTGTCCACAGTGCTCTTTTCAGAAGTCAAGAATAAAAGTAAGGAATCTTGAGAGAGTTTTCTTTCTTCTTTAAAACAAAACGACATGGACCTGGACTGGACCCTTTGACAAACTCCAGTGCTCGGTGTATTCCTTGTAATTGGGAGCTCCCACCCTCAGCTACTGAATTACCCGCCGGCAGACGTGCCCGTGGGGAGCCAGGTCGTTGGGGTAACACACAGGAATGAGTAGCAGGCAGGCCCTGGGGTCCCGGCCCTGCGGACAAAGGTGGGCAGCACAGGTCACGTGAATGAGCACGTGGGCTGCTGCAGGGCTGGGCTTCCTGCCAGCCGTGCCTGTTTCATGCAGCACGCGTCTCAGCGGAGAGAAGAGGAATGCCTTCCAGAAACCCCGGCACCCCGACATCTGGTTTAGTGCTCTTCCCAGCTGCCTGAATAAAGTGACTTGCTGCTTTCAAAATCAGGTCAAAGTAAATCAAGGGGAAGGATGTTTTGACAAACAGACTTCACTCCCTCTGGTAAACAAGAAAAAACGGAAAAAAGAAAAAGTCAAGGCCAAGCCTTGTGAGGAGGAGCAGGAGTGGGCAGCCTGCGGTACCCGAGCGGATGAAACTCTAAGACAGCCTGTCTGCTAGGATGTGAACAGGGCAGGGGAGCAGCTGCATCTCACAAGCCTGCTTTACTAGGAATTTGCTATGATGAGGCTGCTATTTGGACGCAAGCATCACGCTGTCCGGGGTTCTCCCAGACAGAGTGAAGGATCAAGGCAAGAGTGAGTCGGACTGACCCCTGCAGCCGCCCGCGTCGAGGGGAGGGAGGCAACGTCAGTTGACCGTCTTGTCCTTTTACGTATATTCTTTGAAGTCATCCTTGCTACAAAAGCTGAAAGGACAGTGTTCTCACCTCAACTTTATGAGTCAGATTAAGCACCTTGAGTGCTCGCAACCAAGAAACGGCAGCTCCTGGCCCGTGGCGCCGCTGCTGTTCCAGCGTGTGCCGCGCCGCCTCCAGGCCGCGTCCTCGCGTGGCCGTCTCAGACCCCGTCCCGTGCCAGGGGTGAGCCGCTCTGTCCTCTAGTTCCTTGCAGAGTTCCCTGGACCTCTGACAGTCGTAGCAGGCCGTGGGTCAGAGCTCCTCAGCAAGCCTGGGGCTCGAGGCTCAGAGCTCTGCGTCACTTCTCAGTCCTGCCTTCTGTGACACTGGGACTTCAGATATTTTCCACAAGTCGGAGGGAGTGTCAAGGTAACTGCATAAAACTCACACTCACTTATGATTCTCTCTCTTTTTTTTCAATTTGAAAATCCAAATTTTGCATCTGCTCACAGAGCCTTGTCTGGAATTAACCAGACAAAGTGATACCCTTGCACTATAGAGTGGGTGCAGAACTAAGGACGTGAACTGAATTTATAGCAGGTGCCCTTTCTTGCCAAGAAACTCATCCAACTGGGGTTGGAAAACCAACCCTCAAATGCTGGGTATTAATTGGACCCTTGGCCAAAACAGTCCCTCTATCAGCCAGTTAAGGCCCTTGGAGCAAGTGCACACTGTTATCCAGAGCCAACACACACGGCTCACGCCCAGTCACACACCACTGCCTCCCTCTGCCCCCTCATCTCCAGCGACTTGAGTTTCCCTTCTCCAGTCTGCTGGCAAAATCAGGGGGCTTTGGAAGTTCTCCAGGGCCCAACTACCCGTGAGTATTAAAAAAAGCAGCCATGGCTAGTTCCTGAGACTTGCGGAAAGTTTGTGAATTTTCAGCAACGGTCCTGGAGGAATTTGTGTTCTTCTGGAAAGAGACAGCGAGAAGTGGGAACCACGAGAGTGAGAATTCTGGAGGCCAGTGGATGGTTGAAATGGGTAGAAGACGTGCCGGTGCCTCACTACCTTCCTTTCCAATCTGGAAGGAGTGTGTATTCAGGACCTGCACTCCCTCTGTGGTTAGTTTCCAGGCTGGTGTGTACCAGTGACAAACGTGTTACCCGCGGCTGACTGAGAAGACCCGTAAGCCAGAAGCCTGAGCATCCCTGGACTTGGACTCTGTCGCCTTTCTAGCGAAGGGACCCTGGGCAGGGGACCTAAACTCTCACACTCCTGTGCTGTTGACATCAGTTGCCGAATGGTTGAAGGAAAAACTGTTTCACACACTGCACACGTAGCGCGTCCTCATTGCCTGTTACTCATTCTTGATATTGCTCTCTGCTGACCATTCTCCCAAAGCCTCCCTAACTCAGTGGATGACTCCTCTCCACAAAAAATAAGCATAACGTAAAACAGAGAAAAACCAGGTCCTACTGCACAGCGTGGGGAACTATACTCAATACCTTGTAATTGCCTACAATAGAAAAGAACATGAAAAGGAGCACATATGTACGTATGTACAACTGACTCACTGTGCTGTACATTAGAAATTAACACAACACTGTAAATCGACCGTACTTCAATTAAAAAAAACAAAAGTATGTGATTGGACATGATTCAAGCCCCAAATCTGGAAAACTGTTTTCTAACAGAGGCCAGAGGTTTTCCTATGTACACACACACACGTAGACCAGGCTAAGCCCTGGGAGACTGTCTGGTGAACTGCAGAGTGCGGGTGTCCAGCCGCACGTGTAAGAAGCAGTAGGGCTCTTTTGATCTATGACCAGAGGACAGGGAACCAAGGCAACTGCAATGTAGTTTTGGCCAAAGAGAGCAGGTTCACTCGAAATATTCCAGTCGTTAAGGAAAATGTGAAGGCTTTTTATGGACTGAATTATCTGGAAAATTGCTTCAGGCTCCCCGAGCATCAGTATCCAGTGACATACGACTTCCGTACTGCACACAAGCTGCATGGCAGCCACAGACGCAATAGTGACCAGTCATGACAGACTGAGTGGGGAGGGGACATTCCCAGCTGACAGCCATCAGCTCACATGGCTCAATGGCACTAGATGTCATCACCTGCCTGAGCAGTGGCTCTGCGGGGCGGTGCCAGCCTGGTCTGACTGGCTGCAAGAAAGCCAACTGTGATGTTCAAAAAAGGAGAAAGATTTCACTTTGAACTTTCTGGTATTATTCCTGACAGTTGTCCAAGATCTGGCACAGTTGGTTTTGTCCAAGAAAAATGTAGTGGCTACCACAATGATCATTCATGGAGTAGCCTCAGAATTCTTTGCTCCCAAGCCAAACATGAAGTGTGTTATGAAAAAAAAATCATCGCTGTGCATCCATCTGTGCCCCTCGATTCCCCCTCCTTCATTAAACTGCCTTGTCATCGTCACATTTCTCATCTTTCCCTTCCCCACATCTGCCCTGACCGTTAAAGTAATACAAAGACACAAGCATCCGTCCAACATGCATTTTTACTGAGTTCCCTCCATACACAGGAGGCTGAAGGTTGATGCTGAGGTTGGAGGAGTAAGAAACTTGTGCGAACGGCCAGCAGGACCTGTGAAGAAGCAAAGGCCTTATTCTGGGGCCACAGGAAAGATGTTCACCAGGGCCACGGCTAGCTAGACTTGTGACAACTTGGATCGCAAGTGACAGAATTCTCACTCAATTAGCCTAAGCAGCAAAGGGACAGAAGAGCATCACATGCCCTGCAGGCAGAGGCCAGAAGCCGCTTCGCTGCGGGATCCAGGGACCAAGGTGGCGCCCTTCCCCCTATCCCTTGTTCTTTGGCTCCCGTTCCTGTGTCCAGTGCTCTGCCTGCAAGTTCCAGGCCTTTCCCATCCTTTCGGACAGTGTGCTCAGAGAAGAGTGCCTGCTGCTGCCTCCCCACATCCACGGCATCTCCCACACAGTCTGTCACAAGCCCAGAGGGTTTGCAGCCTCTCTCAGGGGAGCCAGAGGGCCGCGGTCCTCCCTGAGTGGCTGGTCCAAGTAACTGAGAATCGCCTGCCCAGAACTGCATGAAAATGTGTGTGCACGTGTGTGCTCACAGCTGCGGTGTGTGTCTGTGCACGTGTGTGTGTGTGAGACGGAAGAAGAAAAGAATGGAAAAGGGAGGCCCAAGGGGAGGGGTCAGAGTAACAGCCTGAACCAGCTGGTGCCCGGAAGGTGGAGGGACAGGTGTGGGGACATCACAGGGCAGGGAAGCACCCAGGGAGGGTGGGACCAGGACCGGCCAGGCGCTGGTGTGGGGGACTCCACGGGTCCCGTGGTACGGACTGACATAAGGGAAAATTGAATAGAAGCAGGTCTGTGGGATGGCTTTGGTTTCCTGGTTTTGTTTCTTAACACACATTCAGACTTAATTTTAAGTCAAAGGCTATTCCTGAAAATTGTGAGCCATAAGGGATAGTGTCATCAGAGCTGCTATAAAGGAATCTAAGACGTATAGTTTCCTCTTTGAGGCTTGAGATCTAACACAGACACCATTAAAGAACACCCTGAGATGGCACAGATGCAAAATGATTATTTTTTACCACATGTAATAAAATGGAGCACAGAAATAAAATATTGCCTCAAACTGAGAATGGTTAGAATTTATGATTTTTTTGGGTAACAGGTAAATATTTTTAGCATTCATGGGATAATTAAATACATGTAATTAAATAAATGAGGACAAGTTGACAAAAACAGGAATACAGTGACAGGGCAAGCACTGGTACTAAAACAGATGTTAGACAGGTGGAAAGTAAGCAGGCAGGCGGATAAACTAGTTCCCAAATCATCATAACCTGGGTGGCTTAAAGCAACAGAAACATTCTCTTAGAATCTGAAGGCTGGAAGTCTGAGATCAAGGTCTCAACAGGACCACACACTCCCTGCAGGGACTCTGGGGAGGATCCTTTCTGTCTCAGCTTCTGGGGGCTCCTGGAGGTCCTTGGCTCGTGGGTGCATCACTGCAATGTCTGCCCCCGTGGTCACAGGCCCCCTGCTCCCCTCTCTGTGTCTCTCCCTGTGTGTCTCTTGTAAAGACACCTGTCACGGGGTGTAGGGCTACCCAGATAATCTAAGATGATCTCATTTTCAGGTCCTTCACTCAGTTACCTCTGCAAAGATTCTTTTTCCAAATAAGGTCATATTCACAGATTCGGGGAATTAAGACGTGGACATATCATTTTGAGGGTTCTCCATTTCACCCCTACTGTGTAGACAGATAATAGACAGGGCTTCCATTTGTATGCTACATTTTATTAAATTCCACTCAGTGTCCAGTCTTATTTATTCTCTTCTCCTAATTACAGAACTTCTGCAACTTAAGCAGCTCTGAGTCTCCAGCATTAGTTTTACCGCATCATTTTGGGCCATAAGCTCACAAAGGACTACATTTTTAAAAAGATGATTGTCAAACCAGATGCTAGAAGCTCTCATGAGACACTCTATAATTTAAACCACAGGCTCCTTGGGCTGTGTTTTAAGAAGGACAGTCCTATAATAAAAATACTGTGCGTACTTCCCCTTGGCCTTGCACAGGCCTAGTTGCACAAAGCCCATCACCTGTGAGCAGGCAAGCTTCTGGGACTGGATGGGTGGGTGTAAAGCAAGTACTTGCTTGAAATCTGTCTCTCAGCCAAGAAATAGTCACCATGCCCACAGCGCCAAGACTGGCAGTTCCTGGACACAGTTACAATATAAGGCAAGTCTATGGAAAAAAGGTATTTTAAGAGTATCCCATCCCTTTAATCGTCTGTTCTTCATTGCTGAAAGAACTTAAAAATAAATAAAATAAAATAATCTGTTCGGGACAGTGGAAGAGGAAGACTGGGGTTTACTTCTGTTTAATTTCCAAGATGCAAACAACCAAAAGAAAACTTTAGACTTTTTCTGCCCCACAGACTGTTCTGGGTGGACTGGCTGCATGGCTGTCAGCGAAAGCATGGTGCGTGGTGAGGCCACTGGCCTATGGCAGTGGGCCTGGGGGGAGGGGTGTGTGTGTAACGGGCTGGAAAAGCGAAACGAAAGAAAAAGATGTTTTTATCAGGAAAAGGTTCAATATACAGTAGTTGAGTATAATAGATACATTTGTTCATTTTAATTGATCAATTATCTCTCAATTTATAACTTTCATTTTCCTTCATTTTAGTGAAAGTTCTGCGACTAAGCGTATAAAATGGCTAATAATGCTTTTTATTGCCATAATCTAGCCATATTTCCATCTATGTGCCAAAATAAAACAGAGAGAAATTATGTTTATTATTTTTAAAAGAACTAATTTAAGCCATTGTGGTAACATCTCTCTGGCAAGTTTAGAGTAACCTTCAGCCCAGTTACAAATGCAAACCCTGTGTAGAACGTTTGGCTTATTTCTTCTGTTCTGTAGGAAGAGCTTCTGTTTTATCTTTCACTTTATGCAAACACTTTTTTGTTTTTTCGATGTATTCTTGGATATATATGCACCACAAATTACACGAAGAGTTAAAGAAATGTTCCAAGTGAAAACCTCCTCTACTTGCCTGTTACCTTCTGGACATTTCAAGCAGAGGAAAGTTAATCCACATAAGTACTCACTTAAGTATCTCCAACAACCCATGTACATATCTCAACATTTATCTTCCTTTTACTCTTTGTTTGTGTTGAAAGCTTCTTCACTTAAAAAAAAAAACCTTGCAATACAGCATTCCTTTGAGCAGAAATTCCATTAATAGGGCCAGAATTATGTAGGAAATAAAATGAGCTAGAACTAGTATTATTCACTTATACTTACAGTTTAATACCATATTATTAAATTTTCAGTTCCTATTATTAAAATGACATTTATATCCTATTCAACTGCCTGGATAAAAAAAAAAAATCAGCTCTTGAGAAGCACAGTGACCAAGTGCAGAATAAACTATAATGCTTAGAATTAACTGATTCTATTACTCAACAAAAATAAAAAGTATCATGTAAGTGGTAAAGGTTGCCGAGAACAGCTGGAAAATACTGCCCTCTTGATAGGAGTTACCTTAATTGTGAAGTAATTCCCAAGCCAGGATATCATTATTTAAATGTGCTTTTCTGTCCCCTGGGCAGTATTTTACTATTTTGCGTCTAACTAATAAAGTTTACCTCAGTTGTTTATTTATAGTTATTGCTGTCAGTTGCCAAGCCAATAAAATACATAAACCCTATTATTTATCACAAGAAATACGTGTGTTTTACAGACACTTATGTAAACTTTCTGTGCAGTTTACAGGTTCTGTAACCGATAGTTAGTCTCTAAACATCTGAGACAGCTTCTGCCTGAGGGCAGCGTTTCCCAGCTGTGACATTAAACATTAGTCACTACCTATTTTGTAAGATTTTTAAATTAATACACGTTATGACTCCACATTCAATTAGTACTCCATTCATCCAGTCGCACGCCTCCTGGGTGCCAGGCGCCGTGTCAGGTCCTGGGGCTACGAAAGACGTTATTGGTGAAGGAGGGCTCAGTGTCCCTCACCTTCCTGACAGTGCAGCCTATCGGACTCTGAACTCTGAGAAAGAGGCAATGAGGACACACCTGCCAGCTTTTGCTTTAATATAATTTTAAACAGGACTTCTTTCCTGGGGAATTCACAAGAAGCCAGTTGCCAAAACTAAAAGAAAATGATGATGATAATGATGATGATGATGATGATGATAATTATAAAAAGAAGACTCTCTGAAGAGCATTATGGGTCCCATTTCAGTCCGGGGAACAGAACCAGGTGATGTCTAAAACGGACCAAGCGAAGAGCAGGGGGACCAGGTGCACCATGACCAGCCTGACCTGCATGATGTTCAGCCACAGCGCCACCTTGGGCGGGCTCTCAGAGCAACCTTCTATGCTGAACAGCACAGTCAGCACCTTCCGGTGCTGGTTAGTTGTAGATGAGATACAGTTATACACAAAAACTCCTTATTTGCAGAGCACTGAATGAGAGATACTGAGCCATGGCTCCTGGGGAAATACAGGGTTAGGCTCCCACGAGCCTCTGATCAGAACATTTTTGTTAACTGATCAACACAGAACCTGCTTTATGCATGCTTCTGTTCAAAGATACCTTCTTTGATATACATTACTGTTTCGTTAATACCGAGCTCAGGGCCAGCAGCACTGTGACTCTGTTCATCCAACACACGCATTTTCTCCTTGAGAAGTCATGACTTTCAGTCATGCTCTCAGGAGGACCAGATGGCATTCATCACTCCACCTGGGGGCCACTAAACAGAGAAATCACCAACAAAAGGCACAAAAGTGCAAAAACCGGGGCCCTAAGTTGACCTGCAAAATGACACTTGTTTATAGAATGAGAACTGAACCAAAGAGGCAGAGCATCCACCTCACCTGAGACCACGTGCATCAGGCAACCCAATCTGCTGCTGCTCTGTGCATGTCCACAAACGACCACCAAAGCCCCGGAAGTGCTGATCCCGGGGTTACAGACAAATGTCAGTGAGTAGGCGAATTCACAAATACTGAGGAGCAATTTATGAGTCTGTCAAGACATTTTTAAATTTTTATTGAGAAAATGATCAAACATACAGAAAAATAGAGAGAAGAACTTTTTTTATATCTGAATCTCTTTTCTCAAAATCACCTCTATGACGTGCACGTTTCAGAAGGTGAAATGTGCCCGCATTCCTCAGATGGCGGCACATGAGCTCACAGCCTGCGGGGCTGATGGGCTGTCACCTGGCATTGGCCCCGCTGGGTCTTTTGAGAATCAGCGATGACTGGAAACCATTCTGAACGTGTCATGATGAACAAATGGGAGAGTTATAAGTAGGGGTGAAAAAAAGCCTTTTATTTGGGAAAAACAGGGATTAACGGGTGAAAAGAGAATTTACTCATCAAGGATACGTGAACCGTACTCTGTCACTTAGAGCCCAGCACAAGCCTAGAGGTGACAGCGTCCCGCTGCCGGCGATGAGGTAACAGCTCTCCATGTCTGCAGAGCATCTGGGTGGATTCTAAACAACCCAATATGCTGCAGAAAATTGACCCCCAAAAGCTGCTCTAAGGAAGTGTCCTGGTTGGAAAACTCAAGGGTAAACTCAAGTGTGGGCTACGTGGGTGTGAAGTGACTGCTCGGAGGAATTTTTAGAATTTCAAACAGAAACCTCTTTACCCAGGAGTTTACAATACTAACTGCCAAAACCAAAAGCAAGTTACAATGATGAAAGAACCCAAACTGCTTACAAAGAAAGGAGAAGAAATCCTTCTTTTTGGGCAAAGAAACTAAAGATTCAAGAAACCAAACTGGTTAGAAAGAAAGGAGAAGAAATCCTTTTTGGGCAAAGAAACTAAAGATTCTTTTTCTCTAAGTTTCACATTCATCTTTTTAAAAAAATATTTCTTCCCATAAAATGTCACAGCATAGTAAGCACTCGTACCATAAAATCTCAAGGATACTTTCTAAGCAGTTTTGTTTTCACTCACATTCCTGAAATGAGCACAGAAATTGAAACATCTGCCTTATGCCTGTGAATTTCAGACCCTAAACACATACCTCAGTGGACTTTGAGAGCCTAACACATTCTTAACCAAAGGCCATTTGGATTACCTTTCCCTCCCCTGTTCGTGCCATTTTCCAAAGCAGGAAACGTATCATGTATCCTATCATTTGACCCAAACCAATTTTTCTGGGTTTCATGGTCATCATCTCCCTCTTCCTGGAACAGAAAGCTTGAAAATGTTGCCAAAAGTAATTCAGACTTTGCCGCTGGTCACTTCCTAGACAAGGCTGCCTCGACGACCAATACCTGGTTGCCTGACGTGTCAGTTTGTGTAATGAGATCCTGCTGTCCGTCGTGTGGACAGACGTTTGAAGAGGACGCAAGACAGAGGGCTAAGTCAGCCTCAGTCACCTACCCCTGATGAGTCAGGGGAGACAGAAGTCACTGCGATAACGGGTTTTGTCGAGGGGAAAACAAAATTTAGGAAGCCAGGAACTAAATAGGATGCCAGCCACATGTTAAAATACGTCTTTTTAAGGCACCAGGATTGGCGGAGGAGGGGGGTGAGGCAGAAGTGAGCCAGCATCAAATTAGGGTGGCTGGCTTTGTCCTTCATCAGTCGGTGCTGGCTCACTTCCTAGACCATTCAATCTATCTTCATTTCTCTGGCAGCTGACATTTGCCTGCAACAAGGCATTCCTAAGACGACACGATCCAAGAATGTCTTTTATTTACATTATGATATTCAACACAGCCCTTATTTCTTAATTCACATAAGTAAAGACATCTTAAACTTCTCATTTAGCATAAAGCAATACTCTGTGCTCTGATCAAAGACCGTAACTCCTGGGCTCCTTTTGCCTGGCTAATTTCACTACAATGTTCTCCTTCAAAGAATTAGTAGTTTTATTTTTAAAAGAAAGAATAGAGAAGAGCAGGCAGTGAGACTGTGACTTCAGCAAAAAATGGGTTGTCAAATTTGGAATAACCATCTAAAGATTAAATGTCCTTTCCAAAAAGGTTAGTAATACTTAGACGGTGACCAATTACCACCCATCCAATTGGGTTCCTTTCCTTAGTGACACTTTTATCTTGGTTTTAAAAACTGCACAGTGTCCAAAGAATGAATTCCTTACTCAGAAAATTTTAATATCAACTTCCACTTCGATTTGGGGAAACTGTTTCTACCAAAATTAGACAGAACTATTTATATAATTTCTTGGTACCATCAATGCTGAAAAAATTTTAAAAATTAGGACTTTTTTTACCCAAAGAGAAATACCATCATGATATTTCTCCCTCAACTCATCTCCTTCACATTCCATATTCATTATTTCCTGAATCAAGGACAGTGTGTACCTCACACATTAATCGTACATCTGGGACATCCAGCCAGCACTTTTTGACGTGTGTTTGTGTGTGTGTGTGTGTGTGTGTGTGTGTGTGTGTGTTAGAGCCTTATTTATTCCATCAGCCATGTCCTCATTGATTCCTCAGCACAACTCAACCATTCACATACGTAGACATACACGTGTATTTCTGCCATGTAGTCAAAATCTGGGCTTTATCTATTTGATGTGCTTGTGCTGAAGGTTCACTGGCCACAAGATGGGCTCTGTTGCTCAGTCTTTCCACTGACTAAAGCTACTGGGAATGCCATTCATACTGGCTCTGTGTTTGCAGAAGGAACAAGATACTATAACTTGAGTTTAACAGAGCATGGCCAGAACATATGTATATTACCCAGAGTGCCAGCAGGGCACTTGGCCAGGAGAAGCAGATGCGTAGAGGCAGGGCTCTTTCTACTTTCCTGGGCCTCCCCTCCCTGTCTTTGACCATAGTCAGCTCTTCCCTGATGGAGGCTGCCTGTCTCACTGCAGCAGAGATAATTAAGAAGCAAGAGAGCACTCCAAAATGGCAACGTAGGAAGATCCTGAACTCATCTCCTCCCACGGACACAACATCTACAACCATGTATAAAATAATTCCCTTGGAAAGGGACCTGAAAACTAGATGAATGGTCTCCATAACAGAGGATAGCACTGAGATGGCTGGGAGAGGCAGAGAGAGGGTCTCACCAAGGAAGAACCCACACCCCAGCCATGGAAACCCACGACAGGGAGGGGTCACAGATCTCTTCCCTGAGGAGAAAGGGATGTGAGCTCCTCTGTCCTGCACCCGAGAGACAAGCCCCCAAACACCTGGCCTTGAAAACCATCAGGAAACACATCCAGGAAAACTGTAAGTCTGCTCTTAAAGGGCCCACATGCAGACTCACTCAGCCTAAAAGCCAGCACAAAAACACCAGATTGAAAAGTGCATAGACCATTAGGGAAGGGGACACATTTACTAATCTCGAAGCCTCCACAGAGAGGCAGCAATCAGTTGGGATGCTCCCCAGGGAAAGAGTCGCTGCTGGAGCCACTTCTGTGATCTCAGGCTACCTTGCTAATTCTGGTGCTGGCAGTTGAGAAGAGAGAGAGAGAGAAAATGCCAGAAAAATTATTTGAAAAGATAGTGGCTGGAAACTTCCCTAATCTGGGGAAGGAAAGTGACATCCAGGTCCAGGAAGTCCAGAGACTTCCAAATAAGATAAATCCAAAGATACACATCCTAAGACACATTATAATTAAAATGGTAAAAGTTAAAGAGAGAACCTTAAAAGCAGCAAGAGAAAAACAGTTGCATACAAGGGAAACCCCAGGCTATCAGCAGATTTTTTCAGTAGAAACTCTGAAGTCCAGAAGGGAGTGGCATGAGGCATATGCAAAGTGCTGAAAGGAAAAAATTTCCAGACAAGAACTCTCTACCCAGCAAAGTTATCACTCAGAATTGAAGGAGAGATCAAGAGTTTTCCAGATAAGCAGACACTAAGCAAGTTCATCACCACTGAACTGGCCTTACTAGAAATGTTAAAGGGACTTCTAATTAAGCATAAAAGAAGTGACACTAATCAATATAAGAGAACCCAAGAAAGTAAACATCTCACTGGAAAGGTAAATGTATAATAACGGCAGTGGATCAATCACTTGTAAAACAGGCATGAAGATTAAGAGACAAAAGTAATAAAATTAACTAAAATTCAGTACTTAGTTAAGGGATGCATAAAATAAAAATATGTAAAATGTGTCATTGAAAGTATAAAATGGTGGGAGGAGTAAAAAGATAAAGCTTTGAAATGTGATCAAATTTAAGCTGTTACCCACTTAAAACAAGCTACTGTTCACAGTAACCACAAGAAAAAAAGACTTACAGTAAATATACAAAAGAAAATGGGAAAGAAATCTAAACATAGCACTAGAGAAAACTACCAAACACAAGGAAAGAAAGAACAAGAAGAATGAAGGAACAGAGAGGAACCACAAAAACAGCCAGAAAACAGTTAACAAAATGGAAATAACTACATACTATCAATAACTACTTTAAATGTAAATGGACTGAACACGCCAATCAAAAGACATAGAGTGGCTGAATGGAGGGAAAACAACAACAACGACAACAAGAGCCATCTATATTCTGCCTAAAAGAGATTCACTTCAGAAGAAAGAACACACACAGACTGAAAGTGAAGGGATGGAAAAAGATGTTCTATGCATAGGAAAATGAAAGGAAAAGAAGCCAGAGTAGCCAAACTCGTATCAGAAAAAATAGACTTTAAGGCAAAGATTGCAATATAAGACAAAGGAAGGCATTACACAATAATAAAAGGTCAATACAGCAAGAGGGTATAACATTTATAAATGTATATGCACCCAACAGAGAAGCACCAAGACATATAAAGCAAATATTAACCGACTGAGAGGGAGAAATTAAAAGCAATACAATAATAGGAGACTTTAATATCTCACTTACATCAATGGATAGATCATCCAAACAGAAAATCAATAAGGAAACGCTTGCCTTTAATGACACATTAGACCATACGGAGTTAATAGAGAGCTACAGAACATTCCATGAAAAGCAGAAGAATACACATTCTTCTCAAGTGCACATGGAACATTCTCCAGGATAGATCACATGTTAGGTCACAAAACAAATCTTCATAAATCCTAGAAGTTTATATCATATCAAGCATCTCCTTCAGCCACATGGTATGAAACTAGAAATCAGTCAAGGAAAAAGTGAGAAAAACCACAAAAATATGGAGATTAAACAACATGCTCTTGAACAATCAATCGGTCATCATAGGAGAAATCAAGGGAGAAATAAAAATACCTTGAGATAAATAAAAACAAAAATACAATATACAAAAATATAAAGGATGCAACAAAATTGGTTCTAAGAGGGAAATTCATAGTATTATAGCCCAACCTCAAGAAACAAAAATAATTGCAAATAAAAAATCTAACTTTACACCTAAAGGAATTACAAAAAGAATAATCGAAGTCCAAAATTAGTAGAAGGAAGGAAATAACAAATATCAGAGCAGAAATAAATGAAATAGAGACTTAAAAAATAGAAAAATAAAAAAACTAACATCTGATTCTTTAAAACTATAAAAAAAAGTCAAACCTTTAGCTAGACTAACCAAGAAAAAGAGAAGATTCAAATAAATAACTTCAGAAATGAATGAGAAGTTTCAGTTGATACCACAGAAATATAAAGAATCATAAGAGACTACTATGAATAATTATACGCTAACAAATTGGACAACCTAGAAGAAATGGATAAATTCCAAGAAATATACAATTTCCCAAGACTGAATTATGAAGAAATAGAAAATCTTAATAAACTGATTACTAGCAAGGAGATTGAATCAGTAATCAAACATCTCCCAACAAATAAAAGCTGAGGACAAGACGGCTTCACGGGTGAATTCTACCAAATATTTAAAGAAAGGTTAACAGTCATGGTTCTCAAACTCCTCAAAAAAAACTGAAGAGGATAGAAGACTTCCAAACACATTTTACGAGGGCAGCATCACCCTGATACCAAAACCAGACAAAGGTGCCACAAAAAAAAGGAAAATTACAGGCCAATATCCTTGATGAACATAGATGCAAAAATCCTCAACAAAATATTAGCAAACTGAATGCAACAATATCATTAAAAGAATCATATATCACAATCAAGTGATATTTATTCCAGAGATACAAGGATGGTTCAACATCTGCAAATCATGACACATCACATTAACAAAGTGAAGGCTAAAAATCACATGACCATCTCAATAGATGCAAAAATTTGACAAAATCCAACATCCACTTATGATTAAAAAAAAAAAAACTCTCAACACAGTGGTATAGAAGGAATATACCTCAACATAATAAAGGCCATATATGACAAGCACTAACATCATTCTCAATGGTGAAAAGCTGAAAGTTTTCCTCAAAGATCAGGAACAAGACCAGGATGCCCACTCTTGCCACTTTTATTCAACATAGTATTGGAAGTCCCAGCCACAGCAATTAGGCAAGAAAAATAAATAAAATGCATTCAAACTGGAAAAGAAAAAGCAAAACTACCACTATTTGCAGATGACATGATACTGTATGTAAGAAATCCTAAAGATGCCACCAAAAAAAAAAAAAATCATTAGAACTAATACATGAATTGAGTAAAGTCACAAGGAGTCTTCTTCCCACTATACTAGTTGCCTCTCTACCCGATTTCCACACTGGATTTTAGTAGAGTGGCTAATTTTTGTATAACTTGACCATCAGATGACATTCATTCTTCTCTCCTTGTTTTTAACAAGATTGAGCAAGAAAAGACTGCAGAATAAACAAGTTGTAAACATTTAAACACAAATTTACTTTTCACATCAGTTCACCTGGGAGGAGAGGTGGGAAAGAGACACCTCTTACATAACTATCTCACTGCCTCCTGCTGCGGAGATACTAAAGGAACCGGAGATACTAAAGGAACCGCCGTTGCCTCAAAGGTGTTAAGAATGCCTAGAATCACATGCACTTGAAAGAGAGCCCTGAGTGTCAATGAGATCAGTGCTGCAATGTGCGTCCGAGGTCAGGGGTGGGAAACGTGACCTCTGAGAAATAGCACTGGCTCTGAGAAGTCCCACAAGAACAGTTTAACAGTCCTTAACCTGGAACTGACTGCAGGGCCTTCCCTTTGCCCCTCTCTCCCTCCTTTTTTCCTTTCTTCCATTTTCCCCTCCCTCCATCTCTGTTTCTTCCTTCTTCACTATTTTTGGAGCCCCTCACAAGACTAGTGGAGGAACACTCTTTATGGAAGGATTCTAGTCACCCCGAATGGCTTGCTGCAGAAACAGACCAGAGCCTCCGTCACACTGATAAAGGCTCCGCCTCTCTCAGAAAGATTCTCCTCAGTGAGACAGGAGGGTCCTGACTTCCCAGGGGTACGAGAATTCACCGAGTCAGTCATGCATGATGCTTGAAGTGGCAGGACACACGGTAAATGTTCAACACGCGGGAGCTCCTGTCATTGTGTTACTGTCTTTAATTACCGGGCTCACCCTGGTAGATGCACCTTCTCTGAGACGTTCATGGTTGTGGGGGTGGTATGTTCAGAACAGTCCTCTTGATGGCAACCACCTCTGAGTCAACAAATGAACTGGATGCTTGCAAGACTTTCTATTTTTAACATTTTTTTAACCAACCTCTCTTACTGGTAGGTGGTGGGTGGCAGCTGTTTGCAATTACAGCCATCTATGTGGTCCACAGGTGAGCCAGGGCTGGGACTCTGGCTTTTTGTGACACATTTTCAAGTAACTCGCTGCCACATTGCCCTTGGCAGCCAAGCCACATTCAGTGGAATTGTGCTAAAAGAGACGTGCGAAGTGAGGGCTTCCTAAAAACAGAAGGTGACTCATGCTCGTAAACGGTCATCACCATGGTAACTCTTGAAACACGCTGCCTAGTCTGGGCTGACGGGGGTTGGGGGTGGCGGGGTGGACCTTTGGGCACGTCCATGAACCCTCTGTGGTTGACACTATTGGGTTTCCCTCTGGGGCTTCTTCCTCCATCTTTACTCATGTGGCCAGGAGACAGGTTGGTGCTGACCAAAGGGCTCCTCGGCCAAGCAGGAAGACGATCTCCTTCCTGGATTGCTGCAAACCCTGGACCACACGGGGCCAACCCGAGGGTAGCTGCCATCAACCACAGTGTGGGTGGACTGGGGTGGGGGCTGCTTGTTTTAAAATCATGAGATACCAAAACCAAGCAAATAGTTACATAAAAGACGTTCGGCATATATGCCCTCTTTTCGTCACTGTAAGAGCTACCAAGCCCTAGAATAAGGGAAAGGCAGCTTGGGGAGACTCTTCATTAGAAAAGCACCTTGAGCTCTCTACATGTGTGTTCACTCCAGCGGCCCCACTCCTGGCTGTGACTCTGGATGAGCCTGATTTTCCCCATCTGGCTGTGGGTGTGCTCACACAACTGCATGTGCATGTGTGTTGTGGGCACACATCTGGTATGTGTGTCTACTGGGTGGAGAGGATCTGTGTGGTGTGTGTGTGTCGGGTTGTGAGGTGTGTTAGGTATGTGGCTGTGACCGTGTGTTGCACGTGTTTGTGTGATGTGTCTATATCAAGGGACAGATGCTCCCGGCGTGAATAGAAAGGATCTTCCCCCAAATAAAAAAACTCGTCGTGCCCTCCCCTTGGTCACTGCCAGGGCTGAGCTTAGCACCGGTCACACAGCACAGGGGGCAGATAACCACCCCGGGCACACACTGCGGGAGGAATAAAGTATACAGATGTGCTCCCAGATGCCAGTGGTATTCCTGCACTTTGTGCTGTATCAGTGACTGTCAAATATTAAAACAGGACATCTGTTTTCACCACTTCTTTCTAATCTGCCCATGTTTACAGCCTTGGAACAGAAGAAGGAGTCAGGAAGAAAGGAGAGTAGGAAGAGAGAGGAGATGAGATGGAAGGGGAGAAGGAGAACCAGACACAGCACTAGGAGTGGGCCAAGGAGACGGTGGGACTGACACGTGCCACGGAGAGGACCCACTCCAACCACCCTGATGCTGGGAATAAGAGCCAGGTGTGTCTGAGGACAGGTGTCTGAGGACAGGTGAGCTAGCGGCTGCACACTGTCATCACCCTCACCTGCGTGCTCCCACCTGTGCTGTGCTGGCTGGCCTGGGGCTGCAGGTTCAAAGTGGGGTTTGTGTGCCCATTCCCTTGTGAAAAGTGTTGAATTTTCCCCCAGTGCACACTTTTACATAATTGTTCATGTTCTTGTTCATAATGAGAATAACACGATACTCATGCAAAGAACCCAGGTGTTCTGGAACAGTCCTCTTTCAGGTAAAAGCTCTGGGCGGGGCGGCAGGGGGACATATTAGCTGTCATCTGATAGACTCTACATCCAGTGCAAAACCTCCCCTCTCCCAGTTTCCCTTGAAATGAAACCAAACCAAATTATGATCATTACCAACAGCTGACTAGCATAAACGACACTGGCCAGCAATGCAGGGGCTCAGTGATCGGGCTGGTTTTCCCATAAAACGCTGAGTAAATAAACTTCTAACCTCCATTTCCATCTGTCTAGGGATTTTAAACATGTTCGTTAAACTCATTCACAGAACGTCACAGCCAGAAGGGACTTTAGAGATTATCTGTGCAAGTATCTCATTTTTAGATGGGAAACTGATGCCCAAATGTATAAATGACCTGCCCAAGGGCCCTGGCATGTTTGCTGGGAGCGAGGCTAAGCCCTGAAAGTGTGCTCTCTGCTCCGGGTTCCCCGCGGCCGTCAAGGACCGGAGCCCGCCTGTGACACAGAGCAAGCTGGCTCAGGGGGGCTGCTTCTCTGAACGAGCAGGAAGAGGGCCTCTACTGCTGACTTCATTTAAAGGTCTTTCAGTGAATCCGGTTGCAAACACATCTGTGCCGCTCACGAGAGACGGTGTGCGGCTGGCTGTGAGGACACACAGACGTTCAGTAGACTCTGCCTCTACACTTCCTCTCGCGTCGTCCTTTGCAGAATAAGACAGGTTCCCAGTCTCTTTCAGGGCATCTGTATCTAATCGGCCTGAGTGAGGAAGGGGCAGAAAGCATCACTAAGGAGCATTCTTGAACTTGAAGCGAGGCACTCTTACCTCCTGTGAAATATGTGTGCGCGCATCTGTCTTGCTCAGAAAGAAATATGAGAGCAAAGTTTCCTTCTTTGAGGGAAAGAGAAAGAGGCCAATATATTACAAGCTCAGAGCATAAGAGACTTTGGCAAATACAGACTGGCCTGTCTGCTTTATTACTTTTGAGATTATGTGGAAACTAGGTGGGTGGGAAAGCACCACTTCCCTCTGTGCCGACTGAAACAATGGCGTAGCTACCTCCAGCTGTGAACTGTGACAGGGACGAGGTCTCGATACTTGGACGTGGACCCCAGATGAGGCAAGGGGAGGCTGAAAAGCAGAGTTTGCAAGTCCTCAGGGATACACGACCCACATGTCTGCAGACGTCTTCATTTCTTCATTCCTCAGAAGCTTCCACTGACATGCCTGGGCTCAGGCTCCGTGCTGCCTGCAGTTCCCCTCCAGTCACCTTGGCCTGTGTAACCCCACACGTGCTTCCGGCCTCAGCTGAAGTCCGATTTCCTGAGGTGTTTTCCTGCCTGACTGAACCTGTGTTCCCTACCTCCGGGTCCCAGGGGCTCGGGGTGCCTCTCCCACACTCGTGCAAACCCCGGCCCTGCCAGGCTGGGAGTCACAACAGGTGAAGCACACCTGTCCACTCACAGCTGTCTCCCCACACCCAGCGGAACACTCGGCACATGGGGAGCCCTCAGCACGTCCTTTTGGCTGGAGAGATGGGGACGCATCCTCTCTTCTTTCAGAGGCTGTGTTCCAAATACCTCTTTTCAAACTACAGAAGGAAAAGCCCTTATTTTTCTCAAGTCCTGCTTTCTTGACCACTTTCCTGCACTGAAATAGTTTTAAGGGGAGCACAGATTGTGGAAGATCAGGCCAACTCCCTGCCATCTGCATTGGCAGAGAATTTCACTTAAGATTCCCAGAAAATGGCTGAGATGTGGCGAACGTGCAGGACAGCCCCAGACAATACGGAAGTAAATGGCGTGACTGGGTCCCAATACAGTATTACCTACAAAACCGGGTTCAGGCTGGGTTTGGCCTAGGGCCAGAGTCTGCCCACCCTGATCTAAATGACGCATTGAGACCAATGAAGGCATAGCAGAGAGTTAAAGCACCACCTCCTAGTGCTTTGAATCAAGAGAAATGATGGGAGAACAGAATCACTTTGCAGAAGAGGATAAAATGGTCATACTGAATTAAAAATGGGAAAAACTAAACCTTAATTTTCAATACTGTATTCACATTGAAAGCAGTGATTTGGTATAAAATCCTTTATAGCACTGATCAATAGATAAAGCACTATAAACATAAATGTAGACTTACAATATAAAATTCTGTAACGTATCTGCAGAATTTATAAATAAATGGAGCTTATGCATAGTTTTTTGACTGCACATACTCACATATTAAACATACTTAAACCCCAGGGTATTCTGTGAGGATTTTTTTTCTTTAAAAGAGGCTGTCTGAACACTTCAGGCTGAGAACCACTGGCCTAGACGGAACTGACGCTCTGACGAAGCTCTTCAACGTTCAAGGAAGCTCAGGAACTAAACAGCATAAAGTGTCAAAGGCCAGACTCCAGTAAGAACTCGTTCAAAGGCCCCGTTTGCACCATCATAGCAGCTTCTCAGTAGGAAGGGGTCTTGGTCGGTTGGTCGAATGTCAGGTTTCTTTTTGGGCTGTTTAGCTTTGTTGCCTTAGTTTCAACATCCCAGGTAGTGTTCTAATCAACACGGAAGTGAGAAAGCACTCAGGTGTGGGTCCTTTTGGAGAGACAGTATGATGAAGCCTATGAAGCTGATACACACGTGTGTGCACACGCGCACACACACACACTCACCAAACAAGCTTGTGGAAGGGGGGTGCTCTGGCACATCTGAAGTCCGCTTGGTTAAGGCCTGTTTCCCCAGTGTTGTCTCACTGCCCAGTGTGACGCTACTGCTCTTTTTTGTGAATGTTCTTCATCAGATTAGGGAACTTTCTATTCCTGGTTTGCTGGGACTTTTTATCATGAAGGAGTATTCAATTTTGTCCAGGGTTTTTCCTTCATCCATCAACATGGTCATATGATTTCCCCATTTTTTCCCCTACTAATCTGATGAATTACATTGATTGAGTCTCAAATGCTAAACCACCCTGGGTTCCTGGAATAAACCACACTTGGCATGATGTATTATCCCTTTGATACATCACTGGATCTCGTTTGCTAATAATTTTGTTGGGGAGTTTAGCATCTTGTAATTTTCCTTTCTTGTAATGTCTTTTTCAGGTTTTGATATTCAGGGTAGACTGGCCTCGTAAAAAGAGAAAGCATTCCCTTTTTCCTATGTTCTGGAAAAGTCTGTCTAACTTAATTATTGTTTCATCCTTAAATGTTTGGAAGAACTGACCAGTGAAACCATCTGGACCTAATTTTATCTCATATAAAGGATCTTAGAAATCCTTACTTCACTTTTTCATAACAGGACGAAAGTCGACATAGAGATCAGATTATAGACTGGAGCTGCCACCTCTGAGTACCTCCCACACCGCACCTCCCAGCCCTCACCCTTATCTTATCCCTGGACGTGAAGGGACGTGGGGCACCTCGTCCCCACAGCCTCATCAGCATAAACCCTCCAGCATGTTGAGCAGCACAATGAGTAACCGGAGGCCAGTGGAATAGTTACCAGAATAGACTGTCTGATACACTTCCCTCATGTACAGGGATCCAGACGTCGTGAGGCTCAAGGTTCTGAATCAGGCAAAATAAGGCACGTTCTGCTAGGGCAGCAGGCAAGTCCAGACCCTTGGGGGCTTCCTCTGTTGCCCACAGCACAGGTCCTGCTGGAGGACCCCTGGCCCAGCTAAGCAGCTGCTCCTGCCTGGAGCTGTCCTGCCAGAGGTGCAGAGGGTGGGGAGACAGAGAACTGAGTTCCCGTATGTGGCAGGGGTCACAGCACTTACGTCCTGCTCATCTCAGCAGGACAGTCCAAACAGAGCCAGGCAGGGCAGGGATGAACTTGAGCCACAAGCTCTAACCAGATCAGAGCAACGGTCTTGGCGTCCCCAGCCCGAGCTGCTCTCTCCTGGACAAGAAACCTACCCACTCAAGGCCTCATCTCCTGAGGAAGTAAAAATAACACCCCCAAGGAGGACGTGTGACCACGCACCGACCGTGCCTGTCACAAACACTCAACAAGGGTAATCATCGTGACTCCTCACTGTGTGCAGTAGTTCCTTGTGGGGGAGGGGAGAGGAGAGCAGGAAAAGAGTACGTGGGGGGTGCGTTCATATAGTTGGAAAACACTGAAACGCACCTTCCTCCGAGGACAGGATCACGTTCTGAGAGACGGCTGAGAACTTGGTCTGCATGGGCCTGTGTCAATACCGTCAGCCACCAAGCGCCACAGAGCCCGTCTGTAAGTGTCTGCACCCACCTGTCGTGAAGCAGACAGACCAGCCTCAATGGGCTGGACTATGCCGTCCCCAAGTTTCCACTCCAGGGAGCAACGTCTACTGCGATTGAAGATTTTACTTCAGTTGGAATCTGTCAAATACCACAGAGAAACCACAACTGAACTCTCTTAGCAAAGGTCAAGATTTGTGGAAATGAAAACAAAGAAAACAAACGAAAGAAAAATCTTCTTCAAAACAAGAGAACAGTCTTCTTCAACTTTAGGAAGAAATGACCCACTTTTTCTTTATGGACTATCAGGTACAAAGCATTATAATAAAGTGTATGTATTCCAGGGAAGTAAATCAATCAACAATTGTGAATTAAATTCCTACTATGTGCAACAGCTCTTGGAATGTGGGTCATTTGCTTTTCCAACTGCAACCATTATTCAACTTTCTAGGCAGAACCTTCTCGGTTGTTGGCTGGGTCAGAAGAGGTCAGCACGAAACCCGATTTTAAAATGCAGTTTGGAAGGATGAACTTCCAAGGGGCCGCAACAAGCAAGCACACAGCAGGATTACAGAATAGCTGTCCCCTGTCAACAGTGGCCTTCCCCACACTTTGTTCCTTCAGGAGGGCCGTCTGGAAGCAGTGACTCTACCTCACTGGGTGTTTGGGCCGATGGCCTGGAGTAAGCCGTGACCCTCTTGTTAAACAGAAAGGGGGTCTCTGAGGAAGCCCCTCGGCATCTGGGATTCCACTTGCTCCCCCGCCTCTCTCTGGCCTCCACAAGGTCCACCTGATTCTGCAGCCCATCAGCCCCTGGCCCCTTCTGCTCACATTTACAAAGAACAGCTGTGTCTCGGACTCTGCACCGGATCACAGAGCTACAGAGCAGAGGAAACGCTAGGCCGCACTTCTGAGAAAGTCGCAATCCGGTAGGAAAGCGCGGTGTGAGCGGGGGCCGCACGAGGGAACTGCTGGCAACCTCAAGCGTGTGCATGCCCCCAGGTTCATCAGAGCGGGGACCCCCCCCCCGCCACCCCTACAGACTGACAGGACTTCCAGGGTCAGGATTCCTCTGTCCTTGGAGGAGATGCACTCCCTTGCTCTCTTCTGGATGTGGAAACCCTGGAAGGCTCCCCCACCACCTTCCTCAGCAGCCCTGAGGTCCCCTGGCCTGCCTCTCACGGCCCCCGGCACCGCACCCTCCTCCTTTACTGGCCACATGGGTCCTCCCAGGCCCCGCAGCCCCTCCTCTCTGTCTGCGTGAGTCCACTTGCATCCCTTCCCCTCAACTCCCAGTGCTGGGAGGACCCAGACTCTCCCAAGGCCTCCCTCCCTCCCTGGGGGCACACGGCTTCAGACCTTCTTCAGGTCCACGATGAGGTGAGGACTCCCTGGGTGGCATGACTGTTTTCCACTCAGTCCTGGAAACACACTGGCATCATCACTTCTCCTTTTCAGGCACCGCTGCTGGGACAGGCCTAGATCTCTGGAATACCTGGCAGGTGGGGGGACCTCCTCCCGGATATTCCGGCCACTCATTTCGTGGTCCTGAGTCAGCGCCATGGCCTGGGGCTGTGAGAGCAGCACACTGCACAACTTCAGGAGCGGACCACTGGGTCCGAGGGAAGATGCACACTCAACTTCACACGGAAACTAGGGTTTTCCAGAGTGACTGGACCAGTTTGCACTCCTGTTAGCAACGCCCCATCTCCCCACATTTCTGTCAGCGCTTGCGTCACCCGGCCTTCTAACTGTTGCCATTCTGATGAGTCTGGTGGTTTCCACTGCTGCTGCTTCTAGAGCTGGACTGTCGTTGACACTGGGCTCTTTCGTTTGTAGTCTGTCCTGGTCATGAGCCTGTGTCAGAGTGGGTACTGGGAAATATGCTCAGCCTGTATGGTATACTTAAAGATGACAGATAAGAGACAGCCAGTCCCCGACGTGGGAACTCTAAAGGCATCTCCTCCGCGGGTCCTCACAACCACACTGGTCCAGGGCTTTCCCACAGTCCTACTGTGGTGACCAGGCGCACCGCCGAGACAGTGAAGGGGCGACGGGACCACGGGCGGCACAGGCACAAGCTTTGCACTGAAGTTCCAGGACTGACAGCGGTGACGGCTGCCCAACAGTGTGGATGCAGTTAATGCCACTGAACTGCCACTTAGAAATGATGGAAATCATGAGCCTTATTGGTTTACTCTACCACTGTCTTTAAAAGCCACTCTGGCTGCTTTGTGGAGAACTGGCTGGGAAGACAGGAGTGGAAGCAGAAAGACCAGCCAGAAGCGACCACAGAGCCGAGGCAGGAGACAGGACTTAGACTGGGGGGGGCGGGGAAGAGCAGGTGTGGATGGAGTGGATTTGGGAATCCAAGCATTTCCCTCTTAACACCATTAATTTGTTTCTGAAAATCACCCATTGTTTGGAGATGGAAAAAAGTTACACTGCTTTGCAGGGTTTCCTAAAACATAACTGCAACATAGAAACACAGAGGCAGTATCTAATGTTAGGATGTAAAATGCTTAAATGATCACCTCCTGATCTTCAGATACTGAATGTGATTGTTGCACACCCTGCATTAACTTGGTTTGTAGGCAGGAACACGTACAGCCAGTTACACTACAGCATAAATGCTTTGTTTACAGTGACCCATGAATTCATTGGCTTAAAAAATGCAGACAAAAATTCACAGTAGGGAACTGCTGCTTGCTTTATTCACAGTTCCCGGGGATCAGAGCGCAGCCGTCGTGGTGAGGGGCAGGGTATGTGTAATTGTCTCCTGCAAGCAGAGATGCCGGCATGGAAGGGTGGAGCACGCAAGCTCCTCCTTCGTGATGACACTGCGCTGCTCATCCTGGAACCTCACCTCTGCATTTCGTACTGTGTGACGTAACAGATTTCCAAATTATTAAAGTGAAAAGAAAAAGCACTTATACTAGTTTACTTTGTGGCTCTCCAGCTGGTTCAGCGACATCGTCATGCTGCCCGGTTCTACGTGCTGATACATCTCGCACTAGGCTCCCACTCGTGAGCTCACCAGACTAAGACTGCAGGCGAGTTAGAGGAGAGGTCCCAGGATGCAGGGGGGAAAAACTTGCTTATAGATAATCTGCCAAATGATGATCTCTACTTGGAGGATTTAAAATGAATTTTTCTTATTAAAGTACATTTTTGAGAAGGAAGAAAGACATGCTATCATATATACACTTAAAAAGATTGAGGTAAAATGTAGCCAGTCATCCATGGGCTAATCCATATTAATTTAATATAAAAATACAGCATGCCAGCTTTTTCTGAGTGTGCATCTGAACTAGAGGTCTCAGGAGTCCTTATTAATAAAACATGATGCTGCTTCTGAGCAGGAGCCCTGGGGAACGGTGCTGACAAGAAGGAAAAGGCAAGGAAACTTCAGAGTCTGGTCTGCTGGAAAGGGGGATTAAAAATACCCACAAGAAGAAAAGCGAGAATTAGAAAAAATACAGCTGCACTTTTTTTGAATCTCTAATCTTTTCTCCTTCCATATATTATTTAGCAGAGGTGTTGCTGTAATAGGTTCTCAATAAACACAGCAGATACAGAATGAAGGAGTGAGTGAACGAACGAGTGAACAGCTGGCCGAGGCGCATCACCTGGGACCGTGTCTGTGGAGGGCGGCGGAGAGTGTGGGAGGTGATGCTCAGGAGCCGAGGACTTGGCAGTAACTTACCTCCTCTTCCTTGCCCCCCATGGTGGCACAGCCTCCCTCTCCGAGAGCAGGTCTAATGGCTGCACGGAGCCCTAAAACCTAACTATGGCTTCATCCCTTGATGTAAGCCTCTAATTGTGAAATCACGTGTACTCTGCTGGGTTTTTATGCTGTGCATTTTACGCATCAACACACAATATAAATTTTAAAAACTTTTGAGGGCCAAAAGACTTTTAAAATATGATGGAAAAAAAGTGGGCCAATTAATGTGTGGGCAAGTCCAAAAAAAATGGCTTAGTTATGCTCCATAAGTTCACTGTTCAAGTAGGACTCAGAGTCAAAACCACCACTAATTTAAACCTCCATCCTTGTCCTGACTCAGAAACACATTTTGACAGCGTAGTCGACCTGATCTAGCCACTCAGGGCCTCCATTCCCCCAACAAAAAAGGGCCGGATCAGGCAGGGCCGCAGAGTCAGTCATTCCGCGCTTGCAGTGAGTAGTGGTTTAAACTACTGTCGGAAGAAGTACATACACCCAGCGCTCTGACTGGACTGCAGCCACCAAGGAAGAAACCTGGGCTGCTCTCCAAGAATCTTAAAACTTACTTAGAATTTTAAGTTGTGTTGCTTTATGGATACAAACTGAATCTGTTTTTAACTGAAATATTTGATTTGTGTGCTCATACAAACACTGTTAGTTATCCAACACCAACTTCCAACGTTACAGAAGTTATTTTAAGTCTAAATGTATGCCTACTAGTGTTCGGGGGAGGTGCTGTTTTTTAGCCTGCAATTCTAAAATCGTGCCTAGGAACAGACGTTCCTGTCTTTAGGCATTAATGCTACCCTTCAAGTTACATATGTTGGAAAACTGAAGTATGGTATCATCATTTTGTGCAGATTTAGATATTTTAGCTGACCTAAAAATCACAAAATATACAGCATTTATGGTTTTATGGAGATTTCCCTAAACCAACCCACCCTTCCACCCCCACTTCTAAGGAATCTGGCCCATTACAGTTGCACAAACGTCACTTATATGTGTTTCTTCCACGCAGCTTCTATGTTTTAAACTGATTGTACACATTCTATTCAGAACGAATACAAAAGTAATGTCAAATGCAGCCATATTACAGAAACAGTAGCAAAAATGTTTGGTTAAACTAATTTCTAATCAAATGTGTGGTTCCCAGCACGTTTATTGGGAAGTGGCTTTCTGCAGTAAAAGGTACATACAGACATAAACATCAGGACTTAATGATTAAATCAATGTAGCTCCATTAAAATAATAGTGTTCTAGATCCACGAAGAATGGATTCAAAGTACAAAGAATCAGTCACTGGACCCTCACTTTAACCAGTAATTTTAAATTTCCCTCTCACCATTTAATGAATGAGATACAAACAGCTAATGCAAGTTTCACCTCTTTTCCTTAATTTATCTTCAATATGCGTACATTTTTTGTAGATACTGACAGGCATATGCAGAATAGATAAACAAGATTATACTGTATAGCACAGGGAAATATATACAAGATCTTGTGGTAGCTCACAGCAAAAAAAAAAATGTGACAATGAATATATGTTCATATATGACTGAAAACTTGTGCTCTACACTGGAATTTGACACAACATTGTAAAATGACTATAGCTCAATTTTAAAAAGTTTAAAAAAATAAATAAAAATGAAAAGACAAAAAAGCTGGAACCAGAGATATTTACAAAAGGAATCATTAGCACCACAAAGATTTATAACTCCTGCAACTTTCTTAAGTATACTGGAAATGGTTGTAGCCGTACGTGATCCCAACACATATCAACTCATATAGAAAAAACCAATCACACATAAAGGCACATTTCTGTGAAGTCCACTGGTAAGGGAAAGTAAAGAGTCTGAACTGTTAAGTAGAGGAGTTTTGCATTTACAGCAGTTTCTATAAACCTTGACACAAACAGAATTCCATGATGAGGCCAGCAGGTGGCGGTATTGACTACATGGGAACAGCCTGAACCTGGCTGGAACTTACTGTTTCAAGAGTAACTCCCAAGAAATACAAATGAGTTAATCTTATCTGTGTTTTGAAACTTTCAAAGATACTATTCCATCCTATCAGAGACTACTGTGAACTCCCTTTGTAAAGCCTGGTGATCCACCTATTTCTCTTGGCTCCATGTCTCACATTCAAGAGACGGGGGTGTCTTTCGTTTCCAAGTCTCCGTAACCAGTGGAACACACTTTATCTATTTCACAGCAAGACAGGCACCGCTGTTTACCTTGCCTAGGACAGAGTTTTGGAACGACAAGAGAATTTTCCTATCAACAGGCAGAGCCCCACATGCCTGAGACAAAAACAAGTTTACGTCTGGAGTTACAAACACAACAAGACGGCAGCCTGCTCAGATTAGTTTATACACCACTATCAAGTCAGGATCTTCTGACAACCTTCTCTTTTACTGTATTTTTATTTGATATCACTTATCTGTGGTTTTTTTCCTTTGCTCACAAAGTGGAACAATCTCTGACATGAGGACCTGGAATCACACCAACAAGATAAAAGTGAAAGTGGTCACAGCGGCGAGGACACGCTTTACAAACGTAGGTGCTGGTGCAACAACTTTGGGACCAAAGGTTTTGGGCTTGCTGTAAGTGTTCCTTCCAGGAGGCACTGCTGAAATGCTCCATGAGTTGTTTACCCCTTTCAAGTAGGGCAGGGGTTGGCAAACTTCTTAAAGGGCCAGAAAGAAAATACTTTAGGTTTTGAGAGTCAACAGGCAAAATTGAGGATATTTTGTGTGTACCTACACAACCATTTAATAGTGTAAGGACCAGTCTTAATGCAAGAACGGCACAATACCCGCTGGCAGACCAGATCTGGCGTCCAGGCCATAGTCTGCCTACTACTTTCTAGAGAATAAACTCTACTGTGGGTTTTTCTAGCCAAGTGCAAAGACTCTCAGATAGATTCTCGCCTTGTACATTGTGTTAAATTTTTTCTATTTAAATTTTTTCCCTGATTAAAGCTATATGGAATTTCATACTAATCTTTTGTATTTTTAAACATATATTGTATTATTGTTATTAAGAAACAAAAATCCTGGACCTGAGATCAGAAAATTTGGTCCAAAAGACACTCATGATGCCGTCCACAGGGCTGGGTTTGGTGAGGGACCTTGTGGGGGGTGGGCTCGGGGCAGGCCGAAGAGAAAACAGCCACAAATAAACAGCCATAATGCTGTGCACAATGTGCAAATCACAGTATAAGCTTTCCAGTAAAAGCTTTACTTAGAAAGCCTTTGAACACTGTGTTAATGTTTTAATTGAAATTTAAAATTTATACTTTTTAAAAATCATTAGCACTGTAGGCTTTTACAGAAAAGATTCCCCTTCTTGCCAACTTCGGGCCGCACAGCACGTTCCCCCACAGCAACTGTGGACGTCTGTGCTCTGGAGATCTGCGGGACTAATGAACTCATCTGCAGAATTTAGAATGAGATGCGAGTTTCGGGTTCACAGTTTCTTTTTCTTCCATTTCCCCAGATCACAGGATACTTCACGAAGCAGATTAGCCAGTAGGAGAAGAGAGGCGTGAACCACAGGCCCGCTCAGTCGCGGTTTCACCTTCGGCCCGCAGCGCAGTCAGAGGTACGCGCAGAAGCTTGCGTTGCAGGAGGGAGGAGAAAAAACGCACAGGCATGCCGTGCACTGGGCCCTGCCCTGCGGCTGAGAGGGGCCTTTGGCAGAGCTCAGTCCAGCCCTCCAGTTTTGCAGGTGGGTAACTGCGCCCCGAGCACTGTGGCAGTTTACTCAAAGGCACACAGCAGGGCACTGACTGGGCTTACGCGCAGTCCCCTTAAGACAAACTTTACAGTTCCAAGAGTAGAGCTGAGAGACTTATCTTTTTCTTAGTAAATGAGTTTTTACTTAGACTCACAAGACGAGCACGCATTACAAGCTAACGTGAACGCCTCCTGGCACTGTCAGAGATCCAGCAACAACGGGGTCTAAGGGGCACAGCTCACCACTCCAGGCTGGTTCTGGTGTCAACCATCGAGTTGTGAGGCAGTTAATTTGCTCAGCCAGCCTGTAGATGCCCAGGAAACTGAATTCTGCATCCTTTGGGTGGGGACCAGTCACACTGTGTCTGCAGCCCCCAATCACAGCACTGGGCTGCCTCGGACCACTGCAGAGAGAAAGTCAGTGGGCCCTACCTTTGGTGGAATCACCAAAGAGAGACCAGGCATTTCAAAGCTGGGCTCTCCACAAACAAAAACAGACCAATCCTTTACATACATAAAATAAACAAAAGCCTCTCACACCTTTACATATAAACACAGCAAACTGCATTGTTACAATCAAGTCACATCAGTAAATGTTGTTTTTAGATTTAAGGCTTTGGGACACTCTGTGACCCACAAAATAAATTGTTATCCCAAAGTGGCATTTGCTCAGGGGGTTCCAGGATGCTGAAGTGGGTTGCCCGTGGGCCCCACCAAGACAGTCTACACATCTGGGTTCCAGGCGACTAGGACGGTTTCCATTCTACTAAGTTGTGCCACCTTCTAACCTGTAACCTCATCACCACTCAGCCTCTCCACTCATCTGTCCACCCTTCCCAAAGGAAATGGGAGGATTTTTTTTTTTTCATTTTACCTTACTTCCTAAGATGTTTTCCAATACGAAAGCAGACAAATGCCAACTGCAATGTGCAAACTGGCTTGTAGAAGGCAAATCTGGAGCCGCCCCAGGCCCAGAGGTGGCCCTCTTCTCTTCCATAGGGAAGACAACCTCTGCAGGCACCATTTTCCGGGCCAGCCTAGCTCACCGCTCTTCTTGAAAATTTTCTTTCAAAGCAGTGGCCTAGAGGGGGCTGTCATCACAGCAACCCCAAAGTGCCCCAGACACTGGCTGGGCCAATCAGAGCCCATCGCAGAGCTGTTTTTAACTGAAGGTGGCCTGGAAGAGTTTTTACTTCTCTGGTTGCAAGGTCTTAAAGAAGTGAGCCTCAATCTCCCGGGGCCCTGCCCTGGCTCTGTGATGGAGCCTCTCTGGAGCAGGAAAGACAAGCAGAGTCAGAGGCGAGGCTGAGAGAGACAGAGAGAGGCAGAGAGAGATTCTTACAATAGTAAGTCTTCCAAACCACGAGCAGAGTGTCCTTCCATTCGTTTGCACTTTCTTTGATTTCTTTCGTTAACATTTTAGTTTTCAGTATATAGGCCTCTCACCTTCTTGGTAAAATTTATCTTAGGTATTTTACTCTTTTTTTGATACAAGTGTAAATGAGATGATTTTCTCAGTTTTTTGGACAGTTTGTTATTATGTATAGAAACATGACAGATTTCTGCATATTGATTTTGTATTCTACAGCTCTACTCAATTTATTAGTTCTAAGTGTTTTAGTGGAGGCTTTAGGGTTTTCATAGATCATCTGATGTTATCTGCAAAGAGTGACAATTTTATTTCTCCAATCTAGATTACTTTTATTTCTTTTAATTGCATAATTGCCTTGGGTAGGACTTTGAATACTATGCTGAATAAAAGTGGCAAGGGTGGGCATCCTTGTCTTGTTCTTGATCTTAGAGGAAAAGCTTTCAGCTTTTCACCACTGAATACGGTGTCAGCTGTGGGCTTGTCATATATGGCCTTTATTAGGTTCCCTCCATACCTACTTTGTGAGTTTTTATCATGTCAGATGCTCTACTGAGATGATGAGATGATTTCAGCCTGCATTTTGTCAGTGTGCTGTATCAGGCTGACTGATCTGCAAATGCTGACCCATCCTTGCATCCCTGGGATAAACCCTACTTGATTGTGGTGTCTCATCCTCTGAATACACTGTTGAATTTGGTTTGCTAATGTTTTATTGAGAGTTCCTGCATCTCGCTCACTTGGGATATTTCTTTTCTTGTGGAGTCCCTGTCTGAGTTTTGGGATCAGGGTAAAGCTGTCCTCATAAAATAAATTTGGAAGCATTCCTTCCTCTTCTGTTTTTTGGAAGGATTAGAGAAAAATTAGTGTTAATTCTTCATTGAATGTTTGGTAGACTTTACCAGTGAAGCTGTCTGGTCCTGGACTTTTGCTTGTTGCGAAGTTTTTGATTACTGATTCAATCTCTGTACTAGTAATTGTCTGTTTAGATTTTTCTATTTCTTCATGATTCAGTCTTGGTAGGTTGTATCCATTTCTAGGAATTTATCCATTTCTCCATTTTTGTTTAATTCCCTGGCCTTTTATTGTTCATAGTACTCTCTTATGATCCTTTGTATTTCTGTGGTTTACATTGTAGTATCTCTTCTTTCATTCTGATTTTATTTATTTGATTCTTTTTTTTTTTTTTTTTGGTGACTCTATCCAAAGTTTCATCAATTTTGTTTATCTTTTCGAAGAATCAACTTAATTTCATTGGTGTTTTCTATTGTCTTTTTAGTCTCTGTTTCATTTTATTCCACTCTGATCTTTGTTATTTTCTTCATTGTACTAACTTCGGGGTTCATTTGTTCTTCTCTTTCTAGTTCCTTAAGGTATAAATTTAGGTTGTTTATTTGATATCTTTCTTGTTTCTTGATGTAGGCATTTATCACTATAAATTTGCCTCTTAGAACTGCTTTTGCTGCATCCTGTGAGTTTTGATATGTTATACTTCCATTTTCATTTGTCTCAAGGTATTTTTTTCTCTCGATTTCTTCTTGAACAATAGTTGCTCAGTAACAAGTTTTTAAATCTCCACATATTCATAGTTTCATCTTTTTTATTTGCATGATTAAATTATGGTGCACTCGATTTTTGCTAGAAAGTTTTGAAATAGGACTTTTAGGAGACTTTGACCTATATTTTTGTCACTTTCTTGACCGTTGAGTTTATAGAGGAAAGATGGATCCTGTAGATCCTTTTCTAGGTCAGTCCAACCAGCTTTCCTCATCCAGGATTTAGCATCTGAGGTTCTGACCAGCATGTGTACAAGTTGATATAGGTCAGGTAATCCTAGGTCTTATGTCTTAAGTTCTTCTGTAAATATCTGCTGGTCTTGCTTGAGTTTAGGGAAATCTTTCATTATAGTTTTTAATTCAGCTCAGATCCAAGGTTTAAATTCTACAGCTGTCTGCATATGAGACTCGTGGGAGGGAAACAACTGCATTTTGGGTGTTAGGAGAGTTGTCTGGAAAACTTAGGGCATCTGAAGAAGGAGAAGTTGAGAGAGCAGCTGATGGAGGCACAGGAGGAGGAGGATCAAAAGGATGAGGAGGAGAAGGACAGCTGGACATCAAAATGGGTCTAGTTTACTCAGGTTTGCTGAATTGCTCATCAGCTTCAGTCAAAGAAACTTTTAGTGAAGACTTCTGACTCAGAATTTTGTTTGGAGACCTCTGCATATCAATAAAAAAATGCTGCCCATTGGGTCCAAGAAATATTATTTCCTTTCTTCTTCTCAAATAAATAATTGTGTTCAAATCAAATATTCCCCAGAGTGGCTACTGAAGGCCTATATCATCTTTGGTGAAGTTTTGCCACTTAGAAAGAGAGGCACAAAGATTAGGGTTGTAAAGACAGTACATACAAGCAGCAGCACTTTTTCAAGGTATAGGAGAGGATTTAGACTTAGACAACCCCATGAGAGCTGGCAACGGTCAGGAGGAACATAATGCTTATCTCCCCATGTCTCAGCCCCCTGCCTGACAGTTGGCTCCCTCCAAATGTAGGAGTCTACTCCCCACAATCCGTGCCCCCAAAAGGCAGAAAAATAGCGAGAACATTCTCTGTTCTCAAAACTCTCAGGACACAAAATCAAGACAGAAGGGGAGCCTCATTAATCAGATTTATTGGTGACCCGATGCAGAATTTGTCCCAGTAGACGCTGGTCTGGTGAGACCTGCAGATGCACAGATCTGCAAAGTCAGCCCAAACAAAAGCCTGTGTCCTGCCCCGTGGTTCTCCTTCTTATGACAGCACAACACAAAACTGAGAAACAAAAGACAGCAAAAAGGGATGGGAAAGAATGGCCTGACTCCACTAAAGAGGCCAAAATAATGGGAATCAGTATCAAAAGCTGGGTTTCAAACCGAGAATGAACAGCTAAGGACCCCAACACAGAGAGAGTGGAGTTTAGACCCAGTGCTGAGCCACCTTATCAGTGCTGTGAGCAGCCAGGTGCAAGGGGCCCCTGGGGTCCAAACCTAGGGTCCACACCTGGCTGAGGGCTGGGCTCCATGGCAACAGGCAGTGCAAGTCGTGTATCAGCGGGACCTTCACTATAACTATGGAAATAAACAAAGACCAACCAAATGAGAAAATCCCACACTTACGTTTGCCAGAGACTCAAAGCCAGGAAAAGGAGCAGGAAAGCTTTACAGTGGAATCAAGGGAAGGCTTCAGGTGTGCCCTGACTGGAGGCTGTTGACCTGGGGAAGCTGTCAGCAGGGGACGTAAAAGAGGGTGTACGTGCGATTGGTTAGGGGTGTGTATTTGGATTTCTCTGGTGCTACGTTGGAAACGGGGGTAAAATTAGGGAAGCTATCAGTTGTTAATCAAGTCCTGGCCAACTGGGCTGATTATTACAGAGAAGTTATTGTATGGCTTCCTGTACTGGTTGCTACAGACAGTGATTTGGTTTTCTGAACTGGTGACTGTAGGTAATGGGTTGGATTCCTGGGGTGGTTGCTGCAGATTATGGGTCAGAGCTCTATTCTATGTAGACAACCATCTGGCTGTTGTCCGTTGGTGTGTTCAGTCTCAGCCCAGAGCCTTCAACTCTTTTGCTCCTGGGACTTTGTCTTATGTGGATGAAAGGAGCTGTGGACATGGTTACACATAGCAACGCTGTTTTGAGAGAAAAAAGGAAAGACTGAAATAAGCAAAATCTCTCTCCTCGGGGCACAGGAAGAATCAGTGAGAGTGCATCCCTGTAACGGGATACTAAGTGAGTGTCCCCTTCTCCGTGTCCCCAGGTCCCTTACACTCATGTGGCACCCGTCCTGTGTCAGACTCCTCTAACGCATGCTTAAGGAAACAGAAGCAAAATTTAACTTTATTAACTGTTGTGTCCTCTCAATAAATATTTGTCAGTTGAGAGTGAAATACAGGGTAGCTGTTTCTCTCCATTCAGAGGCTAGGCAGTCATAAAAAGCAGTGCAGAGTTTAAATTTCACAAACAGAAAAACACAATTCCATAAATTAAGGCAAGTTTATTTTACCATGAATTTGGATGTTAGAACAGAACACATTTACAGAAGCAACGTGACTGCTAATTCAAATTAAAGAAGGTTCTTGGGACATTAGCGAACAGAATCGGTCCGCAGGCTCCTTCTCTAAAGGCCCAGATGGTAAATATTTTGGGCTTCAAGGCTCATACTGTATCTGCCACCTATTCTTCTTTGTTGTTTGTAAGTATGCTTGCTTAACAACCTTTTAAAAATGTAAAACCTTCCTTATTTCTAGAGCTGTATAAAAACAAGTCACACACTGGATTTGGAGGTTACAGATGTCTGTTGAAAAGCCAAAGTCCCCTGACTTCTTTCTTGAGAGAGGACGCTGGAGGAGTATCTGAGTCTGAAAATCTAACTATCACAGGAAGGGTGTCAAGTGGACTCTTTCAGGCAGAGAAACAGCGGAAGAAAAGAGACCGAGTGCCTCCAGAAACACCTGGAGGACTTGCTGAGACCCAGGTCACATGGGGCCTTGTTCCCCTGTGACGCTAAGGTTTCTTGTCCAGGTCCTCATCTTGAGACCCACTGCTGTAGAGATGGAATCACTAAGTGACTGCCTAGCCTCTGGTTGGAGAGAAACAGCTACCCTGCATTTCACTCTCAGCCAACAAATATTTATTTAGAGGACCTCAGGTCCTTACTTTGTGCAGCCTTTCCTTTGCTGCATCATTAAGACTCTTCTCGCAACTAAAACAATGTTTCGAGGCATTAATTCCTGTCTCTGCTGCCAGTGTGTCAGGCCCTCCACGGACGGCAGACTGAAACTCCAGTCTCCCCCCATTTTGAGGACAAAGGGAAGAGAAGGTTGTCAAGCCTGTAGCATCCCCTAAGGAGCAGCCTGGGAACGAGAACACAGCAAGAATCCAGGAGTATGACCCCTCTGAACCGGGGCCTCTGCGCTGCCACTCCCGGAGGCAAGCCCAGTGCCGAAGGCTGCTGACCTGCCAGGAACCAGGGCAGAAGGAAGTGGCAGCCTGTGTAACCAGTTCAGCCAGTCTTCAAGGGCCTGAGGCTCCAAGACTGTACAGGGTTTGATCTTTTATTTTTTTCTATTTTACATGCATTTATTTCATTCTGTTCACGTTGTACAATGTTTCACAACCTACAAAGTACAGAAGCCTAATCCATTTTCCAATGCCAGGTCAGAGCTAAGCTGTGGAAAAGGAAAACAGTGCAGCAAGTTCCAGGAAGAGCTGGGTGTCCGGCAGCAGGCCTGCTGCCCAGCACGCTGGGTGTGGGAGGCTGCAGGGGGACCTCCCTGTTCCTGCCATGAGGCCTCCTCGGTTCAGTGTGTCTTTCCTTTTGAGGGCAGGACCAGGGAACTTAGAACAGGTCTGACACAGATTGCTTCTACTCCATTCGGGTTAAAATTCATTGGGCATTTGCAACAGAGCTGTTTGAAATAAACCTCATTTGGTCCAGAAATGCACTCTCCTGTCTGGTCTTACAATATTTACAATGAAAATAGCACTACTTTGGATCTATAACCGGCTTCCTGAGTGGGCCTGCCGCATCTCCTTCGGCCTCTGGCTCCTCCTGTCTCCAGGACTCTGGCAACCTCCTGTCACCTCTGATTCTGACCTTGGTGGCCAGACTGCTCCCTGACCCCCACCCCAGGATCTCCTGGTCTTCTCCATCCTTCTGCAGCTGAATCAGGCCCCTGGGTCCACCTGGCCAGCAGGGGGGCCTTGTGTACAGTGCTGCCCGGGGAAGCACTGTGCGCAGTGCCAGGCCCGGCAAGTGCGGGGCCTGCGGACCCACCTGCATGCACACCTCCTAGATGCTGGCCTCCGGCAGCCTCACATGCAAGCTGGGTTCACCCAGGAGATGACAGCTCTAAGCTGTGCCTTCTTGGAGGGGTACGTGCAGTAGTTTTCTGGCTGGAAAAGTCGGGGGACCGGTGCTGTGCCTCCAGGCAGAATGCTTGTGCTTGGAGTCCAGGCTGGGCCAAAGGCAGGAGTCCCATGACCCTGGCAGGAGCTGTGGGAACAGCCTTCACCACCTCCATGCACCCAGGTGCCATGGACCATCCTGGTGCCCAAGTTTGTGCGTGTCCTTGTCTAGCCTTCCACCTTCACCTGCCCCTTCCTTCCCCTGATGAAGCAGGTTCTCACCCTTTCCTGGTGGATGCATATGTCAGCGTCAGCCTGGTTTACCACCTTCCTGAGCCCCATCTGGCTGTGTCAGCTGTGCCGCTGTCCCGCTACACCGCATGCAGTGTCTCCCTGGCACGCAGACAGGCTCATTTGCTGAATTGGTTTACGTGCAGACTTAGAACAGTGCCGCTGGTAACTGGTGCTGCTCAAGTCCCAAGTCCCAGCACTCGCTATTATTACCTTCGGCACCTAAGCAAGGCTGGGCTTTCCGCGAGAGCTCAGTAAATATTTTTTAAATGAATGAACAAACAAACAGTATGACTCATGGTTATGAGGCCACCCCCTTCCCCAAGGTTCCTGCAGTTCACCCATTGTCCTTGGAAACACTAATTGCTTAGGAAAATCCAGACCCCATCGGGCAGACTTTGAAAGACCCCACCCCCAAGGCCTGAAGCCTGTGTCAGTCATAAAACACTCTCCCAGGGGTTCCAACAGAGTGAATGTGTCCTGTGAATAAGATGGGGAAGGGGCTCTTTAAGGAACAGCTCTTCCCACAGGGTGTGCCTGAAGGCACAGGTGTGGGAGACCAGGGAGCACTGTGCTTATGTTACTTCTCTGGATCATGGGTAGCAATTCCAGTTTAAACAGCCAGTGGGGGAGGAGGGTGGGAGTGTGGGGGAGAAGGAAGAGAGTAATTCTTAAAAAAGCTAAATGTATAAACAACGAGTTTATACTGTATAGCACAGGAAACTATATTCAGTATCTTGTAGTAAAATATGGTGAAAAAGAATAGGAAAACAAGCATATGTATGTTCCTGTATGACTGAAGCATTGTGCTGTACACCAGAAATTGACACACGGTAAACTGACTATACTTCAATGAAAATATTAAAAAAAAAAAAAAAAGCTACTGAGCAGCCAGCAGAGTGACAACTTCAGTTATTTCCAGTAAGAGAAACGCAGAGGGAGCTGGTAGCAGGACTGCATCTGCTCAGGGAGAACGTTCTGAAGAACCAAGAAGTCGTCACCTCTTATGCGGAAAAGAGGAACAGGAGACTAGTGGGTGGTAGTGTAAACATGTAAAACCACAGTTTTAAAATTTTTTCCGAACTTCAAAATTTATTTAGCAGAACACCTGTTGGGGGGAGGGCTCTTTTTGCTTTGTTACTAATTGCTAACATTACTGCATAAGTGTCAGAATTTCTAACTTAAAACTTTCTGAGATTTTTCTTTGTGGCCTTTACATGATCAGTTTTTACAAAGTTACAGAAACATTTTAAAAGAATGATTATACAACTGTAAAGATTCCACAAAAAAACTATTAGAACTAATGAATTCAGCTGAATTGAGGATGCAAAATCAACATGCAAAAATAATTTGCATTTCTATTCTATACCTTAACAATGAACAATCCAAAAAAGAAATAAAGAAAACGATACTTCCAATGGTATCAAAAAGAATAATATACTTATTAACTTAACCAAAGAGGCAAAAGACTTGTATACTAAAACTACAAATCAGTTCTGAAAGAAATTTAAGGACACAAATGTATGGAAGAATGTCCCATGTTCATGGATTGGAAGACTTAATATTGTTATGATGACAGTACCATCCAAAGCAACCTACATATTCAATGTAAACTCTATTAAAATCTCACTGATGTTTTTTGCAGAAATAGAAAAATCCATCCTAAAATTCATATGAAATTCTAAGAGACTCCAAACAGCTGAAACAGTCTTGAGAAAGAAGAACATGGTTGGAGGACTCACCCCTGTTATTTTAAAAACTACTACAAACCAAACAAAAACAAACCAAAACTGTAAATACTGGCACAGGGATAGACCAATGGAACAGAACAGAGAGCACAGAAATAAACCCCTACATCTATGATCAATTAATTTTGGACAAGGGTGCCGAGATCATTCAGTGGAGAAAAGACAGTGTTTTCAACAAATGATTTTGAGAAAACTGGACCTCTACATTGCAAAGTAGTGAAGTTGGGCCCTTGCCTTATACCACACACAAATGTTAGCTCAGATGGATCACAGGCCTAAACATAAGCATAAAGGTAACTCTCACAAGAAAACACAGGGGAAGCTTTAAGGCATTGGGTTTGGCAGTGATTCCTTGGATGTGACACCAAAAGCACAGGCAAAACAATGTAAAAATAGGTAAGTGGGACTTCTTCAAAACCAAAAACTCTGACTCACTGGAAAACAGTATCAAGAGTGAGAAGACAAACCTAAGAATGAGAGGAAGTATCTGCAAAGCATACAGATCAGAGTTTCATATTCAAAATATATAAAGAGCTTCTAAAACTCAACAACAACAACAAAAATAACCCAATTTTAAAATGGGCAAAAGACTTGAATAGACATATCTCCAACGAAGATATTCAAATGGCCAATAAGCACATGAAAAGATGCTCAACACCACAAGCCATGAAGGAAATGCAAATCAAAATCACAATGAGACGACACTTCACACCCTTCAGGGTGGTTAGCAAGGATGTGGCTAAGTCAGGACCCCACACACCCCTGCTAGTTAATACGAAATGCTGCAGCCGGTGTGGAATACGGTGATTCCTCAAAAAGTTAACATAGGATTGCCATGTGATCCAACAATTCCACTTCTTGGTATATACCCAAAAGTATTGAAAGCAGAGATTCAAACAGGTATTTGTAAATCAGTGTTCACGGCAGCTTCATCCAGAATAGCGAGAAGATGGAAAAATCTCAAATGTCCACTGAGAAAAAGAGGAGACACCAGCGTCAAAGCAGCGTAAGTCGTTCTTCCTCCCCAACCCCCTTTTTCGACAATCAATCCGACATCCATAATTGAACAAAAGCACCTCTGCACATTACACCAAGGGACCCGGGAGGTTTCCAGCCCATCTGTTCATCCAAAGATAAACAGGACCTCAGTAAGGGCTGCAGATCCCAAAGAGGCAGTGAACCTGCCACACTCCTGCTCGTGGTGACCAGAAACCAAGAACCTGGAGAGCGCAAAACTGAGCAGATACCCACAGCGGAGAGAATTTGTGAACTCCAGCCTGCCTGAGGGAAGACTTCAGCACTCCACAGGAGTGGGACAGAGATGAGTCTGGATGCAGAGAAGAGTCAGGAACTCATGAAGGTGGCCCCCTCCCCAGGGCAACACTGCAGGGGCCTGGGCTTTTGGTGGCAGCTGTTGGGGCCTCCCAGCAGAGAAGGTGGAAAGCTAAAGTGGTGAGTGACCACCTCGCTACACAAGCTGTGCAGGCTGCAGGGGGAGTAATCCACCTCCCCAGCATCACCAGAGTTCTGAGAAGGGACTCCAGGACTGGGGGAGAGAGGAGAGATGGAATGAAGCAGATGACAATAATAAATGGCACTGTTCCTGTATCAGGGCCTCAGCAGGACGTCCTCCCACAAACCTCTGGGGGCAGGGGTCAGATCGATGTTGTCAAAGGGTACAAACCTGCAACAAGCAGTAAAAAGTCCTAGAGATCCAATGCACAGTATAGTCAATACAGACAACTGTATTATTATAATCATTAATCTTGCTAAGAGACTAGAACTTAATTCCAATTACTAAAGAAATGATAATTATGTAATGTGACAGAAGTGCTAATTATTGCTACAATGGCAAACATGTTACAATGTATGTGTATCAAATTAACATATTATACACCTTAAATTTACAGTTATTGTACAAATATATTTCAATTTAAAAATGAGACAATAGTAAAATCATTATAGCTTACAATAAAAAATGTCCACTGATCGATGAAAGTATAAACAAAATGTGGATCACCCACAATGGAATACTCTTCAGCTTTAAACAGGAAAGAAAACCTGACACCTGTGGCAACATGGATGAACCTTGAAAATATAGTAAGTGAAATACGCCAGATGAAAAGAACAAATATTGTGATTCCACTTATCTGACGTACCAAAAAATAGGGAAATTCAAAAGAAAAAAAGTATTCAATGTCTCTTTTCCTCTACCTTGCCTGCTTTCTTCCTGATTTACACGCTGGTCTTGGATTGACACCACCTTGCTTCTTCAGTCCCACCAGATGCCGTCATTCCTCGTCTACTGTTCACTAGGTTTACCAGGTATTCACCACTGTCCTTAAGCTTTATCTCTCTTGCACATCAGATCTTCCACTAGGATTATCTTCTTTTGCTTGCAGTATGTTCATTAGTATTTCCTTAAGTGGGGGCCTGCTGAGAGTGAATTCTGTTTTTATTTATCGGAAGATGCTGCTTTCCAGCTCACTTTTGGAAAGGTATTTTTTGCTGGTTATAGAACACACGGTTGGCAGTATGCTGAGTTCTGACTTCAGGGCCGCTGTTGAGAAGCTTGCTTTTGCGCTGTTAGTATTTTGAATGTAGCTGCCTGTAAGATGTTCTTTGTCCTTCATGAGTTTTATTAAGATTTGTTATTGGACTATGGTATCTACCTGAAGCTAGAAAAGAGTTTCTTTTCACTCAGTGGGCTTCTTGAATTTGTGAACTGGTGGTCTTTCATTAGTTCTAGAAAATCCTCAACAATCATCTCAAACATTACCTGTCATTTTCTCTGCTTCTTTGGAACTCCAGTTAGACATCTTAGAGCTCAACTTTCTAATCCTTCTTCTATCTTTTGTTCCTTTCGTTTCTCTATGCTACATTCTGGATAATGTATTCTGACCTGCTTCTCAACTTGTTCATTTTCTCTGCAGCAGAGGTGAACCTTCTGTTAAACAATCCAACATTGGATTTTAAAACATTTTTAAAGTTTTTTTTTTTATTTTCCATTTCTTATTCTATTTTCTAGTTCTTTTTTAGATTTACCAGGTCACTTTTCATAGGGTTCTATTCCCCATATATAATTTTTCTTTAAACATAGTGAATATGACTGTTTTATGATCAATAATTTCATTACCTAAAGTCTTTGCAAGGCTGTATCTGAAAAATTAGGTTCCTGTCCACGATACAGTGTATCTATGATACTTTTTTATTGTGTGCTAGGTGCTGTCCATAAAAAATTACTTGTGGACATTCTTTTGAGGCTTAAGATAGAAGTACCTCTACCCACTTGCCAGGTATCTTGTGGCTCTGTCAGTCCAGGGCCACTTACTTGATTTTATCTTTTTACTTTTTAAACAATGCTATTGAGATATAATTACATAAAACTTACATATTTTAATTATATATATATATATATGTATATCAGTGACTTTTGAAAATGTTTACAGCTACGTAACCACCACTGACATCGTGATATAGAATATTTTTCTCCTTGGAAAGTTCCCTTGTGCTCTGTGGTAATCCTTCTTTCCCACCATCAACCTCAAACAGCCACTAATCTGCTTTCTGTCATTCTACATCAGTTTAGCCTGCTCTAGAATTTCATATAAATAGAATCATAGAGTATGCATGATTCTGTGTCTACCTACTTAGCTCAGCCTTATGTTTTTGACATCTATTCATGCTGTGTGTACCAGTAATTTGCTCTTTTAATTTCAGACTAGTAATTCACAGCATAAATACATATTAATTTATTTATCCATTCTCCAGTTCATGGACACTTGAAGTTTTTCCAGGTTTTGGTCATTATGAATAAGGTTGCCATGAACAGTTACTTACAAATATTTCTGTAAACGTGCTGGGTCATGTGGGTGGTACAGGAATGACTTTATGAGAAACTATCAGAGTGCCTTCCAAAGGGATTGTACCAAGCTAACATTTAAATACACTTAAGGCTTAAATATTTCTGACCATGTAGGAGACATGAGTGTGTGCTACAGATACAGGTGGGGAGCTAAGGATCACCACATCTGGGACATGTTTCCCTGCCCTCCACTCCACCTCTGCTCAGCTCAGGGACAACTTTTCTTGCAGATGCCTGGTCAGAGTTCACTTCTGATATACTTTACCCTGGGGTCTAGCCCTTTCCACAACCCCCCGCTTCTTAGGCTGACCATGGAATTTGCTTTCTGTCACCTCCTGAAGTCATCAAAACCAAAGACTGGGTGCACTGGTGTCAGCAAATGCCCTCAAATGCCTTCTTGCTTTGCTGTTAGATTTTGGATAGCCAATTCCTTACACCTTGGCAGTTTTCTGATGCTTTTAATAAAGTATCTTTTATATTTTATCCAAAACTTTAGGTGTTTTCAGGCTGAGGGTTGGTTCCAACAATTTAGACCACGTTGACAAAGTGTTCTTTCCTTTCCTCTCCTCTGTTGTATCAGAAGACAGATCTGTTTTATATTTTACTGATGTTTCTAAATTATCTGAATTTTTGTAGTGGGTATGTGTTCCACTTACAATCAATAAAAATAATACATGCATTTTCAATTTGAATTAAAAGATCTACTGTGGTTATCTTTAAATTTTTCTGAAAATAAGCTGTGCCTAATTTTTCCTGAAGGCACATGGTGGAAAACTACGAGGAGCACTTTCCCTGTTTCCTTTAAAAGAGCCAAGTTTTGTGTCTCATGGAGGAGGGGTGAAGGCAGGTGTGGGCTTAGAGTAGCAGGCACAACACCAGACTAGTTATTGTGGTCAAACTGTGTCCCCCCAAAAGACACGCTGAAGTCCTAAAAGAATGTGACCTTATTTGGAAAAAGGGTCCTTGCAGATGTAAGTAATTAAGATGAAGTCACACTGGAGTAGGGTGGGGCCTGAATTAAATATTACTTATAAGAAGAGAGAACAAAGACAGCGACACACAGGAGAGCATCATGTGAATATGGAGGTAGAGACTGGAGTGACGCACTGACAAGGCAGGTGATGCCAGCACTGCCAGCAGCCGGAGGCCAGAAGCGAGTCGTGAACCGGACTCCCCCTCACAACCTCATAGGGAACCAACCCTTCTGACAACTTGATCTTGGGCTGCTAACCTCCAGGACCGTGAAAAAGTAAATTTCTGTTTTAAGCCACCTAGTTTGTGGTACTTTGTTCCACCAGCCCCGGAAAACTAACTCACAAGTGGAAGAAAAAGTTCTATGCAGGAGTTCATTAGTGTGGAAGAGTAGGGAAAGCCCAAATCCTAGTGGCAGACGGTGTGAGTCTGAGTATAGTGCAAACCGCTTGGGATAGATCTGGATACATCACTCTCAGGCCCATGCAGTGTCAGGACCTCTGTAGTGTGGACATGTGAGCCAGACCCGAGAGCTACTCTAAAGGCGTGGCTGCACAAAGTAGGGGGACACCCTGAGCAGCAGCATTGCTGGGCCCAAAAGACAGTATGACCTAGACTGTGAGCATCTTGGTTGCACCCCTGGGGTGTGGTTTAACATGTTCCTCTGTCTCCTTCTGTTAACCAGAAATACACGACAGCATCCATTTCAGGGGTGGCCTAGATGACACTGCACAAAAATGACCAGATTCAGGGGCTACAGACAGTACTGGCGTATGGACAACAGTGTGGAGGCTCCCTATCACTCCATGTCTGGGTATTTGTCCAAAGAATTGAAAACAGGATCTCAGAGAGCTATCTGCACTCCCAGGTTCACTCCAGCATTATTCACATCACAGCCAAGATGTGGAAACAGCCTACATATCCACCAATTGATGAATGGATAAAGAAATGTGGTCTACGCATACAACAAAATATTATTTATCCCTGTGAAGGAAGGAAATCTGTCCATGGAAGAAGGAAACATGTTATAACATGGATGAACCATGAGGACGTTATACTAAGTACAATAAACCAGTCCCAGAAGGACAAATGCTACGTGAATTCATTTAAATGAAGTATCTGGAGATATCAAACTCACAAAAGCAGAAATGAACGCAGCAGAACTGGGGCTGCCAGGGAGTGGGGGTGGGTAGAGAAAGGGTAGAGAGTGCCAGTCGTGAAAGGTGGGAAATGCCTGGGGTCTGCTGTACAACAGTGTGCCTGCAGTTAAATACCATAAATCCCTCAGTCTGTGAATCAAACTTACACAAGAAGAATTAATGGGAGGAAAATGTTCATTCTGTGTGTATATGGGAGGCCTCAGAGAAACAAAATGAAATTCCCAAAGAGCTGACCAGAATCAGAGGCTTATATACCATTTTAACAAAGGGCGATAAATTCGTACAGAAAGGCCAAGACAAACGAAAAGAGTCTGGGCTCTCAGGGGCAGTACATTTGGGAAAGTAAACGTCTGGGAGAAACCAGCAGAAGGTATTCAGTAAGGTCTGTTTATGCAGGTGCATCTCGGTATGTTCCATCTCCTGTGACAAAGATTGAGCCTCACTTCCTGTTATGGGGGGGGACACCTTCACCAGGGAAATGTGCATCCTCCCTTGAGGCAGATAGGTAGAAGGCAGAAAGCTTCCCTGGTGTCTGCTTTTTCTCTCTGTTTTCATTTCAAAATGATTCTTATGCCTCAGTGGCATATTTCGGGGTGGCCTATTCTGATCCCCTTCAATGTCTTCCTCAAGGTTAAGAGCCACCTGGGCTTAACACCTGGCCTTTCCCGGGCACGTCGTCCTGGGCTTGGCTAGGCTGGCAGCTCTGTGACCATCAGGAACCAGACTCCTCCCACCTGCTGCTCTGCCTCCTCGTCCCCCACGCTTGGTGCTGGAGCTCCAGCTGTGACAGCACGTTCTAGCCGGCAGGGAAGGGCGGCGGGAAGGGCAGCAGGGAGAACACCATGTCCCCCTCCGGTTAGGACACTAACTGGCTAAACGATTCTCTGCACTGGGTACAGAGTGCTAAGAACCCGTCACCCATCTCAGCGGAGCCAAGAGGCCTGATACACTGGATTCCTCTTGCAAAGTGGGGGGTTTCTCACATTTCCACCGTATGGCTAATATTTTCTGGTAGCAATAAAGTAAGATTTCACACTTTTTTTTTTTCCAATCGTCTCTGCCAGTGATCGAGCAGAAACACACCCTGGTATTCAAATAAAGTGACTTCTGCCGTGGAAAAAGCCAAGCCTTAAGCTATAAAACTTCAAAACCAATCTAAAATTGGTATAGCAACTCCCAAAGAGCCCTTACATCATTAAAAATGGAGTGGAAATGTTAAAATTGAATTTTCAAAGGCCAGAGGTATGGGATATTTTCTGCATAGATGTCAGTAAGGTGTTTCAGTGGTGCCACTGTGAGACAAATAAAACAGGGCTGATGTGGTGCGTATACTCATATGTGCTTTTTCCGGGATTCTCGTCATCTTTGATTTTCTTGTTCCTGGAAAAGGCTTACTCAACCATGAGGCTTTTTTTGTAATAAGACCTTTCCAAAGGTCTCTGGTTCAATGGCACTCAATAAATCTTTTAAAGTAGTAAAATTGAAAGCAACATTTTTTAAATGCCCCAGGACAATATCCTGTCTCACAAACATTAGGGTTAGTACTCAAGGAAGAGAATTTTTGGTAGAACACTGGCAGAGTTTAGCGCAGCATCCTCACAACAGTCTGGAAGAGATCTCCAAGAGCTCACTCCCTGGTGAGGAAAGCCAAACTTTATCAAGAGGATGATGATTAGATTATTGAGGATACTCTGGTCCCTGATCTAGCAGTGATTCTCCACCGTCAGCAACCTGATGATAGGCAGGCTACAAGGAATCATAAAGAAAGAAAGAAAGGACATTCCAGTCCCTTCTGGTGATGCATACCTCACTATTCCAGGCAAAGATGAGATATCCAGCTGTTAAACGTTTTTTTTAATCAGAATTTCAGACTACTAAAATGTATGCTTATAAAGAATAGAGTATTATACCTATTTGTGAAAAGATATCCTATTTCACATTTTAGAGAGTATTTTATTTTGAATTAAATAAAATCATTATTTCCTTAAAAACTTGAATTTGTAGGTTCTAAGATGTGACTAAGCCCTACTTTACTACTGTAGGGATCCACTGGACCCCCACGGTTTGTATAAAGATTATTTTAAAAAGTGGAAACATTTGGGTTTGATGGGGCTCAGAGCAGGCTGCCCCAAAATATGATACTTTGGCATACTGATTATTTTGAACAAAAGTTACTTAAGAAACAGCCAATGCATGAAGGACACTCTTACCCTCCTCTGTTCCCCTGAAAGTATGAAATAAATCTCCCTTGTGAAAGGTACCCTCCCTGTACCAGGAGGTAGACAGACATCTTTATCACCAGAGATAGAGAATTTAGAGCCAAGAAGACTGTTTAAACAAACCTGTTACTTCTACACTAATTTACTACCCAAAGCCCAAACTTCTTTGTCTTGTCAATTCTTCACAAATTTATTGTTTCTTTGTCTAATAGGTATAAAAGCTGCCTGCTTTGGCCACTTCTTTGAGTCTCGTATTTCTATGAGCTCCCATATACAGGAATTAAATTCGTATTTCTCCTATTAATCTGTCTCATGTCAATTTAATTATTAGACCAGTCAAAGAGCTTAGAAGAGAAAAGAGGAAAAGTCGTTCTCCCCTACAGTTTTGGCAAGTGAGCCAGGAGACGGTATCGGCTGGAAGCTGTTCTCCAGGGCTGCTGCCGCTGAGGGTCCTGGGACTTCTGGTCAGCGCTGGCAGAAGGGGAGGATTCCTACCACATCAGTCCCCCACATCTCTGCACGTGGAGTTGGTCTGTTAAAAGCCAGAGTGGTGAGAGCCCTTTTCTTTTTCTGAATTTAGATCAGTAGGAGAAGACATCTGTGTAAACTGGTTCCTGGGGTGCAGCGACTCTAGTAAAGATCTGCTTTGAGTATCTTGCATTCTGTGGACTCTGTCCTCTCAGATATCAGTTGTTCTCTTTAGTCTGTTTTTTGCGTCACCTGTCATAAGAAGGAAAACCACAGAGCAGAACACAGGCATAGGTCCTGTACGCCCGTTATTCAAGCTGGCCTCACACACCGGTGAGGTCACGCTTCTCACCAGAATGGCGTCTGTTTAGACAAACTTTGCTGTAGGTCCCTGATGTAAAAACCGGATGAAGGTTCAGTTTCATGCTATTCTAGGCCCTGAGAGCTTGGTCGATGACTAGTGAGAATATTCAGTCTGGCCTCTGCCACCCAGAAAGCGCGTACACTACGATACAGCTGGCAGCCATTCCAACAGACTGGGATTCCAAGACACAAGTCACAAGTGTGCTCTTCGTTCAGCCGCCAGCTCTCAGGGGAGTCTGTCATAAGGGATCACAATCCACAAAGGGCCTCTGTCATCTCCACTTTCACCACTCATAACAAGAAGAGGTGAAAGAAATCTTCACCCAACAAGATGTTGTGCTTATAAAATTCAAAAGACTCCACAGAAAAACTATCACAATTCCTCAGTAAATTTAACAAGTTCATGAAGTGAGATCAACATAAAAAAATCAATCGTATTTTTAATATTAGCAACAAACCAACAGAAAAATGAAATTTGGAAGATGACAGTTTACAATAACTTCAAAAATAGATGAAAAACCTCGGAGTAAATCTAATAAAAAAAAAGTGTTAACACCTCTACATCAAAAACTACAAACCACTACTGAGAGAAACTGAAGTACTGTAAACGAATGGAAGGTTATATTATGTTCTCGGATTGGAGGACTCAATACTGTAGCGATTTGAGGTCTCCTGAAATTAACAGAGTTAAACTGAGAATTTAGCAGATGTCTTGAGGGAAATCCAACAGAGTACAGGGGTCAGTTGCCTACCTCTTTTCTCAAAAAAATCTAGCCTCTAAGTCTCTAATTTTGTCTTGGTAAGAAACCTCTTCTGTTCTTAGCAGGAATCATATCCGCAATCTCTTGGCCTGAAATCTTGGTCTCTTGCTCTACACCCAGAATCAACAAGCGCCCTGAGGGAAAAGCGGCTGTACACTGTCAGCTCAATTCTCTGCATGGTCCTCCCTTCTCCAGGATTTTGTGCCCTTAATTCCACTTGCTCAGCAGTACGTAGAGGCTTCCAAAACTTATTTCTAGACTACGGATTTGCCTGACTTTTCTAGCTGTTCTTAGAGGGTGTATTGTGCAATCTATGTGTTCTGTCACACCTGGACCCTGGTTATCTTTTTCAAACACAAGTTTTACTATATTCTCCTCAGCCTGACTTCCTTATTGCCCACAGAATAAAATCCAAACTCCTTACCAGATAAGACAAGTTCCTGTTCACCATCTGGTCCTGTGTACCTTTCTAGCCTTATCTCCTTCTGCCCCCTTTCATTCACCCTGTAACAGTCAAACTGAACTGTTCATCAATCCTCGAACATGTCGTACGCCCCCACCTTCTGAAGCCTCTTCACATGCTGTATCTCTTACTGGAAATTCACTTTCCCTTAAATCCTTCCAAGCTACTCCATCATTAAGACACACCTTAAATGCCACTTCTTCTATGAAGCCATTGCCAATGCTCCCAGACACAGTGAGACACTCCTTCCCGTAAGTGCCCATGCTGATGCTTCCATTTTCACACTCCCTTTGGTTACGACATGTTAATGTATCTGTCTTCTCCAACAGACTCTGAGATACTTGAAGGCAAGGCTGTGCTATGATGGCTCTTGTATTTTCAGTGTCCAGCACGATGCTTGTCATATAAAACACTCAGGTTTAGGAGATCTTGTTTCGTATTTTTTCACCAAGAGCCCTTGAACTTTTTTCTACTTGCTATCCTAACCATTCCACTTTCCCCTTTTGCCTTTCACAGCCAGACATTACCACAAATTATCTCCAATTCTACATTAATTACCTCAATTTCCCCATCATCCAATGCTTCCTCCTCCACTAAAATTTGGAAATTGCCCTCACCACTTTACAGAAACAACACTCTTGAAACCTCCAATAATTTCCTTCTCATTATGTAACTTTTTAAAAAATATATTGTATGTAAGACAAAACAATCAACAGGCACATGGAAGATGCCCAGTATCACTAATCATCAGGCAGATGCAAGTCAAAACCGTAATGAGATATCACCTCACACCTGTCAGAATGGCTATTATCAAAAATACAAGAAATAGCAAGTGTTGGTAAGGATGTGGAGAAAAGGGAATCCTTGTGCACTGCTGGTGGGGGTGTAAACTGGTGTAGTCACTGTGGAAACCACCACAGAGGTTCCTGAAAAAATTAAAAATGGAACTCCCATATGATCCAGCAATTGTACTTCTGGGGATTTAGCCAAAGCAACAAACACACTAAGTCAAAAAGATATCTGCACCCCCATGTTTACTGCAGCATTATCGCCAACAGCCAAGACATGGAAACAACCTGTGTTCATCAACAGATAAACAGATTAAAAAATACGGAACACCCCCCCCACACACACACACCATGGAATGTTATTTAGCCATAAAAAAGAAGGAAATCCTGCCATTTGTGACAACATGGATGGACCCTGAGGGCATTATACTGAGATAAAATCAGAGAGAGAAAGACAAATACTGAATTTTCTCACTTACATGTGAAATCTTGTTTAAAAATTGAACTCGAGAGGGCAGCGCAGGGTCCCCTAGCCTTGCGGAATGTAAATTGGTGCAGCCACTGTGGAAAACAGTACGAGGTTCCAACAAAGACTAAAAGTAGAACTGCCTTATGATCTAGCAATTCCACCTGTGGTTACATATCCAGAAAAAATGAAAACAGTAATTAGAAAAAATGCACGCACCCAATGTTCATAGCAGCACTATTTACAATAGCCAAGACATAACAACCTAAGTGTCCATCACCAGATGACTGGATAAAGAAGTTGTATATATATATACACAATGCAGTATTATTTAGCCATTAAAAAGAAAAGAATGAAATTCTGCCATTTGCAGCAATGTGGATGGATCTAGAGAATATTATGCTTAGTGAATAAGTCAGACATCGAAAGAAAAATACTGTATGATATCATTTGTATCTAGAATCTAAAAAATAATGTATATGAATGTATATGCAAAACAGAAACAGACTCAGATATAGAAAACTAGTGGTTACAAAAGGAGGGCTGGTAGGGGCCAATGAGGGATGTGGGGTTAAGAGATACAAACTACTATATATAATTATAACATAGACAAGCAACAAGGGTTTATTGCATAGAACAGGGAAATAGAGCCATTGTTTTTAAATTATTTTTAATGGAGTATAATCTGTAAAAATACTGAATCACAATGCTGTATACCAGAAACTATTATTATAAGTCAACTATATTTCAATTTTTTAAAAAATCGAGGTCACAGATATGGAGAACAGATAGAATGATTGCTAGAAGTGGGGTTGGGGGAGGTGAGCGAAATGGGTGAAGGTGGTCAGAAAAGTACAAACTTTCAGTTGTAAGAGAAATAAGCCCTGGGGATGTAATGTACAGCAAGGTGACTGTTAACAACACTGTATTGTATATTTGGAACTTGCTTAAAGAGTAGGCTTAAAAGTGTTCATCGCAGGAAAAAATTGTAACTATGCGTGGCAATGGATGTTAACTAAACTTACTGTGATAATTATTTTGCAATAAACACATCAAACCATTTAGGTTGTAGATCTAAAATTAATACAATGTGCTATATGTCAATTATATGCCAATTTAAAATAATTAAAACGTATTTGTATATAGTTTGCTTTTCGGATAGACTGTTAAAAGTGGACAGTAGAAAGTTTGTGGGTATTTCCACCAGAAGCTCTTACACTTACTAAGTCAGACAACAAACGAAGGCCATCTGCCAAGGTCTTACCTAATCGCATCCCGCTAAGTCTCCTCCGTATCCGCCAAGACTGCAGATCATCGTCTTCGGATCTCCTTGCTCCGCTGTGACAGTGCGCCCCTCTGGCACTGGCTCACCCCCACTTCTTCTGTGTACCGACTCGTGTGGGCCTGAAAGAGAATCCAAAGGGAAATGGTCAAAGCTTGATGGGCCGTGACCAGCTGACGAGACAGCAGCAGTGACCGCACCTCAGCCCAGCTGTGGTCACCGGGCTGCCCTTTCTGGGGTCCACAGTCAGGAGCAGGGGCTGAGGACACGACTACCCCAGGTCACTGAGTGAAGGCCCAGGCGGACCCCACATGACTGGGAAATGGGGCTGGAGAAGAACAACAATCATGCGAGAGGGGAAGCAGCACTGGTGACAAGCCACAAACGTGCACCGCACGCCGGTCAGGGCGCCCAGGCGAGGTCGGGAGGGGCGGGGGTGCGTCTCCGGCTGGCGGCGGCAAAGCGCCCGGGAGCCCCGGACCCGCCGCACTCGGCCCCGCGGGTCCTCCCGCGGCCCGGGCTTCCCCCAGCCCCTGCGTACTCGCCCCGGCGCTCCCTGCAGCCCGCCTGCCTCCTCAGGTGCCCACCTGCCCTCAGCACTGCCGCAGCGGCACGGGGCGGGGGGTCCTCCGACGTCACCAAGCCTACGCGTGCGGCCTTCTCCTCGGACTCAGAGCTGCGGCTTTCTGATTCCCCACTGGGTATTCCTGTCACCAGCAAAGCCCGGAACGACCCCCGGGAACTGAAAACAGAACCTGGGTAATGAAGTCTAACCTTCCTTTCCCTTCGTGCTTGGTGGCGCGGCCGCGTGCAGAGGCCTCGCCGGGCCCTTCAGACCAACTTCCTGGTGCGAAAGAGCGGCACCTGCACCTCGGCTCCGTGCGCAGAAGCCCCGCCCACAGCACGGGACTCAAGATGGCGGCGGCGGGCCGTGCGCAGAGAGGCTGCACCTGCTCGGGACCGGAGCCTGAGCGGCGCAGCCACGCCCACCCACGAGAACCCCGCCCCCTCCCCAACCTATAAAATGGCGCCGCCCCGCTTGGCGCGAGCTTGTGCACTTATTTCTTATCCCGGGAGGTTGCTTTCGTTTGCTTCTGAACGGAATGGCCGTCTGGTTCTGCTGGCTCGAGTGACACATGGGAGGAGGACCTTGTAGGGGACCAACTCAAAAAGGTCAGTAACGTTACCTCCTCAATGTCCTTTCATCTCAGAATCCTACTCGTCGTCTTCCCCTCAGACTTCTGACTTGCCCATTCCTGTGAGGACTTAACCCGCTTGGGCGTCTGTTTCCTCATCTGAAAACGAGTGATTTCCGTACAGAGCTGTGGGGGTGAGACAGTAGCGGTGTGAGCGCTGCCGAGGCTCCGGCGGGTTTGCGCTCCTGCGAGGGGGCTGCGCGGCTGTCCCCCGGGTCCCCGCCCGGTCCTTCCCGGAGCGGGGTCTCCGCCGCCCTGCCGCCTTCCGCCAGGACGGGCCCCGTCGGTCAAGGCCTGACATACCGCTGGTCTCGTCCTCGGCTTCAGAGCCTTTCTTCTTCCCGTTTTATTAGGAAACATTGTAAACGCAGAGCAAAGTTAAAAGAGTTGTATAACAAACATCCGTGCCCACTGTGAGCGAGTCACTGTACACTCGCTTTGTTGCATGTCTTTCCATCCATCCGTCCATCTTAGTTTTGGAGGCGTTTAAAAATAAATTACAGTCATCAATGCACGTCCCTGTAAATACTCAATTTAAATGTCATCACCTTGGGTCTCTCTTTGTTGCCAGTTTTTCTTCCTTGATAAAACTCATGTATGATGTAATGTACAAATCTTCTGTGTCCATTCACTGTTTTTACCAATGAATGTACCCTTTTACCCAATTCTGTATCAAGATACAGAATTATTACCATCACCCCCCAAAGTTTCCTGATACCCCTTGTCAGTCATCTCCCACTTTTCCTCCGCAAAGTAACCGTGGTTCTGAGTTTTGTTTTGGTTTGGGGTTTTTTGCACTTAGATGAGTTTTGTCTGGCCGTATTAATTCACAGCGACGTAAACCATGAAGTAGTCTTCTAATTAGTTTCCCTGCCTCAGCTAAAGTTCCTCTTTCTATCTTAATTCATTGCTCATCCGGAAGCTAAAATCATCTCCTGAAGCGCCTCTTTGTCATCCACACCACCCACCCTGTTTCCTAATCTCATCACCTGTGAAGTGCCAGTTGCTGACATGGACCGACCCCCACGTGGCTCCAGCCTGTTTTGAGCTTCAGTTCCACCCTCCTGGGGTATAAAACTTTTGAACCTCACTCAAGGCATCACACACTGCCTTGGATTTAGTTAGTTGTAGAAAACTGGACCAAAAGCACTTTGAAGACCACAGAAGTGTCCCAAGATCTTTTTATGCCACAATATCTGAGAATTTCCTTGTACATAATTAGATATTCATGGAATAAACTGATGAATTTGAAAAGGAGAATGAATGATATTGGAAAAGAGACTGAATTGGAAAAGGGAGTGTCTTTTAACTGTCTGACACTACCCCAGCATTAACTTGGATTAGTTATACTTAACTGTGTCTGTCTCATGAGAACAGGCCTGTAAAAATTCCCCAAAGAACCCTGCAAATTGTAGAGATGAGAAAAAGAGAGACAGTTGGTGGTCAAGAAGGGAAATTCTCTGAAATTTTTGATTAGGATTCTAACGTGTAATCTTATGCCACTGATACAGAGATTGAAATTTAGATCTTTCTGAGTTACTTCTTGTCAACTAAAGACCCTAATGTTCTAGTTTCACATGTAGAGCTAAGAGCAGTTGGTCTCAACTGTGTCTGCATACTAGAAGCACCAGAGGAGCTTTTAAAATCTCCTGATGCCCTCACTCCACCTTCAGCGATCCTGATTCCGTCTGTCTGGGGTTCAGCCCAGGCTTGGTATGCTTTTAAAGCTCTCCAGGTGATTCTAATGTGTAGTCGTCACTGCCAGATGAATGGTTCTTACACAGAGACTCAGCCTCACAGTCTGTGATAAATACACAAGCAAATTTAATGTTACTTTCCTTCCCTCCAGAGACCCAGTGGGAAAGGAAAGAAAATTCCAAGCCAAAGAGGAGAATTAGGGGTATTAGTTTTTTACCACTGCTGGCAGAGTAAGAGCATGTGTATACCAGGGAGAAGAGGAGAGGATTTTTCTAAGAGCTACAGGTTCTTGGAAAGCTGGGCCCTTCCTCTTAGAGCTGGAAGAAGAGCTGGTCAGCCACTACCAGGCAGGAATCACATCAGCAGTAAGGTTCATACAAACCCTCTTGCTTCACACTGTCCCAGGGAGCTGCCCTGGGCTTGGGCGGCTCAGCAACGTGGGAAGTGACCAGGAGGGCAGGGATGGAGGGTTTGCAGGCAGAAATAACCATCATCCTTTGAGAAAGTCATAACCAGAAGACATTCACTTACTGTATTTCCAGTGTAGGGTTGGGGCCTGTCTTATGGGAGGGTTGGGAGCAGAATGGGTCAGTCAAGTTTCCATCTAACAACCAAAGGAAATCAGTGGCCCTCAACCATGTCACTTCATGGTAGTCATGGAAAGTAGTATAGTCGTCCATTCACTAGTAAACTGCAGGGGATGGCAAGGAATCTGGATGGACTTGGTGAAAACACCATTGCTTTTGCTTTGCATTGTACAGTTAAAAGAAAATAAATGATAAGTATTCAGGAAAATATTATATACTGAATCTGCTTAAAATTTCCAAATAAAATCTGATTGAAACTTTTTAAAATAAAATTGAACTTGTTTTGAAACCAAGCAGGACCCTGAAGAGCCTTTTGGGGTACAAATGCCCCTCTGTGCCCCCTTGTTTCATGTTTGTAATAAAAAGGCTTTCATCTCCTAGGCCTTCCCCAGATCCAAAGAGCAGACTCAAGCAGTTGACAGGACAACAGAGTTACAGGACTCCTAGGTCCTCCTGAAGGGATACTGATAGCAATCTGCCACATTGATTGCACCCAAGCCAGTGCATCCATGCCAGGATCTCAGTTCCAAGTCGCCACCCTCCAGCCACTGTTTCCTATTTTGTTTCTGGCTTCTTCCAGCACTTCCACAGTCGTCCTGTCTTGCCAGGACCCACTGCACATCAGTCAATCCACACTCACTGTCCCTCACCCCTCATTTCCTCCCTTCTCTCCTTGTTGATGTTAATTCCATGTTTTATCACTATCAACACGCTCTTCTATTCACCCTCCTCCTCTCTCGTTGGTCATACCCCTTTACCAAAATCGCAGTTCTGGATAAATCCAACTCTCTGCGTGGGCCATGCAGTTGAACACAACCCAAGAAAAACTCTTTAATATGCTGACTGGTCTTGCTTTTGAATAGGTGACAACTAACTGAGTGATCCCTTAGGGTTGCCAGGCATTGTCCCTGATCTGTTTGCATTTCTGCTTTTCTAGATGACTCTCACACCCCCTCCTCAAGTTTCTAACACCTCCCCCATCCTCACTCTGAGCCAATAACCGTACTTTCTCCTTAACTGAGAAAATGGAAACAAACAGAAAAGAGTCCCACAAGCCCTACTACCACACACCACCTCTGCTAACCTGTGCGCCTACCCTGTGCCCTGTTTCTGTGGATTAGTCGTCTGAGACCCCAGGGAAGGCTGGCCTGTGCCTGTCCCTCTTGTCCCCTCAGGGTCACCACCGTAGCAGACCTCCCTTGTCTCTCTCCTGCATCACTGGTTTGGTCCTTCCTAGCTGGATTGTCCCCATATACAACGAACACACAATTATTTTATGTAGCCCCATTTCCCCTTCTAGTCCCTTCCATTTCTCTCCTTCCTTTTGTAGCAAAACCAATCCAAACTCCTACCTTTGCTGTTTTCAGTTTCCATCTCTTTGTTTTCTCCTCATTTCACTCCAAGTACCACCAACTAAAACTGTTTCTGGCAAGGTTATGCATCAAGCACCCTGCTGCCAAACCCACTGGCCAATTCTCTGTCCTCATCTTATTTGAACAATTAGCAGCATTAGACACCGTTGATCACTCTTCCCTTAAAAGACTTTTTTTCCTTGACTCCCAGGGTACCACACTCTCCTGATTTTTCCTACTGGCTATGCCTCATTTCTCCAAATTCTCAATGTTGGAGGACCTCAGGCCTCAGACTTCAGACAGCTCTTCCTATCTATACTCATTCTCTTTATATGTCATCTGTGTGCAGTCTGACTCTCCCATCTTGTGTCTCTAAGTCAATTCCTGCCCCCTGAACCCCAGACTGAAATATCCTACATCCTGCTCAGTAGCTCCTTCAGATGCCTAAAAAGCATCTTGAACCTAACACATCCAAAACTGACCTCCTGTCTCCCACCCAAACCTGTTTCTTCTCACAGTCTTCTCCAGCTTAATTAATAGCATGCCCATTCTTCCAATTGCTCAGGCCTAAAACCTCAAAGTGACCTTTGACTTCTTTCTTTCTCCTCACTTTCTAATCCTTTAGCAGATTCTGTTTAGTATACATTTAAGTTGTATCAAAGTACAACCCTTCTGACCCTCTCACTGCTACTATCTTGGTCAAAGCCTACATTAGCATGTGTTGCCTGGGCTATTTGAGTAGTTTCTTAACTATTCTTTCTGTTCCTTCCTTTCCCCTCAAACACTCTATTCTCAACACAGCAGCCAAACTGACCCTTTAAATATGTAAGTTAGATAATTTACTCTTCTATTTAAACCTCCCAATGGCTTCTCCTCTCACTTAGCATAAAAGGTAACATCACAGAATTGACTACAGTTCTCTACCTGACTATTATCTATAGCTATATAACAAAGCAACCCAAAACTTGGCTGCATAAAATGACACTTAATTGTTTTATGTATTAGGTCACAATTTGGTCAGGAATCTGGGAGCATCTGAACTGAGTAACTCTGGCTGAAGGGCTCTCATGAGGTTGCAGTCAAGCTGCTGGCCAGGCTTAATCATTTCAAGTATCTGCTGAGGCTAAAGGATCCACTTCCAAGCTCACTCATGTAACTGGTGGCCAGCTTCAGTTTCTCGAAAGATGCCAGACTGAGGTCCTCAGCTTCTCACTATGCCGTGTGGTCCTCTCCATAGGGCTGCTCCCAGCATCCCATCTGTCATTTTCTCTTTGCTCGAAGTGAGTGAATTGGTGTAACCACACTCAAAGGAAGAGATCACACAAAGGAGGGAATCCCAGGAGCTGGGGATCTCTGCAGCCACCTCGGAGACTGCCCACCATGGTGATCTTTCATGCTGCACCCTCTCAGCCCCCAGCCCCTAGTTCGTAGTACTCCAGGCTCTCTGGCGCTTTCCTTTTCCCTGTGAGAGCCAAGCACATAGTCAACTCAGAGCTTTTGCCTTTACTTTCCCTCAGCCTTGAGCACATTCCTCCAATTCCTTCATGGCTTGCTCCCTTACTTCTTTTATATTTTTGTTGAAATATCACCTTCCCAGTGAGACCTTCTCGAACCATACAGTCTAGAAACACAGCCCTCTGCTTCAACCTCTTGATACCCTCTATCCCCTTCTCTACTCTCTTTTCCTATTTTTCATATTGATTTCTAACATACTGTTTTACTTATTTATTTGTTTATTTTCTAACTGCTCTCTCTGCTGTGGTATCTTCTTAACTGGCTCCTAGGCCTTCAATGTTGCATTCCTTCTATAACCAAACGAGTATGCTATTAAAAAGGCACATGTGACAGTTATTGTTTCACATTCTAAAACTCTTCAGTGACTTGTGAGAGCCCAAAGCAGTTGACTTGTTGGGTGGGGCAAGACCAAGCTAGGATCAATACTGACCTCTAGAAGGTCATTTAGAACTAAATGTGTGTGGTAGCAAACAATGTTGGTTCTCTGCATACATCCCTCCTGTGGGACTTAACACTTCCATGTTTCCAACTTCATCTGTTTTTGAAGAAATATTCTACACCCCCAATCATATCAGCAGCCTTCAAACAAGATTAACAGAAGTTGGAGTATAAATACCTCTGCTCCTACACCCTGGTGAGATAACTAAAAAGTGCTATTCTATGCTGTTTTCAAGTTTTCCTACATGATTAGGCTCAGTCACCTGTATTATCAGCAGTAGCTAGCTTGATAACACACCCTGAACTGGTTGCCTTCCATTCTTTGTATCACTTTCTCTCTCCACTACTGGATTTCTTGCAGCTGCCAAATAGACTACTTGCATTTAAATTCTGTCTCAATATCTGATTAAGAAATACTCCTAACCAAAACAAGGTATAGGGAGAGTCACAGCTGGGCATCAGGAAGCCTGGTATGCCAGATGTCTCGGGGTGATACAACCCAGTAGTGAACTTTCCCTCCCCAAATGTCAGTAACAGTCTAGCTCCTTACAGTGGCAAATAAGGTCCATCACTGCCTATTTTCAGCTTTCTTCTCCAGTTCCATTTCCAACTCACCTTTTGAGGTTCAGTCCCTTGTTTTACCTTTGGATGCCATTTTGTTTGTTTGTTTTTAGACCCTAATTCTGTCATTCCAGATTAAATTCAGAATAGCAAAAAGGATAAAGAATCATACCTATCTGGTATAATCCCCAGATTCATTTCTGAGAATGGTCCTCTAGGTCCACTCTGGTGATCCACATGGTTGGTGGCTCTGAAAGTATCTAAACTTCTAGAGATCCTTAAGGAAGCCGGTGGGTCTAGAAATGTCTCAGCCAGAGTTCTTTAGTTGTTCGAGAATGGAATGCACTTGACCTAATCTTGTACATCTTGGGTTCTCAAGTGGCAGAAAAATTTCACCAATTAGGTTCATTATGATTGTGGAGTTACCATAATTACTGATTCGCTGAACCAAGTTACATTATCCACTAATGCTTAGTTTCATTTCACTTAATTTCATTACTGGAAGTTTAGGTAACAGAGTGGTGCCCATAGCTTTGTTTCACCCTATCAAACTTTATGATCTGTTAACACCTCCTAAGTCAGAATGCTTGAGATTTTCCCTGTCTTGGTTTGTGATAAGCATGGAGGAAGAGTTAGAGAGCTAGTGGGCACCTTGAGTTTACCTAGTTCCCTTTCCTGTTTTCCTGTTAACTCTCTGGGATAGAGAGTTATCTCACTTCTACAGATCAAAGCTCTGTAATGATTCACATTATACTACTTCCCGGCTAACCCGGCGTTAACAATCAGTTATCACATCGCCTGGTAGGCAGTAGGCACTTATATTTTCTGAGTGAAGGCTGAATAAGTACAAAGTCCAATCTGAGTTTAAATATAGGTTCCTTTTGTCTTTCTTGGACTTCAGCAAACAAAACTCCCCAGCGTTTTCCTCAAAGCCCTTTATTGGACCTGAAGAGAACACAAAATTTCTTGACAAAATTACTTTTTAAAACTTTTTAACAGGAGCAATTTTTTTTTTTTTTGCTTTTAACATTTTATTGGTAATTCTGGTTACTAGTATCAGTATTTTAGGGAGGAACACTGAATCCAATAAACTGAAAAGGCTTGCACAGATAGAGTGAAGAAGAAGGAAGGAGAACGAACATTCCTGACCTTGAATGTCATCATCCAAAAGGATTAATTTTTAAGCTGCCCCCATAAAATAGAACCAACAGTTAGAAGAACAGCATTGTCTGTTTCTCATTAAGGTTCAATTCAGTAAGTATTTATTGAATGTCTTTCCAGTGCATTCTGGGCATGTTGAAAGAAATAAAATGCACAGTCTTGCTTTTGAGGAGCTGGTAAGTCCAGACGTGCTCTACTTTCTCCACAGTGTTTTAATTCATTAAGAACTCTGTCTTGGTTTTATATAACCCAAGAAGGCTTCTGCAGGGAACACTAGTTCCTAGTGTTTACATGCCTTAGAGCTTTGAGTCAGGAGGCAGAGAAAAGACAGGTAGGGAGGTGTGAAACTTTTTAACTGACCAAGAGTTTCCGTTCACCTTGAATTCTCTTTCATTTTTGCTATTTCATGTTTTTTTCCCTGTATTTCTAAATGCAATCAAAAATTTATGCTGGATCCCAAAGACGTTCATATAAACATTCTATATATAAATGAAATTCCCAGTGTAGCAGAGTGGACTGTATGCTATTGTGAAGAAATGCTTTATAACTTTTCCTTCTATTTATTCTCATTGCCCTTTACAACTCCATGAATTAGCCCTTTATGTGAATTTTTTTTCAGGGATTTTTAAAAAGACAGGCAACAGTTTCTTAAAATTTGCAATAACCATTCTTAGATGACACATTATAAGGTTTTGGACCCAATTCCAACGTGTGCTTTTTAGGGAGCGTTCCCACGCCACCAAGGAGCAACTCTCTTACACCAGCTGGGTGTCCCACAGTTCAACTCAGTTTTTACACTGTTTATCTGAAGATAGCATCAGATCCCACAGGCTAAGGGCTCAGCCCCATGGGTCTGCCTTTCATTGCTGACACCAAACACAAGCCCAGGTTGTCACCTGTGCTTCTGACTGACTGGCTACAGACTGCCACGACCCTCTCCATAGCTGGGACTAATTTGCTAGAGTGGCTCCCAGAACTCAGGGTGCCCATGGACTCAGCTGGATTAGTGACTGATGGCAGTTCCCAGTGTGGGTGACTAGGTATCCATTCCAAGGGGCAGAAGTTCTTCACCCCACACCCTTTATCCTTTCTCCTAACAAACCACTTATTTCTGTGAGCCAGGGCCATTCTAGAAAAATCCCATTTCTCTGACACCAACTAAAGGCTTTGGTCACCAAGTCCAACGTGTGGAGGGGGGTTCTGAGTTGTTCTTCTACCGCTTAGAGACCTTGAGGGACAACTGTTATCTCTGCTGTTACTGTGATCAGCATAGGTCTTTTTTTTTTTTTTTTTTTTTAAGACTTGCTATTTTAGGTTCACAGTAAAATTGAGAGGAACGTATAGAGATTTCTCATATACATCCTCCCCCTACACGTGCACAGTGTCCTGCATTATCTACATTTTTACTGTCACCATAGTTTTGCCTTTTCCAGAATGTCATACAGTTGGAATCATACACTATATAGCTTTCTCAGATTAGCTTCTTTCACTTAGTAATATGCATCATTCCATGTCTTTAGTAAGTTTCCTCCATGCCTTTTTATGACTTAATAGTTCATATCTTTTAAGCATGGAGTAATATTCCATTGTCCAGATGTACCACAGTTTACTTAGCCATTCACTATTGGGAAAAATAAACTCGCACTCACAGTAACAACATAAATTATAAAACCTTGGCATGAATCTAGTAAGAAAAGTGTTTGAGCTATGTGACAAAAAAATATAAAACTTTAAAGTTCTAAATTAAAGCATGGATACAATTCTATAAAAACATAAATACTTTGTATTAATCTGTTCATTTAAAGTTATTCCCCCTTGAAAATCCCAGTGGAAAGATTAACAAGGTGATTCTTGTATTTTTTCAGAAAGAAAAAATATACAGTTATAGAAAGGAAAATCTGAAAATGAAGACCTGTACAGAGTAAAATGATATAACAAATATACTGTATGCAATAAAGCTATTATATTAAAAGGATTTGGTATTGAAAAAGGAATAGATAATTAAATGAATCAATGAAACAGATGAGATTCTGGTAATAAGATTCATATATAAATTGTAGTTTAAGATACAATGAAAGAAAAATAGACTAATCAATAGATGGCTTTGAGATAATTGGCTATCCATTTGAGAAAAAAATATTACATTTTACATAAAAATACAAATATAGGAAAAATTAGGCAACAGTTCTATAATCTTGCTGTGAGGAGTTATCTTTCTAAATAAATACTAAAAACAAAGGAAAAATGAAAAGCAACTTAATGGGAGTGAGTATTTGTAACATAAAATAACAGAGTATTGCTATTCATCATACATAAAAAGCATTAACAAATCTGTAAGAAGATAAACAACCCAACGGAAGACGGACAAAATGTATGTCATGATGATTTAGGGAAAAATAAATAAAATTTGTAAAATAACCATTTGAAGAAATGCTCAACTTCACTAATAATCAAGAACATGTAAATTACAAAGCCACTTACACCATCAGGTTTTGGAGAGTTCCAGACCGCATACTCAGTTTGGTGAATGGGCTGGAGAATCGGGTATATTTAAGCACTGTAAGTGGACATGTAAACCACCGTTACCTCTGGGGAAGGCAGCTTGGATCCTCTGGTCCAGTATCTGGCATATGGCAGTCATGTAATGAGCATCTGTTGACTTAATGCGAGAAGACGTCTGTGAATGGAAAAAGCTTGGACTTTGCTGTCAGAGTTGAATTTTATTCCTGGCCCTGTCATTTATTTACTAAGTAAACTTCAAGCAATTTTCTTCACTTCCTTAGGCTCCAACTTCCTTTTCTAGAAAATGGAGATACTTCCTATCTTTCAGAGCTCCGAGAAACAATGAAACAACACACATGCAGTGTTTCATCCAATGGCCCCCAAATTAAAGGAGCTGGATAAATGGAAGACTTGCCTCTCCCACACGGTTTCTCTGGCCACCTAGGACAACCCCACATCCTCAGAACACTTTACCAGTCTCTTTTTACATCCTCCTTCCTGGTTATCCATCACCTCTGCTTAAATCCAGCCTTCCCAAATCTGCCCTTTTATGCTGCCAACCATTCATTCAAATATTCACGGTGAGAATAGGATTCACTGTCACATCGGTCTTTTGACAGACTCATCATCACTGGCTTTTGTGGGTTGAATTGTATCCCCCAAAAGATGTCCCAACCTGAGGCTTCTGGGAATGGGACCTTATTTGGAAATAAGATCTTTGCAGATGTGATCGAGTTAAATGAGGTCACACTGGAGGAAGATACGCCTTAAATCAGTACGACTCAGTGTCCTTATAAAAAGAGGGAAATTTGGACTCATGCATGTGCTGGGAGAACTCCAAGGGATGATGGAGGCAGAGGCTGAAGGGATGCTAAGGCTAATTGGTAAGTACAGGAAACTTGGAAGAGGCAAGGGGAGATCCTCTCCCAGAGTCCTCAAAGGGAACGCAGCCGTTCTGACACCCTGGTTTCAGACTTCTAGCCTCCAGACTGTGAGACAGTAAATCTGTTCTAAGGCACCAAGTCTGTGGCACTTTGGTAAGGCAGCCCCAGGAGACTACCCCACAGATCATCTGATACCAATTTTTGGCTTAGTAACAGTCTGTGGAACAAACAGAGGCAACACCTGGTTTTAATAATTCTGGATAAATTCCCTAAAATATAAGCTTGGTTTTTTAACATGAAGTGAAGCTTAGACAAGAGGGGAATATTTAATGATTAGGTGGGTAAAAAAAATTCTAAGGAAACAAAGCAACATAGTAGTTCTCAGGCCACCTAGCCTGAGGAAGGATGGTTACAGGTTGGATTCCCAGCCAGTGAGCCCGGAAGACCCACGTTTCCCTGGCAGTGTGGAGATGACATGCTCTTAGCAGCCACTCGAGTTCTGTGGCTGCTGGGTTCCTTTCTCCTGTGCTGCGTGGTAGCCTAGAGGTCTATATCACTGAGACCACATTGCATTGTGAGTGACAGAATACTCAGAGTGGTTTAAAAAATCAAGAACTTAACTATCTCACATAACAAGAAGCCTAAAGGTAAGAAGTTTGAGGATTGGTTCCAAATTTCTTCTCTACAATTTTTGACTTGCCCTTATAGTCACAAGATGGCTGCTGCAGCTCCAGGCATCTTGCCCTCAGAGAACAACACCCAAAAGCAGAAGGTGGGAAAACCCTTTCCAGAAGTTCTCAGCAGACTCTGTCTTGTGTTAGGCCCTGATTTCTTAGGTCTGGAGCTGTCAGAGCTAATGGACATGCAAGCCCACAGCTTTCATAGTTACACGCTTTCAGGGTGACTGTGCATGTTCGGAGCCTGAGTTTATTAAATAACCAGTGGATAATGCACCAGTGTGGCATTGGGTGCTTAGTCAGAACCCCACCTGGAATCTGGATGTGGATCTAGGTGACGTGCCTGTCAGAGAGTTTTTGAAGCCATAATTATGTAAATATGCTGATTTTCCAGGTTGATATATTTTAAGTCTTAATAGTTAATCTCCACAAATGGCTCTCCCAAATAGCCATGCCTCTGAGTATTCACGCTTTGCTGCAGCCCCTTCCCCCAGAATATGGGCTGGCTTGCTTTTGACCAATAGAATATGCATGACTCCTGCATGAGCCTGGATCATACAAAGCCTGGGACTCTTGGAACGTTTCCTCTTGTGAAGCCAGCTGCCCTGTAATAGAATTCCCACCCTCAGAAGTCCGAGCTAGCCACAGAGAGAGGACGCATGGAGAGCAAGAGCTGCCCAGCTGGCCTCTGGTTACCCCACCCACGCATGAGGCCTGTGGGTGGACTTTCAGTGCAATCAGTCCTTCAGAAGATTCCAGCCCCCAGCCCCAGATGCCATTTGACTGTAACCAGAAGGGTGACCTTACTGACAACTTGCCATCTTAACATAGTCAACACACAGAACTACAAGTGATGATAATTTTTTGTTGACGCCACCAGATTTTGGGGCCTTTAAAGAGAGGGTGTGGTGGACAGACACTAGGGTCAGTAATTTCCAACTCCTAGTATTTAAGCCTTCGTGGGATCCCCTCCCCTGAGTGAGAGTGGGATCTGTGACTTGCTTCTAATCAACAGAATGTGGCAAAGGTGATGGGATGTCACTGCCTTTTTGGGTTATGTCATACAAGACTCTGTCTTAGGATACTGGAGTGAGGATTCTCTTCGCTGGCTTGATGCAGAGAGCAGCCACATCAAGGAAGTCCATAGAGCAAGGGATAGCAGGTGGCCCCTAGGGCCTAAGGCTGGACTCTTCTGAGGGCCAGCAAAAAGCCAGGGTCCTCAGTCACACATCCACACAGAAATGAATTCTGCCACCCACCCAATGAACTTGGAAGCAGATTCTTCCCCTGTCAAGCCCCAGATGAGAACATAGCCCAGGTGAATTCTTAGTTGCAGTCACATGAGAGACCCTGAGCAGGGGACCCAGACTAACCTTGCCCAGATTCCTACCCACAGAAACTGAGATAGTAGATGTGTATTGTTTTCAGCTGCTACGTTTGTGGTGATTAGTTACATAGCATAGGAAACTAATGCAAGGGGTGAGTGTATTTTGCATGAGGAGGGAGGTGAATTGAGTGGCCAAGGATGGCCTGTGGTAGACAGTTTCCAAAGAGGGCCCTCTGCATGTTCACACTGCTCCTGACAGCAAGAGGTGGGCTCTAATTCCCTCCTCTGGAGTTTGGGCTGGTTTTCCTCGGTGTTTCGTTTTGACCAAAGGAATGTGATGGAAGTGATGTTCTGAGACTTCAAGGTTATCATAAGGAGGCTTGAAGTTTCTTCTGAGGTCCTTCAGAACCCCCATGCTTGGTAGTCCTGACCCACTGTGCAAACTGTTTGCCATGCTGACATGGCCACGTGGAGAGACCAGCTGGAGAGGGAGGCCTGGCCAGCTTACCCCCTAGCCGAGCCCAGCCTCCCAGCCTTCCCTGCAAGGCACCAGACTGTGAGTGAAGATTTTCTGGGCTCTTCAGACCATACTCACCATCACTGTATACCTCCCAGTGAGCCCATTTGATGTCCTGAGGAGCAGAAGTACAGCCCAGTGGATCTCAGCTCGAATTACAGACCCAGAGAATGGTGACCAGTAATCAGGCGGGATCTGGCTGGGCCTCTTCCAGGAAAGGCAGAATATCACCAGCGCTAACCTAGGGTGTCTCCCGTGGGAGTGAGGATACGGGGACACAACGGCAGAACAGTGTCCCCATAGCATCTCTTTGGGTTGCACCGCATGAACACGTCGGTCCTTCTTAACAAGGAGAACGGAATTGTCACGGTGAGTTCAGACTCGTCTGCACTCTCTGTGGGAGCTTGTTTCCTCCCGCACTTGCTGGACGCTCCTGCGCTGGGGGTCCCCAGCGTCCGCCGTCACTCACGGCGGCAGCAGCACCGCCAGTTCTGATGTAGCCTCAGCTCTCCTTGCTGCTTGCCGGCAGCTGAAGCTTCTGCCCACCCCTCCCACTCTCTGCTCTTCACAGAGGTCCCGAGAGGGCAGCTCGCTCAGGCAGGGCTTACAGGGCTTACTTGAAGAACTTAGGGTGAAACGCTGCAGAGCTGCATCTGAGGATTATTTGGTGGCTCCATCCACTGCCACAGCAGAAGTGAATCTTTTTATGAATGATTAGGATACGATCGAGGATGGAGCCCAGGGACTCTTCAGACCTCCTTCTAATCCTGGAGAAGATCCTTGAGGCATGGCTCCCAGAGATGGAAAGAAGTCCTCCGTTGGTGGGGAGGAGGGGGCCATTTAAAAAAATGTATTAGGATCAAACTTCTTTTCACCATTCCTCCCAGGAGGACAAGCAGATTCTCTTCTGCATAGGATTTGTGGTACTTGCCTTTATAATCCTGACATTCCTCCGTTCCTCATATGGATTAGGCCCCAGCCAAGGCCTTGTTAGGCATACAGGCCCTGCAGGGCTGGTTGGAAGCCACTGCTAGTTGAAATGGACTCGGCCTGGAGGAGCTTGAAATTTATGACAGCATCTTGAGTATTTTCAACATGCTAGTGCAGATGGTAGAGTTTTCTGGAATGAGAATCCTTAAGATTAAAAACGAGACCTGTATCTTAACCTTGAGGCAATTTCGACATATAAGGATCAGACTAGTAGCCAGGGGCTGGAAAGTTTTCGTAGGCGGTCAAGGGGGTTTTATCACCTCATCTAATTTAAAGAATAATGTGTTACGTCACCTCTAGTGTTTTGTGTTACTGGAGATTCACTTTGTACTGAGCAAGGCTTTAGGAAATACCACAAAGAGGGGATTGAGCACATATGCCGTTCTCACACCCAGAGAGGATGCTGAAAATCAGAGCCAAGGAAGACTCTAAGCTTCACGTGTTCCTCCCAGGGTTGATGACAGTAATGGGAAAACAGCATTGTGTGCCTCGAGTGGAGATTCTGATTAGACGTCGGGGCCTCGAGGCTCTGCTCCCTGGGATTTTGTGAATTAGGCAACTGAGATCACCCAAGTGGAAGACTTTCCCAGTGGATAGCTCTTTTAGCTTGAAAATTATTAGTCTGGCTAAAAAAACCTGACAGTCTGAAAACAAAGAAGGGAGTGGCAAGGTGATGTTATACACACGTGCTCCACTAGAGATGGAGGTCTGTGTAACCCAGCCCAGAATGCATACTTGCAAGGCACGTTTTCCTGAAGACGGAGAGCTCTCTGATGGAAAGTTGTACAAGTGAGGACATGAGGAATACACGTCTTCAACTATTTTGAATACATTTTCCCTTTTCTAAAAGCATGGTCTAAAAAACTTGCCATAGTGTGATTTCATTAGTCAAGGGGGATACCCCAGAGTGGAGGTGACAGGTTTCAGGAAGTACTTACAACCCTCTGGGCTGTCTCACTATTTCCTCTTAATTCTGTTTCTAAAATTCTGCTGCTCCTGCTGCGAATATTAAAAAAGGAGATGCATGTTAATCTCATTCTGAAGAGAAGCATAGTGGTAGAACAGAGATCTAAGCTGTTCCAATGGATTTTATCAGATTCTACTTAAAAATTCACTACTATCCTGCTCTTTTTCCCTGAGAACCATTTACACCACAGAAAACTGGTATAAATCCTGAAATGGAGGAAAAGTAAAAAGGAAATGGTCTCTTCTTCTTCCCTGTATGTTTTCCCTGCTACATCTTTTCCTGCCCCAACACACGCACACGCACAAGGAGCCATTTCATTGGCCTCTCAGTGGAGGGTAGGAGCACCGCGTCTCTTCTCCTGTCTGTCCTGCTTGGTCGCTCAGTGGACAGTGGAACACAAACCACTTGAGAGCATTTCAAGTAGAAAGGGATTTAGGGCAAGAGATTCCATTTACAAACTCTTTGCAAGAAAAGTTTGGCAGTTAAAAAAATAAACTTAAACATGTAATTACCATTTGGCCCAGCAATTACACTCTTGGGCAAAATGAAAACTATAGTCACAGAAAAACCTTTACGTGAATATTTGTAGCAGCTTTATTTACAGCAGCCCCAAACTTTCTAGCCCAGATACCCTTCAATGGGTGAACGGCTCAGCGAACTTGGAGCAACCTCACTGTGGACAACTACTCAACAGTAAGGAGTGAACTTTTTGTTTTTTCTTTAAATGGAGAGACTGATTACTGCACCCAGGAGCATACTAAGCATATGCTCTCCCACTGAGCTATACCCACCCCCCAAAAGGAATGAGCTACTGATACACACAATTTGAAAGGATCTCCAGGAAACTTAGGCTGAGTGAAAAAAGCTAACCCCCAAAGATTGCAAGCTGTATGATTCCACTTTTGACACTTTTTGAAGAGACAAAACTTTAGAGGTGGAGGACAGACATTAGGGTTGGGGCTGTAAAAAGACAGCAGGAGGCATCCTTGTATCGTTAGACCTGTCTGGTGTTTTGACCTTGGTGGTAGATAAATGAACCTACGCACGTGGTAAAATGGCACAGAATCACACCCTGAGGTGCCAGTGAGTACACTGGGGAAAGCTGAATAACAGCGGCAAGTCGTGTCAATGTCAGTGTCTTGCTTGTGATATTGCACTGAAGGTTTTGGGCAAGTGACCATGGGGGAGGTTGGGTAAAGGGCACATGGGATGTCACTGTGATATTTCTCACAAATACACTTGGATCTACAATAATCTTAATAAAAACCTTGGTTTAAAAAAAAATCTTTGTAGGGAGTAGAGGAACAGAAGCTAGAGGGCTCTGATGCCAAGCTACGCACCGTAGCTGTAGGCCAGAATTTAGGAAGCTGCTGCTGCCACCACCCCAGTTAGCTCTCGTACTCATGAGACTTGTGACAGACCCTAAACTTGGAATCCAGTTGCCAGAAACTTTCAGGTCAGTGTGCCCAGCAGTAGAAAGATGGCTCCCGTTTCACTTCCACGTGCCACATGTCTTGACTGGTAGAACTCAATTTCCAAAACACTAGATGCAAAATGATCTGGAAGTGTGGGTTTTAGCACTTCAGTTTTTCCAAACAGAATATGGAATGGGATTGGAAGAGCCAGTCATGATTTCTACCATTACCAGCCACTAGCTGTGTGACCTTGGCAACAGGTTTTACAAGCTGCATTCACCATTCTTCGATGACACATTATAAGGCTCTGGACACCATTCCACTGTGTGTTTTGGGGAAGGTTTCCCATATCACGTAGGAGTAATTCGACATCAGCTGGGTGTCCTACAGTGCAACTCAGTTCTAACACTTCTTACCCTGAGGGCTCCGTCTGTAAGCCAAGAAGAGAGGCTGCAGGAGGAACTAATCCTGCGATACCTTGATCTTGGAGTTCCAGCCTCCAGAGTGAAAGGAAGCAGATGTCCATCGTTTAAGCCCTCTGCCTGTGGAACTTTGTGATGGCAGCCTTAGCAAACCAATGTACTGCCCTATGACTGTTACCGGGCCCTCTCTAGACTCGTGGACAGCAAGACAGTAAAAATGAACGTCACTCCCACAAGACTCCTAGGCAAGCAAAGCTTTTTATTAAGAGGAGAGCTTGTGCGCAAGGGAGAAGGGGGAAGAAAGTCCCAGCTCCCCAAGGACTTTCAGGGAAGGGGTTTTAAAGGCAGCAAGAGGGAGGGCACACAGGGTGCATGGTCAGCTTGGGCTCAGTTCTCAGATGGGTGCCATCAAGGGGAACTTTCCAGCATTATCAACCTTCTGGTTTCTGGTTTCAACCAGTCTGGGGTCTGCATGCTTGCCGTCAGCAGTTTTCACCGGGCGGGGGCAGGGTGGGGGTGCGTCTGTCTGCTTCCGGCCAAATAACTTAGGATGTGTGTCAGGCCTTTACCTACGTCTTTCAGGGAACTTGGAGTTCGGAGATTCTGCTCTGTGGCAGATTTAGAGTCCTGCTTTTGTCCTTTGGCGATTGTGTACATATATCAGTGGAGCAGAGGTGGAGCTAGTCTTTTACTCCGAAGGTCTTTGGTTATGGTCTCAGAAGCCCCTACCTTCAGGGGCTTTGTTTTCCTGGGCCTGTCAGTCCCACTTGCTCTAGGCCGTTCCCTTGGTCCTTTCCACAGTGACTGTACTCTTGTCTCCCTGTCTCACCACCCTTCTGCAGAGCAGTTTTCTAGAGAAATATCCTTTTTAAACTTTCCACTGTGTCTCTGAACTACCATTTCCCTCAATATTTTGCAATAATTTTATTTACAGGCCCCCAAGTATAATTGATTTTCTTTCCACGGAACTTCTACTGTCACGCCTCTCACCAGGACAGGCGAGTGTCCAGTGTCCAGCAGTGTGATGGGAGGCCTCAGCTGCAGGGTAATCTTGGCACGTCCTCCCTAAGTATCCACTTGTTCAGCAGTTTTGGGGAAATGTTAAATAATTTACCTGCAAATTTATTCAAAGCATGTTTATACTAAAACAAACGTTAAGTTTTTAATGTGATCGTTTCAAATTCAAAGACTTTTTTTGATTATAGTGGGATCCCCTGAGTGAAAGTGTTTCCTCTCCTCTGCCTCAGGGCCTCTTCATTCACCGCGGAGGCAGCCCTGTGCCACTGCAAGAAACAGACGTTCCTTCAGTCCTTCTCTGCACAGAATGGGTAGAGAGGCAAGTGAAACCAAAGGCAAGTCTCCCTACAAAGCTAAGGAGTCTTCCTGACACGCTCAGGGGACAGCGGGATGTTAATCAAATCCTGATCTTTCCTGTCTTGGGATTTGAGGTCTGTAAGGGGTCTTGCAGCCACTCAGGTTGTGATGTGAGGTGTGGGTCGGCGTTGATCTATCGGGGAGAGGAATATGCAGTGCAGAGAAGCGGAGCAGTGGAGACATGAAAGTTCCTGTTTCTGCCCTGGACTCCAGCCCACTGCTTAGGTACACACACCTGCTACCCCGCCAGTGTCTGAGTCAGCTCTCCTGCTTTCTCTGCCCAACGTGCAGCTACCACATGGAAGCCAAATTCAACAGACATTAAGCTAGGACCCCACCTTGATTGCATTTGAATTATCTCTTGAAATTGGACATGTCCAGGTTCACTGACCCATGAGGTCTTTTCAGTATTTCCTTATGCTGCACATGGGTGGGGCTGGAGAATTTCTTGTCGTGGCCTTCCTGGCCTCTGACTAGAACATTTTGAATCGAGTTACTTGTAACATCGTGCGTGGTCCTAAGCCTCAGAAAAATGCGAGAAGGGCCCCAAAGCAGGCTAGCAGTGAGGCCAGTCATTCCCCACACCAGTGATCGCATTCAGGGGCCTTGTATCACTAGTGCCCTTCAGGAAGCGCAGAACCGGACTCCTCAAAAGGCATTACAACAGCTTTCCAGGAATTACTTTCGAAGCCGATGACCCAGGACCCGTGACCCCTAGATTGGGAATTCAGGGCCTTCTATCAGAACGGTCAGCCCCGAGTTCCTCCCAGCATCCTCGGGTACTATGAGGATTCCTAGGAGATTCGGAGGGTGGAGGGGAGGACGTGCAGACGGTGAAGACCTGGCCCCGCCGGCCCGCCCGGTCTACTCCCCGCCCTTGCAAGGGGTAGGCCTGGCGCCAAAACCGGGCATCCTAGCCTCTCCAGAGGATGCGCACCTGCCGGCGTAGACTCCGCCCAAAGCCCCGCCCCTCAGGCGCAGGCCCCGCCCGGAGCCCCGCCCCGCCAGGCCCGCGCGCCGCCGGCGGGGAGGGCGGGGCCTGCCGCCGGCGCGGCGGAGCGTCGCGCGGTGACGCGGCTGACGCGGCGCCCGCTAGGCCGCAGCCCCGCCGCCGGCCTCCCCGCCCCCGGCCCGCCCCGGCCGGCCTCCCGGGCGGCCCTGTCAGAGTGTGGCGGCCGGCCGAGCGGAGCGCTCGGTTCCTGCAGCCGGTCAGGCGGCTCGCGCGGCACACCCCCGTCCCTCGGCGCCTCCGCCTCAGCCCGGGGACATGGCCCACGCGCCGGCGCGCTGCCCCAGCGCCCGCGGCGCCGGGGACGGTGAGACGGGCAAGCCCAGGAAGGTGGCGCTCATCACGGGCATCACGGGCCAGGTGAGCGAGGGCGGGGGCCGCGGGCACGTGTGCGCTCGCCGGCCTCGGGGGACGGCTCCGGGGCGCGTGGCGGGCGGGACGCCGGCGTCCGGGCTGAGGTCCGCACGCGAGCCAGGGTCCGCCCGGCCGCCCGCCCGCGGGGAGGGCCGGGGTCTGGGGCGCGGGTCGCTCGCCGGCCCTGCGGATGCCCGGACGCGGGCGGAGGCTTCCGTGCTGAGCTGCCCTCGTCGGGCTTCCAGACCGACAAGGAAATAAAAGCGGGGCTGTGCTGTCACAGACCAGGAAATGTTTTCGTGTTCTGTGTTTGTGTTTTAATAAAAAGCACACGTCGCAGAAACTTCTGTAATCACACGCACCCGAGATTCGCCGCTCGCACCTGTCGTGTGGGACCGGCCGGTCCCCGCTCCCAGCCGCCGGCCCGGGAGGAGCTGCCCCGAAGCCGGCACCGCGTGCAGCGGGCATGGCTGGGGCCGGCCGGCCTCCGTGTCCTCCTGAGCGGTGCCGTCCGACACTCAGTGCTCGTGAAATGATTGTGTAGAAAAAAATGTGTGCCTGCCCCTGGAGTTCTCCTGGTGGTGGCCAGCAGTATTACTGTGAAATAAAGGTGGTAATAGTACTAGCTAATGCATGTTGTGCTTATTACATTCCAGTCACTTGGCTCATTGAATTTTCACAACTATTCTTCGCGGGGGTAATTTTATGATCCCCACTTCACAGATGTGGAAACTGAGGCCTGAGGTCAAACAACTAGGAAGTGTCCAGTTGGGATTGGAACTGCTCTCAGAGCTCTCTAGGTTAGAAAGGAAGTTGAAATTGTCTAGACTTACAGTCAAAGAATGTTGGACAGTTTTAACTGCCGGATACCTGATTACTTTCTGGTTATTCATGCATCTTACTCTGTTTAAGGTAATTACGATAAACACATGTTTGAAAGCTGATGGTAGAGCTATGTGGGCAGGGATCTGAGGTTGAGGTAGAGAACCATTAAATTCAGTCAAGGGCCTATATGCTTTCAGTATCGTCAGGGAGTTAGTTAAGCTGTTAATGTAACTATTGGTAGAGCTCAGACCAATTTAAGTGACCAGCAGTATGCATCCATGCAGGTTAGAAATGAAACCTGGTTTGGAGCCGTGAGTGCAGTCATCTGGTTGGTACCCAGTGGCCAGGGATGTACCCCAGTGGCCCGGCCTGCTTTGTCCTATAGGCTGCCACTGGGGTGTCTTCCTGAGCACGTGTTCAGCATGCTACTCCCTGGCCAGACATTTTGACTCCCCACTTCATTTCCAACTTTACTGCTTGAATGTCAGGCTCCTTTTAACCTCTGCACCAGTATCTCCCTCTTCCCTCCAGCACCCACCCTCGGCATGTCCCCTGACTTGTTGGGTGTTGTGTTGGCTCCTGCAGCCCCCAGCACAGAACTCTTGTTGCCATGTGAATCCTTGCTCACAGAGTTTACTGCTCTGCTCTGTTTTGCATTTATCTTCTAGCACAGTGACTCCCAGCGTGGGTATCACCGTCTCTGGAGTGTGGTTAGTGCAGGGTTCTGAAAGTCCAACCTGGTGTCTTTTTTCCTAATATTCTTGGGTGAGAGCTTACTGAGCTACTTATCCTGCTAACCATTTTATATATCCCTACCTAAGAGGCTGATACAATTTTTGTCCCCATTTTACACCTGGCTAAGTGAGGTTAAGTATGTGTTCGCCGAGGGCGCACACCTCCTGAGCGTCAGAGCTGAGATTTGAACCCAGGAGTTGCTCGGAGCCATTTTGTTGTATTGCCTCTGTGGTAAGCCGCACACATTAAATTACAGGGTGTGTGTGTGTGTGTGTGTTTGAAAGTGAGAGAGGGAGGGGAAGAGAGAGAGAGATGTGGGGGAGACAGAGATGGTTTTACTCTAAGACAGGTGGTCTCAGATTCACGGTGAGGGGAGCTGCGCTCAGGGCTCCCATGACAGGTGTTGTCCCAAGTTGTCCCAAGTTGTCCCACTTGAGGACGAGTGCCGGTGGCCAGGCTGCCTGTCTGCTGTGCGTCTGTAGTGCTCGCTGTCAGCAGTTGGTCCAGCTTCCTTCCTTTTCTCTCTTATTGACACAGTAGTTGTGAATCCTTTCCCAAAGTTCTTTACCTTATTAAATCACCTTGAAGAAAATCAGGCTCTGGCCTGGCCTTGTTGCCTTCCGCCCTGTGCAGCCACCCCCAGGGTTCACCTCTGTTGTCTCGTCATGAGGGAACGTTCATGCTGTGATTTGGAGTATCACTGCCTTGTACCTCTTGGGGACATTATTTTGTGGCTGAGTGCCCTCACAAGTCCTACTTTTTTAACTCAACTAAAAGCAGCTGTATTCTGACTAAACCAGCCAAGTGTAGCCATTCCAGGCTTTGTGTTTTCGTTTCTTTGTATTTACATATATGCAGTCCCTGTTGGCTGTGTAGGTAATTTACATATCTTAGTTCTTTGATGGTACTTTTCCCAGTGTTCTCAGTTCTCTGATCATTTTTACAGGAAGAGATGAAAATGAAGCAGGGTGCCTTTCCCTGCCCAGACCCCAGGCTTCTGGTGGAGGGTTGAAAGCCAGTATCCAACGGGTGGGCTCCTCAGGAGCAGGGAGGCCTGGGGTTCAGCGTGGGTGAAGGTATCTGGATGAAAACTGACTGGAGAGTTGCCCGAGAGCCCCAACGAGCACGAAGCCGATCAGAGCGTTCAGTGTGCTGGGGAGTCGAGGTGGGAGGTGGGAGGTGGGAGGTGAGATGCTGGATTGCGTGAGCCTTCTCCCACCTGCACGCCGACCTGAGTTTCAGCTCCGGGTTTGCTCGCTGTGCCCTTAGACACTTCCTTCCTTCCTCTCTGCAGAGGGGGTTGTCCGTGCCGTCAAGCCCAGGTTTGGTTTTCCTTAGGAGATTCAGGAGTCCCCTATTCTGGACTCTTGTACCTGTTTGTAAGCTGGAAAATCTTTTGGCCTGCAAAATGCTCTTAGCAGATTCTTTGACTTGACTTTCCCTCTGGTGGGTTAGTTTTGTCTGCAGAGATGCTCCCTTGACCTGAGAGTGGCTTCCCGCTTCTCATCCACTGTGCAGCCCATCCTGGCTACTAGCAGCGCTTTACTTCATACCTCCTAAACTTCCAGTGGCAATTTTTTTTTTCATGCTTAATTAATCTTTTCTTTCAGAAGCAATTGCATTTGGTGTAAATCATCTTCTACTTAGTAACAGGAGTATGAGTGACCAAATTACTTCAGTCAACAAATGTTTGAGTGCCAGCTACGTGTCGGGCAGACAAAAGTGAGCATCCTGTGACACCGATGTTCCAGATGGTGATGGTGACAGGGCGATAGGTGGGTGACAGTAATTGACGGTGTTGAGTGTTCACTTAGTGTCAGGCAGTGTTCAGCCGCCTTCCACCGCTTCTGAAGCCGCGGAGCCCTCCTCTGAGGCGGTTTTCTTATTACCCCCAAGGAACACAGGTTCACGGTATTGTCCAAAGATCACTCTTTATCCTTGTTTGCAAAGTCAGATTTGAAATATAAATACCAGCAATTGTGTTTTCTATCAAGTTTGTAATTCGTATCAACAAGTACATTCTAAGGAGAAGTAAATAATTTGTGTATCAAATTAGAAAAATAAAACATATTCAAGAGCTTTTTTTTTCCTTGCAGTTGTGGAAAGGTGTGGATTATAGGAGTAAAATAAGCCTGTGTTAATCACTGCATGCCCCTCATTTGATTTTCTTTGCTGTTATTGGGGTCAGACCATTAGTTAATTCGTGGGAGGGCCCATGTTGACAGCTAATCATGCAAACCTTCTGGAGGCTGGGACTCTGTCTTGGAGCCATTGGAGGAGGAGGTGGATTTCTTTGCCCACTTGGTTTTGAACTACTGCTCAGCTCCTTGGGAGCTGTATTGCTGTGGGCAGGTTGTTTACCTTTGCTGCCAGGTTGGAAGAGTTATGCCTCCCAAATAGGAAAGGAGTCGGCCCATTGCTAGAATGGACCTTCTCTTCACAGCGCCAACAAGATGATAAGCGTCCTGGACTTCTAGGAAAAGATGCTGTACGTGGACGTATGAATAGTTAGCCGTGGGTTGTTCAGGGATCTGTTATCTAGGGGCAGAAAGTTCCACAGTACTTGGAATCGGCCACAGGCTGTAAGGTACTGGGAGGCCAACACATTTGACGTCCGCTGAGTCTTACAGTGCAAAGCAGATCTGGGAGCCGGGCTTATCTTCCCTTCTAAGAGGATTGTGGGCCGTGGACTCCACTCTAAATCTTCCTTGCTGTGATTTGCAGTCTGGGATGAAAGCCTTGGCATAATCGGAAACGAGAAAGATACCTCGAGTGCTGTCCTGGTTTGATCAAAGACTGTCGTGTGGTAGGAACATTTTTTCTGTCTTTACATTCCATATAATTAATTGATTAACTGAGGAAAGAATGTGGACCTGAGAATCGGGCTGAGCTGCACCAAGTAACTGTAAGGCCTCAATTTTTTCTTGATCCGTATTGCCTGGGGAAGGCGCGACCTGGTGGCCTCTGAAGGCTGTTCAGAGTAAAGTGCTGTGAGCTCGGGATCGAACACCAAGTTGTAACTGGTTGTGCGCAAAAAAGTCTCGTGCTTAACGAGTGCAGTCCTTTAATACCAGTTTTAAAACTAAGGCCAATAGGAGAATTCAAAAAATTACAGAACCAGTGAACTGTTAACTGCAGCGAATCACAAGGCGATCTCCCCTTAAATAAAAACGATCTAAAGTATTAATGCGACAGATTTATTGAGCATCACTTCCCTTGAACGTTTTTGGTTATAAATGCCGTTGTGTTAAAAGATTAGTTGTGAGGCCTTTCTGGAGGAAGCTGGGCTGTCTGGGGACCACCTGTGTGCTTCTTTATTCTCCTTTTTGACGTGGAAGTCTCCATAGTCTTGTATCCAGCCAAGGATGTTCCTGTTTTCATGCTCACTTTTCTGTCTTAAAAGCAGTTTGTCCGGCCTTTACCGTTTATTCTATTTGGAGACCTTGGCAATTATTTGATCAGATACATTTAAGTTTGTACCAGGGAATCACAGACCAAGTGAAGAAACATTTATGAACTGTCATCTTGTGATGACATAACCTACAGGGCAGGTCAGATTGGTTTTTTTTGGCTGATCAAATTTGAATTTAACAGAATATTTCCAGTATAGTCCCTAATGGTGAGTTAGTGTGAGCCAGGCAGTTGATTTTTTTTAGGGTTTGATAATTAATTTTTGAGCCAGTATCATGGCCAGAGACATACGTGTATAAAATCAGATGGCTTTGTTTTCTACTAGAATACTAGGCATACGGTTACTTGAACGAGTATGCAGTTTTGTGTGTTTTGTTCACTGTAGTATCCTCACCACTTAATGTGTGGAGTGTAAGACGTGGTCCTGGACTCGGGACTCAGTCGACAGGGAGGGAGGAAGCAGAGGTGCAGGAACCGAGATGTGATGCTGTGCCTGTGGCTCCTGGTGGGAAGAGGACCAGCTTTGTAGATTGTGGGGAGGGGGTGAGGTCATGGGGACTGGTGCAGTTGGGAAGGCTGCGTGGGTGGGGCTCCAAGGACAGTCAGGTTTAGAGAGGGGTGCCGAGGGCACTGAAGAGGCTGGTGCAGGGATGGAGTTCTGGGAAATAGTCCACTGAAAGTCCAGAGGTCCAGATGCTGGCAGGCCTTGAGCAGCAGGGTCGGGGCTTGGGTTTGATGAAGCAGGCAGCAGGGGAGGCTGCGAGTGACAGAAAGAGCTCAGCCTTGGGTTAGTCTGAAACCTGGGCTCAAATCCTGCTTTAAAAAAAGTGCATTTAAAGACCTCTGCCACTTACTGGCTGAGCATCCTTGCGTGGGTTTCTTCATAACCTTGAACCCTAGTTTCCTCTTCTTTAAGAGGCAGTTAGTTATACCCACATCACCAGCTGACGTGCAGATCAGATGTGATGCCCAGCACGTGCTGTCTGTGAAAGTGTAGTGCTTATTCTTTCTTGTGTTCTGTGGGGTACGTTCTCCAGGAGGGGAAGAATGTGCAGGATGGAGAGGGTTTTGAGAGGGTGTTGGTGTAGACGACAGAGTGGGTTTAGGAGTAAACACGGAGCCAGGGAGACCTGCCGGGAGTCTCCTGTAGGTAGGGATGAGGATGGAGGTACAGCAGTGCTGCTTGTGGAGGAGGAAAGGGGACCGGGGGACCACAGGCCTGTGCAATCGGGTGGGTGCGGGGAGGGAGGGGAGGAGGTGGAGGCTGGTGTTGCCACGCCAGACACGCAGTCACTGGGCGATGTTGCCACGCCAGACACACAGTCACTGGGGAGGATGGCCGGTTTTCTGGGGCAGGTAGTGAATTCAGTTTTGTTCCTGCTGAGTTTGAGGTGTAAGCATGACGTCTAAGTTCTGATAACCTGTGGGCATTTAAAACATAAGCCCGGAATGCAGGTGAGAGGTCGTGGCCACACAGGCCTTCTCCCGGCCTGGACCACAGCCGTGAGGCGGGGGACCCCTGTGTGGCCTGCTGCCCAGTCCTCTTGCCCACCCCCAGAACCTTCTGTGGTTCCTGCTTCCTGGCGTATGACGAGCTTTCCCCCTTTCGTTTCACGGCTGAAGTTAACAAGCTTACTTCAGTTTTACCTCAGTTCTCCCTCCCTGCCTCCCTATTGACGTCTGTATTCCTAATGCCACACCCTTGTCTGAGATCCCTTCAGCTTTCAGATTGTTGCCTGTTTGAGGAATATTGGGAATCCCACGTTTTGAGACTAATTGGAAGCAAGGCGTTCAGTCCCCTTAGCCCTTCCCGTAGGGGCTCAGTGCCTACAGTGGGGTGACTGTGTGACGCGGACCAGCAGGTGGTCCCGCGGGTGGAAAACCTGAGATTGCATCTTGTCAAGGGGCCGAACCTAGTCTTTGGCAGGTCGGTAAGCAGTTTTCTCGCCAAGTTTTGTGTAGTAACTCATTGCTTGTAGAAATAGAGATACTAAGTATTTACTAAGTATTTTGGAAGGTCTTCACAGAGTGGTTGCGCCTCGCGCTTGGTCCTGCGTCTGTGCGCAGTCACCGAGTTTGAAGTGGTGCTGGAGTGAGCAGCCCAGTCCGGAGAGCAGATAGTTTGTTCGTTCACGAGGAGGGAAAGTGCTGCGAGTTTGCACCTCTGACCGTCTTTCTTTTCTTGTTTTTTTCTTTTTAATAACATGATTTCCTATATTTCTTAGAAGAGCACTCTTTTTAGTAACTTTTCACAAAAGTAGTTGGTTTTTCAGTGTTCTTTTTTAATACTTTTATATTTGTTCTTTAAAAATGATGAATGGAAGTTTTACAGACATGTGTAGGCCACAGTATTGTTTTTTGGTGACCGTTGTTGATAAACATAAGCATAATTTCTTTTAGCTTAAAGTGGAATTCCTCAAAATGTAATCTTGCTTGCAAGAGGCCTACTGGAGTGGACGGAGTCCCGGAGACAGAGGACAGGGTGATGAGAGGCCCAAGGTTGCTTCAGGCTGGCTGGGCTCCTGTGTCCCTGATGGTGGCCTGAGGCACGGTGCTCCCGGGTCCGACAGGACCTGGTTACTCAGGGCTCGGCGGCTGTCGGGGCTTCACTTTGCTCCAGATCCGCAGGCCCCCCGAGGCCTGTGGGGAAGGGGTGGCAGGTTGAGGTCCATGCTGCAAACGCAATGGGTGTGCGTCACAGTTGAGAAACCCTAGGGTTAGGGAGCTCTGCTTTTCCATGGGGGCTGCTAGTGCATCCGCCCCACCTTTGCCTGGGAGGTAGACACTACCTTTGTTGTTTGGGATAGCAAACAAATCCTCCCTCTGCTCCAGAGAGAGGGACCTGCCTCTGTCTTAAAAGCCCGTCTCCTTTACAGAGCACCTTTGACAGCCAGCACTGAACAGGAGCGGGTGGGACCCAGGGAGGAATGCCTCCCGGCTCCGTGTACTCGGTATGGGTGGAAACTCAGCAGCTTGACAGTGTAGAGAAGTCCCCCCCCCCCCACTTCTCTGCACATCCTTATGGGGAGCTGGACCCTTGTCTTGGATCCCTATTTTCTGTCCTTTTTACCTGAAGAACAAAATGGCAAGACCTGGGCTTGGTGCTTAGTGTGGAGCGGATGCACGGGCCTTGCCTGCTGTACGTCTTCTGTTTTGCTGTGCCTGGAGGGGCGGGCAGCGCAGGAGGACTGCCTCTGGAGATGCTGAGGAGGTTTAATCGGACAGGTTGGTCACTGCTGGCCTGAAGAACCCCAACTCAGAAGGACTCTTCTCCAGCCCAGGGGAAGAGCACACCCATGCTTCCCCCCGGCCGATCGCAGCTGGGGTGCTGTGTTCTGTCTTCCTCAGCAGGCCCCTGTGGGGACACATGCTGGCACTCATTTTTTATTTACCCACTGATGAATGTAAATTTTCTTCATTACTCTTAATGCTTTTTCCTGCTTCATTTAAAATCATACCTACCTTACCGTTCTTGGCTTTGCCTTGGGATCACCCTGCCCTTCACGAGCGCGCCTGTCTAGTGCCCGTGGCCTGATCGCGCACCCTGCCCTCCGGGGAGAAACAGGAGGTCTTGCCAGGTTTCTAAAGGTCCCTCAAGTCTTGGGGATTGTGAGTCCTGGTGCTCTTACCAGCATGTACTCTGACAACCTGCACGCTTTGTCAGGCTGGGTCTGCTGTTCTGCACTGAAGGAATGCTTTCTTCGAGGCAGGTCAGGCGGCACGACTGCTTAGCAGGTCAGAGGGCTCGGTGTGGCCTGCGGCTCTGCGCTGCTCAGCGGTCGTTTCGCTTCCCGGTGGTATTAGCCGTATGTGTGTATGTTATTTCCTAGTTTTCAGAGCATTTAAAAAGTCATTTCCACTGTTCTAAGTGGTGTTCTGCGAGGCAGGCAGAGCAGGGATTGCTTCGTTTTATAGGTGTGATGACCAAGACCAGAGTGGTCAAATGTTTCATAGTGTCTTGGGGCTGGTGACCAAGAACACGGTGACTCCCAGGTTTTTCTGCCCTCTTCCAGATCACCAAAGTTTACTAGATTTAATTTTTCTACGTTTTGTCACCAGTGTTTTAATCCAGGCTGGTGTTTTCCTTTACGTTCCGTGAACGGACTGTGTAGGTAGAGTAATGCCCCCACTCCAGCCTCAGGTTGTCCACGTCCTAGTTTTGGAACCTGTGAGTATGTTACCTCTTGTGGCAAAAGGGACTTCGCGGATGTGGTTCAATAAGGGGTTTTGAGATGGGGAGAAGGCCCTGGATTATCTGAGTCTGATATTGTAGGGGATCTTTAAATGGGGAGGAGGGAGACAGAAGTGTCAGGAAGGTGGCATTGTGAGGAAGACTCACCTGGCCAGTGCTGGCTTTGAAGACAGAAGGGGCCACAAGCTGAGGAACATGGCAGCCTCTGGAAGCTGGGAGAGGCCAGGGAAGGGGCCCTCCCCGGAGCACCCAGAAAGCACCAAGGCTGGTTGACTTGTGGCTTTCAGACTTCTGACCTGCTGAATTGTAAGGGCTGTTTTAAGCCATTACAGTTTATGGTAACTTTTTCTTTCTGCCTTCCTTTTCCAGCCCTCATTCATTTCCTTCATGTTGGAATTCTTTGCACATTTATAATTATCCCACAAATATTTTTGTACGCCTTCTGCGGGTGAGACATCCCTTCCTTTGGTGTTACGGAGAACACCCGATGTCCCCGTGCTCAAGGACCGTGATCTGATGAGCAGCATGGATGGGTCACTTCAGCAGGTGTTTATTCAGCACTTGAGCTCTGCAGGCACTTTAATGGCCTGTGGAGTCTGTGCCAACATGCTCCTAGGAGAAAGCTGTTCTGTCATCACCACCATTATTGTTCTGAAAATAGAGTTCTCCTGTTTTAATTGTTTAGATTTACATGTAGGTGAAAACAGCAAACAGACTCGAGGATACGGAGAACAAGCAGTGATCACCCGAGGGGAGGGAAGTGGGGGAGGGCGGAAGAGGTGAAGGGTCTAGAGGTACAAACTGTTCATGTCACTGAATGCAACTATGTGTGTCCTCTGCAAGGTGAGGCCAAAAAAATACCCAAACATCGGATTTTTGGAACAGAGATTTATTGCCAAGCAAGTAGAACGAATGGCTTGTGCCCCCCAAAACCCCCAACCCTCCGGAGTTCAGCTGAGCGTTTTCGAGGCCTGGGTGGGAGCGGGGGGGCTAGTTCCGGGGTGTGTGATCAGCTGTGCACAGCTCTGGTTGGTTGATGTGGTCAGTCCTTAGGTGCCGGAAGGCCTAGGGGCCATGTGCTCATGATCATCAAGCAGTTCATTTCTTCCACTTGGTGGTGGTTTTTAGCATCTGAAAAACTCAGGACATCTGCACGAGATGCTATTATCTGGGTGCTTCAGAGGGGAGCCACAGCAGAGCATACGGGGAGGGTCTGTCCCGGGAGGGCCCCACAGGATCCTGCTCTGTTACAGTTCCCCCCGTTTCTGTGATGCTTCTCAGTCTTGAGAAGGGTGCCGGACAAGAAGGGGAATGACGTTGTGGACAGAGAGTTTCATCGTGAACTCGGCAGAGGAGCTCGGTTTCTGTCTCCAATCCGGTTTCATCCTTCCCCAGATCTTTCAGGGAGTGGGGCGATGACAGCTCTGGCTACTTCTGCTGAAACAGGGCATAGTCCTACCTCGATTTGGAGGCTGGACACTGAGTTGGAAATATTCCTGAGGTCCAAGTCATGAATCTGAGTCATGGGTCTGAGTCTTCTGTGATTAAGATCTCATTCCCTGAGGACTTCAGGAGAATGATCCTGAGAACTAGTCTGGACCTGGCACTTTGGGGGAGACTTGTAGCCAGGTAGCCAGTTGTCTACTTTTATCCAAGTAGGTTTTAATTTTTGATGTGGGATTAACATAACAGGAGCTATTGGCCATTATACATCTTTTTTTTCTGCTAACATCTGATCTAAAGCAATTGTCTAAAAATTTAATATTTACAAGAGGAGACCCTGAGGTCATAAGTTTGCAGCTGCCAGCAGACACCACTCTGAGAACTGCTGGTGGTATCCCAAGTATGATGCAGCTCAGAAAGTCAGGTTCTCATCAAAACAGGAATGTGCCTGAGATCATGTCCACAGTGGCCACCTAGTTTTCCTTGGGTGTCTGAACCACAGCTACTCCGTTTAGACTTTGAAATGCATTCCCCTCCTCAAGCCCAAAGCAAATGTACAACCCATATCCAAAAGGCAATAAAATAAACTTTACTGACCAAAGCAGCCCAAGTCAAACCACGTATAAGTCAGAGTGACTACCCTGGACCTCAGTATGTGCAGATCTCCCCGTCATTCCCCCTTTTGATTGCAACTCTTTCGGTAGAAAGCATTGGTGATCAAAACAGCTGTCTGTCATGCTGGGTGGTAGCTCCTGCCCCACGTGTAGGTCATGCCCCTTGGTGCTGGGCGTCCTTTATATTTGCCTAGTTATCCATATGGGGGAAACTAACCAGATATCGCGAACAGGCTCCTAGGTATGCTAACAGGGAAGCACTTTACAGGCCGTACGTTTGTCACTTACACCCAGCTGTTACACAAGCATCGTACGTGTGCTGTTAGCAGTAGACTTAAAGTGAGCATTGGTATACATCCTGAGTAGTTGCAATCTGACAACTGCATTCGCGAATTCTCTGTCCTAAACACAGCGGGCAATATTGGTAGGGAGACAATGGTAAATTTCAATTAGAAAACAGATTAAAAGCCAGTGGTACTTCAGGCAAGATCAGAGAACTGTAGCCGTGTTCATCAGTTCTCTCTGCAACAGTTCCATGAAATCAGAGTTTTCCTTAGACTTTTTAAATATCTTACCCAGCTTAGCAGCATGATTGAAAGAGACCTGTACTTGTCAGGAAGTCCCCTTTATGAGTCTAAGCTAATGGCCAGAACCATGACTGATAGCGTTATACCAGGACAGATCCACATTTTAGAAGCTCCACATAATTTCCAGAATGTCCACATCAACGTTTATCCATAGCATATAATCGAGGAGGCTTACCAGTTAGTTGACAATGCTTCCCCTGCAATTTAATGTAAACAGCCAATCCTAGTCAAGTATTTTTCTCCGAGATGTCTCAGGGGCCCTCTGAAGCATCCCAAAATCAGCTGAAATCAAAAGAAGTTCAATTAGAATTTGATAGGAAGTTTGTCAGAAATAGCAAATTAAGTTTCATACAATCTGTTATCAGAAGCATTCCAAGTAAACTTGTTCTCTTAACAAGTGAAGAACCAAATCTAGTCCTAAAGCAGGCTACTTTTAATAACAAAACCCACTTACCTAATTAGGTTTAATTTCTGCCTGACCATGCACAAAACTCCTTCTTTAGGGCTCCCTTTCTACAAACTTCCCACAACTTTCTGTATCCATTAGTTCGTCCCTTATTTTTTTCTCCATCCCGAAACAACCAGCTCTAGGACCAAATCACTTTATTTTCCCTTAAAAAAAAAAAAGAGTAGAAGTGCATTTTGTTAACTCAAAACACACATCCCACTTTCCTGCTGTATATTGAAATGTTTCCCCCATTAATTTTAGTAGCTTCAATTACATACTTAAATTAGAATCCTCAGTTCTTAAGAACCTTAATTTCTAGTGAATGTGTCAGTATCTTAGCTTGGGAATGACCTAACTACTCAACTATTCAGTGAACTTCCATCATTTAACCCAGTTCAGCACACCTCTAAAGTGTCAAGTTATCAAGTATCTGGAGAGATTATTTTCAATTAGATATTCCTAAAACGTGGTTATTTCTAAAGAGTTCACCCAAAAGCTCTTATCTCATTTGCATTCAATTCACTTACAAGAATATTATACCGAGTTAATTCATTTTTTCTTTCTGCTGACAGAACAGGGTCTGCAACAGAAACATGAACTTAACTGACTTTCAGTAAGTCTACGCACTACTGACCGAAATAAATGCACAGCCCAAAAGTTGAGAGTTACGTTTTATTTGGTGGACATTCTGAGGACCCTTCGAGCCCGGGATGACGGCCTCTCAGATCGCTCTGAGGGACTGCTCCGAAGAGGTAGGGGAGGAGCTAGGGTATATAGGAGCTTTACAACAAAGACCAGGTAGTCAGAATATTAAAAGATTACTTGTTATCTAAAGAAAACCAGGCATCTCAAGTTAAAGAATTTAGCGCTTTTTTATGTATGGGAGGAAGCAAACATTTGGGCTTATTGAATTCATCCCTTTGATAAGCACCTAACTATCTGGAGCCAGTATCCTGTCGTTTCTTATTCTGAGTCCCCTCAGAGGGCACCATTGTGAGTGGCTGCAGAGTTTGGGCTGCAGGCTTGTCTTCACTGGGGGGTGGCGGCAGCAGCTGATGACTTGATGGCTTCAGCATTCTTTGTTTACTGATATGGCGTGCAGTATTCTTCATTCACAGCACAATAAAAGACACCTCTGTATTGATTATACCAGCAAGCTTAAGCTAGCTTTAATATCAGGTATTGAAACAAAGCAGGACCCTGTGGGGTCCTCCCCTGTTCCTTGTTTGTAGGAAGTAGGCTTCATTCAGCCTCCCTGACCTTCCCTGAATCCCAAAGGGCAGTTTCAAAGGATTGCTAATCCAAGAAGAGAGAGATAATGTTGAAACAAGGAAAGAACAGCCAAGAAAACAGTGCATCTTTGGGCAGGATCCTGGTTCCTCCTCACGGAATATAGGTAACAGTATCTTTGAGTCCTGCAGGAACTGAGGCCCCCACCCAGGTGAAGGATGGTAACTTCAAGCTGAGCACGGAATTCCTGGAACACTGCCCTAGTACCTCCCCACCGGCCAGTCAGAAGGAAGTCACACACCTGCAGCCCTCGCCAGAAATTTTGCCTATAGAAACTTTGCCTGAAGACCATCAGGCAGTCAGGGTTTTTTGAGCACGAACCACCTGTTCCCCTTGCTTGGCCCTGCAATAAACCTTTCTTTGCTCCAAACTCCAGTGTTCCGGTCTGGCCTCACTGTGCGGCAGGCATACAAACTTTTGTTCGGTAACGATATCAATAAAATACTATTTCCTAGATCACACAAACCTGAAACTTGTTCTGTCTAGCTTCTTTTCTGCTTAGCATTTGTAAGCATTTACTTTTAAGTCAATTAGAGCTCACTCACAAGTTGTTTTTTTTTTTTTTGTTTTTTTTTTTTTTTTACGTAAAGGCAGAACCAGAGATCTCAGTTTTTCCACAAGAGTTTAAAAAAGCTTTTTTTTTCTCCCTTGAAAGCCCAGGTAGATCATTTGCATTTCAAAGGTACAGGAAGGAAAATGTAAATTCCTCTAACTGCTTTTACAAAACACGACCATCTTGGCTGTTTTCAGGGCTTTTTTTCCCTCCCAGTTCCCAAATATCCACTTCAGTTTAAAGAAGTAACAGATTCTCTCTCATTCACATGCCTCACTTTCAGCAAAACTATGAAGAGAGAACAGAATTTGGATTCTGGTACTGAGACACCCCCCCCCCCCCCAAAGAACAGCCAAATTGCAAAAGGCCCACTTTGATATAATAGCAGAGTCATTAGGAGCCACTGTTCTCCAGGTCTCTGAGAGTTCTGAGTCCACAGTGTTACAACAAAAAATACTGTCTTTCACTCATGGGAGCATAGCTGAAGATCTCCCAGTTTTGCAGAATATATCCAAGGGGACTATAAGTTGGAACAGAGCTCTGATCATCCATACTTAATTATTCACAGCTAACGTCAGATATTAAGCAAACAGCAATTCAAATGGTCATAATTCCCTCGCCCCCAAAGGGGAGAACCCCAACCAGTGACCCGTCAGAGATGAAGCTGAGAGATCAAGGCTAGAGAGGGAAAACGCAGACCACGGCTCTGCCACAGGTGCGGCCAGTGCAGCAGGGGAGGGTCCCTGGTCTCAGCTGGCCAGCACACGTGCTGATACACCCACACGCATGCAAACAACAAACGTCGTCCCACAAACAAAACATCAGTGAGGTGTAGGCCCCGGATTCCACTTCCAACTCTCAGATGGAGAGCTTCCAGCGAGCCCAGAATGGCTCAATTCCTGGGTGGGAATGAACCCAGGTGGAGCGGGTAGAATTTTTCATCCTGCTCAAGCCAGAGTGGCTCACCCAAAAATGATACACACAAAAACACAAAACAGCAAATAAGCTATGATCGCACAGACAGAGAATCAAAAATGTCTTAAAATCCCACTTCCACTCCCAGACGGAGGCCTCCAAACATCCTCCCAGCTCTCCAAAGAGAAGGGACCTAGGTGGCCGCCTTCCCGGTGGAGCCCAGAAGGAGTGGAGAGAATCTCCAGCCTGCACAAGCTGGAGCGACTCACCCCCAGTGACACCGAATGTGGACACAGTTGTGGACGTTTCTTGGCTCCAAACAGTCTCGTGCTGGGGTGGCTGAGGCTGTCGGGCAGGTCAGTCCCTCCCCATTCCCTTGAGCAAAGTGAGCTCTGCAGCTGCTGGGACCCAGGGAAGGGGCTGCCCCCGGCCAGAGTCAACCTGCCATGGGCACAGACTCCTAGGCTGAGCCTCACCAAAATTATCACAAAAGCAGATTCGTGGGCCCAATACACAGTTGAGCCAAAAAATACCAAAACATCGGAGTTGGGAGCAAAGATAGGTTGATTGCTGGGCCGAGCAACGAGGACAAGTGGCCTGTGCCCCCAAAACTCCCTGACCTCTGCGCAGGGTTTCAGCTGAGCACGTTTAAAGGGAGCAGAAGGCGGGGCGTCCCAGGGTGTGTGGTCAGCTATGCACATTTCTCTGATTGGTTCATTGGGGGGGGGGGGATCAGTTTACGTGCCAGAAAGCCTGGGGGCTACATACTCTCCATCATCAAGTAGTTAATTTTTTCCATTTGGTGGTTTTTAGCATCTGAAAAACTCAGGAAATCTGCAGGAGATACTGTCTTCTGGGTACTTCGTAGGGGAGCTCCAGCAGAGTCTACAGGGAGAGGTCAGCAGAGGTCCGGGAAGGCCCCATAGAGTCCTGCTGGTGCACACCAGGTGCAACATAAGTTACAAGGATGCAGTGCACAGCACGGGGCATGTAGCCAGTGTTTTATAATAGCTTTGTATGGAGTATGAGCTACAAAAATGCACACCTGAGACTCACATAACATTATAAATCAACCATACTAAAATAATTAAACAGCAGAATTCTCTTTTGTTGGCTTTGAGGAAGCCAGTGGCCTTGTCAGCAGGGAACTGTGGTGACATCTAGGGGCTGAGGGTGGTCTCCTGGTGACGGCCAGCGAGGTAAGGCCTTTGGTCCTAGAGCCACAATAACTGAGTTCTGCCAACAGACAGAGCCAACGCTCAGATCCACTCAGGCTTTAGGTGAGACTTGACACCTGACTTGTAGCTCAGAGATGACCCGGCCGCACGGGCCAGGCTCCAGACCAGAGAGAACATGAACTAGTAAAGGTGGGGCGATTTCAGCTGCCGACCTGGCGGTGGTGCTGTTTTGCAGGGGGGGGGGGCAACGAGTGCGCACTGAGGTATTGCCACAGCGCGCCAGCATTAGCTAAGGTAGTGTGCACGCCCTGTCAGCGGCGTGAATACACACTGCGGTCCCCGGGGCACGGCGTGGTAGGGGAGGTGGCGGAAAACCTCACGGAGGAGGTGCTTCTGAGCTGCGCTCTAGGCGGCAGTAGGACTTGAGATGGTCACTTCTCCGGGCAGAGGGGCGTGGCCACAGGTGTTGTCTGGTTCTCAGGACTCAAATATAAATCTCCTGGCCTGTGGTGACCACTTTCTGTGCATCTGGCCTGCACGATCTAGAGCAGGGCTGAATGGTGGACACTGGGGCTGCCGGGAGACCCTGGGGTTACTGCCCTTCCACTGCCGCGGCCTCCCGGGGTCCTGTTCACTCCTGGGCGCCATGACGGTGCACGGCAGGTCTTGGTTGGCTGTGTGAGATTTCGCTTTCTGCCACTTCCTTTGGCTGTGGGGCGGGCTCCCACCCGACAGAGCCTGCCAGGGAGCTCGCAGAGCCAGGATCGCGGGGCCCTCGCAGCCCTGGCCCTGCAGCTGTCCTCAGTCTCTGCCGTGCTTAGAGGGGCTATGCAAATTACTGTGTTGTTTCAACTTTAGCTTGGAGCCTGAAACTGAAAGCAAGTTTTGGGGAACTTCTGAGTGGTTTGACTTGGTTTTGTGAGGTTGGGCAGCCCCAGATACAAGGTCAAGGATGAATAGGAAGGTGTTGGGGGGTTGTCTCTGAGGGGAGATGACAATACAAAATATATTTTTCAGAGTTTGACATTTCTACATTTAAATACAAACGTTGGGAAGGAGATGTAGGAGTTGGAACAAATTCTGAAATGTCTCTGCTGTTTTGTCTTTCAGCTTTTTTGTGACCTCTGATGGTTTTTCATTTGACCACCTCGTCTATCTTGACTAATTTAGGAAGTTTTGAATTATTTCAACTTACATAGTATTGTCTTTCCGTTGAGCTGTGTTTTAACCTTTACTGACATTTGAGCATTTAGGTTTTATGCTATCTAAGCATAGCCAAAAGTTTATACTGTTGCCCAGCTGTTATTTAATTTTGATTTTAATTCCTAAAAATAAGGGAGTGTTTTAGAAGGAATTCCTTCGTTGAGCCAGGCCAGTGGTTGGGAGCCCGGCTAGAAGTGCTTGGAGACCCTTTGTGGGGCAGCACTTAGTGGGGGCTTAGGGTCGGTCCAGAGACCTGCTCCTGCTGGGCTTTTGAACCACACAGGCCCCCCCCTCCGCCCTGGGCTTGGGTTTTCTTCTCGTCCAGTGCGCGTTCCAGGACAGGCATGAATGCGCAGCTGGCGTCCAGAAGTGGATGTCTCCCCGTGCCTTCCTCGCAGGTATAATGGAAACTGCTCTGAGGAGGATGCTGACCACTGCGGATGGCATTCAGGGCCACTCGGGTTTGGGAAGGGCTCCAGGGTTGGCCTCTGCAGGGCCCCACGGAGCCCGTCTCAGGAGAGGCGGCCACGTTCCTGGGCATCTGGGCCACAGTGCGCATGCAGCCGAGGCTGCCCCAGGGGCTCTGGGCAGGAAGGAGCCTTTGAGGTTTATGAGGCAGGGGTCCAGGTGGGACCAGCTGGGTTACGGTTTGCCTTCCTCAGGTGGAACAGCAGGGTATGCTTTGAAAGTGTAATGTAGCTTTATACCCTGACGTTTTTAGTTGCAGTAAGGTTGTGTTAACACGCACATAGTTTTGCTTGGTGATTTTGGCAAAGTGGGCATTTCTGGCATCCTAGTCCTGGCCGGGGAGCAGAGAGGAGTCGTTGCTAGAGGAAGGGGAGAGCCAGTGGCGTGGGTCTGGACTGCAGCACTCTCTGGCGTGTCCGCCTGCACGGCTCCCGTCTGCGCCAGGAGGACTGGAGCCCCCAGAGCTGGGAGGGATGCTCTGAATGCCGCACGTTACGGGCCTCTGGAGCCAGGTTTGTTTTCCGCTGGGTGCTCTCCTGTGCAGAAATGGGTGGCAGGTGACAGGTCGCCGATTTGCCAGCGTATTTTTGGAAGGGTTTGTTGACACACACCCTCCAGACCAGCGAGGACCAGTCCAGAGGGCAGGTCGGTTAAGGTAGGGACAGAGAGGGGCTGGGGTGGGCAGCGAGGAAAGAGGGTAGCAGCAGGCTGCAGGTGATGAGATGTTGTATGTGGTGAGCACTGAGTGACAGTCACATTGACACAGCCTTGCTGTTTGTGTCCAAGAGAAGCCAAGCCTGCGCTGACAGGTGTCTGCCTTCTTGTCTCTTGAGGGAAAGCTGTGCCTCTGCAGCTCGGGGGTTCTGTCCAGGTTCGGCTCCAGCGGGTCAAAGTTGCTGCTGACTCTCCTTCCGTGCTCTGCTCCCTAGTGGAAGGATGGCGTGGGCAGGTGTCCCTTGGCACCCAGAACTGGGAAGGGGGCTGCAGGCAGGTTCTGGGCAGCCCTCCCCGTGGCCGAGCCCAGAGGATCTGGGCCACCTTCTCCTCACTCGCATGGCTGTGGGGATCCAGCTGCCCCTGTGACCTGTGGCACACCTGTGCAGAGCAGCCCCTTATTCTGGAGTCTGACAGAGACAGCCCTGTCCTGCCCACCCGGCCCTTCAGCTCAGCTGGGACTAACGTGTCGCCTTGCTCACGGTGCCCGTCTGCTCCTGCTGGCGTTTCTTCTCCCACTCACTCTCTAGGAGTTCCTGAAACTCTCACCAGGGTCAGCCATTTCTCTAGATCTGGAGCACATTCCAAAAGAATCCTTTATTTTCCTTTTTGGTGTCTTGATCTGCGATTTCAGTCCTCTCTGAAGAAATGCAGCGGCTTTTGCCGCTGAAGGCGGAACCGTCTGTAAAGTGTGGATGGCTCTCAGGGCGGGTGGCACACCGGAATCACTTGGGGAGCTTGAAAAGGTCTTGGCCCTTCCTATGTTCAGTTTGGTGGGTTTAGGATGGGACTTAGACTCTGCTGTTTGTGAAAATGTTCCCAGTCCTTCAGGACGAGCCTGAGCAGAGACCTGCCGGTCACAGGGAATGTGACAGTGACTGGAAGATGAAGCCATTTTTTCCTTAGCATTTTCCCCATTTAAGAAAGTAATAATGCACGCTCATGCTCACTACAGAAAAGTTGGAAAGGTTAGGAGGATATAAAGGATCAGGGGAAAACCCCCTCATAATTAGTCAAATCAGAACCAACCACAGGCAGCATCATCGTTATCTTTTTCTCACTGTTTTGTCCGTTTCTAATTCCTTCACTGCTTTTCAGAACACGTTCCTGGCCTGCAGTAGGATGTGGCTCTCCGGGGGATCTGGGCTCTTTCCTGGGTGCGTCCCAGGAGTCAGCAGTTGTTCTGATGGAGCACAGGGGTGTCGTGGCTGCAGAACTCGCCTCCGGGTTCAGGGCGAGGAGAATCCGGACCTCAAGGTTTCTCATCGTGTCACCCACCTGGCACCTCCGAGGCCCCTGTGACAGTTGTCACCGACTTCTGCTTGTATGTCTTAGTTCAAAAGTTATTCATTTTTGCTGGTTTTCTGTTTTGAGTGAAATTATGTACTTTAGGGGAATAAATGCAAATAGGAGCAGAGTCCATTTATTTAGACGTGTTAAATGCAAAACCAGTAAAGGAGCATCTCTGTAATGGTCCCTGAGGACGCGGTTAGGGGCTCACACTCCGCCCATCCCGACTGGGAGGTTTCACACCTTCGTTGTTGGGCCTGTTGCCCTGGGTGCATTTGTAAGGTAACTTTTATTAATGATACAGTCTATGAAAGCACTGAACGCGATTTATTAATATTTAAATTTAATTACAACACATAGCAGCGCCAGAATGTTGTTGCATTTCTATTTTTGTGGACAGTTATGTGTGAACCTAACAGAGCCAGCTGGCGATCACGGTTTCACCGGCCTCTTCGTGCCCAGACATGTCCTTTCAGAGTTTGTGGACATGTCCTGGCCCTGCTGCAGAGGGGATGCTCACTTCAAGGTTTTATATTATTTCTCCCCGAGAACTGGGACTCTGCACCCACGGCCAGTGCTGGCGGAAGTCAGGTGTGTGCTTGGTGAGCGCTGGGGGGGTGAGGTAGAGAGTCCTCACCTGCTGAAGGTTCCGTCTGGATTTCTGTGGATTTCCTCCTCTTGAAAGTTGGCCTTGTGCTGTGTGGACGTGGGGAGCTGTGGGAAGGAGACAGAGCACAGGGTGGGAGTCTTGACTGCCCACCCTGCTGGGTGTCATCTCTTAGAGACTGTTCCTTGTGTGACTTGTTTTCTTTCCCCCCACCCCCGTTTCTTTCTTTTCACAGTTGTCAACCCCCTGCCCCCCTGCACAGGGAGACCTTCCCTCTTCTTTGTGAGGTTAGGCCTTCAGGGCTCGGAGTGGGAACAGCTTATCCGGGGACAGAGTTCACATGCTGGAAGTGAGATACAGGAGCTCTGTACCTGCTGTCCCCGCCCTCCTGCGGTCCTTGCCCTCCTGCATCCCCGGGTTGCCTTGTAGGTGCTCACTGTGCCTTAGGAGAGCTTAGAAAACAAACAGTGGAATCTTAATTAAATAGACTCTGGAAGGAGCACTCAGGATGTTTGCAGGTCGAGGTCCGGTGGAGACCTCTTTCCTGAACCCACCCCCGTGTCCCGCCCTGTGAGCACTTCCTTGTTCTACTCTGTGCTGACGTTCTACGGTCTTTCCCTCCTGATCCAGCTTGATGTGTAATTGCAGGTGCCTTTCTGCTTCCTTTTTGCTGCGATATTGATCATCAGTGTTGGTCTATAGCAAACACGCTGATCCGGACGCAGACTGGAAAATGTGGGCTGGCAGCAGTTCATGCTTCCCAGGGAGCACCCGGACCAGCCGGATGAGCTACGTGGCAGGAGCAGGGCCCTCAGTCAGGCGGAGGCGCAGTGTGTTCTGGCCCCTGCCGTTCAGAACGTCCAGGCGATACAGGCCTGGGTTTGAAGTCACGCAGATGCACCTGTCTTCCAGTTCTTCGATGTGTAGCTTTGAGGCCTCTCTGCGCCTCGGTTTTCTCTTCTATAAAATGGGCACGGCAATGCTGCCTGCCTCGGAGGGTGAGGGTGGATGAGACATGCATGTTGAGGACACAGGGAGGACACGCCCGGCCCCTGGCGGGTAGTAAGACGTTCTCACTGTTCACGCTCTCACTATTACCACCTGGGCGCTAGTCTCCTTGCCCCAGAGTTGCTTCCCTGTAGATGTGCTCTCATTAGACAGGACACCCCACCAGCTCTTCTTTTCGTGTCTGAGCAGCCATGTTTCTGTGCGGGGACTGGGTGTCAGTCAGCAAGCGCTGTGCTCGGGACGTTGTCCACACGTGTTCTGAGACAGCAATACCGAGCTCCACTGAGCATTTCTGAGCACTGATCCCTTTTGCTCCTGTAATGATAGCCTTACATGCTGAAAGGTTAAAACTACCTGATGCACTCTTACAGTTAATGTATTTTTCCTACAAGAAGCATTGTTGGGATCTTTTAATTGGGAAGCAGTTGGTTGCAAATTGAAGACAGTTTCCAGTTTATTGGCGCATCGCAGGGCTTTGGCCATCACTCCCGCACTGGGGGTGCCTGGTCGTCTGAGTCTGGCGCCCAGGGGCTGCCTTCAGGTCATGTACCCGTTAGAGCCCCTGCAGTGAAAGCTGAGTTACAGCGAAGGTCTGCGTCTGCAGGAACGTGAAGAGCGCCTCCACTGACTGCCCCGCGGCCTCACAGCAGAGTGTCTGCAGTCACCGTGCCCACTGCCTCCTCTCTTAAGGACTGTCCACCTCACTGCACTGGTTACTCTCCCGTCACAGCCTGAAACCCCAGTATCTGAGGTCACTGAAGACCTTTCGTGGCTAAACACTTGTCGTTGTCTTCCTAGCTTTCTCGGCCCCGCTGTCGCCACGAGGCACTTTTTCCTGGTTTTTCTTCTTCCTCACGGTCAGTGCTGCCGCCTCCTCCTCCCTGACCCCACAAAGGTGGCTGCATCTTAAGGTCCCACTCCAGGCTCTCTTCCCTGTCCTGCTACGGCCTGTGGCTGCAGCTGCAGCCTCTCCCCTCTCGGGAGTCCCGGGGCGCTGTCTCCAGTCGGAACTGTTCTGGACGCCTCAGCGTTTCCAGGGAGCTGTTTCGTAGGCAGCTCCGGCTCCACTGGCTAGAGGTGAGCTTGCCCTTCCCTCCATCCTGCTCATCGTTCTGTTCCCAGCGAGTTCAGAGCCAAGGTCAGAAATCCTGCCCTCTTCCCCCACGCCTTCCGTCCCCACCAGGTCCTGCTGGGTTCACCCAGTCACGGGGCTCCCGCAGTTGTGTCTGTGGTCCCCTCGCCGCCCCGCTGGGTCCCCGAGTCCTGCCTGGGGTGCTGTAGTCCCCTCCTCCCTGGCCGCAGTTCTTGCCTCCCCCTTTCCGTTCATCTGCTGCCAGTGAGTTCCAGCTAAAATGACCATCTGGTCTCGTCACCCCTCGGTGGCTCTCTTGCCGAAGGGGACGTGTGACCCCCCAGCACCTGGGCCCCTGGTGACCAGTGCTTTCCTGCCTCTGCAGCACTGCCCCTCTGCCAGGCGTGTGCACCCCGGCATCCGGTGCTCCCCATATCTGCATTCGTCAGGGTCTCCGGGGGTGGGGTGTGTGGATTCAGGAAGGCGGAGGTTTACGAGGAGAACTGGCTTACCTGGGAGTCTAGTAAACCCAAAATCCACGGGGCCGGCTGGAGACCCCGGGGAGAGCTGACATTGCAGGGAGTCCTGAGTCCAAAGGGGGCTGGAGTCAGAGTCCTACCTCCTTGGGTGAGGCCTTTGGCTGAGCGGATGGAGCCCGTTCCGCTGGGGGTGGGGGTAGGGGTGGGGGGTGCCTGCCTTACTCAGGTCTGCTGCTCTGAGCATTGGTCACAGTACAGAATACCTTCATGGCGACCTGCAGACTGTGTTTGACCAAATACCTGGGCACCGTAGTCCCGCTCAGAGGACACAGAAAGTTAACCATCACAGTATCTTTCTTAGCCTCTCTTGAGTTCTCTCTCCGTGCACACATTTCTCCACACCACCCCCAGGCCTGAGGTGCCCACCGACTGCCCGTCCGCCCGGAGCCCGCCCCTGCCCGGCCTCCCCAGCCACCCCGTTCAGCTGGTGGTTGCCTGGGTCACAGCAGTGTTTCTCTGCCTTACGTCTTCTCCACTTGCTTGTCTTCCTGGACAGAATGACGATGGCTCGAGGACTGAGCCTCTGTCCCACCCAGTCTCCACGGCGTGAGCCCGTGGTGCACGCAGAGCAGCTGCGCAGTGAGAGAGTGAGAAGGTGGAGGGGTGGAGAAGTTTGGGCCAAAGGGTCTGAGACGAGCGGTGGGAGTGGAAGCAGACTGGGGAGAAGAGTGGCGGTTTGGGAACCACCCCAAGGCGAGGAGTCACCCGTCACAGTGGCAGGTGGGGTCTGTAATCCTCAGGGGAATTAGGTCTGCAGTCGGATCAAAACGAGGGTCCGAGTGGACCCCTGAGAAGGTCCAGAACTCAGCGCCAGAGTGCATTTCCCGGGGGGGCTGTTCCCGCGGTGTCCTGAGTTTGCGGCTCTGACGCTGTGACTGTCGCTTGTCCAAATTCCGCAGGTTAGATGCTTCTTGCTAATCAGCTCTGGGTGGGTGAGCCCATCAGAAACATGTCTTTTGTTTTTCATTATCTTGGAGAATAATCTGGGTGGAGTTTCTGTATAACTTCTATTTCTTATTTAAGATGACCTGTTTCTTTTTGACCCTTCAGCTTTCATTTTCTCTTTTTTCTCCTCATGGTGGCCTGGCTGCCTCTTAAAGGGGCCGCACTGAGCTTCCTGCTTGCCTTGTGGGCCGAGGCTACCAGTCTGTCTCATACTGCACAGTGCGTTCTGAAAGTAATCTTTCCTTTTGTTTTTGTTTGGGACTGCTTTAATAGTAAGAGTTTCTAATGAAGTCTTTTACTCATACTGTGAAATTCACTAAGGTCACTTTGTAAAGGAACATTTTCGATGACACTTTATGATAATGTAATACTGTATCTAGGGGAGCCCAGACAAGGTAAAATGCAGTTGAAGTCATGTGGACGGGTGAATGAATGGCGGCACTGAAGGTGAGGGTGGAATTCTGCAGTGAAGCCAGGTGCAGAGTACCGTGGACCCCTTCTCAGAGGAGGCACAGCTTTGTCTCTAAGCTTTACTGCAACCAAAACACAGAGAGAAATACAGTTGCTCGCACAAATCATGGTATATGAGAAAAAAAGCAACTTGCTGAAATCTGGGCACATTTTTGTTGGATTTCCCTGTTGAAGTCAGTGCCCAGTAGGACGGTCCATCCACTGCGTGGTCCTCGAGCTGAGGTGACTGGTCTGTGACAAGATGGGCACAGAAGTGGTGGTCACTTTCGCTGCTTCTCTAGCAGGTAGCATCGCAGTGGCACCTGGTTCCGCGCTTGGAGCTGGAGGGACGTGGGCTCCCAGCTCCCTGAGAATCTCGCTTTTACTCAGATTTTATTTTATTTTAAAATTTCATCCATTTTTTGAGTGTGTCATAATTCACCTAATTTAAATACGGAGAGTATGAATAGGTGTCCAGGTGAGGCTCCCTCCCCAGCCCTCCTGTCAGAGGCGCACCTGAGCCTGTGGCCTGTGTGCCGTGTTCAGCTCGGGGTGGAGGACCCGTGGCCTCAGACAACTGTCTGGGGACCCGGGTGGGCCCTGGGCCCGTGGGGCGGCCGCGTGGGCCCGCGGCGGGCTGGCCTGGGCGCCGAGTCGGTGCAGGCATGCTGTGCAGCCTGGTCTTGGAAGCCCGTGGCGAGGGGAGGGAAGGAGCGGCTTCTGCTTCCAGGCGCAGTGTCGGTGAGATGGACACTGATGGTTGGCGGGGACTGGCTGCTCCCTGTGCTCGGAGCTGGCCTCAGGGCCCACGTCCTCCCTCACACAGAGGAGCCATACTGACTGTCGTCCGGAGGAATTTCGCAGTGGACGTTACCTAACCTTGGCTGGGAAATCGCCTCAGCAAACAGCTATAGAGCATTTATAATTCTGAGCAATTTACATTCTTATTCATCTTCTTAGATGTGTCCCGAATGTGCCAAGATGCAGCCTGGGCCCCTGGAGGCATGGACTTGCTGCTCAGGGGAGTGGCACCTTCTCTTTGAACGAGGGGCTAAGTAACAACCGTGCTGGTGTGGAGGGAGCAGGCCACAGCAGGTTGGGTATGAAGGGCCCAGGCTCTGGGTCCGGTTTTGGGACTTTGTGACCCGATAAACTTCACCCCCAGAACCTCGGTTTCTCAATCTATTGAATGAGGATAATTGACCCTTGAGTGCAGGGCTGTTGGCACAGAGCCCAGCTCACAGCAAGTGGTGTGTCATCTCTTCTCTGAAACACTTGAAAATACACACACATTAAACTGTGTAAAGCATCCCACATCACAAACGCCCGTGTCTAGGTTTCTTGAAGGGCTGTCACATGGGAGGGATGAAAACACAGGTTGCGGTAGAGTCCTGCGCTCTCTAGGGTGGGGCGGGCAGGCGCCTGCTTTCCGCTCCCCGAGGTGCATCCCTTAGTGTCCGGCAGAGACAGGCCCGTGATCCAGGAGACAGTGGTGGACTCAGGTATTTTGTGGTTCCTGGGTCTCCTGATGTGACTGCTCTGCTGTCATCTGGCACCTCGTGTGGGCGCAGGTGTTTCCATCCCTAGGTTTTCTCAGTACAACCATGAGGAGAGGGAGCCTGGGTCTTTCGAGGCGCAGAAAGGTGGGGTCCGTTTTGTTGTTTGTCACTTTCCTTCCCTTTAACCTCCCAGTTTCCAGAGGGTGGATTCTGGTTATCTTGGTACTCAGATGAGTTCATTGTAACCCTGCAGCTTTCTTTTCCTTTTGCTCCCTGAGGTTTTCCTTGCAGCTCTGCTGATGTTTTTTAAAAAGGGGTGAGTTAGAAAATGGCTCGTCAGGCTTGGGTTGGAGATTGCTGTGTGGTCAGGGTGCGGCTGTGGGGAGAGGTGACGGGGAGACCCCGGGTCCCCAGGCCCGTGTGACGCTGGGCTTTACCGGCCGCTGCTCCGCGCCCCTGGGGCCCGGGAGCGTCTGCTTTCAGTCAGTCTTGGAGACACAGCTGAAACAGCCCCAGAGCCCGAGTGAACATGAGTAAAATATTGCTTGACTTTTTATCATCTGGAGCAAAGCTCATCTTGTCTTTCCTTCTTTCAAAGAAGGGCTGTTGTTTCTTGGGAGCTTTGGCTCTGGTTCACTCCGTAAGTGTTCCCGCGGTGGGCGGTGTGCACCGGGCCCTCGTGGGGCTGGGCCGTCCAGAGAAGAGGAAGGGCCGCCTTGCCCTCAGCGCGTTCTCTTACTTTCATTAAAGTGCCCTGAAACGCCGTGACCCGCACCAAAAGCCATTTTACTTACCATCTAAGTCGCACGAAGGTTAACAGCAGCTGGGCCGTCCGGGTGCCTGTGTGCGCCAGGCCCTGAGTGTGCTGAGAGGTCCGCGTGTTTGGACTTCCTGAGGGGACCATCACTTCGTAAGTCATTTACCAAATTATTGCAAGCGTGGCTTGATGTTCAGTGTTTAAAACGGGGTTGGGAGGCCTTTTCTCGCCTCACACCTCAGCGAAAGACAGAGTTCAAAAGCAAGTTGGTGAAGTTATATATACAGTTCCTTTAAAATTAAACAACAAGCCACAAATAGGAACTTTCACCTAATACTAAAATACTGTATTATATACAATATGCTATTGTATTTTATTATATAAATGTTACATTGTGTTATAACAACATCAGAGTTTATTACAAATATACCGTGGCCTGTATTACGGGAAAGCACTTGTAGCCGAGCTCCCCAGCTCTGGGTGCAGAGCAGACTGAGCGAGTCCAGGTGAAGACGCACAGAGGAGCCCGGGGAGGGCGCTTTTCCTAGTGACGGGCGGGGTGGTTGGTGGGAGTGGAGGAGAAGCCGGAGGGGAGAAGAGGGGAGGGCCAGGTGGGAGGGTGGGGGCGCAGGGGGGCTGAGAAGGTTTTAAGCAGATCACAGTGAGGTGTCCCAGCAAGGGCTTCACAGACACTGGCTTCTGATGATCACGACCCCTCTCCCCTGGGGCCCTGCTCACCAGGTACCACTGACCCCCGCGTGGAGGGGTCGCCGCAGCTCCCCGCCCACCTCTCCTGCCCACCTTCTAGCCCACCTCCCTTGCCTGGCGGGGTCGGAGCACTGCTGGCCCCCAGGACTCAGTGAGCAGCTGGAGACGGGTGTGTGCGTGGGGGCCTGTGCCACTTCGGTCCTTGTGCTGGTGGTGGGCGGGCTATGCTGGGCTTGGGCCCAAGGGCACGGTGGCTGGAGGGGTCCCCGGTGTGGGGGTGGTTGAGTTCAGTGTCTCTAAAGAGGACTCTAAAGAGGACCTACCCACGCAGGGGCCCCAGGGGAGGGGTCACGCAGGCAGGGGCCCCTGTGCGGGTAGGTCGGGTGTGTAGTGTACCTGGAGCACATGTGAGATGCCGTGTGCTCGGGATACACCTGAACTTAGTAATTCTGTTTTATCCTTAGAAGTAAAATTTTCATCTGTGAGAATCGGCCGTAGCAGTTCTAAATGAGATGGTTTTTTAAAAACTCTTCTTGGATTTCAGACCCTTGGACTGAAGCCTGGACCTTCGTGCACGGAGAGGCATGTGTGCAGCAGGTGTGTGCACGGGCACAGACGCACGCACAGGGCCCCTGCGGCGCGCCTGCCCCTCCGGTCCAGCTGCGGCTGCTTTTCTACAGCCCTGCGTCAGCAGACAGCGCGCTTCTCTCAGTGTCCACGTTTCACTGATCGTGGATCTGGGCACTGGGAAGTGACACTGACCGTTACTCTCTTTACAGAGTTTAACAACGTCATCCACCTGTTCCTGAACTTTAAATACTATAAAGTTAGCAATTAAAATTATTCCCTGATATGAGTCCTTTAAAGTTGTATACATCGTCCTCTTTAAAAAGGCATTTTAATCCCAAATATTTAAAATTTTTACTTATACTCTACCTTACCCTGAAAATGATATAAGGCAACTTTATTTATGAGTTTGAACTTTTTATTAAGGAAATTTTCAAATATACACTAAAATGGAAGTCACAGCATATTGGTCCTCCACATACTTGTCACTCTGCGATGCAACAATTATTAGCTGGTAGCAAAGTTTATTTCATGTGTAGCTTTATATTCTTCCATGACCCCCTCCCCCAAGTTTCTAACAGCAAATTCTGGGCACATTATTACAGCTGTATTTATTTAGAGTAATTTTATCTGTAAAAGATTCTCTTTAAAAACAACCGTACTGCCATTATTGTATTTAACAACTTAATGCGAACAATGAGGTATCTGTCAGTATTCAGATTTCTCCAGTTGTCTCGCAGTTGTTTTTAATGATTTGTTTGCTTGAATCAGCATCCAGATAAGGCCCATATGTTGCAATTGGCTTGTGTCTCTTAAGTCTTTTAATCTCCTTAAACCACTTCCCTCCTTCCTACCTTCTCTCCCTTCCTGCCTCCTTGTCGCTGCCCCTCCCCATCTTTCTCTCCCTTCTCCCCTCTGTCTCTCTGCTTCTGTCTCTCTCTCTGTCTCTGTATTTCCTTGTCTCTGTCTCTCTCAGTCCTTTCTGTCTCTCTGTCTCTGTGCTTCTGTCTTTTTCTCTGTCTCTCTCAGTGTCTCTGTCTCTGTGTCTCTCGCCTCTCTTGGATGAAGGTATCAGCTGTTCGCTGTGTCTTGTGCCCGTAGCGTGACTCTGGCTGGCTCAGCCACTCCCACCCCCGTGCTTCCTGAGGTGGTCGTAGGTGTGAAGGCTTGGTCAGCCTCGGTCTCGATGCAGGGGTGGGCGAGGGCACGGGTCGGGTCGTTTGCGGCTGGACTTCCGTCGGGAGGTGTAGCACATCTTGTTTTTCTCCCTGTAGTGACAGCAGCCATGGAGGGTCACTGTCAGGATCCATTGTTTTATTAGAGGCTGCAAAGTGGTGACAGTGGAATTCTGTAGCCCCTTCTTCATCAATCAGCTGAAATACTTCTAAAAAGAGAAGCTTGGTTATCCTGAGGCACAGGAAAGACAAAATAGTCAGTTCTTTTTCTTAATCAGTTTTTACTGAGTTGGTCCATCCTGTCTTCTAATGGCCTGTTTTTTGGCACCGTTACTGACTCGTGGATTCCGTATTTCTGCCGTGTTCCGGTCCGCGGTGCTTTGTTGCTGCTCACGTGGCCTGGCCTGTGGCCTCGGCGTCCTCTGGTGCCGCTGTGGTGGTCTCTGCTTCCGCCGCTTCCTGGGGTGACCGGACCGTCCCTGTGTTTTTCTGCTCCAAATCTGGAATCAGTTATTTCTCCAGGGAGCTCAGGGCAGGTTTATTTTCACGTTGAAAGTCTTTAAATAAAAAACGCACAGTCTTTCCTTTGTTTATTGTGCTGCTGCTGCAGCACGGACTTCGGTCGGAGCTTCGTTTCTCTCTTGGGCGTGGCGTCTGGTGCTGTGTTTTGCGCGTCATGGGGCTTAGTACGCATTTGCCACGCCATGCTGTGATCTCTTACTGGACCAGCAGCTCGGGGAGCGGGGGTTCTGTCCTCCTCTGCCTCTGGGGGTGAGCCCTGGCCGCCCTGGTCTGGGTGCTCGGCCACGACCCACGTGCCTTGTTGCACAGGCTGGCCTGTCAGCTGTTCCACGCTGAGCAGCTTCTCAGTCGTTGCAGGTGCCTTTGTACCGGCACGTGTACAGCTGTCGCCCCCAAGTCCCTCGCTGCTGCTGGTCCCCCTCCTGAGATCTGAGCTCAGACCCAGAGACGCGGCCCCACGGCCCCCTGCCCGCCTCGGCCTGCTCGTTGTGGGTGCGTCTGCCCGCACTGCGACCGGGCCTTCCAGGCCTGCCACGGTTTCATTCAGTATTTTACTCCACCTGTGCCCCTGCCCCCAGTAATAGAACTCTGTACCTTTATGACAAAATTCATTTGTATTTTATTTGCTCTTTTTTCCAAGTCAGTGAACATCAAAAATCTCATTTAGTTCCTACAGCTGCTCCTTCAGGATTGTCGGGTCTATGTTGAATTTCCATTTCACGAGAGAAGAAAACTGGAAGCTGGAAAGCTTAGTGGGTTAGTGGGCCTCCCGTCCCCGCGAGTCAGTGATGGGTGGGTGAGCAGCCGGAACGAGGCCTGAGGGCTTCAGGGGTCTCCTCGGGGCCTCACCAACACCCGTAACTCGGGGGACTCCTGGCCAAGGATTCTGAGGCACCTTTGAGTCTAGAGGGGCTAAGATGGCTTTCCTGAGTCACACCTGCTCCCTTCTGTTGACCTTGTTCTGCGCTATGGTTTTACGATTTCCAGTCCATGCTGTGAATGGAGATTTGCAGTGAGACCCCGTGTGCCCGTTACCGAGGTAAGGGAGTTGGGGAGTCAGGGGCAGCCGGGGGTGGTTTTCACTTCCCTGGCCCTGGGTCCTTCAGCCGCCTGCAGAGAAGTCAAAGCCACGTGCCACACAGGAGAAACTGTAAGAAAAAGTGACACTTTTCTTTTTAAAAATTTAAACTGATTTTTTTTTAAAACAGAACTAGCTATTCAGAAAAAAAATGACTCTTTTTACTTAATTGGAAGATAACAATGTGCTCTGTGGTCTGAGGTCAGAGTCCGTGTTGGGCCACGCAAGTGCATGATGATCTTAAGGTCATTCTCAAGCAGTAAAACTCAGCATTTCTAATTTAGTTTTCAAGAGTTGATGTCACTTCAGTTTCCTGGAAGAGACAGCCAGAAGAGTAAGCAGCCCCTTCCTAGTGCGAAGGCCGCCGGAGACGTTTTCTGCAGCAAGCGCGCTTTTCACGCAACTGCATGGAGATGTGCCTTTCTCAGAGAAGACGCACGTTTAAGTGTCAATTCTAACTGCATAGGGAGTGTCTTGTAACTTGTATTGTTTTCTAAAAATTGTAATGGTCTCACAGTTTTGTCCATTTGATTTTTCATTTCTTTTCCTGTCATGCATATTCTTCAGAGTTGTAGTCCTGCAAATGCTCTCTGCTGAAACAGGTTTGTCTAAGTTGGGGAAAATTCTAAACCGTTAATGTGTTCATGTGCTTGCGTGTTTAAGTCACTGAGAAAGGCCTTCCTGGACTCTAACAGCCCCAGGTAGAAAATTACAGCCTTGAGGATAACACTCAGGGAGTCAGCTGAAGTGCTGGTGCTTTGTAATTAAATCCAGATGTCACAAAAAGCTCATGTCCGAGGGAGTGTAACTTCTCTTTATCACATCATAACGTAGCACATCTAGTTGACTTTTTAATCAATTGAATTACAGAGAAATTTAACACAGGTTCTGAATGAAAAACAAGTAGGCACTATGAAGTTCTCCACACAGTTCTACTGTAATTACTTAATTGAATGAACTGTAACTTAGAAGGGATGGGTTGAATTATCGATTGTTGAAAGCTTAATTGAATTTTAGGTGATTGAACTGGGAAAGATGACAGGGAAGTTGCTTAAGTGCTATGTCTTGCAGGAGTACTTAATTCTAATTCCCATTTTGGCTTACCTGACAGATTAGAAGTTGTTAACTTGGTAGTTTTGTTTTCAAATGGAATAAATATTTTTATGGGAATTTGGAATTCTGCAGTAAATTTCTGGCCTCATTTTTACTAATACTTTCTGATCCTATAGCACAGAAGACTTTAAGAGCACTAATGAAAAAACAGAATTTTTTTGCCTTACATGTCCTTTGAAAGTTTGAAAAAAGGGAGGAATTTCACTATAAAAGAGCAGCTTTGGGCAGAAGCCCTCCTTAAACATGCAGGACAGAGTACTATTGTACTGGTCTTATCTGAGGTTTAAAGTATACATTAGAGGATGCTAGCAGGAAGAGTGGTTGAAGATAATCAGGTGTTATTTGGAACACAGATGCTCCGTCAGCGCCCTTGCAGGAGCGGGGCTCCTGCTGTGACGCCTGCAGCAGGCACTTGCTGGGTGTCCTCCCTGCTCAGGCCCCGTGCTGAGGACCGGGCGCAGCAGCCGGAGGGCGCCTCGGCCGCCGTCCCCCCGCGGGCGCCCCAGACACCCTTCCTGTGTCTCCTGGGATCCTGGTGGGGCGGGGTGGGGGCAGACGCACAGTACACCAGCCAGCTGAGAAAGCCGACTATCTCTTCGGAGTACGGCCACTCTTCTGGGAAGCCCGCTGCCGACCCCCTGTCACGTCTGTGCTGAGCCGTGTGCACCCCTCGCCCACCGTGGGCGCCCTCCCAGGGCCGAGTTGCACGGGGAGGGGTGGGATTTCGTTAGAAAACAGCTGGTGAGCAGACACGCGCCAGCGCGCTGTCTCCTGACAGCCAGGGTGTCCTGAATGTTCACTGTGTGCGGGGCCAGCTGCGCTCAGTGCTGCGTGTGCAGGATTGCACTTCACCCTTCTGCCCGTGCAAGCGTGGGTGCAGGAGCCGAGGGTGCAGAGGAGAGCTTGGCCCAGGCAGTGCTCTGGCCCTGGGCCGCGAGCCCGGCTCTCGGGCCCCAGACCTCGCCTTCTCCAAGTGCCGTCTGTGAAGTGTTCCATGCACACTGGTTAACGATAATAAAAGAGGAATTGAAAAGCGGAGTTGGTGAACGTTCGTTCAATAGCTAGAAACCTCGGCTGACACGAAGCCTCTTGCTTCTCTACAGGGTGGAGCAAACTGCTGCTGTCCTTGTCACTGCTTCTGTGTGCCGCAGCATGTCACCTGGGTGCACGCCCAGGCTGTCCCTCGTGGCTGCTGTCAGCGAGGTCCCGGGTCCTCCGTCCGCCTGTCCTCATGCCGCTCCTCGTGGCAGTGCTGAGCTGGGCACCTGGCTCAGAGAGCCTTTATTTCATTGAAATAGCTTAAGAATCAGTCTTCAGCTCCGTGTTAAACGTTGTGATAAATCATGTGTTAAAATCCCCAAGACAGATTTTCTCCTTAATTTAAGGTTTAGTCTGTTTTATATCTTAGTTTGTCCTTTTTCAGGACCACTTACCCAGTTTTTAGAGATTTCAGTAAATGCACGTGTTTGGTAACACTAAGTATAAGTCGTGTACGCAGTGGGAGTTTTCCTCAAATTCGGCTCTTCAGTGTGTGTCTGGGTGTGGGTGTGTGAAAGCTACGTCACACTTCAGGGTTTGAACGTGGCTTTTATGTTTCTGCACTTCGTACTTGTGAAGTCTTAGACGGCCGGTGTCCCAGGCCTGCCTGTCCTGGAGGAGGTCTTGCCCAGGGACACCTGCCTGTTGTGCAGAGAAGGCAGTCCTGGGACTGGGGAGACATGAGCCGTCACGTCTGGAAGGGAACGCGTAGCGGCATCTGCCCGCAAAAGGTGCTAACTCTGAGCTCAGCACGGGGCCACCAGTGCTCTTATGTGGTCTCCTAGCGATGCTTGAAACAACACCCAAACAAGCAAAGCCTGTCATGTGCTAATCCTGAATGCTGTCGTCATTTGACGTAAAGGATAACGCCTGAATAGTTAGGAAGCAGCCTCCGGAGAGGAGATTTTGTAAGAAGCCTGGGGGTTGAGCCCTGGGCTTCTCTGATAGTATCCTTTCTTTGCAACTGCCATGTGAGTACTCACTCTGGGTCCGCACCGTAGGCCAGGACGCTCACTAATAGGTAAGGCGATGGGGACCCCCAAGGGACGGTGACCCGGGAGTGCCAGAAGGGGTTTCCAGAGCTGAGCCTGGGGCCTCGTTCAGCCGCGCCCCTGCCCTGGTCCCTGGGCAGAGCCGCAGTGTTGGGTGAGCGTCCGTGCCGGCGGCCGCCCCGGGGTTCTTACCTGTGCCGCTGAGAAGGGTGGGTGCCCTTCACGCAAGGCTTCCTTGCTTCTCCTTAAGTAAGGCTGGTGCTAGGGCGTGTTCAGACGGGTGGGCCAAAGCTGCCTTGTTGTCATCTGTTCTGCAGGCCTTAGGTCCAGCTATTTAACAAAAATGGGCAAGTTTTACTTGAAGAAAATAATGAAAAACGATCTTTCTGAAATTGTGGGTTCTCAAATTACCACGTCTTGGGCACGCGGTTTTCTAAAGTGCTTTTACTTCCCTTTGGGAATTTCAGCTGCACAGGCCTCGTGCAGAGTCTGGGCTGCCCTCAGCCTGCGGGGAGGGTTTTGAGCAGACATGTGAACGGTTTCCTCTGATGCAGACCCTTGGGCTGTGAGCAGCGCCACCTCCTCAGGCCCCGTGGGGCGGTGAGGAAAGTGTGTGTCCGCGCCATGTACGCCTGGCACGTGGTTCTGTGGCTGCAACGTGTGGTGGCCTAGGAGTAGTAGCTGCCCGCTTCACCTTCGCTGTGGACTTAATGTGGATCCCGAGGTGAGTTGCTCGGCCTTTCTTTGTACAGTTTTGCCGTCCACGAATCGGGATGGAGAGTGGTGATAACGCAGCCACACTGTCAGCTCTGATACAGCCGGAGACAGAACAGGCCACGCTTCAAGATGACGGACGGATTCTTTCTAATCTGGGAAGGGGACACTAGTCCACCTCTGCCAGCTCACCTCCCGCAGCCCAGGTCTTGCACGTGCCTGGGAAGAGCTCCTGGATTGGCAGGTGTACACACATGCTTAACTTCTTGATTCCCAAGGTCCTCATGTAGAGAAATCATCTCAAGTCTTCCTACCCAGAGGAATTTACTTGTGTAACCCCCTCAGGCTTAAGAAAGTTGCTTCTGGCAATGTCAGTATTGCGGTCTCCTGGGTGACCTTCCTGGGAGGCCTTTCCTGACAGAAGTGAAGGAGGGTCTGAGAGGAGGACGCTTTTGTTTTTATTTAAGGGTGGTGTGCACACAGCTCTCGTGGACAGCATTCAGCCTCCAGCAGTATCACTGAGCCTCGTCAGAGCAGCGCAGATGAGCTGATGGGCAGTTTGAACCTGATACACATTTTCTAGCTTGATGACAGTCCCAAACTCTGTCATTATCGCTGCAGTGATTTGTTTTTGTTGTGGCCTTGGAGGCCAGTCAGTGGTTCACCGTTCGGAGTGAGCTTGAAGGGCGGCATCTTCCGGCCTTATTAGCAGGTACTCTGATGCTGTGCCTGCATTCTGGCCGAGGAGTGATGCTCTGTGGGGCTTCCGAAAGGGCTGCTGCAAGGGAGTGGGGAGGAGCGCCCCCTTAGCCCTTCCCTGCTGCCTGGTGTGCGGATGCAGTGTCTGGAGCTCCAGCTGCAGTGTTGGGTGATGAAGCAGACCAAGGACGGAAGCCAGAGACATGGAGGGAGCTTGTCGATCTGGCGTCAGCGCCGCACCAGCCCTGGACTGCTGCCCGCCAGGCTGCTCTTATGTGATGCAGCTGCAACCAGTTTTGGGGAACTTATATTTTCATGGTCATCTTCGACTTTAGCGGCACAATTGTGAACGTCGTGAATGAGCAGATCTTGGGGGGTTCATAAATGTGCCCCTCCTCCCTTCATGGCCCCTAGCAGTCAGTACTCAGTCCAGGTTGCAAGTAAGGAAATCCTCAGATTACAGAGTATCAGTGCACTGTTCCTGGACACATATGCCTGGAAAACTTTACACACAGGTCCTCAGAGTATGCTCCCCAGATCAGCGGCTCTGGCACCAACTGGGAACTTGTTTGTAGTCTCCAGGCCACACCCAGACCTTCAGATTAGAACTCTGGACGGAGGGCCCAGCAGTCTTTGTAACGGGGGATTCAGATGCAGACCAAGGCGTGGGGCCCACTGCTTTGAGATCTTCTGCATCTCCTCCCTCCAGCAGACGAAGCGGACTGCGCTTATGGGGTCGGCCCAGCCACAGTGGGCTGGTTGGGTTTGAAGTTGATGAAAATGGCCATGTGGTTTCTGCTCAAGTTGTTCTCCCACATTTACTGTGGACCCACGAAGGAGCGCTTAAACACGCGTGTGACTCAGCGGAAGAGAGGAGTGTACTCAGGCTTGCCGTGCCTTCCAGCGCTTCCCCAGGACCACTCATGTTTGCCAGTCAGTGCAGCCCACCTGGCGTGAGAGCCCAGGGCCATCCAGCAGCACTCGGAACGGCCCTTTGTTTGACTTCAGATTTGGATATCGGTGCTTTTTATTATGTTCTCTGTTCTACCATCAAACTACGTCAGTGAAAGATGGACAAATTGCTGAAAAAGGCAGCGTAGAAAAACTGACTCGTGATGGAACAGAGCACACGCATGGCAGCGTGTCCACTAAGGAGGCCGACAGCGTTGTCAGAATGCCGCCCTCACACACATGCAGAAGCCCCGCCAAGCAAAGACCCGGGGGCTGGGCTGAGCGTGGGAAAGGGAGCCGGCATGCAGCGCCCGGGGCAGCAGAAGGCAGGGGGCCCGAGCGGCAGGTGCGCGGTGCTGAGGCCAGAGCTCCCTGGTGAGGTCTCTGACGTGTGCAGAGCCACGTCTCTGAGGACCTGGAAGACCCTGGCCGGGCATTTGGGGTTTATTCTCATGAAACTGGGAACGAATTGGGGGGTGTTGTGCTCTGATCTGAGGTTCGACAGGCCTGTTCCGGCTGCGGTGCTGGAGGGTGGACTGTAGAGGGCAGCAGAGGGTGGGGGGGCCAGCTGGAGGCTGTTAGGATGGTTTGGATTCCAGGAAATTGTGACTTGGATGGGAGGGCGCGGTGGGAAGAGGTCGGATTTGGAAAGTGTGTTGGAGGCAGAATGCATGGGGTTTGCTGCAGAACTGGGCTTGAGGAGATGGGCTTGTCGGTGAGGAAGTGTTATGCGCGGCTAATGTGCCCCGAGCAGAGGGCGAAGAATCCGGCGTTCTGGACCCCAGGCCGCACTGCGCTGCTCCGTGCGCACTGGTCAGCTCTCGTCATGTCTCAGCTGCCCCGTTCGCAGAGTGCACGCCGCCCGCCTGGGAGGCTGCGGGGAGAGTGAAGTGAGAAGAGGCACGTCAGGCGTTGCGAACAAGACCTGTCAGAGGCAAGTGGTCGACTCTGACATAGTGACCTTTTGGCAGACAGTCATTACTGCTTCCCTCCGCAAAAGTTTTCACATAAAAAGCGTCAGTGTTGGCAGAGGCTCCCTGTCAGGACACACGCTGTGGGTGAGCTCTGCTGTGGGAACAGTGGCTGTCTCAGCGCTGGCCTGGCGGTGACTCAGTAGGAGGGCAGACAGACGCCCTGCCGGGGGCCTGGGCTCAGCCGGACGGAGCGCTCGGCCAGGCCCAGGCCCAGGCACTTTGCTGCAGGTTCACAGTAGGATGAGGTGGTGATCCCTGGTGGTCCAGAGCACCAGGACAGAGCTGCCCTGCTGCATAACGGCCAACAAAGAGGTGTTGGCGTCATGGCCTCCGCTACAGGCCAGTCCACGGCTCCAGGGACAGGAGCTTCGCACACCGTGCACAGGCGGCACTCTCGTAGCACAGGCACCCCAACGCATTGGTTTGCCACTGTCTGCAGCAGCTTTCTTTAAGAATGCCTGTCACTCAGATTAAGGAGGTGTGAGGTTGTTCAGAGAGCCCTCAGCCTCGCCTCAAGGGAAACCAGACCCTCCCCACACCGCACCCCCTGAAGAAAAATGATAAATGCTGATATATTTCCAGCCACGCTTATTTTATCTCACTGGTAATTTTTACTTGTTCAAAACGCATTGGTTTTCCTAAGCTAGTATATGACCATTTAAAATGGTTCATTTCTGGGACTGCTGTGAAGATGCTTCCCGCCCTCCCTCATCCTCCTGAAAGGGCCCCTGCAGGTGCCCGTCTAGGGATACATCACTGCGACCCCCCTAGACTCCTTACATTTCTTTGGCAAGCCAGTTAGACACTATTTTGAAAACACAAAGTGCATTTTAGAGTCAACCACTTTCTCCAAATCGTTATGGAAAACACTGCAGGGACGTTTTAAAAATCATTTAAGAAAATCTTGACACGTGAAACAGAAATTGCAGCCTAAACGTCACAGCAGCATGGACACAGGCTCCCACAGTGGGGCCGCTGTACTGTGTCTGGAGAAACTTGGCATTTTGTGTGAGCACAAGTCAATCGCAGGAACTCGGTCATAAATGCCCCGGTTTCCTGCCGGTGTGGGCCTCTCCGCCGCTGCCGCGGGCTGGCAGGAGCACGCGCGTGAATAGCAGCTGGCAGTGAAGCCCGGCGGGGAAGGCAGTGTTATTTTTAAGTTGGGGACTTGTTTTTCATACTTTTCTTTTCGTACATATTCTTTCCCAATTTTACCATCATTTTTCATTTCAAAATTGAATAAATGTCCTCAAAGTGACAGGAAAGACTACATTGAATCAATAAATGTAACTCCCTCCAGCCCCCCAGTGGCCTCAAATAACTTCAGTACATAAGCATCAGCCTTTTATTAATTGGACAGGCCTTCAAAAATGAGGAAAAGTAATTTATGTTGGCAATTTGATTAACAGGCTTCCTATGAACACACATTCCTATAAAACTAACAAGTATGAACCATTCAAGACACACCAAGAGAAGTTCTTAGAAACCTTTCAAATGAAAATACTGCAGACTACTCCAGGCAGAGTGGGTGCATGGCCCCCACCCAGAGGCCTTAGCTGCTGGACTCCAGCTGGCTTTCTGCAGAACCTGTCACGTATGAAAGGCTGGGGTTGCTTCTCCAGGAGTGTGACCGTGATCTGGGGGACCTTCTTTGTTTCCTCCTCTGCATCAGACCCTGTCCACTATGGTCCAGAACCGAGGGCACAGCTCGTCTTCATTAGAGTGAGAGGAATTTCAGTTCCGAAGCAGTGCATTCTGTTGAGATGAGCACAACCAACTTGGTGCCGTGTTAAATTCAGTAGCTCCTCCGGGCCTCCCCACCCCCCACCCCCTTTCCATGATGTCGGTCTCTGGGCCTGTGGGCCATCATGGCTGCCCCTGTGTACGTGGTTTTCATTGGTTAGCTGCATCCCCGTGAACATAGTCAGGCTCCTCCGCCCAGTCAGGGGCACAGAGAGAATTGCAAGGTAGTCAAATGAGCATTTGAGTTGAAACCAGACATTCAGGCACACTGATGTTGGAGAAAATTGTATCTGTTGAAGACAAAGAAACTGAGAAGGGCGGCAGTCTCCCACGACTGTGCGAAGCCCATATCGAGCTCCTGGAGCCAGCAGGGGCGAGGCATGCTTGGCCATCATGTCATTATTCGTTATGAGGTCGTGCTGGTTGACAACAACAAGAGTGGCTGACATAAATGTATTGGAAAGGACCCCGTAGTGGATACTGAGTTATTTTTTAAAGTTTTTTTCCCCCTAAAACCACTCTATGAGGCTTGAGTTTTAAAAAAAAAATCGTTTTCGTACTCAGAATACTTAAGAATTTTCTGTGCTCATCTGAGATTTTTCTTGTTACCATGTTGAACATCTGCACAATGGGTTGAACTAAAACACACGAAAAGAGCTTGGACCCAACACACAGCCCACGAGAGAAAAGGCCATCCGGGGACCGCTGAACGGTCACATCAGAAGTCAGGCTGCGTCTGTGAGCGCTTGCTTACTGTTGAGAATGAAATAACTACCTGTTGGCATGATTTATGTTGTTCTTTTCAACGTACTAGGTTAAACCATGTGAAATCACCAACATGCCACCATTTTGACCCATAAATGTTGCAGCATTGTCTGGCTCAGGATAGAATTTAGTTTCCAGATTTCAGGTGGTTGCTATTACAGTCATTCGTGTAAGAATTCGCCCAGCTTTTTAATTCACGTGCCCGGGCCTGAGGACAAGCCAGCAACACAGAAAGAACCCAAGAGTGCGGAGCTGTGGGGCCTCAGGGGTCCTAGGGCGGCGGGCCCTTGAGCACCAAGGTGGTACCTCCCAGCGTAGACTATAACGAGCAGTCGTTTGGGTTCTTCCAAACTGGGTTCTCATGCCAGGAAGGCTGCGCTGACTGGCCAGCCCCGGGGGAGCCTCTGAGAGGCTGTTCCCACTTCCTCGAGGGCGGCCTGATCTCTTGCATGAATTGATGCGTCTTTTTTTTGCTTAGTGTATCTGAAGCCCTGTCACTGAGTTCATACTTTTTAAAGAAAGATTGCTGTTTTTTAAAAAATGAAGTCACTCGCTTGCCATTTCTTTATCCCTGGAATATTCCTTGTTCTGAAGTCTTCTTTGTCTGATACTAATTGTCTTGTGGTTAGTGTTTGTATTGTGTATCTAAAACTGTGTGTCTTTGAGTTTAATAGCACCCTGATCTACTAATTTAGAGGCCAGACTTCTGAAAGTCTTAGTTATTTGGAAAAAACGAAGCTTCCTAGGCACTTAGTCCTCACGTATCTGCAGTGACGCCTACCCCGTCTCCCTGCCGCCACCCCGCTGCCTGTATCCTCTTCAGTGCCGTGAATCAGTGTGACCCTTCGTGTGTAATGCCATCCTCTCCCTAAAACCCGTGCTTTTCAGAAAAAGCCAGAGTCCTTAACGGGCCTGTAGCCTTTCAGGAAATGGTTCCTGCTGCTTCTTCAACCCTGTTTCCTACCACTTTTCCCCTCTGGCCCAGCCCCGCCGGCCGCCTTGCCATCCTGTGACTGCACCAGGTGCCCTCTGCCCAGGGCCTTTGCACGGGCCGTTCCCACCGCCTCCCTTCCCCGCCCTGCTAAATGCCGACTCCTCACGAGGCTGCCCTGAGTTCTGTTGTAAACAGGGGCCCCTCTGCCCCCCCAAGTCTCTCTGCAGCACTTTGACCCAAAGCATGCGCATTGTCCATCCCCCTTGAAGTTTAGGGGCTAAGATTATACTCCCCACCGGGTCCCTACTGCCTGGAGTGCCACCGGACACACGAGATGTGTGGCAGACTTGTTCAGTCAGTGGATGGGTGTGTTCGTACCCAGAGTGAGGCTTCCAGGTGACAGCGTTTGTACGTGCGCGTGTGCGCGCATGCGTGTGTGTATTTGTATGTAACTAGTATTTCCAGTCTGCTCTGGGCTGGAACGGTGTTTACTATATGATTTGGGATTTTTAAACCCTTTATCTTTTGGAAATATGATTTTCAGACTTTCCAGTTTGTTTTTAAGCAGTTATTCCCTGTATCTGCTCTGTACTTGGTACTGTTTCTCAGTACTGCTGAAAAGTGGTCGGCAGGCAGGTAAGAGTCCTGCTGTTAAGAAGTTCATACTTGAGTAAAGGAGACGGAAATAAGTGAAGATAATTTCAACAGGTGAGAAATACCATGAGAACCGTTTCAGGAACAGGCGTAGTTTGGGCCGTGGGCCGGGGTCCTGCAGTGGGCTGTGGATAAGCAGGCTTCCTGAGGAGGTGTCCCAGGAGCTGAAAAGTGGACAGGAGGAGTCAGCAGCTCGGAGGAGGTGCTGGGGCAGCAGTGGCTGGGGCTGGGGGGGATGGGCAGAGAGCAAGCGGGGGCCAGCCCTGTAGTTTCCGGGTTGCATTATATCCCAGTTGAAATGGGGAGCCAGTGAAAGGACATCTGATTTATATTGTATAAAGATCTCTAGCTGCTGGTGAGTTGTTGTGTCAGGGAGTTAATTTATTTTGGGTTCCTGTTAAGGTCTAATAGAGAGATTTTAGTATAATACTTAATTTTTATTGCCATCCATAAAAGTGGAATTTTTTTCATTAAATGGGTTTTAGGGAAATCTCAATTATTAAATAAACAACACCATGTATTGTGGACATGACAGTTAAAAACACAGTAAATTAGACTAAATATATATACCATTAGGACAAATAAAATTGAACAATATTGGATTATAAAGTCTTATATGATGAAATAGGAAATTGCATTTCAAAATTGCATTTTTAATATTTCAAATGTTGAAATTACTTTTCAAATGAGTAGATTGTTAGAAATTAGAGGCTCAGCTTTGTGAATAAGGACAGCACGCTCTCTCGCTAGGGCAGCAGCGCGAACGTTCGCCTCACCCGCGTTGCCGCCTTCGTTCGAGCGCTCCTGCCTCTTCCCTGAGCTGGGCGCGGCCACCGGTGGGCCCGCGGCGCCTGGCGGACGGCTGTGCTGCTGCTGGTCCGGGGCCTGAGGCCTCCGCCGCCTGGGTTCCGGGCCCCACGGGGTGCCCGGGCGGCCCACCCTCGAACTTGGTGCGAAGGCTGATGTGGGGCAGAGGCTGTGACAGTTCTCCGTTTCCGGTCTCATGCAGTCAGCCATGGTTTTCTGATTCTGTGAAGTGCCTTCTCTCAGGAAAGTAGAGCTTGCCTTTCTCAGTTCTTGTCTGCAGCTCTTTTTCCTTCACCGCTCCGTTCCCTCCCCTTTTTGTTTCTAAACCCAGTGATCCCTGGGGCGCGATTAGAAATTGGTAGAACCTTAGACCTTCCAGTCACTGCGGAGTCGGATCACGCTTCCCACGGCGCGGGAAGGAACCAGCCGGGCGGAAAGCTGCGGCACTGCAGGAGGGGCGGGGCGCGCGCGCTCAGCCGGGCCGAGCCTCTCCGTGTTCTGGACGTATTTCTCTTCCTTACAGTATTTTTTCCTGTAATGAGGCGGGCAGTGCTGAGATACCTGCTAACAAGGTAACCTCTTGAGGACGCGTACAGTCTTTCAGGAATTACATACATTTGTGTGTGTGCACGTGTATAAATGTATGTATGTGGGAAAGTGTGTGCATGCATGTGTGTTCACGTGGGTATGTGCACGTGTGTCTGTGTATGTGCGTGTGTGCATGTGGGTGTGTGCATGCGGGTGTGTGTGCATGTGTATAAATGTATGCATGTGGGAAAGTATGCATGTAGGTGTGTATGCATGTGTGTTCATGTGGGTGTGCATGTGTCTGTGTGCACATGTGTGTACATGTGGTTATGTGCCCATGTGGGTGTGTGCATGTGGGTGTGTATAAATGTATGCATATGGGAAAGTATGCATGTAGGTGTGTGTGTTCATGTAGGTGTGTGCATGTGTGTGCATGTAGGCATGTGTGCATGTGCAAAAGTGTGTTTGTGGGTGTATGTGTCCACATGTCCGGATTGCTCGTCATGGTCGAGGAAGTCAGCCCTCTAGCTCCTGGTTGAGGTCTGCGTTCTTTGTTCCTCCTGTCATCAGCCAGCCCTGGTTTCAGCTTGCAGGGGCTGCGAACCTCAGGAAATTACGAGTGCCTTCTCGTCACCTGCTGCGGGCGCCTCTCACCGGCTCCTTGTTACGGATGGGACAGCGTCTCCCTGGTGGTGAATGACCAGCTGGGGTTTGAACCCTGACCTTCTGACTCAAAAGCTCAGCCCCTCCCGCCAGCACCCTTTTTGTTTCTTAAAGAGACGCATGAAAGACTGGGACTTAAACCTACTGTTGGCCCTGCAGACTGTAAGACTAAGGGAAGGCTGGCTTCTTAAGGAGTGTTCTTCCTTGTCGCCCCTGCCTTGCCACAGACCTCGTGGGAAAGCAGTGCCCTGGTTTCTCACAGTGCTGTTTATTTCATGGTAGCCTAAAATTAGGAAGTTTTGAAAATTAAAGCCATATTGTCTGGTTCAAGCGTTTCAGGGAAATGAGACCCTTTGATGTGCACTGGGGAAAATGCCCCTCGACCGTGTCCCGAGCCTGCATCCCTCTCCTGGATGTGCTCACACCCTGGTGCTCCCCTGCGAAGGCAAATGGTGCAGAACCAGGCAGGCCTTTTTACGGGAAGTCTAGTCATTTTTATAGACCTGGCCAGTGACGTGGTCAGGGTTAGCAACTTGCTCCAGACCACACAAGGAGCTAGAGAAACAGCTGGCCAGAGAGCCGCCGCCTTCCAGCCAAATGGTCTTTTCCTAAAACTATCTACCTCCCTCAGGAAACTGGTCTTTTAATAGCAGCCTCGCCTCCACCAAGAACCTGGGCTGGAGGATGGATAGAGCCTCCTCTCCCTTCGTGTTTCCACCCGGCACACTGTGTGGCTCAGAACCCGGGTGAGCCCGGGGCGCGAGCACCTTGACTGGAGGTGCCGCGTCCACCCCCCAGGAAAATCGGGGGAGCAGAGGCTGTCGTGAGTGAGTTAGCTGCTGGTTCCGCTAGAGCTGGGCTTGGTGGTTCTTCACGGACCAGATCGCTGGAGCCTCGGTGAGGCGGCTGCCTGCCCCGGGAGGGGGTGGGGCTGCTGCCAGACAGGCCACCCCGCCCCCGTCACTGGTTGAGAGACTGAAAGTGTCACTGTTTTCCCCACTTGGAGTCAGGCTGTATGTAATCCTGGCCACCATCACCGCCAGGCCTGTCTCAGGTCCCTGGCTGGGAGGCTTCTCTCGTTCAAGGGGAAGGTCTGCCCTGGACACTCTGCTTCTGTAAAAATCCCAGCACCTTGAAGTCTCTTTGGGAGTTCCTGTGGTGGACGTGAGCTGATGTCAAGCAGTCGTGGAGACTGACATCCTGCAACTCTCCTCTTACAGACAGAGAACACCTCTTTAACTTTCCTCTGTTTTTCAAGCCGTGTCTCTTTGGCACCTCTCACTACCTTGTTGACAGTGAAAACTGTCCCGTTGGAAGCTGCGTCTGCTCTGTTCTGAACTGCCCAGACCTAGGCAAGGCGTAAAAAAGCCACCCGCAGGCCTGCTGTGTGGTCTCCAGTTGCTGAGCTCTTTGGATTCGGTGTTCAGTGTGGGCTTTGCCACGCAGAAGTCCACGAGGACCGTCGCAGAGACCTGCGGGGAAGAGGCTCACCTGGCCTTACGCGGCCAGCAGCAGTTAATTCCACAAGTGCCTCTGCGTGCAGTTGTGCGGTGTGACGTGCACTGTCACTGACTTGGGGTGGGCGTGCGTTCGGTCAGCTCGACGGCGAGCGGACCAGGAAGTGCGGCCAGCGCAGTGAGCGAGGCCTGCCGCCAGGGGGCGCCAGTCCCTGCCAGCTCCGCTCAGCTCTGCCCTGAGACGCTTGAGTGAAAACCCTCTGAGAAGTGACTTTTCCCCCACAGTCTTGGAGAGCTAAAGCAGAAATTGTGTGCCTGGCTAGGATTTACAAGCTTTCGGGTCCACACACAGTGCTTTGCTTAGGCTTAGATAAAAGCTTGAACAGTATTTCCCTTTTTGGCTGAAGTAGGTGCCCCCAAATTGTCATTTGAGGATGTTATGATAATCCACTTTGCTATTTATTTTGACATATACTTTCCACAGTTACAAATAAAATTAATAGACATTTTGAAACTCAGTCAGGCTGGTTTATATTATTTTATGTTTCTGTTCTTTGGAAAGGGAGGAGACAGCACCTGAGAAATCAACACGTAATTTTTGTGGACTTCTTATTTCACAGGAAGAATGGGTTTTTAAAACCTGTTTTATTCCATGAGAAGGGAGTTGTTCTGTAGCTTACCACTAACACTAGACAAAAAGCACTAAGAAGCCAAAACAGTTCCTTTGTTTTAGAATACACGTGCAATAAAGTGCAAGTAAAATTAACCCTTGGGTACTTCTTTTGGTAGATCGGGGGATAGCATCTTCATTTTGGTTTTTTTACTTTTTAATTTTCAATCACAGATTTCCTGGAATTAGGATTTTTTTTCTTGGTAAGCTTAAGGCAATTAGAAAATAAAACACTTCTTCAAAAAATTTAGTGTCCAGTTTCCTGTTTATGTGGGTCTTTTTCTTTCTGCTTCAGCTTTTGGACAGAGTCACTTGCATTACATAATAGAAAAGGGAAGGAAGGTGAAATTCAAATCAGGTTTTTTTTTTTTCTTCTTTGTACTAATTCTTAAACCTTTTGCTGGAGAAAAGAATGAAATGAGGTTTTAAAAACATGTTTTAAGATGGCCGTGATTTTATTTACTCTGTTAACGTTATGCAAGTGCAATTACGTCAGAAAGAAAACCAAAATCTTCATTGATACTGTTAAACATGCTGTTTTCTTGTCCTCTTTTGTGAAGCAGAGGCTGGTAATTCCCAGGATAAGTTTGAGGAGTGGTTGTGAGCAACAGAAGAGCCGTCGCTTGGCTGTGGTTGGTCAGGAGCGGTGTTCCTGGGTCTGAAAGCCTTGATATACGTTCCACTGCCTGTACTGATTTCCCCTTTACTTGGGTAGCCATGTGGTAACCAGGAGTCTTCAACAATGGACCTTTGTTAAGGTTTTAATTTCTGTCAAGGAAATTGATGTGACTTTAAAAAACTCTTGCTGTGTGAGAACAGTGTAGACCAAGTTGCATGTTTCCCCTCCCCCATGATTAGGAAAATAAAACAACAAAAAGTGTGTGTGGGTAGCACTTTTTATTTCTGCTTCTCTTCTATTTATTTTGGTGGCTTGGAATCTTTTTTGTCATAATGATAAGCAAGTTGATGAAGGAAGTCAAATTGGTAGAAAATATGTAAGGATATAATTTAGTGTTACAATATTTTTTTACATAGTATGTATTTATTGGGTTTAAACAACTTTGTGTGTGTGTGTTTAAAATGTCCCATAAGGAGCTGACCTTTAAGAATCGTGAAGCACATTTTCCCCAACTTTATTTTTCCTATTTCTTTATAAGGCTTTAAAGTTTTTTTTGCATTGTGAATATTTTAATGCCATTTCCTCCTGCTTTAGAACTCTTTTAAATTTGTTTCATTTTTTTGTATGTTGCTTCCGAAATTACAGTGAATTTAAAAATTAAGCCCTGATGTGTGCAGAATATTGAAGTGCATTGATCAGTCGGTGCCTCCCCCCAGGCACACAGGCCAGCTGTTGACAACGCTGAGATTAAGTCAGGATTTCCCGAGGCGTGGGAACCGCCTGGCCTGACTTGCGTCGTGCTGAACTGAGGAGGAAGGTAGTATTTATGCGCCTCTTTTTACAGCGCTTTCACTAAGCTTCCCCTGTTTCGGGTCCATGTGGCCATTTTGGGAGTATTTGATGCCTTTACAATCCTAAAATGAAATTCATGGATAACATCTCTTGACTACATACATTAAATTTTTTAAAAATCCATATAATGTTTTTATGACAGCCAAAAAAAAAAAATGAAAGGAAAGTAGTTGATAAGGGAACCTGTGTTTCTGCACATGAATGTGTGGACGCTGCCGCGCTGGAGCCTCTGCTGCGCCTCGTGTGGGGTCGGGCGTGGCGGCTACAGGTGTGACCGAGACGCCCGTGGGCGGCTGTGCAGCTCGGCAGTGCTGGCAGCCGTGCTGCTGGCATCACCGTTTTTTAAGGTGGTCCAGTTTGGTTAAGTCTGGAATAAAGTGGTAGTTTTTCTTAACCCGTACTTTGTAGCTTGTGCTTTGTGTCTGTAAAAACCCACTTGGATTCATCCTCAGATAATTGTAAATGATTATTTTAAATGCACAGGAATATCCAGCAGGACTCTGGGAGGCTGTGGGGACACAGGACAGTCTTTGGCTGTGCACTCCCGGGCACTGCAGTGCGACCCCAGCCTTCCTGGCCTTCCCAGCAGGTGCCACGGCACCGCCCCGCTGCGGCAGCCCGGAAGTCTCCAGAAATGCCCAGAGCCTGAAGGGGACGAGCCCGGGGTGCATCTCCCGCAAACCGCCCGGCCATGTTCATTCACCCCCACTGTCTAGAGCCGTCTTCGTGGCTGGTAGTGATGGGTGCTGGGGAGTCGAGGGTGGTGACACTGGCTTCCTTCCCGAGAGGGCCCACCCTTGAATGCGACACCACAGATGTGTGCTGTGGAAGGGAAGGAGAGGTGACGTGGTCGCAGGTGGGATCCAGAAAAAGTCAGGTGCGAGTCATTACTGAGATAAGCTGTTCCCCCAACCTTCGCGTCCTCTCCTGTCGCAGCCGGCCCTCAGGGTCCTGGGCAGGGGCCGCTGCGGCGGGGAGCCCTGGTGGCAGTTCAGCTCTGCCCCTTACAAGCAGGGGGACTGCGAACAAAACCTCACGTGTCCCAGGGCCGGCTCTGTGATCTGTAGAAGCGAGGACAGTGAAGCAACCTCCCTAGTAAGATCGCTGTCAGAGTTAAGTGAGAAGCGTTGTGTAAAGAGAGCGCAGTGTCTCACAGCGGGAGGTGTGTGCCCGCTTGTCCTTCGCTGCCTCTTAGCAGAACAGAAAGCTGGCAGTAACTGGGTCCGGGTTTCTCTAATACGAGACTGTTTGCTCTTTTATTACAAATATTAAACAAGTAAAATTCCCGTGGTTCGTAATATCAGGTGTTCATTCCACACCTGCTCTTCCCCCTCCCTGGTTATTTTCTTTAGAAACAAAATATAAAAGAAAAAGCATTTTGTACTTTACGTGGAAGTTGGAGATTGAATGTTTTCAGTTGGCTCGGTTGCCTTCCTGACTTGACGACCTCACCTCTGCCTTGAAACTGAGGAGAAAAGGAGACAGGAGACGTGGAGGGTCAGACAGAGGCCTGCTGAAATACATGTTACCTTACCGAAGTCTGCGAAAGGTTCACGCTAACTGTACACGCTATCCCCAGAGCTCCCGGAGCTCCGTCACTGAAAGGAGAGTGGCTTGTTCCACGTTGTCACCAACCTGGTAGTCATGGAGCCACAGGTATCTCGGTCACACAAAGTTGGAGCAGAGCTGGTCTTGTGCTACAGTGGTTCGTACTGGTAGACCTTAGTCATCAGTTACGTGGTAGAATGTGGAAGCCATTCCCCCAAACCAGTGGAGTGTAGACCGAGAAGAATTGCTGTCAGATACGGAAGCGTGTTTCCAGTCCTCCAGAGAGGCGTCCTGGCTTCTCGTTCTGCACATGCCATCAAAGTGAGTGTGCTCTGGAGGTGTCCCCAGAACTACGACGGCAGGAGAGGACCTGCGGAGCGAGCGGGGCTCCACAGGGCCGTGGTTCCAGTTCTTGCTTCCGGGCCTTGTCCAGACCCAGTCAGCCAGGATTTCCTAGGGTGCGGACTGGGGTCTTTGCTTCGATTCTGATGAAAGAATTGTGTGGGTTAGGGCATCGCCGCCCTGGACTGGGAAATTGACCCCGCAGAGGTGAAGACCAGCCTGCGCCTGTGGTGGTTCGCTCTGTGTCTCTGCTGGCTGTTCCCCCTGAGTCTCGGAGACGACACAGGTAGAAAGAAACGTCTGTCCTCCTGACTGCCCCCAACTCCTAGTCCTGCTGTCGGCTGGATCTGTGCCCCCCGTTCCGCAGGCTCAGGACGTCTGTTCCTCTGAATGGCTTTCTGCTCCCTTTGTCCTCAGCCCGTTTACTGCCGTGTGTTCTGTCCCTGTCATTTTTCTGATGTCCTCGTCCCTTCTCGGTGCCACTGTTCCTGTCTGTTTTCATTAACCCTCACCTGGGATCTGCGGTCTCGGTGGTTTTGCTGGCCCCCTCTTGCCCCCCAGTTCAGGCACGTGTGAGGTCTGTTCTGAGAGCACCTGCTGGTATCGTGTGGTAACTGCAGTGCCGAGCGCTCCCGCCCTTCCGCAGGGTCCGCACAGCTTTCGGTCTCCTGCGTGTGGCTGGTGTGGCCGAGGTGGACGGGGACTGTGGTTCTACCCTTGTCCCCCTGTCCTCACCGCTACATTGTTGCCTGCGGGGACGCGTGTCCCTACGGGGGCCTCTCCCTGTTGCTCTCCTGTGCGTCGTGACCAGCTCAGGTGTCAGGTGCTCGAGGAAGGCTGCCTGGTCCCTCCTTTCCCGGACGTGCCCTCGTCTGCCCTGGAGTCATCCACTGTGCGTGATGGCTTCTTGGTTGTTGGCTGTCCTTGTTGTTGTGCATAGAGCCCCTTGAGAACCGAGACTCACCTTGAAACCCCTGCAATGTTTAGTGAGGAACCTTAGATGTTCCAGGCGAGGCAACAACCATGTGTGGGTTCTTTAAAATTGAAATCACCCAGAAAATCTTCCCCTGCTGCAAGGAGTAAGAATTGCAAGGTCGGGAGTTTATTTGTGGATACTAACTGCTGTGTATAAAATAGACACGCGGCAGGTTTCTTCTGTACAGCACAGAGGACTGCACTGACTATGCTGTAGTAACCTATAATGGAAAAGAATGTGAAAGCAAATACATGTGTGTATCTGTGTGACCAGAACACCACGCTGTGCACCAGAAATTGACACAACGTTGTAAACTGACTAGACTTCAATTAAAAAAACAAGAATCGCAGCCTCGCTACCTTTTCCTAGTTCAGCATGAACCCCATCCCTGCAGAGGAGCATTCGGGGACCTCCAGGGGCCGGTTGGTGATGTGACTGTGGTGGACCCTATCAGACGCTGCAGTGAGGCAGCGGGAGAGGCTGAAAGAAGGTTCTTGATACTGTTTTCATAGGCAGCTTTAAATAACCTTTGGTTTAGGAAGTAAAGTATTAAATATGGGAAAGCTAAAATTACTTCTATTTGACCACAGATGAGTTTTAGCTACATTGGACCTGGTGTCAGAGGAGAGAATTCCGAGTATTTGGGTAAAATCATCAAGTCCATGCCCCCGTTCTGTGCAGGGGGAGCCCTGTGCCTCCGTTGCTGCCTCCCTCGGCACCCTCCCTCCTCCGTGGGGATGGGCATCCTGCCGCCTGGGGGCCTGGCCGGCTGTCGGCCTGGCTGTGTGGGCGGGTGACTTATCCGCTGTTGAGGGACGTGGAGTGGGTGCTGGCCGTGCCCGAGCTGAGCTGACCGGTCCACATGGAGCCTGGAGACCGGGCGTCTCTGCTTCCGGGGGAAATTACCCATGGGTGTTGTTTTCTGGTGTTTTAGAGGCAAGAACTGAATTCATTGACTCTGAAATGAGAGTACTGGTTTCAATCCATAACTTTCTGCTTCTTAGTAAGTGACTGTATTGAAAACACTTTTGAACAACCAGTCTTTTGAAAACAGCAGTCTCAGCGTGAGGACCTTGCTCATTCCGTCCTCGTGTGGACGCCGTCCTCTGTCACCCCTAACGGGAGGAAAGGCAGACAGGAGTCCCGGCCCCGCGTGCTGGTCCTTCTGTCCTGCTTGCTTGACATGTTGTCCTCGGCAGAGGCACTTAATTTCATTTCAAATCTCAGTGTTCTCTTCTGGAAACGGGGAATCGTGTTGGCACCGCGCTCGTGGGCTTGTGGGTGGGGGCAGCGGGCCGAGGGGTTACGTGAGACACCCCGAGCACTGTCTCTCTCGTGACGCGAGGTTTTTCTGCGAGGCGTTTCCATGCTTCCATTTCAGGTTTTGTCTGAGAGCTTGGTACCTTTCCAGGGAGCAGCTTAGGTCTCCTGGGTTGAGAGTCAAGCTTGTGGCCGTGACTAATGGGGCCACAGGTAAATTGAATCCAGAGAACTGTGAATGCTTGTCGAGTGATGAATGGAAGAATGGGGCTTATTTCCCAAGCACGTTATGGGGTCTGCTAGTCACTGTGGCTTCGCCCCGGCCAGCAGAGTGGAGCTGAAGCAGAGTCTGGAGATACAGGAAGGTCCCTCCTCGGCCTGAGTCCACTGACCGGCTGCCGGCGTCATCTCTCCTGCCCCAGCGCTGAAAAGGGCTAGCTGAGCCCAGCTGGGTGTAGTCTGTGAACATGACTTTGAAGGAGGAGTACCGCAGGTCCTGAGTGCTGCCATTGCAACATCAGTCACGCAGCCCTGCTGCGTAGTGAGACACCAAGTGTGGTCACCCTGAGAGCAGCATGTGTACGACATTCTAATGGTCTGGCAAAGGTTTTAAAACAGTTACTGTTTTTCAACGTAGAGAATCACTAATGTTGAACAGTAGGCCCTGCTTTTAGTTGAAAGTATCGAATTTACCACATATGGCATTATGTATAAATGTGTGTACTTCCGTATGTATTTATTTCTGAAATGTGGCAGGAGCTCAAGCAACAGCTGCTTTTAGGTGCCCGTTTGGGTCAGAACAGCACCCTGGGAGGGTGTGGCGTGTGGCCACCGTGGCTTCGGCCCTGCGCCTTGATTAGTCACATCTTGATAAGTGAACCCGTGTAGGCGCTTGTGTGGTTCAGTCCTTGCTTGACAGAATGGAATTTTTTTCTTTAAATTAGTAAACAAACTAAACAATGGTCTTCAGTGTGTGTTAGAGTGAATGCTTGAGGGCAGCTGGCAGGGACACCAAATGCAGAGCCGAGCGCTGGTGGCAAGTTCGCCTTAGTGGCGCAGGGCTGGGTCCCCATTGCCTCCGCAGCGGTGGCTGCGGGGTGGGGCTCGCCGTGGCCCTCCATCCGCGTGGCTTCACGTCTTCAGTTGCTTTAGCGGACATCTTCAAATGGCACCCTTGGCCTTATTTTGGGGATCAGTGAAGCTAAATAGGTAAATGTAGGTCAGGTTCCAGTAATTGGTTTTCCTATTTTTAGGGGTGGGCCCGGTTCTGTGCTGCAGTAACATAAGCGAGTGAGTTTGCAGTTGCTGCACAGGTAATGTTCTAATAACACTGCACATCAAAAACAACAACCCCAGCAAACCTGAAACGCGAGCAGCTTTCATCTTCCTGTCTTCCCCTTTCTTCTTGTCCGTATGCACACTTGGGTTTTACGTGGTGAAATTCATTGCTTTCTGGGGCCAGGATGGCTGTGTTTGTGCCACCTGGCAGCTTCGGTAGCGGCAGCTTCGGTGAATGAAGCTTATCCAGGTTGAGAATCAATGCTGCAGACATCATGCTGAGTTTAATAGAATAAAAATTTAACACATGTATGTCAATGGATTCACTTTTTGAGAGATACTTACTAAATATCTCTGGTTCTCCATTTTCTCATCTGTAAAATGGGGATGGTATCAGCTGAGGGGTTTGAGGAGCTGGAGGAACAGGAGTGGGGAGGGTGTGAGCTTGTGTGTGGGACTCCAGACACTCAGGGCGTGGCCCCGGAGGGCCCCAGCACGTTCTGAACGGGCTTCATTTTTAACCACCAGCTGACGAGGTCTGAGGAAGAGTAGTTATATATGCAGCAGGTTTAACATCAGCCTGGCCCCAGGGTGGCAGCTGGAACTGTCTGCTGAGGCACCGAGTCTGCCGTGGGAGGAATTCTGAGTGTCTTCACTGACCTGGGACGTGGGTGAAGGAACTCGCAGGTAGGGTGGAAGGACGCTGGCCGGAGGCACTGAGCACAAATCTTGGCGGCTCAGCTGTGGAAGTGAGTAAGGTGGCTGCTGGAGGGCCACTGTTGTTGGCTTCAGACACTGGTGAAGATGTAGTGTAATTCTTCCTCGTTGTTGGATCCTCAAAACTGGTATCTGATTGGTCACACGTTTAGAAGTAGTGAGTTTTATTTTTTAGTTAGGATTTGTGAAAATATCTGGTTGAATTTTTATTGATTTATAACGCACACACAGAAATACGTGCGGAAGTCGTGTAAAGCTCAATGAACTGTCGCAAGTGGGTCCACCTGTGCAACCAAGAACGGGCATCGGCTTCGCTCAGGCCCCGACACTCGCTTTCTTCCTCCCTCCTCCCCACAAGTAACCAGTCTCTTCCCAGCCGGCACTGTAGACAGAGCTTGCTTTTTACATGTGTTTGATTACAGAAAATTGTAAACGTACACAAAATAAACACGACAGCCTAGCGGACCCATCCCTAGCTTCAGCCACTGCTGAGGGTCTGCCCCATCTGTGTCATCTGAGCTTCACCCCGTTCCTCATTTTGCTACTTTTTCAGTCCCTTGTTTTTGTGACGTAAGATGTAAGTACTTTTAAAGGCGCGAATCTAAACCGAGCAGTTGTGAGGAATAAGAGCCCCCATATAACCTTCACAGTTGAAGAAGAGAATGTTTTCATCTCCCCAGAACATTTCTCGTGCTCCCTCCCCGGCGATTCGCCTCTCCCAGGGGCACCCACTGCTGTGACTTTTCCACCGCAGGTCCGTTTCGGCTGAAATCAGACCACGTGTGGTATTTGATGTCCAGCTTGCTCCCTCGGCACAGCGCTTACGAGGTGCACCCGCCACGTGCGTTTCAGCCTCTTCTCTCCACACCACTGAGGGTGGTTCTGCCCCAAAGCCCCACAGCCCGCACGTCATTTTCCTGTTGGGGACGTGTGGGGCATCTCCTCCAGGAACACTCTTTTTTTTAATTGAAGTATAGTTGATTGACAGCACTGTGTTAATTTCAGGTGTACAGCCACGTGATTTGGTTGTACCTATGTATGTGTATATCTGTACTCTTGTGACTCCATTGTAGGCTATTACAAGATATTGAATGTAGTTCTCAGTGCTACAGAGTAAATCTTTTTTATCTATTTTATGTGTAGTGATGTGTATCTGTTAATCCCATACTCTCAGTTTATCCCTCCCCCTTTCCTCTTTGGTAACCGTGAGTTTGTTGTCTATGTCTGTGGGTCCGTTTCTGTTTTATAAATAAGTTCATTTGTACTATTTTTTAGGTTCCACATATAAGTGATATCATACACTGTTTGGTTTTTTCTGTCTGACTCACTTCATTTTAGGATAATGCCCTCAAGATCCATCTGTGCTGTTGCAAATGGCAACATTTCATTCTTTTTTGTGGCTGAGTAGTATTCCATTCTATATGTAGACTGCAACTTCTTTATCCACTCACCTGCTGATGGACAGTCAGGTTGCTTCCATGTCTTGACTGTTGATAGTGCCGCTGTGACCATTGGAAATTGCAAGTAGTGATTTTGATCAGTTATTTGACCACTGTGTAACATAAAGACCATGCAGTCAGAGGGGTGCAGTGTTTCAGGAACAGACGGTGATGCGTGTGGACGCGAGGGCTGCACCTGGGCCGGCGGCACGCCGCGCGCCTGATCGTGCTCTGCAGGAGGGAATTGTTGTTCTTGACGTGAAACTAAAATGCTTAGGCTGTTGTGCAACATGGCTCCACGTGCACCTTTCCCGTCTAGCTGGGCTGTTCTCTTGCAGTCTTCACTGATCAGCTAAGTGCTGAGCATTTTGCAGAAGCCAGGGAAGGCCTTGGCGTCACAGTGGAGTTCAGATCCTGGTTTTGCCTGCGGTCTTGACTGCCCCCCTCCCCGCCCTGGGTCTCCCCACAGAACCCGAGCTCTGTGAGCCAGGTCCTGCTCTGCCATCCATCGACACAGCTCCATCCCAGAACAGCGCCCGGTGCCGATGGCAGGAGTAAACAGCGACTCGGTGCCGAGTGTGTCCAAGCGGGGAGTGTGGCCGTGTGCCCAGGCCCTGGGAGACGCGCAGGAAACTAGATGCCCTGTGGGAACGTGTTAGGGCAGGGTTTTGACCATGGCCACTAATAATTGAAATTTCAAGGGTATGTTTTGTACGTCTTCTTTTTTATTCCATTTTTTAAAGAAACTCACTTTTACTGTACTTTATAAAAAAGTAGTTCCGTGATAGATTGGAAAGGAAGAGAAAGGCTCCTTTCATCACAGGCAGCGTGAGAAGTACTCTGCGGCAGAGTGGCAGGTGCTGATGCCGGGTGAGTGCAGGTCAGGAAAGGCCGCCCTGAAGGTAAGATTTGAGCTAAAGTCTGAGGATCCAGAGATCTTTCTAGGCCTCCGGGCAGCAACAAGCCTAGTCAGTTCTGTTCTAGGGACGGGAGAGGCCGGGCGCACAGTAAGAAAGTGAGGAGGAGGAGCTGGGAGGTGGGCAAGGGCCTCTTGATGTTGACAGCGAGGTTGAGCGCCGACTGGCTGATTGTCGAATGGTTTCCAGCAGGGACATGGTGTGGTCTCTCATTCCTAGTTTAAAAAGATGGCTTTCGCAATGTGGACGTTAGGTTCAGGAGTGGAGGAGAAGGTACCCGTCAGGAGACTGGTGTCCTCCTCCAGGGGAGAGTGACGGTGGAGTGGGCAGGAAGGTGCTGACCACAGACTCGTCTGTGTGGGGTTTGAAGTTGCACGGATGGGACTTGCTGACTGGATTTGGAGAGGAAAGATGGGAGGCCAGGGTGGATCCTAAGTGTTTGTCTTGATAATTTGGATGAACAGAGATGCCATTTGTTGAAGGGAAAGACACTTTTTGAAGAGGGTTGGGTGGGAGTTGGGAACTGAGAAGTGTTACCTTCCTTGCTCCTGTATGCCTTCTCACAAACCCTTTGAAAGTGGGACTCCACAGTTTTGACTTACGAAATACGGGTGACTTGGCGAGGAAATCCCTAGTGAAGTAGGCCACTAGGAGCCTCCAGCTGGCTCTCATGGCTCAGAGACGTTGGAGAAAGAAATCTGTTTGTTAATCAAATATTTTGGAAACTCAGAAAAATTCTTTGGACCGCTGGGAGGATGTGTCCACGTTAGCTGTTGCTTATTCCGGACGCGCATCCTGCTGTGTGTCTGCTTAGCTGGCAGGTGTTTGTGTCAGCTCACCCTGCAGAGGAGCAGCTGCCCAGCTGGTGAGGGGTGGCCTTGTGGGCAGTCCTACAGCTTTGCCATGCAGTGTCCTTTCCTTCAGGCAATGAGAGAAAAAAAGGGAACAATGCAACTTGCATATTAGCTTTTCGCTCCTGAACTTTGTTTTCAAAACTACTTTTGTGTTTGCTGATACCCCGTTTTTTCTTTAGTAAATTCAAATGGTGAAAAAGGTGACTCCAGACTGTCAGGCTGCCCGGGAAAGGTGCACACCAGAACTAGTCTGCTTCTCAGCCGTCCTCCAGACTGGCGACTGTGCGGGGTGCTGGTCACAGATTTCATCATGAGTCTTGACCTTTTCCAAACATCTCTACTCTGAGGGGCTCTGTGTGACATGGCCGTGCACTTGGGCAGCCTGGTGGGAGCACTGCTCCTGCCCTGTTTCCTCGTCTGTAAAATGGGAGTAAAAACAGCCCTGGTCAGATGGAGACAATACTGGTTGTGCGCGTGGACACTGAGTTTTTAATAAGTGCAAAGTGCTTAGAACAGTTGTGAGGGTGTTAGGTGTCAAGCAGGCATTATTACTGTCACTGAGAACAGCCTTCCTGGATGTTTTGTTCCTGGCGTGAGTCTGGGGGCAGTGGAGCCGGGGGCGGTGATGGAGCCGGGGCCGCAGGGCTGCTGCCTGCCTTCATTCCCCCGGGGGTCCCTGCAGGGCCGTGGGGGTCACATCCCCACATGGAACTCACCTTCCTCAAGGGCGTGGTGGAGTCTCCTCGCCCAAGAGTTTCCTCTTTGAGCTCAGGAAGTCTTTGATTTAGTTCTGTCGAGCCCGGGAGCCGTGTTCTTGTTATTTGTAAACTGCTTGAACTTGCTGCGCCTTTTTAAAGGCTAACAGTGTTTCAGTCACCTTGCACTTGCCCTTCTCATACAGCTGGAGATGCACTGTTTCTCTTTTTGAATGAATGCTTTTTACGTTAACTTACGTCAATAACTAAAACATCTTTTCCAAGAAGCCAAAATGTGATGGTTTCTTAGGTCCCCAAATCTGGCCAGCCCTGAGAGTCCTCGGGGAGGTCTTGGACACGGTTGTGCTGGGCTGTGCCACGTTGCCGGCCCCCTGGTGGCTGTGACGGTGGGTGAGGGTCTCGGGCGCGGTGCGCTTGGGTGGCGGCCCCTCCCTGCCCCACACAGAAGGACAGGGAGGTGGCGCACAGGGCCCCGCCGCCCCCAGCTGCAGGTCTTCTACTGCTTCCTGTATTTTGAGTATGTCATCGAGCCTTAAAAAAGTCAGCGCCTTTCAATTCTGTTCCCATTTGTTGTATTGTTCTTTGACCATCTGAATAGCACTGGGGATGAAAATGAAATGAAAAAAAATCAGGACAGTCATACCCTTAAAACAGAAGAATCTTCTTTATCTAGAAAAATGTGAACGATTCTGCAGGCGTAGTTTTGAAAAAGTGAAATAGGGGGTTTGAACATGGAGTTCTAAATTTTTCTGTGTAAGGCCTGAAGATACCTTGATAGAACAGAATGGGAGGAAATACTTCGACCTTTTCTTAAAGTGCGTTTGCAGGCATTTGCTCGAATCCCCAGGCTTCCTGAGTGGGCAGGAAAGTTCACATTTTTTGAGATTCGACACTTCTGAGCCTCCAGCATCTAATCACAGAACCTTCACACAGAAGATGCTCAACAAACATTTACTGAACAAGTGAGAGGGTCCAGGGTGCAGGACTAGGTGGTGTTTGCCAGGGCCCACTTGTCTGTAACCTGGCACTGAGCCTCTCCGTTCTGCTTAACAGTTGTGCTGTGCTGGCACCTGGGGCTGGAATCCCGATGTGTGCCTTTGCTGGTGACCTGGCCTTTGTCTGGTGGTGCAGCTTGATTTGCTCCTGGGTGTACTGGTGACACCCGCCTGCCCCCTCCAGTCCTTAGGATGAGGGGGAGTGTTACCTGGCTCCTGACACGCAGGTGCTTGAGGTGTAGAAGCTGTTCCTAAAACTGACCTAGCGACACGCCAGCCTGGCACGTGGCGGACGTGGACGCGCCCATTTATAATCTGAGTGCAGGCTTTGTCTCCGTGTGGGGACTGATGCTGCAGGGCTCACACACCGAGCTGTCTTCCTTTGCGCCTCATCTGCAGCACGACCTTTGCAGGTGGTCGGGTGAATCCGTTTTCCCTGACGACTGACGTGAACGGACCTTCCCGTCTGCACTGCCTGTCGGTACAGCTGCAGGGTGTGCCCGCGCAGTCAGGACTGAGGACTTACACGGAGACGCAGGAATGCGCGGCGAACTCTCCTGTGTCCTCAGTCCCCGCTTTTGAACCCTGAACTCGCGCGTCCGCCTGCCTTCCTGCCCCCTGCGCCTGCGGGCCTGGGACAACATGGCCGCATCTGGTGTGCATTAGCTTTATCATTCCCGCCGCTGGCGCAGGTGGCCTGAGAGGGTTCGTTCTGAGGTGTGTTGGCTTAATCTGTGGACTTGTGCTTTCGCTCGTTCGATTTCTCACAGTGAACGGAAAGTTTCCACCGCTCACCCCGTCCTTGGGGGGAGCTGTAGGTATCAGCGGGGGGACAGGAAGCTCTCTGTTTGCCTGTGTGACGCTGGAAGGCTGTGGGCCATACGTTTTCTTTGGAGTGTATCTGACTGTTTCCTAAGTGTTGATAAGTAGTGGTTTGTTATTTTTAAGGTAACCTGAAATTGCAGGTTTGGTTTCCTTTTTGTTCCATGAATTACTTAGTGTAGTTGTTTTTTTTTTTTTTTAATTTTTTTTCAGTTTCAGCTTTATTTTTACTATAAAGTTTTTCTTCACTTAAATGTTACTTAAAAATAATGTTTGCTATTTTTTTCCAATCCAGAGAAGAGTGAAGAGGCGCCCACAACCCCACTGTCTATCTATTAATATTTTTAAGGTAATAAAAGCAGCAGCCATTCATGGCCAGACAGCGGAAGCAGTTCAGGAGAGAACAGCATGGTAGCACGTAATTCTTCCTGGGAAGAAGCCATATTTATTGACACTATCTGCATAGATCTTTCTTTTGTTTTAAAAGTAACACAGAAGGAGTCGTGGTGACGTAGTTCCAGCCTTGATTTCTCACTTGATGACATACCTTGGACGTCTTCACTTGTTCATGTACATAAGGCTGTAGGATTCTTTTCTTTTTAATGGGGTTGTAATATTTTAAATATAAAGTTGGTCACTAATTTTGCTGCTTTGGAAATTGAGACTGTGGCTTTGTTATATTTATACGTGTTGGGAACTTTCTGAGGTTTTCTTTGTGTCCTGATACGGTATCAGTTTTTTTAAATGTTCCATTCATGCTTAGAAGCGAGGTAATTTTTCATACGTGAGTTACACAGTCTGATAGAAATCCGTTACCTCCACCAGCTGCATGGCTCCCGTCCGCTGCGCTCTGTGCGTTTCCCTGCCGGTCCGTCAGGCGGAGCCGCGTGCGCTGTGGCCCTCTGGGTTCTGTGGGGCCTGTTCTCCCTGCACCTGGAGCAGCTTCGCTTCCTCTTCAGGCCGGTGACATTTGACACACAAAAATTCACAGCCGTTCCATCTTAACCATTGTTCCGCTCAGAGCTTCTGCCTGGAAATCTGCTTTGTCTCATGTCAGTGTCGCCGCCCCCTCTCTTGTATGTTTACCTGCTGCGTGTTTATCAGACCTGTTTTTTTTTGAGAGGTGGTATCTTATTTTTTCCCCTAACCTGAGAGGCTTTCACAGGAAGTTGAATTCATTTATAATGACCATCATAGCCGGTAAGTCTGGACATGCTTCTGTTCTGCCTTCTTATTTCTTAGTTTTACTGTGTTCTTGCCTCACGTGGGGGTGGGGAGGTTTGTTGCGCCATGTACCCTGCCTTTTCCTGGTGTCTCCACAGTGCTTGGAAGGCGCCTGCTGTGAACTCTGCAGTCGGAGAGAGCGCCGCAGACCCGCCTGCCGCCAGGGTCGTGTCCCGCCCTTCCGTGGGCCGCCTTTGCCCTGCGCTGCCTTTCCCGCAGCTGGAGACCGGGCGTCTGCGGTCCGTGTGGCCGAGTCGATGTCACTCCAAGGACTCTCACCTGCTGTCTGCTGGATGGCCGTCTTCTCCCTCTGTCCCCACGTGGTTGTCCCTCGGGCTGTGCTGTCTGTGTCCTGATGCTTCTCACAAGGACACCAGTCATGTTGGACTGAGACACGACCTCCCTTTCCTTCAGTTACCTCTTTAAAGGCCCCGTTTTCAAATACAGTCGCCTCCTGAGGTCCTGGGGTCAGGACCTCCGCATGTGGGCTTCAGGAGGACCGTTCATCTCCTAACACCTAATGTCCTGTGAAGGTGGAATTTTTTAAACTGTCCTGATGGACACATTTCATGTGTTTCAATCCATTGCAGTCATTGTCAGTGAGTTATTGTCACTGTCCAGCGTCCTTCAGACATAACCCAGTGTTCTTGAATACTTTCTTGCTTTCTACATCCTTCTGGATCAAGGTGTTTAGACCATCTCGCTGCCCAGACCTACAGTCAGCTGTTTCTTCCAGGACTCTGGGTTGCTTTAGTGGGATCTCATGCCAGGTGATTCTAAGTACCTGGTCTGTGGAAACCTCATGGCTGGGCCTGTTTATGGTCACAGTGCGGGAGGCGCTGCAGGGTGGCCATTAAGGTGTGTGCTCCGGAGCGCCCCCTGCCCAGATGCAGCCTCACCCCACGATGCACATGCGTTGCCAGCTCGGCCCCTGGCAAGGCTCCCAGCTTCTCTGCACCTTAATCCCATCACCACACTCGTTTGGCCACTGGTGGTAGGAGCGCCGTGAAGGCAAGGGCTTCCTCTGGACCTTCACAGCTCTGCTTTGAGCACCTGGACCTGGGCCTGGCACATAATTTGCACTCAGTAAATATTTGTTCAATGAATGTATCTATGAAATGAAAATAATCTCTTATTTTGATTATCTCTTATAGGGTAATGAGATACTTGGGGATAATGTTTATAAAATGCTCATTCCTGTCGAGACCTGTGAAAGGTCTAAGATTTTACCCAACTTATAGGCTAACAAGATGGCCTGCCAGTTTCATGGGAAGTGGCAGAAGCCTTAAGACTCCTGGGTCAGAGATAGAAGGCTTTCCTACTTGCAGCAGCAGCAGTGACCCAGGGGCTGCGTTCTCCTACTCTCAGTGCCCAGCCTGTTTTCTCCGGGCGACGTGAAGACCGCAGGGTGAGATCTGTGCCCGTGGTGGCTACGTGGGGGACAGGAGCCCCAGGCTTGGGGAGCCTGAGTCTTTCACGGTGGGCAGCAAGCCGACTGTTCTGGGGGGACATGCTCTATCACTATACAGACGTCCTTGAAAAGACAGTTTGGAGCAACAGGGCACCCAGTGCCTCGCTTGCAAGATGTGCAGAAACCTGAGAGAGCGCACTGATTCGTGTGGTCGGTCCACACCAGCCACCACTGTGGTGCTGTGGTGGCCGTGTGCTCACTTCCCGGCCCGACCAACAGGTCTCTTCTTGCTGCCTTCGTCTGGTCCTCGTTTAACCCTTCCCTGCCCATCTTTTCCTGGATGTGTACTTTGTGGGTTTTGACACTTTCATCATAATTTGACTTGCTACTTTTGATTGCTTGTTAATTTCAAGCTGGGTGTGTGTGCTTGTGTGCACGTGCGTGTTTTAAATCGTAGCCCTTACCTCTGCAGTAACCCTCTCTGCACTCGAGCTTTGGTCTTCCTGGGTGTGGCGGAGTGCGTCTGCTTCTCCCCTTCTCTCCCACCACCACTCTTTCTTCCCTCCATGCCTCCCCTCCCCCTCCTCTTTCCCGTTTGTGTGGACTCTGTCTGGCGGACTGTCACACAAGGCCTCCTGTCTTGCCAGAGGACTGATGTGGGGACACTAAATGTTTCTGCACCCTCTTCCTCTTTTCCTGTTATTCTTCTTGTCATTTGAATGTGGGTAAGGGCTGGCCCTGCGTCTCATGAGACCCTGGGAACTCGTGTGACAGTCTCATGTACTTTACTCCTCAGGTTAAAAACACAGACTGCTGACCTCAGGCTCGTGGGTTCCTGAACTCCCTTACTATTGTGTGTTTGTAATTTTTAATGGTATCGTTTTGATTGACAGATACTTACTAGTAATTTTTGTTAGTCTGGGTCATACATGTTTTTAGAGTTTTAAGTCTTCCAAAAAAGGAAACTGGGCAAGTGGGTGAGTCTTTAACGTGATTTTGCTTTTTCACTTAGTTTAGGATGTGCAGGAACAGGGGTAAGGCCTTGAAGCAGTCTGGCAGTACCAGGCTTCTCCTGCCATCTCTTTTCTGTTACCCAGCGTGGAGCACATCCTGTCCGGGCGGGGAGTGGGGTCGAGGACCCCGTCCAGAGCTGGAAGAGGCCCCTGCATCTGTTCCCTCGGATGCTGCATGTGAGGGTGGTGTTCTGATGGAGGAGGGGTGTGACCTAAAAATCGCAGGTCCTGGCAACGATTTTATGAAAGTAAAGGGAAAAATAAGTTGTTCTCCATGGCCTCATCGAGTTGCAGTTGTGATCATTCATTTCTCACAGCCTCTGTTTCCCGGCAGGTTTAAAACTGCCTTTTTTTGGGGAGAGTGGGGGCTGCCTGGTTGCTTTAAACTGTTACATGTACTGTTGTTGAGTGAGCTGTTTCTTGTGAGGATTTTTGAGCTTTTTTTTTTTTTATATCACATGGACTTTTGGTTAACTACTTTTATAAAAACGTATCTTCACTTTCACTCTCCAGTTTCTCAGCGTGCCTCCCGGCTCTCGTCCCCGGTTTATGTCTGGTGGTCGTGACGCCGCCTGTGTTTGAAGTTATCCCAGGTACTAAAAAGGTGAATGAGCTTTAGTTTTTCCCCGAGAAAGTCGATCGTGGAGTCTAATGTGAAATCCACGAATTCTCTTTGAATCTTAATCTTTTTAAACACTATCTACTGCTTAAAACATTTAGCAGTAAGGTGATATGGTTCCCAATCTCTGCACTGTGTCTTGTCAATAATACATCCAGATGGAGTTAAAAATATCAGTTATTATATCTGTTCTCTTGTCTATACTTAGAAATCCATGAAAATTCAGGGTAAACTTTATTCCTCTAAATATTCAGAAGCAGAGTTCCTTTAATTATTCTGATCTTGCCATCAGTGGTTGTATTAAACTTATATTTAGAAACAGAGTCCTTATTTGGCATAGATTTTGCCCCATTTTGAGAGTTTGTTTTAAAATAAGCAGTTGACGTGTTCTGGCTGGCATTTGAAGAATGTGACTAATTCATTCAGCTTCAGAGAGTGTAGCAAAGAGAGGAAGAGGCTCAGAGGCCCCGGCGTGCGGGGCAGGAGTCCTCTGAGGACACACGGCGACAGGGTGCGAGGTGTCCGCACACACAGCGATGCGACGGGAGGTGCGGTGACAGTTCCAGCTCCGCGTGCCGGGGCTCTCGTTCTGTTATGGATGTGACCGTTTGCTCACTCTCACTTATTTCCACTCCTGAGCCTTAGGCCTTGAGGTGGTCCCGGCGAGGCTGTCGGCCCGGAGGGAGCTGTGTCCCCCGTCCCACTGTGGTCGGCAGCACCCCATCCCCTTCCCTCCCGCTGCGTGTGCACGTGTGCACCTCGAGGGCCGAGGAGCTGGGAGGAACTGCCACGTCAGCGATGCCCACGCCCTGTTCTTCTGAGGAGGGATGGAGAGCAGGGAGGAGGAGAACTTAGGAAAAACAAAGATGGAAGCGGCTCCCTGGAGGAGCTTGTCCCTGCTCAGTGCAGAGGCCGAAAGGACGCCCCACAGGGGGAGCCACGCTGTTGTTGGAGACACGTCCTGCCTCGGCGTTGGCGACACTCACCTGACCCGGGTCCGGGATGGTGGACCCTGGCAAATGCTGCCGAGAAGGCTCCTCCATCCTCGAGAGCTCCCAACCTGCTGAGCGTGAGTCCACAGGGACTCCACGCCCAAGAGAAAAAGACAAGAGTTATGCCCGGGGGACTAGTGGGCTGATGCGGACGGCGGTGTGCGTGCGCCCCAGGAGGGTGGGCGTTGCTGACACGGGGGCTATGACTTGTGGTGGGGCGGGCAGGGCGCGTGGGGAGTCCTCGGGGGAGCAGCGTGTGGGCAGGCCTGGTAGGGAGAGCGAGCAGGTAAAGTGATGGAGACATCACCTGTGGGTGCGGAGGGAGACTGCGAGGGAGGAGGTGGGGTGCTGCGCATCTCGCTGGAGGAACGAGGTGTTTGATGGCGGGGTGGGGGAGGGGGTAGAGTTGAAGAGGGTTGATGCTGTCGGTGTTGGGTTCTGGATGGCGCTCTGGTAGGTCACAGTCCTGTGGACGAGGGTTAGACGGAGGGGGTGAGGCTGTGGCCAGAGAGGCCTGCCGCAGTCCAGACGGGGGAGTGACGGGGCCCTGAGGGGAGAGAAGGAGGTGGCTGTGAGCCAGTGTGGAGGACACAGCTCCCTTGGGAGCGACTGACTGACCGGGGCACCGGAGGGAACAAGGTTCTAGGGCCCAGAGTCAGATCTGCGTTTGAATTCCCGCTGAGGGTCCTTGCTAATGTCCCTGGGTCCTCGGAGCCTGTTTCTCCTCCTGTGCCCTGAGTTCTCTCACAGGATGTTTTGAAGGTTAAAACTAGAAGAGATAATTCGAATTGTAACACTTCCTTAGTGGAGGGCCTGATGAGGAGTAGCAGCCCGGAGGCCGGCAGCTGTCAACCATGATGATGTTGGTTTTACTGTTGGGGACTTGCCCTAGGAATTGTGACTCGCTGGAGCTGCAGGAAGACGTGGGCAGGAGCGGCCTGGCTTCCACTCACTCTCCTGGATGCTCGATGCTCTTCTGCAGTCTGGGGACTGCCTTCGGCTCTGGGAGATGGCACATCCCCGTCACGTGAACACTCGCTCCCCGGTTTTCTCACTCTGTTCGCCGGGCTGCCTGTAGAATGCTGGTTGGCGCTGGTCAGTCTGTCCCTCGCGTTTCTTCTGTATTTTCCGTCTTTCTTCTTCCTTATGAGTCATGGTGGGTGACTTCTTCCAACTTGCTAGTTATTATTTTTCACCTTTGTCCAGCCTACTGGTCAACCCATCTTTGAGTTTTTCACTTTGATGGCTATGTATTTTAACCTCTGGAATTTCTGTGTTTCTTTTGCAGAGCTGCCTGTTTTTATTTCATACTGTCCTGTTCTTACATTATGAATTTGACTCCTTTCTTCATTTCTTGCACATAGTTATTTTAAAGCCCGCGTTTAATGGTGCAGCTCCAGAAATCAGAAAGTGTTGTAACAGTTCGGTTGGTTGGCTGGCTGACACAGGGACTGGGAAGTGGCTGAACTTGACCTGGAAGCTGAGGGACACTGGAATATTAGAATGGGTTCACTGTTTAAGACCTGCTGACCCACCCGGGGAGGGGGTCACAAGACACCCCTTTCCCCACAGCTGGGAGGGGCCCAGGAGCCTTCGGGAGCTTGGATCGCTGTTTTCTGGGGGCTCAGCCTTGCGGTGGGAACTGGAGTCACCGAAGAGGGGAACCTAAATGCCAGGGGAGTAATCAGGTCCCGGGAGCAGGGGCCAAGGGGCAGCGCTCAACCCCCCGAGGCCAGTAGGCACGGCTGTTGTAACGGACCCAGAGTCAAAGCGGCGATCGGACAGTCTGTGGCCCGACTGGTCGAGGGCCATGTTCCTAGAAGCGAAACTGACAGGAAGGCCGCCGAGTTCTTCCTTGGTCTGTGTGGGCAGAGGTGTTCCGGGCCAAGTGGGCAGGAGCCTGACCCGAATCATAAAAACGAGGGGTCACATCCCCTCAATCAGTGCCCAGCCTTGAGCCAGGTTGTAGACCCAGAACCCCTCAAACGAAGGGGAGGCCAGCTCTTCTTGAGAAGGACCCCCCGTCCACTGCCAGAAATTCACGCTGCTAGTCTTTCTCCCAGCCTTCACCAGCGGGACCTGCGGCCTTTGCAAGGGTGACCGTGTACGGGGGAGAGGGAGACAACTGGGTTTTCAGGCTCTGAACTGATCTAGTTCTGGGAGACCCTGGGCCTGAGTGGACACTAGCTCCGGGAGATGCACAGTGTCACAGGTCAGAGCAGCTGCGCACGGAGTCAGACCGTCAGTGGAATTTTGCCTGAGGTCCGTCTCACGGTGGGTCCCGAGCCTGTCCTGTGGTCATTTCCCCAGCTGTGGATGAGTAAGTCCCTCATGGACTCACGCTCAGCAGGCCGTCGGGAGCTCTCGAGGATGGAGGAGCCTTCTCGGCAGCATTTGCCAGGGCCCACCAACCCGGACCTGGGTCAGGTGAGTGTCGCCAACGCCGAGGCAGGACGTGTCTCCAACAACAGCGTGGCTCCCCCTGCGGGGCGTCCTTTCAGCCTCTGCACTGAGCCAGGGACAAGCTCCTCCAGGGAGCCGCTCCCACCTAAGTTCTCCTCCTCCCTGCTCTCCATTCCCCCTCAGAAGAACAGGGCGTGGGCATCGCTGACGTGGCAGTTCCTCCCGGCTCCCCACCTCGGCCCTCGGGGTGCACACGTACACACGCAGCGGGGGGACGGGGAGGGGGGCTGCTGTGCTCTGTCGTCGGGTGGGTATGGAGGTGCAGGCTGGGCTGAGCAGGCCTGGGGGTGTGTGGGGCTGCAGGAAGACGTGGCTTCCTGATCCGTCCCACTGACCCTTCTCCCACCTTGCGTCCGTGTCCTTGCAGGGGCTCCCGGGGTCAGCTGTCAGAGCAAGAGAATGTGGCCTGGTTTTCGGTGGTTCTGTCAGTCTCCCTGACGGACAGCAGAGCCGGGAACTCCTCCCGGCGGGCAGAACTGTAAGCCGGGCGCCCGGCTGTTCACTGCGCCTGGAGGGTTAGGTGGTCAGATGTACGATACGGGCGGACCCCTGGGTGTGGGGCCAGTGGTTTGGCTGGATGGTCAGGGACTTGGGAGAAACGTGAGTGGAAAATTGGTGACAGGGAAATTTGAGGAAGAGATATGTGGATAGACCTGTCTGAATGGGCAGGAACATTTGCGTCCCATGTGAACGCTCACCTAAGGGTGACCTCAGCAGAGGAGGATTTTTCTGTGGGTCCCAGTCAGCCTCTTCCCCCTGCCCTGTCGCCGCCCAGGGGGCTCCTGAGCACAGTGGCCGTGTGGCGGGGTGGAGGTGGTACTTGGGCCCAGCAGTGTGGCTCTCTCCTCACCAAGGCTGACCCGGCTTCGGCAGAGGCCAGCGTGGGGCCCCTGAAAGGGCACCTTCCCGGACGGCCGGGCAGCTACGTGTGGCACCGTCATCACGTTGGACCACTTCCCTCACGGGCCGGGCAGCGTTTACTGGAGTAGATACTTCCTCTAGACACAGGCTTGCCCTCCCTGCACGCCCAGGCCACCACGCGTGGACTGCCAGGCTGCCTGCCCCACCTCCTGCAGCTCTGCTCCCGACGGGCCAGCCCTCCTCCCCAGTCCCCCCGCTGTCCCAAAGCAGCTGGCTTGGCCCAACAGTGGAGTGGCGGTTTTCCTGGTCCTCGGTCATGGTTTGGATAGTATTTTGTTGTCATCTGGGCCACACAGTCACTGTCATTCAGTGTTACACACTGAGCCCCCAGGGCCGATGTCGAGGCTCCAATGGACACTCGAGCACCTTCCCAGCCTCCCGCCGGCAGCGCAGCGGTGGCGTCAGTGAGAAAACTGGAGGGCTTTCTGAATCGACAGGCTGCCGCCCCTCTCATTTTCATTCTTAGATGTGGTCACGGAGCACTTACGGCAACCGCGAAGGGTGGCCGCAGGCACACGGGATGGCGGGAACGGGGTGAGAGTGTGGGGTCCCAGGACCTGGAGACCAGGCCGGGGCACCAGCCCCGGGGAAGCAGTGGCGGGAGGAAGGCGCATGTGTCACCTGCACCACCCTGGCCTCCGTCCGACCCAGGACCGATCCAGTGAGTCTTGCATGCGGCCCCATCGCACAGCGCCAGGAAGGGATGTGTGTGTGTGTGTGTGTGTGTGTGTGTGTGTGTGTGTGGTGGAACAGGAAAACCTAGTACCTTTGATCCCATCATTTGAACCAGGAATAATAAATGTAACTATTTTAAGTATGAAGTTTAGAATTCCAACCCGGAAACACAAAAACAAATTTACTCTTTTCTGTTAAGCAATCAGATCTGCTTGCTCGTGGCAGACAAATAGTTTCAAGCCCCAGAGGTATAAGGAAAAAATTATGGGAAAGAACTTTGTGAACAGATGTCTATTATTTGATTTTAGCTGTGGAAAACCACAGTCTTAATTTGTGGAACACTGGTGTTCCGTGGGAGGAGAATTTGAGAACCGCTGGACTTGTCTGATCGGTTCCTCTTCACCGGGGCCCTGCTAACCGGGTCTTGCTCCACACTTCAAGGCCGCATCGCTGCAGGCGGAGCCGTGAGAGCCGGGCGCCCACGCTGTGGGTCAGGTGTGCTGTCTGTCCTCGGAAGCTGGGCTCCTCTTTTTAACCCGGCGCTGGGACACGCACCCTGGGGTGGCTCTGGGGCTGGGCAGCCTCCAGAGACTGCCTCTGAAAGCCGTGACCTTATCAGGCAGAGACAGTTTCCTGTGTCGTTAAGATGTTCCTTGGCAGAATATTATTTTTCTTGGTGAATGTATTGTGGTGTAAACCATGCACGCAGAGCCAGCTCTCTGTTCTCCTGAGTGAATTAGCTGTATTGTCGCTTATCTGTGGCAGATCTTGCTTTTAAGTTTATTGACAGGGACTCCTGTCATTAGTGACTTGCTCAGTTGAGGTCTTGGCTTTCTTTTTATTCTGCTTTTTTTTTTTTTTTTTTTTTTTTTGCAGCCTGAGTCACAGCCAGGAAGTCCTTTGAAACCAAACCCTTATTTGTGTTTCAGGGAGAGTTCGGGAAATGGTAACTCTGCTTAAAAAGGCGCTTTGGTTTCTCTGCTGAGGTCCTTCATTGTTTCACTAGCCTGGTGTGTGTTCTTGTTCTGTCCAAGAGGCGTTGTCCAGGGGCCTGTGTGGGGACCTGGGTCTTCCCAGCCGCCTGTGGGTCAGCGCATCACAGCACACCTTTGTTACGATGTTGGAAATGAATTTCCAGAGCCTCACGTACGTCCGGGTGGAAATCCAGGCATCCTCAGAGAAACACTCAGAGGCTTTCCTCTCTTCTGTCCCCTGCCTTGTTTGTAAATCTTGTCCCGGTTCCCAGTGTGGTGGGCACGGTGGGTGCTCTGTGAACACCTGCTGTCACTCATGGCACTCGATACTACTTAACAGCTTGTTTCAGTTGATGAGTGAAACTAACTTATACGTAGTATCAGAGATTATTAGACTCTGAATTTTTCTTAGCATAATACTTTGGACAAAGTTTATTAAAAATATCTCAAAGAGCAGCAAGGTATGTTTTGCAAGAATAACAGTACATACCTAGGGAAGTGATATTTGTTAGCATACTTGTAATCTGTGTTTAGCAAACTGAGTTGTCTTTAAAACATTAATTTAGAAATATGCGTATCAACTGATTAATCTGGAGTTGGTTCTTCCTGTCTGAGATGGTCTCCATCTGCCAGGTGGTGCCATCGCAGGGCTCCCTCCCCAGGGCTTCGTGCAGGTTAAAGGAGAGACACTGTTTGTTAGATGCTTCGCGGGACCGAGACGCTCCCCATTAGTGCTGGCCGCTCTCATCAGCTCCTCTGGCGAAGGATGACTGCCCAGATCCACTCTTCTCAGAGTTTAGATGTTGTATGTGCCTTAAGCTGCTATTTATAAAGATAAAAACGATTGTAAAAAGCTTTTGGAAAATATGGTACTATGTGTTTTTTATAAGTAGAGAAATTTACATTTGTCTTTTAAAATTTATTTAAAATATGTTAGTTTTAGGCTTAACTATATCATAGGTAACTCTAAAAGCATTGAATTATATTTGCAGTTAAATAATTTTTGTTGGCTTCCGTGTTCATTTACGGTTCTGTGCATGGTGCTCACATAATGTGACCATAAAGCTGCATATTTGCGCATATTACTCACAAAGAATTTTTTAGAATAACGCTTTGGCCCACGTTTGATGTATATGCTAAGGTTTGGGCTTGGTTTAGCTTCACAAGTGGTGGTGGTGAGACTTTGGTTGTATTTTGTAACGTGTGAAAATTCTGAAAATGCTCTGAGGAAACAGAGGAAAAATGCATCATTGTTTTTTTAATACGGCCAAGAAGGTATGTTTGCTGTCGTGTACCCAGAGCGTGTAATTACCGGCCCTCCCCCTGCCCTTCACTCTTATTTTCCATGATTTAATTTTCTGTAGAGTTAACTTTGAAGGTTCTTGGTGTAAGTGGCTGTGTTTGTCAAGCCAGCTGAGGACTTGGGAACGACCACCTCACTCCGCCGGCAGGCCGGTGCTCACTAAGGTGGACACACCGAGGGGAGGAAGAGCCGGAGTGGCCGTGTCTGGATGTGGTGGTTTGGGTGACGGTCGGGGAGAAGTCGGAAGGCAGTTTGCTCAGCCCCCGTCCCCGGCCTTCCCCACAGCGGTGCGGGAGGGTCAGGGCAGTGGACTTAGGACAGGCAGATGGCCAGCAGGTACCCAGTGGGGATTTCTACAAAGGGGGACCAGCTGTGCCCTGGGATTCTCGACGCGGCTGCCGGTTCCTAGTTCAGGTCCTCTGACGCGTGGTCACAAGGGAAGCACATCTGGGCATCAAGATGGTAGGGGTTTGAGGTTGATTGGAAATTGTGCTTCATATTTCTTCTTCACTTTTCAGGGGGAGAAAGCCCCAGACGATGGTCGCAGGCCATCTGTGCTGTACTCTGGTGTTCTGTTCTGACTGTACTCCAGGAAGCGTGCTCTTCCTCTAGACAGAGGCTCCCTCTCGGAGGAACCGTCTGAATGGGAGCTGGGACAGCCTGTTGGTTTCTGTTCCGCTGTGTACACGTCTAGGGCATGTGTGCTTTTTGTTTGCTTTTTTAACATTACCAGTGCTGTGAAGGGAAAAGAAGGCTTGGAACCAGCAGGGTGGCGACGGGGCCACTGTGGGAGCCGAGAGTGAAAGAAGGTGCTGTGGAGGGGAGGGGTGGGTGTGGCTGGGGCTGAGGTTCGTTTTTGTCTCTGCGATCCCGTCAGAGACAATAGTGAATCACAGGGTGCCAGGCCGGCGGGTTTGAATGCTGCTTTCCAAACAGAGGCGTCTCCCCCAGACACACGGGAAAGGCTAACACACGCGGCCTGTTCTGCTTGTAGTTTCGCCCTCGCGGGTCAGAGGAGTCCTGCTGAACGGTGCCAGCATCATTTAGGCTGGAACACATATTGTATTGGGTAACAGAGGAATTTAAAAATTCCTGTTGTTTTTCCCCGGGGCGCTCTCCCCCAGTGGGCTGGCGGTGAAGTACTTTTGCAAGTGTCCCCATTCATCTCCGACTGATGCAGGATGCGAAGTGGCTTGCGGTTTCCTAATTATTGAAGCCCTAATTTCTTTGGCAGGTCTGTCCTCTGTAGATTTCCTTTTGGCAGCAGAAATGTGCACTCCTGTGACACGATGAGCTCTGGCTCCTTTCGTGCAGGAGACGTTCGTGTGATGGGGGATCTTTTGTGTCCGGAGCTCCAGCTCAGCTGTCCTTGTCAGTGGGCTGAAGTGGGGTTTCACC